>NC_132847.1:23642500-24842500 GCF_048164855.1 Canis lupus baileyi | reverse complement strand
GCTTTTCTTTCTGTTTTCCCCCTGAATTGCCCTTCGATGTCCTTTGCTCATTTGTTTGTTAGGGCCTCCTTTGAAAATATCTTTGCTTGGGTTCTTGATATAGTAAAGATGCTTGTCTGCAGTGAGGTGGTGTTGAATAAATAAGTGGCAAGATAAATACTAACAGTGAGTCTGTTATCTTTACTGCAAGCATCCTGTTGCATGTTTGGGGGAACACACTAGCATCCTCAGTTACCCTCCTGAGTGGCAGAGCCACTCTACTCCTCAAGGCTGCCTGAAGCCTAATTAGACACTGTTTGGCTACCCCCTTGCACTACTTCTTCTAGGCTTAATTGCTCAGGCTCCCTAAACATTCTAAGAATAAAGAATGAAACCCAACAGTTGTCCTGAGGAAACCTCAGCCTACATCCTTCTCTCCTCCAGAGTAAGGTCCTGGGGAGAGGGTCAGTATGCAGAACTGTGCTGAAGGAAAGCCAGCAAAGAGGAGGCCATTGGCTGCCCAGGGTCCCACAGATTGTGGGTGACAGAGAAAGGCACACAGACCTCCACCATGGGGAAGTGCTGTTTCTTGGCTCCCTGGGCAGGAAACCAGCCTTGACCAGTCAAGATCCACCGGCTCAGCAGACCTATGAGGTGGTAGCCAGATACCTGCAGGGTTTCCTTGAAAACCACACTCCTACTCATTCACCTTCTCCTCCTCCTCCTAGCAAACACTTTTCTGAAACAAATGCACTGGGAAGAACTGGCTTTCCTGGGAACATGGTCTTGCCAGTGGCCACATTCACCCACCCCCAACACACTCTCTCTGTCTCTCTCTCTCTCTCTCCCCCTCTCTCCCCTCCCCTATTCCCTTCTCTTTCTCGCATGCCCTTTCCCTCTCTCACCTAATCTTGTAGTCTACATAGACTGGTTTCAGCACTGCTCTATCAAAGACACCTGGTCTTTTGCCTGAAACACACTTTTATTTATCAAAAATGTGGTAAATCACTGCAATTGGCACTGAGGATGAGCAAGAAAGACACAGACCCTACCTTCACAGAACCAGCAGATCAGAAGATGACCCACAATATACTCCCAAAGAAACATGCACATTGTACAGTGTGAGGTCATTGCACATACAATGTAAAAAGTAAAATAGGATAGGTTAAGGGCACAGAGAGTGACTGCAGGCACAGGGAGGAGGAGGGTGACAATGGGACTGACTACACGGAAGAAGAGGGCCACCTGCCAACACGTGGGCAGCAGCAGTTTGGGCAGAGGGGCCAGCAAGGACAAAGATCCCAAGATAGGGTCAGGCTCTGCATATCTGAGGAAGAAGACAAGGCACTCTGATGGAGCATGCCCATGGGGAGAGAGGTGGATGCTGGTCACCAGGGGACCGGCTTTGCCTCTGGGTGAGATCAGAAGCCAGTAGGCACTGAGCAGGGGTTTACCCCCAGGAGATCACCATGTGAAGAGCAAAGACTATAAGGGGGTAGGAGTGCTCTCCTCTCACTGTCACCTGGTTAACTCCTTCTCATCCTTCACACTGCAATCCAGTGGGCATTTCCTTGTGGGAAGCCACCCCCACCTCCCTACCTGGTCGGATCCCCTGGTGAGCCCCACAGCATCAGCTTCCCTTCAATACATCTAGCTCTGTAGTAATTTGATGTGCATCTCTGGTTGTCTGAGTAATGTCTGTCTTCCCCCACTAGACTCCTTGGGAACAGGTACACCCCTCCTCTGTTCACCTTATATCCCCAGCACCTTGCACAGAGTCTGGCACACAATGGGTGCTCAATCACTGTAAACAGAATGAATATGCAAATTTGTAGCATCTCTGCCAATTTTTCCACTCCCTCAAGGAGCGATTTTCTGCTTCTATTTCCTTCCATCTTTGTACCCCCCACAACTTGCTTGTACCCCTTCCACAGAAGCCAGCATGACCATAAATACCTTTAGGTACCTACACACACACACACACACACACACACACACATACAGAGTGAGAGAGAGAGAGAGAGAGAGAGACTGTGCTCCAGAGAGCAGGATCATGTGTTTGGTCTTTCACTGCACCCCAGGGATCCCCTTCAATTAGGCAGTGCCGCTGTGCACAAAACTCCCTTACTTATATCCACCTCACCCTGCCTCATCCACCTGCCCAAAGACCCCTCCCCACCAACATGAGCTCAGTAGAGAATCTACACCCTAAAGGCAAGTCAAAGGTCAAGACATCCTCTCTCTCCCAGTTGAGCAGCATCATCCACAGACAGGCTGGCAGCAGGAAGCCCTCATCCTCTTCTATACCAGTGACCCTGGAAGAGCTCACACAAATAGGAGTGAGCTCTGCTTACAAAAACACACGGTTGTATTTGGGGGCACCTGGGTGACACATTTGTTTTTTTGTTTTTAAGATTTTATTTATTTATTCATGAGAGACACAGAGAGAGAGAAGCAGAGACACAAGCAGAGAGAGAAGCAGGCTTCATGCAGGGAGCCTGATGTGGGACTCCATCTCCGGTCTCTGGGATCACGCCCTGAGTTGAAGGCAGACGCTCAACCACTAAACCACCCAAGCGTCCCACTGGCACATTTGGCTAAGCATCTGACTCTTGGTTTTAGCTCACAACATGATCTCAGGGTCTTGAGATCCAGCCCTGCATTGGGCCCCATACTCAGTGCAGAGTCTGCTTAAGACTCTCCCTCTCCCCTTCCCCACAGCATGCATCGTGTGTATGCTCTCTTGTTCTCTCAAATAAATAAATCTTTAAAAAAAAAACACACATTGCTATATTTCGGTTTCAAAGATGAGCATACATAGACTAAAGAATACAACTAGGGATGATACTTTGGACTGTATGACTTCTGGTCTGGCCCTGGAAGTTGGGAAATTGGCCCATATTTTTAGGGCCAACCACTTTTTCCTACAAAAGCTCAGTGCCTGTGATCCCTGATGCTCTTAGATCCCACTTAACTAATAAGCACTGTTAATTAAAAAAAAAAATCTATTCCATATGCTCTGAGAAAGCTTTGTAAGGTAAGAAATTTTTTGCAGAATAAAATGCATTTTAGTTTTTGAAGAGCAACTTGTATTAAAAGCCTTAAAATAGGCATGACCCATGGCCCAGTGATTCTGAGACATGATCAATTTTTAAAGGGCTACCCCAAAATTAAGTTACAAGAATATCTGCCTCGCAGCATTGCTTCTGAGATAATATGGTGGAAAACAATTGACATGTCTAGCAGAGAGTAATTACTTAAAAGTAATTATGTCACATCTGTACAATGAAATATGCTGCATCCAAAATATGAACAATACACAGAACTTATTGAGCACTTACTCTGTGACAGGACCATATTAAAAGCTTTAAAGGTACCACCTCATTTAATTCACCCTAAGCTGTAGCTATCATTATTATTGCCATCTCACAGATTAGAAAATCAGTATCAAAAACAGTTAAGTCGGGGATCCCTGGGTGGCGCAGCGGTTTGGCGCCTGCCATTGGCCCAGGGCGTGATCCTGGAGACCCGGGATCGAATCCCACGTCGGGCTCCCGGTGCATGGAGCCTGCTTCTCCCTCTGCCTGTGTCTCTGCCTCATTCTCTCTCTCTCTCTCTGTGACTATCACAAATAAAAAAAAAAAAAATTATTTAAAAAAAAGTTAAGTCATTTGCCCCAGATCACACAGCTAGTAGTAGGATTCACATCCAGGCAGTCTGACATAGAGACACCAAGCTCTCAGGCACAATGCTCTATGACCTCATATGATGCTATTTTTAAAAAAATATTTTATTTGTTTATTTGACAGAGAGAGAGAGCACACAAGCAGGAGAAGAGGGGCAGAAGGAGAAGCAGGCTCCCACAAAGCAGAGAGCTCAACACGGGGCTCGATCCCAGGATCCCAGGATCATGACCTAAGCTGAAGGCAGATGCTTAACCAACTGAGTCACCCAGGCACCCCTCATATAACACTATTAAAAGAGAGACTGGAGAAGCAAAACCAGTCACATGGGAGAATGCTGATGATACAATGATAGGTAAAACAAGTGGGTTATTAAACAGGACACACACACACTGGTCACATTTGTGCAAATGCATGCAAGCAAAGACAAAAGGGTTTAAAAAGATAACACTGTTAGCATCTTGGTGTAGACCTCTGAGTGGATGGAGGTGTGTTTTTTTATGTTTTCTTCTGCTTATGTTTTCTGATAGTTCTGTAACAAATGTTTTGGTTTTGTACTAAGAAAAAAACTTCAAAAGATTAAAAAGTTTTGTAATTAATGTTAATGTCAAAAATCACTCCATTGCACTCATCTGCATAAACCCAAATGTCCAGCTGTTGACATTAGTTTACATATTGATACGACTACATGCATAGGACTCAGGAAATGGCCTGAAGCCAGATCAAGTTCTACAGGCTCTTCGTGGCCAAGCATCCTCTCAAGGCAGCCAAGGTCTCAAACTAGGAAGAGACAATACACATTTTCCTACTCTGCCCCTAGCAGCCTGCCCTCCCCATCCACCCAGGACCCTCTCTGGGTATCTGTACCCCCAGAGAGTTATCAGGCTGACAGCACAGAGCTTTGCTAGCTAGAATAACCTGGCAGCTTCTGCCCTGGCTTCAGCTCTGGCCTGGGAGCCAAGCCCAGGGACCCTTGGAGCCCGAGACACACCATCCCCTGTCGCTGGGTCTAAGAAGGAAGCACCTCACCAAGTGCCTGAGGGAGGCAGGACAGCCCAGAGACTGGAGCCCCAGTTCTGCACCCATAGACACCAGGGCCCCTCCTGGCCTAACCACCGGCTTCCTGGCCACATGATCTCAAGCAAGTTATTTCTTCTGAGTCTGTTTCCACGATCATCAAATAAAGAATTAAAACACCAACTTGGGGGATCCCTGGGTGGTGCAGTGGTTTAGCGCCTGCCTTTGGCCCAGGGCGCGATCCTGGAGACCCGGGATCGAATCCCACGTCGGGCTCCCGGTCCATGGAGCCTGATTCTCCCTCTGCCTGTGTCTCCGCCTCTCTCTCTCTCTCTCTCTCTCTTTCTCTGTGTGACTATCATAAATAATAAATAAATAAATAAATAAACACCAACTTGGAAGACGATTTATAAAAATCAAAATAATATATATCAAAATACATACTATAACGATACCAATGAGTAATATTTCCTGGGCACCAATTATGGGTCAGGCAGCCTGCTGAACACTTTACATGTCTGATCTTACATATAGTTCTCACAGCCGCCCTATGACGGGCGGGCACTGTGACACTCCTGCCTTACAGAAAACAAAATGAAGGCTCAGAGTAGTAATGGAGCAGGAATTTCTATTGCCATGCCTTGGCCCACACCACTATACCACAGAGCTTGGCATATGTGTGGAATACGGACTTTGTCCAGATGGTTACCATTGCCACCTTTCCCTACTGGGCAGAGGCTTTAGAGAACGGTATGACAGCGAGGAACCCCTGGCTGTTCTCCCCATTCAGCAGACAGCTCCCACAGCCACAAACCACTTTAAGAAGCCTTCCTCTCAGAGTGACCAAATCTCCCTCACACACCTTTTGAGGCAGCCCCGGGGACCACAGGCAATAGCTTTGCTGCCATACAGCAGACGGCAACCTCCCTGCAGACCTGGCCTTGTGCTGCGGCCACCAAGGCCGCTGGCCCAGCAAGGACAACTCACGCCCTCCGAGTCAGGCCTGCTGGCAACCACACCTGGCACCTGCTCCAAAACCCTTTCTGTTCTCAGGAGATCTGGGCCGCGGGCCTGGGTCCCTCCGCGGCTCGGGACAGCAAGCCCGTCTGGCCAGAAGGAACCACGCGAAGCAGTGCCCTTAAGCAGCCTCCCAAGTGTTCGGGTACAGCCCGGGCACCAGCGGTGTGCGCGGGCTGGAGTCTGGGTGTGCAAGTGTGTGTGGAAGTGAGAGGGCAGCGGGTGTGAGCTTGCGTGTGCGCGCGTGGCTCCGGCCGAGCGCCGCTGCGACCACGGTCCCGGGGCGGGGAAGGTCTCCTCCCCCCACCTCGTTGAGAAATCTCAGTGAGTCACCGAGTGGTTCTGCATATTAATGAGCTCGCCGCGGCGAGGGCAGGCGCGGATTTAAAAGAGGCCCGGCGGGCGGAGGGAGGCTGCGGAGAGCGCGGAGCGGAGCGCAGAGCGCGGCGCGGCAGCCCCGGCACCACCGACGGCGCAGCGGGAGCGAGCGGAGCCGGGAGGCGCGCTCCGGGCACACAGAGCCGAGCCGAGCCGAGCCGAGCCGAGCGGCCGGCGCCCTCCCCAGTCCCTGCTCCGCGCCGCGCCCCTCCGGCCAGCATGAGGCTCCTGCCAGCCGCGCTGCTCCTGCTGCTCCTGGCGCTCTGCGCCGCACGCGTGGACGGTGAGTGCCCGGGAGGTCCCTCGTTGCCGTGCCGTGCCGTGCCGTCCGGTCCCGGGGCACCCAGGCGCCAACGGCTGGGCTTCCTGGGACCCTGGAGGGTCTGGGTGAGGTCGGGGACAGGAGACCCCGCCCGCAGTTGAACGGCACCCTGCGCTCTCTCTCGCAGGATCCAAGTGCAAGTGCTCCCGAAAGGGGCCCAAGATTCGCTACAGCGACGTGAAGAAGCTGGAAATGAAGCCAAAGTACCCGCACTGCGAGGAGAAGATGGTTATGTGAGTTCTGGCTCCTCACCGTGAGCGTGTGCGCGCTGCTCTTAACCCGGTGCTGGGGCGCAGCATGGGGCTGGATCGGGCGGGCTAACAAACATTCCTCTGTGCCTCTGGCAAGGCCTTGGACCAGCCTTTGTAATTGCCCAGCGAGTCCTTGGGACGCTGGCGCGACAGTCTGAAAGAGTTTGGAAGGAGGGTCACTGTCCCGTGCTCTGGAAACAGCTTCTTGGGGTTCACCCTTGCTAAGATTCAAATGGGCAGCCTAGCTGCTTGCACTGCCCACCTTTCTGGGGTGGTCAAGGGGTAAATGGCTTCCGTTGTGCCAACTTTAGAACTTCCAAACCGAAGGCACTCAAAACACACCCAGAACTAGAATCTGTACCCAAACCGGGAGGCACACGTGCTGCCTTCCTGTTATTGGAGAGAGAATTAGAACAAATGTCTAAGTCCTCAGACCCTCCTTTCAGAGCCTTTTTTGGATCAGGGGACCACAGAGGGCCCATTTTTGGCTCCTAGAGATTTCATTTTGAGACTGATCCTCCATCTTCCACCACTGGTTTGTGGGTCCTTGAGCCGAGCAGTGCTGTGCAAAGTGTTCTGCTGGGGTTAACGTGCCATGCAGCTGGAGCCCTGCTTGGTGGGGATGCGAGGAATATTTTAAAAACTGGGGCAGAGTGAGAGAACACTGAGTTTCCTTGCTCCTCTGCCTTCCCAATTAACCACTTGAGTCCAGCACCACTGTTTCCCCATCAATACGCACTTGGCCAGGAAAGAAGCCCTTGGCAAAGCAGCTACCAAATATCTGCCATGGACCATTGGCCCCTCTTCCCCTCCCCCAGCAACAGGACACACTTTATTCTCAGTCTGGGCAAGTACTTTCTGTCTGCTGGACCGGCTGGCCCAAAGGCCTCCACAAGAGTGCATGCAAAGGCAGTTCCCACCCCCCACTGCCACCTGGGGGCTACAGAGTCAGGATGAAGTTAAGGGAATTTGCAAAGCCATGAGGCTTGAGCTGAACCCCACTGTCTTCCTGCCCAGGCACCTAAATTAACCTCCTGTCCTTGCCCCCCTGCCTTGCAAACTCAAGCCCAGAAGACCTGCTGGAAACTCCTTTTTGGTGAGGGCCAGAGTTCCCACAAGCTGAGGGAGGAGCTACAAGACCCCTTGGTTCCCAGCGTGGGGGCTGAAGATGGCAGGGGCACCGCAAATTAAGTCTGCACTCCTCTAAGTGCTGAAAACCACCCCAAGACGAGGTGCCAAGACCTTGCAGGGAAAGAGAAGCAGGGTATGGGATGCAGAGCCATCTCAAAAGACAGAACCCTCAATAAACAAGCTTACTTTTTCCTGGCTAAACTTGTCAGAATTGAGAAGAAACTGACAGCAGTGGGCAGGTGCAAGAGTTACGCAGCCCTGTGAAAACTTGCAGGGGCCTCTGGAGGTCCAAACACAGTAAGCATCTCCTAAACGTTCATCCACACCCAGGTCCCCCATCCCTGAAAGTCTAAACGTCCTCTCCTGTCTCAAGCTAAGAGTCTCTAGACAAGGGGCCAGCACTTTTTGCCAAAGCAGGTTTTCAGCCACAAAAGCTGAACAAAAGCAAGTTTTCCAGCTCACCCTGAGTCACCCAGAAATCTCTGATGAGGCTGGGGGTGGGGTGGGGTGGGGAGGGCAGTCTGCTTTGCAAGTGGGAGTTCTTGCACCAGAAGACTCCAAATTTTATAAAGGGCAATTTGTATCCTGTGTCCACTGAGCTCTTGCCAAAACCCTCGGCACCCAGAACCGCTGAGGAGAGGGGACGCAGGACCCAGAATTTCTGAGTAATTGCTGGGAACAGAAACCCTAATGTCTTCACCCTATAACCAATTTTCACAGTCCTAGTTTTGTGACAAGCATGTGAGGACTGTGGTGGGCCGGTTGAGTGTCCTCCCGTGTTGTCCCTCCCTTCAGGACTGTGGATCCTCAGCCTATACAGTGATCTAACTGTATAGGAATGGATTTTCATCAGGCTTCACCAAATCCTTCCATTCCATGTGCAAAACCGGCAGTGTAGGCAGAGAGAGCAGAGGGGTAAATTCCCACAGAGCAACCAGGTACCACAGGAAGGAGTTTGAGCACACTCCCCCCTGAAGCCTGCCTGGCCCATGCTTGAGACTGAGAAGAAGGGACAGGACCACGGGAGCAACTGGTCTCAGGGAGGACCACTGAAGGCAGAGCCCAGTCCATAGGCATTAGCAGAACTACTCCTGCTCTAGGAAGCTGAGGCTGTGGTGGGGGCCTTGAAATTCAGAGCACAGAGAAGGAAGAGAACAAGTTGCCCCCAAATTTCCTATCTCCATACTGGTGGCAAGATTTGATTTTTTTCTTCCCTGTCAACTGGTAGACTCAGTTCATAGAGGCCCTACTCCCATCTAGAATATGGCTCATGTGCCCTGTGACACTTTATCTTTAGGAACCTACAGGGCCCTAGCTGACCTCTCTCCTTCCCTTCTTGCTCTTCCCATCCTAGCCTCCAGCTACCCCTCTTTGGCCCTCAGCTCATTCCCCAGCGCCTAGTCCACCATCATCCCTTGCTTGTGCTATGACCTCTCATGGAGGGGCCCCCTCTCACCTTCCAGTTTTTCAGGTCCCCTAGGTGGTCTCTCATTCTAAAACACCACCCTTCCTCCCCCATCCAGAAGCTTCCTCCTAAATCCTGCTGCCTTGACCCAGCCCTGGCTGAGAGGGGCCTAGCAGTTTTGAGCAGCAGTCCTGCATCCCCAGCCAGGTTGTAGCTCTTATACTAAGGCTTCTCTTTCTCCTCAGCCACCCCATCTTCCATGACAAATACTAATGACAGTATTGTCATTACAGTGACACTCTTCACTGTGCATCTACCAGGTGCTAAGCATTCTGCATAGATTAAATCCTCTAATCACCCAATAACCCTAAGAGGTAGGTCCTATTATTAGACCCATTTTACAAATGGGCAAAATCATTAAGAGAGATTAACCAAGGTCCACAGACAGGTCTGGGATTCACACCCAGGCCTTATACTCTGTACAGTGAATGCCACCTGCTTCTCTGCCACATGGCTAAGGCCTCCACTGGATTGGGACACTGGCTGACAAGAGGCCTGAAGGGAGGCCTTATTTTATTGCTGGAGGCTGAGACAAACTGGGACTTCATGCTCAGGAATAAAAATGGGTTTCAAGGCCAGCAAGACTTAACTTCAAGATCCACAATGCCTAACCATGGGACAGTCTTCAGAAGATAAAGTGGAACTGGGGTTTGAAAGGTCAGAGACCACCACATGCGCAAAGCATGTCTGTCCTGTCTTGAGCTCCTTGCATCCAAGGAAAGAGGTCTCAGCATGTGCACCTTGCTGTCATTAGCCCTCTCCACCTCTCAGAGCAGCTGGAAGAATCCCCTGAGCTTTGTTCTCCAATGAGGCACGAGCCCTGTTAACAGTAGCCTCATGGGGGTAGGGACAAGGGTAGGGAGAGTATCCCAGACTCTAAGGTACCAGGGGAAAAGTGAAAGCCAATAACTCCATACAGGGTTAGCCCCTAATGTGAAATCAGAGATTAAGGGGACACCCAGAAACTTCCAAAGAGCCAGCCAGGCAGTGAGCACATGGACACACTCCCTTGAAAGGAAGGAGGAGGCCACAGTCTTTCCGTGTCCTGATTGGAACAGACCAGGACCACC
This sequence comes from Canis lupus baileyi, assembly GCF_048164855.1. NCBI lineage: Eukaryota > Metazoa > Chordata > Mammalia > Carnivora > Canidae > Canis > Canis lupus. Next base: position 24,832,187 of record NC_132847.1, on the reverse strand, counting down.
CACAGGCCACACCAAGCCTGTCATTCAAGTTTCTCAATCCTCCACGTCATGCTGCTTCATTTCAGCATCACCACCAAGAGCGTGTCCAGGTACCGGGGTCAGGAGCACTGCCTACACCCCAAGCTGCAGAGCACCAAGCGGTTCATCAAGTGGTACAACGCCTGGAACGAGAAGCGCAGGTATGCCCCACCTCCTCACACCTTCCTTCCCACCTTCCCACAGCTCCAGATCCTAGACTCCCATCTAGCTCATTGAACCCCTATCTGATAGGTGAACACCCCCCACAGTAGCCATAGCAAGCAGATACCTAACCCGGCTTGCAGAACCCCATTCACAATTTCACAAAGGCTATTGCTCTCTTGGACAATTCTAAGCATCAAAAATGTATCCCTTTGTGAACTAAAGTTTGCACCATGTTAACTTTTTAAGTTGTAGTCTTAATTCCTCTTCTTTTTAAAGTAACTTAAATTCTCAGATCCCCAGTTTCCCTCTGTCAAATGAATGAGCAAGCACCTGGTATGGCTCTCTGTGATTCCTGTGTAAGTAAAACATGGCAAGTAATGGTATTAGTTAACTGTAACACTGGGTACAACACAAGATGGTGAGAACAGTGCCCTGCCAACAATACTCCCTCCCCTCCAGGTGCTCATGACAAAGCTGATAGACTCCTTCCTATGCAGATGCAGGGAGGGACCTTGGGCTTGACCCTTTAAAATCAGAGCCATAAAAATACATACATACATACATACATACATACATACATACATACATACTAAATAAATAAATAAATAAATAAATAAATAAATAAATAAATAAATAAAATCAGAGCCATGCTTAATCTGGGAGGGCAGTAGTGATGAGATGACCAGAGCTGTGAACCAGATCCCTGTCTTCTCTGGGTTCTGTGTCCCCATAATAAGAAGGTGACTTTCCATTTCTAATCTCCTGGGGTCCTGTGTCTGGTGAGTTTCTGGTTTCCTCATATGGCATGCAGGTGAACCTGTCCCAGAACACAGCTACTCCTCATACACTCAGGGCCTGTCTACACCTGTACCTACATAGCATGTCTGGGGAATTGCGTGCACGTACACACGCAGAGGGGACTTCCTCAGGTGCTGGTGCCAGCACCTCATCCTGCAGAGGGGGGAACCAAGGCTAAGTGGAGGTGGGAAGTGACTTCCCAGGGAGCACAGGGCAGGAAGCCAGGCCTCCCAGGGTCACCTTCACCCTGTACAGAGCAGGTGCCTGAACCACCCTCCCATGGTCCCATGCAGCTCTTCCACTCTAAGCTCAGCCCATGACCAGCTCTCCCACAGCTGACACTCGGGTCCAACCCCAGTACCTGCGCCTTTTGTCCTGCCTCCAAAACTGCCTCGTCTGCAGCTGCTTGAAATAGAAACTGTTGAGAGCGAGAGATTATTTTCTATAAATCTGATGGGAATGAAGCCCTCTTTCTGGTCAGCACAGGTGGCTCATGTGACAAAAGCAGGACCTGCCCTATCCACTGTCAGTCTCCAGGCCCTGCGTCATCAAAGTGGAATGAGGCTAACTTCAGGGCCAGTCCATGGAAGCGGTTGAGAACATCTCCACCAGACTGCTGGCACTCCGGCATTTTGCATACTTTGTCCCCCAGCTCTCCACCTGGGCCATAGCTCTGATAAAGTGGAGGCAGGCCTGGGACAATGAACTCTCCTCTTTTTATTTCTACAAATTCCAATGATGAGAGCATCTCTGTTACCAGGCCTCCCATCACTTCATTTTAAAATGAGCTTGTCTTCTTTCCAGGGAAGCTGAGCCATCCTGGGAGAGGAAGGGGGCAATCCCTTGCCCTCCCCCTCCATGCCCCCTATAAGAGGTTGAAAATGTCTCCATGAATGTACAATGGAAAGAAATGAACTATCTGGAAATCCTCTTTGTAGAGACAGCAAGAGAATCATAAACATAGCGTAGAGAGAGGAGAAGCCAGCCAGGCAGCCCAGGCCTTGAAGCCAGACTAGCAGCTCCATATCTCAGAGCTGTGAGCTTCCAGCTGCCATGGGAAGCAGCAGCAGCATCAGAGCACAATTAGGTGGTCTTACTCAAATCAGGAATGAGGCAGAGGAATCAGTTGGCTGTCTGAGCATGAAGCATGGCCTTGGAACAGCCAGGGGGCAGAAGAGAAGGGATTTAAGTTAACTAAAGAGAGACAGCCTGGAAGATGAGGGGGAAAGGTCAGCTTGGGAATGCACACAGGCCCCACAACCACTAGAGGAGGTGACCTTGAGCCACAGGCCTACGAGATAGCCCCAGGCCAGCCTAACTACTACCATCCTTCATCTTTGGTCAGGAGCTTCTAGAACTAGCATTTTTCTGGAGGACATGCATTCTCTGGGCAAAATAGACAGAAAGATACCATCCTAAATTGAAGGAGGGAGTGCCTATCCTCCCCTGTTGCATCCCTGCTTGTGCTAGAGACAGACCTCATTACCACCACTGACATTCAGTGTTCATTGGGCAAATCTGAAGTCCCTTGTGCCTCAGTTTTCTCACATATAGAGAGGGTCTGCTCCATAGGGCTTTGAGGGTTGCAGAGGTGGAAGCTGTTGAGAATGTACAAAGCCAGATTTGGGTAAGCTTTGTGGTCCATGCGATGACCTCCTCTGAGATGTTCCCCACTCCCACCCCTGCTTCTCCCAAGCTCTGGCGTTCCTGGAAGGGGCACTCCTAAAGACAAGGATGAAGCAGTTTAGCCACTGTCCTGTGGATCACCTGCATCATATCCTGAGCCACTTACACGGGTATTTTCTCTTCCTAGGGTCTACGAAGAGTAGGGTGAAATATCCCACATGGGAAAACTTCACACCAGCTGGGAGACAAGCAAAGGACTCTGCAGATAAAAAAACAAACCTTTTCTTTCTCACAGGCATAAGACACAAATTATATATTGTTACAAAGCACTTTTTACCAAGGGTCAGTTTTTACATTTTATAGCTGTGTGTGGAAGGAAGGCTTCCAGATGTGAGACCCTTCTCTCTTGTGCTCCAGACTTTATCACACACTGCTTTTTACCGAAAAGGGGGAAACTCATGCCTTTCCTTTGTAAAAAAAAAAAAAAAAAAAAAAAAAAAAAAAAAAATGCTTTTTTTGTATTTGTCCAGACATCACTACATCTGAGCTTTATAAGCGCCTGGGAGGAACACAGAGCTTGGTTGAAACATTTCATAGCAGCATTGCTCCGTTGCTAATGCAGGAAGCTTCCGCTCAGAGGTCCTGGCGCCTCAGCACAGCTGCCACGGGCTCTCCTGGGCTCATGGTTGGTCACAGCCTCAGGGGGACTCCACAGTGGCCCCTGTCATGGGGCAAGCAGAAGCCAATCTCTCGGCATCTGTTCTTTGAGGAACCTGAGGTTGGCTGCCAGAGAAATGTGCTTCATTCCCACCCCCATCTCCTGGTTTATTTTTGCATACTCTAGGAAACATTTCCAAGATTCTGGGATGGCAAAGCATAAGGTCCTTAAGGAAGGGGTTGGGTCTTCTTCTTGTGAAAGGTTCACTGCTTCAGTATTTAATGCTCTGGAAGCACGTGAAGTTCCCAACACTGTTAGCAAAACCTTACAAGAAAACCTAATACAAGAAATACAAGAAAACCAATACATGCACAATCCCACAGCTACAGACACACCTTCTATTGATGATGGAGAACCTTCAAAGCATGTCTCTTTCTCTCCTTGCAACAGAATAGGCAGTACAGAAGAAGCATTCTATCTGCGATTCCCCCGTGTAATTCAATGTTAAATAGCGCAGTCCTCTTTGAAAGCTGAGATGACCACATGCCCTTTCCTTTGTAAATATACTCTGAAGAAAGCCCCCTCCACACACTGCCCCTTCAGTATATGCCTCGTTGTACTGCTGTGTCATATGCTACGCACATGTCAGAAACCATTAGCGTTGCATGCAGGTTTCATATTCTTTCTAAGACAAAAAGAAAAGTAATAAAATATATTTGAAATGTACCAAATTCTAGACTACTGACTTTTTTCTATTCAGTGAGGCCAGAATAACAATCAAATGTTTACCGCATTGTAAATAAACAGGGACCAATGCAGTGGAAAGGAAGGAAAACTGGTGTTTCCCAAATACCTGTTAATATCGTCACCTTTGTGGAATGCCATTACAGTCCTACAGCCAGAATGCAAGGTCTTAAAGTCTCAGGGCTGGTTCATCAGAATAACCAGGTCCATACATCTGGAACTAAAGGGTCACACTAGGGTCCCCATTTAGGGAAGATAGTAGATGGGGGACCAGGCAAGATCTATACAGTCCAGGGCAGCCATGATACCAGTGGGGTTCAGGGAGAGGTGGAAAGTACCCGCTGTGGGGCTGAGGGGCTCTGGAGCCAGGCTGTCAGGGAGTTACAGTCACAGAAATACTGAGGCTCTCTTTCAGCTTCTGCAAGATGAGGGTGATGAACACATACCTCATGCACTTCTGGGGACTGCAGGAGGCAATACACATAAGGCACTCAGGATAATAGGGCATGATGAACACTTGGTAAATGTCAGTACCCTTAGTATTCACAAGACCAGGCCACTCCGTACTTTGCGCAAACCACCCACAGCCCCACAGTCCACTGTATTCAAGTCAGCCAGGCCTTAAAATAGGCCTCTATGTGCCCACCTGTGTCCCCCACACTCCACAGGACTGACTAAAGGGACAGCCTCCACCTGTCCACACTTCTTATGCACTACACCAGGGATGAGAAGTCAGGTGCCCACATGCACTTCACTTCTGAGGATGGTTTCCTGACATGCACTTACCTCTGTTGCCTCTGCCAACACTTACAGGGACACATAGCAAGTACCCTGCCCTAGGATGTCCTCAGCAGAATGCTGCAATAGACCCTTTACATCATGGCCTCCTCTCCTAGCAATGCCAAGTTATACCAAATTTATTCCTGAGGAAACTGAGGACCAGAGAGGTTAAGAAAGTTGCCCAAGGTCACTCATCACACTGCTCCAGTAGCAGAGCCTGCCAGCCTTTCTGCTGAGAGGAGCAGGACAGAGTGGGCCAGGGCCACTGTGAATGCCGGGGCTTGGTCCCACCTTTCCCTTCATTATGGAGAAAGAAGGAAGACTGGATATGGAAGCCCAGACACTAAACAACAGAACAGAGCAGGAGGGCCCCAGTAGGAGGGCACATACCAAGGCGGGGGAGACCAGAGGCCAGGCCTCTCTCCCTGGGAGCCCTGAACCCTACCTGGCCCCAGATCAGCACACCATGGGACCTCACAAGGGAGGGTCACTGTAAGGAGGTCGGCTGAAGGACCCCCATACACACACCTCCAGCCTGACAACTCTAAGGCATGAGAGCATGGGGCCATGGGGCACTGGGTTCTCTGTGTTGCTCCCTGAGTTTCAGCCTTCACCTTCTGCTCATTCTAAGCTCACCACACACATGTCCTCCCCTTGCTCTCTCATTCTCATCTGTGGTTCCAGGACCAGCACCTCCTCTCCAGCCCTGCTTGCCCATGTGTCCCCCCAGGGTTCTCTGACCTCCCAAGGCACAGAAGGGATTCTTAGGAACAGTAACAACGCCCCCTTACAGTGTGCCAGGCACTGACCTGGGCACTTGCCCTGCATGCTCAACCTCCACCCTACCAACCATGCTGTACTGCAGGTGCCCAGACAAGTTAAGAAATTCATTTAGGAGACACAGTCAGTAGGGGGAGAAGTGGACTTCTCGACCCCGTCTGTCAGGGAGCAGAAGGAGGAGAGAGTGTGTGTAAATGTTTCATCTCCTACAGAGACTGTGTATCCCTGGAGAACGAAGACTGGGCTATGCTTCCTGTATGACTTAGGCCCTGTCCTCCAATAGGCAAGTATTAGGTGGACCACTAAGGATAGGCTCTTAGCCCCAACAATTCACTAAACACCAAACGAGGACCCTCTGGCGCCAGAAACCATGCTCAGCTACAGGGAAGATACCCTCTTTCCCACTTACAGAGCTGCTGCTCGTCATTTTTCTCCTCGGGGCTTCCCAGCAGCCGGATGAGGGGTATATCCGCCACAATCCAGAAGGGACAGTAATTCTACTGCAGCAAAGCAAGGCCAGGCCATCTTTCCAAGTGGCTGTCCCAGGCCTGTCTGGGGAGGCATGCAGGGGCACACAGGCAGCCCAAGCCCCCACGTAGGCTTCATCTTCAGAGTCACCACTTCCTCACAGATGGGTATGCTTTAGGATGCAAATGCCACACCTCTGACCCCTCCCTGCCCCACTATTCCAAAAGGCACGTCCTGAGAGCACCACAGCACTGCACCAGGCTTGATGCAGGCTTGATGCCCGGATGGCCATGTCCTAGAAGAGCTCTGGCCTAGCTCTGCTGCTCATCTTCTCTGCCCAGCCAAACCCTCTATCACTGAGCCCGGTCAGCTTGGATCTTGGCCCAGGACCAGCTACATAACTACAAGGCCTGGGGCAAAATAAAGATGCAGGGCCCTCATTCAAAAACTAACCATGTCAAAATGGCAAGAGCAAAGCATCAAACCTCAGTACAGGGGTCTGTGCAACTCACATGCCTCAAGACTATGAAGCCAGCCCTCTACCTCGGGTAGCAACTCTAACACCCACCCGGACAGCACATCTCAGCCTTGAGTTATTTAACTGGTACTACAATGTAATAGTTTTATTTTAACTAAGACATCTAACAAGATTATGCTCTTAGAAGCCAGGGACAATCTCTTACACTTGTTTGTAAAAATCTGCCAAAACCTATGACAGTAGTTGTGAGGTACTCAAACACTGTGAATTAACCTTAGTGCCAAGAAGCACCTGAGAACACACTCTCTGCACCCACTTACTGAGCCATCACTACGTACAGAGGCCTGTGCCAAGCATGGAGCACCATGGGGAACAAAGGCTTGGTGTAGTACTGTCTTGTCCTCAAGGGCAGAGTCCACTGTTCATCTGCCCAGCCACTGTCTTATCAGGAAGCTTTCGCTATGCGTAGCATACTGTGCCAATTGCTAGGAATGATGTCTCCAGAAACTCCCAGTCTACGAGGGAGATACAGACTCAGCAGTAATTGGCCACCGGTCTAAGCACACGATGCTAGGGAGCTGTGCTGCAGGCTCCAGGGCCACTCCAAAGAGGTACCTCACCTAGGCTCGGAGGAAGCAACCCCTGACCAAGACCTTTCTCAGCTTGGAGAGGACTCATGGCAAATGGCAAGTTGTTGTCAGGCAACAATAGGAAGTGCTGATACCATCCTTGCTCTCACGTGGCCTGTGGTTCCTGCGTCCACTGGCAATGAGACAGACCTGCAAAGACAGGGAGCACCACTGCTGGAAAAGTGGGGAAGGCTCAGGGAATTCAGAGGGGCATCCGGAAGACCAGCCACGCCCTAGATGAACAAACGTCCAGGGAAACCAGCCATAGCTCCAACCTCTACCCCCCGTTTCATGCATGTCTCTTCCTCTCCTTTATCTTTGCCTGCCATCTGGCTGGGGCTAGCCTCCCCAACCTCATGGGCAAGGAAGCTGACCACAGCTTTCCTGAGCAACTTTCTATAAAGGAAGACATCATCCTGTTTTTAGGAACCTCAGGGTACTTTCCTCTCCTCCTCTTTTTGAAAAGTTGAATAGATATTCTCAGGGGTCATCGAGAAAGCAATAAAACCCAAATTTTCTTACTTTTAAGGTAACCTCTCCCAGCCTCCTCCCAGCCAGACCACTCTGACATGTGCCACCAGAGGGCAGCAAAGAGTGAGTGCGCCCAGCCCAGGGCTCTCCCCAAGTTGCCTGAGGCTGCGTGAGAACAGTGACAGCAGTGAACTGGTCCAGTCAGAGTGGCCTGTGAGCCAGACCCCATGCTGACGACCTAACGCACCTTATCCCACTGAATCCTGCTAACAACCATAGCAGGGGGTTCTGTCGTCAGCTGCACTTTATGGATAAGAAAACCGGGGCTCAGTGAGGTGAATACACTGCCCACATTCACGAAGCTACTAGGCGGCAGACACAGGATTCAAACTCAGCTGTGTGTGGCAGAGATGCTGTTTCACAGTTGCTGTTGACCCTGGCCCACAGGAGACTCTGCTGTGCCCTCACCAGGGGCTTAACTCCTGTTCACTGAATAGAGATTAATCATCCAGTTAACACGGGCCACACAGAGAGCCAGCCTTGGCCAGGGTTGTCTTGAGTGTACCTCATTTGTCTTTTGGAGGCAGAAGACTGCAACCCCCAAGTGTTCCTTCGGGGCTTCCCCCGCTGACCCACCGAAGCGAGCCCAACAACTGTGCAATCGCTACTCGCACCCACGTGTGGTACACACAAATTCTGCTTGAGAAGCAGCAGCCAGAGACTTCTCCCACAACCACCAAACATCTTGAAGAAGCAAGAGGACTGTGGCAGCATCCAATTCAACACAACGTCTTAAGCTAGAAACAAGGTGAAACCATTTTGGGTTTTAAAAAATTAATTCAAAGCTGGATTTGAAAAAATCAGCCCCACTTCATAATGAGAGCTGACATTGTGGGATGAGTAGTAGGCATGTCTAATTGGATGCAAATGAGACTCTCATCTCATATTCAAAGTTATTCCCCAGAGCAAAAGGGAAGGTGAAGCAACAGGCTCTTTCTTTCAGCCCATTGTTTTGTTAAAGGCAGCCCTCAAACAAGAATCATTTCTAAATTACAAAGGCTTTTGTCCTCTTGAAATAATGGTCTGCAAAGACAGATTGGAGTTAAGTACTTCCATTAGTACAGTCAAAAAAAATTATAAACCGAGAGACTGATGAGAGAAAGAATAACAATCAATTCCTTGATAGCTGCTAAGATATCAACCCTTCTGATTCCCCACACTTTGAGGGGCAACAAAGTTTAATAAAAACTGTAGGGATCCCTGGGTGGTGCAGCGGTTTGGCGCCTGCCTTTGGCCCAGGGCGCGATCCTGGAGACCTGGGATCGAATCCCACGTCAGGCTCCCGGTGCATGGAGCCTGCTTCTCCCTCTGCCTATGTCTCTGCCTCTCTCTCTCTCTGTATGACTATCATAAATAAATTTAAAAACTGTAAACACCATCATAATATTTATTGACTGCTTTCTCAACAAATTCTGTTAATAGTCCCATTTTATAGATGGTCTTGGGCAGTGTTAAATCTTTGGACACTTCCAGGTAGGGTGACCATATATCCCAGTTTTCCTGGGACAAGCCCAGTGTATAATGGCCGTCCCAGTGTAATTATGAAGAGTGTTTCCTTTCTCTCTCTTAAAAGAGAGACTGGTGTGACTGATAAATTGTGATTGCTCTACTTACAGGGCTTGGCAAGAGAGCACGTAGGGTAGGGAATTATGTGGTTATCTGAGAAATGTTTAGTCAGTTTACCCCTTGAGAAACCTACTCCTAAGCAAGTGTGGGCCCTTTGGAAGTAATGGTGCCTCTTTAACCCTAAAGAGCACCCTATAGGATCTTCCTGGACAATCTCCCATTTCCTCCTGTTCCACCCTGGCCTGCTTTCTGTGCTAAATAAAAATTGGAGCCTGTGTCCACGGACTGTTCAGTGGGAAGCAGGCACACAGTACTCTGGAGACCCATCTGTTCAATGAAGACACAAATCAAAACCCCTATCCTCCTCTCTGTGTCTATTCACATGAGACTCCCAGACAATTGGGAGGATCAGATTCTGGTTTCAGAGAGGCAAATCAGCCAAGCAGCTGTACTTCCCAGAGGACTGAGGAAAATCACTCCTTGACAATTTGGTTGGCATACACTAAGTGGGGGATTAGCTACTCCAGAGGAGTAGGTAATGGGATATAGGCCTTGGACATCTTATTCCGATCCTTCTGATTCAGGGATCCTGGGGAGGGCTGAAGCCCATCAGGAAGATTGAGGAAACCCTGCAGACCTGAAGGTGCAGTCCCTCCCACCACATCAGTTCAGAACACATCTCCCCTCCAACTGCCCTCTGGAGTGCTTTCCTGCCATGAGGCTGCTGACCTGCTTCCTTCTCTGAGCCTGGAAGGAGCTGCGGTGAGAGAGAGGGCACAGCCCCAAGACACAGGGTATGCTGAACCTCACTTTGCTGAGCCACCTGGAGCTATGGCAGCTGAGGGGGAGGGGCACGTGAGTCCTTCAGGCTCACTGACTCAGCTGTCCTCTCCACATTTAGCCCTTGGGCTGGCATCCCGCTCCTGAGGCTTCAGGGTATGTCCAGCTGCTACTCTGCCTCCCATGCCCGCCACAGATCCTTAGGGGGTTTTCTGTACCTCTCCCCCATCTATTCAAACAGTCCCTTGCGGGATAAATACACAGAAGGGGCCTGAACCCCCACTCTGTGTCCCAGCCCAAAGTGTCTGCAGAGCTGAGAATGCAGGCTGTGAGCCAGATGGGCCCATTCAAATCCTGGCTCCTCTCCTTAAAAGCTGAGTGACCATGAGCAAGTGACTTAATTCCTCCCCAAGCCCAACTTTATAGGGCTATAGTGAGCATTAAATGAGATGTCTCAACACAGAAAGTAAAAAGCCAATACACGGTTACTACCATCCTACCTTTAAAATTTCCAACATAACATGACATTTACTTGGCATAAAAAGGTCAGATGTGGGGGCACATATCTACCAAGAAAAGAAGTTGGAACTTGGTGTGAATTTCCACACCTCAGTTCATCACTTATAAAATAGGAATAATAATAATGCTTAATCTCAAAGAATTTTCTTAAAACAGATGAAATAATTCAAGTAAATATGTAGAACTCTCTTTGGTAATAATAGGCATACAGTAAGTTGACAGCTAATAATAAATAACAATAATTTCATGATACAAGAATATATTTAACAATTCAGCAAAGACTTACATCTGGGGGGAAAAACACCTTAAAATCTAGTCCCACCTTGCACGCAGTAGCTAAATTTCTTTTATTATTTTATTTTTATTATTTTATTATTATGTTATGTATTTTTAAACTGCTTTTCAATGCTGCCCCCCACCTCCTGCCCCAGAAACATTAATTAATGCTATGCCTCCTTCTCCCTGAAAAAAATGCACAATTTTACAAATGATTTCAGGAGATTCTGGGATTCCCGAAAGGCATCCTTATGATTCCTTATATTCTATGTGGGTAATCCCTGCCTTAGACCATCCCAGATGATGCATCCAGCAGCTGCCTGAGTGCTTCTGCTACCAGGACCCCACAACTGATAAAGCAGCTCACTCTGTGGTTGGAACAGTGCTAAAAGGTTGTACAATCCTTTCTTGAACCAGGATACTAAAGGATGCTTCCTGAGTTTTATCTTTGGAGCAAAACAGTGGTAGCATGATACCTTTTTCAGGTGCCAAACCTTAACATTTGCAGAAGGCAGACCCATGCTGTGACATGCCTGACCCTCTCCGGGCTAAACCTGTGCATCCTTAAGCTATTCCAGGTGATGGCTTCCAGGCCATTTGCCATCCAGGTCGCCCTGCCCAAACCACCTCCTGGCACGGCTGCAGCTCCTTTCCTTTATCTGGTACATTGTGCTTTTAATAATGCCTCCAAAGTCCAAGCTACAGTTCTTAGCCACCTCATCACATCCATTAGGCAGGCATTTAACCACTCCCCAAGGTGTCATCATGCAAGAGCAGAGTTTTGTGCCCCACACACTCCCACTCCAATCTAGTGTTTGACCAACTGATCTTTTAAACCTAAGCTCGCCACCGTACATCTATCCCAATTATATTTAGTCTCGCTGATTTCTTCCCTGACACTCTAAACCTTTCGGGAATCTTTGGAGTTCACATCCTGTCACCTAGTTGTATTAATTCTGTCTCTCAGCCTTGAGACACTTGCAAATCCCATCCAAGGTAAGGCGATCAATAAGACTTACACATCTCCCTGTGTGAAGCTCGGGGCAAAGTGCCTCACACGTGTTCTCATTAAATGTTCACATCCACTCTATGAACTAGGCACTGACATCTCTACTATCATCCCTGTTCTATAAAACAAAACTGAGGGATGCCTGGGTGGCTCAGCGGTTGAGCATCTATCTGCCTTTGGCTCAGGGCGTGATCCTGGGATCCGGGATTGAGTCCCACGTGGAGCTCCCTGCATGGAGCCTGCTTCTCCCTCTGCCTGTGTCTCTGCCTCTCTGTGTGTGTCTCTCATGAATAAATAAAATCTTTAAAAACAAAACACAACTGAGCCTGATGAAGAAAGAGTCAGTCACTTGTAGAAGGTCATCCAGGTACCGAAGAGCCCAGTCAGGGTTTTGACCCAGGCCTTGTCAGAGCCCCACTATTTTCCACACTGAGTGGCATCTTTCCCTAGACATGTCTGTCCCTCCACCTGAGCTGTGGGATCTCTGATAATCGTGAACAGGTTTCATCTCTGAATTCCCAGCCCCCACTGGGCGAGTGCCTGGCGCAGAGCACATGTTTTATGACTAAAAGGACAGCAAGGAAAGGGGTCACGTAGCCGAGCCCTGAAGTTCAAGTTTTTTGGAGCACTTATTCTACCCTATGGAACATGAGGACCGCCCCCTTCGTCCACTCATGACCAGAAGGTGCCGTGTCCCCAGCCGTCAGGATCGTGCGGGCGCGAACACCGTGACACCCATTCACCCACGTCGTTGGAAACTGACCCCGAAGGGTGGCGTTTGTATCCCTCCCACACCACCGTCCACCTGAGCCCACTGCGGTGTGTGTGTGGGGGAGGGGGACTCTCCCAGGTGCCCCCCTCCCGCCCCTCAGCGCCCTCCTCAGCACGGGCCCCCTCAGGGGTGGCACAGAGAAGGTTCGAGAAGCCTCTGGCTTGGATTTTCCTCAAACATTCCTGACCACACTCAGACACTCCTTTTTCAAGAAACGGGGTCCGGACCGAACTCACAGAGCTTTCAGACCGAGGAATCCGGCCGAGGGGAAGACGCTTAAGACCGTGAGGGAACAGCACCGTCCGTGCGCGGAACCAGTTCCGTCCACGCAGCGCCGCGTTTCCATGCACGCCCCCCTCGTGGCACCCACGCCCCACCGTGGCCTGCTCCTCTGACTCCGGGCTGCGAGGTCTTAATGCTTCTGGGAACCATCAGGCAGGAGCGCCCCTAAAGTCCCCGTCGTGGGTTAACAGGCGGGAAGAAAAGACCCAGGGAAGACCCGGCGCTCACGTGAAGGAGAAAGGGCGGGCGCGCCATCTGGTGGTGACTTCGCAGCTTGCAGGCCTAACCCACCGCGTCCGCGGTAACACCTCCCCGCCTGTCTCTCTCTTTTCCCTCTGGAGGCTCCTTCCTCAGCGGGTGAAGCCTGGGGGCGCTGTGGACCACGACGTCCGCGAGCACGTGACCCACCGCAGCAGCGTCGGCCCCCCGATCCACGGTGACCAATCAGAGCCCAGCGTCGCCCACCCGCAGCACGCTGATTGGCCAAGACGCGGACACCTGACCCAAGAAAGCCAATCAGGGACTTGACGAGATGTACCAGGAGAAGCCGGAGAAAGAGGCTTCTCACTTCTCGCGTCAGGAGCTATGAGGATGCGGCCTCAGGGCGCCGCGGGTCATGTTTGGGGTCGTTCAAAGAAAACCTGCCCGAGCACAAAGCAGACAGACAGAAGGAACCAGAGCAGAGAAATGCAGTGCCGGGACTACAAGCTACATGGTTAGCCCCTGGATCAAACTCTGCCTGAACTTGCAACCACTCTCTCCTCCCACACGGGAGCCAACTCGTTCTGTTTTCCTGAAGCAAGAGTCAGGTCTCTGTCACTTGTCATCAAGAGACATTACACATCAATAAAAGTAAAAGAGAAAAAAAAGAATTAAGCCCAGTTGCACAAAACAAATGATGCTTACGTTAACTTCATAATAAGGCTTTTGAAAGCAAAACTACTAATGCCAGCTCATTAAATTCGAATGAAATAATTACATGACATAATAAATCTTAAAGCCATGGATCGCTAATAGATTAAAATACAAGGTGAGCGGGGAAGATCTCCACCAAAGTGTCAAAAAGAAGTGGTTGCTGAGTATAATAGAACTTTTACTGAGTATTTTTTACTGCCAAAGCTCTCTTTGCAGCCTGCGTGGCAATACAGAAATATCCTCAGGAACTGCTGGATAAACCCTTTCGGCCAGCAAAACCATTTCTAGGAGTCCATCCCAAGAAAAGAATTCCAATCAAGGACAATAATGCTCACATGGAGATGTTCACTGCAGCATTATTTACAACAGGCATAAATAAATCAATAAACAAACTCAAAAGGTTAGGATACAATTGAATGTTATTACACATGCATAACCAGGCAACCTATTCATACACCAACTGCAGAAATATCTATTCAGGTGCACCTGGGTGGCCCAGTCAGTTAGGCATCAGACTCTTGATTTTGGCTCAGGTCACGATATCATGATCTTGAGATTGAGCCCCACGTCTGAGCATGGAGCCTACTTAGGATTCTCTCTCTCAACAACAACAACAACAACAACAAAAAAAGATTCTCTCTCTCTACCCCCTGACCCTCCCCCACTCACCTGCTCTCTCACTCTCTAAAAAATAGAAAGAAAGAAAGAAAGAAAGAAAGAAAGAAAGAAAGAAAGAAAGAAAGAAAAGGAATATTTACTCAAACACTTGCTGAATACCAGCAATAATTTACCGAATCCTTATTGTGCGTTATACATTTTACATCCTTTACATCATTTCACCCTGGAACAATTTAAATGTTATGGACATCTTTATAAATCCTTCCATAAATGTGTAATCCAAGGTTTGGAGAAATTTATACCTTTTGGTGGAAGTGACAAAGGATTTGAATCCAGGAGTCCTGACACAAAGTCCACACACATGCTCACTATGCTACTTTCCATGAACCAGGTAAGGCAACGAGAAAGTCACCTGAGTTATGTGTATAGTCAGCACATGGCCTCTGTGGGAAGGACTCTGTCCTTTCCAGCCCAGGTTCCAGGTGGAGGCCAAGGAAAGGGCCTTTATCAGCATCTGCCAGAGGTCAGGCACTGAGCCAGGTCCTTTGTTTCCACTGTCTACATTAACTCTCGTAGTAATCCCTGGGGAGAGAGCTCACTACACCTTCATTTCTGCAAAAGCTGAGTTCAGAGAGATGCAGACGTTTGTTCCTGGTCAGAGGCATGGCCTCTTATCCACATGTGTAACAAGAAGACGAATAGGAAAAATCATGGAGACCTGCTTGGGTACAGCAGACGATAAGGAGCTGGGAATGGTCTGGAGGGCTCTGAAAGTCAGGCAGAAGGACAGGTGTGCCTTAGCGCCTGGAATGGGGAGAATGACAATACTAAATAAATGACTACCATTATAGGGCCCTTACTCCAAGCCAACACTATCCACCATCTCTCACCTCATTCTCAGAGCAGGCCTTCAATCCAGGATTATCCCATTTTACAGATTAGGACTTGCAGCAAGTGACACAACAAGGCTACAGATAAAGACCCATTCTCTCAACACCACAGCCTTTCTGGAGCCCAGCAATCTCCATACCTGGACGGTTGAGTCTGTGGCACATTTCCAAACACTAGAGGCAGAGAGGGGCTGGGTGGCGTACTTCACGTGGCTCCTGGAGGGGTTCCGGACGGCAGCAGCATAGCTGGTGGGAGACAGCAGCCCAGCTCCCCGCTAATTGTCCTTCTTTGTGGTGTTCAGTTAAGGACTCAGAAGAAACCAATCTTTGTGTCTTTTCATGGTTAAAATTCTACATAGAACAGAAACCTCAAAGCAACCACCAAGCCAGTCTTTGTTGGGTTTCTAGGCAGTAAGGACGCTGCATCTCAACACTTAGCGCTCAGAGAGAAAGGGGCTCGGTTATTCAAAGGGTTGCTCAACAAGAGCCTTTTTCTCCCGAGTCCTTGCAATTCTGGACTCACTTTTAATCCCCGGAAGAAATGTTGGATCCCTTTTCTCCTCCACATCTCAACACCATTCTTGCAAGTTCACAAACTGTCAGTGGAAGATTTTCAGGAGTTGCGCAGTCCACACTTTCTACCCCACTCTGTTAGAACCAGTTTGGTTTTCAGAACCTTGAAACCTTCATTTCTGAAAAACATTAATACATTCAAATATATATATATATATATATATATATATATATATATGTATCAAGTTTCTAAATACAAAAAAATACATATGTTATAGTTTCACAAACAAGCCTCAACTGCATTCCTTCAATATAAGGTGCCAGGCAGGTTTCTGAAGAAGCCACTCGGTGGAAGCTGGCTGAATGTGCTTGTCCTAAAAGAGCATACACATCCTGAGTGGAGGGGAATAAAAGCCAAAGACAGATTTAGGTGCCTGGGTTCTCCAAACACACCCTTCCAGGTAGAAGGGCTAAACCAGCTCTGTGAAGAATAAACAACTTCTAAAGGCAAGACCTCTTGCCTTCTCTGGGCCCCAAACTCTACTATGGGCCAATCATCATCATCACCACCACCACAAAAACTCTCACTTGTAGAGCAGCTGAAACGTGCGGGGCCCTCCCTGAGACATGTGACATGCTTTCTTCTATGGAATAGTCAAACTTTCTGGAGAAGAGGAATGGTCACCCCCATTGGGCAAATGTGACACCGAAAACTCAGGAACTCTAAAGAATGACACAGCCAGCAAGTGGCAAAGCCACAGTGAAGCCAAATTCGTTGGACTCTGGTCCAGGTTCTTCCAAACTCAACCCCCCACAACCCTACTCCTCTCCAAACCCTGTGCCCCACTGAAGAGAAGATCTACAGACTCGGAGCTTAGACAGTGATGCCAAGGTGGGAGACTTTCCTCCTTCTCTTTGATGTACCCACACACCCACACACACTGTTTCCAAACAAATGTTCTCTGCCCTCCTTCCCCAGAAAAAAAAAAAAAAAAAAAAACAGTACTCCAGACTATCTCTTCTTTATAACCCTAATCAACCAACTATATGCAAAAACCATGCTCAAGGATCCTGGGATCAAAAGGTGGCAATGGTTCAGCCGTTTTGGAGAGAAGTTTGATAGAATATTATTACCAAACCATCCATTCTGGGCACCCTACAAAATATCTGACCCATACTCCTTAGATAGATGCCACACTCAAACGGGGCAATTAAAGATAACAATAAAGGAAAGGCAGTGATGTGCATGGGAGCCAATGGCGACTTTTTCAGAATGTTTATGAGCCAGTAACTACATTGTCAGTGAGCCTGGAACCAGCGTGGTGGGAGAATTTACACCACAGAAATCAGGAAATGTTACAAATCAGGGTTTGGTTTTTCCGAGAAAGAGAGAGAGAGAGAGAGAGAGAGAGTGTGTGTGTGTGTGTGTGTGTGTGTTATTAAACCTTTGTCAGCACACCCCTGGAAGAAAATTTGTAAAAATGTGGGCAAAGTTAAGGGAAGTCGGGTAGGATAATGCAGTCCTCTGGGGTTAGCAGCAGTGGGGAGCCATCAGCAGCCCAGCCCTGAAGGAGCAATCCAGACTGTAGCTGAAGGTGAGGATCATGGGACAGAACCTTTGAGACAGGAAATCCAGTAGGGCACAAGATAGGGGGAAAAAAAATACTCCAATCCCACCCCCTTCCCACCAACCACCTCCAGCTGCTGCCTGCCACTGATAGAGCCCAGCTGAAAGAAGGTGGCGTGGGAGCCTCCTCCATCCCCATGAAGCCCAGAATGATTAGCTTCTGGGGCAGCCGGTAGAGGAATGAAAGGTAGCAAGTGGATTTGGGGCGCTCTGTATCCAAAACAATACACCACCAACTATTAAACACACATACACACGTTCTCTCTCTCTCTCTCCCTCCCCACACAAGTACATATATGTATTTCTGGAAGAACCCCCAAGTAACTGGTAGCAGAGGCCGCCTCCAGGGAAGGAGGCTCGCAACTGGGTCAGCAGAGGGAGATTTTCTTTTCATCAGACTCTCCTCCATACTGTTTGACTTTTATTTCTGTGCATATATTACCTCTTTCAAAAGAAGAGAGGGGTTCTTTTTGTTTTTTGTTTTTTTTAACAGCAATACTTTTCTTTCCCTCTTTACACATCTGGTGGGAAAGTGACGGGGCCGCCACAGTGCATGATCTCAGGGAGCACCTTTTGCTGACACCTGCTGGAATGAGGCAACGCCACAACTAACAGGGAAAGCACAGACGGCCCCATGATACAAGGAGGACCTGCACCCGGGAAAACGTGAACTGGGAGCTGGACTCTGCCCCAGATTGCCTCTGGGAACTGGACACCCCCCCCTCCCCGAGCTTCCGTCCCCTGGCCTGTGGTGGAAGGAAACAGCCCCTAACACGGTGGGGCCAAATGGGCTGGTTCGGATGCCAAGGAGAGAGGATTTCCTTCAAGGCAGAGATTTTGTCATCCCCATCAGGGGACTCGGGTGGGGCTGGGGGGCTGCTTCTCAGCACTTTTCTTTCCAAGTCCTTTGCACCACCTCCCAGGCCTGGAGTCTGGAAAGGGCTTCCCAGAGCCAGCAGATGCCTCTGGGAGACGGGAGCCGAGCTCCACCTTGTGGCTGCTCACACAGCACCAGGGAGGTGACGCGGGAGTCCCAGAGTGAGCCCAACAGCTGGGAAATGCTCCAAATACAGGCTTCACCCACAAGTTCACGGACACCTTCTCCTCCTCTGCCTCACCCTTTCAACACTGTGCCTTCGGAGGAAAAGTCGCCCCTGTGAAGGCTAGCCCAGGTCCCACCAGGGACCATGGCTACAAGTCAGCTCCCAAAAGCCAAACCGAGGCCTTCAACAGGACAAAATACCAAAACAGAATGCTATGGCACCTCTGATCTACGTTTAATAAGTGAATGCTTTGAGGGGCACCTGGGTGGCTCAGCAGTTGAGCGTCTGCCTTCGGCTCAGGTCGTGATCCTGGGGGTCCTGGGATCGAGTCCCGTATCGGGCTCCCCGCAGGGTGCCCACTTCTCCCTCTGCCTGTGTCTCTGCTTCTCTATGTCTCTCATGAATAAATAAACAAAATCTTTTAAAAAAATAAGCGAATGCTTTGAATCTCTGTTAAACATGACATGAAATTTAGTTATGGGACCTCTAAGATTTTGGCAGGGTTTTTTTTAAAGATATATATATAATATATATATATATATATATAATATATATATATATATATACATATATACAGCTTCAATTCATTCCCACGAGATGTTCAGAAAAGCATATCAGGATTCTGGGGTAGGGGAGACAGATCTAAAGGACCCAGTCTCTACACCTGCCACTGGGCCAGGGATGCTTCTGATAAAGCTGGACCTAGAAAGGGCCTCATCCATCGGCCTTTTGGTGACCCAAGAGAAGAGACTGAGGCCTGAAAGGGGAAAGGCCTCAACCTAGACCCAGATCTGTCCCCAGCTTCCTCTCAAATGTTCTTTCAAGGAGCCACACTGCCCCTGACTGAGCTCAGTAAAGATGAAAGATTGTCTTTATTGTGGCAGAAAGATGGAGGGAGGCCACGCACACTGAGTATACTGGACCCCCTTACCTGGGATATGTCATGAGTTTTCCCATGTGTTCAGCATCATGGTTCTAGAGGGTAAGATCTAGAAGGCCTCAGCAAGTCCCCTTGTCCAACCCTCATATTTCAGAAACAGGTAAACTGAGATCACAAAGGGAACACAGCCTAGTTATGAGGCCTTGGCAGGGGATCAATACCTTAGTACCCTAGGAGTCTCCCCTACTACACACTGCATAACAATAAGAAGCTGAGTCCCCAGTGACCAAGGCGCTGGCACTAGTCATGGTGCAGTGTGTCTTAGCTGCTGTGGTGGACAGAGCCAGGCCTAGGATGCAGGCAGGGAGCCGCAGGGCAGGGCAGGGCAGGGCGGAAAGATCAGAGGCTTTGCCAGCTGCATTATGACCTGTAAACTGGAAGCAACAACCACCTATTTGCAACCAGAGTATAGAGAAAGTAGTTCTTACAGTAATTTTAATGGAAGCTAAGAAAAAAGAAGCAGAAGCCATGTGTTTCTTTTTTGAAATGAACATAGAGCGCTTGAAAAATAAAACACGCTTGCTCTGACAATAAAAAACCAACTCAGCCATTTCTCATTGGCGCTCTATGTTGGATCAAAACATATGTTGGAGGAACGTTTGCTTACCACCACTCATGCTTTGAGTCTCCATGTAAGGACTCCCCCCTCCCTGAAGCCTTCCTAGTTCTGTCAGGCAGGCTTCAGTGTCTCCTTAACTGGGGGCCACCCAACAGCTCCCTGCTCTCCGTCTAGATGGTGAGCCCCCAAGGGTGGAACCTAAGACCAAGGCTTCTCTGGGAATAAGCACAGTCCCGGGAATAAGCACAGTATCCAAACCTATTAGGTGCTCAGTAAATATTTGACACCAGTTAAACAAATAACTACCTGGTCTCATCACTAATTACAACAAAGTACAAAAAGCTTATGAATGCAACTTGGTGAATCTTGATATCAAAACATCAAAAAATATGGAGTAACAAAGTCTAACAAGAATCCTTTGAGAAACAAGTTATCTTACACATACAAGGTTTACAGTGCTTCCAATTCAGTGGGTAATCTTCCCATAAAAGTTCTCAGATTCTAGAACTCTGGACCCCACATGACCCACCAAGGTTTATCAGCTCTAAACCCAAGGCTGCAAAGGCCCAGGGGAGGAGAAGCAATGCTGAGCTGCAGTGGAATCAGAATTCCAACTTATTTTTGCTTATTTCTAACTTTCCTTTTTTAAAACCACTAAGTTGAATATGTAATAATATACTTAACTTGAAAATTAAAAAATATTCCAAAGGTACATTTTAAGACAGATGGTCTCCCTCCCATTCCTATCTCCACACGCTCACTCAGGCAACCACTATGTTAACAGTTTTCCAAGCATGCCTCAGAGTCTTCTTAGGCTTAGCCAAGCAAGATGAATATTTATTTATTTTATATATATTATAAAATATACTTATATACATTTTATACATATATATACATGTAATTGCATACTATATAAAATGTTAGTCTCTGCCCTTGTTTTTTCTCTTTTTTAAAAAAAGATTTTATTTATTTGTTTGACAGAGAAAGAGAGAGAGCATGAGCACAAGCAGAAGGAGCAGCAGGCAGAGGGAGAGGGAGAAGCAGGCTCCCTGAGCAGCAGGGAGCCCAATGTGGGCCTTGATCCTAGGACCCCAGGATCATGACCTGCACCAAAGGAAGCCACTTAACTGACTATGCCATCCAGGCGCCCCTTGTTTTCCTCTCTTAATATACCTTGGATACTTTTCTACATGGGTACCTAGAAAGTTTTTTTTAATTATTTTCTTACAGCTACACAGTATTCTTTTATATGGATGCAACATACTTCATTTCCGGCTCCTCTAACATGGGTCATTTCCACCTTTTGTATTTCAAACAATACTGCAGTGAACAGCTTATGCAAAAACATGTGCTTGCTCAGGTTTGCCGCTTTGCCAGAGCCTCTCCACGTTCCTCAAGCCTATCCAGATCCTTCACCTCTGACACATGCTGCTTCCATTTATTTTCTGAGATCCACCGGTACCCGTGAGGAGAGGCGGAGCAGGCAGCTGGACCTCTCAACTGGGCACTCTCTGTGCTGGAGGCAGAGCTGGGACTCCAGGTTCTCCTGCACACCCTTAACCACCCTACCCTATCCAGGGCAGGCCTGCACCCAGGGGCTGACAAACACTACCATGAATCCATGGGTCCTCTTGGGTCGGAAGACCGTCACCCTCTTTCACCAACAGGTGGAGCTGCTTCCTGCCTCTGGACAGCTCAGGCACTCCATAGGAAGCCAACTCCTACAAAAGCAATCGTCTCTGAGAGTAAATGAGGACTTTTCAGCCCTGCGATTACCCACAAACCTCTCCACGTGATCTTCCAACAGCCTCAGGCCATGACTACAGTTTCCTCTGGTTTCTCCCTTCTCCGTCCCTTTCCAGGTTGCAGGTACGTGCAGTTGGTGTGCTCTCCCGCACACTGCGAGACGAAATCACCTGGTTGGTACAAACTTGGGCTTTAGAATCACACTCATGTTCAGAATCCGACTCCACCATGTGCCCTGTCGCGTGGCCTTTGGCAACTGGCTTCACCTGTCCAAGCTTCCACCACCTCCTCTGCAGGACAAGAGGACAGCAGTACACACCTCACCGAGCTGGTGGGAGGATTAAACCAGGTGTAACATACAAGGTTTACAGTGTATGTGCGAGGTACATGCTAAATGTTACACAGACATGCCCTGCCTGTCCAAATGTTGCACCTCACTTGGGAACACTTCTCAGCATACGCCGGTCTCCATCAGTTCTTCACACACCACAAGCTTGTTCCTGCCCCAAAGTCCACACTTGCTAGGGCCTCTG
This sequence comes from Canis lupus baileyi, assembly GCF_048164855.1. Classification (NCBI taxonomy): domain Eukaryota; kingdom Metazoa; phylum Chordata; class Mammalia; order Carnivora; family Canidae; genus Canis; species Canis lupus. The sequence goes on along the minus strand of NC_132847.1, from coordinate 24,809,924 downwards.
CCTGCAATACTCTCCCCCTCGATCCCCCTTGGCTGGTTCCTTCTCATCCTTTAGATCTCAGCTTCCGAGTCGTCTCCCCAGAGATCTCCCTGGCATCTCAGCTAGAGTAGCTATCTCCTATTTATTTAGCACATGTTACCACCTGCTATCCTAGGTGTGGATTCATTTTTGTGACTGTGGTCTCTCTTTCTGTTGGAATGTAGATTCCAGAAGGGCAGCTTCATCTTCCTCGAGTTTTCCAGCACTGCAGCCAAGAGGTATCCTGCACCCAGGAGGTATCCCATAAATGACAGGTGGATGACTGGCTGAGTGGATGAGAGCACATAGGCAGAGTTATGTTTGAATTTTGAACTCTGTTCACTGGCTGCACACCCATGTTCTGATTCCCAGGCAGACTGCCCAGTCTTTGAGGGCAGGAATGGTGTCTTCTCCCACACGTAGCCCTCAGTTAGATGCCAGTACTCAGTGGACAGAGCCAGGACTTGGGGGAAGGAAGGGAGCAACAGGAGAGGGCTGCTGAGGGCTTGTTGGAGGGTAGGGCCCCTGACATTCCCACCCTAAACATACCAGCATGTGTGGATTCCTGGAAGCGACAGAGATGCTTTCCTTAGAACCAGTCCCAGCTGTCTTCCTGCTGATGGTCATCAAGCCAGGTGTACCTTGCCCCCAGCAACCACGTAGTCCCTACTCGGCGCTGAGGGGGATCCTCCTCTTCCCTGCAACTCATGAGCATTCCAGGGTTGGTCGTCCATTCTCCATTTTCGACAGGAAAGCCTGCCCACATCCAATCCCACACTGCTTAGAGAGGCATGCCCACATATCTCTTTTATAAAGAGAAGAGACATCTCTTACCCTAGCAAATACAGCAATCTCCTCTGGCCATAAAGAGTGTGATTCAGGGAGTCCCATGGATCATGGATTCAAACAAGATGCAAAATTATTGTATGGGGAGTCAGGCCCAAGGAAAAAATGTGCTATGTCCAGCCAAGTCAGAAAATGTCCCCATGCTGAGAGAAACACCCATCTTGGACACACTCCAGTCAGAAGCACCCAGCTTCCCACTCTGTAAAAGCTAAATCACTCATACATGACATACTTTTTCTTTAGCCCAGATTTTCCTGGAGCTGAGGAGGTAGAGACATCTACAAAAGGAAGGCACACGCACTTCACCATTTAAAATATATCCAAATCCAGGTCCACATTCAATCACCAAACATACATAGCCAACACTGTTCTAGTCATCGGGGGACAGAGGTTACTGCCCCACATGGAACTTTCAGTTTAGTGACAGACAGAGAGACAAGGAATAGCAAGCAAATACATATGCAGACTAACCACACATTAACAGGCTAGTAGAGTCAGTGCTGTGATGAAGAGTGACCTCTGGGGTCATGGAAGGTGGCTTTGGTCAGGATCAGCAGGAGGTCCTCCTCTGAGAAGTCCTCCTCCATCCTCCAGGATGGGGAGAGCACTCCAGGCAGAACAGGTACAAAGCCCTGAAGAGCATTCAAAGGTCCCGAATATAGACCCGTGTGCAGAGGGCAAAGGAACTGGCCCTCCCCCATGAGGCTGAGATACCCCACAAGAGATCCCCAAGTCTGCAGGGGGCAGATCGCACACAGCCTTGTTAACTGGAGTTAAAATTAAAAGACATGGCACAGCCTGGGTGGCTCAGTGGTTTAGCGCCGCCTTCAGCCCAGGGCCTGATCCTGGAGACCCAGGATCGAGTCCCATGCAGGGCTCCCTGCATGGAGCCTGCTTCTCCCTCTGCCTGTGTCTCTGCCTCTCTCTCTCTGCTTGTGTGTTTCTCATTAATAAATAAACAAAATCTTTAAAAAAATTAAAAGACATGGGTATTTTACACTAAGTGCCATGGGAAATCTCTGAAGGGTTTTAAGCAGGATAATTAAATGATCTTCTCTACTCAGAAGTTGACTTAACATCTTAGCGATGAATGAATGAGTGAACAAATGAATTGAATGAACAACTATAGAATCAATGAATGTGAGTCACTTACAGTCTCTCAGTGATGAGATCATGCTGAGTTCTTCAGGGACATGAGGACAAGAAGCCCAGGACAGCCCACAAACTCTAGAACATGAACTCCACACCAGACAGAGAACAGAGAGCATCCCCTTCACCACTCAGAGAGTTTACTGGCTTCAGCTCCCCAGGTCTCTGGCACCTCCTAAGCTCTGCTCACCAAGAAGACAGGGAGACCAGAGAGAAGAGGGAAACATTTAATGTCCCATATCCAGGTGACTCCCCAAGATCTCAGATGAGGGCACTACTGGAGCCTGGAAGTCTCCCCCCAGACTGCAAGCCTTTGAGGACACCTAACACCCCTCCATCTCCTACCCCCCCCCATCATTCTTTTTTGAGATTCAGAAAGTGAGAGAAGGATTTTCTCAAGGTAGCAAAGGGAACTCAGACCTCTCAATTCCTTCCAAGAAAACAAGGACAGAAGCAGACTTCAAACCCAAACAATGTCTCCTGTATGCCCTCTTCCACAAGAGCAACCTGCCAACACACAAGAATAGACCTTCTCTGCCGCCTGCATCTGCCACAGCTGCCCTCCCCCACAAAGTAGAGCTGTGGTTTCCATCCCATGTCTCCAGCCTCTCTGTGGAGCTGGCCACAGAGTGGTGTTCACATAAACTGAGAAAAGGAGAAGGTGAGTGGTCAATGTCATGGGTGCTGAAGCCAGACAGCCCTGGGCTCCAATTCTGGCTCTACTGTCTGACAACCCCATGACCTTGGTCATGTACATTAACTTCTTTGGGCCACAATCTCCTCATATTTGAAAGGCAGATTAAAATGTACAATGCACACGCTTACAAGTTTAATAAAATTATTCATATTGAGGATGAAGTTCAAAGTCTCTCCATAAAAATACTGTTCAGAAACAGTATTTATGTCAGTGTAAATGTTGATGATGATGGTGGCATCACGCAGTAAAGAGGACTTCTACTGAGCATCTCTACCCTGGGTATTCCCAGGGCTCATGCTGAAACGTATTTGTTAAAGCAGGAAAGGAAATAGGGATGCTTTGGAAAGATTTCTGCAGAGCCCGCAAAAGAGCAGAAAGTCTAGTCCGGCTGCCTTCCCAGCACCCCACCCCCAACCTACCCGACTCCAGGAGAGCCACCTCCCAGCCCCCACTCTGGGACACACCCCTCAGTGGTAACAGGTGTCCAGGTGCTGCGGTGAGCAGCTTGTGGCCAGGGCTTTGAGTGCTGGTGTTGTCACCACAGTAACTCCCCTACGCTCTCTCCTACAGTGTCCAGACAGGAGGCAGGGGGCATCTGAGGGAGCAGAAAGAGTATCATGTGGCCTGGGCTTTGGCAGAGCTTGGTTACAACTTCCCTGTGGCCATGGGTATGATTGGCAGTAAAGGCGTGCCCAGGGTTTCACTTTGCCCTTGCCTGACCCCTACAGACAGCAGGGGTAATTAGGGACCTCTCCTCAGATCCTACGTAGTCCTCCATTTCACACCCCATCCCATTTTAACTCCTAAAGTTACACCACCACAGAATGAGTGAACAGATACCCACCCAGCAAGCCCTCTGCCAGCCAGGCACCGAGCACCCAGCAGAGCCTGGGGCTGTGGTGCCTAGTTGTGGGCCAACTCTCAGGTTACAGAGGTGGGGTAATTCCCGAGAGGAGATGCAACCCAACTCCTTGCTGTAAAGGTGAGGAAGGGCTGTGTATGCGCACACATGTGTACATGCAAGTCAACCACACCTGGGCAGACACATATACATGAACACCCAGTGCCCACACATAAAACCCTTCTCTCCACAAATACCCTCTGAGCACCCTGTAAGCTGAGCCGGCACTTTGCCTGGGGGCACAAAGAGGATAGGGCAGAAAGGAAAGGCCTCACCTACCGGCAGGCGGATGTGACTATGTCATCTCTGCTTCTCCTGCTCCCTTTCTAGGGCAGACTCCATCCCACAGATCCCCCTCCCCCCATTGTTACTGCTATTACTGAGGTCATACTGGGCACTGGTGCTTCTCTACTGCGTCCAGCAAACAAGGGGCATTAGATCAATGCCTTCCACACAGTCTGTTTTACTTTGATTGATAATGAGTAATATATTTCTGTGCCCAGACTTTGCCGGCACCCACAGTGCCTGAGCTGCAGAGGCAATGAGAAGCTGCCTCCCTTCTGGCAAAGAGCAATCACTACCTTCTCCTTCAGAGCACACACACACACAGCGGGGAGCTGATTTTCACACTCTTCCTGCTTATCTTTCTCACTCTGGTTTGTGCCTCCCTTCCCATCTGCCCCAGGCTCAGGATGCCTATCACCTGGTGCCTGCTTCTCTTTTACTATTTCTGCTTCAGAAATACTGAAGGGTCCACCCTGGCTGCAAATAACATCAGCCCGGGGCACTCAACACAGCAAAATCTAGGCATTACATGAGCATTTCATCCAGAACTGCCCCTTGCCTGTCTTCGTCATCCCAGAGCATGGGAAAAAGGAATGAGGGACACAGGGACCACTATACTCGGAATATCCAGATCCTCTGCATCGTTTTTCCAACACACACTGCTGATCTGTCATTAGACACTAGGGCGCTGCACCCACTCATGAGCCCCTTGGGGTCAGGCAGGCTCTGAGAAGTCAGAGTGGGCTCTGTCCTCCCTCCTGCTGCCCCCACCCCCACTTCAGATGCAAAGTGCACATATGGCTCATCTCCATCTTTGGGGGAGGTTCCGTCTAAAGTCCTCCCAAAGATTCAGATTGTATGACAAATCACGTTCTAGACTATCGTGGCGAGAAAGGGCCGGGGCATTTGCATCATTACCCCCAGACAACAGCTTCATTAGGCTGAAAGAGAGGTTTGCAGCCGCGCGAGCTCTGCCACTGACCTGGGCCTCTCACTTCCCCCATTGTCTGTGGGCTCCGAGGCTCTCACTCCAAACCATATGGTCCGTTTGGGCATCTCACACTGCCTTCCAGGAAAAGCAGGCATGTTGGGAAGTGCTTGGGGCAAGCCAAAGGCCTGCCTGCAAGATCCCAGGTGTGATCCTGCCCCAAAGTGAGATCAGTCGGGACCAGGAGAGAGAAACTTGCCAGAGATCAGAGGCTGAACTCTACAAAGCAGTGTGTGGCCCTGAGAGGGCAGAAGAAAAGCAAAGGAGAGAAGAACCTTGACATTTGTCCCTCACATAGAAGGCAGCCTGCTGTCCCAGACCTAGGATAGCATGTCTGGCTGAATCCTGGTGTGGAGAGTCCTGGGGTGTGGAGAGTCCTGGGGTGGCAGTGCTCATGCTTGATCTACCCATTCTTCACTGTGACCCCTACTCAGTCCCCCAAGTATGTGGAGATCCCACTAGGGTCCCAGACCCCAGGCATTTCCCCCACAAATATGATAAGCAGACCCACAATCTGGCAGGATAGAGTGTGAGGCAGCCACAACTGTTCTCTAGTCCCCAACAACCTGAAAACCAGCCATCCATTTGAAGAGGACACCCCAGGGTCTGACTTACAGGAGGCTAGGAGACCAGGCTGGGTGGATGAGCTGTCCCAACCCTATTCCTTCAAAATCCCATCTCTTCAAAAATCCACTTTGCTCTAAGCCTTTGCAAGAGTCCAAGCAGATGGATGGAATGAGCCACAGGAGCCAGCACAGCCACATGGGGCTGGTTCCTAGGGGGAAAGGGAAGCCCAGCACCCCTGGCCAGAGATGGTGGGGGCTGTGGCCTTGGGCAAATCGGTGTGCCCTCTTTGTCATCAAGAAATAGGCCAACGTGGGCCTCACCTGATGGTCCTTTAAGAGTAGAGGAAGAAAACACACGCTCCAGGGCACAGCACTCTACTCCGTCCGCCAACAGGGAGGATTAGGGTCAGGATTAACATTTTCAACTCAAGCGGACTTTCTGACTCAAAGATCTTCGATCGCTAATCGTATTACTGTCCCTGGGATTATTGCTTTACTGGTTGCAGAACAGATTCTAAAATCAAATTGCTTCAAGTTGCCTCCTGTTTTCTCTTGGCTCTTTGGTGGTGGTGGTGGTGGGAGGGGGTGTTGGATTGTAGCTTGTTAAGGAGACGAACTTCTGAAGTCGAATCTCACTTAATATTTCTCTGCTCCCCCGCGCCAGGCGGCGGTAAGACGGGCGACACGGTCCCTTTATTCCCGCCCACGCCTGCTCCTAATTCCTGGTAATTTATCCCATATTAAAACTTCTTTAAGTAAGAATGGACAAGCATCAGCACCTGCTATGCAAATGCGGCCAAATCCAGCCGGGGCCGCGGGGCGTGCGCGCCCGCCCGACCGCGAGCGGCCTTTCAGCGCTCCCAAGGCGCCCGGCGCGCCCTTCATATGGAAACGGGCCGAGGGCCTGACAGATTGCGCCGCGCGGCCGCTCGGGCGGCGGGGGGCGCGGGGCGCGGGGCGGGGCGGGGCGCGGGGCGCGGGGCGCGGGGCGGGGCGGGGCGCGGGGCGGGGCCCGCGGGGCCGGGCGCGCGCCGGCCTCAGATACGCCCCCGGGAGGCGCGGGCTGCGGGGAGCGCCCCCGGGCCTGCTGTGCCCTCCAGCTACTTGTTCCCGAGAGCGCCCCGTGCGCGCCGCCACCCGCGCGCGCCCGAGCCCCCCCCCCGCCTCCCCCGCCACGGCACCCTGGCCCGGGGGGTGCCGGGGGCGCGAGGCGCTCGAGGCCCTCGAGGCCCCCGCCCCGCCCCGCCGTGCAACCCCGCCGGCTGGCCCCGGGCTGCCCCACCGGCCGGCGGGCTCCGGGGGCGCGCGGGGGAGCCCAACCCGAGCAGCAGGCCGGAGCTCGGGCGCGCCGCCGGATAACAAGGATTAGCTGGGGGGCACCTTTGAAGCCCCGTCCGTCCTCACGTGGCTGGAGGCCGCGGCGCAGTCTCCTCTCGTGCGGCCCTAATCCCCGCACGCGGCCCGCCCCGCTGCGCCCCGGCCCGGCCCCGGCCCCGCCGCTCCCCTCGGCCGCGCCGCCCGGACGGAGACCCCGGCCCCGGCCTGGGAGCCTGTATCCGAGGCTCGGCGAAGAGAGCGGCGGCGGCGGCGGCGGCGGCAGCGCGGGAGGGGGCGCGCGGGCGCGGCCCACAGACGGGCGATGTGATAAATACATTGTTTCGCGGCCGCCGGCTCGCTCATACCCGGGGGGGGTGGGGGTGGGGGGGGCATTGAAAATGAAGCACCCTTTACCCCCACCCTTTAACTCAAGGGGAGTACCAATAATTCATGTATGTTATAATTCTTCATTGCCCCTAGGTAGTCTGGGAAAACTAGAAGAAAAGAAAATGCCAGAAAGTTACGGTAAAACTTAAGATGCGGCTGAAGTCTCATTCTGTGCCCCTGCTGCGAGTGTTTGAATAAGAAGAATGCTCCCGGACTGTAACAAGCAAAAAGAATGAAGAAGACAAAAGATTTGCAGAAAAAGGTTTAGCCAGAAGACAAGGCAAGTGAAACTGAAAGGAGAAAAAAAGCATTTACAATGGAACAATAAGTGTACTAATCGCTTTGATATATTATACAAGCCCAAAGACCCAAAACATTGTGTAATTATTTATAAATGACTTCTCCACTCCTGTGTATAATGCAGAGGAAAGAATAAAACTGCAGGCTACTCTCTAAACTATTTCTAAATAGACCTGGTTCAAAAGAAGGCAGGAGTGTTTGAAATAAAATAATTAATGGTGGATTTTATGGTTGTCTCATTAAAACATTTTAATTACTACAAACAAAATGCATTTGTGTTCCAACCCAACATGAATATATGTAGCCCGCAGCATTAAGGAAGAGAAAAAGCAAAAGGGAAACCCTTCAGCTATTTCTCTATTCTGTTTATTTCAGAATTCTCTCCCCTAAAACGATAGTGAAATTCCATTAGGATAAATTTCACTGTGGCTTCTTTTGTAGGCACAGAAGAAAACATCCTCACACATTTTTCCCCACACTTGACCCACAAGCACCTTAGAGTGAGGCGGGTGTTTTTGATCTCCCCTGAAGATGTTCTTAAGGATTTAAAAACATGAAACAGACAAAAATGAACCTTGGCTTTAGCAATATCCCATGGCAGGTGGGGCCTGAATTTGGGGAGCTGAATCTGGTGACAGCAACATCAGGGCCTCTGTTCTGTTTTGTGTCTAAATCCGAGCCCAGAAGAGTTCAAGAAATCTATGAAGGCAAAACTCAGAGACTTTGAAGGAGGTTCTGGATTGATTCTAGCCTCATGCAGGTGATGTGAATATGATTCCAGGCCTCACGCCTGATGGGGGCTGAGCACCTAATGCCTAAACCCTCTTGAGTCCAGGGCCCCGCACCCCTATGGGACAACCCTGCACAAGTGTGCACACCCCATTTGCCTCCCCCGACTGTACTTTGGGCACAAAAAGGACATTGTTTCACCCAAGACTGGCCCAAACCACAAACGCCCTTCAAACCTTAGGCGAGCCCAAGCACAGATTGTCCCCCACCACCAGGCTTGGGAACGCCAATCGAATTTGAAAATTTCTCATGGAAAGAATTTATCTGGCTGCATAACTGACCAATGTGTTTTTTTGAAGGCATGTCTTATACAGCACTAGAATGAAGTTGATCTGCACCAGGACTTCCCCTGGAGGCCAACATTTATTCCCCAAGTAGGCAGATTGTACACAACCAAACACGTCAGTATACAATGCCACAGAATATTCAAGCAGACATCTCTGAGGTGGGAAATGCATACAGCCGGCACTGTATTTAGCAGGGCAGGGGCCGAGGGGGCCTCCACGGATTTCTGGAAAGCATGGATAATTTCCCATTTTCCTTGCTCTGTCACTGAAAGACGCCTCTGTTCCCCCCTCCTGCCTCGTTTCCCCCCTCCCTCCTGCCCCCCCTTCCACAACTGTCATGGGTCATCAGTAAAGAAAACAGGGAATTGTTTCTCCTTTCCACTCCCCACCCCGACCCTGCTTCTATTAGATGGAAACGCATATCTGCGGGTGTATTTAACAGAGTGAAAGGATTTACTGTGTGCCTCTCTGTCCAACATCATCCTTCGTTGCTTCCTCGGGAGTAACTGCACCCTTTTCTTCCTTTTTTCTAAAAAAAAAAAGAGAGAGAGAGAGAGATTACAGTGTTTTCTTTCTAAAATGCCACCCAGCAAACCAATGCCATCCCTCCCCACAGGTAGCTCCAGAAAGAACTAGATGATGATAGTTGGGATGGTTTGGAAAGGGTGGCCCTCAAACAGCTTTGCTTTGTGCAAAAAATCTGCCTTATAAACTCGGTGCACTGCACGGCCTGGTGTCCAAGACCCGGATGGATGAGTGGCTGAGTAAGGCACCAACACCCTTCACCTCTCTTACCCTAAATGGCATCTGACAGTTCATGTATACTGTGAAGAAGGAGAAGGAGAAGAAGAAGAAGAAGAAAAAGAAGACGATCACCTGTAACAAAATCCAGATCCACATGTAGATGCCACAGCACTCTTGAAATTAATATTCTGTCTAACAATTGGTATGGATGGATGGGGAATGATAAATCTCAACTGAAACTGTTTAGGAGAAAAGTGTGGAATTTGATGATGTCCTTCCTCCTGCCCCATCCAACACATTCAGATGATCATACCAGCACTTGGAATTACAGGACACTAACCCCTCAGCCTCGTTCCTGAAGCAGCTTCTCTAAAAGATAGTTTGTTCAATGTCAGGCATCTGTGTTTCTGAAAACTGAAAGGGAGGGTGGCAAGAAAGCCATCTGGCTCAGCTTCATGTCCACAAAAGGGCCAAAGGCTGTGGGTACTAACTCCAAATGAAGTCACATGCATGGTCACTGAATCACTGACAAAGCTACAGGAAGAAGATGTGCCCCCACAAATTTAAATCTGCTCCTATCCCTGCATTTCCATGTCTACACACGTGATTACTTGATGGTCTTTTTAAAATTCTGAAATTGTCTGGGGGCCTGGCTGGCTCAGTTACTAGATCATGTAACTCTTGATCTCAGGGTCATGAGTTTGAGCTTCCATGATGGGTGTAGAGATTGCTTAAAAAATAAATAAAAATGTTTTAAAATTCTGAAATTGTCTTGGTGAACAGCACAGACAGCTTTGTATTTGTGTATGCTGACCACATTAATTTATTGCAGATAAACCTTTATAATTGGCCACTATTTTCTCCTATTTTGGCCTTTCTTTGCTTAAAACAAGCAAAAAAAACCCACCAAGAATCTCAAAAGATCCTGGAAACATCAGATGCCTTGCTCAACCCTGAAAGCCTCTCCTCCCATGTCTTCAGCAGGCTGGTTCCTTCATTGGGTGTTGACATCAGAAAGGTCCTCTCAGTAAGGGACTGAAGTCACCTCCCTATTGGTTCCACAGTGGCCTCAAGGTAGACCTCCAGAGCTGCCTGGAAGAGGCATGTCCTTTCAGCCTTTCAGCCCCAGCATCCCTCCCAGAGATCCTCGTCTCCCCTCTACACCCCCAGTGGTCACACAGCCAAGCAAAACTAGAGAAGCCCCAGTCTTGGCATCACTTGGAGCTGTCACAGATGCATGTTGCTCAGCCTCATGGGCTTAGGTCAGCACAGGATAGGAGGGTGGATGCTAAAGCAAGGCATTTATTCCAATATGAGGGTCAAACAGAGGCTCTAAGTATCAATCACCACTTCAGCATCTGATCCATATTTCCAGATTCTGATGAGAACATCTGGGCGAGGGTCCACCATCATCCTTACCAACTCAGGGACCACATCCAGTCCCTTGGAACATCTATCTCCCCACCCAGACTGGCAGCTGGATGGGTTACACATCAGGCAGCCAGAACACCTGGTGCAGCCCTTGCCACCTCGGTGCCTGCTGGGGCCAGATTTATTGCCTGCCCAGATAGCATCCTAGTGTGCTCTGGGAAGGAGGGCTTCCACAGATGTGCTCTGTACATCCCTTTAGCCTCCAAGGGAGTTGGTGGGCAGGAGAAGCTTCTCAGACTTTCTTTGGAAGGGAGAGCTCTGAGCCTCAAAGGGAACACATGGGAGCCTAAGCCAACATCTCGTTCTCATTCTCCCAGGGCTCAGTGCCATCCTCAGTGGGTCACCTGCAGGACAGCCCCACTCATCCACCCAAGCCTCAGATGCACTTATGAAAAGCAAAGTGGGCAAGCACTAATGTCCAGGGAGGAGGTGTACTGCCCAAGAGCCAGAAGCAGGCAGGGGAAGGCTCAGATGCCTGCCCAGTCAGGTAACTACGGCTTAGGCAGAGGAGTGGGACACATGCAGGAGAGAGCACAGAGCCACTGCTAGCTCACAAGGTACCTTTGGGCACATTTAAATAGGACACCTCTCTGGGAAGATGCAATCCCACATCACGGTACATGGCTTGGCACATGGTAGAGAGGTTGGAATTTAGCCTCCACTTGCACTGGATGCTCTTGTGCAGTGAACCACTGGACCAACTGTGATAGCCCTGCTCAGAAAAAGCAAGAGGAGAATGAGACAAAGAGGAAGAAAAAAGGCTACCATGGCCATTTGAAGCCCATCACAACTGTTTCCTACCTTCTTCCCACTGGGACCCCATAGAAGTCCCATCCAGACTGGCCGCCACAGTCATCCCCATAATCCCCTTCTATTTAAACTGTCTGTTCATATCCCATCCATCCTTCAAGGTCTTCTCAAGTCCTCCTCTGCCAGGAAACCTTTCTTGATGACCCCCTTCCCTTTGGGAGATGCATAATGCTCTGCCGCCTCTATGGACCCTCAGTACTTCTCACAGCCGCTGGCAGGTCACCTTCTGTGACCACTTCTCCCCGGCTGGCCACGTCTTCCCTGCTCCATGACTACAAGTCTGCCTGACTCAACACAGAGCATCTGGCACCGGGCAGCATGCAAGAAGTGCTCACTGTGTACTTACTGATTAACTGTGATGGAAAAATCTGGAATTGGGGCTAAAAGGACTCCTAAGTCTGGCTCTAGTTTGACCACCAGCGATCCCTGGGGTAACCAGGAGAAAAGACCCCTCAATCATCCACCTGCTTCCTAGGCTTGAGGTGCAGTACGCAGATGAATAACCTCCAAGGGTTCTGCCAGCGGTGAACCCTAAGCTTATGAGGCTCCATGCCCATCACCCCCATCAGCCGGGTTTTCACCCCTGATAACCCAGTATCTAGCACAGTGCTTGGTCCAGAATAGGCAAGCAATATGGTATATGGGTTGCCTCAATCTCCATGCTTTGGCAATGGAGCATTTAACTTGGGGTTTTATGTAGCAAACCACAGACATCAAACCTAGCCAACCCAAGCAAAAGGGCCCTACTAAGAAAAGTCTTACTATGGGGTTTCTTGTGCAGTCAATGAAAAGACTAGAGAACCAGGCTCGGAATATAGGGGGGAATGGGGGACGGGTAGCAGAATCACAACTAAAGACAGGCCCACCAGAAGGCTAGGGCAGGATACCCACTGGCTTCTGGCCATACCTTTTACCACTGGCCATTAGCCCATCCAGGTTGTTTCCACAAAACATGTATACTCTGAACTGTCACTAGCTCAGAGCCTAAGTTCCAAGTGGGGCAAGAAACTGACCCCATTTAAGTCACACGGCCATACCCCAATTGCCAAGAATGCGGAGGGAGGAGCCCATACATTCAAATTCCTCCACAGGAAAGCTCTTCAGGTGTAAGGCAGCCAAGAAATGACACTCCAGTGACCCTGTTCCCCTAAACAGACAGATCCTCTCTCCCAAGAATTTAGAAAAGGAGCTAGTATGTTGGAGTAGTATGTTGAATAGTGGCTCCCCAAATGATGTGTCCACCAGAACCTCAGAATGTGAACTTATTTGGAATAATAAGTTTGTGGCTGGAATTAAGGTAAGGATTTCAAGGCAAAATCGTCCTGGATTAGGGTGGGCCCTGAATCCAATGACGAGTGTCTTTATAAGCCCTAAATCCAGTGTCCCTTTAAGACAGAGAAGGAGGCGGCAGAGACTGAAGTGGTGCAGCTACAAATCAAGGAGGCCAAGGATTACCAGGAGCCCCTAGAAGCTAGGAGAGGCACAGAACACAATCTCCCTCAGAACCTCCAAAGAGCCAACCCTGCTGATGCCTTGATTTCAGACACCCAGCCTCCTGAAGAATAAACGTCTGCTGTTTTAAGGCCCCTACTTTGTGGTGATTGAGTACCCCAGGCTCAGGAATATCATACAGGCACCGAGCAATGTCAAATCAAGGCTGGTGGGAGTGCCCTGGAGCCTCATGGAAGCAGAGTGAGGACACCTCAGCTCCAGCAGACTCACAAATACCAGCACCTTTGTGTCCCTTGAAATGCCTATTACCAGCCAACAATTTCCCTTTCTTGCTTCACCAGATTAAATCCATTTTTTGTGACTTCTAACAAATCTAAAGCTCTTCTATATGAGCATGTACAGCCTTCTCTCCAGGTGGGGAGTAAAATGTAAGGCAGGGCAGAGGGGAAGGAGGAGCTGAGCAGAGTCCATGAAGCCAGAAGACCAGCACTGGACCACCAGCCAAGGCAGGCCCTGCCTCTAGACAACAGCACAGCAGAAAGGGGACAGTGTATCCGGCAAGGACAGCTCTGAGGACAACAGGCCGGGGTCCACACCTGAGGCCATCACCCAGATATCATGGAGAGGAGACTGAAACTTTGCTAAAAGGTGTTCATTTTGTTTTTTTAAGATTTTATTTATTTATTCATAGAGACATAGAGAGGGAGAAGGAGAGAGAGAGACAGGCAGAGGGAGAAGCAGGCTCCATGCAGGGAGCCCGACGTGGGACTCGATCCTGGGTCTCCAGGATCACACCCCTGGCTGCAGGCGGCGCCAAACCGCTGCGCCACTGGGGCTGCCCTGTTCATTTTGTTTTTAACCTCCCCGCTCCCATAATCTGGTGTGTTCCTTAGTGACTATTTCTCCCTAAGTACAAAGTTGGGGGTGTCTGGGTTCTACTGCTCCAAAGTGGGCCCTGGTGACCAGAGAAAAGTGACTGCTGACAGGCAGAGTGTAAACCTTCTGCTATAACAGGTGCATTCATATCACTAAGGGAGAGAAAGGAATAGGGGGGTGTGGCAGTGGCTCCATTGGGTGCTTGCTACCGTCTCTCCTGGGCCAGGAAAGCCAGGTCTACTTGGGGGGGAGGGGCGGTGGTGCTCACACTCCAGGGAGCCTCAGAGGCCTCTTGCCGGTCCAGAGAGGCAGAGTCAGGGGGCGGGCTCTGGGAGTTGTGGGGGGGGGGGGGGATTCGCATGGTTCTGTTATTTTATTTTTTTTATTTTTTTATGATAGTCACAGAGAGAGAGAGGCAGAGACATAGGCAGAGGGAGAAGCAGGCTCCATGCACCGGGAGCCTGACGTGGGATTCGATCCCGGGTCTCCAGGATCGCGCCCTGGGCCAAAGGCAGGCGCCAAACCGCTGCGCCACCCAGGGATCCCGGTTCTGTTATTTTAAAAGTCACTGCAAAGTGTTGGGGTAGGAAGGCTGAGGGACTAGTGAGATGCTAGGAGTGTTCGGCCAAAATTGAACTCAACTTGAAAAACCATCTATTCCTTTACTTTCCAAACTTCTCTTCCACCTCCTCCATCCTCCGCCCCTAGGTGAGGAGTCGAAGAGGCATTGCCCTGTTTCTTCAATCCGGAAGGAACAGAAGCACGTATCTCTGCCCTCTGCTCCATGACCCTCACTCGGCCCCCCTCCGCCGTTGGGTGGGGGTTTTCCCGCAGTTCTGAGGGCGCTGCCTCTCCCCACCATTCGTGGGGCGCTGCCGTACAAAAGCGCCGTGCCAACTGTCCCTCGAACATCATTTCACATCATCCTCAACAGGACAGACTTGTGCCCCATCTTACAGATGGGGAAAGTGAGGTCAAATCACTGGCCCGAAGTCACAGGGCCAGTGAGCAGCGGGAGAGAGGAAGCGACCCCAGGCTTCCAGCCGGCTCCAGGCTTCCGCAACTTGCTGCGCGGGCCACACTCTCCAGCCCGCGCCCCGCCTCCTCATCCCACCCCGGCGAGGGGCGCCGGGCCCGCCCCCAGAGGAGCGTGCCTCGGCCGCTAATCGCCGGACGCCCCCGCCTCCGCTGCACCGCCCGGAGACGCCCCCGCCGGCTTAGCCCGGAGCCGGCTCCCGGGGCCCCGCGCCGCCGCCGCCGATTGGCCCGCGGTAATTACGGGCACGCTCCGGGAGGGGGGAGGGGCCGGGCGGCCCCCCGCGAGCATAAATTATGCAAATACCCGGGCGCCGCACGGGGCCGACCTGCCGCCTCGCTGCATTCACGGGGGCTGCCGCGGGGGCGGGGGTGGCAAGGGAGGGGGGCGCCCATTGTTGGGGCGGGTACTTAAGGGGTCCTGAGGCCGGTCGTGTGCCACACTCGGTACTCACACGAGCTGATCTGCTCGCCGGCGAGATCACTCGGGAGACCGGCCAGGAGCGTGGCCCCTGCAGACGAGGCGAGGAGGTGAAGCCAAGCTCCAGGTGCGCCCCCGCGCCTTTCCAGGCCTTCGCGCCCGCAGCAGCCACAGGGTAGGCCCGGGCCATTTGTAACGTAAGTGCGCCCCGGCGACCCTGCCCTCAACCCCGGGCTCCAGTCCTCCAGGCGCGCTCTTACCTGCCCGTCGGTCCTGCGCCGCGCAACGATGCCAGCCCCCCTGGAGACCTGCCTCTCGGACCTCGACTGCGCCAGCAGCAGCAGCAGCAGCAGCAGCAGCAGCAGCAGCGACCTATCCGGCTTCCTCACCGACGAGGAGGACTGTGCCCGGCTCCCAACACCAGCTCCTGCCTCGGGGACGCCCGTGCCAGTCCGCAGGGCCGTGCCCGGGGTTCCTGCAGCGCCCGATACTCCCCGGGCGCAGGACGACGAGCAGGAGCGGCGGCGGCGCCGGGGCCGAGCGCGTGTGCGCTCCGAGGCGCTGCTGCATTCGCTGCGCAGGAGCCGGCGCGTCAAGGCCAATGACCGCGAGCGCAACCGCATGCACAACTTGAACGCGGCGCTGGATGCGCTGCGCAGCGTGCTGCCCTCCTTCCCCGACGACACCAAGCTCACCAAGATCGAGACGCTGCGCTTCGCCTATAACTACATCTGGGCTCTGGCGGAGACTCTGCGCCTCGCCGACCAGGGACTGCCCGGGGGCGGTGCCCGGGAGCGCCTCCTGCCGCCGCAGTGCGCCCCCTGCCTGCCGGGGCCCCCGAGCCCTTCCAGCGACGCCGAGTCCTGGGGCTCCGGTGCCGCCGCCTCCCCTTGCGCCACCGCCGCCTCGCCCCTGTCTGACCCCAGTAGCCCCGCCGCCTCGGAAGATTTCGCCTACGGCCCCGGCGACCCCCTTTTCTCCTTCCCCGGCCTGCCCAAAGACTTGCTCCACACGACGCCCTGTTTCATCCCGTACCACTAGGCCCCTTAGGGACACCGTTATCTTCCCCCGCCCTCAGGCAACAGGCAGTAGAAGGAGCCCCAGCCCGGCGGAGGGAGGGAGCAGGAGCTTTCAAGGGGTGGGAGATACCTGAGCCGCTTGTTAGGTCGCTGCACCCTCGCCGAGGCTGCCCCCTGGTCTGTTTCTCCAGCCCTCAGCCCACGGCCCCTCCTGCCCGCCCTTAGACGGCCTTTCCTTTTGCACTTTCTGAACTTCACAAAACCTCCTTTGTGGCTGGCTCAGAGCTGACCCCAGCCACCACTTCAGTGTGATTTAGAAAAGGGACAGATCAGCCCCTGAAGACGAGGTGAAAAGTCAATTTTACAATTTGTAGAACTCTAATGAAGAAAAACGAGCATGAAAATTCGGTTTGAGCCGGCTGACAATACAATGAAAAGGCTTAAAAAGGAGAGACAAGGAGTGGGCTTCATGCATTATGGATCCCGACCCCCACCACTGCAGGCTTGCTCTAGGAAGAACCCAGAGACTTGAGACTTGCGTAGCTATTCAGGCACCGACTGGGCTGGAAAGTACTTTAATTTATTCAAGATACTTCTTTCATATGAAAATGTATTTTTGTATATAAAGATTTTATTCTATTATTATGAGCTATCAAAGTTTACATTTTTGTACTGCAGATGTTTCGTGTAAATAAAAACTAAGTAAAAAAAAAAATAAGTCACCAAGTTTCTCGCCTAATGTTGATGTCTCACTGAGGCTTTTCTCCCTTCCCCTGGCGGCTCAACCACCAAAGTGAAACACTATCCTTACCCACCTCCAAACCTTCCAGTCCCTTTTCAAAAACAATTAAAAAAAAATAAAACGCACCCGATTTCCACCAAGGAACGGGATAGACAGACCAGGGCATTTGGGATTCATCATTTCCTTTCACCTTATAAACACAAGGGAGATCTTTCAAGCTCCCCATAAGCCAATTAAGACTTTTTAGTGGGGAATTAGCCCGGATACGCAGCTACCTGTAGAGGTAGGGGCGGTAGGAGACTCTTTCTTTTGAGGAACTCCACATCAGCTGGCTCTGTGTTTCAAAGAGAGGGGATTAAAAAGATCAATACAGTGTGACCAGTGGCTAGGAAGTCCCAGTGACAGGTGGGCCCAGCCTGGGCAAGCAGAAGGGTCCACTCTTCTAACAGCCTATTTAGAGGGAGAAATTGATTTGTAAACAATGCCTCCAAATTGTTGTCCATTGAGGTTAAGATCACCCTGGCTGTGAGGTGTGGAATGAATTAGGCTGGTGTGGCATCCCTGGATGGGATGTGCACCTGCCTAAAATTGTGAGTTAGGGTGCCTGCACGCGCGCGCGCACACACACACACCCCCTATATACACCCCCACACACACATGCTGTGCCCACAGTGAGGCGGGGGGCAGGGGCGGTGGGTGGTGAATAGGGAGACATTCGGTGGGCTCTGTCCTGGCTTGCTCAGCCAGTCTTCAAGGGCAACAGCCAAAGCTTTCATTTGCTGCCAGAGAAATCAGCCGCCCAAACTCAGTAGGGATTTTTCTGACTGCAGTGTGTTTGTTGTCTGACAAGTAGCTAACAGCATTGGCCACTAGCAGCTTTTGTTTTAAATTTCAGAATGCGGATGATTAAAAAGATGCTTCCTAAAATGCTTTGCTGTTTCCCCAGCTCACAAGTTACCACACATGAAGACCAATTTTTTACCCCCACTGGGTTACCCCTTTCCATGAACTTAATCATTTAGAAGCAGGAGTTCAGGAAAATAGTATACTCTCTTGTTAAAGAAATCATATCTGTTTGGGAGGTACCTAGAAACAGAGGGTCAAAAGTAAAGCCAGTAATAGCATTTTCCCCCGCGCAAGAGTTTTTCCTCCTCAAGACGTATGTCCTGATGACTTGGATCCACAGACTCATAAGCCACATCTCCAGCAGGCGTCACTAAGCCCAGCCACCAGCCAGGAGCCCTCTTTCAGATAAAAAGGCTCCTTTACAGAAGGTTCTGGAAAGTTGGATGCCTTCTCTAACTGCCCTCAGAGCAGACAAAGGATCCTCCAAGAAAAGCTTCAGAAGTTGTGAGGGCTGAGAATGGAGTTGTTTCTGCTAAAAGCTCTAAGGAAGAAGTTGTGTCTCTTGAATGACCCTGCCTGGGGCCCCACTCTATTGTCTGTTTCAGAATTAATTCACTCTACTAGCTTTGCTTTTTCCTATAGCAAAAGACACAAATGGTCTGCATCAGATTTTCTGCTTTCCTGTGCATAGGATGTTTGGAAGTAACTCCTTTCAGATCTGGACTGCAAGAAGGGCAGGTCCCCTATGGAGACTCTGCTCCGCCAGGGTGTTGGTACACATATCTGGACCAGAGGAAGAGAACAGCTAATTATGTTTATCATTGTCCAAAATCCTTGGGAAAACGAGCAGCCAGCAAACACCCCGAAATCCCCCAGGCAACCTGGAGCTCACAGCTGCAATAGAACCTTTGTGTCCTAAAATGGTACACAGCCAGCACCAAAATCAGAAAACATCACTACTCCCAATACTGCAGAAGAGCAAACCATATTCCCAACTTGGTTGCCAAAATAGGCTCATAACTTATGGTGCAGGTCCCAGAACACCTTCCATCTAAAGAAACATCTTTTGCAACATCAGTTGCCCCGGGGGGGGGGGGGGCATCTCCACCCCTACCAGTTAATACGAAAAAAGACCGTTCTTCCAAGGAAGAAAGTGTATATGTATATGTACAGTCCTCGGAGCTCTCCAATAAGAGAAAAGGAGGTGGCTTAAAATGTTTATTCCTAGCTCAGGGGCCTCTTTCTTCCTGCAGCAAGCTCTCATTCATCCACTGGCATCTGTGAAGGCAGGCTGGAGGTTACTAAAATATTGTACTCAATTATGGAGCATAGAACTCCCTGCTGACAGCCATGATTCACTTCTTCAACAGAATCTTCCACCACCGAGGAATCAGCAGGCACCTAGAAAGGCATATTTGTTCTCTACCTTGATCTCTCTATTTGTTTCTGTCCTGGTGTAATGTGTATTTGTACACACACTGCTTCCAAGCCTTTGGGAAACCAGGCCAGGAAAGACTGGGATGCACAGGAAATGAAGGATTTCCCTCTTAGCTTTAATCACTCTTTGTCAAGCCCTTGCTGCGTGCTGAGCACCATTCTAGGCACTGTGGGGGCCAAGACACCTCAAAAAGAGGCTCACCGGAAGGAGTTTAGAGTCTCACAGGGAAAGACAAATCAAATTCCTGAGAGATGGTGGTAAATGCTGAAGAGAAGAATATACAATCAAGTAAAATAAGGGGAATATGGAATGCCAGGGTCCAAGGGAGTTTGCTCTTTTTAAAAAAATGGTTAGGAGGGCGCCACCCAGGCGCCAGTTAAGCATCCAATTCTTGATCTCAGCTCCAGTCTCAATCTCAGGGTCATGAGTTCAAGCCCCACATCGGGCTCCATGCTGGGCATAGAGACTGCTTAAAAATTAAAAGAAAATAAAAAACAAAGAAAAGATGGTCAGGGAAGGGCTTTTAATGAGATGACATCTGTGCAAGGCTCAGGTGAGAGAGGAATGGAGCAAACCATAGCATTAATCAGAGGGAAATGTCTCCAGGAGAAGACACCATGAGGAGAAAGCCCTGGCCATGCACAGTGCAGAGAGGGACAATGAAGAAGCTGATGCGACAGGCACAGAAGGCATAATGGGGGGCGGGGAGTGGGGCGGGGGCAAGGATGGAGACAGACAGGAGGCAGTGCAAATCATGATTTTTGTTCCCCCAAGGTAATTGAAAGGTTGAAAGCAGAGGAGTGATGTAAGTTGACTTACATTTTTTAAAGCCACACTGGTTGTTACAGGGATTGCAGGCTTCAGAGACCAGGACAGAAACAGGGAACCCAACTAAGCCTCTGTACATTCATCCTGAAAAGGGGCTTGCAGCGGTAGAAGGGGTGAAGGGTGGCCAGAACCAGGACAACTTCTGGAGTAGCCAACAACAGGATTTGTTTTAGGTTATGAAAGGAAGAAATCAAGGAGGTCTTCATGGACTTGGGTCAGGAGCCATGAACACACAGAACCTATCCCTAAAAGCCCTTTACAAGTGGTTAATTTTGTGGAAACTACTCATTTGGCACCCAAAGCAAAGATGGAAACATGAGTTGCAGTGTCCATAAGGTTATAGACAGATGGCTGCTCAGAAGAACCATAACATTTTCTGGGTTCAGAGCCTAAAAATAATGCCTCAGAGAAAACTCACAATGGGGTAAGGGAGAGGGACTCCTGATGACATGGACAACGTCCTCAATGTCATCATCATCCTACACATCACCATCCCAGCTAACACTCACACAGCTCTTATTCTGTGTTTCAGGTACTTTCTAAACACATGACACATGTTCCATTTAATTCTCACAACTTGGGAGGTCAATAATAGCATGATCTCCATTATACAGATAAGGGAACTCTAGGCACAGAGAAGTCAAATAACTTTCCTGGGACCATGGAGCTAGTAAGTAGTTGTGAAGCTAGGGTTTGAACCCTGGCAATCTGGCTCCAGGGAGTCTGCTGCTTTGTTAGGTTGTCTCTGAAGGAATGCAAATGAAAACATCATGGGCCACAAGTTTAGCTATCTGAGGCCCAGAATGATCCAGAGGTAAGCTTAACCAAGCTACAGATGGGGCTGCACCTGCCATATAAGCCTTTGACTGAATGAGGAAAAGTGCTGCTCCTCCCACCCCTCCTGGTGCCAGGCCTGTGCCAGGGTGCAGAGTGAGGTACAGAGTCTCCTTTGCCCCTCTTGTGGGGGATGTGCACAAGGCACAATCCACACAAGCTTATCTAGTAGCCATAGAGGCAAGGATGGACACCTGAATGCACCTTTTCCTGACTTAAGTAGAGACTGTGTGTGTGTGGGAGGTGTTTTCTGGCAAGGACCTGGGGTATCACTGCGTCAGTTTCCAAAACCAGCAGAGCATATAACCTCCTGTGAAGAATCAGTTTTTTCCTCATTTATATCTGGCTAGAAAGTCCCTTTACATCTCACCAAGGCCTAGCCTTCCTTTAGAAAATATTTCTAGGATTGCTCCAACGTAGGCCAAACAGGGAATCCGGGCTTCAAAGTTCTACACCAAAGAGCATAATGGTGAAGACTGGAGCCTGGAAGGTGCTCCTGCCAACTTGTACCAATTGCCTGTATGATCCATAAGCCAAAGTCCACGGTATTCATAACATTAGGAGCTGTCACTTCCTGGGGACAGCTCAGAACAAACAGCTCTAGCCCTGAGCTTACCTACTGCCTACAGGCTGGTGTCTGGGAGCCAGGCAACCCTCGAGGCAGGATGCAAAAATTGGATGTTGGGGTTTCACATGGCTGAGCTTATGCCTTCCTTTCTGGAAGCAATTAGACACCAGTCCTGGTTGAAGTCATTCTCTTGTTCAGGCAAAGACCACTGTGCCATTGACCAACACATCTTTTTCCAGCCTTGAGAATGATGGACAATGTGTACCCAGCTTATGCCAAGGTGGTATCAAGTCACTGAGATACAAGCAAAAGGGCACCACTTCTTTGTCACCTCAGATTTGATCTTTGTTCTACCTAAAGAATGCCACTTAGCCCTTGATAATATACTATTTGGTTCTATTAGGATAAACTCATGGGGAGCCTGGGTGGCTCAGTCAGTTAAGCGGCCATCTCTTGATTTCAGCTCAGGTCATGATCTCACAGTCCTGGGGCCCAGCCCAGCATTGAGCTTGGTGCTCAATGGGGAGTATGCTTGAGGATTCTCTCTCTCCCTCTCCTGCTTTTCTCTCCACTTTTGTTCTCATTCTCTCTCTCTCTCTCTAATGAATAAATAAATCATTTACTATATGACTCAGCAAACCCACACCTAGATATTGACCTAAGAGAAATGAAACCACATGCTTACACAAACACCTTTATGCAAATGTTTATATTAACTTTATATTCTTCAAAAACTAAAAAGAGCCCAGGTGGCCATCAACAGGAAAATGGATAAAGAAACTATTGCTTATCCAACTGAAAGTAGTTAATGGATATATGCTAGAGAATATAAATGAATCTCAAAACTGTAATGCTGGGTAGGGGGAAAAAAAGCAGACTTAAAGGCTTATATTGGGATGTCTAGGTGGCTCAGTTGGCTGAGCATCTGACTCTTGGTTTCTGCTCAGGTCATGACCTTGGACTGTGAGATCCAGCCTGATGTCAGGCTCTGTTCTCAGTGGGAAAGCTGCTTTATATTCTCTCTCTCCCTCTCCCTCTGCCCCTCCCCCTGCTCTCTCACCCTCCCAAATAAACAAATCTTTTTTTAAAAAATAAAGGCTGCAAAAAAAATTTTTTTAAATAATAAAGGCTACATATTGTATTATTCCATTTATATGCATTCAGAAAAAAAGAAAAAGGGTAGGAGTAAAAATTAGATTAGGATTTCCAGGGGTAAGTGGGGAAGAAGATTAATTAGAAATAGAGCAAGAGAGTTCTTTGAAGAGTGTTGGAAACATTCTGTATCATGATTCTGATGACAGTTGCACAGTTTGTCAATACTCATACAACTGTACAACTTCAAAAGGAAAATTTTATATTATGCAAATTATATCTCAATAAGACTGACTTAAAATACAAAAAATGATCAGGGAATGTAGTGGAGTTCCCAAAACTGTCACCTGGATATGATGCAACCCAGTTTCAGCTACGAGGCCAATGACAATACCCCTTAAAGTCCTTTAAGGGTTTCCAGCACCAGTCCCTGGTGAGATATGTACAGAAATGGAAAAGGGGATATTTAGTAACATTTATATAAACTTAAGCCTATTATATCTAATAGTAAAATACTTCAGGCTTCTGTTTTGTATGTCTTTGGGAAGTTGCTCCCTTCATTGTTCTAGTAATTCCTTTTAATTTTTTTTTTCACAAAAACTCTGATCTGAAATGGATCGAAAATGTTTTTTTAAAAAAAAAAAAAAAAGAGGAAGGAAAGAAAGAAAAGAAAATGGGCCCTTTACCACTTATAGTTTGAGAAGCTCTGCCCTAAGAAAGCGTAAAGTAACTTGGAGGACTCTGCGTGCCAGAATGATTGCATGAAGCAGAGCCACCTGGCCACCTAAAATGCTCCTCTTGGACCATTAAGTGAATGAGAAATAAACTTTGTTCTTTAAGGGGTCCCCGGGTGGCTCAGTCAGTTAAGCATCTGCCTTCAGCTCAGGCCATAATCCCGGCATCCTGGGATGGAGCCCCACATCGGGCTTCCTGCTCAATGGGAAGTTTGCTTCTCCCTTGCCCTCTGCCTGCTGCTCCCCCTGCTTGTGCTCTAGCTCTCTCTTTGTCAAATAAATAAATAAAATCTTTAACAAACAAACAAACAAACAAACAAACAAAAAACCTGTGTTCTTTAAGCCGCGATATCACTGTGTGTCTCTGGGATCACCACAAGGGTATATTCTACCTGCGGACTCCCAGCTAATGCCTTAGTCCCACAAAAAGCTAGAAACAAAATATACAGGAAAGCACAGGCTCAAAATATATGGGAAAGCACACGATGAGTTTTCCCACCACAGAAAGTCCCCACAGAAGTGAGGAGGTAAGAGCTGAAGTCCTCACATCTTCGGCAGGGTATAGGCGGGCTGACAGCAAAGATGTGGAACCATTCTAACACCCTGCAAGTGCGCAGCAGGACTTGGCTTTCCCAGGCTCGGTGGTGGGAGGGGCAGGGCTCCTAGGACCACAGAGGCACCTGAACAACCACAGCTGCCCCAGAGGGATGGCTCTCGGGCCTCCCCCTTACCGGGCCAACGTACTGGGAATGGGTACTTCTGACCATTATTGAGGGTGTTCGGGCAATGTAACTTGTCAACTCCTAATTCCAGTACTGCCAAATCCTAATTGTTCTCCTCATGTTGCCTCAGTCTTCTCATCTGTAAAATGGAGACTAAGCACATTATTACCCATCTCTGTCATAGAATTTTTCAAGGTTTCAGTGAGAAGTCATTCACATAAAGAGCTAAAACTGTGCCTGGCTCATTAAAGGAGCTTGATAAATGTTAGCTATTGACTGATTTAGCTGCAAGCCAATTATCCTTTGTAATGAGATGATCTCTTTCTTTGGTCACCAGATGGTCCCTGTGGTGCTTGAAGGCTGTAGGCCTTAGATACAAACCTGACTAGTGTAACTTGATTCTAATGCAGCAATTTGAGTCTAGGGGCCAATGCTATACTTCAAATGTAAAACTGTGATTAGAGTACTTAGGAGGGATATTAAATTATACCTAGTGATGGTCTGGTTGAAGCCAGACGCAAATCTCACAGCCTTTAAGACCTCTTCATATTGAGCATGAGTACAGTGCCTTCCAGTTTACAAAGCAATTTCACATCCATCATCTGATATTAGCCTCACGATGTCCAGTGAGGTAGAAGGGATTATTGTATCTATTGCACAGATGAGACAAGGGGCTCAGAGGTTAAGTGGTTCACCCAAGGTCACAGGGTTAATGAGAGGAGAAGGTGGGGCTCAGAGCCGCATCTGGTTCTGGGCCCATTTCTTTTTCCCAGATACTTTTCTGCCTCTGTAGGCCTGCTTCACCTGACCCAGGGCACACCTCCACTTCACAGTCATTTCTACACCATGAATTGTAACCAAGCAAAAGACGAATAATAAAGGTGACGTGATTAGGTTGAACTACATAAAATTGCCGATATTTGAACTACAGAAATGACAATTGCATATGGTTCAACCTAATAACTAACACTTACTTGGATACTTGCCACTAAGGCAAGCACTTTACAATTGCATTGCGGCTTATCTACTCACAAAAGTTCTATGACCTCCACTTTAGAGATGAGGATTCTGAGACCAAGGTTGCAAAACTAATGAGTGATGGGGGCAGGATTTAAATGCAGGCATCTGGGCCCAGAGCACAAGGACCTAACCACTGTATTGCTCTACCATTTATTTCCCTAGCAGGAGGACATAAGCCACTAATGAAAGAAACCAGGGTTATTTGACTATGCAGTGCTGCATGCAACACTTGCTATTCACTCATTCATTGGTTCAATAAATTTGAGGACCTACTATGGTTCTTGTTGTAAGACAGTTCTCCATGAGTCTCAAAGCATTTTGAAACATCTGGTGAGAAGAGGCAGTGGCTACTCTTTTTTCCAGGTTATCTTTTCAAAAATATTTGTATATCAAACAGCCTTGGAAGATAGAGTTTGTGTCTCCCTCTGGGGCAAAGGGCAGACAGACTGTCCAGGATAAGAGAATCAGGTTCCCAAAGCTCAGGGTTCCTTTTCTGTAATCCATCGTGTGTGCAGGTGTGAGCTGACCTTCTTTGTTCTTTGCATCACCGATTGGATATCAGGGTTTGGGGAGCCATCATAAAGATGCTAATACTCCGGTTACTGCTACTGCTGTGAGTGAGAAACTATCCTTTGTTTCTGACCCACGAGTTTCGTATCTTCTACCAGCATGAAACTGGGGCAGGCTAACTTGTTAGCTTGCATAGGACATAATCAAACTCAGAGCTCTTGATGGTACTATGCAAGTGCTGGCCAAATGAATGAATGCATGTAATGAGCCCTCCTTTTGTATGGGAACTGTGTCTTACATATTCTAATAACAGGGACGTCTGGGTGGCTCAGCGGTTGAGCATCTGCCTTTGGCTCGGGGCAC
The DNA here is from genome assembly GCF_048164855.1 of Canis lupus baileyi. Lineage (NCBI taxonomy): Eukaryota > Metazoa > Chordata > Mammalia > Carnivora > Canidae > Canis > Canis lupus. The sequence goes on along the minus strand of NC_132847.1, from coordinate 24,783,909 downwards.
GATCCTGGGGTCCCGGTATCGAGTCCCATATCGGGCTCCTTGCATGCAGCCTGCTTCTCTTGTCTCTGCCTCTCACTGTGTCTCTCATGAATAAGTAAATAAAATCTTAAAAAAATATTTTCTAATAACATTTATCAGGAGCCATGGCTGCCACTCCCAGAGAGAAAATGCTGCAAGCAAATAGCCAGGAGTGTGGGTCCATTCTCCCTGGGCTCACCACTGGTCTCCAAAAGAGCCACATCGACACCAGTATTCACTAAGAGTTCATTGTGTATCTGGCTCCAATTTTTTGAATGCCACAGTGTCTCCCTAGAAACTCTTTGTGTTTGAAGAGGGAAGGTTTACTCAGCTATTCAACAAATACTTATTGAGTACCTACTATGTGCCTGGCTCTATTCTAGGATCTGGGAATATGAGTCAGACAGGATTTCTGCTCTCATGAGGTTCACTGACTGATGGGAGAGACAGTCAACACACAAAGCACCAGATAGTGACAAAAAGTTCTGCAAAGACTTAAAGAGGAAAATGTGCTAATTGAGTGAGTGGAAACCACTTTAACAGTGGTGGTCTGGGGAGGCTGTTTAGAAGAAGGAACCTCTCAGCTGATTGCTGAGTGATGAGAATCAGCCCCTTCAGATCAGGGGGATGAGCCCTCCAAGCAAGGGCAATAAGATTGATGTGCTCCCAGGCCAGTGACGGGACCAGTATGGATGGAGTTCTGCCAAACAGGGAGGTAGTAGAGACTACATCAGAAAGAAAGACCAGATCCTGTGGGTCCTAATGAAGCTCCGAGGATGTTTCCTGTCAAAATGCCAGTGGTCATGACTGAACATTTTCAACCAGAACCCATCAGCCACAATGGCCAGGATTGTCACACTGAAGAAGATGCTCGATCCTGGACCATGAAGTACTTTTGCCTCAGCATCTCTGTCTATAAGGTGAACACTTGCTGGAGAAAAACAAAAACAAAAAATAAAACCAAAAAACCCAAATAACTTAGGTAGCACAAATCTCCAGAAAATGGGTATTTTTAAAAAGATCTTGTTTATTCATGAGAGACACAGAGAGAGAGAGAGGCAGAGACACAGGCAGAGAGAGAAGCAGGCTCCATGCAAGGAACCCAATGTGGGACTCAATCCCAGGACCCCGGGATCACGAGCTGAGCCAAAGGCAGATGCTCAACCACTGAGCTACCTCAGTGTCCCAAGCCTGGAGTTTTTAAAGGAAGGGTAAGGGTTGGGTTAGAAGATTTGGGGGACCCTTGCAAATGTCAAAGCACCTCCCAGAGCCACCTTTTCTAATGCAGTTAAAGGAAATTTTTATTTATCGAGTTCCTTGTTTTTTCTTATTCATGACACACACACACACACACACACACACACACACACACACACAGAGGCGGAGACACAGGCAGAGGGAGAAGCAGGCTCCATGCAGGGAGCTGGACATGGTACTCGATCCTGGGTCTCCAGGATCACGCCCTGGGCTGAAGGCGGCGCTAAACCACTGAGCCACCCAGGCCGCCCCAAGGAAATATTTTTTAAAAGTCAACACTCAGTGGTCAAAGGTGCAAATAATCCATCGATAACAACCACCACCATAACAAACTTCTAAATACTCAAACCCAGGGCAACTCAGTAAACAGAGCAGGATGGTGCCATAGAAATGGCTGTTAATACTGTGTAGAAACATAAAGCTTAAATATGATGTTAATGGGAAATAGACCACAAACTTCACACATCCATTGACCAAAATGGTGCAAAAACTAGCTATGGGTAAAAAAATCAAGATGGGAGGAATTAGAACTGTCGAAAGAAGTTCACAAGTGGTGAGAAGGTAAAGTTACAAATTTTATAAGGTTGCTTACTCAATTAAAAATTATGAATGAAAACTGATTTCCAAACTGGAAGGCAAGTTTTGAGGAAAACAGGTTTTCCAGAACTATCAAGACTTAAAATTATTTCTAGAAGCCCGTTACTTTGGCCAAGTGATTCACTTGCATGGATAGTACAAGATTTAATAGTAATAAAAATGCACACCATTAGCTTTTAAATGTCCTTAGGCACTTATGGCTCTCAGCTACAGGCAGCAGTTTTAATAAGTCGCTCTGTCCAGATTCCCCTAATGATATGCTTTCTACATAAAAAAGGGCTTGTGAAACCTAATTCCTCTGACAGAAGCGAGCTCCAGGCTCTGAAGCAGTGAAGATTTCAGATTTCCGCTGGGTCTCCTTGCACCTGCCATTGCAAGGCACGAGGTTTTGTGTGCAGAAGCCTCCAGGGGTTGAAATTTAGACCTGTCCATGTAGCAGGAAGGTCAGCCGAAGTCACTGGGTCCCAAGACACTGGACTTCAATCTCCGACCAAAAACAAAACATCAAAACACTTCTATTCACCGGGACGTGCTTAGCAGCGCGCTGGCATTCACAAATGTAACGCAGCACCGCGCAGCTCAGGGAAGGGGCTCTGCTTAGAAATTCGATTGTTCTTTGGAGATCTGACAACCTCTATCAGATCTGTGTCAGCCCGGCTCCAGCAAACACTCCAGAGAAAGCCAGCCTCCTCCAGGCTGGGCCTTGGTTGCCACCTGATACCTGAATGAAGAGCAGAGCCAGCAAAATCCAAACTCCTTTCGGGACGTCTGCTTCTGTGGGAAATGGTTTTGATTTTCTCAAAAAAAAAAAAAACCATCAAAGTGGAAGAAAATTAATTTTTGATTGGCTTTTAAAGACTGATGTTACATACCACTAATCAAAGCAGAAGCCTTTTACCAGGAGGAAAATCCTTACCCCATTTACCTGTATATTTCTTAGTACTTTCCCATCTGGGCAGTCCCCTTACGTTATATTATCACTATTATTTGTTATAAAGACAGTAATGACAATAGCAGCCAGCGCTAATGGAGCATTTACTGTGTGCCAAGCATTGTGTTACTTAGGCCTCACAACAAACAGGGAGATGTCATTGTCCACTTTGCAGAAAGGACACTGAGGCTCAAGGGGTTTGTCAAAGGAGGTTAGCCAGCTAGCAACTGGTTAACCTTAAAGTCAAGTTCTCAACTGAGCTGGGTTCTGCTTTAGTTTCACCGCCCTTTACAGTGAGTGGATATGGAGTGTGATAACAGCTCTGAACTCCCCCCAGAAACTTCTCCCCAGTCTCACAAATCCCAGTGTAATTTGGCCAGCCACATGTGAGGCTCTGTACTAGCACAAGCCTCCTACCTCTGGGCATCCACAGGGCAAGGAAGTGAGTATACACGCAGGCACACTAGCCCAGGATAGAATGCAAATGCTTGGCAAGTAGAACCAACGTGTCAGTGGGGATTGAGGAGAGGGGATAGTTAATTCTGACAGAGGCACTAGGTAAAGATTCCTGGAGGGGAGAGCTGACATTTAGTCATCTGAGCTGAAGCTTCAGAGATGGAGAGAACGTTTTTTACAGTGACAGTATATTTTTGAAAAGGAAAGTGATGAGACTATTACTGTAGAAAATTTAGAAACACAGAGACCTATTAAGATGAAATTTTTTTTTTAAATCTTTACTTCCATCACCCCAAAGTAAACACATTTCTCTTCTCATCAAAATAACTTTTAGGTATAATATACAGGTAATGCAACATGCACATGTGTACAAGTCATGAACATGTGTACAGTTTTTTGAGTATTGACACATGGATACATCTGTTTAACTACCATCTCAGTCAAGATACAGAACATTTCTAGTGCCTCACAAAATTCCCTCATGTCCCCATCCAGTAATCAATTGTCTTCCTTCTCTGACCCCCAGACAATCACCAATTTGCTTTCCAACACTTCAGGTAAGTTTTGCCAGTTCTAGAATTCCATCTAAATAGAACCATATAATATAAACTGTTTTGTGTTTTTGACATTTAGTCATGTTATTATGTATATCAGTGATTCAAACTATTCTACCAGCTGAATGATATTCCACTGCATATGTGTTTATATGTTCACCTGTTGAAGGACATCTGGGTTGTTTCTGGTTTTGGCCTATGGCGAAAATGGCTGCTATAAACATTCATGCAAAAGTCTTTGAGGGGACATATATTTTCATTTCTCTTGGGGAGATCCCTAAGAGTGGAGTAGCTGTTCCATATAATAAGGGCATATTTAACTTTATAAGAAAGTACCAAACCATTTTCCAAAATCATCGTACCATTTTTAAAAAGATTTTATTTATTTATTTGAGACAGAGAGAGACCACGAGCAGGGGGGAGAGACAGAAGTAGAAGCAGACTCCCCACTGAGCAGGAATCTCAACTTGGGGCTCAATCCCGGGACCTGAGCTGAAGGCAGATGCTTAACCAATGGAGCCACCCAGATGCCCCCATTGTACTGTGTTTGACTCCCTTTGGCACCTGAACCCACACCTTGGCCTAACTTCTTCCTCTGGTCTGTCGCATGTCCTTCATCCCTGTGCACCCTGGGAACGCTCATTCAATAAATCACTGGTTTGAGAATCCCTGATTCAGACTCTGCTTTCAGGGAAGGCAACCTAGTGCAGTTAACTAGGCTTTCCAGAAAAGAAGCAGGTACCTCCAAGGCCTCCACAGAAAGCAGCAGCTGGTCATGTCTTTTCCCTGGGCTTCAGTCCCACATGCAGTGTAAAAGGCACTGAGGAGCCTTTGCCATACTCATATGCCATCACCTCTACTGGAGACTCTGTGATCTAACTGGGACAAACGATGCTTTGTCCCCCTCCATCTACAGAAAAAGAACCCCAGAATACACCGTTATGCACGCGTTCTCATGGGTCAGCAGTGTGCCTTCCACTCCACCAGTTTTAATATATATTAAACCAGCTGCATATTAGCTGAACTATATATTAATTAAACTATGCTAAATTACTAAACAATATTAATTAAATTAATTCATATTAAACTGGGCAACCTAGTTCACTCACCTTGGAGTAAGTGGTCCCTTGAGCTAAAGGTGAGCATCTCTTTTTATTCATTAGTCACAATGTCATATGCAAACTTTCTGAGAGGCATCATTCCACAGTAGACTTGATTCAGGCGTCTAGAAAACACAGCCTGCAATTGCAAACCCATGAAACGCTATACCATAATTACAGTCTCCAGGCACCTCTAATGACCCATTAAGGTGGATTTGTAGAGAGCACAGACCGCGCAGCCAGCAGCAGGTGGGACTGCAGGTCTGGCGCTTTCTCTCTGAGGGCAGAGACCCACCAGAAACCATCTTTTGTGGAGGAAAATCGGGGGGGAAGATGAGATTTCATCATTTACTTTTTTCACCCCAGAAAAGATAAATCCTGAGATTTTTACATTTCCTACACTATAAAATCACATTGAGAATAGAGAACATCATGTACTTGGCCTATGAGAATACAAACTGGGACATTCGCTTTGGAAAACAATGGACTTTATTTTGTAAAATGCTATCTGCCCATCACCTGGGGCTCAGCAATTCAACCCCTAGTCACATATTCTAGGAAAACTTTTGCACTTGCACACCAGGAGATGGGTTTTTAAAAAGCACCATTTAATTGCCCCAAAGTGGAAACAATAAATTGGATATCCATTTTCAGAAGAACAGGTAAATATCCTATGGTACAAGTGCACAATAGAGTATTAAGCACGAATGAATGACAACTACATACACCAACCTGAGTGGGTCTTAGAAATATAATATTGAAGGAAAAAAGACAATATAAACTATGTAATACCCTTTTTATAAAGCAAAAGAAAATACTAACTTCAGGATGGTGGTCAAGGGCAGAGGGATGAGACACAGAGGGACACATGAATAGATGTGCTGATAAGGTGATCCCCTCTTCGCCCCCCCAAAAAAATTATGTCCAAGTCCTAATCCCTAGTTCCTGTGAATATGACCTTATTTGGAAATAGGGTCAGGGGCACCTAGGTACCTCAGTGGTCGAGCATCCGCCTTTGGCTCAGGTTGTGATCCTGGGGTCTGGGATCCAGTCCTGCATCGGGTTCCCTACTGGGAGCCTGCTCCTCCTTCTGCCTATGTCTCTGCCTCTCTGTGTCTCTCATGAATAAATAAAAATCTTTTTTTTTTTTTTTTAAAGAAATAGGGACTTTGCAGGTGTAATTAAGTTAAGGATTTTGGGCTGAGATCACTCCAGGTTTAGGTTGGGCCTTAAATCTGATGACTTGTGTCTTTCTTAGAGAAATGATAGGCAGATCTGAGGCACAGACATGGGAAATAAGGCCATGGGAAGACAGAGGGGAGACTGGAATTATGCTAGCATAAGCCAAGGAACATTAGCAGCCACAAGAAGCTGGAAGAGGCAAGGACAGAGCTCCCTGCTAGAGCCTTCAGAAGGGATGTGGCCCTGCTCACACCTTGCATTTGAACTTCTAGCCTCCAAAACTATGTGAGAATAAATTTCTGTTGTTTTAAGCTACCTCACCAGTGCTAATTTGTTGCAGCAAGCCTAGGAAACAAATACAGAGATGCTCTAGACCTTCAGTTGAAGGATGAGTTTCTGAGTACTCTTCTTTTAAATTCTTTTAAATTTTGTGTCATAATTTATATATGCCTTACATGTGTTCTATTGCATGAAGTAAACATTACAAAACATGGTGAGGAAAAAAGGAACTTTCAAAAGCATATGTAAGCAAAGCAAACATTCCCCAAGCCCCTTAAGATCACTGAGAGGTTAGAGGAATTTCACAGGTATTGAATACCTACTATGTGCCAGGGATAAGCTAAGCACTTTCTAGACGATGTGACATATGACCCTCAAAGCAACCCTATGATATAAGTTACTCATTTTGTGGACAAGAACACAGAGGCTAGGGGGTGGCTGGGTGGCTCAGTCAGTTTAGTGTCTGACTTCAGCTCAGGTCATGCATGATCAAGGGTCCAGGGATCAAGCCCCACGTGGGGCTCCTTGCTCAGTGAGGAGTCTGCTTGTCTCTCTGTCTCTCCCTTGGCTTGTGCTGTCTCAAAAACAAAACAAAACAACAACAAGAAAAAAACAGTGAGGCTGGGAGCAGTCAAATGCTTGCCTGAGGTAACATAGCAAATAAGAGACAGGGCAAGGACCCAGGTGAGGGTCAATTTGCAAAGTTTATACCTTTCCCACCCTAATACCTCAGGTCACCTCTGCTTACTTCAAGCTTGTTAACCTCTAAATACCTGATGTTACCACTTACAGCTCTAGACAAAAAAGGTAAACATATACCTGCTTTATCTCCTATTTTAGATTTCTCTTTAGACAAAGCTAGATGAATGTTGTTTGATCTCGCCATCCTCACATGAATTATGCATTTCATGATCCTCTTGTCTTCCAACCCTCTCACCACGACCTGTGTAGATAACCTTAAATTAATCAGAAAGTCACTCATCTAAAGACTGTGACGGGGAAGCCCTGGTGGTGCAGGGGTTTAGCGCCGCCTATGGCCCAGGGCGTGATCCTGGAGACCCTGGATCGAGTCCCACGTCGGGCTCTCTGTATGATGCCTGCTTCTCCCTCTGCCTGTGTCTCTGCCTCTATCTCTCCGTCTCTATGAATAAATAAATAAAATATTAAAAAAAAATAAAGACTGTGACCCATTCCTTGTCCAGTTTACACCAACCACAGTGCTAGCAATGCAGAAGTCTATGATAAAATCAAGTTTCCTCCCTCTCCTCCTTCCTGGGGGCAGGGTGGGGGTGATGTTGCCACTCCTATAGTCATGGGGGATGGATTCAAGAGGAATAAACTCTCAGGAGACACTTATTCTGGTTTGCCTGGGACTATCCGCATGTGAGCACTGGAAGTCCCACACCCTGGGAAGCTACTCAGTCTGGGACAAACCAGGACAGCAGATCAACCTTCCTGGGGGGAAATCCTCTCTTCTGGGATCTGATACTTACAAAGGGGCAGGAAAGAGAAGCCTAGGTCATTTGATTCAACCATGAACTTCCTTCTAGGGGCCCAGCTTCAGGCCATGCCCCCTTCCTACCTCTTCCTATGAGAAAAGCCATTTTTCAGAGCCTGAGGCCAAGCCAGGATGCTGGAGTTGGGGAAGGGGAGCATGCTCACTCCATTGGAGCAGATGCTGCCTTCACTCCTTGTCTTCCCCATGCTCTCCAGCAGTCAGTGGGTTTTAATTAATTGATAACTACAGGTCAGCTTCCCACGCAGTATCCCAGATCCCCTGCCATGAAAACTAGACAGGGAAAGCTGCCATGACACCTTGGACCAAAGTCCCTAGGCAGCAGAGCACCCACCCTCATCGAATGCCTGCTCCTCAACAGCATGGAAGAATGGCGGGATCTATAGTTCATAAAACTTTTCACATACAGTGGCTCATTGGGTCCTCAGGTAAGCAGCAGAGTGCATCTGTTTGTCTCCATTTCACAGAAGGGAACAAACAAAAGGGCAAGCAAGGGTCAAGCAAGTGCAGAGCCAGACCTGACGCTGGGTCTGATGCCCAGCCTCCCAGGGCTCTGAGAAGAGCAGGGGAGACGTCAAGAAGGAATTACCATTTCCTCTCCCTTACCCCTCCCTCACCCCCTCAAAAAATGTATCATAATCCTGGAAAATACTCTCAGCAGATGGTTGATTCAGGAATAAATTCAGGGAAGCCAGATTTTCTCCTCCACAAGAACCTGACACTTCTCCTCCCCCGCTGCCTCACACACAAGGGTGGGTGGCAAGGATCCCAAAGGGGAGAGCCCAGAGCCAGGCATGGGGCCACATGGGGGTCAAGGGTGAAGGGAAAAGGGGCAGGAGACCACAAGGACCTTCCATGGTCGGCTGGAGGGTTGCCTACCACCCTCAAATGGAGAGAGCTGGTTCAAGACACTTTAGGCTGCCCCCAGAGACCTGCCTCAGAGTCCCCAGGGCTGGGCATGACAGATGTGGCTCCTTTTAATTGAGATCACAGTCTTTTAGCTCAAAAGAAAAAGCACCGGGCTCATCTTTCGCGTCCCTGACTGTGAACCTGGGGTGGGGAGGGAATGGAGTGGATTCGGATCTGATAAATCCCATTCTGGAAGATGGCTCTGTGAGGTGGGGGCACGCACATGTGAGTAGACGTGTGTGTTTGCGTGCGGGCACATGCACACGAAAGGACTCTGCAGAAAGGGCTTTAAAACAATGCTTGGTGGGCAGCCCTGGTTTAGCTCAGCGGTTTAGCGCCACCTTCGGCCCAGGGCCTGATCCTGGAGACCTGGGACCGAGTCCCACATCAAGCTCCCTGCATGGAGCCTGCTTCTCCCTCTGCCTGTGCCTCTCTCTCTCTCTCTCTCTCTCTCTCTCTGTATCTTTCATAACTAAATAAATAAAATCTTAAAAAAAAATGCTTGGAAATAAATAAAATAAAATAAAATAAAATAAAATAAAATAAAATAAAATAAATAAAACAATGCTTGAGGGAGTGCCTGGGTGGCTCAGTCAGTTAAGCATCTGCCTTCAGCCCGGGTCACGATCCTGGGGTCCTGGGATCAAGCCCCACATTGGGCTCCCTGCTCAGCAGAGGTCTGCTTCTCCCTCCCCCTCTGTGCTCGCTCTCTCAAGTAAATAAATAAAATCTTTAAAACAACAACAAACAATGCTTGAATCTATTTGCCAACATCATGTACTTACTGGGGCCCCACTAACAGGGCCAGACCCTGTACTACAAGTTGTTGAGGAAGCAAAGATGGCAGGCAGGCTCTGATCTTTAGAGGAAATAAAACCATGCTACCACTGTCTTTGTCCCAAGTGTCCACTGAGCTAGGCATAGCAGAAGCGCTGGGAGCACATGGAGGGTCACTGAAAGGCCTGCAGGTCATTTCCAATGGGAGAAAAGGAGAAAGAGAGGTAGTGGAGCTCTGGAGCTCTTTTTTTTTTTTTTTTCTTTTGGTGGAGCTCTTTTGAAACAAGGCACCTCTCTTTCAGGAGAAGAAAGCAGGTACAGAGTAAAAAGAGCAGCAGATCAAATCCCCCACCTCTTCTTCTCTGCTACCATGTAGTGGTGTGGTTCCCTGAAGCCTCCCCCCTAAGCAGACCCCAGGGAGGGGACTTGAGACTCTCCTTCCAGATAAGACTGGAGGTCCCTAGGTCAGCCCTGTGGAGTCCTGGCCACTGTGATTCCTACCCTTGGCTTCAGGGTCCCTGCACAGTGTCCTCTCCCATCTCCCTGCCTCAGGTCTTACTCATTCTCTCCTCCAGAAGACCACCACGGGGTCTTAAAACAAGTCTGAGGCGTCCCTGGTTGGGCCAGTCCATTAATCTTCCAAGTCTTGCTTTCGGCTCAGGTCATGAGATCGAGCCCCATATTGGGCTCTGTGCTTAGCAGAGTCTCCTTAAGACTCTCTCCCTCTGTTCCTCCCCCCTCAAAATAAATAAATAAATCTTAAAAAAAGAAAAAAAGAACCACAGTTTTGACAACCTCGTTCTTTAAGTCTTTCTAGGGCCACAAACATGAAATTCCTGTAGGATAAAATTCCAGACTATTCACATCTTCTGCTTCTCCAGCCTCACCCCTCTTTATGCCTCCACATGGCTCCCCAAATCATGCTTTCTGTGACTTCAGGCTTTTGTTTGTTTCCTCCACTGGAAACATTCTCTTGCCTCACCTCACGTCCTTCACACCCCCAACTGCCAGTCAGCCCCCAAAGCTCTGGGTATATTACCTCCTCTATAAGGCTGTCTCTGAACTCCCCCTTGTCCCCCCAGCAGCTAGGACTTGTCTCTACACCGCATTGTCGCACTACCAGGATGACTAGCCCACCAATCTGCCTCTCCCCCAGACTGTGAGTCCCCTGAGGTCAAGGACTGCACTATACCATCTATCTCTGTACCCCCAGGGCCAGCGCCTAGGAGGGTCTGACTAAAGGTGCTCTTGAGTCAGCATATGGACACCATGACTGCCTTACCTTACCCAGCGACATTCCTGGGTAATTCCTGGTGCCTGAGTTGCTCATAGGCAGGGACCTCAACATGGGTGTCCATAGATCCTTCTAGGAAGGATGCTCACCTGAAGCATTACCTAGGCAGCCCTTAGGCTGCCAAGAGAGGCAGCCCCTCTCTTGGGGGTAGAGAAACCCCAGAGAGGGTTTCTCTACCTCTCTCACATGCCATTTTAGGAGTCAACCACCTCCAAAGGTCAAAGAATACGCACATGGTTTTTGAGAGCTCACTGCTTAAGATGTACTTCATATTCACTGTCTCACTGAATCCTTAAAAATACTCAGCAATATTCCTTTTTTTTCAGATGAGGGAAAGCTATGGCATAGGGAGATTAAGAAGCTTCCTTTTATTCTGGTTCCTGTGGAATTTGGAAGAACAGACTCATGTTCCTATAACTTTTCCTCACTAGCTCCCTTGAAATACAGGTCGGCCTTACTTAAAACGAAAACACCCACAGAGCCAATATTCAGCTTATTTAACAAGTGACTGTGAGTGGCAGTGGATTTTCTGTTTTACAAACATAAGTCAGGGCACTATCTACCACCTCTCTCACCCCCGTCAGGCCCTGGGAAAATAATTCAATTCAAATGAACTACAATTTAATAGATATCTATTGAGTGCCTTGTATGTGGCAGGCATGTGGACACATGGACGTGTGAGAAACTGGAGGGACAAAGAGCCCTGCTCTCCAAGAGCTAATGGAGAGAGAAGGATGATGATTGCATGTGATTAACAAGAAGGTATATGCCATATTAGAAGGTACGAGAGTCACCCTCCAAGAGGACACCCAATCACCCTCACCTCCTGTCACTCATGCCCTGAGGAGTACCCCCAGTGTTATGGAAATGGTGGTATATGGCTTGAGGCGAGGGCGGGAAAGACACTGAAGCTTTTCCTTGGTCTCTCTTGAAACACTTGCTTTGGGGGAAGCCAGCTGCCACGTCTTGAGGACACCCAAGCAGCCCAATGAGGAGGTCAATACAGAGAAGAAATGAAGCCCTTGTTAGCACCCTGCACTGACCTGCCAGACTCGGGAGGGAGCCATCCTGAGAGCACACCATCCAACTCCAGTCATCCCTTCAAATGACATCCGGCCTGCACGTTTGTCATAGTCAGCTCTGGGGGCTATACGGAAATACTACTATTGGTCAGAAACCTCCAGAGCTCTGTGGTGTGAAACTTGAGACTGGTGCAAGGAGGGCAAGGAGACCCAGAAGAAAGAGGCGGGTGGCTTGAGATTGGTAGATGGTGGGCGATTTTAGTAAGCAAGGGAATTTACATAGGAGGCTTGTCTTGGGGGCTGAAGAACAGTAAATGTAGGCACCCTCCTGCCAGAATCCTGAGAGTTCATCTACAGGCCTTAATGGGGTTTAGTCCAAGCTGGTCTCAATACTACATTACTCTCTCAAGCCTGTGTCCTTAAAGTAGCCCCTAGAATGGAATGGTGGGTGAGGAGAATGTACATTCCAAGGCCAGGGTAGGAGATAAGGAGCCTCTGATTGCCCAGGTCCAGCTCCAGGGTCACCTGACAGTCACATCCTCTTTATGACCTCCTCCAAAAACCATTGGCTGGGTGGATAATAAACAACAGATATTTATCCCTCACGGCTCTGGAGGCTAGAAGTCTGAGACTGGGGTGCCAGCACGGTCTGGCTCTGGTGAGGGCACTCTTTCTGAGTTGCAACTTCTTACTGTGTCCTCACATGGTGGAGGGATTGAGGGAGCTCTCTGGGGTCTCTTTTACAAGGGCACTAATCCCATTCATGAGGGCTCCACCCTTATGGCCTAATTACCTCCCAGAGGCCACTCAGATAAGGACCTTCCCACCCCTTACCCAGTTTCTAGGAATCTAGGATAACTCCAAGGTTTCAATTTACAACAATCTGGTTTGTGCAAAGTTTTCCAGAAAATGTCTTCTACAGACACAAAAAGCTACAACCTACCCAGGACATGTCAGAGACCCAGGTAATAAAACTCTGTAAAGTGGTCTCTCTCTTCTCTGATTCCTCATTCCTATAGCTGCTCCATAATTCTTCTGGTTGTTTCTCAGCATTTTCTATGTGTCAGGCTGAGCCTAGGTTCTGAGGACCCTGAAAGAAAAGCCAGGCCCAGCACATATCATGTACTCTGAGATGCTTAGAGAACTTTCACCTCAAACTTCAATGACCCCTTGACCACATAAGAAAAAAATAATAAGGCTTCACTGTTGAGGACACTTCTTGAGCTCTTCCAGCCAGTGGCCTGCCCAGGCTCTCAGCAGAGAGACCTCCCCAGTATCTCAAGTCAACCAATGCAAATGGCCTGCTGCTTCCCCCAGGCCGCCATTCCCAGGTCTGAGGCAGGCCTCTGGGGTCTCTGTGTGGGACTGAGGGGCTGCTCCAGCCCTGTGTCCTAAAGGGCCAGGCAGGGAGGCCTCAACCACAGGCCATGTCAAGCACAGTGAGATGGGGGAGTGGATTGTGCCTGTGGAGTGGCGGGGCGGGGTGGGGTGGGGTAAGGGGGGAGGCACACCAAAAGATCTGAATGATTCATCAGGGCAGCAGAGTAAGTAGTTAGAAAAGAGAAGCCCCTTCCTTAAAGTTAGAAAGGAGAAACTTTGTCTCTTTGTTCCTACTGGAAGGACCCTGTCAGATGAAGAGTCTGTTACAATGGGGGCAGCGTGGGGAGGAGGACAGGGAGCAGAGGCAGCCAGACCAATGCTGTGGCCTAAATGATCGAGGTGACCCAGAGGTGTGGGGTGAGCTGAACCAGCAACCAGAATGAGGGAAGCTCTGCCCAGATTCTCCAAGACACCCAAAAGGAGGCTTTACACATGCCACCATAAGTCCTGCCTTCAGCTCTCCATAGGTCTAGGTGTGGTGCCCAGGACAATTTCCAAACATCTTCCTCTAGAAGCAAATATTCTCAAGGCTCCAGAGTGCAGAGAGGGCTCTGTGCCCACTCTTCAGTCATTTCCCAATACCCTCTTTCCAGCCACTCAGCTGCTCTCCTTTCTTCAGCTAAGCCACCCATAGAGTCTGTCCAAACAAGGCTCCAGGACCCTCCCCATCAGCAACTCAGGATGGCTAAATTCCTCCCATTCCTGACTCTTCACCTCAAGATGTTCATGACCTGGCTCTTAAAGGGAAAACCTTTTAAGCCTCCTCGTGATAAGAGGCCATTAGGGTCTCTTCGGGACATAACAATTTGTTTCAAAAAGAATGGATTAAGTTCCACCTGTCCCAGGTAATTGGGAGGATGAGGCACCCCTCTCCCTCTGCCTGTCTTGGCCTCTGTCATGGTGGATGTCAACTTTAAGGGTAACCATTCACAGGGGCCACGCTAACTCACAAAAGGAACACAAAATCCCTATCTGGAAGCCTGAATCAGCCACAGCTAGCCATGTCTCAAAACAGGCTTTGTTTTATAATAGCCTGAACCTGACTCCATGACCAGAAAGAGAGCACAGGTGAGGCCTTCCTTGCTCTTCAGATCTCCCAGCAGAGCTCCTGGCTATAGAGAACCCGGTCTGAGTCTCAGCTGGCTTATAGAAAAGAGAGGCTAACACTCAATAGGAATGCACTCATAGTCTTGGGTCATCTCATCCCTCACTGTATGAGCCCTGGTTTTCTGTTCCTGGTAGCTCTCCTGGAAGTTGTGGTTTCTGATTCAGTAAGTGTTCAGAAGAACTATGGTCTGCTTCCACAGAATCAGCATAAAGAGTGAGGAAACCAATATGACAGCATTTGAAGACCACTCCCACCCTACATGCCATTAGACAGCTATTCCAGTGCAGGGCTAGAAGGGCAATTGAAGTTGCTAACAACAGTCATATCTCTATTTATTGGTATTCTAACAATGCATTGGCCCTCTAGCCTAGAGAGTCAGTCCCTGTTCTGCCAGAGGAAGTGGACATTTGTCCCACATGGAGCCACCCAGTAGCCATTTCCCCATCAAAACAACACTTCAATTTATTTTGGGGTTATTGCCACTAGCCAGCTCAATGTAGTGTGGGTGAAATGATAAATCCAGGTCCTTGCATGTCATCACCAAAGATACAAGGGCCACCCACAAAGCCAGTAAGACCAACCGATGCTCTCTCTGTAGACTTGTAGCCCTTAGCAAGTGGACTGAGTGGAGCATGCGCTGCCCACACTGAGTGTCCTATCTCCTGTTGCTCAAGGTCCCCAGACGGCCACTGTAAGGGATGGGTATGGGCTGTGATAAATGCACTAATCTGTCCCTAACATCAGGAACACAGAGGGTGCCCAGTATCTCTCTCTAAAGGAGACTGGAAAGTGAAAATGGGGAGCTTGGAGGTGGGTGCAGTGAGGGAATTGGCATGAAAGCTTTAGAGGAACCAATCACATCTATTAGGCAGTCACTGGGACAGGGGGACTGAAGCCCATATACTGACACTGTAATAAGCCAGGGTGCCTCAGCACTGACCCAGCCCCTGCCCTCATCAGTCACATCACCACACCGTGAGTACATACATAAGCATAAGCTGCAGTGACAAAAGACCAAGAGAGGTGACCTGAATGGGTGAGGGAATGGCCAGGAAAGGTAGTTAAAGTATCAAATTTTAGTTTCCCTGATCTTTGCAGCCTCCTGAAGTGACCCCACTTGGAAATACTTATGGCCTCACAGTCTCCTCTCTTCACTCCAGGCAACCTTGGGAGCAGAGGACACTTTCGAGGACCTTCCCTCAGTTCCCTGACACTACATACCTGACAGGTCAGGAATGGACTCATTAGGATTTCATCCATCTATTCGCTGCCCACTGCCCTTCAAACCCAACTGTGGTCCCCATCTGCATCGCTAAATCAACATTGTCTCTCTGGCTGGGCTGGGTGGTCCTCAACGAGGGAGAGGCCTAGCGTGTGCGCCGACAGACTGGGGGACCCGGAGGCACCTGGCTGCGGGCACGCTCACCTGCAGCTCTCTTGCGGATCTGGGCGAGCAGTGGGCAGAGGAGCAGCCGGCACCCACACCCCACACCCGGTAGGGGCGGGAGGCCCGGCTCCCAACCTGTCAATCACGGTGGGATTCGCAGCTGCGCGCTCCGGGCCCCAGCGCACTGCTCCTCCGAGGGAGATAAACATCGAGAAATCCAATCCAGCGCCGCTTCAGGGATAAACAGATGTGCAGGCCTCCATCGGTCAGGAGATAACGCCCCCGCCCCGCCCTACGCGCCCGCCTTGGCCCTGCACCTGCCCGGGGCGACCGGGACGCGCCTCTTGGGAGGCAGGCTGCGTCCCCCCAGCCTGCAGAAATGGTCTCCAGTACCGCGGCGGGGGTGGAGTTAGAGAAGAAAGAAGCTCGGCTGCTGACAAACACGGAACAGAACCTGGGCTCTGGAACCAACCGCCAAGGTCCCGATGGGGACCCTGCCTCTGCCAAGTGATACCAACTCTGCGCCTGGATGTTCTCACCTGTACCACGGGGATACACACCGCTTCAGTGGGTTGGCACCGTTGACATTTGCACAAAAAAGCTTCTGTAAATAATGATGGCCAATCAGAAAGGGCGAATACCCACCATTTGCTTCCACGTGGATGGAACTGGAGGGTACTATGCTGAGTGAGATAAGTCATCGGACAATCGTCATATGGTTTCACTCATGTGTGGAATATAAGAAATAGTGAAAGGGATTATAAGGGAAAGGAGGGAAACTGAGTAGGGGGAAATGAGAAAAGGAGACAAAACATGAGACTCCTAACTCTGAGAAACAAAAGGTTGCAGAAGGGAAGGTGGTGGGGGATGGGGTGACTGGGTGATGGGCACTAAGGAGGGCACGTGATGGGATGAGCACTGGGTGTTATACTATATGTTGGCAAATTGAATTTGAATAAAAAAAATCAAAAAGTAATGATGGCCAACATTAGCCAGGCTAGGATCTAGTTAGCAAATGCTGCCAACCATGCTTTTGGGGCAGTAAAGGTGTCCCAAGGCATTTGAGGTGGAGGAAAGTGCTGTTGGGCACACACACAACTCCAGCTTTAAGAAAAGACTGGATTGCATCTGGAGCTGGGATCTACCACTTCCAGAAAATGACAGACTGGGGCTCTGACATAACAGATGGTAACAAGTGAAAGTGACACCATGGCAGGGGGAAAAGAGCCCTGGGAGCAGAGAAGGCTAGTTTGTGAGAGGGTTCTGGGATGCCATCAAGGGAAGGCGACTTCCCTGGCACTCGAGATTCGGAGTGAGCCACCACTGGGCGATTGGGAGACTTCTCTGTTCAGAACACCTCCACTCAGCAACTCATTCATTTGTTTCACAGACTGCCCGGGAACACCTCATGGTCCACATCCTTGCCCTCAAGGTAAAGTTTAGGGACTGAGCCATATCAGAGACAAGTGCATACCTGGTGGTGGGGGTGGAGAGGGAATCATTTCTTCCTACCCCCAGCAATCGGATTAAACCCACTCCCGCTGGGGTGTGAAGAGTTGGTGGCTCCCTGGGGGGCTACACCTAATGTATAATTTGATTTTCATCCCTGAGACCACCAGGGCAGAAGGTCGGTGATAATAGGACCACACTTCCTCCACCCCCACCCCCACCCCCTGGCCTCAATAGATATGGATGATGTGTTAGGTCACACTGGCAAGGAAGAGGGTGAAGGGGTCAGGGACCACTCCTGGCGTGTTGTGCTGGGGTTCCACCTCCCAGGGCACCCTGGGCACACTTCGCCAGCGGCGTACAGAGGGAAGGCCTCGGGCTGGAGACGGTGGCAGCTTGGCCTCCTGCTGGGGACTAGCAGCCGAGTCAGCACCCACGCTGGCATCTTCTGCTGGAGCTACTTCCTCCTCTGGTCTAGGATCTCAGAGTCTCCACAGGGTCTTCCGAGGGGGTGGGGAGGGTGCAGAAGTCCCCGAGCCTCTGGGGTCGCGAGGCCACGCCGCCTCAGAACCGCCCCCGGAGCCCCTGCTAGAGAAATGAGAAGCAAATGCCTGGTCCTAGGCCCACCGGCTGCTCCTGGATCTCCGAGGGACGCGGAAAGACAGAGTCTCTGTACCCCCAGGGGCCGAGAGGGGACACACCCGGTGTCACTGCGGTGCGGCACGCACAAAGGGCGCGGCGACGCCGTCGTGCCTACTAGTTAAAAGCTTATTAGTCCCCTCGGAGCAGTGTGATCCCACTTTGTTCCTGAACGGCCTGAGCGCGCTCTTTCAAGCTATTGTGCGCGCTGCGATTTAGCACGGCCTTTGTGGGCCTGAAAGGACCGACGGCCTCGCCGGGCGCTCCTTCCCGCGGCACCAGCTTCGGTGGCATCGCGGTCCCCGTCCGGCCTGAGGCGCTGCGTCCCCAGAGCCACCGCACCTTCAGCCCGTCTTCTGTGCGCCGCAGCTGGGGTAGATGGCGCAAACCATTGCGCCGAGGGAGCCCGCAGCCCCCGCTCCCGCAAGCCCTCGCCTCTCAAGCACCCCTTCCAGCCAAAGTGAAAAAATGCGTGCAGACCCTTTACCTCTACTTAGGGGCAATTGGACTGGATTTAAAGGGCTATTGAGGCCGGGAGCCGCCGCCTCTCTCTTTATAGCTTTGTGCAATGTTTGCAGAGACATTTGCATCTGTTTGCGCTTGGGGAAAAGGCCCTGAGGCTCGGCGGCAAGAAAGCCCGAGGATTGTTCTGCGTCGCCCTCCCCCTCCCCGCTCGGATCTCCGCTGGCCGATTCGGGCGCCGAGCAGAGGCATGCAAAGCCCGCCCGGTTCAAAGATTGGGCGCCCGGGCCCTCGGTCCACTTTTAAACAATTGCTGTTAACAATGCAATTTTAAGCAGAAAATCGTCTAACTAGATTAAATCCACATGACATAAAAACCAGAGGGGAAAAAGTCCGCATAGGCATAGGGGTGCGGACGCCTAACAGGATAGAAAGTGTGAAATGCATGCAGAGGTGGAGCGACTGGCAGGTGCCCTGGCCTCCCTCTGGCCGGACAGGGGCTGAACTGCTTGCCTCCTTCCAGCCCCAACGCCCCTGGAGAGGAAGGGGCTCCCGGGGGCGGGGGCGGGGCGCAGGCCGGCTTGGCCGTCCTCCCACCTTGGGCGACCCGAGAGAAGGGTGCCGTGTGCCCAAAATCAAGTCCTCGGCTCCTCCCCGCCCCCTCCGGTCCGGCGGCCCAGCCGGGTCTGCGCGCGCCCCTCCCCAAGGGCGAGGGGCACAGGGCGAGGCTGGGGAAGCCGGAACGCCCTCTCCAACTCGCGAGACCCAGCACACAGGCTTTTTAATGGAATCGAATGAAAGTCAGGCCTTAGAAAGGCCCATTGCTATGGCAGCGGATACCCTGAAAGCGACAAAGCGCGGAGGGCCCCCCCCCCCCCGGGCCTGCCCTCCGCTCCCCTCCCCGGCGCTGCCCGCGGCCACGCTCGCAGCGCGCCCCGACGGGTTAATCACTGTAAAAACAAAGAGATGAAAGGCTGTCCAATTGGAGAGCTTTCGGCGGCCCCCTCCTCGGCCTGGGGGAGGGGACCGGGCCGCTCGGGCCGGGCTTCCCGGCGAGCCGGTGAGACTCCCCTGCCCTCGGCCGGGTGGGAGCCACATCCCACCATCCCCAGGCGACGCCGCCCACACAATCTGGCGCCTCCCGAAGGGCCGGCGGAGGCTGGCGGAGGGGGACGGGCCGTCTCCCCCACCCCCACCCCCACCTCCTTGCAGCCACAACCCCACAAAACAGAAGCACAAAGCCTCCGGCTTGATCACGGGCCCTAAGGAAATGTTTGAAACTTGAAAAAAAAATTTTTTTCTAGCTCTAAACGACAAAACTGCAGCAAAATTAAAATTAATACTCATTTAATTAAATGTCTGTAATATAGCATCCTTAATGAGTCAAGTGTAAATCAACTCAACTTATGTAGTTGCAGAAAAAATTTAAATTTAATAATGGGATCCGGAGACATTCTCATATCGTGATATGATATGGGGTCGGACTTGGAAAGTTTTTAAAGGCTTAAAATTTTCTTGGTAAACCTCAAATGGGAGCCAGGAACATGGAATCCAAAGCTGGCAGGTAGGTAGATAGGTAGGTCCTCAGTTATTCTGTGACTGGTTCATCGGTGTCCTGGCCCTCCCTGCCTTGCACCCACCTCACCCCTACCCCCACCCTCTCAGGCAAACTGACACAGCCCCCTTTAGTGAGCCGGAGACCCTGAGATGGGAAGCAGAGCAAGGATTTTCTGGTCACTCAGCCTGTCAAAGACCATGCAGTGATGGGCTTGCGGTTTCTGCCTGGCGAAGTCTGTCTTTCCCAGTTCGGAGTTTCTGGCCCCTGAGAGGATGGGCAATGGGAAGGAGAGGGGCCCAGAGAGGCTAGTTCTCAGGGGTATCAGGATCCAGGGTTTCAGGACGAGGGGGCCTTCCCAGAGACTCTCTGAAGTATGAAGAGAAGACCAGTGGGCTCTTAGACGGGTAGGAGAGACTGGTGTGGACCCTGGAGCACTGCCACTAGGGAGACAGCTTTCAGTAACTCGCTAATTTCAGAGCCAATCGGAGAGGTTTTTCTTCTGCTGTAGGTCTAGGACTACCCCAGCACCTACCTCACCTAAGCCACGCGTCATCCAGTCTCAGTCATCCAGTCTCATCCCTGTGTTATCAAACTCTCCAAGGGAAAGAGAGCACCTCCCACCCACCCCCTGACACACAGATCAGCCATCCTGATTCACGTCCTTCAAGTTCCTTTTTTTTTTTTTTTCAAGTTCCTGATATGAGGTCTACAGCGACTAGATATTTCCATGGTCAAAAATCACAGTAAGAAAACTCTCTTCAGGGATCCCTGGGTGGCGCAGCGGTTTGGCGCCTGCCTTTGGCCCAGGGCGCGATCCTGGAGACCCGGGATCGAATCCCACATCCGGCTCCCTGCATGGAGCCTGCTTTTCCCTCTGCCTGGGTCTCTGCCTCTCTCTCTCTCTCTGTGTGTGACTATCATAAATAAATAAAATCTTTAAAAAAAAAAAAAAGAAAAGAAAACTCTCTTCAGGAAAAAAAAAATTCTCTTCCCTTTTCTGGGCCCTAGCATCCCCATGATAATAGTAAGAGATTTCTGAAAAGCTCTGTGGGCAGTGAATGGGCAGAGAAGTGGACAAAAAAGGCCCAGCCCTGGCCTGACTGAGGCCCTTTGGATGTCTGTGGGCCTAAGTAGGCCTGGCAGTGGCATTAGCTTCATTTCAGAGGCACGGACAGAGGGCTTACCTGGGGTTAGCCAGGGTGAGACAGTTCTGCCCCCCACCCCCTGCCTGCCCACCCGCCCCATCTGGTACACACCATTTTTCCTGTCTCTCTTGGCAGAGCAACCTTCCTGGGGCCACCAGACTGTTCTAGGAGAGCTCTGGGGCAAGGTCCCCAATGAAAGAAATGCCACAGAGGGAACTCTGTGTTGCTAAGCTTTGCTCAAACCCTGACCTACCTCCTTCCACGAAGCAAAGGTTTTCCTCTTCCCATTTGCCTCTCTGGGGACTGCCATCTGTCCCTCACTGCCATATTCATCTCTGCTGGGAGGGGGTTGGTGAGCGCTTTTCCACTGGGAAAGCAAAGATTGTAGGGCCTGCTCCCGCCACCCCCATACTCATTCTTAAAACCCCATCAGAGAAGCTGCTCAATATGGCCATTCAATCCACTTTCTCTGGTCCATGTCTGGGCCTTGCTGACTTGCTGAGTCTTAGGGATCCACTCTCTGTTCTGGCCAAATGCAACCAGGAACCAGGCTGTCAGAACAACATCTTCTTTGACTTTAAAATCTTCTATTTTCACAGGAATCACCTGGGTGGTTTAGTGGTTTGAGCTTTGGACTCTTCCAGAGCCCAGAGCCTGGGGCTTGGCACTCAGTGTGGAGTCTGCTTGTCCCTCTCCCCTCCCCCTTCTCTCTCTCTCTAAAATAAATAAATAAATTGAATCTTTAAAAAATCTTCTATTTTCACATCTCCTATTTTCTATCCTGAGGATACAGGTTTTCCTCACCCCTCCCCTACTCTTCTTCACAGAAGAATGTAATAAGGAGGTGAGGCCACAGCCTTTTGACTCGTGTGGAGCATCATGGCCAGGGCAAGCCGAGGCTGCTGCCCCAGGACCAGAGATTGGAGAAGTCTCAGTGCCCCTTCTCTGGGAGAAGGGTGGGCTGCCCTCTCTATACTCTCCCCATAGAACCAGGGTGTTGGTGGGACTGCTGTTTCCCTCTTCTCTGCCCAACCCCATATCACTTTCTGAAACAGCTCAAGAGAGATTATAGGGGGCCCAGCTCACAGTCATGGGAGCTTTTGTTTAAAAACTCAGGCTCTGAATCCAATATGTGGCTTAAACCCAGCCCCCGTCAGAGCCTTATTGGGCTCATTTGTAAAATGGGGATCAGAACTCCTCCACAGGGATTTGATAGGAATAAATGCCATAAACAGTAGAAACAGTTGGTACCTGCACTGGAGTAACCACTCCACAGATGTCAGCAACGATTATTATCCACTGGCAGGACTCGCATCTCCTCTCCACCTGGGGCTGGAAAGAGCCTTCTCTGAGAGCTTGGAGCACCAAGCACAATATCTGATCCTTTCTTCTTGTTAACTTCACTGTGCTTGTCATTTACTGGGCACCCATCATGGCACAAACACCCTCTCAGGGTGTTCACACGCTTCCCTCATCAGCAGTGCATAACTGCCCCAGTATATGGTTGGAGAGCCCGTCCAGAAGCATAGAAAGGTGCTATGATGACCTGCCCAAATTTCACAGCCAGTAATGGAGTTTGGATAGCTCCTCATACCTCCTGGTCCCAGACCCACGCTCTGAAGCCCCAGTAGGCCTCTGGGCAGTCCTGTGTCCACATCTGGTGTCCTTTCCTCAGACCAGCTGCCTCTCTCTTACCCACCAAGATGGGAAATTCTGGGAAGTCCCAGAGGAGCCTGTGGCCTTGACTCCAACTCCCTGCAGAGGAGGTTGGAGCACTCTCCTGAATGAGAACAGAAAGCCCCCTGTGGGGGAAAGAAAAGCTGAGCACTTAGTCCCCCTCACCCTTTCTTTCTTCACTGTGAGCTCCATCAAGCTCATCAAAGGAGCAGCCTCTGATATGCTTCCCACAGCCATCCACAACACTCACTATGGCCCTTCCATGTGAGGCCTGAGCTCCCAGGCTGCATAGCTGGCAGGGATGCCACCAACGTGAGAGTTAGGCCTTGGCACCATACCTAATTGGTCAGAGGCAGAAGGTGGAAGACTACCCCAATCCCTCTAACTGAGGGGACCCTGCTGGGTTGTCAGGTTTGATATCACCCCACTGGTGGGGCCTGCTGGGCACCAGGCCCTCTGAATTAGAGCCATTCAGATGGGCAAATGGGAGGAGCTGTGGCAAAGCTTAAGGCTCATCCCCACTCACTGCTCCATCAGAGACTGGCAGGATCTGCTCTGATCCCCAGCATTCCCACGGGAAAAACACCTTACAGCCCCTGCAGGGAGGCTTGCCGACCATCTTCCATGTTAACCACCTTGTCCAGACTAAATTCCTCTCACTACCCAAGAACAGAAATATGGTTATGGGCTCAGTTAGGCCAAGACAACCAGCCATCTGCCATTGACTGTTAAGTCCAAGCTCCTTGCTGGAAAGATGGGGAAACAGAGGCCCAAAGAGGCAGTGACTTGCTCCCAAATCAGAGCCAGTTTAGTAATAAGAAACTGTGGTGAAGGAGTGTCCAAACCAGGAAGATGGTGTTTCCTTAGTAAATGAATGGACATTCCCTGCAAGCCTACCTCTGCTCTAGGGCTTAGGAAAATACCTGTGAGGTACTTGTCTCAGGGCTGATGAGTGACCTTCTGGGGTGAAAGCTTAACCCCTCTTAACCTTTGCTCTCTGGCCATCAGTACCCTCTTGGCCCCAACTCCATCTCCCAGGCTAAGTGAGTGCAAATCCAGCATCAGTCTGTGCAGAGGCCACCTGAGGGGACAGAGAGGCCAAAGGCCCAGCAAGGACAGAGCCCCCTTAAGCCGATCAGCCTTGCCCCAGTGAAGGGAATCCCAGAGGGAGTGAGGTTGCTGCTTGGCAGGATAATTGCTGCAAGAGGGAAGAGATGGGGTAGGCCCAGCTCCTGGCTCCCACGAGGGCCCTCTGTCCACATTCCCTGGCCCAAAGCCCATGCCTGGGATGTGCAAATGCTCCCAGGACTCAAGGTGGTGGTGGGGTTGGGGGGGAGCCCTATCTAGAGCAGACTTCTGCAGGAGAGCTTGGAGCTAGAGGGGACTTCAGCCTGCTTGAAAGAACAAACAGCTTTCAAGTGCTCTCTGAAGTACCTATTTCATTGCAAACTCTTGTTATGCTAATGAAAGACCCCTCTTCTCTGCTCATTAGAGCACATCTCCAAAAGACCTCCTTGTAGCCTTTCTGTGTGAGTGTCCAAGAGTCAAAGAGGCGCTCCAGAAAAGGCCTGGGGCTCACTGTCCACCCTGCCAGCATGCGATGTGATGGGAGAGGACATGTCGCCAACATCTCACCTATTTAGAAATCACATCAAAGAAACCTGCCCTTTCCCAGAGCATCACGGCGCATCAGGCAGCCAGCCAGGGAAAAAACATCCACGCTGCCCAGAAGATGTCACTTAGCTCTGCCTGGGGCCCCAGTGGATCACAGCGTGAGCCCCGGATTCCTGTCTTGGCTCTGTACTCACAAGGCAGAGGACCTAACTGCTCTGAGACTGAGAGTGTCTATCACATGGTGAGAATTCAGGTTGAGGCCAGATTCTCTGAAAAACGTTTTAGCACAGGGTCTGCACACAGCAAGCCAGCAAGCCAGCAACCCCTCAAGGAGGAGTGTCCACTGTGGTGAATCTTGCTTTGGTCCCTGGCTCAGTACTGAACACTCGGGAAGAACCCAGGATGGGCAGGTTTGGTTGAAGACTCCGGAAAGGAGGCCCCTGGGTACACGTATAGGACATGTGGCTGGCACCTGGTGATCATTTGGATAGAAGCTCAGACATGCACCATAGATTTCCTTTTCAGAAAAGCTGATCTGTGATTTTTCATCTTCACAGAAGGCTCAAGAGTGGCAACTTCCCAGAACATCTGAGGGTATACAGGGTAGATTCCTCATTTCCCTCAGAATCAGCCAGGCCTCTACAACTCACCAGGTTTGTCCCTGGGTCAGTGATTTGGTGCTGAGGACCAGAGGACCCCACCCCTCCCCCTTTCATATGTTAAAGCTCTAACCTCTAGGGTGACTGTGATTGGAGGTAGGGATTTTGGAAGCAGGTAAGGTTCAATGAGGATGTAAGGATGGGAGGCTAAACCAACTGGATTGGCGGCCTTATAAAAAAAGGAGCAGAGAGGAACCTCTATCTCCCTCTCTGCCACAGGATGACATGGCAAGAAGGTAACCATCTGCAAGCCAGGAAAAGAGAGCTCTCACCAGAACCCGGCCACGGCAGCATCCTGATCTTGGGTGGGCCTCCAGCCTCCAGCACTATGAGAAAATGCACTTCTGTTGTTTGAGCTCTCCAGTCTCTGGTGTTTTGTTACAGCAGCCTTAGTTGACTAGTATATTTGGCCTCTCCATGCCTTAGTCTCCTCATCTGTAAAATGGGGTAATAATGTTGTCGTTAGATCCATTAAGGGAGTTTAGCCCAGTGCCGAGCTCAATAAATGTCTTCTATCAGCATCATGATCATTTTTCCATGATGATATGCATCTCACCCACTATAATGCTAATAGGAGATAACCACCCAGATGCAAACCCCAAATGATGGGACAAGACCTCTAGATAAGCAAGCCCTCTCAGGGCTCAAAAAAAAGGCTTCCTGGAAGAGGAGACCATTGAAAAACACTTTCTTACTGGCTTCGTTGGCCTACCCCCTTCCTTGCTCCTTAGGCGCAGGGAAGGATCAGATGAGAATAAGGGATAAGTAGTCAGCAGGAGGAAACAGCTGTAATGTGGGGCTCACCTGTGCCCCAGCGCCCCCCTGACCCCCAACCCCTTCCTTCAGCCCATTCTGGGGCCACGCAGGGGCAGGATGCTCACACAGAGCGAGGAGAGGGCTGTTGCCTTGGGGAAGAGAAAGCCCTCAAGAGCAGGCCACTGATCTCAAAGGGAAATAATGGGATTTTCTGGGATTCACATTGATCCCCAAAGGAGAAAAGCTTCTGTTTGCCTTTTTTAAGCCGCCAAACAAGGAACTAAAGCCTCTTTCAGCCCTGACTCAGGGCTGTCCTTTCTGAAGTCCTTATTATCCCTGGGGCACTGGGAGAACAGGCCCCGGTGCTGGGCCCTCCATACAGGGAGCTTTCCGCTGGGCAGAGGCCTGCCTGGTTTCCTAGCGACCCAAACCCCACCGAACTGCAAGCGCGCTGGCACCTTGACCCACAGTTCTTGACTATGGCCTGGCTCAGGCCTGCCTCCTCTTCTTGATTTGCCCAGGGATGAGTTTCCATACCCAGGAGCAAACACATGAAGCAACAGCTCTCCACACCCCCCGATATCACACATCCCTCACCCCAGCTGACCAAAAAGGACATCAATGATGATAATAGTCACACTAAGAGAGTGACTAGTTCTTGAGCAACGTTTAGCTCCAGGCTCCATCTTCTTTTCCACTAGGCCTTACCTCAAGATTTGCATGCTTGGTGGGACAACCAGCCCTCACCCCAAAGAGATATTCTCACCTCCAGGCCCACCAGTGACCCTCACCTCTTGCCACTTGAGCTACTCCTCTCATAACCACACTCTAGATGTGGTCATCATTCACCACTGCTCCCTCCATCTCTGAAACCTCACATATACCTTCACACTCACACTTACACCCCTACAACCCTCTCAACTCTGTCTCTGGCCTTCTCTCTGTCCAGTTCTTAGACCCTCTGATCCTCGGTCTTTCCTCCACCCCAAGTGCTCTCCTCACCCCTGGCCAACTTCCTCAATCTCAAGAAAGGGAACCTCAAAAAAAAAATGAAAGGGAACCTCTCCTCTCCTTCCCTCCTGGTCCTCCTCCATCCACAAATCACCCAGCTTAAGGACCAAAGAGGCCCTCCCCTCACTTCCCTGCTTCATGTTCTCTTGCAGATTTGACTTTCTGAATATTTCAGTTTAGAAACTGAACTACTCTTTAGTGCAGTTTAGACTATACAGTACACTTGGGGATAAAACCAAATTCCTTTGTCAGGTGCACAGGGCACAAAACTTGAGATTTGCCTGACTTTCTAGCATCAGCTCTTGACACTGCTGCCTGGCAACATGGGTGCATGTATGTACACACACGTGCACACACATACATGCATGTACATGCATACACATGGCACCTGCCATATTTCAAGGGAGTGATATGATATGATATGATATGATATGAGGCTGGTAAAGTCAGCTGGTGCTGGGTGAGGCAACCAGGAATGATTGATTGCCAGGCCAGGAGTCTGCTGCTTCTGGCAGCCACCTGGGCACTATGAGGACTGTGAGAGCCATCATTGGATAGTTGCCTTGTTGTCCCTGCCACAAACTGGCCAGAGTTTCCCTTACCTCCTCCTCTTCCATGAAGTCAAGGGCTTCTGTGATGCCCAGGTATTGGCAGAGAAGATTTAATATGTGGCAAACGACCCTTCCCTTTGGCCCATCATTGCACTTTTAATAAAATATGTTCTAGGTCTACGGTCATGTGTGTACAAAGTTGAAAGTATAAGTGACTCAAGCCAGGACAATCAGACTCTATTCCTGGACTTTTGTTGGAATTAACAAGAAAATTGTTAATTTCTTGTTAACAATAAATTAACATCATCCTTTGGCTTAGTTCATAGGTTTAGCTGGTGGGGTGTGAGCTTGGAATAGATCTTGCCTTCTGTAGGGAGAGCCTGAAAACAAAGCCAGACAGGAGCAAAGCCAAGAAATGAAGGAGACAGAGAGGGAGGGAGAGATAGAGATAGATAGAGATAGATAGAGATAGAGATAGAGATAGAGATGATAGAGATAGAGATAGCTGAAGCCATCACAGGAGCATCAGAATTGTGTTGATCTTGTTGAAGCCATACGTATGCCACATGAACTAATAAATTCTCCTTTTCAGTGAAGCCAGTTTGCATTTGGTTTCTATCATTTGCAGATGAAAATGCACTCATCACTATGATAAACAAGGAGGTTCACGGCAGTGTTGATTTAATAGCAAAAACATGGCACTATCTAAGTACCCATGGCAGCACTTCCTTATATAAATGGAAGTCTTTGTACATAATGGGCCGATGCTGCCATCACAGAGGGCTCTGTCTTTGCCCACATGGAAAGACACTCAGGCTATATTATTAAGTGAAAAAGGTGAGGTGTAGAATAGTGTGCATGTTTCCCAATAAGTGTATTATTTTTAAGGATGGATACACACATTTACATGCACATTTGCTTGGATTTACATGAAATTTTCTGGAAGTCACACGCACAAACACTTGTTACTAAACATAGCATTTATGTACATGCTTTTGGAGTGCAATAAATGCACTATTCTGAGAGCTCCACGTGTTTTATCTCATTTTACTCTCACAACATTCCAATGGGATTGGTACTATTATTATTATTAGTCCCTTTTTATAGCTGAGGAAACTGAGGCACATAGAGCTTTCAGTGTAGACTAAAATTATAGAGATAGTAAGTGGCCCTTAACTGGCTCAGGGTGCTGGTTACCTGTTGGCAGTGGGCATACACCTGTTTACAATCTTCCCTTCCTACTGCTGGTTCAATCTCACAAGACACACATATGCAGGGAAAAATAGCAGAAGAAGAGGTTGGAGAGGACTTTGGGTAGTCCCTCTGTGTGGCACACCAGTCCCAGCAGCTAGAACAAGCTGCCTTGGCTGAGGGAATAGCTCTGTGGTTCAGAAGGGAACCTGAGGGTAGCACTAGGGGTCCCAAGTCTCCTTGGACCTCGAATCTGTCTATGCTGGGCCTGAGCTGATGGGCTGCACACTCTCCCTCTCATTCAAGCCCGCTGACCATCATCCAGCCTCCAAGAGATGAGCCTCCAGTCCGCATATCCCAGGGGTCAGAGGGCATCTGAAGCCCCCAGAGCAAGGTTGGCCTGGTTGGCAGTAAGGCAGCGTCACCCATCCTATGAGTGACATGGCCTCAGATGTCCAGCAAGGGATCCACCACACTGGGGCCTCCTCAATGGGGTCATAACCCCAGCTCTTAACCCCAGGGCTACGCCCTTTGTTGGGGGATGAGAGGCTCTCTGGAGGCCACTACATTGCTGCCGTGACCTCACTGCTCAAGAAGAAAGACCTGGCCTTGCCAGGAGTGGCTCGCTCTGCTCATGCTGCTCAGGCTGCCTGCTGGGCATTGGGAGCCAGGCTGGTGTTGGGATTGGCTCTGAGCGCAGGGCTTTCCTGTGTGCAGGGTGGGCAGGCAGCCCTGTGAGGGCACGGGGCTGGTAGGGGCTGGTGGGAACTCCTCCACAGACTTCCATTAGCCTTTTTCATGCAGGATCAGCCTGAGGTGGCCCTTCCCCACCCCTAGATGCTTTCATCCCACTGGGTCAGTGGCAGCGTCTACTGCCCCCACCCCCAGGCCACCTGCAGCTCCAACATGATGATGACCCCTGAATGCCCGGAAGCCTCAAACTGCTGATCCCATAACATGCCTTCCTGGGAAGCCCAGCGTGACCAGGTGGAGAGCCCCATTTTGGGTTCAATTCCTACATCCTTTATTCTGCATGCAATAACTGGCTATCTACTCTGTGCCAGGCACTATGATAAGACCTGAAGTTATAAAGCAGTGAGAAAAAACAATAAAGGCCATGCCCTCATTTTGCTTAGAATATGGCAGGGAGAGAGCTCTTGTACAAAATGTTCATGTAGATTTTGGAGGTTGGGGGTTATGCCTCCATTGGGGAGGCTCAGTGTGGTGGATCCCTTGCTGGACATCTGAGGGTTTTGGAGGGGTAATGTCTTATTAGTACAAGGGCCACAGAGGAAAGGTACAAGGGCTGAGACTGCTATGGGTGGGGGAACTCTGACCCAGTCGAGGGGGAACGGGCTACTTGGAGGAAGGATGTATGGGAGCTCATTTTGGCAGAGAGGCCAAAAGATGTTCTACTCAGTAGGAATGGTATGAGCTAAGGCCCTGTGGTTATGGGAAGAGTGTTACATACTAGGGGCTAAAAAGAAGGGCAATGTGTCCTTAGTGCAGAAAATATGAGGCAGTGTAAAGTGAGAGGGTAGGCAGGAGAGGTCAGCGGGGACCAGAGCCATGGAGAGCCACTGAGGGAAGGAAGGTGAGACGGGGGCTCCCAAGATCCATTCGTATTTTCAAAAGATCATTCTGGCTTCAGACAATGTAGGTATGCAGCCTGACCAAGTCACACACCCTAAACCTTGGGTTTCTGCTCTTTTAACTAGTAATGGCTCTCTTCCTGGCCACGAGCTCTGTAAAGTACTTAGCACAGTGGAGGGCTCAGGATAAGAGTCCAATCCATGAGCGCTGCTCTCGCTGGGGACTGAGGCTGTCCTGGGGTGTTGGTGTGGGCGGGTGGCAAGGCCGAGCTGTGGGGCTTGTTTGCAGGGTCTCTGATTCCTCATTTTATTGGGTGGGCTGTAAAGTCCCCAGAGGGCAGATGTTGATGTTGCTTCAGCGGCTTCTCCAGGGAAGAAACTGGAGACGTTCACCAAAAAAAAGAACAAGTCTAAGAGATGAGAACCTGGGCCAGAACCTGTGACCCACAGGAAGATCAGGAAGGAGGGGAAGGCAAGAAAGACTAGGAGGTGAAGTCTGGGAAGGTGAAATCACTCACCCAGAGTCACTTAGCTGGTGAGTAGCCAGGGCAGGCTTTGAGCCCAGACTACCTCCTTCTAGAGCCAACAACCGCAGACCCAGATTCACTCCAGCAACAAGAGGCAGATATCCAAGGATGGACAGAGAGGCCAAGAGGGAAAGGACTCAGGGATAGAAGGACCAGGCCCAAGCCAGAGCTGCCCATCCTGTCCTTCCCCAGGCGTGATTCTCCAGCATTCCCGTGTGCCCAGGTCAGTATATCCTTCCCATTCCTTCTCTCCCTGGCCCATCTGATTCTGCAGTAAGTCCTGCTCCTGACAGCCCATCGGAACAGAAGGTTTGGGCAGCCCGGGTGGCTCAGCGGTTTAGCGCCGCCTTCAGCCTGGGGCGTGATCCTGGAGACCCAGGATCGAGTCCCACATTGGGCTCCCTGCATGGAGCCTGTGTCTCTACCTCTCTGCTCTGTGTCTCTCATAAGTAAATAAAATCTTAAAAAAAAAAAAAAAAAAAAAAGAACAGAAGGCTTCCTGGAGGAGGTACCAGTGATGCTGAGCTTTGAGGAACCGGCAAGAGTCAGCAAGGGCATTCTGGGTGGAGGCACCTCGGATCAAAAGGCTAAAGATCAAAATGGAAGTGCACAGCCTGAGTGGCGATTGAGAGCAGCCTGGCTCAACTAGGGTGAAGGGAGGGCATGAGAGGGGGACACTGGGAGATGCTCTGGGGGCCGGTTTCTGGGAGGCCTTGAGCATCAAGCTAAAGAGCTGTTTATCCTATAGACAATGGTGTGCGACTTACAGGACAAAGGTGCCTCTTTGTCATCGAGATGGACTTGGGGGGTGTGGGGGAGGGGAGCAGAAACTAGGTCGATGCCTTGGAGGCCCATTGGGGCAGGTGCTTGCCTGGCGGCTGGTGGGCAGGATGAGGCAGGTGCAGAAGGCTTTGGCCTTGGCCTGCCCCCTCTCCGCAAAGGCAGCTCCAAGGCCTGATTCCGGCCCAGCTAGCTCCCCTGCTGATGGCTTGTGCCCCTCTCTCCCCCCCAGCACAGCTAATCAGCTTAGGATGGCAGTAAATGAAGGCTCAGGGACTGCAGGGCCCTCACTCTGCAGCAACAAATTAACACTTCAATTAAAAGCCAGCCAAGCCAGACCTGACATCCACACTCTCACTGGGTGAGGATTTAATTAAGACGTGGTGGGGAGGTGGCGACCTCAGAAGGCCTCACCTTGAGCTGCCCATCTTGGTCAACCTATTGTTTCCAGCTCAGACCATGGGATTGAGACCACAGAGCCCACTGGAAGCAGCTGAGTTTGTCAAGGTACAGCGGAACTCCCTTTCAAGGGGAGAGAGCCTTGCCAAAAATATCTATTCATGGGCCCCACACCAGCACCAGATGCACCCAGCATCTCTCAGAGATGGGCCCAGGGGCCTGGAATTTTATAGAGGTTGGGGGCTGCAGGGGGATCCGAATGGCTGTGAGTATTTGAGAACTACTACTCTGGTAGGTTGTAAAAGCAGTGTAGGGAATCAACACGACTCGCATCTTATTTTATTTTTTAAAGATTCCACTTATTTATTCATGAGAGACACAGAAAGGCAGAGACACAGGCAGAGGGAGAAGCAGGCTCCACGCAGGAAGGCCAATGCGGGACTCGGTCTGTGGATCCCGGGATCACACCCCGAGCTGAAGGCAGATGCTCAACTGCTGAGCCACCCAGGCGTCCCACGACTGGCATTTTAAACAATGGAATGGAATATTAGAATAGGAAATATCAGAGGGCATCTCATAGACTTGGAGGAAGTATTATTTTGTGAAACTTTTGCTTTATTTACCTGTGTGTATATTAGATCGCTATGAAAAAGTGTGTATATATATGTATTTTACTATGGGTTTCATCAGAAATAACTGTTTGGGACCCCCATGCCCACTCTTCAACAACAAAGAGCTGTGCATGCCCTCTACAAAGCTCTAGGCACACAGTTCACAGATGTGCCTGCCAGCGAAACCTTACCATAGCCGTTTCTTCAGGTCTACCGATCCAAAAACATCATGCCCCCTGGCAGCCTGCCTTCCCCCAGAAGTCGTCAGCAGACAGGTGGGAGGGTGTAGCCGCCAGCTGCTCTGCAAGGAAATGGCCCCATTTCTGGACCAGGATAAGCAGGTAGTGGGAAAAGGACCTCAAAAGAGACCCGAGCTGGGGCTTATACTGACATCCAGCACAGAGCCCCCAGGCCAGCCTACCCGCCGACCTCGAAGCTTTGGGCAACGTGAAAGGGTCAGCAGTTGCATCCACACCTTCCCGAGCTCACTGCCTGCTTGGGAGAAGGAGAAGCAGGTGCAGGAAAGAGCCTAAGTGCATCCCAAGGAGGCAGAGCTGAGGGAGGAAGGGACGAAGGGGAGCCTGGGCCGTGCAGGCGGTGGGGGCTGGCGGGCAGGCTGCCTTCCCCATGCCACATTCCCCAGCCCTTGTGAGGCCACGCCGGCCCTGCCCTCTCTGCCTTGGAAATCCCTTTGAGCTCGAGAGGGCAGATGGGGGTCAGAGAGTGATGAGCCCTGGCCCCAGCCCCGTTTGAAATCGAAGCATCCTCGGCCAGGGGTGAGGCCTGCGAGGTGGGGTCGCCACCTCTGGGGCAGCAGCATCCTCCCGCCTGGGCCTACCCGTTGCTAGGGCCCCTGTTCCGAGGCATCGGGTTATAGGGCCGCGTGGAGCAGCCCATCTGCCGGCTAACTTCTCACTTTCCCCCCTAAGGCTGCCTGTGACCCGGCTCCCCAGGCTCTGGCCCGTGTGTAAAGTGGCGGGGGGCCTTTATTCCCACTGAGCCCCTTCTCGGCCGCCCGGCAGCCAAACTGCTCTTGGATTACATTTTGATGAGTTTTCAATTTAGGCCCAGCAGACAAGGGAAGGGAGGGGGTGGGGGCGAGGGGTGGGGGCGGGCTGGGTGGGGGGAGCTAGCGGAATAAATGCAACAGATGGGTTCAATTGTGCTGCCGAGGCCAATGAAGGAAGACATCTGTAGCTCCCGAATACTGGTGGTCTGAAACGCAATTAGCCCTCTGTGAAAGGGGCCCCTCGCAGCCCCCTCGGCCAATCCCCTCCGAGGCACTGCTCACGTTACAATGGCCTTGACCACAATCCATTGAGCAGAAAAAGGAAAAAAGAAAAGAAAAGAAGAAAGAAAAGAAAAGAAAAGAAAAAAGAAAAGAAAAGAAAAGAAAAAAAAAGAAAAGAAAAGAAAAAAAGAAAGATTAATCCAAGAGTTGCTGCGCGGTGGGGCTGCAAGGAGAGCTGGGGTATGCAGGGAAGGTTACTTAGGGCCCTGCTTCTCCCTTTTTTTCTTCCGTCTTGAGTCTTGACGGAAGGCTGGAAGGTTCCCGGGAAAGAGAAGGGGCGAGGGGAGTGTCTTCGTTCTGGGCTTGGTGAGGCTCTGCGGACGCACATCTTGAGTAGTTACTCATCTGCAAACCTCAATTTTTCTACCGCCCTGTTTGGAACATAAGGGAGGGAGACACGTCCCTGTGGTTGTAAGCGCCACCTCCCCCACCCCCCCGCATCCCCTCCGCCTCGCATCCCTCCTGCCCTCCTTAGGGGTGAGAAATTTGTTACGTGGTAAGACCCCTTCTGCACGCGGTAATGACGCCGCCTGCGGGGAGGTTCTTGCGCAGCTGGAAACGTGAGTTCTGCTTGACGCCTGGGAGGATCTGCCTCTTCCCCGGACCGAGGGGCCCGCTGGAGAACTGGGACAGGACTGGGGCTTCCTTTATCTATGCCTATTTATGATCAGTGGTACCTGGCAGAAAAGGGGGGAGAGCCCAGGGCAACAGGACACGCTGCCCCTGGGAGGGCGCAACGGGATCAGGGCACCTTATAGATGCCCTCCCCGCTTTGGTTCCTCTCTGCTCTTTGGTCTCTGATCTGGGAGGTGGCAACTTCGCCCAAGGAGGTGAAAGAAAGCCCGAGTTCTGGAGAAACCTGTTGTTGGGTTTCTGCTGACTGTGTCCCTTCAGAATCATCGAACAGCCCAGAAGGCTTCCTCCTAAGCCTGGATCATGGGGACCCCCCTAGGCCAAGCACTCCGAAGCTCACTCCCACCTTCACCGAGAACCTATACAGATTGAGAACCCTCCTAATGCTCCTCGTGTTCATTTAATCGTGATGGAATACATATAAAACGTACCACTTTATTTTTTTTTTTAATTTTTTTTTTAAATTTTTTTTTTTTTTTTTTTTTTTTTTATTTATGATAGTCACAGAGAGAGAGAGGCAGAGACACAGGCAGAGGGAGAAGCAGGCTCCATGCACCGGGAGCCCGACGTGGGAATCGATCCCGGGTCTCCAGGATCGCGCCCTGGGCCAAAGGCAGGCACCAAACCGCTGCGCCACCCAGGGATCCCTAAAACGTACCACTTTAAAGTGTACAGTTGAGTGATATTAAGTACATCACGTTGTTGTGCCACCATCACCACCATCCATCTCCAGAACTTTTTCATCATCCCCAAATGAAGCTCTCTAGGCATTAAACAATGACTCCCCATGTCCCCGCTCCCCAGCCCCTGGCAACCACCATTCTACTTTGTGTCACTATGAATTTGCCTTTTCAGGCACCTCATATAGATGAAATCATAAGTGTTTGTCCTTTCTGATCGGCTTATTTCATTTAATATAATGTCTTCAAGATTCATCCCTATTGTAGCACATGTCAGAACTTCCTTCCTTTTTAAAGGCTGAATAATATTCCATTACCTGTATGTGCCACATTTTGTTTCATTCAGACCATTCATCTGTCAATGGACACTCGGCCCAACCACTCAGAGTGGTTCCACTTTGGGCTACTAGGAATAATGCTGCTATGCATGACTGTACAAATATCTCCTTGAATCCCTGCTTCTTTTTGGAAGCTGAAATGTTGGACCACACAATAATCCTATGTTTAATTTTGTTTGTTTTTCTTTTCACTCCAAGTCTGGAAGCTTCCTAGGAAGATGCAGTTTATTTTTTTTAAGATTTTATTTATTTATTCATGAGAGACCCAGAGAGAGAGGCAGAGAGAGAAGCAGGCTCCATGCAGGGGGCCCAATGCAGGACTCGATCTCGGGACTCCAGGATCATGTCCTGAGCCAAAGGCAGGCGCTTAACCGCTGCGCCACCCAGGCGTCCCAAGGAAGATGCAGTTTAAAGACTATGTTGATGATAATATCTAATAGCGTTAGGCAACCGATGCTTGGATTCATATTGAATTCAGGCTGCAGGTGCTCTAGTTTGCTCTGGATTAAAATTGTGTGTGATCCAAGCCCTGGGGTTAGCTGGTTATTGGAACTGGTCTGGGTATCCCGTTGCATTTGGGTCAGGTCTCCATCAAGTCCTGCTCCCCCAGGCCCTTTCTCTTGCCAGCTAACACTGAAGGTGTGATAGTGATCCAGCTGTTGGGAGTTTTTGGTTGTGTTTATAATTATTCTCATGTGTGTTTAGACAAAGTAGTAGATGCTTGGACTTAATTTTTACAACCCTTACTAACCAAGTGCTCTAAGATTCAGGGATTTCCTAGTTAGTCATCACCTGATGCTATCTGGTTAATTAACGAAGCCAGAACTGAAATGCATTATCTGTACTTCCATGACTGTCTTCTTGAGAACTCCCAATATGTCTCCTGTGGACATATAAGTCTTCCCCTTTCCCAAATCCCTGTAGTGGGCATGGGAATAGTTTGAAAAAGTTGGTGACCACTCATCCCTGAATTCCTACGATGACCCTGGTTTCAAGTACTCTATTCTATATGTCATTTCTTTGAACCTTTTGCATAGTTCAGAAATCCCAGTGTCTCATCATCTGGACTCTCTCTCTCCAGTCCTGGAAATGGGCAAAATCATCTATCTGTGCATCTCTTCCTAACAGAGGTTTGACTACATATTTACAAGCCACTGTCTGAGGGTCTGCTTTCTAACTAGCCTGCAACCATGGGCTGATGTGATACTCCCCTTTGGGACACTGATTGGTCTTGGCACACCCTTAACTACTGGGATCCACAAAAGAATAAAGTAGGCATCTTGCACAACCTCAAAGACCCCCTTATAGTCAAAGCAATCTTGAAATAGAAGAACAAAGCTGGAAGCACCAATGTTCTGACTTCAAACTATATTTTAAATCTATAGTAATCAAGCCAGTATAGTGGCATAAAAGCAAACACATAGATCAAGAGGACCAAAAATAAAGCCCAGAAACCATCCCATGCATAGGTGGTCACTTAATTTTCAACAGAGGAGGGACGCCTGGGTGGCTAGTGGTTGAGCGTTTGCCTTCAGCCCAGGGTATGATCCTGGGGTCCTGGGATCGAGTCCTACGTTGGGCTCCCTGCATGGAGCCTGCTTCTCCCTCTGCCTGTGTCTCTGCCTCTCTCTCTGTGTGTGTCTCTCATGAATAAATAAATAAAATATTTTAAAAAGAATTTTCAACAGAGGAATCAAGAATATACAACAGAGGGATCCCTGGATGGCGCAGCGGTTTAGTGCCTGCCTTTGGCCCAGGATGCGATCCTGGAGTCCCGGGATCGAGTCCCACGTCAGGCTCCCGGCATGGAGCCTGCTTCTCCCTCCTCCTGTGTCTCTGCCTCTCTCTGTCTCTCTCTCTCTCTATCTATCATAAATAAATAAATCTTTAAAAAAAAAAGAATATACAACAGAGAAAGGTTAGTCTCTTCAATCAGTGGTGTTGGGAAAACTGGACAGCCACACACAAAAGAATGAAACTAGACCACTAACCGACACCATACATAAAAACTCAAACTGGATTAAACATTATGGTCTTGAACAAATGACCTTGAACATGAGACCTGAAACCATAAAACTCTTAGAAGAAAATATAGGGAGCAAGCTCCTCAATATCAGTCCTGGCAATGATTTTTTGGATTTGACACTGAGAGCAAAGAGGACAAAAGCAAAAATAAACAAGGGAGACTACATCAAACAAAAAAGCTTCTGCCCAGCAAAAGGAATCATTAACAAATGAAAAGGCAACTTATGAAAAAAAAAGAAAAGGCAAGTTATGGAATGGAAGCAAACCACACATCTGATGAGGGTTAACACCCAAAACATACAAGGTACTCCTACAACTCAACAGCAAAAAGCCAAATAACACAACTTTAAAAATGGGCAAAGGACCCAAATAGATATTTTTCCAGGGAAGACATACACATGGCCAATAGGTACATGAAAAGACTGTCAATATCACTAATCAGGGAGATGCAAATCAAAACCACAGAAATGTCACTTCATATCCGCTAGGTTATATATTATCAAAAAGATAAGAGAAATGCTGGCAAGAATGTGGAGAAAATGGAACACTTGTGCACTGTAGGTAGGAATGTACACTGGTGCAGCCACTATGAAAAACAGTGTAGAGGTTTCTCAAGAAATTAAAAATAGAACTACCATATGATCTAGCAATCCCACTTCGGGGTATATATGCAAAGGAAAATAAATCACTATCTGGAAGAGATACCTTTACTCCCATGTTCACTGCAACATTATTAATAATAGCCAAGGTAAGAAAACAACCTAGGTGCTCTTCAACAAATGAATGAATAAAGAAAATGTCACACACACACACACACACACACACACACACACACACACGCTGGAATATTATTCAGCCTCAAAAAAGAAAGGAGGCAGAGAGGATTATGCTGAGTGAAATAAGCCAGACAGAGAAAGACAAATACTGCATGATATCACTCATCTGTGAAATCTAAAAAAAAAAGAGAGAGAGAGAGAGAGAGAGAAAGTTGAACTCATAGAAACAGAGGAGAATGGTAGAATGGTGGTTGCCAGGGGCTGAGGGGTGGGAGAAATAAAAGAGGTTGTTAAAAGGGTACAAGCTTCGGCAGCCCGTGTGGCTCAACGGTTTAGCGCCGCCTTCAGCCCAGGGCATGATCCTGGAGACCCAGGATCGAGTCCCATGTCAGGCTCCCTGCATGGAGCCTGCTTCTCCCTCTGCTTGTGTCTCTGTCTCTGTCTCTCATGAATAAATAAATAAAATCTTTTAAAAAAGGGGGTACAAGCTTTCATTTATAAGATGACTAATGTCAAGGGATCCAAAGTATAACTTATACAGTAGTAGAAGTATACGATAGAGCTGATAATTCCATACTATATAATTAAAATTCACCAGGAGAGTAGAATGTAATTGTTCTTACCAAAAAAGAATATAAAGGGGAAAAAAAAATAAATATGTGAAGTGAAGGATGTGTTAGTAAACTGGAGGGTGGGAAGTCTTTCACAATGTATATGTTTATCTAGTCATCACATTGTACACCTTAAATATATTACAATTTGATTTTTCAGTTATGCTTCAGTAAAGCTGAAATTAAATAAATGAATGAAATAATAATCTCACTTCATGTTAATGTATAACATTTTTAATGAAAAAGAGCTTTGTTTTTTGGAACAATAATTAGTGAGAAGGGTGATGTTGCTTTACATGTTTGCAAATCTCTTTAATATCTGGCTTAATAGAAGACAACTTAGACTTACATATCTGCTCCTGCATTCTCAAGTTGGCCAGCCATGTTTTTGAACTATATGAAAATGCAATCTCACATAATTATGTGGCTTGAAAACAAAAACTTTGCAGACTCCATGTGAGGATCTCAGGGACCTCCCACCCCAGGGTTCTTTGAATACACTTTGAGAACCACAGACTAGAGATGCTCTTTACCCTAACTACTTCAGCGTGTGTTTCCTAAGAAAAATAACATTTAAAAATTTAATCTCAGGTTAATTACCAAAATTGGGAAATTTAACATTGACATATACTAATACCTAATGTTCATTCTGTATTCAAGATCCTCCAATTGTCCCAATAATGTCCTCTTTACTTATTTCCCTGCAGATCAAGATCCAATCTAGAATCACATACTGCTTCTGGTTGTATATCTCCTTAATCTCTTTTAATCTGGAATGGATTTTCAGCCTTTATTTTTCATGACCTTGATATTTTGGGGGAGTATAGGCCAATTATTTTGTATAATGTCCCTCAATATGGACTTTTCTGACATTTCCTCATCATCAGATTCAGGTTGAACATTTTGACAGGAATACCATAGAAGTGATGTGAAAAGCGAGAGGTGATTCTTCTCAATGCCTCAGATGAGGAGGCACTTGGTATTGAATTATCCCAATGTTGGTGATGTGAACTTCAAGCAGGGGTTAAAGGTTAGGACTCTCCACTGTATAGTTACTATTTTTATGATTCGTAAGTGATTTGTGGGAAGATTCCTTGAGATTCTCAATATCCTGATTTGCCTCAAACTTTCACGGACAGCTTTAGCATCCATTGTTGATGTTTGCCTTTATCAATTATTACCTAATGTTTTCTAACTCAATTCATTCCTTCTCCATTCATAAATTGGCATTGTACTATAAGGAAATGTTTTTCTTCCCCCTCATTTACCCATTCACCTATTGATTCATTCATTCATGCATTCATTTATACTATTTTGGACTCGTGGATTCTTATTTTATTCAGTGGGTTTTTTTTATAATAAATTTATTTTTTATTGGTGTTCAATTTGTATTCAATGGATTATATAATTTTTTACTACCATTTTTTGTTTTGACTTCCAAATTGTCAAATTTCCAGCTGGCTTCTAGACATTTGGATTTATCCCCATTGTTCTTTCTGGCATAAACAGATGTCTCATGTTCATCATGTACTTTTCCTGCCCCAGCCATCCTCCAATGAGCCCTGGTTCTTTTTTTAGTAAGGAATGGTATTTAGAAACCAGAACTTAGATATTAAGTGTGCTCATTGGAACTGAGGTTCAGACTTTGCTTCTAGAAGTTTTCACTGTACAAAGCTGACAAATGTATGTATGTGTGTATATATGTATATTTGTTCATATATGTATATATTATATATATTGTATGTTCTGATACCTCTGATCGTATGGTTCTAATCCAACTCATGGAATTCTTTCCAGCCTTCCTCTATTTCATATTTTTTATTCCCTTCCCCAACAGTGAGAATCTGACTCTCAACATTATGTATATATTTACTCGTTTACTTATTCCTACAATACACAGAAAATTGCTGTACTCATATAACTGTGAAAAACACATTCTAAGTAGAGTTTAAGTTTTGCATTTTTGCCTTAAACTGAGGGTATATGGTCAAAGTACTGTGTTCAAGTTACATGGGTTAGTTTTCTTTTTCTTCCTTCAGTATGGTTATGTCATTCACTGGAAATATTGATTAGTTTCATTCGTTTCTCTTTTTAGGATTTGCTTCATTGTTGTTGATTTCCTAGTGTCTGGACCCTTAACTAAGTATTGTTGCAACTCTCATTCAGTGCAGGCCCAGGTAGCGTGGGGCTTCTGGACACAGTTCTATGTTTTTATCCTAATCCCATAATAATATATATTTTCATCCTGATTTACACTTCTGGGACACTTCCCAACTACCTTTTGAACACTTAGCAGCTGCAAATGTTCTTCCCTCCTTCCAAACTTGTCCTGCTCCTGGCCTTTGTGGTGCTGTTCCTCCACGTAGACCACCCCTCATCTGCTCTCTCAAGCATTGGGCCATTTCAGGCCCAGGTGAAGGCCCACTCCTCCAAGCTGTCAGGA
This sequence comes from Canis lupus baileyi, assembly GCF_048164855.1. Classification (NCBI taxonomy): domain Eukaryota; kingdom Metazoa; phylum Chordata; class Mammalia; order Carnivora; family Canidae; genus Canis; species Canis lupus. The sequence continues at coordinate 24,742,724 of NC_132847.1, read as the reverse complement.
TGGTAGGCTGGGCCAAAGGAGGTCATCTCCAGATTGCCAAGTATCACCCAGAAGGGTTCTCGTTGTAGCGGGTGCCCTTCTGCTCCTGCCTCAGCTTCCTTGAGGGAAGACCTGGAGTCAGTTCCTGTGTCCACTGAACCAAGTCTTCCTACTCAGTGGAGCCTGTGGGGAGCAGGTCCCTCTCCCAAGGGGAGAGCCCTGGGATCACAATGTACAGCAAAGCACCTTAGTTTCTCTGTGAAGAGTCCCTCCTAGAGGGCCATAGGCAGTGGGCTTTGGCACATGAGGAATGAGGGCTTAGATCTGGGGCCAAACTCCCTCTCCTACAAGTCTAGATACTTCAGTTGTCTCTGGCTCTTGGCAGCCCCCTTCCCTACCCAGGGACTCATTTTCTCTTGCTTCTCTCCGCTGGGCCTTAACGTGGAGAGTTCAATCCAGAAGAGGGAAATTTAAAATTGAATGTCAAATATCATTATCTCATGGCTCAACAGAATAGCCCCATTACCAGGGTCCCATGGTAAGAACAAGCCCTCTTGTTTCTTAGCCACCACCTTCAACTCTAGGACTTTGGTCAAGGTCTCAAGGATTCAAGGCCTCACTCTGCCTGGGCTGTGAGGCATGCAGACCTCCACGCTGCCAGCTGCCACCTGGGGCCCATGAGGTTTGGGAAGTCCAGTTTGGGCATTGAGCGTCTTGCCATTGAAAGATCCTGCCCGGTGAATGGGCAGTGCCTCTGGTCCCTGCCAACACACACTCTCCTTAGATCTCTAGCCCCGGGATGGACGCTCTGACCTTCCTGTCGGGCGGCCCTGGCCTGAAACTGTTGCAGAGAGTGGCAGATGCTGCTGAGTCCTAGCGTTCCGGGCAGTCTGTTTCCACTTGGGGACAGTGAGTGCAAATTTAGCTCTTGTTACCAGGACACACCTCACTCTGTGTGCACTTCTAATGAGGCAGCACATACACGCACGCACACACACAAGCTGTTAAACTGTGGACACGCTGCAGCTTTCCAGTGAGAGAGGATTTCAAGGGTGTATTTTTATAAGGAAGAAATGACATAAGCATCCCTCTTTGTTATTTAAATTTCATGAAAATCAACTATAGATGGTGTGTAATTGAGCACAAAATAGGTCCTAGAATATATTCTGGAATAACGGGAGCTCTTTTATCGGGTTATATATGAAGAAAAAAAAGTCAAAGAAAAGCAAAATCTCCGTGCAAAATAATGAACTATTTGAAGAAAAAAGCGAGAGACTGGGGATCAGGCACGGCTGGGAGGGTATTCAAGGGGCTGGTTTTGAGAAGTCGCTTGGGAGTGGGGGTTAGAGACGGTGTGGGTTGTGGTCATTATTGGTTGACTCCGGCACAGAAGCAGGCTGTAAACAGACTTCGACCAGACACCAGAGCCGGGCAAGTGAAAGGCTGAGAGCTGCTCAAGGTGGGCCAGGTGACCCAGGTCCCAGATGGGGAAAGAAGGGTTTGCAAAAGACGCATCTGCTGGACCTTCCCCCGCCACCCCCCAACTACTCTCTGGACTCTGTGTCCGGTGGCCCCTAGACACAGTGTGCCGCTGGGGCCAAGCAGCCAGGGGACAAACAGAGCTGGCCTGGGGTATGTGGTCAGGAGCTAGCCTGACTCAGGAAGAGGCACTGGCCAGCTCTGCATGGATATGCTCAATAACAAGCCCCATCGCCATCACTGACAAAGAGGGACCAGGCCTAGTGGCCCCCAGATACCCCACTCCCCATCACAGTGGCACATCTTCTCATCTGCCACTCAGCCTGAGTACATCTGGACCTGAGACTGTCCTTCCCTGAACCTCCGGAGTCCTATGTGCCTAGCAGAAAAGATAGCGTCTCCAGAAAGGCTTGCTGTGAGGATAAAACAGGATAGAGGGCCTAGTACAGTGCCGGTCACAGGAGACGTGCTGAATGTAGGATACTATGTCCTCTTCTATTGACCAAGCCCCTCCACTCTCTCCCTTCTGTTCTGCTTCCCTCTGCAGGCTGCTGCCCCAGCTGCCCGGCAGCTCATACTCTTTTCCTTTTTTTTTTTTTTTTTTTAAATTTTTTTTTTATTGGAGTTCAATTTGCCAACATATAGCATAACACCCAGTGCTCATCCTGCCAAGTGACCCCCTCAGTACCCATCATCCAGTCACCCCAATCACCTGCCCACCTTCCCTTCCACTACCCTTGTTCATTTCCCAGAGTTAGGTGTCTCTCATGTTTTGCTCAGACTCTTTTCAAGGCCAGGAGCAGCTCAAAGCCCTAGGGGCACAGCAGCTTCAGAGAAGGTGCCCAGAACGCCATAGTGAAACTCTAAGGAGCCAAAAAGCTCCCAGGAAATGATCACACTGCTGTTATTGGCATTGCTGGTGCTACTGCCATGCCACACAGCCTCCAGAACGTCCTCATCTGCGCCGACTGTGCAGATGAGCACCGACTGTGTGCCTGGTGGTACCTGGTCCCAAATAGTCCCTCAGGCACAGCCCATGAGAACACTAACTCCAGCCTTCTCCCCCAGATGGTGCAAGGCCACTTAGCCCAGGAATTCAATGTTCCCTGGACTCTCAAGTTCCTGCCCAGGACTCTACTCTCCTGGTCGTGGTCACCCTGAAGTAATATGGCCTTTTCTGTCCTCATTGGACCATGAACGCTGAACACTGAGCACACAGCACAGGCCCTGATACTCAGCAGGTGTCACATAAGTGTCAGTTAAAAGAATAGGGGCACTTGGGTGGTTCAGCGGTTGAGCGCCTGCCTTTGGCCCAGGGCATGATCCTAGGGTCCCCGGATTGAGTCCCTCGTTGGGCTCCCTGCATGGAGCCTGCTTCTCCCTCTGCCTGTGTCTCTGCCTCTCTGTGTGTGTGTGTATCTCATGAATAAATAAATAAAATCTTAGAAGAAGCAGAAGAAGCAGAAGAAGGAGCGGGAGGGGGAGGGGGAGGAGAAGAGTGAAGAGGCAGCTCGTCCTCCTAAGGCTGGCGACCCTGGTTGACTCTGGGACCCGCAGGGGGGACCTGGGACCTGCAGCCTGGGGCGCGGCCTAGCTGACCACAGAGCGGGGAGCGGGGTCCGAGCGCCATCTACAGGCAGCTTCTCAGCCTGGCAGGAAGCAGCTGACCCGGCGGGGGACCCCGGCACCTGCAGGGCCGCCCCAAGGCTGTGATATCAAGCGCGATTCTGGGCGCTCCTCCCGAGCCCACCTACAAACACGCCACCTCACCGTCACTAGCTGGTGTGGTCGCCTCATTGAGTAAAGACAAGCAAGGCCCGGGAGTGAGTAGGAGGTCCTAGATTGCATTGAGAATATCCCGAAGGGCTTCTCTTCCACCAGCCTCTCCAGGCCAGGAGTTGCCAAGAAGCCCTCCTCCTTGGAAGGCCGACTACTGGCGCTGCAGCACTGAGGCAAGGGCCTGCTCCCTGGGAGACCAGCAGGCTTTGGGGTCAGACCCACCCAGCTCTGCTAACTTGCTAGCTGTGGGACCAGGGCATGGGACTTACTTTCTCTGTGCCTTGCTCCCCCACCTTAAAAAGAAGCTCCATGATCATAGGGTTACTGCGAAGAAGAAAATCAAATCTGTAACCCAGATGCCCAGATACCCATTGTTCCCAAGGGTCAGGCTTCTCTTTCTTGCCCAAATAGCGCAAGAGACCCAGCTTTTGCCCTCCTTGGTCGTAGGATGGTCAGCTTTTTATTGGGTTCCCGGCCCCAGTGTTTCTGGGGGGTCTGCAGGTTGAATTTGCCTTTCCCTTGAATCCTGGCTGCTGCTGTTTCTTTGTTGCCCTTCCTGACTCACACTCCTCCCTCTCCTTTCTCTGGTGACTTCTTGCCACCTTGTAACAAATTTGCCCAGGTCCTGCCACTGCCCGGACCTCATTACTCCAAATGTGGCCAGGGGTGCTCCTCCAAGGCTCCCCCAAACCCAAAAGGACTAGACTTGCCTGAAAGAATATTAACCACAGAGCATGCTGGAAACTCCCTAACTACCTCCTAGGAGTGATCAGGCTCAAAGTCCTAAAGCCAGCCTGGCCTCAGGCTCCTCTTGACCCACTCTCTCTGGAACCCCTGGCTAGCACCTCCTCCATGAGGGAGAGCCCGGTCATGCTGTGCTCTCCCAGTGCCAGAAACATCTGGCTTTCTGAGTCCCTGAGAGGAGAATTGCTTCCTTTTTATTCCTGCAAGCAAAACGGCCAGAGACACAGCTCTACCCTGAACGAAGACTACCTTTCACATGATTATACAAAACTCTCAAGATTTTTATTTTGTTGCCTGGAAGCTCTCCATCCCAAAAAAGCATCTTGGCCTTTCTATATAAAACCAAATGTCCCATTGGTTATTTTTCCCCCTTTTCAGAAAACAAAGCAATAGCTTGCTCTCAAAGTTGTCTCCTGTAGAAACTGAAAATCAAACAACAGTTAACATTTATTTATTTCGTGTTTCCTAGTCTGAGACTCTGCTGTAAGCCCTTTGCCTGTTTTAGCTCTTTAAATCTTCACAAGAATGCTGGAAGGTGATCATCATTTTGGCTCCATTTTGTAGAGGAGGGAAAGGAGAGAATACAGCTCTGCTGACACTTTTCAACCCAGTAATACTGATTTCAGACTTCTGGCTTCCAGAACAGCATGGGCTCAGAGTCGGTGCTCTGTTGTAAAAGCCCTAATAAGTGAGTGTCCCCACCCACCTGTTGATGGTTGAATCCTCAGGGCCAAACCCAGTGCCCAACGTATAGCAGGTCCTCAATCACTATGTGTTAAATCACTGAATGAAAGAAACTTCACCTAAACCAAACTCTCAGAAAAATTAATGAGATAGAAAAAAAAAAAATGAAGGAGGCAAGCATTGACCAAAGGACAGACATTATGAGCAGAGTAGATAGTGAGGCAGAGGAACACCACTGGGGATTGTGTAGGCACCCAATAGCATGATCTCGAAATTGATAAAGCAAAATTTGACTAAATTAATAGGATCAAGAAGGGAAAGGTATGAGAATATAAGCATGGTAGGAGATTATATTGTTCCTCTCAAAAATGGATGGGTCAAATGGCAAATGAAAAAGATGGTAGACTTGAATGTCACTATTAGAAGCTGGGTCTGATAAATGAATGAATGGAGATGAAAAGCTGAAATCAGGCCAAGGTTTAGAGAGGGGAGGAGAGGCTGCAGGGCTGCTTGGGAGCTGAGGATGACACCGGGCCAGGAATCAAAACAAAGCGGGGAGGGGAGCAGAATGCAAGAGGCAAGGAGCACACTTTGGAGAGAGAAGTGGTGGGGGTCTGAGCATCTCAGTCGTTGACTGTGTTCACAGCCTGCTCTACGGATGATGAGCTCTGTGACTTTAGGCAATGAGGGAGCCTCTCCAAACCTCAATTTCTTCCTCCATAAAATGGGGATGACAGATTGACATAATATAGTCATCAAGAGGGTTAAATGAGACAATGAATATAGAGGACTTAGCATGTAGTAAACCCTCAGTAAGTGGCAGCACTTCATAGCATTTGAGACTGGGATGAAGTACATAGGCAGGTGGAAAGGTGGCTTTGCCTGCTCTGAGGGCAAAACAGGGGATGGGGGCTTGAAGGCCTGCACCCAGCCAGCAGTCAGTTTCTCTCCACGGTTTTCCCTGAGAGCATCCCCCCATTTCCTGCCTGGACTCCTGGGGAGACCCAGTGAAGCTCCCCTCCACTCCCAAGGGCTGGTCTTGCTTTCCTGAGGGGTCTCATCTAGCCCCCAGAGCATCTTTATCAGGAGGCAGGGTGTGGGGTAGTTAAGGTCACAGACTTTTTTTTTTTTATGATAGTCACACACACACACACAGAGAGAGAGAGACACACAGGCAGAGGGAGAAGCAGGCTCCATGCACCGGGAGCCCAACGTGGGATTTGATCCCGGGTCTCCAGGATCGTGCCCTGGGCCACAGGCAGGCGCTAAACCGCTGCGCCACCCAGGGATCCCAGGTCACAGACTTTAAAGACATCATATGGACTATTGGTATGACATCAGGTGAGTGACTTAACTCCTGTTCTTAAGTCTTCTCCATTGGTAAAATGAGGACAATTGTGGCCCCTGCTTTATAGGCCTATTGAAGAAATCAAATTAATCAGTGTGTGTCAAGTGCTCCCAGCATTTCTGCCACATAGCATCACAGGTGTCTGAAAGTTAGGACAGCCCTCCTAGGGCTCCACGAGGGAATTCAATCAACCCCCCCCTCCCCAGCCCAGTAAATCACCATAACCATTTTGCTGATACAGCTGCGTGTTTGCAAAATTTAAATAAGAGCCCTGACAGTCATTCCAGTGATGACAGAAAATACCAGAAATGAATGAAACATTGTGTTCTTGATTTTTAAAAATGCTGGCATTGGGGGAAAAAATTCAGTTCATACCAAAACATCCTACAGGCCCTTGAACTTGTGGAGTACAAGATGAAAGGGAGGGGAGGGGAGGTGGGCAAGATGCAGCTCTGCTCACTCACATCTCTCAGGCACCTCTCCAACCACATGAAGACAGACTGAGTTAATGCCACCAAGAGGGACAGGAAGTGGACTCTGAAGAGATGAGGTAGGGGGAGTTCTGGCCCTGACAGAGTCTGGGTCTGCTAAGGTCCCAGTGAGCCTTCCCCACTGAACAACCTGCCCTCCAGACATAACGGCAGGAATCCAGTGATCTTGCTTCTTGCTATTTACTCTAAGTTGAAAACATGTCCGCACAAAAACCTGCTCATGGAGGTCCCTAGCAGCTTTACTCATAATTGCCAAAACTGGAAGCAACCAAGATGCTTGAGTGGATGAGTGGATAAATAAGCTGTGGTCCATTTGGGTAATGGAATGTTGCTCAGCAGTGATAGGACCTGAGCTATCAAGCCATGAGAAAACATAGAGGAACCTTAAATGCATATTACTAAGTGAAAGAAGCCAATCAGAAAAGCTGCCTACCATGTGATTCCAACCATATGACATTCTGGAAAAGGCAAAACTAGACAGTAAGAAGATGCTTGGTTGCCAGGGTTTGCAGGGGACAGAGACATAAACTGGCAGAGCACAGAGAAGTCTTAGGGCAGTGAAACTATTCTATATACTATAATGGTGATACCTGCCGTCATACATTTGTCCAAAACCATAGGATGTGCAACACCAAGAGTGGACCCTATGTGAACTGTGGGCTTTGAGTGATAATATGTCAGTGCACGTTTAGAGATGATAACCCGTTTACCACTCCGGTGCAGGATGTTGATAGTGGAGGAAGCTGTGTGTCGGGGTAAGGCAGGCGGTATGTGGGAACTCTGAACTTTCTGCTTAATTTTGCTGTGAACCTAAAACTATTCTAAAAGTTTAAGTCCAGGGCACCTGGGTGGCTCAGTGGTTGAGCATCTGCCTTTGCCTCAGTGCATGATCCTGGGGTCTCGGGCTCCCCACAGGGAGTCTACTTCTCCCTCTGCTTATGTCTCTGCCTCTCTTTGTGTGTCTCTCATGAATAAATGAATAAATAAATCTTAAAAAAAAATTCAAGTCCATGAAACAAATACACACAGGCAAGAGGCCTTTGGAAAACACAAAAGTTGCCCAACAGTGCCCCCTAGCACCCACAAACTATAAACTTTCTTAGAGTTGGGCGTGTAGGTTAAGTATCCAAGAGGAAAAGGCTGGGGGAAGTCTTGCTTCTGTGAGCCATGCTCACCCATAATCTGTGCATAAGGGGGTTAGAGGAATGGGGGAGGGAGGGACGGAAAGGCAGGTTGGGGCTGGCATTTGCCAAGCCAGGGCCCCGGTATGTTAGCCAGGTTCCCAGGTTTCCAGGCAGGTCAGATCCTGGCTCGTACTAAACACTCACAAAGGCCTGCCAAGGTGGAACGGACAGCCCCTGGGCTTTATTTAAAGGTGTTGGAGGCATCCCATGGTCTACAGCAAGCCCGTCAGCACTGAGGTTTGCCTCTGAATGGCTGAACCACAGTGGTCCTGGGCCTCAAGTGGAAACCCGGGTCTTTGTGCTGAGGGGCCCAGAGGGGAGTATGTGCCCCTCCCAGGGATGGGTCTGCCGGTAGCCGGCAGAGGCCAACACCGATGGCGTGGATGCTCTGAGTCAATGGCCACCAAACAGAAAGAGCCGTGTACTAGGCCACTGGGTGACAACTTCACCAGGCCTCGTTGGTGATTTACGCTTCATGAGGTGACACGGTCCCAGGGAGCCTCTGGAAAACCACTTGGAGAGAGAGCTCTGTTGGCAGGATTTCTCATTTTCTCATCACTTTTCCATTTTCATGATATAGTGCCCCCCTGGGGCCAAGGGAAAGGGAACATGCTTTTTATATTATATTAGTGGCCATGTGGAAAAGACATATTTCCCACAACATTCGGTTCAGAACGAAGACGCACATTTGCAAAGCATATGTGAAAAATGTCATGCGTGAAGGGTATGAAATATCTGTTGTCATGGCTGGGGCTAGTTTTGTGAAATATCATAGGACAGGGAGAATAATTTTAAGAGTGAGAAGCCCCTGGGGAGAACGTGAGCTGCTGGTCTTAAGGACACCTTCACAAAGCAAGGCACCAGACAGTGCTTAGGAAGGAGGAGGGCATGGCGAGGCTGTATATTCCTGTTTGCTTGTACCTGCATAAAGAATATCTGGAGGTGTGTACAGGCCACTCATTACAGCAGTTACCTGACGGGAGTCTGAGACAGACTTTTCAACTCAGCCTCCATTTATCTTTTCAAAAACTGTGTGAACTCTGCGAATCCACTGCTTTTTCAAAACATTACATGAAAACAAGACAAACAAAAAGCCTTTCACTTTGTGAGCCTGCATCTCAGAACAGAACTAGAACATTTGGAGAAATATTGCATATTTTGTCTGGAAAAAAAATGTCTCAGAACCTAAACCTCCTCCCTCTCACCGTGAACCTGAGCAAGACCTCTGGGTTTGGAACTATCCAGATTTTACAGCTGGATGCTGCAGCCCCTTTCTCTGATGGTCCCAGGGGCACTGACTGCATGTGCTTTATGAGAGGCCGTGGTTGGACCCTCATAAATAGGACATTCAACAGGACAGAAGAGACAGGAAAACAAGCTAAGTGACAAAGGCCAACATGTCACATCAACCAGCCTTGAGGGCTTTGACAGGGTCAAGGGAGAGAATTGGAGGGGCAGAGCCGGGAGGAGCTGTGAGCCATGATGAGAGCAGTACCCCAAGAGCTTATGGGGAGGGCTGAGGAAGTAGCAGCCTTCTCCTTCTCTTGCAGTTCTCCTGACATCCGGCTCTTTCAAACTTCTAAGTGAGCTTTTGCTTGTGCGCAGCACCCTCTTGGGACATCTGATCCTCCTTATTAACTTCGCCAACTCCTGCTGTTTCTCCAAGACCCATTCTTGGCATCATCCGCTTAAGGAAGCCCTCCTTATACCCTCCAGGCTGGTCTTGGACCTTGTTGGAACTCCAACAAGGGAAGGTCTTCATGCTTCCCTTCTGGGTCTCCCTGGCTGGAACTTGTCTGAGGGTCTGTCTCCTGCGCTAACCTGGGTCTCCATGAGGTGGGGGTTGTCTCCTGTGCTTGGCTAGTGCGAAGCCCACCCAAGGCTGGGTGCAGAGGAGGCCGGTTCACCCTGGGCCCAGCCTCTTCCTTGGGAAGAGGTCCAGAATCCCCACTTGGAAACACAAACAATCTGGAACTTGGCTCTGGAGCCATGCCATGGTCAGGGTCCTAAAGCGAGCAAGTCTGCTAAGCTTCTGTTCTGTTCTGTTCTGTTTGTAGAGACAGCTCTTAGTCCCTATGGGCAAAGAGCACATGTACACATGGGGGTGGTCCAGGAGCTCCAAAGTCTGGGGAGACTACTGCCAAGGCCCCCACTCTTTGGAAGTTTCCATGGTCTCATTTTTTTTTGGTCCCAGATTGAAATGCAGGTCATGTGGGATCTATCACCTACTCCGGGGTGGGTTTTCTGAATGTGACTGGTTTTGAAATTCCAATAGGTATTAAACTGGTAAAGGAGAATTAAAAGCAGACAATTTAATTTTGCAAAACAAATCCGCAGAAATTGCTAGAGGCCCTTTCCTTTGTTTTGACAAAATCAAGCCAGATTGCACTACCCATGGTGATGGCAGCTTCCTGAGGTGGCATCTGAGGCTCACAGCTTCAGAGCTGGGCCGGGTTATTTTTCTTGGTCCCAGAAGCCTCCATGATATAGCATTCTTCCCAGGAAATCTGAGTCCTCCTCCAGCTCACGATGACTATTCCAAAAGCGGGAGGTGACTTGAGGTGTTAGAGGTGGTAGGGGCAAGTGGACACCCAGTGTGGGCAGCACAGGGCCCTTGAATTCCCACTTCTGGTGGCAGTCCACACAGTAGGGATCAATTTTTCTTGTGGGTATTGGCCGACAGTTGAAAGAATCAACCTTCTAGGAAGAGTTTTAAATTATGACCAAATGGAAAAGTTTTGCAATGCTTTGAACCTCTAGGCTTAGTGTGTCTACTGTACTGAGGGCTCAGAATTTGGCTCATGGGCTCTGAATCTGGGGCCCAAACCCATAAAAACTAGTGCACAGTGGAGGCTGTCTGGTACAGCTTTGTTTAGAAACTCATGGTAACAAAATCATAGCACTAACACTAACCCTTGCCCTTAAAATCTGTGACGCCAGGAAAATCAGGAAAGAACAGAGAGCAAGGGCATAGGATCCAGTTTACAGGCAGGAAATGATGGACTCGGGTGCCTGGCAACTCACAGCCTGGATGATTCATCGATCTTCCCACTAACACCTCCATGAGATTCATATCGTCAGGAAAAATCCTGTACTGCTGACAGTGTGCTGTGTTATTTCAAAGGAGGAGTATTTCTACTCAATGATATAAAGATGAGAACACAGAACTAACAAAAACTCCAAGGTCAGTTTGAGTGCTTTTTGTTTTGTGTTATCAAGGTATATAAACGTTGTGGTATTTTATTCCACCTGATATGGTCAAATATGGTACATTGTCCCCATTAATCAGAAATCTTATCTTTAAATAACTCTTTGTAGGAAAACCAAATTCACAAGAATTTGGACCCTGACCTTAGATGGTATACGAAAACTATCTCAAAATGGATTAAAGACCTAAATGTAAGACCTAAAACTCCACGACTCTTAGAGGAAAAGCATTCTGATACTGGATTTTGCAATAATGATTTAGGCATGACACTAAAAACACAGGCAAGAGGTAAGAATAGGTACACTGGATTACATCAAAATTTAAAACCCTGCATCAAAGGATCAGTCAACAGAGAGAAAAGGCAACCTCATGGAATGGGAGAGAGTATTTGTAAATCCTCTATCTAATGAGGGGTTAGTATCCAGAATATGTAAAGAATGCCTACAACTGGACACCTGGGCAGCTCAGGGGTTGAGCATCTGCCTTCAGCTCAGGGCATGACCCCAGGGTCCTGGGATCAAATCCCAATCCCATATCAGGCACCTTGCATGGAGCCTGCTTCTCCCTCTGCCTCTGTCTCTGCCTCTCTCTCTGTGTCTCTCACAATTAAATAAATAAAATATTTTTAAAAAGAATACCTACAGCTTAATAACAGGAAAACAACTCAACTTAAAAATGGGCAAAAGACTTAATAGACATTTTTTTTAGAGAAGATATACAAATGGTCAACAGCACATGAAAAGATATTCAACTAAAAAAAAAAGAAAAAGAAAAGATATTCAACTTCACTCATTATCAGGGAAATGCAAATCAAAACCACAAGGATATTATCACCTCACATTCATTAGGATGGCTACTGTTAAAAAAATCAGAAAATGACAAATGTTGGCAACCAACGATATGGAGAAATCGGAATCTTGGGTGTTGTTAGGGAAGGGTGTACAATGGTACAGCCACTATGGCCACTATAGTGGTTGCTCAAAATATTAAACAAAAACTTACCATACAACCCAGCAAGTCCATATATCCAAAGAAACTGAAAACGAGGGATCAAATAGATATTTCTCCAGCATATTCACAGTAGCATTATTCACAATAGCCAGAAGGTGGAAGGAAGAAACGCAAGTGTCCATTGACAGAATGAATAAACAAAATGTGGTATATACAATGGAGTATTGTTCAGCCTTTAAAAGGAATGACATTCGGATACCTACTACAACATGGATGAACTCTGTTAAGGGAAATAAACCAGTGACCAAAGGACAAATACTGTCTGACTCCACTTAACGAGGCATCTAGAATAGTCATAGAAACAAGTAGAATGGTGGTTGCCAGGGGCTGAAAAGAAGGGGATGTGGGGGAGGCTTTTCATTGGTTTAGAGAGTTTCAGTTCTGCAAGATGAAAAGGTTCTGAGATTACTTGCACAACAATGTGAATATACTTAACACGATGAACTGTGCATTTAACATGATTAAAATGGTAAATTTTATATATTGTACGTTTTACCACAATTTAAAGACAGATAACTATTTGCAGAGGGAGAGCTGTTTTCTTCTCCCTCCTGTTGCTATCAGATCTGAACAGAGTATTTCTAGGCACCAGGAACCACCTAAATTCCCACACAGAGGTTTTTTTCATGGCATGTTAAAAGTCTGCCTTTGAAGACACGCTAATTTCAAAATACACTTTATTCCTTAACGTTAGTTAAAAGTATTTATGCTAGGCTTTTACCTCACTTAATTAAAAACAAAAAGCCCATGTTTGATGTGTGTTATGCTGTGTTTGAGGCTGTCTTTGCTAGCCAGATGCATCCTCTAAATAAGAGCAAGCTGTGTTTCTTCCATTCGGGTTCTTTTTTTTTTTTTTTTTTTTTTAGATTTTTATAATTTATTTATTCATGAGAGACAGAGAGAGAGAGAGAGGCAGAGACACAGGCAGAGGGAGAAGCAGGCTCCCTACAGGGAGCCCGACCCAGGAGTCCATCTCAGGATCCCAGGATCACAACCTGAGCCAAAGGCGAATGCTCAACCACTGAGCCACCCAGGTGCCCCCATACAGTTCTTGACTGAAACAGAAAGCAGCCACAGGCAAATCTTTCTGATCAAACATAAGTTGCCCCCTCTTAAAGTTTAAATGAAGATGATGGCTAGAGGGCACACATGATAATCTCCATTCTCTAGATGAGGACACTGAGTCCCAGAAAGGAAGGGAAAAGAAAGGAAGGGAAGGGGAAGGGGAAGGGAGAAGGGGGGAAGGGAGGGGAGGGGAGGGGAAGGGAAGGTGACTTGCCCCTGAGTGTGTCCACAGCAAAGCCAAGGCTGGCTCCCAATCAGGGCTCCCTTCCTGCCCTTTGGCCCTCTGCTGCTCTGGATGCTGTGAGGTGAAGGTGGAGGGAGCGAAGGCTGGCCAAGACCTAGGCCACTGCCTCCTTCCCCTAGTGACCCAAGGGATGGCCGTTTAGCTCAATGGAGAAAAAGGTCAAAAGTACAAGATAACTTCTGGGCTTACTAGTGCCAGCTCTGTGTGGCCTGACCACCTTATCCAACGGTAAGATCCAAGAAAGACTCAGAATACCCAGGCACTCGACCCCAGGCCTGCCTCAGGCATTGGTCAGGGCTCCAGGACTTAGCCCCTAAGTAAATCCTTATTATCGGGTTTAGCAATAAGTAAAATCAACATATATTAAGCATTTAGCACAATTATGAAATTAGGCTTAGCAGTGACCCCTGGAGTAGAGAGGGAGTGTGGGCCGGAATGGCTGCAGCTCCTGAGCTGCTGCTTCTCACCGTTTCCCTCTCCTCTGAAGATGGAGGCCTCCCTGCCTCGAGTGGCCAGCCCAGCCTCCATGTGGAGGCCCAGGCAGCACTCTGGGTGGAGAGCAAGTGGCCAGGGCACCCCTGAGAGCTACTTGCTTCCCACTGGGGCTCGGGCCAGGAGACTAGTAGAGCTGGCCAAACCCTGCAAGATCACTCGGAGAGGACTCCCTAAATGGTTAACCTGTCAGACCCACCATTACCTTGCAGTTATCATTTTATTAGCCCAGAGCTTGGGGGAGGGGGGGCAAAGTCATTTGCAGAAACTGGGTACTGACTCCCACCTTCCTCCACAGGCATCGTCTCAGATCCCCCAGTGCAGGGTCAGCAGAAGCTCCCCTCCTCCAGGAGGCCTTCCCTGGAGTCCCCTTCCCTGGCAGGTTAGACTCCCCTCCTGGCATACATGGTTCTGTGAGTCCCTCCTCGCAGCACCCACCTCGATGAGTTACAGGTGTTCTTTTTCCTACCTGAGAGCTCAGTCAGCAGCAGTCATGACGGTGGGAATGACCTACTACGTGTACGCTATGTGCAGAGTACCAGTCACTACACACACAGTACTCTATCCGCATTTCCCCTGCCATGTGCACACGGGGTCCTGGGCTGTGCCCGCGGCCTGCATTTCCTCTGTCGGATTCCCACTCCCCGGCCGGGCGGCAGTGTCACTCCAGTTTCCGGTCAGGAAGCCTGGCTCCTCATCCCTGCTGTGCTGGGCGCCAAGTCCGTGCTCTCGAGCAGGCCCCAACCCTTAGGAGCCCGTCTGCCCCGCAGCCGTCCTGCAAGCGCTGCTCCGCAGGCCTCGGGCTGGGCTTCCTGCTCTATCTCTGCCCTCAGGGAGTTGTCCTCTGGCGCCCTTTGCTGCGGATTCACCTTGGGCCACTGCAGGGCGTTTTGAGTGGGAGAAGCAAGGGCTGTCTCCCCTTGCCACCGGGCCTCCCTCATGCCCTCCTCCCCAGCGGCCCCATGAATGACGCCTCCACCCTCTCACCACCCTCCCGCTCCCCCTGGGGAGCAGGCCGCTGGTTCCACGGGTGCCGCCACCTGGTGGTCACGGGCCACCACGACCCAGGGGGTGGCTGCACACAGGCTTGGCTGGCTGGAAGCTGGCCCGCCTCTCCGCAGAGCGCACTGCCAGCCGGCCAGCTGGAGCACACCTGCAGAAGGCAGGCCATCTGGACTCCAGAGAATGACGCCTACGAGGCTCTGCAGCTCCGCGATTAGGCCCCAGGGCGCCGCCGAGGGGGTGCGAGTCCTAGTTCTGCTGCGTGTCACATTCGAGACCTTGGGCTGGCCGACTGATCCCTGTGAGCCTCAGCTTCCTTGTCTGTCTGTGAAGAGGCAGCCTTGTCCTCCTGTGTTGGGGCCCTAACCTGCAGGGTCTTCCTAGAGCACCCCTTTAACTTCATTATCATCAAAAAAGGAATTTATGTTAAATTCATGCAAATGAGGCATTCAACTCCACATTCTGTTCCTGTTAAGCGAGAGGTGGTGCCTTCTGAGAATTCGAGAATTCGGAAGCCCCTCTCACCAGAGCTGTCTCAGGCTCCTCTGCTGTTAGGGGTGCTACCCCAAGCGGCTCTCGTGCACCAGTTTCCTACCCCGTTTTTGGCACTTGGTGCGCATCACATTTAGCCATCACACAACAACCAACTATCCCGATTTCACAGGTAGGAATCAGGTTCAGAGAGGCTGAGTTACTGGTTTGTGGTCATGCACTTGCTGTAAGAAGGAACCAAGCCTCACGCCAGACTCTGTCTGACACCAGAATCCTCACCTGCCCACCATCATAGAAAGCTCTGGAAGCTGTTCTGGCCCTGCATTCTCCAAGCAGCACATGACAGGGACATTTGTTTACTGATGGACACTCCTCAGGGTCCCAACACCAACTAGGGAAGGCCCTTCCAGCTCAGGGGGCCAGGAAGAGTGAAACTGGCACCCCAACTCCTGCTGCTCTCGTTCTCCCCTCAGGGGACTGCCAGCCAGGGACTGGCAGGACTTTGGCAGGACTTCCAGGTCACTTTCAGAAGCTGCAGATGGAGCAGGACTTCCTCGTCCTGGACCCTGGCTGTTTCAGTTCTCTTTTCCTGGGAACTGATCTGAACCAGTTTACTGAGGGCACTGAAATCATGAACGTATCTCTTCTGCCCACCTCCTCTCCCATGCCAGGGCTGGGAGCGTGGACATGGCCCAGCTCTCAATGAAACATGATTGCAGGGTGCAGTGGTGACGCAGTGTCCCATCTCCAAGGGAGGAAAACTAAGGTCCAAAGAGGGGCTGGGACTCACCCAAGGTCACATGCCAGGCTTCTGCCTGTGGCCCACTATCTTGGGTTCCCAACAGGGATGCTGAAATCTTGTGTGGATCCCGATGGGAACAGGCCTCCCCCACATACCTGGCCCAGCCCTGTGCATGCTGGGGCTTAGACACACAGTGGAGGAGACGGACTACGGGGAGGCAGCCTGAGGCTGACGCTTGGTTCCCTCCAGGGGCACACACACGTCTCGGCTCTGGGGAGCTGGTTTCCTGGGGGGAACCCCAGATGTGGTGTCACACTGGCTGGGACACATAGGGATACTTGACTGTTTCCAGATTTTCCTGTTGTCCTTCTTAGTTACTAAGCAGCCAACTAGAGTCTGAATGCTCAGAAGAGAGAAAGCGGGCTAGGCGCTGAGGAGTGCCTAGAGGGGCTGAGCCCCCAGGGTGTGGCCTGCTGAGATCTCTGTGGCTACAAGGGTCACCCATGAGGAGTGGGTAGGCAGCGGGTCTGGGACAGTGAGGGAGATTGGGGTACCTACATGCTGTGCCACCTATATATCCTCCAAGAGTCCCCAGGATAGTCTGGGTTTGATGGAAAAGAGAGAAAGGATTGTAAGCTAATTTGTTCTGGCGCCTTGGGCCTGGCACTGCCCCTCTTAGGGCCTCGACTGCCTCCTGTATAAGATGGGCACATGTCTCTTGCCAGCTCTGTGAATGCAGTGAGGACAGTATGAACACTGATGGACGATGCAGACTTGTGCCACATGAAGGGTTAGCACCATGGTGACCCTGGGTCACTTTCAGGGTGGTGAGGGCCCACAGTTCTGGGCAAGCATCCATCTTGGTCTCTCCAAGGCTGTCCTGGAAGGCCAGCAGAGCCCAGGAAGGGTGGATAGAAAAGATGGCCTTTCTGCTGTCTTGGAAGAGAGGCTGCCCACTGTGAGCAGCCATTACTCCCATCCCCTGAGGCCCTGCCCTTTCTGACACACTCAATGGCCTGCTCTGTTGCCCACTCACAGCTCCCTTGGTCACTCCTGGTCCAGCCAGAATGCTGTCCTCACAGTCTCCCATGTATGTGGGTTGCCCTCATTGGCTCTCTATTCAAAAAGCTTCTAGTTTCTAATAGGCCTGGGATTCCTTCACCCCACCCTGTGGGCAGGGGAGAAGAGGAACTCTAGACCAGCTGGCAGCTACCAGCTACCAGCCACCAGACACTGCTCTCAAGGACCCTGGGGACCGGCTACAGACATGGGCAGCACTGAAACCCAGCAGGGAACCTCCCTCCCCCCACCAGGGGCCTCTGCTAGTAAGGATCCCAGGCTGAGGTTTCTCAACCTCTCAGCTTTGGGGTTGCACTTCTGCAATGGGAAATTGTACTTCCATTTTCTTTCCTAAAGGGAAAAAGAGAACAAGAAAACCAATGAATGGTGTGACACATCACATCCCTGCACCGCAGCCGTGACTGCCAACCCCAGACGCACCCCGGCCCAGACCCACTTGCCCCTGAGAGCTCACAGCTGGAGTAGCAGATGCAGGTGTGCCCCTGGCACACCCCTGGCAAGGTAGGTGAAGGTTGGGGGGACCTCTACCCTGCCACAGCCAGGGTAGAGGGCCTGGTGGGACGAGGAGAAGGAACCCTGCAGGCTCTCCACCAGGCACCCGTCTCAGTATCTTCCTATCGTCTCACCTCAGAAACATCCCTGGGAGGGCTGCTTTCTGCTTCCCAGAAAAACTGGGGGGGGGGGGGCGTCCTCCAGACATGAGAGGGCCTTGTCAGGGGCTCTGCCCTGGTGGGGGATTTCTGTCAGCGCTGGGATGCTCAGTGGAGCAGAGAGTGACAGCTCATGAGCAGCAGAGAACATTTATTTCTGGAGGATTCTCTCAAGGTCCCTGTGGCATGGGGTCAGGCCCTAGAAGTGAACTCTGAGTTTCTGGCCAGGCTTGAGGACCTGGATACCCGCTCAGCTGTCCCAGGCCCAGTTCACCTTTTGTACCTCGGGAGGAGATGGGATGTGGGATGGAGACACATGTATGTCTGTGCTTTAGGGAAGTGGGGGGTCCTGAGGGGTCTGCCCCTCACTGTCAGAGTGGAAGGTCCTCACCATGAGCCTACTTAACCCAAAAGGTAGAAGGGGCAGAGGGCCTAGGACTCAGACTGCCTGTGACAAGACAAGGCTCTTATTTGCAGCATCCCAACACCTGATTTCACAGGATTTTCATGTGTGTGAGCATCTCCTCATTTAGCCATTTGGCAAATATGCCCCCAGACAGATATTGTGGCCAGGCCTCATTTGCACAGGGCAGTGGGACACAGGGCAGCTCAGACCACAGCCTGCCCCAGGGGCCTCAGAGATAGCAAGAGGAGCAGAGCTCAGGGAAGACAAGACAAGGACCCACATAACTCTGATGTGTAATGAGAAGATGAGCTGAATGGGGGGTGTCCAGAGGAGATTGGAGGCCAGAGAGAAGAAGAGAGCTTCATAGAAGAGGCCACATTTGAACTAGTTCTTTAAAGATGAGCTGTATTTGGGCAGAGTTTGGATGGAAGATGCATTCTTAGCAGAGACAATACTGCAGGCCAAAGCCTGGTGCTGGGAAAGTACACAATTAGTTATTCAAATCCATGCATCTCTTGGTTCCCACTGAAGGAGATGGCAGGTTCTGGACCATATGGGGTTGGGGGATGTGCCAGAGAGTTTATATTCCTCAAATCCATGCAGGAGCAAAGCCAGCTATTGTAAGTAGCCTTACTGCACATGCCCATGAGATTTCTAAAAGACAAATTACCAGAGGTGAAATTACTGGGACAAAGGATGTGTGCTTTTCACACTGTGGCAGCCTTGTTACGAGGCCCTGCAGAGCCCCTGTCAGTTCTTGAGGCTCTCCACCTTCTTCAGCAGGATCTGTCTCCTGCCCATCTAGTGAGACATCCATGTCCAAAATGTACTTGGTATAGTGCCAGGCCCATAGAAGCACTCAGAACATGCTAGCTGGTTTTGTTCTTTCTCTGGTCCCCCAGGAGCCAGCTGGGCTTCCCCAGTCTGTCTGTCCATAACCCCTGCTGCTAGAAGCACCTCTCTCCTCTACCAGCTGGGTGTTTTAGAGACCAAGGGCTTGTTCTCCTGTTGCTTGGGCTCATTCCCAGCAGTTGATCAGGGCCTGGCCCAGAGGAGGGCCTAGCAGGGGTTTTTGTGTGTGACTGTTGGATACGAGGAAGGTGTATCCTGTCTGCCTGCCCTTCCCTTCCCACGAAGCAGGGCCAGATTGTCTCCAAATGACAGTAGGCCACCAAAACCACACCATGCAGGCTGGAATGCCTTATACCTTGCAAAGACAAGGACGGGCATACTTATATTACAGAAAAGAAAGCTAAAGCTCAGAGCGGATGAGTGTTAAGTCCTACTCACAGAGCATCTAGAGATGAAGCTGAGGCTACACCCAGTGGGGCTGACCTTCCACACCAACTCCGGCCTTGGCGCCATCCCAACTTGGACAGAATGACCATCCCCACCCTCCGTGCTCTGCTGGACGTGGTTTAGAGCCCCTGAGCTGGGCAAGCATGTCTAGCTCAGGGAGTCACAGCGGTGTCCGGCTCCAACCACGTGTCTCTTGTTCCAGCGTTCCCAGGCTCCCGGCCATGGAGAGGGCCCTCACAGTCCTGCATGTGAGCCTGCATCACCCCACACGGGACCTGGACGCCTTTGCCAAAGTCCCGGCGCAGCTGCAGCATGACACCAGCCCTCTGCTGGTGGGGCGGGGCCCGGATGCCCACCTCCGGCTGCTGCTCCCCCACCTCTCCCGCCGGCACCTGTCGCTGGAGCCCTACCGGGAGGAGGGCAGCGCCCTGCTGACCTTCTGCCTAAAGGCCCTAAGCCGCAAGGGCTGCGTGTGGGTCAATGGGCTGACTCTGAGGTTCCTGGAGCAGGTTCCCCTGAGCGTGGTCAACAGGGTCGCCTTCTCCGGCATCCAGATGGTGGTCCGTGTAGAGGGAGGCACCTCCCTGGAGGCTTTTGCCTGCTGCTTCCATCTCAGCCCTTCGCCCCTGATTCACAGGCCCCAGGCTGAGGAGACTGATGAATGGGAAAGCACCTCCCAGGAGCAGCCTCCTCCACGCCCACGGCTGCAGGCTCCAGAGCACCCGGGGCTCCACCGCCCTTCCCTGGCAAGCCCCGAAGGAGGAACAGAAACACAGCTCCAGAAGGAGCCCTCGGACAGGGTACCCTGCTAGTCCCCTCAGCTGCCCAGAGCAAGCCTTGCCTGTCATAGGACTTCAACCCTTGAAGCGACACTGGGCGAGGTCGACAAGCAAGACCTGACCGGTCATGATGAACTGATTTTGCAAACATGAACAGCCTGGGGTGGGGGAGCAGCGTCCCCAGTTACAGCTATGCAAGGTAATGGGAACTTCATATACTTTTAGAGGCCCTGAGGGGTCTGAGAGCCTCCTCAAGCCTCTCCCCACGTTTCCCTCCTCTCCTCTGCCTAGGAGTTACTTTATGTTGCTAATTTCGTGAGCTGCTTAAGAGCTGGAGTTTGAGGTTGCGAGAGGAATGTATGGACACATGTAACAATTACGTTTGTGGTAGCTCGGGGTTACCTTGGGCTTTCAAATACCCACAGGCACTTGGGGCTTAGGGAAGCCTGTGTTTAATAAACTGCAAGTATTTCATTAAGCTGGCATACCCAATAGGATTCCCCGATCCCCAGATGGGCTGCATGCACGCCACGTTGTCACGCAGAGGCGGGGGCGGGAAACACAGAAGAGGTGTAAGAGGAAATTGGAAAGGTGGGGGCTCACATTTCTGGAAAGGATCCGGGCAGAGCTCAGGGTCTCCTGGCGGTGGGGAGCTGGGGGCTGGGCCTGCCTGGAAATTCATCATCAGGGTCATCCTAACGTTCCCTCACTGTGTCATTTCTGGATCAAAGCCTTGGCTGATAAGAGGGCAAAGTCTTCCGGGAAAGGTGGCTTCCCAGAGCAGTGGGCTCATTCAGGGCTCATTCAGGGCTCATGAGAGGGTGGGGAGGGAGGTTGTGATAGAATTCAGCTCAGCAGTTATTTTACTCAAAGTGGGTCATGTACCTATGAGGGTGGGCTTTCAAGAATAAGGGACAAGTAGTGAGCCAGGCAGGCCAAGGGTGGGACAATTTTATCAATGAACAGGGGAGCTGGGCATAGGCAGCCCCTGTCTATGTCATCCTAGGAGCAGTGGGGGTTTGGAAGTGCCATTTAGAAACAATGTTCACTGTGTAAAGAAGGAAGGGACCCACAAATTCAGGTTGTCGTCATCATCCCAGACTGTGCTATAGAATATCTGAGACACTGAGGCCATGATGCCGCCTACTGGCTGGCTCACATCTTCAGGCCTAGAACAACGTCCAACAAGGCTTTCAACACTACTTCCCACCCAAGAAGAAAAGCCCCTTTGCACCCAAGGCGGGCTGCAAGGAGATTCAGCTGCACTGCAAGGTCCTCCCTGAGCATCCCCCTCCTTGGGGGAAGATAGCAGTGGGGAGGACCCAGGCCTCTTCTAGCCTGGGAGGCTTCCTTTCTAATAGGGAATAATGCAAGTGCACTCATATCACAGCCACAAGGCACAGGAGGGCAAGGGCTGTGAGGAAAGGGGGCCATCCAATATTGTGAATGGCCCTAGGGGAGGTCCCCAAGTGGTCCTTCACTCAGTCATTCAACAAACTTTCACCAGATGCAATGCAAAGCCCTGAGAATCTGCAGTGAATGAGGCTGACAAAGTCTCTGCCCTCAGAGAGCTTGTGCAGGCTCATGAAGACACCTGTTGAGGAGCAAATCACTTCATCATTTGATCACCACTGTTATTGCTGCTAAAAATATTGTGTTTTCTCTCTCTTCAAGCTGGGGTTAACATTAGCTGTACCATTAAGTGGCCATGTCTGATGAGCGCTTACTGTGTGCTCAGGACTCTGCTAGGTGCTATGTGCCCTGCCCAGCTGAATCCTAAAAACACTAAGATAGATGATGGTATTAATACATTGCACAGATGAGGAAATTGAGACTTAGAAAGGGTATCTTGCCCAAAATTCATGCCACTCACTAGCCCTGTGATCTTGGGCAAGTGACTTAGCCTGCTCTTGACTCCATTTATCCCTCAGAAAAGGCATAAGATAATAGGACCCATCCATGGTGGTGTTATTATGGTCATAGGAGGTGGCATATGTAAAGCTCGGAGAGAAGCATCTATCACACAGTTAGATACCTACCACTGTAAGACCTGAGAGAGGGAACATAACAAGTCCATATCCACAGGCTCACCTAGGATGCATATATGGAGCTAGAGAAGGTTGGAAGCCTGGTAAACTGGCTACAGAGCCCAAGAGCTCATCTGCACTCTGTGACCACCTGATAAAGGATTTTGTCTTTGCTGTAGACCTGGCAGGCAGTCAGGGGGAGGCTTTGCTTGCCTCCAGAAGGCTCAATATTCAGAGTTTGTAGGATATGAGACACCTTGATGTCAAGACTGGCAAGCAGAAGAAGCCATGTGCTAGGTGGTTTCATGAAGCCCACCATTTTGAAAGCACCTTTAAATTTCATACACAGATTCTAAATGCAGCGATGATCCCTCCAGAGACCAAAATGTTCCCAAGACTATGCTAGGGAGCAGCAGTGTACCTGTAGAAAGGGGAACACACAGGGGAGACTGCATCTGACCTTCAAAGGCAGAAGAGAGGAAGTTGGCTGGGGACATGCACCCCAGAGTTCCAGCGGGACAACTGCCCCACTCCTCCAGGGAACCTCTGCCACTGAGAGGGGTCCTCTCCCTTCCAGGAAGAAGCAAACCCTCCCAGATGCAAGGTCTATTAGAGGAAACAAGCTGCCTCCCCCATGAGGAGTCTGAGACTCAGAGTCAAGTGTTGGGGAGTCCCTCTGGGACCACAGGATGAAGTGCAGGGCAGGCCGAAGGGAGCCAGGACACGTCCCACTTGTTTCAGACTCTGTTGATTCCCAAACTCTCCTTGCAGAATCCCCTGCTCACCTCATACCAGGTTTCAGGGCAGCAAAGCTCTGCTCCATGCTAGATTCCATTTTTCTGGAGAAGAGAACAATTTAAGTCACCAAGTCCCTGCAGCCACTCCCATTTTCACACCTGATACCACGTTCCTTGGCCTGCATAGACAGCTTGAGCAGATTGGAGAGACCCTCACAGCTGCATTCTCTCAGCCCCACGCACAGGGCAGTGCACGCAGGTGGGGGGGGGTGCGTGTGCACACACACACTGTCACGAGGCATGCATGCCTGCCGTGGCGGCTCCCAGGTGGGACTCTGCAAGCGGCGGGGGTGGGGGGGTGGGGGTGGGGGCTGCCTGGGTTGGAATTCATGCTCCACCACATACTGGTTCTGTGATCCTGGACAAGTGACTGAATTTCCCTGTTCCTCAAATTTCTTCTTTTGGAAAACACAAAGGGTAAAGGCTGGCTGTGGTGGTCAAATGAAGTACAGTATTTAAAGCGTCTAGTGTAGTCCCTAGCACATAGTAAGTGCTCACTAGTTAGCTTTTCTTGTCCAATTCAACCAGTTCAAAGGAATAAGTCAAATGCAAGTAGATACATAGAGGGCTTACACACACCTACACATCTGCTACAAAGAGCTATGTTAGTTCCATTCAGACACACCCTAGAGCACTACAGCTCTCTGAGACCACAGTCTAGAGATCTAGAAATCATCCCCTGTGCCCTCTAAGGCATTTTAACTCTCCCACTCCTCTGCTTTACTAAGAGGAGTCTTCCAACCTGTTTGTAAGTGAGACACCGCATCCCCTTGAGCCCCATCTCGAGGGAGACCTGAAAACTCCCCATAACTGCACGGGGCTCTGAGGCATGAACAAGCACCATGAGGATGTGATGGCAGACACATCAGATGGCACAGCTCTGGCTGGGGCCTAGAGCAAGGAAGGCCACAGCTGGACAGCAGCAGGCCCACACAGGACATCAGGATGCTGTAGCTGTAGTTGCTGTGTCTGTTGCCCTGTGAGACCTTGAGCTCCACACAGAGGAGGACCATGGGTTGTTTGCTGTTGTGTTTCTGGTGGCCATCAGGGAGCTGGCTGGAGAATGGATGGACAGGTGGATGGGCAAGGAAGCAGTCACCTGGGCTGTGTGAAGCCATGAGCCAGGCAGGTGAGGGCACGGCCAAGCCTGGCAGTGGTGGACAAGAGAGATGGGGTGGCCCGCTGGGGCAACAAGGCCTGGAAGCCGTGGGCAGGTGGTAAGTCTTTGCCCGCTCCAGGCCCTGGTGAAGGGACCCCAGATCCACTAGCTGGGATGGAATAGGGCTGCTGCTTCTGTTGGTGTTTTCGCCTCTGCAGTCCAACCAGAAATCTGGGTTTTTGAAATTCTGTGGGACAACTGCTGGGGAAGGTTGACAGGTCTGACAGGTCCTCAAGTCACTGAGGATAGGGCTCAGGCAACACTTCCTGCCCTAAGCAGAGGCACAGAGATGGCCCCAGGAGATCCTGGGAGGGCTCCAAGCCCTAGCAGTCATGAGGTGGGCTGGCAGGATTGAGACTGGGCCTAAGGCTCACCACATCTCCCTAGGATCTGGTTTGACCCCTCTGCTCCACCCTGTGCAATGGGGGCCACCTCCATAGAACCTCCTCCCCCAAACACACACTAGGAACACACTGCCTCCTAAGCCAATGCCCCACCTGCACAGATCGGAGCCGTCCTGTAAAGCGATTGCCCCTGGTAGGGCAGCTAAGATGCCACACTGCTGGAGGCATCTGCATTTTCACAGAAAGGATTAGAGTGGGTGATGTCTTCTCTGAAGGAGTGTGTTTCTTTGTAGAAGGAGTAGCATTAAAGGTCTCACAGTAGGCCAACAAAGGAAACATTTCCCTTTCCCCTCAAAATCGACAGTCATTTCGGGATGCCAGGGTGACTCAGCAGTTGAGCGTCTGCCTTTGGCTCAGGTCGCAATCCAGGAGCCTGCTTCTCCTTCTGCCTATGTCTCTGCCCCTCTGTGTGTGTCTCACAAATAAATAAAATCTTTTTAAAAATCGACAGTCATTTCATAAATGTATAAAGCAGGACATAGTCAAAGGGCTGGCTCAAGGTTTCCCTGTGACTAAACAAAGCTAAGGCAGGATTCTAACAGAGCTAAGAACGGATTTTCTGCCTAACAGCCCGCTGAAGGGCCAGGCTGCTGTCAGCAAAGACATGTGCAGAAGCAAGTAAGTCCCATGCGGTGTGGATGGTTCATCACCACCTCCAGGACGCCCACCTGCACCCCCAAACTGAGCTGTGGAGGGGAGACCTGCCTCCGACTTAATCTACTGTGTGAGCTTGGGTCTTCTCCGTCAGCTTCCACCCCGTGACCCCCGGTAAATGTTGCCATCGGGCTAGCTGGTCCCCAAGCCGGACCCCCCAGCGTTCTGTTGCCGCAGCAGCCCTGCCCGCCTCTTGGTGCTCCGGCCGCTGGCCAGCTCTTGAGGCCTGAGCCCTGTACCAGTCTTCGGGAGAAGAGCAAATGGACCCAGCTCCTCCGCCTCCCAGACGAGATGCCAAGTAAATGAACTCTATTCACATGGCAGGGCTGTGATCCCTTTTACCTTGAACATGAACTCA
Source organism: Canis lupus baileyi (assembly GCF_048164855.1). NCBI lineage: Eukaryota > Metazoa > Chordata > Mammalia > Carnivora > Canidae > Canis > Canis lupus. The sequence continues at coordinate 24,717,167 of NC_132847.1, read as the reverse complement.
CAGGCGGATTAAAGTGAACTAAAGCCTACCATTTGAGTTACATTCTCAGCTGATTGGAAACATGCATTACCTCCCCATGACCGGGCCGCGAGAAGGGAAGTTATTATTTTTCTTTAGAGTTTGTAAACTCTTTATGGCTGAGGCAGCTTTAATCCTGCTGGGGGAAAAAATGATCCGGGAAGAAATTGCTCTCATTTACCTTTGTTTTCCAATCACACGCTCCAGTGGGAACAAAACATCCTAAGATCCTAAGTGAAGGGATGTGGGAAGCGAGGTGATCCCCGACAGAAGAGTTTAATTATTTTCTTCTTTAAGCGCGTGCGTTGAAAAGGCTTTATAGTGCCGTCTGCTAGGGGGCTCGCTCCACAAAAATGTGCACCCCTCCAATGAGCCCGGCACTGCCCAAGCTCTTACTATTGTCTGCCTCTCTTTCCGGGGCCACGCGGTCTCCCTCTCTTCACCATGCCTACCTTTACAAGGGCTGCTGGCGGCCACGTCCCCGGCTCCAGGCCTTTGGGAACCAGGAAGGAGTCTGAGAAAGGGCAGATTGGAATAGAGATCAAATCACTGTCCTGGGAGGAGGGAGAGACTCGTGGAGTCTGGAGTTCTAAAGGGGGTTTTCTGTCCTCCTCTGTTATTTCTCTGATCCTCTGCATTACCTAACAGAGAAATGACACAGAGCAGGTACCGAGCAAAACCATCACGACGCCCAGGCGCTGAGCCAAGCATCCTAACTGCTGGAAGGGGCCCCAGCTGAGACATCTGCCCTGCTTGCCTTTAAAGCTGCAGAGGCAGGGGGTAGGGGGTGGGGAATCTTCACAGTAAAGCAGAGGCAGGGCCCTTCCAAGGGAGGGCTCGGTCAGGCAGCCAGCCATGGGCTTCCAATAATTGCTTCTTTGAGGGCTCGGGGCGCTGTGATATCATTCTTCCATTCGTCTGCGGCTCGCTGTGCACAGGCCGAGAAGATGGATCCTATTAGGTCACCTTGCTTGGGGGAAGGGAGGGTGCGGGGTGGAAGAGGGTGTGTATCAGGGTCCGGTCAAAAAAACAAAAACCACTTGAAGTATTTTAAAAATGTAGCTCAGGGAATGGAGTACAGAGGCGATGTACCTCAGAAATGGGACACCTGGGTGGCTCAGCAGTTGAGCGCCTGTCTTTGGCTTGGGTCGTGACCCCGGAGTCCTAGGATCGAGTTCCGCATCAGGCTCCCTGCATGGAGCCTCCTTCTCCCTCTGTGTCTCTTCCTCTCTCTCTATCTCTCATGAGTAAATAAAATAAATATCTTAAAAAAAATAAAGAAAAGAAAGAAAGAAAGAAAGAAAGAGAAAGAAAGAGAGAAAGAAAGAAAGAGAGAAAGAAAGAAAAGAAACCAGCCAAAGCAGGTGTTCCCTACCCGGCTCGCTCCCACTCCTGGAGCTACGAGGAAACGGAGAGAGGTGGTTGTTGCCAGAGCCAGAGCGGGCACTGCCCAGCACGGAGCTAGAACTACTGTGAATTTTCCCTGCGGAGGCCGTCCGGAGGGAGCTGGAGCTGAAGAGGAGATGCACCTGCTGTTTGACTCCCCCCCTGCCAAGGCCAGGTGCTGAGGGAAAGGGTGAAATACCCTGGCTTCTCCCCGAGCCCAGCCCTGAAGGCAGCAGAAGGCAGCTGATGAGCAAGCCTGGGGAATGCACCCCATGGGGTGGACCCCTGCAGTACAAAGCGGAGGAGAGAAGGGAGAATGATGGGTCTGAGGGTCAACGGCTAAGGCCAGCACAGGGACTATGGCCATTGCAGTTTGCCTCAGCCCCTGCCTAGGGCCCTGGGCCACCAGAAACGGAGAGGAAAGAAAGAGAGAGGAAAGAAAGGGAGAGGAAAGGGGGCCCAGCATAGGGGGCCCAGCATAGAGGGCCACCTGGAGGCAAAAGGCAAACACAGATGCCCCTCCTACTGGTCACCCCAACTACATAACCTTTGGCATCTATATAAGAAAGGCAAGAGGAGGGCACGGGAGGACAGGAACCATAAAACGAGGTCCAGAGAATTGCTAGGCGTGGCCGTCCTTGCCTGGCCCATGCAATCTGGCCGGGGTGCCTGCCTTGACACCCCATCTCTTCCCACCCCAGAGGCAGGGCAACAGAGCAGAGTCCAAACCCCCACTGCTCTCCACTTACTGACTCTAAAACTTCCTTCATCCCCCAAGCCGCTGATCCTCATGTATAAAATGGAGATTCTATCAGTCCTTGCCTCCCCTCTGTGGAGGCTGAAACACATGTACATGGATAAGGGGACTTAGCACGCACACCATGGACGTGCTCAACGAATGCCAGCAGTTAATGTTCACTACCAGCTCTCCCAGAAAGTTTCTTCCTCCAGAAAGTCCTCCTGCTTTTTTCCACAAGGGAATCCTCTCCTCCAAGCTCCAAGCCCATGTGGGGACGCTCAGAGGGGTTTTCAGGCAGCGATCCACGGTATCAACCGCCAGAGGTGTTTCCTCAGCTGGGAATACGTGTACTTGCCGTGAACTCCGCACCATGCCGGAGCATCTCCCCAGGCAAGGCTCAGAGTGTGGATGGAACAGCCCCCTGGCACGCAGTGCATCCTTAGTAAGGGCCCTGCTGACTGAAAGACAAAGCCAGCTGGGAGAAAGAATGTGGGTGGGGTAAAGGCAGACCTATAAGGAATGAGGCTTTGAGAAGAACCTCAGCTCACACCAAACCTGCTGGTTGAACAGGTTAAAATGCACGTAAAACAACTAATTACTCAGGAGGGGACAAGGCCAGGGCGAGTGGTTTGCTGAGTGAACAGACTTGCTGTATCTCTAGGACCCTGAGCCCTGAAGCAAGGACAAATCCCAGCCAGGCCATGCAGGGCATACCCCTGATTCTTCTGCTCTCCGCCAGTGGGTTTTCCTGTTTCCAGATGAGTCCTATCTCCATGGTTCGACACAGGTGCCCAGCCTACCACCATCCAGAAACACACATGTTAGGTGCAAAGCTCCCAGACTTGAACCTCTGCCCCGGGGAGCCCTGGAAACAAGCAGGCTGGATGCTTGATGTCGGAGGCTTCCAGAATCAGCCCTGGGCCTCATTACGGAGGCATACATGGTCCCCTGTGGACACACGTTGGAGACCAACGAGGGAAGCTAATCATCAGGGGGCTCCATCTTTCACTTTTACGTTCCTCTTCCCCGGGCCTGCGGTTGCTGTGCAGATTTCAAGTTGAAACGTCAGGAAAGCCTCATGTGGTTTGACTTCTTCCCCATTCCACCCTCCACCCCTCCCAGCACACACACAGACTCACGCACATGCCTGCCTCTGGTCTCTGTCAAGCACCCTGGGGAAAGTGTTGGTTAGAAATCCGCGGGGCAATTATCAGCGGTGAGCTTTGCTTCTCCGTTAAAGAAAGAGAAAATACCTCCAGTTGAGACTCTCAGCAGGCTTTACAAAACCAGGGAGAGGGGGGCGATGTTTTGGCTCAGCTCAGGGGGGTGGAAACAGAAGCCGAGGAGAGACCTCATTATAAGAAGGATAGGGGCATTCGGAGGAGCCCAGATTGTTCTGAACAAAGAAATGCCCTCCACCCTGGCCACGAGGTCCCAGGAGTACTGGCACAGCTTAGTCTGATGGAGAAAGCGGGGGGTCGAGAGCTTCCATTCAGCGTGGCCGAAAGTTACTGAGAAAGTCACCGAAGGCTCTGCAGCCCTCACTTTGCCAATCTCTACGGTCAGGTGTGTGCTGGTAGATGGTTGACCACAGGCCCTCTGGGTGATGGGGGAGCTCTGATTATAGTGTGGGATGTTTCCTCATTTCCATAATGGAAATTCTCGCACTGCGGTCAGTTTCAAGGTATCAGGATGACATCACTGAACCTGGAGCTGGAAAGAGACGTACAGTGAGCTCCCAGATACAATATGTGTAAATACCTCAAGAGCATAGAAATAGCAAAATGTGGCAAATGATTACAAAACAATGATTATTATTTATTAGCTGTATTTAATATAATTTATGGAACTGTAAGTTCATGTGATTTAATTTTTAATAATAGCTTCTTTTTTATTTAACTTCAATTAATTAACATATAGTGTATTATTGGTTTCAGAGGTAGAGGTCAGTGGTTCATCAGTCTTATACAACACCCAGGGCTCATTACATCCCATGACCCCCTTAATGCCCGTCACCCAGTTTCCCCATTCCCTCCACCCCTTTCCCCTCCAGCAACCCTGTTTGTTTCCTATGGTTAAGAGTCTCTCATGGTTTGCCTCCTTCTCTGGTTGATCTTATTTTATTTTTTTTCCCTTCCCCTATGTTCCTCCATTTTGTTTCTTAAATTCCACATAAAAGTGAGATCATATGATAATTGTCTTTCTCTGATTGACTTATTTCACTTAGCATAATACCCTCTAGTTCCATCCACATCATCGCACATGGTAAGATTTCATTCTTTTTGATGGCTGAGTAATATCCATTGTGTATACATCCCTCATCTTCTTTATCCATTCATCTGCCGATGGACATCTGGGCTCTTTCCGTAGTTTGGCTATTGTGGACTTTGCTGCTATAAACATTGGGGTGCAGATGCCCTTTCGGATCACTATGTTTGTGTCCTTTGGATAAACAACCAGTAGGCGATTGCTAGGTCACAGGGTAGCTCTATTTTCAACTTTTTGAGGAGGCTCCATACTGTCCTCCAGAGTGGCTATTTAACAGTCACCTCTTATAAGACAGTTTGAGGCAGCTCCCGCACAGTCATACAGAGAAAATTGCAGCCCCTGAGAAGGGTGGGCCAGAGGAATGAAAAATCAATGTGAAAATGCCTTGAAATGGTGACTACACAGAAGTGTTGGAGAAATCAGAGTGAGCCTCCTAAGAAAACCGTACAATGTTTTGCCATTTAAAAGTGAACACGTTTATATTTACAACGTTATTCAAAATACATAAAATAGGGCAGCCCCGGTGGCGCAGCGGTTTAGTGCCGCCTGCAGCTCAGGGCGTGATCCTGGAGACCCCGGATCGAGTCCCACATCAGGCTCCCTGCGTGGAGCCTGCTCCTCCCTCTGCCTGTGTCTCTCTGCCTCTATCTCTCTAGCTGTGTCTCTATGAATAAATAAATAAAATCTTAAAAAAAAAAAAGAACTCTCTGAACTATCTTTAAAAAAAAAACAAAATACATAAAATATTTAACGTTATTTAAAATACTCTTAAGGGGATTCCTTGATACAGACGAGGAAACTAAGATTCACTGAGGGGAATGGTGCCCGAATCCACAGAGCTGGTGGATTGTCGCTCTTCTCCTCACCCCTCCACCCACGCACACCTAGTGAGGGGTGGCCCACAGGCTCTGCTGACACTGGGTTGTAGAGCCCCACTGTCAATGCCTGCCTAGCAGATGTCACCAGACATCTGTGCCAGGACCTGAAATCCATCCCCTGTCTTCAAAATGTGCCATCAGGTATTAGCAAAGAGGCTGTGCTCACTTCTTTCCTGGGATCTCTCTCTTAGAGCTCAGGGCAATATAGGTCGCCTGGCATTTTGAGGCCACCTCCTTTTTCTGAAGGAAAAACATCTCTCTGGGCCCCACCTCATCTCCCTACCCCCTTAGACACCGGATGTTGAAGTCTCTGGTAAATTGAACAGCTGGGAGCAGAGAGACTTTCAGCTCAGTCTCTGAGCTATAGCCAAACCCAGAGGCCTCCAGGACATGGAGAGCAGGGTGGTACCTGATTGGCCACCCAGACTGTGTGCAAGCATTTACCTGGCAGCCCTTTGGGGGGTCCAGAGAGGCCACCCTCCCAACCCAGAGCAACTGGCATTGGATTCCAGATGAGATCAGGACCCTTGTTTGAGGCTTGGATCCCAGACCCAAACGCACATGTGGTGGGGAACCAGTCCCCTACAAAATCTTCTGGTGCAAAGTTAGCCCTTCTCCCACCTCCCACCTCTTCCCGGCTTTTGTACTATAGCTCTGGCTTCTGGGTAGGAAACACCTCATTGTCCAGGCCACATCCCTTCAATTCTTTGTCATTTCAAATTTTCTGGCATGGAGGTTTGGTATGCTTGGCGCTTTACGGCCGTTTGCAGTGTAATTCTGTTCCTGTCCTGCCATTCAATTTGAATTAAATATCAAACAGATGTGAGTCATTTTTTTGCTTTTTTTAAAGAAAAAGTTTAATATTAGGGAGCATGCCCTCCTATATGATCAGGAAAGCCGTTCAGAGAAATAAGCCCCTTCAAATTAAAAAAGAATCACATTGGTTAACGTTAAGATGCTTTCAAGTGATACATTTCGAAGTGCTAAGGGAAGGTGTTTCCAGCCAGCTATAAAGCAGCCAGGAGAAAAGAAGAGAAGATATACGGCCCCAGGCTGATGGGGAAATTGGAGCTCAGAGAGAGGGCAACCCCACCTGGGGAGGAAGCTCTAAACTTGGAGATGAGGCTCACAGATGGCCGGGGAGGCCATCCTCCCTAAAGGCCTGGGGGTGGGGGTGGGGCTTGCTCTCTGCAGCCCGTGTGGTCAGAGCTGAGAAGGGAGTCAGAAGGAGCTCCATTCCACTCAGAGGGTCAGCCTGACCTGGATACCCATTCCCCATCCTCACATACTTACACCAGTCTGGCACGTCTACCCCCAGCAGTAGTTCCGGGGGTGATGGTGGAGTTGAACGTGCTGAATGGCTTAATCCGTTGGTCTCCACTGCAGTCTCTTGGATAGTAGGGTCTTTGGCTTTTTGTGGGTCTTGTATACCCCCTGGAAATGGCCAAGAAAGCTATGGCTACTTGTTGGACACAGAAACATGCATAAACTTGCATACAACTTCAGAAGCCCATGGTCCCCTGATTTAGACCGCCCTCCACCCACTCCAGCCATGGCATGGAAGATTTCATCACCAAGGCACTCAGCCCACAGGACCATGGCCCCTCTGTCACACAACAGGGACCTACATCTCAAGCACCCATACGCCCGGCATCATGCACAGCCTTTTCGCGTGCCGGAGGAACTGGTCAGTCTCCAAAACCCCTCTGGTTTCTTGGCAACATGCATGCATGGAGCTCAACATTATTGGACCTGCCGCCATTCGTGGCTATGAGCCAGGGCTTCTCCAGGGCTGGCTCAGGCATTGAGTGTTTCCATGTGGTCCTTTTACTCACTGTACCTAAAAGGCAGCTCTCCAACTACAGCCGGCTGATTGCAAATGACATTTCCATGTGGCAAGGAAAAGGGCCAGAATGCCTCTGATTCCAGCTGGTTCTGGACATCCTGGACCTGGAGATGAGGCTCTGCACACCCAACATTTGCCTGTAGGGATGATGTGCAAATGCCCAGAGACCCTGCTCCACAGGGAGCATGGGGCCCTGCTGATGAGAAACAGAACCAACACTTCCTAGAATTCTGCAGACAAAAGAGGAGGTTGAGTGGAGGGATTTAGAGCAAAGAAAAGCCTAGACTTTGGAATCAGACAGCTGAAGTCTGGATCCTGGCTCTACTCCTTATAACTCCATGACCTTGGGCAAGAGACCAACCCCTCCCAGCCTCAGTGTCTCCCATCTGTAAGGAGGAGTACTGCCTATCTCGTGGGGGGTTTGGGAGAATGAAACTGGATGATGCATGCAGGGTGCTGAGCACAGTGTTTGACTTAAATGAGTGCTCAGAGTTTGAAAGTTATCTTTCTTTGGTGTTCTCTCCAAGATGACCAGCCCTCTCCCTGCGTGATGGTTCTTGCGGGGACTAGGGTGCCGGAAGGTGGGTCAAATCAGGCTTATCTCTGAAGTAGCCATAGTGATAACCATGGTGTGGGGGGGAGCAGGAGATGCGAAGGGAGGGGGGTGTGAATTGCAGTTTCATGACTCCTCTTTTGGGAGGGGAAGGAAGAAGCAGGACGGCTGAGTGGGGGAAAGTGTCAGAAATATCTGCAAGTGGTTTGAGAAGAGGAATCGAAATTCACAGGTCATTGCTGCTATTCCAACTATTAGTTTGCATCTGTGGCAACTCCATAAGAAGGAACGGAGGGCCATTCAGGAAGTCTTGGGGGGAGAGGTCGGTGCTTCTGGGAAAGGGTGAGGCCTGGCCTCTGCCCTCCAGTGACTCAGGACCATATCCATATTCTAGAACCACTCTGAGCCTCAACTGACAAGGGCTGAGGAGGCTCCTGGGAGGAGAAGGATGGAGCTATGCCTTGAATGATGGGAATTATGTTGAGCAAGGGCATCTGGGTGGCTCAGTCTATTTAGCATCTGCCTTTAGCTCAGATCATGTTCTCAGGATCCTGGGATCGAGCCTGGTGCTGGGCTCCCTGCTCAGTGGGGAGTCTGCTTCTCCCTCCCTCTCTTTCAAATAAAATAAAATCTTTAAAAAAAGAGAGAGAGAGAGAGAGAGAGAGAGAGAGAAGGCCACCCTCCGTGCCTTGTAGTACACTGGGCTGGAATCCCCAGACAAGGTGGCTGGCTCTCAGTGGTCTCAGGTTAGCCCTCAAGGCCACACAGCCACTGGTGAGACTCATTCATTTGTGCTTCACTAAGAACAAGAGGTCTCATCTATAGGGCTGCTCAGGTGCCTAACCTTAGAGGTCCTATCTGCCGTGAAAACACATTCCTCTCACCTTTACAGCGAGGGGCGGCCGTGTGCGATCAGACCCTGGAGGACAACCTTGAAGATCCTCCCCACGCTCTTCAGGGGCCCACAGCAGTATGTGGGGTCCTCATAGAGACTTTGCCCCATTTCACCAGTATGCCTAGGACACCCTACTCAACATAGGAACCTGATAACTGACACGCAGTCATATCTATCTCTGTTCTTATTTCATTTTCATTTAAAATTTTGCATTTAAATATTGAATGACTTAAATATATTTCCATAAACCATTACTTGCCTCACCCTCCAGTCTCCCTCAAGGCACACATTTTCTGACTGTTGCAATTGGCACAGACTTGTTTCCTTTAGTTGTTTCCTTGGCATTTCACATGTCTTCATGCTTGTCATAGTGATGTCATTGGCTGTTTGTTATTACATCAATGACACACCTCAGTCTACAACAAATCGATGGGCATTTTCATTCATTATGATTTTTTTTCTGTGTCTAAATTATACTCTAAACTGTACAAAAGACAATTTGCCTTTGGAGTGACTCCCTTGGGGATATTCCTAAGGAGCAAAGGAGCTGGATACTCAGTTGAGAGCTGTAGGAAGATTATGTGTGTGCTCATCACACACGGTGAGTATCTCTTGAACCTTCATGCCAACACAGCGGAGTTCGTTCCTCTGATGCCCACTAGAAAATTGAGGTGGGTGGGATGGAGGGTGAGCATTTGCCCAGAGCCACCCCGTGTGTCTCCCTGTGCCATTTCTCAGAGCGCCCCTCCCACCAGGTACACTGTGGGTAGAGCAGGAGCCCCAAGTGCCTTTACTCTTGCAGTGAGTGACCGACGCTGGATATGCCCCAAAGGTCTCCCAAATGGAGACATTATGGGATGGGGAAAGCTGCTGCTTCAGCCTCGGCACAAGCCCTGCCGATGGCTTGTCTCAGACCAAGCCCAAGGCTGCCTCCCCAGCCCTTCCAGAGACCCTGTAAGTGAGGGAGGGCGTGCTTTGTGGATCTCTAAGCCCTTCGGAAGATGTGCAAATGGGGCCAGGTCAGCCACATGAAGTGCTGGCTACAACGTGCAAACACCACCTCGGGGTGCTGCTAATCTTTCAGGTCAGGCCCTGGTGCCACCAGGTGCCCACTGTAGGCACAGAGGCCGGGGCGCCCCCCCGCCAGGCCGCCCGTGTGATCCTGTGACAGCGGCAGGCAGTCCTGGGGCCCCTGGGACCAGCCACGGGGCCATCGGCTCGTGCCCATGTCGGCCTCGTAGTGGCCTGGGCGCCCTGGCCAGCCGTCCCTGCAGGCAGAGCCGCCGCGGCTGCCGGGCCGCAGGAGCCCCCGGGCCCACAGGCCTCCCTGGCCCCCAGTGGTGCCCCCGGGCGAGGTGCACGGGGCTAACCAGAAACACCTGTGTACATGGAATTTCCTGCCCCAGTTCAGCCTTCATTTCCTCCGCCAGTAAAAACCCAAGGCGTGCAAAGGTGAAAGAAACCAGCCAGTCAATCACCTAGACGACGGCCACCAGGGCCGCAGAGACAGGACTCTCTAAATTAAATTTTAATTCCCACCCGATGGCCTGGCCAGGACGGCCGGGATTCAAACGGTGTAACGGGCCGCCTGGCCGGGCAGATGCCCGCTCTCGGTCCCTGCAGGAATCTCCTCCCCCCGGGCCGGGACGGTGGCGTGGGCCTTGGCCCTCACGGTGTGGAATGAGACCCTACGGATGAACGGGACCCCCTGGCCCCCCTCAACCTCACTCTGCAGCTGCAGAGGCTGCCCAGCTGATTAGCGGCTCAGTGCCCCGGGCTGTTTGAATTATTAGGTGCCGGGGAGATCAGAGCCCGCCGGTGACTTGGGGACATTTACCAAGACGACATCAAAGCCAGAGGCGCCCGGGTCCAAAGTGTAGGATAACGGTCAGAGCCCGAGGGTCTGCGCTCTGTCCTGGCCCAGCAGGTTTAGGTGAGGAGAGAGTCGTAAAAATGCCTCCGTTTTTCCAGAATATTTTTCCAGCAGTTCCTGCCGGCGAGAGCAGGGGGCTCGGGGCAAGAAGAGAGGTATCGAGCCCATGTTATGGTCAAACCAATTGACGCGGTGTCTGAGATAATGACTTGCCTGACCACACGGATGGAGTCCCGTCCCCCGTCCCCCTGATCTCAGCCAGTGATGGGAGGAGCCGGAGGATGACCTTGAGAGGCAACCCTGAGATCACACAGGCCTGGGCTCATAGCTCAGCGTGCACCCTCTTAACAGTTCTTAACAGTTCCTTCCCCCAGCATGGGTCCCCTGGTGCCTCCACTGGCAAATCGTGACAGCCCCTCCTCTGTAAGACTGTGAGGAGCCAAGGAGTGTCCAGGAGGTGCTTTACTCTGAGGAATGTGGCAAGCCAGGGGACCAGATGAGGCAACTTCTGTGATTCTCTCCCAGTGCATATCAGTGACAGTCACCAGAGGAATAGAAATCAAGACCTTTTCTTCAAGGGCACCTGGCCACATTCTGGACACCCCAGGCCCCACTTCCTGCTCAGCTGTGTGCAAGACACACAGGCCCCCCTCCCCATCTTATCTGCTTGGTCTCCTTGGAGGGGTCAAATACCAGTATGCATCACTGGTGGGGGCAGGTGAGCCAGGGGATGGGGGAGATTAGCACAAATCCTTCCTAGACCTTGAGAAACAACCTCTAGGGCAACCAGCCAGGGGCTGGAGGCCATGACTGGCTCCCTAGCAGATGACTGCAGAACGTTCCCTGTGAAGTGGAAAGCATCCCAGCTTTTTAATGGCCGCCATCTGCCATCTTTAAAAATAGCTTTATGATTTTAAAAATAATACATGCTCATTATAATATACTACAACTACACACATTCATAACATAAGTGAATCTCACCAACAATGTAGAGCCAAAGGAGTTCACACTGCATGTGTGATTCCATCTACACAAAGCTTTAAAACAGGCAAATGGAATCTGTGGTGTTTAAATCAGGAAATGGGTCACCCCAGGGGTGGGAGTGACTGGAAGGGGACACAGGGAGACTTCTAGGAGGCCTATTGATGTTCTGCTTCCTTGATCTGAGTGCTGGGTTACACAAGTACATTCACTTAGTGAAACTCCACGGAGCTATATGTGCCTATAAACTTTTCTGCATGTACATTATATCAATAATAAATTCCCTTAAGATAAATTAGTGGGTCTGTGGCAACACTGTGTTTACAAGTAAATAGGTGTAAGAGACTCGTAATCAATGTAGAAAATGTGGTGGGGTTTTTTTTTTCTCTAAAAAATGGAAGCTTGGAAACAGATCACTTACCATCCAGAGTTAATTCCTTTAATATTTCAGTATTTTTCCTCCTCACCTTTTCCCAGGTATGATGCTTGCTTACTTATACATTTAGCATTATTCTTCTATAAAAAAACTATATGTACAACTTTTTTCCTTAATATTATATCATAAGGATTCTTGCGTGCATTCTTAATCACTCCCCAAAGCCATCTTTAGGACTCTGCAATATGTCACTATATGGGCACATCCTGCCTTAACCTAGGGGTTCCCAAACTCAGTTGGATTTGCCACTCCCTCAGGGGGGTATTTTGCAATGTCTGGAGACATTTTTGGTTGTCACAACTTGGCGGTGGGGTGGTGGCTCCTGGCATCTAGTGGGTAGACTTCAGAGATGCTACTAGACATCCCATAGCTTCCACAACAAAGAATTGTCTGACCTTAAGTGTCAACGCTGAGGCTGACAATCCCTGTGTAACCATAGTCTTACCTATTATACCTACAAGCTACTCTCAGCTTTTCCTATCACGAATAAAGCAACAACACGCCTCCTAGATTAATCATTGTGTGCATCTCTACCTCCTCAGCATCAGTTTCTATGGGCAAGCTCAATGCTATGGCCACTGGAAAGAGCTTGATATGTGCTTCTGGGCTATCCTCCCAAAAGTGGCCTCACTTTACACTCACCACTCACCCTTCCTCTATGTGTCTAGTGACAAACTAGAGACGTTTAGTCTTTTAGAAGCTCACAGACCTACCATACCTAAAGATGCCCCTCTTTGGGCAGCCCGGGTGGCTCAGCGGTTTAGCACTGCCTTCAGCCCAGGGCCTGATCCTGGAGACCCAGGACCAAGTCCCACATCGGGCTCCCTGCATGGAGCCTGCTTCTCCCTCTGCCTGTATCTCTGTCTCTGTCTCTCTCTCTCTCTCCCTGTGTCTCTCATGAATAAATAAATAAAATCTTTAAAAAAATGCCCCTCTTTGCCTGGCCACCCTCTCTTACTGTGTGGCTCATCCACTTTCTCTTAAAGCTTCCTGAGGAAGCAGTCCATGTCCCTCTCCCCACCTTCGCCCTTGTGCCTGTCCACCACTCAGGGCATCACAGAAGCCTCTGACCCTCACCACTGCACTGAGACTTTCCTCAGAGGGCTACAGGTCCCCTTGAACCAAACGTCAAGGTGGCCTTTCTTTTTCTTTCTTTCTTTCTTTCTTTCTTCCTTCCTTCCTTTCTTTCTTTCTTTCTTTCTTTCTTTCTTTCTTCTTTCTTTCTTTCTTTCTTTCTCTTTTTACTTTTCTTTTTTTTTTAAGATTTTATTTATTTATTCATGAGAGACACAGAGACACAGGCATAGGGAGAAGCAGGCTCCCTGCGAGGAGCCCGATGTGGGACTCGATCCCAGGACCCCGGGATTACGACCTGAGCCAAAGGCAGATGCTCAACCACTGAGCCACCAAGGTGTCCCTCAAGGTGGATTTTCAATGCCCAGGGCACCCAACTCTCAGCTACATCTGTCACCAGCAAACTCCCAATCTCTCTTAGAAGATTGCCAAAGACTCCTAAGCCCACCACCTCTCAGGACCCAACCTCCCAGGGCTCAGATGCCACCCTTTCTCACCCAGGGGCAGAGGTAATTCCAGCCCCATCTGCTCTCCTAACTCCAGACTCATGTTTCCAGTGGAAGCGATGTAACTTGGCCTCTTTCTGGAACTTGAAATTTCCATATTTCACCTTTCTTGGGTGAGCTTTCTAAAATAAAAATCATAACTGCAACATGTAGACTGGCTTTGAATACTGATTCATACAAATCAACCTTGAAGCAAACACATTTTGAGGACAATGTGGGCCATTTGGTTATGAACTTGGTAATAGATGTTAAGAAATTCCTGTTAATTATATGAGGGATGATAATGATAGTGTTATTGTATTTTAAAAAAACATAATTGGGAACCCTGGGTGGCACAGCGGTTTAGCGCCTGCCTTTGGCCCAGGGCCTGATCCTGGAGACCCAGGATCGAATCCCACGTCGGGCTCCTGGTGCATGGAGCCTGCTTTTCCCTCTGCCTGTGTCTCTGCCTCTCTCTCTCTCTCTCTGTGTGTGTGACTATCATAAATAAATTAAAAAAAAAACATAATTTTTAAAGGTTGTACACTGAAGTTTCTAAATAAGGTGAATTGATTTGTCTTAAAATATTTTAGCAAAGGAGTACCTGGGTGGCTTAGTAGTTGAGCGTCTGCCTTCAGCTCAGGTCCTGATCCTGGGGTCTGGGGATCGAGTCCCACATCGGGCTCCCTGCATGGAACCTGCTTCTCTCTCTGCCTGTGTCTCTGCCTCTCTCTCTGTGTGTCTCTCATGAATACACAAATAAAATCTTTTTAAAAATTTTAGCAAGGAAGAAATAGATTAAGAAAATTTGTAAAAACATTAATAATTGTTCAGTTTAAGTATGAGCTCATGGAGGTTCGCTATACTCTTCTCTCCACTTTTTATGGAATTGTTCATACATTCAAAAAACCCCACAAATATGACTACAGCACTCTCCTGCTCAGAATATTCCAGTATTCTTTGTTGCTTAGAGGATCCGGTCCGGACTTGTGAATGTGTCATACCAGCCTGAGGGGTCAAGCTACTTTCCCCTCTACAGCTTCATATCCCCACATCTGTCCCTACATTTACAGATGATCCTCTTCACTGCTTGGAGAGCTCAGAGTCCAACCCCATCCTCTCTGCCTACAAAACCATACCCATTTTCCAAGAGTTTCTTCAACATGTCCCCTCATCTCTGAACCTTCCCAAGTCCTTCGTTTTCTGACGCCTCAGGCCAAGCCTCCAGCCCTCCCTCTGCCCCTCTGTCCCTGCCTTCTCCCTCTGCCCCTGCCTGTCCACCAGTCAACTATTTCATAGTGGCCAGTTGCCATGTGTTCCCCATCCCACACTCCCCCTGCTCCCTGGAGGGGAGAGCTGTGTCTTGCTCACTCCCACCTTCCGAGACTGCTGCAGACCTAGCACTTGGCCGGGATTCATTTGAAGTCAGGGGAGTGAACGAGTGAGCCTCTTTCTTTCTCCCTCCTTAAGATGAACAGTACTCACATTTGAGTTTCCAGGCTAGGTTTCTTTTCTGCTTTTCCCTGGATGGGACATGATTGAAATCGTTTCTGAAAATGAGTCTTAGGAACTCAGAGGAGAAGTATAAACCAATCTCAAAGAATAGTTGAGTTGCCAGGCAACGGGAGGACACAAGCACAAACTCAAATATTAGCCCAGAGATGTTTTATAATTAATTGCTCAGAGTCATTCTCTTTACCAACAACTTGATAAATCCATGCAAGGAAAGACACAGTTAATAAATATAGTTAATCGCACTGGTCACTGGGAGGAGAATGCCAGAACTGACGTCATATACTGCTGATGAAAGAAGAGCAAACCTGACCCTGGTACTGGGAGAATGAGGGAGAAAGAAGACAGCATGCCCATCTCCAGAAGTGGCCTTCTCCCAAGCCATCTCCTGCTTCTGGTCTTGGTCAGAGCCAGCAGAGAAGCTTGACTGGGAAGGTGCAGGACAGGGCTCCAAGGGTTGGCACAGAGATGGGTAGATCCCACCACAAGGCCCTGGATCTCAGAGCTTTGTTGCAGTGTCCTCGTCAGTCCTCTGCTCCCAAGCCTGCCACCCGCAGATGCAGCCTGCAGAGACAGTGTGTGGGTCCTCCCTCAGCAAGTGCCCAGAGGGGCCTACCTTCCCCCGACCCGGTGCCAATGCATAAAGTGTGGGCGTCCTGCTTCAGCAAAGCACTGGCAGGTCCTCCTCTTTCACTTCCCGTGTTTCTCAAGAGGCAGGTGACAGGGCTGAGCGCATATCGGCCTTCTAGAGGAGGCCTTTGGATTACCCGCATGGGAGTGCCTCGGCAAGCTGGCTGGAAAAGAGTCCCACCTGGCCTTCCCCCATTCAACAAGTTTGGGAGTGGGTCCTTGGAGCCCTCACTGCAGCAAGCTCTTCCAGTAATTTTGTTTTTGATAGTGGTAAAATATATACAACATTAGGATATGCTGTTTTAGCCATGTTCCCACGTGGTTCAGTTCAGTAGCAGGCCTGAACACTGTTGTGTAATCCTCCCCACTGCTTCCCACACTTTCCATCACCCCAAACAGAAGCTCTGCACCCAATAACCAGTAACTCTCTCCCAAGTCTCTGGTAGCCCCTATCCACTTTCTGCCTCTATGACTATGCCTATTTTAGATACGACGTGTAAGTGGGATCACACTTTTGTGTCTGACTTGCATCACTTCGCATAAATATTCTCAAACTTTACCCGTGTTGTGGTGTGTATCAGAATTCCATTCCTTCTTATGGCTGAAAACTATTCCATTGCATGGATGTACCCCGTTTTGTGTACCCATTCGTCTGTCGATAGACACTCGGGGTTTTTCCACCTCTTGGCTGTTGTGAATGATGCTGCCATGCACATTGCTTTACTGATATCAGCTCCAGTCCCTGCTTTCCATTTTTTTGGTGAAGGTACTTAGGAGTGGAAATGCTGGGCCACATGATAATTCTATGGTTAACTTTTCAAGGGACCCCTAACTATTTCCCCCAGAAGCTGTACCATCTTACAACTCCATCAACTGCACACAAGAGGATTCCATCCTCATTCTCACTAATGCTTGCTATTTTTTAAAAAAAGATTTTATTTATTTATTAATGAGAGACAGAGGGAGAGAGAGAGAGAGAGAGAGAAAGAGAGGCAGAGACACAGGCAGAGAGAGAAGCAGGCTCCATGAAGGAAGCCTGATGCGGGACTCCATCCCAGGTCTCCAGGATCACGCCCTGGGCCAAAGGCAGGTGCTAAGCTGCTGAGCCATCCAGGCACCCCTAAATTTATTTCTTTATTTGAGAGAGAAAGAGAGAGAGTGCTAGTAGGGAGAGGGGCAGATGAAGAGGGAGAATAATCCTCAAGCAGATTCCCTGCTGAGCACAGAGCCTGATGCAGGGCTTGATCCCAGGACTGATTTCATGACCTGAGCTGAAATCACGAGTTGGATGCTGAACCAACTGAGCCAGCCATGTGCCCCACTCATGCTTGTTATTTCCCATGTTTTTTATTATAACCATCCTCGTAGGTATGACACAGTGCCTCACTGTGGTTTCCCTTCAGGTGATTCTGCTATACACAAAGAAGACAGAGCATTCAATAGAGAAAGCCAGGGACTCACAATAAAAAAAGGGGCTTTGGGTCACTTTTCAAAGGATGAGTTTTCTTCTTTTGTAAACAAACACTGTTTCCTAGTGCAGAGTTCGGTTCAGTGGCCCAATCAAGAGCACCTCATAGTCCTGAAGAGAATTTGAAGGGTTTGGGGGTTTCCAGGGTGGTGGCTAATCCTGGAAAGACCGACCAGGTGAGTGTGACAGAGCCACGGGGTTGGTGACAGTGGAGCTGTGGAAGCTTACTACTGGGGATCCACTCTCATTAAGCTTTTGTCAGGGGAAAGGGATTGAATCTGAACCTCTCTCCAGGGTCCAGTGATTTTATTTGTTGGCTTTGTAGGATCACTCTGCCTTTTAGGAAGAGATGCAATGAGAAGGCACAGAGGGAAAAGTGCCATGCAGCTTTTAATAAAAAGCCACGTGCGTCAGGGGTGGGGAGACTAACTTCCCCACCTTCTCCCCAACAGTGTGGACTGAGGTGGGTGAGGTACCGGGCTTTGGGTCAAACAATCAGAGGGGTTTTCTTGCATTCCAAGATTTAAGTCCGGGCTGAGTGAAAATCTCTCCGGAGGCAGGGAGTGCCCCTTATGACCCTTGGTCACCCTGATCAACAAACGGCTGCCCATTAGCTGAGTGTCTGGGAAGGGTTGGGTGGGACCCAGGGTTGACCCCTGGGCCCCTGTAGAGGCTGCCTTCTCCCAAATGTCAAATTCTGCCAGAAGAAACACTCACTGCTTTAGGTGGAATTTTGCTTCTTCGGCAACCCCGGGCCAATTAGCATAGCAGAGCTCTGTGGGTAAGCACACTCTCAATGGGACTTGTAAGAGCCACAGTCAAGAGATCAAATAACCCTCTTGCTCTCTGTGCAACAGGCCTGGACTCCATCAGAAGGACACGCCCAGCCAGCCAAGACATAACTTTGGTGCAGACAGCAGGGCAATGAGGCAAGCAATAAAAAGGCCTAATCTCTTAAGGCAACATGAATTGTTGGCGAGAACATAAGGGGAAAGCAACATTAGCCAAGGATCATTTTCCTCTTGTTATAGATGCCTGCTGACTGCTTGGAAAAACCAAAGTGGGAAAAAAAAAATCCTGCTAGCCCCGGTGGGCGGCAAGATGCAATTTACAGGACTGGTTTTCCCGAGTTTCAAACAGTTAAACAGTCTTATTGCGCTCATTAGTGACTATCGTTGACTGCATGCTGCTTCCGTGACAAGTATTTTATATTTAATAGCTTGCCTAATCCCGTGATTCTAACAATTAGCGGTATCATCATCCTGTGTCAGTGTGGTTCCGTGCAAGGAACAGAAGTTGTTCTAGGTGTTTCTAGCAAAAGGAGCTTCTTGTACCAGGAAGCAAATGCTTACAAGACTCTGGTAAGGGCTGGAGGGTATATGCAAGAAGGGGGTGACAACCAGCTGTCCCATACAATGAGCCATCACGTAGCTGAGATTGCAGGAAGTTGCTACAGCTTCTGCCACAACTACCTCTCCCAGCCCGAGGCTGGTGACCATGCGTCATCCTTGTCCACTCCTGTACTCAGCACTGCCAAGCTGGCCAGCAACCCTGGCAGGAGGAGAAAGGCCTTGGTCAGCTCCACCTTCCAAACATCCCGTGAGCACCATCAACCAGTAGAACTTACTTACCATCCAGAACTCCAGCTGCAAGGGAGTCTGGGGAGTTCTCAGGGCTTCCAGAGGGAGGAGGGTGGAATTGAGAGGAAAAGCGCCTCACGGTCGCATCGTTCAGATGCCCTCCTGACAGGTTAAATCACTCATACGTGGTCACACAGCTAGTGGGTAGCGGAGCTATTACTTGAACTCAAGTTTGCAGGACTGTGAAGTCTATTCTTACCCACTGATTTCTGAGTAATTAGAAAAAAACACATATTCTAAGCATTGGTATTAATTATAATGACACTGAGGGCTAATATTCGATCTCAGATTAAATTGCCAAGAGAGTACTCGAAATTGTACAAAGATAGTGACACTGGCAATTGTGAGAAATGAACTGTTTCAGTTCCAGGGGAGAGGATAAAGAAGGCACATGTGAAAGAAAAATAAATGGGACTAATCTGGCCTTAGCTTAAGGGCAAACCTATTCTCCCCTAGGTCCTTGTTCCAGGCTACAAGTGGTTGGCAGCCATAGGCTACCTGGAGAGCTTCCCAGCACCGTTGAAGGCTTAGCGTGGAAGGGCAATACTCAGGACTACTCACTGACACATAGATGCCCGGCACTAAGGATTAGCACATTTTGTCTGCACAATTATAAGGTAGGTAATTGTCTCCTTTGAATTTCATAGATGTGGAGACTGAGTCAGAGAGATTAAGTGGCTCACCCGAGGTCACACAGCCAGCCTGGGATAAAGTCAGAATTGGCACTCAAGTCTGTCCAAATCCATATTCTACAACCTTAGCCCCCGGCTGCACGTATGCCCCGTAGACCCTACAAGTTCTGGGAGCCCCTCCCAGCACACACAGAACTGGAGTAAGCCAAGCCAATGGACCGCCAGTTAGGTAAACACTACTTGTGGTGCAGTATTGGTGAACAACACCCAGAACCCCGATCTGGAGAACTCAGTAAAGACAGACCTGGGCCTGGGCTAGGACATCTCTCTACACCAGAGACTCTTTCCAGGCCTGTTATGCACTCTTCCCACCACACCCCATCCTGTAGGATTTGGGGCAAGTCCTAAAACCAAGTTGTTCCAAGTTGAGAAACCTTAGAGGCTTGCTGATCCAAACCTCCCCTATACACATGGAGAAACAGAGATTCTAAAAGAGGAGGTAACCTGCCAAAGGTAATTCAGATGGCTGGAATTAAGGAGAGGGCAAATCCCAGGCTGCTTTAGTGTCTCCTCAAGTTTGGAGCTAACATTTAAAGGACAATCCAGGAGCACCTGGGTGGCTCAGTGGTGAGTGTCTACCTTCAGCTGAGGTTGTGATCCTGGGGTCCCAGGATCGAGTCCCACATCAGGCTCCCTGCAAGGACCCTGCTTCTTTCTCTGCCTGGGTCTCTGCCTCTCTCTGCATCTCTCATGAATAAATAAAAAAAATATTTTTTTAAAATAAATAAAAGACAACCCAAATGATGTACTAATAACTCAGTACTCCTAGAATATCCTCTCTCCTCACCAAGAACTCCCCGCCCACCCTTACTTGTTGGTTTCTAAGATAGTGGTAATGATGTGGGTGATAGTCACATGACTATACTGACTATGTGAAAATTCATTGAGCAGTTTACTTATGTTATTTTTTTTGCATTTTTCTATATTATGTCAATCTTCAATAAAAACCTTACTTAAAAATAATATTGGCCAATTAGATCTCCCCCAGAACCAGGAAAATAGTCCATGTTTTAATTGAAAAGCAACTTCTTTCTGGTCTTTAGAGGCTGAAAAAATCTTATCCAGTGTTGCTGTCAACTCAGGATTTGAATAAACTAGGAAGATGAATGATCCAAGAAGATTTGGGGGCTCTTTTCACTTTTCCTCTGGAAGGCAGAAACATACACACAAGTGGGACCCGTCGCAGAGACTTGATAGCTATTCGCAACCACTTACCTATTACTCCCGGACAATCACCAGGCTATGCTTCCCAGCCTCCTTTGCAGGTTGGTAGCCATTTGACTGGATCCTGAGCAATGAAATGCCCAAAGTAGGTATAAGTGATAGTTACAAATTCCAAGTCTGGCCCATAAGCTTTCCCATGGGCAACCCTTGACTACCATTTCCTAGCTAGCTACTGGCTAATTAGAGAGTTCTCTGAGGCCCTAGAAGAGGGTAGAGTCATAAGACAGAAGGAAAATGAGTTCCTGTGACATCAGGTGGAGGAGAGCCATATGGGTGGGGCCCCTGATCAGGAAACCTCTGATGGGACACTGCACAAGTGAGAAATAAACTTCATTGTGTAGCAAAGGTGCAGCTTTATTGTGTAGTGAAATGGGCAGCGTATTTGTTCCAGCACTTAGCCTACCCTGAAAAATACGATAATCATCTTGAAATTCAGCAAATCCTATTCTCCAAATCATGCCTACCTCCTCAACCTTGAGCCAGCCCCAGGGTATTTTTTAAAATCTGAGAGGCCAAAGTGGAGTTTTGCCTCCTACTTATTGATTTTTAATTCAGAAGCAATTGTAACAGGTACAATTCAGCAGTCCAGTGCTCCAATGAGTTAGGGGAAGAGATCAAGGGGAAAAGACTCATTGTAACAAGATGTGACAGTTGGCAGTCCTGTTTTTCATTTAATCGTTCTTTCTCCTCGGTTGCTGACAATGTTCAAAATGGCAGCATTCTAGACCCATTCTATACAGGGGCTAACAGCTCTGTACCACCAGAGGGCAATACTATATAATAGCTGGTGCACATGATGATAACTGAATCATTATGAAAGGGAGGATCAGAGTCCACATTTTAAAAAATAAGTTTATTTATTTATATTTGAGAGAGAGAGCGAGCTCATGTGATCAGGGGGTGGGAGGGATGGGCAGAGGCAAAGGGAGGAAGAGAGAGAGAATCCTGAACAGACTGCCTGCTGAGTTTGGAGCCCAAGACAGGGTCCCTCCCAGGACCCTGGATCATGACCTGAGCTTAAATCAAGAGTGGGCTGCCCAGCCATTGAGCCACCAAAGTTCCCTGAGCATTTTTTTTTTTTTTTTGGAGTCAACATCTATGGAGAGGAGCAGAAGGCAGACACCAGGAATGTGGGAAGGTCCCTGGGTGATGGAATGGGGACAGAGAGGAAAGCATCTTTGAGATGCACACCCCCCACTTCTCTCTCCCTTGCTGCTGTTCCAAGGACTAGCTCTCTATTTTTCCTGCATCTATTAAAATTCTCCAGACTGCCAAATTATTTCACTCATATATGGAATTTAAGAAACAAAACAAACAAGCAGTGAGAGAGAGGGAGAAAGAGAGAGAGAGAGAGAGAAAGAGAGAGAATACAAGAAACAGACTCTTAATTCTAGAGAACAAACAGATGGTTACCAGAGGAGGGGGTGGTGGGGATGGGTGAGATAGGTGATAGCGATTAAGGAGGGCCCTTGTAAAAAGCACTGGGTGATGTATGGAAGGATTGAATTACTATATTGTTCACCTGAAACTAATACAGCATTGTATGTTAACTATACTGGAATTAAAATGTAAAACTTAGTAAAAAAATAAAATTATAAGTAAATATTATGTATGATCTTAATTTAGAATTTTTCAAAACCTTGACAATTTTCTAGGAAGATACACAATAGCAAAAAAAAAAAAAAAAAAAAAAAAAAATCTCCAGCTGAAAGATCCTACTGCATGTGGCAAGAAAAATTGTACTAAAGCTACCTTCCACCAACAGACTCAGATGTGGAAAGCAGTTAGAAAATAAAGGCACTGAGGAAAAACAGAAATAAAAAGAGAAGCATGTGAGGGGGAGAGCCCATTCTGTTCTCCCCCGGGCCTGGGGCCTGCCAGACTCTGTAAGGAAACAGCAGTTTTTCTAGCGGTATCCTGTGGTTTCCTATGAAAACCCAGGGTTGTGAGTTCTGCTTCCTGGAATGGAGAACTAGCTTTTGTCTAGATCAAGCTTCTAGCTGAAAATAACTAAGAGGGGGGAAAAAAAAGACAGAAATATATATCTTTTAAACGGTTTGACAGCAGAAAAGAGGAATGCAGGATTTCTAGAAGCAAGGTGTTAGAGAGAAGAGGAGCCCAGGAATCTGAGCCTGATATTTGGTGTTCTTCTCCTTGAGATATTAGCCAACTCAAACTTTTGGATGAAAAGCTATCAGAAAGTGGCAGCTGAGAAGCTGAGGAGAATTTCTGCCAGCCTCTCATCAGTTTGCAGGAGTAAGAGCTAGAGTTTGAGACCTGCCAATCAGGAAAGGGTGTGATGAGCCACTCAGGTTTTCAGTTGGGATCCCAAAGATTGATAACCTAGGATAAGATTCTCACCATGGATTTCCTAGAAGACAGAGCCAGAGCAAAAAGCTTGCATGCTGACACTTTACTAAGAAATGCACTTGCAGGGAGGCTGGAGTGAGGAACAAAGGGAAGTGAGGCAGAGCAGAAGGAGGAACATGTGCAAGGGAGGGCACTCTGAAAGCCACAGAAATACCAGTACTCCTCAGCACGCTCATCAGAATCAGAGGAAATCCGATCCCATAACAGACTGGAGCAGGAGGAGATGTGATGCCCAAATACGAAGTGGGATCCTGGAACAGAAAAAGTATGTTAGGGAAAAACTAATGAAATCCAAATAAAGGACAGAGTTTAGGCAATAGTCATGTACCAACGTTGGCTCTTTAATTGTGAATGCCCCACGGTAATATAAACTATTAGTAATAGGGGAAAGTGGGTGCAAGGTATGTGGAACTTTCTTCACTATCTCTGCAACTTTTCTGTCAACCTAAAACTAACAACAAAATTTATTCAAAAAAGAGGGTAAACAAGCAGTTTAAACCGAATGATTTTTCACTTTCAAAACACCCATAATAATGTCTTATGGTGGGAAGCCTGGGTGGCTCAGCGGTTGAGCATCTGCCTTCAGCTCAGGGCATGATCCTGGGGTCCTGGGATCAAGTCCTGCATCAGGGTCCCTGGGCGGGCCTGTTTCTCTTCCCTCTGCCTATGTCTCAGTCTCTCTCTGTGTCTCTCATGAATAAATAAATAAAATCTTTAAAAAACAAAACAAAAAAGAGGTGGGACAAATAGAAAATAAATAGTAAGATGCAGGGCAGCCCCGGTGGCACAGCGGTTTGGCGCCGCCTGTAGCCCAGGGTGTGATCCTGGAGACCCGGGATCGAGTCCCACATCAGGCTCCCTGCATGGTGCCTGCTTCTCCCTCTGCCTGTGTCTCTGCCTCTCTCTCTCTAGCTGTGTATCTATGAATAAATAAATAAAATCTTTAAAAAAAATAGTAAGATGCAATGCTTAATCCCAAATATCAGCAGTAACATTAAATATAAATGATAAAAATGTTCCAATTAAAAGTCTAAGAGTGTATTTAGAAACAACAATATTAACCAAATGCTACTTTAAACATACTTTAACTATAAGGATACAGAATTATTAAAATTAATGGGAAGGGGGAGTATCTACCTGCCTCAATTGGTAGAGTGTGTGACTCTTGGTCTTGGCATCATGAGTTCAAGCCCCATGTTGGGTGTGGAGCCTACTGAAAATTTAAAAAATAAAATAAAATAAAAATCTGGGGAAAAAAAGTAATGGGATGGAAGAGACATTCAATTTACACAGCAACCAAAAGGAAGCTGGTGTAGATCAATGGACTTTGAAACAAGGCATTATTAGAGATAAAGGGAGATAATATATATTAAAAGGGTGAATCTACCAGAAATATGTAACAATTCCAAATTTGTAGGTATTTCATAGTAGAGGCTCAAAATATAAAAGGCAAAATTTGAAAGGACTAAGAGGGAAGAAGACAAACATATGAGTACAGTGGGAGGCATTGATACATTTCTCTCGGTAACAGAAGAAGCAGAAAAAAATCAGTAAGGAATGAAAAGAATTAAACTATACAATAAAAAATGTTGACCTAACTAACACACATAGACTACTACCTCCCAACAGTGAGAGAATGCATATACATTCTTTTCAAGTGCACATGACCATTGGCCCAAATTGAATACACGTGGAGCCATAAGGCAAATTCCAACAAATTTCAAAGAACTGAAATCATACAGAAGATATTCTCTAACCACAGTGGGATTAAGCTTGAAATCAGTAACAGTAAAATTACTAGGAAAAATTACAAGTGAAATTACTTGAATGTTCAGAGATTAAGTGATATATTTCTAAATAAGTCATGGATCAATGAAGAAATCTCAATAGAGAGGAGAAACCTACTGAATAACAATGAAGACATAGCACACTAAATCTTGTGCTCTGAAACGGAGGTCTTGCATCTCCCCAAAATTCCTATGTGGAAACATAATCTCCAATGTGATGGCATTTGGAAGCGGGGAACCTTTCGAATGTCATTAGGTTTAGTGAGGGTAACACTGGTGGGATCCCCACGGTGAAAATAGAGCCTTTAGGAGAAGAGGAAGGGACCAGATTCCTCCCTCCCTCTCTCTCCACCATGGGAGGATCCAGCAAGAAGGTGGCTGCGTGCAGACTAGGAAAAGGGTCCTCACCTAGCACCTTGATCTTGGAATTCCCAGCTTCCAGAACTCTGAGAAGTGTTTGTTGTTTAAGCCACCCACATCTATGGAATTTTTTTATAGCTGCCCGAGCTGGCTGAGATATTGTGGGATACGTATGGTCAGCCTGGGCTTAGAGGGAAATTTATACCCCGGAATTCATGTAAGAGAAAAAAGAAAAGGGAATCTCTCTCCAGGAAGTCAGAATAACAACAGCAAATTCAACTCAAAGAGTCCCTCTTCCAGGTAAACGAAGTAATTTGTGGCAAGACAGAGCCCCCACTGAGGAAACCCAGAAACATCAGAAAACTTACAAAAATCATACATTCAAGGGAGCACCTAGGTGTCTCTGTGGTTAAGCATCTGCCTTTGGCTCAGGTTGTGATTCCGGGATCCTGGGATCGAGTCCCGAATCAGGCTCCCAGTAGGGAGCCTGCTTCTCCCTCTGCCTGTGTCTCTCCTCTCTCTCTGTACCTCTCATGAATAAATAAATTAAATCTTTTAAAAAAAATCATACATTCCATAGCATCAGAGGACTACGGAGACAATGGAAATTATAGGACGTAAATTTCACTGAGGAGAGACTTTTACTCAGACGACTGCAGAATACACATTCCTTTCAAAAGATGTGTATATGGTCAATTCATTTTCAATAAAGATGCCAAAGTGAACCAAATGAATTTTTTTCTGATGCTGGAACAATTGAAGGTTCAAATGAGGGAAAACAAAGCTTGACTTCCCTGCTTCACACTATACACAAAATTTAATTTGCCATGGATCATAGACTTAAATGTAAAAGCTAAAACTATAAAGATATTCAGGAAAATATCCTCATGATCTGAGGCCAAAGAGATCTTAGATAAAACTGCAAAGACGAAACTATAAAAGAAATCATTGATAAAATGGTATTTATTGAAAGTAAAACCATCTGTTCATCAAAAGCCTGTAAAGAAAATAAACAGGCAAGCCACAGGTTGAAAGAAAATATTTGCAAGATGTATAAGAAATACTTAGTGTCCAGAATATATAAAAACACTTACAATTTAATAGTTAAAAGAACAAACAATCCCATAAAAATAAGCAGAAGACTTGACAGACATTTCACAAAGGAAAATATTTGAATGGAAAGTGGCAAGGATGTAGAGCAATCAACATTCTTCTGTTGCTGGTAGGAACATAAAAGGGTATGACTATTTTGGAGAAACTCTGCCAATTTCTTCATGAGTTAAATGTACGCTTACACTTTGACCCAACAATCCAATCTGAGGTGTTTATTCAAGAAACAAACATATGTTTGTGAACCAACTTATTAAAGAATGTTCATCACACCTTTACTCACAAAAATCCCCCCTCAAACCAAATATCCATCAATAGCAGAATGAATAAGTCATGATATTTTTATACAATGTAATGCTATTCAATAATAAAAATTCATGAGCTATTAGCCCACACAGCAAAATGTATTGATTCCCTGAACAAAAACAATGGAAGATGAAAGAGATATGTACTACATAATTCCATAATTCCATTTTTATGAAGTTCTAAAACTTCGTGAAACATGCAAAACCAATCTGAGGTGAAAAACACCAAACGTTAGTTCCCTCTGAGGGTAGAGATTCACAGGGAAGGGACTCGAGGATACTTTCTTTTTTTTTAAATAATAAATTTATTTTTTATTGGTGTTCAATTTGCCAACGTACAGAATAACACCCAGTGCTCATCCCGTCAAGTGCCCACCTCAGTGCCCACCACCCAGTCACTCCCACCCCCCGCCCTCCTCCCCTTCCACCACTCCTAGTTCATTTCCCAGAGTTAGGAGTCTTCCATGTTCTGTTTCTGATATTTCCCACTTATTTTTTCTCCTTTCAAGGGTACTTTCTAAGGTGATAAAAATGTTACGATTGTGATAAAGAGACGATCAAGTGGGTACCCATTTGTCACAGTGACACAGCTAAAATGTTGCACCTCCATGTATGTACATTTTACCTTAAAAGAACTGTTAAAGGGACGCCTGGGTGGCTCAGTGGTTGAGCATCTGCTTTCAGCTCAGGGCATGATCCTGGAGACCCGGGATCAAGTCCTGCGTCCGGCTCCCTGCATGGAGCCTGCTTCTCCCTCTGCCTGTGTCTCTGCCTCTCTCCCTGTGTCTCTCATGAATAATAATAATAATAAAACCTGTTGAAATTATCATCATCATCGTTTCTATTGGTCAGGCCACACCCCACTTCCCATCTTTTAAAAATCGGTATAAACTGGGCATCCACACTGACCAAAACTTCAATCCAAAAGCTATGAGTTACTAGATTACATCAGAGCACAGTAGAGAATTTTTCAGAACAGTTGAAATTGTACCCTCCTAACTTCCTTCCTCAGGAAACAATTTAGTCTACACCAAAAAGAAGTAGCTTAGAAAAAATAACTAATTTCACTGACATAAAACCCTTTATACTTGTCAAAGCACTTGCCTTTCTACATACTCAGATACTTCATTTTAGAGGTCTTGATTCTTCTGTGTTTGATTTTGTGCGCTAGATACTGAAGCATCAGATGGCCTTCGCCTGATTTTCCAACCAATCTAGACAAAACAGTCATTCTGGTTTATAGTCCATCTTCTGAGAAACACTGACAAATCAAACTGTCAAGCTGGTGCTTTCCATGATTTATGAAAATTTTCTCTCCTTTACATTTCCTTTAATACTGTTTTCTCTATAGCCACAAAATCTTTTCTTTCATTAATCTTTTGGTTTATATACATAAAATAGACTTTATAATGTAGTTGATAACACTGAAATGGCTTGCATATCCTTCTCTTTTCTCACCTTTTTTAAAGATTTATTTTGAATATTTATTTATTTATTTATTTGGTGCAGGGAGAGGGACAAGCAGAATCTGGGCTGAGTGCAAGTCTCACATGGGCTCCATCACACAACCCTGAGATCATGACCTGAGCTGAAATCAAGAGTCAGGCACTTAGGAGCGGCCTGAGTGGCTCAGTGGTTGAGCATCTGCCTTTGGCTTAACCAACTGAGCCACCCAGGAGCCTCTCTTTTCTCATTTTTTAAAGAAAAAACATTAAAGACCATTGTGCAAAATTCATTAAAAAAAATCATTATCATCGGGACCATCAAGTTGAGGTGTGATAGGGAGAAGATGTGAGAATGGCCAAATTTGATAATTGTCGCTAGGTGATGAGTTCACGGCAATTTGTTACACTGTCCTCTTTACTTTGTAAATGTTTGAATTTTTCCATAATAGAATTTCTTGTTAATGAAGGTGAAATAAAGAAGTTTTGAGACTTCTTTAAAGAAGAAAAAACAGAAAATAGTTGCAAGCATTAATGGTAGTGTTTTCAGGAAAAATGAAAATGATCCGCATGGCAACATAGATATGCAGGGGAGAATGAAGAGCACCAGGAAAGGTAAATATGCGGGTATATGTAGACAAATGGAACTGGACAAAATAACCCTAGGAATGTAGTGGGGTTTAAAATATATGTAGAAGATTCACGAGAATAATGAAAAGTTGAAAGAGTTATCTCTCTCTGGAGAGTTATACTCCAGGTGAAAATATTCTAGGGTCGTGTTATTATTGGGAAGATAGAAAAAACAATTTCTTGGTAAAATGTCAAAGGCACATCTTGTAATATGTGTGGCAATTTGTTGTAACAGCAATCAGAAACAAATATAGTATCCACTCAGGATGTTTGCCAAAGCTAATCTTTATTATCATGGTTGCGAAACGCTGATTTTCCAACTCGAGCCTTCCCTCAACATTTTCTAGTTGTTTTAATATTCTACTAAAGAGAACTCCTTCCTCTCACCTTTATAAATACATATTAAAATATATATTATATATAAATACATATATATTATGAGATCTTTTTATTCTCAGTATGAACTGAAGAGCCCTTCACATTGTCCTAGATTTGGTTCATGGGACTTTCCAAACTGGCTGCTTTACTCTTGTGACTTTCCCCCATTGTGTGTGTGTGCCTGTGTGCACATATGCATGTGCTTTTGGGTGTATGTGTGTGTGTGTGTGTGTGTGTACTTCCTTACTTTCTGGCATAATAAGATCTGCACTGAGCAAGGAGCCTGACACGCTCAATCTCAGGACCCTGAGATCATGACCTGAGCTGAAACCAAGAGTCAGATCCTTAAGCAATTGAGCCACCCACGTGCCCCATACTTATGTATATTTTAGAAGTGAGTTCACACCGATACCTCCAATCTCAATTCATTCTCACAGGGCTCCTTGCCTTATTTTTTTTTTAAGATTTATTTATTTATTTTAGGGAGAGAGAGGGAGATAGAGGGAGAGGGAGAGAATCCCAGGCAGATTTCCAGTTGAGCATGGAGCCCAACAGGAGGCTTGATCCATGACCCCAAGACCATGATCCTAGCCAAAACCGTGTTGGTTGCTCAACTATTGAGCCACTCAGGGGCTCAATTCCTCCATTCCATATTTATATGTGTCCCCCACCCCGTGAGAACCCTGCCCCCAAAAACAACACATTTACCCATTTGCTAAAACCTGTAATAGATCCAAAGTTGTCTTAGAATTGATTTTCCCATGCTGGTACAAAAAACAAAGTCAGGAAAAGTGGTTCAGGATTTGTTTGTGATTCTTCCCTGTTGCCCTTTCTCACCACACATTGAAAGTATCACATACTATGTTCATAAATAAAGTGGATTATTTCTTTCTCCTCGCCTTCAGTAGGATTATAACATTCACTTGAGATATGCTTGGGTTCATTGGTTTCAGTTTGATTTCAGTTTTAGAAATTTTCTCCCTGTCCATTATTATAGATGCAAGGCTAGGTTTTGAATATGTAGAGTACTTAGGATGCTTCCAAAACCCAAAATTATATAAAACAATATACTCAGAGAAATATCACTGTGTCCTTTTCTTTTGGTCCCTCACTCTTTATAGGTAACTATCGTCAGTGTTTTCTGGTTTATCCCCATTGCTTGCCTTCTATAGAGATAATATGTATGTTTTCCTTATTTTCCCTACATCCTTACACAAAACAGAGCATCCTGCACGTGCTCACCTGCCCTCTGCGTTTTTCACATAATGCTATCTCCCGGAAATCACTCCATAGTCAGTTCACAGAGCTCTTCATCACTCATTTTTACAGTGTATAGTACTTACTGTGTGTACATATCCAAATTTATTCAACCAATCTTCTACACTTGGATATTTAAGTGTCTGTAATATTTTGCAATTACAAATAATGAAGCAATGAAAAATCTTGTGGGTTTATATTTTCCTGTCATTGAGGTGCATTTTCAGGGAAAAACCTATAAGCAGAATTGCTTGGTTAGGGGTAAATGCACAGATAGCTTTATCAAATACTGTGAAAGCCCTCTCAGTAGGGCTATAGCAGTTTGCATTCCCACCAGTAATGTATGAGAGTCTGTTTCCTATAGCTCTGCTAATACAGCACAGTTTCCAGTTTTTGAACTTTTGCCAGTCTGATTAAGTAGATAGGATATCTATGTATAGTTTTATTACCACTTTCCTTGTGAGTAAAGTTGAACGTATTTTCATATTTTAAGCACTAGTTTTTGAAACATTTATATATTTGAGAGAGGGGGAGAGGCCCTAGAGGGAGAGGGCCCCAGAAAGATGGGGCCCTAATCCAATAGGACACTGAGAGTATTCCCAACCCCCATCCACATACCCAGGCCCATACACAGACACACAGAGGAAAGGTCATGTGAGAGTAAGTGGCTTGGCTTTGGAAGAGAAACTGAACTGAACCAGAACCTTGATCTTGGATTTGACAGCCTCTAGAGCTCAGAGAAAATTCTGTTTTTTAAGCCACCCAGTCTATGGTATTTTGTTATGGCAGCCCAAGCAGACTAAGACAGGGACAATACTTTTTACCTGTGTTAAATTTTTCCAATATTTTTTTCCAATCTGTCATTTGTCTTTGCCTTTTTTTATGTCGGATTTTTTTCATGCAAAAGTTTTATTTTATTTTTTATTCAGTCAAGGGAGAAATATTATAATAACCTTTTCAAATAATTGTTGATATTGTTCTCTGATTCCTTATTTTAAAAATATTTATTTATTTATTTTTACGATTTTATTTATTTGAAAGAGTGAGAGAAAAATCACAAGCAGGGGGAGGGGCAGAGGGAGAAGCAGACTCCCTGCTGAGCAGGGAGTCCCATGTAATACCCTATCCCAGGACTCCAGGATTATGACCTGAGCCAAAGGCAGATGCTTAACTGATTGAGTCACCCACGTGCCCTGTTTTCTGGTTCTTTTTTTTTTTTTTTTTTATTCATAAGAGACACTGAAAGAGAGAGGCAGAGACAGAGAGAGAGAGAAGCAGACTCCTCTCAGGGAGCCCAATGTGGGACTCGATCCCCGGACCCAGGATCATACCCTGAGTTGAAGGCAGACGCTCAACTATTGAGATACCCAGGCATTCCTGTTTTCTG
Organism: Canis lupus baileyi; assembly: GCF_048164855.1. Taxonomy (NCBI): domain Eukaryota; kingdom Metazoa; phylum Chordata; class Mammalia; order Carnivora; family Canidae; genus Canis; species Canis lupus. The sequence goes on along the minus strand of NC_132847.1, from coordinate 24,685,543 downwards.
GTTCTATACTGAAATTAGACAAGTGGTAGATTCTTAAAGTTACATAGATTATCACAACATATCAGTGAACTTTTCAAACTCTGTGACATTAAATTCATTGGTTTCTCTTGCACTTTGAGTGGATTTTTTTAAACCTACTTATAGTGCTGTAGAATCATACATTAGTTACTTGGAAAATACTAGTTCACGAAGTTGTACTCTCATATATCACTAAGATATGTAAGACTTTTCCAAATGTTGGCGGGTTTTATTATACAAAATCAAAAACTCATATGTGTTAATATCATCGCCAATCTTATCAGAAAGTTTTTAGGTTTGGGGAAGCTGTCAAATCATGGTGGCACATACAAAAATGCTTAAATCTGCTTCATTCAGGACATTTTTAATTAAGTGAAATTAGCTGTGTGTGTGTGTGTGTTGAAGAATCCCATGACTGCTAGCAGTTTGGAGTCACTGTGTTAATGCATCCTGAGGTGCCAACAGTTTACCTACCAGTGCTTTTGTATCATCAGTGCAAATATCAACATGGTGGAAAAGGCAAGTAAGGCCTTAGCATTATTATGAAAGTATTTTTTTATTTAAATTCAATTATCCAACATTTGGTACATCATTAGTTTCAGATGTAGTTTTCAATAATTCATCAGTTGCGTATAACACCCAGTGCTCATCCCATCAAGTGCCTTCCTCAGTACTCATCACCCAACCATCCCATCCCCTCACCCACCTCCCCTCCAGCAACTCTCTGTTTCCCAGAGTTATGAGTCTCTCGTGGTTTGTCTTCCTCTCTGATTTTTTCCTGTTCAGTTTCCCCCCCCTTCCCTTATAGTCCTCTGCACTATTTCTTATATTCCGCATATTAATGAAACCATAATTGTCTTTCTCTGTTTGACTTACTTCACTCAGCATAATACCTCCAGTTCCATCCACATCAATGTAAATGGCGGGTATTCGTCCTTTCTGATGGCTGAGTAATATTCCATTGTATATATAGACCATATCTTCTTTATCCATTCATCTGTCAGTGGACATCTTGGCTCCTTCCAGTTTGGCTACTGTGGATGTTGCTGCTGTGAACATTGCTGCCTCTTCATTTCACTACATCTGTATCTTTGAGTAAATACCCAGGAGCACAATTGCTGGGTTGTAGGGTAGCTCTATTTTTAACTTCTTGAGGAATCTCCACACTGTTTTCCAGATTGGCTGCACCAGTATGAAAGTACCTTCGATGCACAGACCCTGTTAAAGTGTCTCAGGTACCCCACAGTGGTCTGTGAGCCACACTTTGAAGAGCACTGCTCTACAGGTTGTCTAAATCCTTCACGGCGCATTTTCAATCCAGCACTAACTTCAGTGAAAAGATATTAAATCTAGAGATGCCCAGAAAGAGGGCATACAGCCCTTCTTCCTTCTGACATGCACCCTAGGATGGTTTTCCTCTGACCCTTTGTTATACCTCACTGAGGGTAAATAAATATTCACCTGTACTCCCCTCGGAGAAGGCATTAAATGCTTAATAAAGATGAGATGGGGTGTAGGTGGTTGAAAACTAGGGAAAAGTATCAGATGTTGCCGCCAATTGCAGATCAAAGAGAGAACTTATCTGTGAAGTAATCAAGCAAGGAAGAAAGGCTCTGGCCAGCAGAGATGACAAATACACCTGTTCAGTGGATAAGAGCACATCTGTCCGTTTGTAGGGGCAGACAATGGTGAGGGAGAGGTTTACCAGAAATTTTCTTTCCTGGGACCCTCCCCCCCCCCCACACTCCCTCGAGTGTACACACTCTTAGTGTGATATGTGTGGATCAAAAGCTTTGGAATTAACCAGAGACCCACAAACAAGATCAAGGTAAACCAAGGGAAGGAGTGACACCCCACTGTTTGACTCTTGAGATCATCAGAGGTCTTAGAGAACATTTCAGGGCAGGGTACAGAGGTGCTGGGGAATGCAGGAATGTTCAGGCTTGCCAACTGGTGCACCCTGTCCTGCCTTCTCTGGAGGGCCATTTGGCTACCTGTGTTAAAGCTTCAAGCTGTGGCTCTTTGATGCAGCAGTCCCACCTGTAAGACTTATCCTCAATAGTCAGATGTGCACAAAGATGCATCTCTAGGGGGATTCACTGTGTCTTTATAGTAGAGTTGGAAACAGCCTGAAAGAACAGTATGGAAATGGTTAAACCAATGATGGGACAGCTCCAGGATGTTTGGAACAGTGGTTCAGAAAATGGGGTCTGCAGAGCCCCAAAGGTCACGGAGACCCTTTCCAGGAGCCCCCCCGAGGTCAAAGCTTCTCATGATAATACTAAGACATTGTTTAGACATTTCATTATCTTGATCTTTGCACCAATGATGCAAAAACAATAGTGGGTAGAACTGTGGTGACTTAGCACAGACCAGCAAAGGCACCCAACTGCACTGATTATCATTTTGATCTTTATTGCCAAGCACTTGCAGGAAAAATAAATGTTCTACTTAAGATGAAGCAATAAAAATTATTAATTGAATCTCGATCCTTTAGGACACATTTCTAAACATTCTAGGTGACCAAATGAGAAGCATGGATAGAGCACTTCCACCATATTACAAACTAAGACGATTGCCTTGAGGAAAAGCATTTGTGTGATTGAGCTGTAAGCTAACCTAAGTGTTTTTTGCACCAAACACCACTTGTACTTGAAACAATGGCTGACCGCAGGGCCTCATTAATACTTTCATGGGCCTGGAGCACTTTTGCCTTTGTGAATCCTTTTCTCTGTAAAAATTACATTTTTATGACTGCATTGGTATGAAGATAGATATATGAATATTACATATCAAAATATTTTCTTCTATCTAAAAGAATTAACTTGCATTTTTTTCTGATTTTAAAAGAAAACGTTTCTGTGGACCCATAAAATCTTGTGAGCCTCAGAAATGTTCTTGATGGAGTCGTTGGGTCTGAATGACTGACAAACTTTGGTTGTTCAGACCTGGTTATGTGCAAGCCTGAATTCTCCATAAGGTACAATTTTTAATATCTAATGTTAATATATTTGTCCTTATATCAATGCAGATTGGGGTTTTTTGTTTTGTTTTGTTTTTTAAATTTTTAATAAAGATTTTATTTATTTATTTAAAGATTTTATTTATTTATTCATGAGAGACACAGAGAGACAGAGGCAGAGACACAGGCAGAGGGAGAGCAGGCTCCATGCAGGGAGCCCGACGACGCGGGACTCTATCCCAGGTCTGTAGGATCAGGCCCTGGACTGAAGGCAGCTAAACCGCTGAGCCACCCAGGCTGCCCTGGTTTTGTTTTAATGGAGGAAGAGACCAATGAATGCAAAATGCCTAAGGCCCACAGAGGTGATAATGCAGTTTTGTGCATGTGGTAGGCATTTTCTTGTGTAAGTGACAGGCATGAAATGAACCTGTCATGTCAAGGAAAGTATCTAACATTATGTGGCCAATGATAAATTTGAACTTTCAAGCAAAAATTATAGTTTTGGGATACTTATAATTTTGCTGCCATAAACTTTACAAATTAACAATACTTAATAGTTTTTTGATGATCTCAGTGCCGATATTAAGGAATGTGATTTTCCAATATTGTACAATGAAAGGTGCTCATATTTGGAAGATTAGAAGAGCTATATAACTCTGTTGAAACAATTATTTTCCAAATGTCCAATGTATGATTTTACCAATTCATGCATGGCTAAAATATCCATTCAAGGTATAAGATAAATGAATGGACTTTTATGTTACCAAGTTCAAAAAGTTTATTGATCAGTTTCAAATTCTACATTGCAATTAACCTTTAAGAAACTACTATTTATTGAATTTTGGCATATATCAAAGATGAACATGCACAAGAAACTGAGGGGGTTATTAAAATCCTCTATTTTCTCCCCAAATATGTATCTGTGTGTGGCTGGATTTTTTTTTTTTTTGTGTGTGTGTGTGTGTGTAGACTTCAAGACATGTAGCAGCTGATTGGATACAGGGGCTATCAGAATCTAGCTATCTATTGTCTATTAAATCAGACATTAAAGAAATGTGCAAAATTGCAAAACATTGCCACTCTTATTCCTCTTCTTTTGTTTAGAGGATATAATTGTTTTTCATACAAATACATTATTTCTCTGTTTTATATAATTTAAAAATGAATACTTTAATAAATATTTAAATTTATTGTTTTAATTTCTAATAAAGCAAATTTTGATAGATGTAACCTATATAAAGAAAAGCTCTTTGAAGTCCTCATTAATTTTTAAGAGGACATGGGGCACCTGGGTAGCTCAGTGGTTGAGCATCTGCCTTCAGCTCAGGTTGTGACCCTGGGGTCCTGCATTGGGTTCCCTGCAGGGAGTCTGCTTCTCCCTCTGTCTGTGTCTCTACCTCTCTATATGTGTCTCTCATGAATAAATAAATAAAATCTTTAAAAAAATTTAAGAGGATAAAAGTGTTTTGAATCCAAATAATTTGAGAACTGCTATCGTAGAATAACTACCTGGTAAAATGTTCATAAAAGACCATTAAAGCTTGAAAAGCAGGTACAAGCAGTAAATGCAGTAAAAACCTAAATATATTTAATATTAAGTAGGTATGGATACTGAAGCTGGAAGAGAAGTGGTGGTTCTCTCCTAGTGGTGTACTAAAGGTGATTTTTAACATATTATGCATTTTTATTTTCCAAGTTCCACACAGCAGACATGCAATTTTGCAATTGCAATTGCAATTTTGCAATTGGAGGGGAAAAAGCTGGTGAACTCCCTGAGCCAGATTAAGTGAGAGGACAGGTCACCAAGGAGGTGAAAGAACAGGGCATACAAAATAAGGAGGAGAAAGGAGAGAGAAAAGGTGGAGCTTTCTGGAGAGAGGAAGAGAGAGGGCCTCTGCCTGAAAAGCGGTGGGGACAATATTGCTAGTGAACTCTCCCAGAACAGCACACTGTAGAGCAGTATTGGCAGTGGGGTGGCACTGAGATCACCTCTTGCGGGGTATAGACTCTAATCCACGGATGGTGGGATGGGACAGATTGGGGAAAAAAGACCTACTCTGCACTGGGGGACAGGGAAGGCTGGATGGGCACATAGAGGAAACCCAAACCCCAGAAGAGGTCCTTCAGGCGTGAGTCATAAAAGCTCGGGTCTTGGGTGAACCTGGGTTTGAACCCCAGTGCCAGCTCTGTCTGTGATCTCAGGCGAATTTCTTGGCTTCTTGAGTCTATAGTGTCCTTGGGAATAGAAATCTATGAGAAACAGCCTGCCTGCGATGAGGGTGAAATTATGGGGTATACGTGATCTTCACTAAGACAGACAAATGCTGGGGTGGACATGAATGAGTTTCTTCTTGGCCTCTAGGGTTGCAGATTGGGATTTGTTTGACAGTCATCCTCTGCGTCTAGCCTTGGCCACCACTGAGGATGTGGTCTCAGTGAAGTCTCAGGTCTCTCTGCTGCCAGGACACCAGCAGGCTGCAGGAGCCTCCCCCTCTCCACACAGACCTGGCCTTCTCTTCAGCCCCAGATGTTGTCTTTTGTTAAGGTTTCCAAGAGTACCTCCTACATTTTGGACCAGGGCCTGGATAGCGTGGCAACACACTTAGAAGGCTTCTTTCTCTGGGAAGGAGCCTTGCACCGGCCTGGCACAAAGCAGTTGCTCTGTAAGTGTTTGTTGATTGAATAAATAAAGTCTGACATTCCTCTGGCTTGCTGTGGTCCATGGAAACTTTACTTGGTGGCTGACCCCTGCAAAACTAAGGGAACTGCCCAAGGACCCAGGGAAGGACAAAGCAACAAGGCAGGTAGTCTCTGCACCTTTCCTGACACCCCTCTGTAGCTTCTCTGGGGGAAGCCTCACACATCCTTAATGCTTTCACCGGGGACCCAAAGAATCACCATTTCTCCAGTTTCATCTATTGCTTTCCTCTTCACTCATTTCACTCTAACCTTACACTCACTGTTCCTTTTTTTTTTTTTTAATTGAGATATGGGGCGCCTAGGTGGCTCAGTCGATTAGGTGTCTGGCTCCTGATTTCAGCTCAAGTCATGATCTCAGGATTGAAAAATAAAGAATGGGGAAAAAAAGTTTGCTAAGCACTGTCCAATACAGGCCATTCATGTATTCATTATTCCAATTAAGTACTGAGGTCATAGTTTGTGTCATACACTAATGTGGGTGATAAAGTTTAAGCAGTGAACAAAAGGGGCAAAAATACTTGCCCTCTAGGACTTTGAAGTCCAGTAGAGAAATAAAGAGCCTAAGAGTTGACACGTCTTATCTGGCGTATAGAAGTATAATACTGTGGAGAAGAATAAGGCAGGGGAGGGGGACAGTGTAAGACGGGGTGAGGTTTCAAATTTTAGAGAAGGCCTCCCTGAGAAGGTGAGATTTAAATAAAGACATGAAGGAATTGAAGGAGCAAGTCATGTGGATGAGGCCAGGGGGGAGGAGGGGAGTGTTCCAAGATGAGGAACAGCAAATGCAAAGTCCCTTAGACAGAAGTGTCTCTGAGGTGGTCAAGGAATAGTCAAAGTGTTCTTACTACAAAAAGAAGTAATTAGGGACACCTGGGTGGCTCAGCGGTTGAGGGTCTGCCTCGGGCTCAGGGCGTGATCCTGGGGTCTTAGGATCTAGTCCTCCATCTGGCTCCAAAGGGAGCCTGCTTCTCCCTCTGCCCATGTCTCTGCCTCTTTCTCTGTGTCTCTCATGAATAAGTAAGTAAAATCTTAAAAGTCAACCCATTCCTTAAATTTACCCATTGTTATATGTCAGTTTATATCTCAATTTTTGTTTTAAGATAAAGAGAGAGAGTCTGAGTGCAAGAGCCGGAGTGGGTGGCAGAGGTAGAGGGAGAGACTCCTAAACAGGCTCCATGCCCAGCGCAGAGACCAGGAAGCCCCGCTGGATCTCACCATCCTGAAATTATGACCTGAGCCCAAATCAGGAGTTGGAGGCTTCATTGACTTAGCTGCCCAGGGATCCCTGCTTTGCAAACTTTTGAAGTGTTAAAGTAGCGTGGGGAGGGGAGGAGGTTACCTACCCCCGCTGCTGAGGGGCAGCCTGAGAGCTGGGAGCGGGTTTGATTACTTCCATAATCTCGCCGCACCGCCTCCAGCAAGGCACAGGAAGCTTCACAATTCTTCCGGGGTGGGTGGTGGGTGGGGGGTGGGGGGCGTGTATCTTTATTTAAATCTGGTCCACACCTGGGTGCTGAGATAGCCTCCCTGTTGGCAATTTGGCCAGGAAAGGGAAGGCCGTTGAGAGAAGGCCCCTATCTAGGTACCCTGGATGGGGCACTAACGCTTTGGGGCAAAAAGATCAATTTAGGAATATAGAGACGGGCTTTGTAGTGGCTCCTTCTCTTTCTGCTTGTCTGCGGTTTAAAAACAAAACAAAAAGAAAGAAAAAAACTGTGTGTGATAATCACTTTTGATGTTCGCAAATCGCAACTTGGGTCCAACCGTGAACGTTGGCGAAGTCAAAGTAGGTGACGGCTTCCACGGACAAAGCAGGTCCGGGCGTACGCGGGCCACTAAGGGAGCGGGGGGGGGGGGTCAGGGAGCAGGAGCAGGGCGGCCCGGGTGTCTGAGAAAGGCGACGCGCAGCTGGGCGCGCTCGGCTCGGAGGTAGGGGCGCTCGGGGCTCTCGCCTCGAGGGCGGCGTCCGGCTCTGCAGCCCCGCGCTCCGTGCCAGGCACCCCGCAGGCGCTCACGAAGGGTCGCCGGGGACGCAGGCGGGGAGGCGCGCGAGCAGAGCCGCGGCCCCGGGACCTGAGCCCCCCGGAGCGCCGGGGCGGGGGGGGGCGGGGGGGGCGGGGGGCTCGGGCCCGACGGCGCGCGTGCGGCGTCCAGCCGGGAGGCGGGGGTGCCCGCGGGCAGGGCAGGGCAGGGCAGGGCCGGGCGCGGAGGGGCGCGCGCAGCCGCGCGGCTGGGGTCAAGGCCGGGGCGCCCGGGCGGCGCGGGGGGGCGGCGCGGGGGGGCGGCGGGGGCGGGGCGGGGGCGGCCGGACGCGCGGGGCCGGCATGGGATGTGACGAGCGGCGCGCTGTGCATTGTGGGAATCCCGGGGCCGCGGCGACTGGTTCCAGTTCACTCGGCGGCGGAGCCGGGCGGAGGGGGCAGGCGCGCGGCGCGCGGGCGGGAAGCGAGGAGGCGGGCGGGCGGGCCAGCGACGAGCGCGGAGAGAAAAGGCGCGAGCGGCCGAGAGGGCACCCGGGCCGGACACCTAGCTGCTGCCGCCGCCGCCGAGCCGCCCCGTAAGTGCCGCGCGGGCGCCCTCGCGGCGCGCCGGGTCCCCGCCGTCCGGGTCCGGGGGCCGCGCTCTTCCGGCCGCGGGGCTCCCCGGGGGCGGCCGGGGCCTGGCGCGCGCGGGCGGCGCTCGGCGGGGCTCGGGGGGGCCGCGCTCGGCGTGTGGCCCACGCGGGGCCTCCCGCGCGCGCTCGGCGCCCTCCCAGGCCCCGGGCCGGCCGCGCGGGATTCTCTCTGGTTTTGTTCAAACAGCAAACCCGGAAGCCAACTTCTCTCCAAACCGCGTCCTCCGGCCGGCGCCTGGGCGCTTTTGTGGGAAGGCGGCCTTCCCGGGGCGCGGGCCGAGCCGGAGGCCCCCCGGGCAGGCCCGGGGCCGCGGGGCGCGCCGTGTGGCGGCTGGTGAGGCCCCCGCACAATGAGTCGGCCCGAGAGCCAGGTGGCGGCGGCGGCGGCGGCGGCGTCTGGCTCCGCGGAGAGGGGAGGGTCGGCGGCTGGGGGCACTCGTGGGCTTGGAGCCCGGCGGGCCCGGGAGGGGGCACGCGGGAACCCCCGTTGCCCTCGTTCATCTTCTGCTCGGCCTTTTGTTTGCTTTGTGGCTGGGAGTTTTTTTTTTTTTTTTTTTTAAGGTAACTCGGGAAGGCTGTAGGCGCCCTGGGTGGAGAAGGCCTGCAGAGAAGGGCCTCGCGGGGGGTGGGGTGGAGCGGAGCGGGGAGGTGAGCGCGCTGGATGCTGCCGGCGGTGTCACCTGACAACAGGTGTGTGGGGTGGCGCGCCCCGCCTCCGCTCCTGCGGGAACCGCGGATCCCTCCAGGATCCGGTCAGTTGATCGGAAGGTTGTTTCAGACGAGAGGTTAGGCGGAGTATTGTTTGAGTTCGAAAGCGAGAAACGTCTGTACAAACAGCTGAGACAAACTTTGAATCCAACAACTGCAATCGCCGTGAAATCCTTGTGAGGTTTTAATGATCCAATAAACAGCATATAAAAGTAGACAATTAGAGGGGCATTCCTGCTAACTTCTCCTTTTCTTCCACCTTTGCGGTTTGAGGTTTTGCCTTAAAGAAGGGCAGAAGTACTTTGTCCCAGGCTCCCTTCTCGTTGGACTGGGGGAATTTCAGGCAGGTTTAGGTTTGAATGGGAGACTCTAGTTGTAAGTCAGGTGGGCTCTACCTACTGCGGGCCACCTTTAGTGTATCATTCTGCCTTCAGAGGAGTTACTGGCTCTGAAATGGCCACCTCACGCTTGCAGCTGGAATTTATACCTCTTGTACACACACAACTGAACAAAGTTGGGCAGTGTCATTCCAGTCTTGCACAAGAGCCTCTCCAGTGGGGATAAATACGTTTTCAAACCTTATTTTTTTTTTTCTTAAGAAAGAAAAAAAACACCCTAACCAAAAACCCTCAATCTTAAAAATTCTTCCGCTGTTCTAGTTTTAGGAGAGTGGGAAATCTCTTCATTCTGTAATTTTGTTTTAACCTGTCACCGTTGTTAATGCTTGATCACTAGATAAAGGCATTAGGAAGGACGGAAGAATTTAAGTGAAAATTATTTGAGGTAGGGCCTTTAGAATGAGGAGTGGTCTGGGACATCACTTGTAAGACTATAACACACAGCCCTAAGTCACTGGTGTGGTCTGTACCAAAGGGGCCAGGCACAGGAAGTGTCCATCTCATTCTGCCATTTTTTCTAGTTCTTCTAGTTCTGCGACAGCAGAACTCCAACAGCCCTTTTCCTTTTTCCAATAGAAAGTCTTGGAATACGTGTATTCTGGGACCTGCCTCTAATACCTTCAGAGCTAATGCTGCCCCCAGTCATCTAAGGGTGATTTATTTAAATAAAAGTGCAAACCCCAAGCTAGCAAAACCACAGTAAGAACCTATTATATGTGCTGTTGATCAGAATTACAGCAGCTTCTACTTTTTGTTGGATTATGCCTTTGGATTTGTGTTAGGTTTTTCAGAGCCCCATTCTTGGCATATAGGCTGGGAAGGAGCAGGGGCAAGGGGGACGCCACACCTGCCCTGTAGGTAGGTCCTCCCCACATTCTACAGTTTTAGAAGTACATTGGGGGCCATCCCAGCTCTTTTGAGTGAGCCCAAGTGGGTCCCAAAGAATTGTATAGCTTGTTTGCTTGGATCAAGCCTGCCAGATTGGTGTCTTCTAGTCATTCAATAAATAATTCCTGAGAATCAGTTCTGAGTCAGGCACTGGGGACAGAAGCATGATCAAGAAATGCCCAGTCCTCCTCCTTGGGAAAGTGATGCAAGGAGAAGACAGGCAAGTGGCTGTTGTGAGGTTGGTGCAAAAGGTCACAGTAGCTCCCAGGGTACCCCTAGAACAGTGACATGAGCAGGAGCAAGCTCTTTCTGGGTACAGAAAGGCCAAGTAGGAGTTTGGCTGGGCAAAGGAGGGCAGGTGGGGACAAGTGTTTGAGACCTAGGGAGTCCCACACATTGAATCTTAGAACAGTGAGAATAGAGGTCATATGGGGTAACTGCCAGAGACTCAGGATGGCTGAATCCTGGAGGGAGTCAGGTGAAGCTACAAGAAGCCTTTTGTAGGCTTCTGAAGGCTCTGAGCAGGAGAGAGACATGGCCGGATGTTTTTTACTCTTACTGGGAATGCTTCATCTCTTCAACAAATACTGAATGGCTTCTAGATGCCAAGCCCAACCAACCAGGGTCCTCCGCTATTGAGGTTCACATTTAAACTTTTCCTTTGATAGCCTTCCATCGAAATGGCTATCTTAGAGTTTGGCACAACCTTTAAAAGAGAGAGGAGGTATGAAGGAAAGTTTCCTCTTGAAGCAGGAAGACCGTGCCTTGCTATTGAAATGTAGCGCTGATTCCTGTAGTGTAGCTCACAAGCTTGTGGGTTTACAGAGGTGAAGTTTTAATCCCAGACTAGCCTCCTGTAAACTCTTTCCTGAATAACACTTGTGTTTGGCTTCTGTTTTCTCCCCACCACTAAAAACCTAACACGTGAGGAAGAAATGTGCGCTGGGACAAAATTTGCGGTCTAGGATTTATTTATTATCTTAATTTGTCCTCCTCTCCTTGTTTGTAATCCCCTGGTTCGCAGAAGGTAGACTGTAAGTTCTTTAATCATCTGGCTCGCTTCATGATGTAGTGTTTTATGAATGGAGAGAGATGTTTTTCCTGATTGGCTGGAGTACACAGAACAAGTCTCTGTTCTCAGCCAATCAGAGTGCTGTTTCTGAACCCCAGCTCTGTGAGTGATAGTTGTGTAGTAGATCATCATGCCTCTGGGGACGTGACAGCAGTGACACCGTTAATCATCTGGTCTGATAGCAGTGAATGGGAGAGAATGCTGTAAACAGGATTAGTGTCCCATGGTTCAGAATTAAGTGTCTCAGGTTTGCTGTCATGATTGGAGTTGAGGGGAAGGTGACAAATGCATGTGGACACGTGGGCATTTATCCAGCTGCAGGGAGTGGATGGTGCAGTCCTCCCTCGTCAGCAGTGACTTAAACATCGCTCAGATCCCTGCCCACCCCCCTGCCATCCTCGGGTGATGGAGTTAGGGCTGTCCAACTAGCAGCTCCCTGGCAGTTCTAGTCAATATTTCATTTGGGATCGATATGCATGAATTCATTGCTTAGATAATAAAAGACCTCACAATCGCCAGTTGCAGTGGTTTCATAAGCGACCTGATTAAGAGTTTTCTATGCTGTAGCCTTAGCAGAGGTCAGTGGCTTACAGATGTGAGGAAGGTAAGCATTTCTCCCTGTTCTCTTTTATCGTTTACTGAGCTAGCCTCACGGCAAAAGAGAGGTGGCTGGAGCCATAGAATTATCAGGGAGCAGGAAGGCCTCCTCTTCGTGGCTCCCATCTCAGTTGCCAGGGCATTTGTGGTATTCCCTTCCTGGGAATCCCGAAGGTGGTTCCACAAGCTCCTTGAAGTTTGAGGGTCTGGGTTCCCACAGGGATTGGTGAGGAATGTGTCCACAGATGGTCTCACTGAGGGTCCCTGACTTGTGTCTCACTTGCCACATCTCTGAATCCTGTGGCCTCTGGCCTTTGGAAATGCTTCTCTCATCTTTGTCAGGAGAACCCCATCCACTGTAAATACCAACTAATCAGTCACCAGTCAGCCAGCATTTGAGAGCCTACCAGGTAACAGGCAGGGTAGTGGGATCCCAGAGATACAGTGGTGAACAGTGCCAACTGGTGTATCCCATCATCAAGACAGACAAGGAAATTGGCAGTGATGATACAACATAGCATCTGCTAAGGTTGGGGAGGTTGGCTTCAGGATATTTATATAAATTGGATCTAGAGTAGCAATCAGTTTAAAAGAAAGAACTGGAAATTGCATTTGCAGAGCACTTTGTTTTTATTTATTTGAGAACAAGTGAGCATGAATGGAGGAGAGAGGCAGAGGGAGAGGGAGAAGCAGACTCCCCACTGAGCAGCGAGTCCGATGAGGGGCTGGGTCCCAGGACCTTGGGACCGTGACCTGAGCAGAAGGCAGATGCTTAACTGATCAGGCCACCCAGGTGCCCCAGTAGTTGAACATGTTAAAGAGTGGTGGCAGGCTAAGGAACATTATGAGGGATTTATAGCTGGGCTCGGGGGCCAGAGCAGGAGTGTTGACTGAGGAAACAGGGAGCAGTCCAGCCTGGTCAAGCCCTTGTTGCTGGAAATAGGGGGAGACAAGCTGGAGGTCAGTGGGGCCTTGTATGCAAGGTTGGAATCTGGGCACCAGGCTTCCCCCAATTAGCCTGTGACCAGGGAGGGCACAAGGCATGGCCACAGCAGAAACACAGAGGAGGGGGCCACGTGATAGATCTGAATCAGCAGACCACTAGGTAGGATCTCCAGACAGAGGGCTGGAGAGAGCATCGTAGACTGAGTTTGGGGCATGTGCCCAAGAGTCAAGGTAGGAGTGAAGGCGGTTGGCAATGCAGCGAGGAGCCTGTTAGGGTGCCCTGTTGAGGAGGAGTGGAACAGTGTGGTCGTAGGTAGGACAGCCTTCTGCCCCTCTTACCTTTGTTGCCCTTCCTGGTAGTAGAGGGCTTGTCATTCTCAGGTCTGTCTTATTCATGGGATCCTCATAGCCAGGCTTCTTGCTAGTCTTGTGCCCCGAGGACAGACCATGTGCCTTGGTCACATCTCGGTTGTTGAGAGGCCTGTGGTCAGAGACTTACCTCTCACTCAAGCCTGCTCACTTCTCCATACAGCCCCTCTCAGTGTGTCTCTGGGTAAGCTTTGGGTTTCTGCAGGCAAGGTTCATGTCTATTGTGATTGATTTATAGCTGGAGGAGTTGCAGAAGTAAAGACCACAGAGATCCCTTCAGGATCAACCACAGAATCTCTATTTCCTGGCCTGATAACAGTCAAAAACCCAGCTAAGCTAAGGTACAATGATGAATGGATGCCAAGTTAGCCTAAAGTCATGTCACTGTCTTCAAACTCGTGGGGCCCACTCTAGGGATGAGGACTTGTGGTTTATTGAACGCAGTGCTCTCCTGGATGGTTAGTCCAGGAAGGAAGGACACTGCTTTGTCAGTTTGACGAGACAGTATAGCTATTTCTCTTCTGAGCAACGTCAGTGCCTTGAAGAGAAGCCGAGTGTGTTAGAAGCCACTTTTTCTGTGAGGTAGGACTGTCCATTTCTCAGAAGAGGCTGGATGCGGGGCATGGGTCAAACAAGGCCCAACAAGCTTTGGCTGGTTGCTCACACCCTGGCTTCATGGTCCGTTTTCAACCTGGTTTGTTATGTGACAGAAACTGGCTGTTTTCTTCTCTGCTCAAATAGGTAAAGGACATTTCTCAACGCCTCTTGCAATTAGGCGTGGCCATGTGACGAAGTTCTAGTCGGTGAATCACGGTCAGTAGTGGTAGGCCCCACCTCTAGGCCTGGCCCCTGAAGGCCTCCATGTGTTTTCCTCCACTGAGGGATGGGAGGGGTCTGGATCCTAGAATCATGTGAAGAAGCACCAGCCCATCACGGAAACACACTTGGGACTTTCCACGAGGGAGAAATCAGCCATAGGGGCCTGTTTGTTAAAGCAGCCAGGGATGTCCTTGCCAGTACAAACATCCAATGGCAGTTTTCAAGGAGGTGGCCTCTTTTCGAATTGTACATGCTGTTGTTATTTTTATCGACTTTTTTGAGTGCATACTCAGTGAGTGCTGGTCAGGCCTTGTAATGCATGTTTTCATTCAGTCCTCCCACCAACTGTTCGGGTTCCATTCTGGCTTCATCCCTACTTGACAGAGCATAAAATCAGCTCTGAGGGTAATATTCTATCACATGCCCAAGGACATAGGCCATGCTAGTGGCAGAGCCACAACCTGAAGGAGGCCAGTCTGACTTTGGCATTTGAGTTATGAACCCTGGTGTTCCACAGCCACATTCATCACAGCCGCTCTCTCCCCATGTGGGTGCCTAGCCATGGCTGTCCATGGCTCCAGAGACCCCTGATGAGGGGAATGGACCTGGCACATTCTTGGGTTTACCTGGAGACTGCCCAGCTACAAGATGGTTTTCTGAAAGATATTTTAAAAGTCAGCACACATTCCTGGATGTCATGAGGCTGCATGGCTTCGTCAGAAGGCTCTCAAAGCTGCAGCCGCCGCTTGGGCACCTCTAGTTAGAAGTGCAGGAAGAACATGCGAAGGGGTGAGGAACAGGAGCTGCAGGACAAACCCTAGGAGAGGGGCTGCTTTTTTGGGAGTCTGACTGAAAATTAAGTTCTCCTTTCAGCAGAATGGCACTTGAGGATCCATGAAAGTTAAGGTCCTGCCAGGGACCCAGGGACTTAGGAACGAGCTGATCACAGGGCCTGGCATCAAGTAGCTTGCAGTTCAGATAAGCTAGAGAGGCAGGCACACATGTATGTGCCATGATATGTGCTTGGGAACATGGAGCAGTGAGTGACTCTAGTCCATGGTCCGTCTGAGGACAGGCATCTCAAGAGTGTCAGTTCAGCAGATTGGCCAGAGGACGAAGGGTGTCAGTGGCAGGAGAGACAGCATGTGTAAAGCCATGCTCCTCGCAGTGCAGGGAGTCAGGGGTGACCTAGAGAGGGGCATCGGCCCCAGGCAGGGGTGACAGGAGACAGTGCCGTGGAAGTAGCTGTTTGTGGCTGGCTCAGGGTCATGGGGAATCAGCAAGGGGACCTAGATCCTCTGGCCTCCATGGAGAGGGTCTGGAGCTGAGGACAGTGGGTGCGGAGAGAGCTGAACTAGGGCAGGGTGGGTAAAGGGAAGGGAAAAGGCTCGAGATGTTACGAGGTGGGTTCAACAGAGAGCTAGGCTCATGGCTGGGCCCTATGAAGGTGGGCAGAGAAGTAGGGCTCAGGTTGACTGCTGCTTGGTGGCTTGATGCATGAGGTTGTCACTGCTGAGAAACCCAGAGGAGGGAGTTCCAGGTGCCCGTGGGACTTTCAAGTGGGTCCTTGCCACAGGCAGGCAGAACAGAGCTATGGGGCCCCACAGCCAGGTATGCACCTGAGAGTCACCAGCACGTCCATGCAAAGACCAGGAGCATCACTTTTAAGGAATGAGCATTTCTAGGGCCTCTTGGGTCCCTGAATGCTAATGGCTCCTCTCTGGGGCCAGACATTGCCTGATTCCCACAGAGACAGCCCCAAACATACTCAGAAAGGTCTGCCTGGAGATGGGAGCTGAAGCCTGGGCTCCAGGAAGAACAAGGCTGAGCTGCATGAATCATCACTGACCGTAGGCCTCTCCCGCTGAAGGAGGGGAAGTGTTCACTGCCTTTCATGATGATCATTTAAATGACGAGGGTTATTTCTTCTCTCTCTTCTCCACCAGCTCTGGAAGAACAGGGGCCACATCTGCCTTGGGCCCTTCTCTCTCTGTTCCCCAGCAGACTTCTTGAAGTAGATGTGTAAATGACCTGAATGCTTTTAGCAAACATTTGAGACCTAGAATGCTCTTAGCCAACATGTAGACCTTAGTGGTGCTTGCTAGGAGTACAGGTAGGGGCAGCGCTCTGAGAGCCTGCACTATGATGGGAGAGATGGGCGTATGTGGACATCATTGTGGCGTGAAGTGCAAGGGAGCCCAGAGGATGGAGTGGCTGTATCTGAGCACTCAGGGAAGAGTTGGCAGAGGGCAGAGAACAAGTGTGAGAGATAGTGGAAGTCCTGGCCAAAGGGCATAGCCACTGCAGGGGCTGGCATTTGCAGGGAACAGTGTGTGAACCGCCCCCCCCTCATGTCCCAAGTTTGGACTGCCGGAGGTATGGGGTGAAGCTGGATGGATGTGCCAGGCCTAGATTTCTAGAACATTGCGTGACAGGCCATGGGTCTGGATTGTACCTTGAGAACTATGGCAGCTACAGAAAGCTTACAGACTAGGGCCATTGAGTATTCAGATCCGTATGTACTACCCTCGGAGGGCAGGTGGATTGGAGAGTAGGGCCTGTGGTGGGAAGACCTCTTCACATATTTGTGATCACTTGATTAGTGATGATCTGGATTCAGTCATGGTCAGGGTGGAGAGGAGAGGCCTTCCAAGAGTTGTTGAAGGTGGAGCATCCTCTGGCCTGAGTGGCATTTTGGATGGGGATGGGGAGGAAGAGCAGGGAAAGATGAGCACTTTTCCATCCTCTCCAGACAGGCCCTGCTAGTAGACTGAAAGTGTGCTGAGGGCCGATGAGGGCAACCTGGCTATCTGCTGGGCTCCTGTGAGTCATTCTTGCCCCTTACAGGTACAGGATCCTAGAGGTAGAGCCACTGCTTTCACCAGAGGGCCTAGGTGTCAGGTGTTACATGTTCATTCTAGAGGTGGGTGACATCATTTTCTCTTCTTTCACGAAGGCTTCCACATATTATTTGTCCACTCTGGTCTCCAGGGTCTACAAATTCAATTATTAAACAAGTGTGTAGGACATAGCCAAGAAATCCCATTTCTTTCACATCATGTGGCATAAAGGCAAGAGACTTGAGAGCACTTGTTGTCAGAGTAACCTTTAAATGTAAGTGACCAATTAAATCGATGTTAGGGTATAAGATGTGAAAAGCATCGCTGTTGTCTTTTTTTAGGGGCCAGAGTGCTCCAGTGGAGTGCCTAACGGCTCGAGGGGCTCAGTGGCCGCAGGCAGTGGCGTGTCTCCCTGGTGCCCGAGCGCATGGGGAAGGGGAAGCGGGGATGCATCGTGTCCATGACCTCACACCTGTGCCTCTTGCCTCCACAGTGTGCTTACTGACTGATCCACGTCAGGGCCACCGCCATGTCGAGCCGGGGCGGAAAGAAGAAGTCCACCAAGACCTCGCGGTCCGCCAAGGCAGGAGTCATCTTCCCTGTGGGGCGGATGCTGCGCTACATCAAGAAGGGCCACCCCAAGTACAGGATCGGCGTGGGGGCGCCTGTGTACATGGCCGCTGTCCTGGAGTACCTGACGGGTGAGTGTGTCCGCCCCCCGCCGCGTGCCCATGGCAGCGCTTCTGACATGTGTCATGGGACCAGTTCAGTTTATTTTATTTAGAAATTTTTCAAACCTACAGAGAAGTTATGAGAGTTGGATGGTGAACGTTTTCATCTGGGTGCCCCAGTTATTCACATTCTGCCCCCTTTGCTCTCTCTCCTCACACCGCGCGTGTGTGTGTGCATGCATATGCATACTTGTGCACATCTATACATTCATTTTTGGCTTTTTTTTAAAAGAGTTTATTTATTTATCCATGAGAGAGAGAGAGAGAGAGGGCAGAGACACAGGCAGAGGGAGAAGCAGGCTCCATGCCGGGAGCCTGATGTGGGACTCGATCCCAGGACTCCAGGATCACACCCTGGGCCAAAGGCAGGCGCTGAACCGCTGAGCCACCCAGGGATCCCCCATTTTTGGCTTTTATACAGTCCACTTGGACATTTAATGGCCCCAGTAGTGGCCTTTATAGTTTTGTTTGGTTTTCTTTCCTGATCCAGGATCCATTTTAGGATCATACATTTCTTTTAGTCTTTTTTTTTTTTTTTTAAGATTTTAAAACATTTATTCATAAGAAACAGAGAGAGGCAGAGACACAGGCAGAGGGAGAAGCAGGCTCCCTGCGGGGAGCCCAATGCAGGACTCAATCCCAGGATCCCAAGATCACAACCTGAGCTGAAGGCAGACGCTCAACACTATACACTATCGTATCATTACTCAGTATGGTGCTCAGATTGCTTCACATTTGACATTCAAGCTGGTTCTGGTGTCCTTTGTGATGGCCTCTTCCATTCTTAGACATTTTCTTACTTTCTCACACGAGATGTTCTAGTCACACCTTGAATTTTCCAGTCCCAATCTTGGAATCAGCTAATTCTCGGGGCGGGGGGGTGGGTGGTCCTTTTCCCAGAAATAATCTTTGTCTCACTGGTGGCTTCATGGCAATTGTGGGAAGCCAGCTGGGCAAGGATAGCACCCCCACTTTTAGTGATGATAAAGCCAGCATCAAAGCTTAAGAGGACCTGCCTGGGGCTGCATATAGCCAATATGGAGTTGGGAAGGGACCCAGATCCTGTTGGCCTGTTGTAACACTTTTACCACTTACTGCTCCATGCACAATTAGGTTATATGGCAGAAAGGGCACCCTTGATTCTTGCAGCCACCTGTCCTACAGCCAGACAAGGAGACTTAGCGAAACAAGGTGCCCTTCCAAAGTGGTAATAGGCAGCAGGAGAGCTGGATAACTTCTTGCTCTTCTAAGTCTCTCAGTAAGGGAGGACCAAGGGTTCCACCATGAAGAACACGCTCATGAGGTATATAACGTTTTTGTGTTCTTTCAAAAGCACCTAGGCACAAAATGTCTTTGGTGTGTTATAGTTGGGAGGCATTTGTACTTCTGGGACATTTAAAACTGTTTCTCAGAGACCCTTAGAGGTGGCATGCCTGGTAGCACGAGCTAGGTATGATTCTTCTCATTCTGTAGATGAGGAACCAGAGGCCCAGAGCTTGTGATACACCAGGAAAGCCGTGTAGAACATTGGCAGTTACATTGGGAGAAGTTACTAGATAGGAAGCAGAAGACATTTTTTAGTTCTGGCTTGGCAGTTTACATGCTATGTCACCTAGAGTGATTCACTTAAACTCTCTGGACCCCAATTTCCATACAACTCAAATGTTGACAACAGCCTATGCTCCACCAACTCCAGGCTGCTTGACAGCCAAAGGGCTTTGTTTGAGCATAATGGGGAAGGGCTGTGCATACAGGCCACGACTCCTGGTTCCCGAATGTCATGATGTCCCTGTCATTGGGATGTCCACAGACCACTATCATTAGGTCAAGTATCACATCAGTTTCATTTCTTCCATCAGGTTTCTATTTTTTAGTTTGTAGGGTGAGGGTGGGGGATACCATTGTTCCAACATATCTGAGGTAGTTATTATATGTGCTACACAGAAAATCTGGATGTTTTCCTTGTCTGTGCCTGGCAGGCTCTGGAACTGAGCACAGCGCTCATGAGTTTGAGGTCAGCAGGTCCATTCTCATGGGACCAGAGACCCTGAGTCTTTTTTGTACCCATGCCCACTGTACCCATCCCCAACTCTCACGGTTGGGTGGTAGTGGTCACAAAAGGCAGTGGGAATGGTCAGGGTAGCTTGTCACTCATACTAGATGGTAGGTCAAGGTGAATTTTTACTCAGGTGTCAGCCATGTTAACCCCTGTATGTTAAGAATACATATTTTTAAGTTTCACCAAGTCCTTCCAGGAGAGCTATAGTTAGCTGAATCTGAGCCATGTTTTCTGTCTGCCTGCAGTGCTGAGTCACTGGCTTGCCATTGCCCTACTCCTGCCCCCACCATGGTGCCTGGCCTACAGGACAGACACTTTGGGAGACATCCTGAGACATGAGTGCCGTGCTCAGGCACTGTGTGGTCACGTGTGCCCCGTTGCCAGTTGGGGAAGTAGCCGAGCTCTGCAGCCACATCCAGTGAAAACACTGCCCTGTTGCACCCCTCAGAACAGTGCCGCATGCCTTCTCTGAGTGTGTTGGCCTGGGATGTGGCCACGTGTGAGGATTTGGAAGTTCTGAGTGTTTGCCTGCTCAGAACTTTGGTTTTATTCCAGGAGTGAGAAGAGAAGGTGGACAAGCCCTCTTTCTGCTCTGCTCTTTGATTTGGTTTTCCCTGAAGACACTTTCTCATTCATTACACACACTTATTGAGCACCTGCTGTGTATCAAGGCACCAGACTAGGCTCTGTCTGCGAACACAGGAATGACTGGGGCAGAAGTGATCTCTGTTCTGTGCCGCTCATGGTCTAGTCCGGGAGAAAGAACCAACCAGCCCAGATGGTTACTGCCTGTGAGAGATGCCGTGGAGAGTGTAAGCAGGCCAAAGCAGGGCCTGGGTGCCTGGGCACCTGGAGAGGAATGGGCTCAGGAAGGCTTCTGTGAGGAGGAGATCTCAGCTGAGGCCTGGAGAAGGAGGTGGGGCCCAGTCAGCCCTGTGAGAGCTGGGAGTGGGGCTGTGCCACCCCCTCCCTTGCATTCCATGTGCCTGCTGGGTGCCAGCTGCATCTTATCCCCAAGCTGGAAGAGAAAGAAGCCCCAGTGCCAGCCCTTGAGCAGCTTAGGAGCCTTGACAGGGATGTGGCCCAGACATCGTGCTCTGACATGAGTCTGTGAGGGAAGGACCACCCTTTCAGCAGGTCCTCACTGAACATGCATCCAGTCCTGGGATAGATGCCAGAGCAAGACCTTTCCTCACCCCAGAGAGCCTTCTGTTCAGAGGCAGGTACAGGCAAGAAAAGGGTGGTGTGTAGGTTTGTTTGTAGTTTGTTAACCAAAGCTATCCCACTTGGGAGCTATCAGGTGAGCTATCTGGTCATCACCTGAAGGGCCCTGTAGAAAGATTGTGTTCTCTGCATGGCCCAGACTCTTGCAGACTGTGGTATACACAGTTGCAGGCATGGTGATGGAGGTGTGCCATATGACACCCTTCGACATGGCTGGGCCAGGCCTCCTGCCTTCAGCAGCCCCCAGTAGAGAGTTGAGGGGTCTGGATGAGATGGTTAATAGGACTGCTGAGCTACCAGGGTCCTGCTGGGACCAGGTAGCTGTGGAGCAGGGAGCTGAGGTCTCCACGGTGGCCAGCCCTGGGGACCAGATGGGATGCCACTGTGTTCAGCGGATGTCAGGTAGAGGCAGGAGAGCTGGACGGTTAAGATATGGACTTGGGTGTCTTAGGTGCCATTTCCTAATTGTGGCCTCAGGCAGGTCACTCACATTTCTAGGCTGTGAGTTGATTATCTGTACAATGGGGCTACGGTGACTGTTTCGTATGGTTATAGAGGCTGCAGTGAGGGGATCCAGGGGACATGCTCCTCCTATGCCCACACAGTGTAAGTGCCCAAAGCTAACCCTTAGCACTGGGGGTAGGCAGAGAGAGGAGGAAGTCCCTGTACCCCTGCTCTGGCTGATCACATTCCTTAGGGATGGTGATGGGACTGTCCTGTGCGTGTTGTCCTCCCATTGCCTGGAACCCATTGAGCCTCTAAGCCTTACCAGGTGTGTGCAGAATGCCTAGGCAGCTTCAGTGCCTCCTCTCCCTGGTTTGTTTTAAGCGGTACCTAAGTCTTCTTCTTAAAGCCTATACCAGCCTCAGCACCAAGATGTCTGTCTCATGTTGGAAGCCCCTTCTGTCCTGAGCACCTGGCATGTGCACAGACATCTTCCTGAAGGATTTTTCAGTTAGCCAGGAGCTGAGCATGCCAGAGCTGAGGCCACACCAGCAGAGTGTCTGAACCAGCAGTGGCCATTCTGGGCAGAGACCATCAGAGCCCAGTGACACACCCTGTGTAAAGCATGTTTTCAGGGGTGAGGGACCACACGAGTTCTCCTCCTTATGGTCTGCTCTGGGCTCAGGTAGATATGGGGAGGAGGTCATAGCCTTGGGTCTTGCTCTGAAATGTGAAGTTGGCCTCCAGTTCTCCGCTTGGGTCCAGAGCCCAATCATCTGTCTTACTTAAAAGGAAAAGGCAACATCTGGAACAAGCTGAGGCCTGGAGGCCAGACAGCTTCTTCCCCAAATCTGTGTGCTCCTGTCTCTGCTTCCCTCCTGGACTCTCCCCGGAGCTCTTCTCAAGGAATGTGATGCTGTCTGTCTTCTCAGTGCCCTGGACGATGTAGGTCTTGCTTCATTCTGCAGATGAGCAGCACAGCAGCCCAAGCTGTCGGGGCTGCTGTGAGGATTGACACTGTATCTAAAGCATTTAGCCAGCTCTCATCCTAACTACTCGATAAATGGTGGAAGGAAGTGTTATCGCATGGAAACTGAGGCAGTCAGGGCAGCCCCTGCCCAGCTGTCATCTTTGCCCCCATGGGACTGTGGTACTTACCCCTTCCATGATTTAAATATCATTTAAGGGAAAAGGAAACTTGACTTGAGTCAGTTCGAAAGCCTTTGGAATCTCTCCCTTGTGCCCAGCACACCATGCTGGAAGGTAAAGAAGATGTAAGATGAGAAATAAGAAACATGTGGCATGGCTTTTGCCCCAGTGAAATTTCCATTGATGTTGGGGACACACAAAGCCCAGAGACCAGTAAAGGAATAGGGCAAACAAAGGGGTAAGTGAAAGGGGTACTTGAGTCTTGCAGTTGGCGGGGAGGGGTTGTAACTGAAAAGTGTGTGGAAGAGCAAAGAGCAAGCACCCTTGTGATTTGCTGGTCTTTTATTTTTTTTTTTTTAAGATTTCATTTATTTATTTTAGAGAGCAAGAGAGCACAAGTGTGAGGGAGGAGCAGAAGGTGAGGGAGAGAGAGGGAGAAAGAATCTTAAGTAGACTCCATGCTGAACATGGAGCCTAATAATGCAGGACTTGATCTCAGGACCCTGAGATCATGACCCAAGCCAGGAGCATGATCTGAGTCAAAATCAAGAGAAGAATGCTTAACCAACTGAGCCTCCCAGGTGCCATGATTTGTTGGTCTGAAGTCATGGGTCAAGGAACTGTGGGTCAGTGTTGCTCAAACTGTGTTTAGCAGAACCTAAGTGTTTGATGAAATTTAAGAGGTATTCCACCAAAAAAAACATGGCTCCGTGGCTGAGCTCAGAAGATGGCTAGATTCACATCCCCTCTTTTGAGATGGATATATGAATAACCTCAGACGAGTTTCTCAGTGAAGGAATTTGTTTTAGTTTGAGAACCACCAAGAGAGAGCTTTGTTTACTGCGAGACTCTTCAGAGCCTTTTACATATTGGTGTCATTGTGAATCCCCATGGGAGGGAACTATGCTAGGTAGTGGTTCCCAAAACTTTGATCACAAAAGTCTTTCAAGGAACACCTTAAAAAACCCTGCACAGCACAGTGTAGAGGACACTGGTGTGGCTTAAACCCATGAGAAACAGCACTCTGAGGAAGGCTAAGTGAAGACACAAGATTAAAAGCTACCACAAAGAGCAAACTTTGGTTTGTTGTCGCATCGAGGCACAAAGCTTGTCTTCAGAGGGGCCCCGTGCAGAGAAGGTGCCTCAACGTTTGCTAGGTGAGTGGTGTCTTAGGAAGCCCTTAGCACTTATTTTACTAAGCTGAGTTGCTCAGGTATTAACTTGGGGACAGCCTACCATACCCCTGAGAGAACAGGCCTGGCTCCTGTTCATCAAATCCAAAAAGATGTGCAGTAACATCTTCTTTCTTCCTTTTTTAAATTTTAGTCCAGAAATCCTGTCGTGTAGCCTGATCACAAATCTTATTCTGCCAAGTTACCTCCTATACTTAAACTTTTTTGCAAAAATCCAATCCACTCTCAGAGGGTTTCTCAACATTAAGGAGTATGGAAAACTCTCAAAACTGAATTGTTATATTTATCACAAGGTATCTCTTGATCCCCCACTCCTTCCATGTTGCCAAGTCCTGCCCCTCCCACTGCCCCTGGATGAGACCTGGATATCCTTCTCCTGTCTTTTGTCTGGGAGCAGAGCCTCCCCCTCTGCTAACCAGCACCTGGCACCCTCTTGCGGTGGATGCTCTAATGGGAAGCTGCCCTGGTGAACTTTACGGGGCAGGCTCCTGACCAGGGAAATAAGCAGGGTTCCCTGGGTGGACTTTCTGGCCACTTTGTAGACTAAGTGATGCCTGGCCCTTATGCCTGACTGAGTCCGACAATAAAAGGCCAAGGAAAAGGGATTACTCTTAGGAATAGACCTTGCTGTCTGGTTTGGCTGACAAAATGATCATCCTCATCCTGAGGTTCAGCTTGCTTGGTTTCTGATCCCTAACTGTGTCAGACTTTGCACATCCCTTTGGTATCGGGTGGGGCTGCACTGTGATGTTGCCCTAAGTGCAGTAGGGGGAGCCCTCTGTGTCGGCCCCGCATCCTGTTACACAGATACACTCATTTCAGCAAGCAGCCATCATTGTGTGACTTTTCTGGGCTGAGAAAAAAAGGACCCGACAGGCTTGGCAGATGGGTAAGGCGGAGCCTGCATTTGGCACTGTCACTTACCTGGCCTCTTTACCACTTTCCTATCCAGGACACCTGAGTGTGTCCTGTACTCACCCAGCTAAAAATAGGGCAGGAAGAAGAGGACAGTCAGACTGACTCCTTGATGCTCCGAGGCTCCCTGAGGTCCTCCTGAGTCTCTTGCTTATTTGCCTGACCACCCCTACCTTAGACGAACACTTCAGACCAGGACCCGCCTGACTCTCACTGGCACCTTCTTGGGCATTCACGCTGTCCTGGAGCTCACAGTACCCCACAGTGCTCACTTCTGTAAAGCCCTCTACTGTCTTCATATTCCTGAGCAAACCACACACACGAAAAGGAGGACTAGGGATTTTAATGAGACAGAGGGCTGCAACTAGGAAAAAGTTGGAAACACTGAAGTTGAAACTAGCATGCTGGATACCTAGTATGTGCCGACAGAATTTAAATGCGTAATCTCGTTTCAGGTTATACAAGCAGTTTGTGTTTAAAAACACAAGAAGCTAAAAGTCATTCATAATTCCACCACCTGGAGGTAGCTGCTGGCACTGAATGCCTTTTGTGTGCCCGTGCATGAAAGGGAGTTAGATTTTAGCCTAATTATTTGTTTTTATTAATATCTGTTGTTGATGATCTTCACTGATACCCAGTTGCAGAAACTCACCACTATACACAATCTTGCAAAGCAAGTTGCGAGGTATTTCGGGAGGTGCTCCCCGCTATGCTGCACTGGCAGGCCTCCCTCTACTTCCTGGGGAATAGATGATTTTGTTGCAGGGAGACCTTGGAGGAGTGCTTGAAGAAGCAGTTTATCACAATGCACCTTTGACACTTCCCTTATTATGTGGTATTGTCATGTGGTGTCGGATGGCCAGCCAGTTAGCACACCCAGGCGGGGCAGGCCTCAGGGCTCGAGAGGTGGCACTCCCAGAGCTTTGCTACCTGACCCATGATGTGAAGGTGGCAGCACGGCTTGATAGCACACTTCTCCCAGAGGCACAGGAATCTGCCGAAGAGCTCAAACACTGACTTTGGCCTATCCACCACCCAGTCCTTCCAGAGAGTCCACAAAGTGGTCCACAAGAGTGTCAGTGTGACCTGGGCCCACTTCATGAAACAGTGGCTCCACTTCTGCTTTCTCGGGGCCGGGGCTTGGACTGTATCACTGGGATCAGAGAAGGGAAAGTCCTCATTGCTTTCTTTTGCAGTCATTTTTCTCCTAGTCTGTGACTGGTCTTCTTTTTCTCTTCACAGTGTCTTTCACAGAGCTGAAGTTTGTGATTTTAAGCAAGTCTAGTGTATTGTTTCCTTTTTCATGTTTTGCACTTTTGGGGTTGTAGCTAAAAAATCGTCACAAACCCGAGGTTGTGCAGATTTTCTCCTATGTTATCTTCTAGGAGTTTTATAGTTTAGTGTTTTCCGTTTAGGTGTGTGATCCATTTTAAGTTAATTTTTGTAAAATGTGAGGTCTGTGTCTAGATTGACTTCTTTACATGTGGATGTCCAGTTGTTCCAATCTCTCTGTTTTCTTGAGGATGAGCTGCATTGCCTGGGAAACTCAGTAGTCAAGGAGGCTCACTGGTGCTTCATAATTTCCCAGTGAAGGGTAACATGCCACTTTCATTTCTGTCATTGGGGCCTGCAGATGCAGAGACAAGTTCCATAGCAAGGGTTCTGTTTTCCCAGAGGCAATGGAAAAGCCCACAGAAAGACCAAACTTGTTTCTGGATTCAGGCAAGGAAAATGGTGTGCCCAAAACTAAGTGTGCCTCTCTCATCCCAGGCCTTCCTCGGATCACTTTACTTGTGATAGAGTACATCGTTTAGGATTTCATTTCGTGAGGTTTTTTGGTGATAAACTTTCTCGGGCTATAGTTTTGAACATGCTTTCTTTTTTTTTTTTTTAAGATTTTATTTATCTTTTATTTATCAGAGAGAGAGAGCACAAGCAGGGGAGGGGCAGAGGGAGAGGGAGAAGCAGGCACCCTACTGAGCAGGGAGCTGGAGGTAGGGCTCAATTCCAGGACCCCAGGACATGACCTGAGCCGAAGGCAAATGCTTAATGGACCGAGCCACCCAGGTGCCTCTGAACATGCTTCTATCACATGTATAAAGTTTTTAGCTGTTGTTTCTTCAGTGTCTCAACAGAAATCAAATATATGTTATTGTCTCATTCTTTCTCCGTGTCTGTTTATTTTATTCATAGTTTTCATTTCTGTCTTGCAGAACTTGTTTGTGGATATTTTTGCAGTCTCCTAGAACTATCTCCCTGTTTATTAATTCTCTCTTCAGCTGTGTCTTTTTTTTTTTAATTTTTTATTTATTTATGATAGTCACAGAGAGAGAGAGAGAGAGGCAGAGACACAGGCAGAGGGAGAAGCAGGCTCCATGCACCGGGAGCCCGACGTGGGATTCGATCCCTGGTCTCCAGGATCACACCCCGGGCTGCAGGCGGCGCCAAACTGCTGCGCCACCGGGGCTGCCCAGCTGTGTCTTATCTACTATTTAATTCAGTCACTTTTTTTTTTTTTTTTTTAGAGCTTTGCACATGCACCTGAGTGAGGGCAGGGAGGGACAGAGGGAAAGCGGGAGAGTGGGTCATGAGCAGTTTCCACTCCCAGAATGGAGCCCAATGTGGGGCTCAATCTCAACAACCCTGAGATCATGACCTGGGCCAAAAATCAAAAGTCAGACACTTAACCGACTGAGTCACCCAGGTGCCCCCAGTCCATGAATTTTTTATTTCAGCTTTGAAACTTAGATTTCTAAAAGTCCCATTGGCTTTTTTTTTTTTTTTTAAATCTGCTTGGTCATTCTTTATAATATCTTGTTTCCTCTTCATTTTTAAAGTTTTTAAAACTATATTATACATAATAATGTATTTATTCAAATAACTTGTTCTTTCCAGTTTAAGGAAAAAGTGATACATATAATTGTATAAAGTGTACAACTTGATGATTTGATATCCATACACATTGTGGAATAATTACCAAGTTTATCTGAAAAATCCTAGTGATGGTAGTCTTTATACATCTATTTCTGCTAGATTTTGAGTCATCATTCAGAAAACCTGTTCTACAAGATTACAAAGGAATTCCCTCATGCTTTTGCTTAGTATTTTTATGGTTTAATTTTTTACATTTTTACTTTGATCCATTTAAGATTTATTCTGATACATTGTGTGAGATAGGGATTGACATAATTTTATTCCAGATGGTTACCCAGTTAGTTACCTCAACACAACTGGTTGAATATCCCATCTTTTTCTTGGTGTTCTGAGATGCTTCCTTTACCGTACTTGATATTTCTAGATTACTTAGGGCAATTTTTGGACTTTGTTTCTTTCCTTGGACTGTCTAGTTACATACTTTGTTTCTCATAGTGGGTCTTTCACTGTCTTCAATTTTTTTTTTAGTAGGTTATGTATACCAGTGATAAAATTCACATGTTCCTACGGGACGTACAGTGAGACATGCATTTCTCTTCCTGCTTTTTTCCCTACCCAGTTTTCCTCCCAAAAGATAGTGTTATTACTTTATTATGTATATTTTGTATCTTTTTTTTGTTCTGTATCTTTCTAAAGATACTTTTCCTTTTTCATTTCAAAATCTAAAAAATGAAATGCCAAGAAATAATCAGGATAATGGGTACATGTGATATGCAGAGACTGACATTTATATTTGAGCCAGAATCTTGGTTGGGAGAATCTGAGAGTTGCTGATCTGCCCCGAACATCTCCCCAAGCACTCCCAGACCCCTCAGCCAACCCTAAGACCTGCCTTGAGACTGTGAGGTGAGGCCTCCCTGGACCCTGGGCCATCATGGGGCTGCTTTCCCCTGGGATCACTGCTTTATAGTTCACACTGCCTGCCATGGATCCTGAGTGTTGGCTCTAATACATGAAACCGGGCCAGCGCCTTGGAGAGCATCCCTGCACTTCCATCCTGAATCATGGTCTGAATGCTGCAGTGTTTGGTTTACTCGTTTAGTAATCCATCTGTAATGACCTATTTGTGAAAGGGTTACCAAGCTCTGAGCAGGTGCAAGTGCCAAGCTGGGTGCTGAGGGTCAAAAAAATCAGTGTTCATTTCAACAGTTTGTAGTGAGTGTGCTGGGTCAGACCTATCAGAGGCCACATTCGTGACCCCAGGGCTGGGAACGCACCTTCCCTACCTGTCCCTCATCACTGTGTGCTCAGCTACGGATGCTGGGGATCACGTTCTGCAGCTGCTTCCTAAATAGCTTTTTACTCAAGGATGAGAAGACCAGTTAGAGGATGATGAATTTCAGGAGGACGGAATATTGCTAATGTCAGGTGCTGCCCGGAAATTGATGAGATGGGAGCTGAATTAGGCCCCTGGATTTTTAAATGAAGCATAATTAGGGTTATGCTAACAACACCAGGGTATGGTGGGCCAGACCAGCTGGAGGAGAGGCAAGCAGCACGGCACCTGTGAGTGGCACACGGGAGGGTGTGGACAGTTTATCAACGGCTGATCTCTCACTTCTGTTACAAAATCCACTGAGGGTATCTCAGCTATACCTTGAAAAGCAGAGGAAGGCAGGAGCTGCCTACCTGATTTAAATAGCATCCCAGGAGGGGTGCTAGAAGTACCCCAGCGTCTCTCTATAGAGGACCATTGAGAATAGCTTTAAAGAACTACTTACTGGGAGGAGAAGGAAGTGGTAAGAATTCTAGAAATAGCTTCTCTCCTGATACCTTTCTGTTAAAATATCAGCCACTAATGAAACATATTTATAGTCCCCTTTCTTTGCTTGCCTGAAGGCTTCTATGTCTAGTCAACCCAGAATAAAACACTGAGAGCAAAAAGACACTCCTCAGAGCTATAAATACATTGTAGCAGGAAGACAGACCCAAAGGGTATTAGCCACAGTCAGCCTCCCTCCATGTCTCTGTCTCTCCCCACCGCCCCCTCCAGTTCTCGTTGCCAAGAAGATAACATAAACTCACATTGGACTTGCCAGGCTGCTCAGCCATCCTGCAGTTCTGACCCTGGCTCCCACCTTCCCTTCCTTTATGTCTTTACTCCTTCATTTTACCCCTCACCTTCCTTTTCAGGCAGGTGCCTTCCATCTAATGGCCAGGAAGCAGGTGCTCCCTGGTACTTCAGAGGGCTGTGGTGGTGCCTGATGCAGAGGTGTCCTCTCAAGGGATAGCCTGTTATCCCCATGTACACGGGAGACCTGTGCAGAGTGGCCTCTACAGAAGACATTTATCAATGTTGTCCGCATCAGAAGGAGGCTCTTTCTCTGCCATAGCTCACATCTCTTACCTGCAGGACTGTGGGAACCATGTGGGAATCCAAGGTCTCTGGAAAAGGCCTAATCATAGGCTTCCTTGCCATGGCTATCCTGATTGATGCTCATTGTGGTAACTGGTAACCGACGTTGTCACTGGTAAACATGGATCTGCTGCCTCTGTAAATCTGGGGATTGGCTGCTGAAAGTCAGCATCAGAAAATGAGGGTACTTAGGTTGAGGAGCATCAGTTTCCCTGCCCTCCCACCTCCACCCCAGGCCCTGGCAGCCCCCTATTCCAGATTGAGATTGTGGTTTGTGGCAATGTTCGTGCTTTGAGTGCTAGGCAGAGGCAGAGCCATATAAGTAATGAAACATCAGCCTTATAGTGAACACTACGTGCCAGACACTGGCTCAGTGCTTTACATTTGGTAGTTCACAGGATCCTTAAACTGCCCCTTGTGCTTAGAGTCCAAGTAACCTCTGTGAGGCCACTGGAAGAGTAACCCATCTTTGAAGAGTGTCTCTTGCAGGCTCTTCTCAAGAGTATGGACCTTAGCAGTTATCAGGAGAGCTGGGTGGGGCTCTCTAGCATCTTCTGTGTCTCTAGTGGACTTTGATTGCAGGAGGATGGTATATGCCCAGTCCTCTAAGGCTGACTTAGGTACTCAGTGGATCCACAGGGGCAGGCTCTGAGCAGTTGCAGGTAATGTGCAAGGGCTGGAGATGATCTTATGGTCTGGCATGGGCAGAGGGGACACAGGTCCTGCAGGGATGAGCCTGGAGGGACAAAGAGTCACTGGCAGGAAGGAGATGGATTTAACATAGGAGGGCTGGTGGTTGTTGGCAGGACACATGCTGGGTTATGGAGAAGGGGCAGTCTGGTCAGTATGGGAGGTGCTGGCTGTGGCAGCAGCAGCAACACAAGTGAGGTTCTGGGGAGAAAGGAACCACAGAGTCCTTGGAGAGGGGAGGGTCGTGCCCTGCCCTTGGTGAGGGGATCGTATAGCCCAGTGGCACTGAGGGCAGACTGGAGGGCCAGGAGCTTTTTGCCCAATGTCCCTTCAGGGAAGAGGGGGTACAATCCTGGGTGAAACAGCTTAAATTGGACTAGTGGCCCTCCGTACCAGGAATCTGCTTGGGCAGACAAGCCCAGAGCCTCCCTGAACTATGGCACACTCATAGTGCTTTAAAAACCAGGAGAAGAACCTGAAAAGTCCAAATGCTCAGAAATCTTGTGAGGAGTGGGATTAATTAAGTAGGCTGGGACAGATGTCAGGCCAGAATGTTATCAGATAACATTCTTTGCAGGATTTCAGTCTTCTAATATTTGTTTAGAAACTACAGAATGCTTGTAAAGAAAGTTTGTCCTGAAGTTGTTGGGGGGCAGTGTTCTATATGGATGTTCATTAAGAGAGGTTTCTTATAGGAAAATACCTTGTGACACGTCCCGAAGGTGGAGGTGGGGGGGGGCAGGTGTATACCATAGTTGCCTCTTATTTACACTGCATTTTCATTTCTTACATTTTGAAAAGATAAATTGTGCACAAGCTATACAGCACAAAAGAAGGTAAAGTGTCTCCCTCTGATGGTGTCCCCAGTTCCACTCAGAGGAGGCAGCAGCAGGGCTCCACATGCTGGTGAATGCGCCTATGAGGGTGGAGGACAGGCGTCGCCTCAGCCTCGGCCCAGGCACCAGGGCAGCCCACCATGCCCACACCATCCTCCGCATTTCCCTATTTCACCGGGGAAATAGCACCCTGTCAGGGCTCTTTAAATGAAGCTTCTCTTTATGTGATACTCTTCACATCATCTCATTTCGGCAGACTTCTCCGAGTGTTCATCCCTTCCTGAGATAAATTTAAGAGCCAATGTCTGTGATTTTCCATATCCAAACACACATATCAACCATTTCCTTGTAAATTAACTCAGAGTCCTTGATGGGGAGTGAGGGGGAGTGAGCAGCAGGCAGAGGGCCCTGCCTGTCTGCCAGACCCTGGGTGGGAACAGGTTTCTCTGGGCCTGCCCCAGGCTCCGCGCCCTTCCATCTTCCTCCCTGGGCGTTGACTTGTGCTGTGTCAGCAGCTGGCTAAGGCTCTGCCTCTGCCCTGGCCCACACCCTGTGGGGTCAGACACCAGCCCCAGGCCCCATCCTGAGGCAGAGACCTCCCGTGGGGCTGCCGTGGGTGCTGCGTTCTATCAGGGTAAGTCTGGCAGCCCCAAGGTTAATCGGGTTCAAGTGCATTTTTCAAACATATGTAAACTGTTAAGTGTAACAGCGAAGAATAAACTGTCGGGCGAGGAAACACCAGGTTTTCTGTATTGCTCTTCTCCTTCTCCTCCCAGTTCTCACACACGTGACAGCCTCTGTCCACGTAGCCAGCCCGTTGTTTTGATAGAGGAACCCAAGGAGAAGAAAGAATGGTTTTCTTCCCCTAGAAATCAAGCTTACTCTGTAAAAGACGAAGTGTGTGGTTGTAGCCTCAGAAGCAGTAGCTGATACCTACCAACTGTTGTAGCATATAACTTGATTCATGAATCCTCACCGAATTCATTAGGCCTGAAGGTGACCTAATGATTGTCCCCATTCTCTAGAAAGGGAAAGCAAGCCTCAGGTGTGTGTTGGCACTGCTACAACCAAGTGCGGGAGCTGGGATTCACGCCTGCACTGACAGCAGGCCCCAACCCCAGCACGGTGCAGCCGCTGCACCCTGCTAAACACAGACCACTGAGGTGAGCTAACACAGAAGCACTGGAGGTATTCATTCCTTGGGCTGGGTTGGTGGGGCAGAGGAAGGTAGTGTCTGTCAAGAATCCTGTCTCTGTTTGTTAATGGGCGTAATGCAGAATTACTTAGTTTTTAACTTTGAAATATGAAAAGCAGGTTACTAGAGAAACTTCCAAATTAGGCTGTGTTTCTATTCTTACTGCGAGACTTGGGGAAGGTGGGAAACTGGACCAGATGCTCATGGGCTCTTAGGGGGGTGTCTATAACGTGGGCTTAACAGCAAGGGACAAGTGTGTGTTGGACTCCGAACATCTGCAGAGAAGCCACAGAATGGCTGATTGTTACAAAATACTTTGTATCCTGTACACACACACACACAAATGCTACTTTCTGTTACTGCTGTAGGTTTTATTTTCTCTGTGGAATTCCTGGTTCCTTTGAGGCCCCAGGACAGGCAGACTGGAGAGCTTTTCTGTGGCCCATGAATGAGGTCCCAGGAGCCTTGGGTTGACAGCTCAGCAGGCTTCAGACTCTGCCACTCATCTCCTGAAAAGGTGAGATGCAGGCCGGTGGATTCTGGACCCCCGGGAGAATTGGAGGAAAGTGTGGTGCAGTCAGGATGCAGGAAACTCATAGCAATCACTCCCCGATTGGGGTTGATTGGGTTAAGGCTTTCCAGAATGGTGTAAAACAGTTCTGAACTCAGTGAACTGCTGATGGAAGCCCGATGAATTGAAAGAAATACAATAAACAGATTGCTCGTCATGTTGTTGGCTTTGTAGCAAATATCTGTTTTCTCCTCGGGATTACGTGAACATTTGCTTTCCTTTGATTTCTGGTGGTTGTTTTCAATATTTCTTTTGTTAGCAGAGATGCTTCAAAAAGCTCTGTAGAGCCCCTGACTCTTGCTTTTGCAAGGTTTGTGTTTAGAGTTTGGCGCAGCCTCCACACATCACCTGTTAGCTGTTAGGGGTCTAATTCTGTAAGCCATGACTTCATCTCCCTAAAGGAAGAGAGACAGAATGCTTCAATACAGCAGATACAGTTTAGTTCAAGATGTTTGGGGGGTGGGGTAGGGGGAAGACTCTAAGCCTTTGGTCTCTGGATGAACTTGGAAAGTAGACCTGTCAAAGGTATTCACGTTCAGACAGCTGGTCGTAGCTGAAAAGGCTGCCAAATAATGCCATTATTCACGGCTGTGGGAATTGTGTCAAGTGGCCTTAAAGCAGTCATGCTCAGTGGGACTGGGCAATGGTGGGCCCAGGGGGCCTCCGCAGCACTTGCTGCTCTGAGAAGAGACTAAGGTCACATTGCTGGTCCTGGCACTACAAATGATGGCTCTGGTGGCTCACAACTTGCCAGACTGGCCCTGGCTAGGAGTGGGAACCAGAGATATTTGGGTGTTTTGCAAGTTTGATCTTAAAACGAACAGATCTTTAAAAAAACTCATAAGCTGACCAGTGTTGCTCCTCATTCAACTTGTCCTCATGCAACGTTTATCATTGGGAACCTGACCACACTTAAAGTCTTCTCCAGAACTGGCCCCAAACCTGCCCATTGCTGGTCATTCGCTGGCCAGAAAGATGTGGCTTGAGCAGGTGGAGAACCCGGTTCAGGGTCTGTTTCTTCTCTTCCTAAGTGTTCTTGCCCGCTTTCCTTCTGTGGTTTCTTGTAGATTCAATTTGTTTCAGTTATAGCCACGATGGCTGTGGCTCCTGAAAACTCCCTCCAATGGGGGATCCAAGCATTGAGCTCTGGAAACCATGAAAAGGACCTGGGTCTGTAGATGTGGTGCTTTCCCTGATTCTCTTTCCCAGAATCCTTTTCCTTTAATCCAGGTAGGCAAATTTAGAGATGCACAAGACACAAGATGAATCAGGTGCAGGAAATCCTCCCTTGCAGGAAGGCATGGGTTTCATGCAAGTTGAGGTGGAGCTGAAGCTGGCTCTGGCTGCCCCAGGAGGCTGCCCTCTTGCTTGTGGGCCCTACTCACTGGGTAGGGGCAGTGCTCATTTGCAAAGGCGATGGTCAGTTACTAGGAAGGAAAGTGAACGAGGGACTCTCCTTTGGTGGCACATGCCTTGCCACAATCCCTCACAGCCAGCACCCTCTCCCCCCCTGCAGCAGGCAGCCCTCTCCTGCCCAGGCAAGGCCCTTGTGATGGCTGATGCTGAAACTGGCCTGAGGACCAGAGGGTGGGCATTGATGAAGACCTGGCGAGGCCTGAGCTCATTCATGCTCTAGGTTCCCACCTTTGTTAGCTGTCAGATGCGGCCTTTGTCTTTTTCCCTGGCTGCTTATACTGCACCAGCTCTCTGCCAGCAGCAGCGGACTGGGCAGATGGGCATGGAACGTGCTTCTCATAAAAGGTGTGCCTCCAAGGTGCTGTGTGTGTGTGTGTGTGTGTTTGTGTCCCTTGACAAAGGAGTTGCTATGGTAACTACCCTCTGGAAAACATGCAGGAGTAAACAGAAGATAAAGCTCTTGCTCAACTAACTGGAGTGTGAATCTGTGCCCCTCTGTATTATCCTCACTTGACACACCTCCTCTCTCTCCTCCCAGGCTGAGCCAAAGGCCTTCCCTGTGGCAGTAGAGCGTGGGAGGGCCAGTCATCTTGGCACTCGCAGATCGCAGATGGAAGGCGAGCTCAGGTTTGCAGCAAGAAAGGAGTGGTAGATATTCCTGCTCCTTGGTGAAGGCAGAGGAATGAGACCCCTGCCCTCTCTTTGCAAGGAGCTGCAGTGCTCCTCATCCCTTGAGACACCTATCTTTAGTATCACTCCCCGGTGGCTTGGGGCTGAGTCAGCAGTAGGTGAGCACAGTCCTTGAGTTTTCCCAAGTGGAGAAACACAGGCCATTGAAATTTCAGCCACAGAGTAAGAGTGGGGTGGGGAAGGAAAGCCCATGGAAGTGAGGGGAATTCCTGGAGGATTGAGCTCCAGATTTCTGAGCCATGGGTGTTCCTTCCAGGCCAGGCCACCCTTGTATTACGTGCTGCCTGCCTCCCACCCAAATTAGTGGCCCAAGGCCACTTAGTTGTGGTGACCCACCTCTCCCCCTCCCCCTCGGGTTTTTGCATCCTTATCACCACCACGTTGGCTTTGGTGCACACAGGACAAGCTAAATGAGCAGTGCCTGAAGTAAGACCACAAACCTTCCCCACAGTGGCCACTGTACCCTCTCTGGGCATGAGCCCTTCAAGTAACACTGTGTCTGCGTCCCTGAGAAGCTGTTATTTCACACGATCTTGCCAGAGAGGGGGCTGAGGGCACTACTGTGGGTCTAATGAAGGCCAGGTGAAGCTTACTTAGCACATAATGGGGAAAAGGCTATAATCCATCCACCTTCCTCTGTATGTTCCAGCTCTGCAGATACTGTTGGCTCCTTGTTTCCCTGTAGTCTCAGAAAACCAGGGACAGTGAGGGGATGGTGGAGGCCAGGAAGAATGCTAGGTAGGCTACAACTCTGTGGGACCAGTTGCTCCTCTCTGCCTTGTTGCCACTTGGGACCCAGCACGGAGCCCAAGGAGAGCCCACAGCTAGCTCTTTCTTCTCTGCCTTTACTCCTAGAGTCTGCTCACCTCAGGCGAGGCTCCTACTGTGGCTTCCTCACCAGCCATGGGCAGGACAGTAGTGTCGCAGTATGGTGCCTCCTCCATGAATGAAGGATGGAGTAGCCCAAGCTGGGCCCATTTCTGTATCATGGCACCTGGACCCTAGGGTCACTCCAGCATCCCAAACACCCTTTTCTGCTTGGCTGAGATAGGTCCATCTCTGCTGGGCATTGGAACACCTTGCCATTGTCACTTACAGGGAAGCTTCAGTGAAATTGGTAGGTGGGCTTTCTGCCCCTCCGGCTGCACTCAGGCTGCATGGGGAGCAGTCCCCTTGGGACTAACTGTTAAGGGTGGGAAATGGGCTGGCTCTCATCCTGTCCTCATGGGGCCTCACTCTAGCCATTCTCAAATGGGAAATTCAAGGTCAGGGTCTCTGGCCTGGGAGCATCAAGGTGGCACAGATCTCAGAGTGCCTCAGTGGTAGCGCATCATCAATGATGTGATTATTGAGTAAATGAATTCCTGCCTCTGATTCATCGTAGAAACCTGCCCCAGGTGTGACTGGTTTTCCACCACTGTCAATAGGAGAGTTTGCATGAGCAGCCACCCATTCATTCTTCAGCGTCCTATGCCATAGTTACTGCGTTGGATTCAGCAGCTAGAACTCCATCATGTATACCATGTAATATTGTAAATTCTAAATACAGGATTTTCAGGTAGCTATGATCTTTTCTCTGCTTATTTTATAGTGATTCTGAGTTTGGACTTTGCTGGAGACCTCTAATATTGACAACATAACCCAGAATACTAGAAATTCCTTAGTTCAGGGGGAGGTCACACTTGAGCTGGGCCCATGGGAGTGGTCATAGGCAAGACCATGACATGGGCAGAATTGCAGGCATGGGGAGGGGGGCTATAAGATGTATTTTTGGGTCCATCTGGGTTAAGAAAATGAGGAAGTGATGTTATTTATCAATAGAACTATGTTGCTGGGGAGAAAAAAACTCTTGCCAAAGGATACCTACTATTTTGCCCCATCTTTGGTGCTGTGGAAGAGCCATTGTCTTGTCCAGTGAGGGCCTGCCCTGAAGGATGGGTAAACGAACCCTAGCACCACCTGTGGGCCGGGCTCCTAGCTGTCTAGTTTTTAAACTGTTTTACAGTATCCAGCATACAGAATGCTAAAATACCACACACCTAGATTTTTTTTTTTTTTAAGATTTTATTTATTCGTGAGAGAGAGGAAAGAGACAGAGGCAGAAGGAGAAGGCGGCTCCCCGTAGGGAGCCCGATGCAGGACTCGATCCGAGGATCTGGGTATCACGACCTGAGCAGAAGGCAGACACTCAACCACTGAGCTACGCAGGTACCCCTGCATACCTAGATTTAATA
Source organism: Canis lupus baileyi (assembly GCF_048164855.1). NCBI lineage: Eukaryota > Metazoa > Chordata > Mammalia > Carnivora > Canidae > Canis > Canis lupus. The sequence goes on along the minus strand of NC_132847.1, from coordinate 24,647,976 downwards.
GCACTTAGCATATCACCACATTGGCTTTACTCCATGGAATTTGTCAGAATTATTTGAGAGTAAACTTCAGATGTCAAGATCCTTTACCCCTAAGTACTTGGGCATGTATCTCTTGTGAACAGTTCTCTGCAGGATAGTGACACTACGGTCACACCCAAGAAAATTAATAATCCTTTAGGACCCAATACCCAATCTATGACTAGATCTGTTTTCTCCAGAAAAACTTATAACTTTATTTTTGGTAATCAGTATTCCATCAAGCATTAATAGGCTTGGTATGTTGTGTTTTATTGTTTTGTGTCATTAACCTGTTCTACATCCTACCTCTTCTGGTTTATGTTTTTAGGATGTTGACATGGTGGTGTCCCTTCATATCCTTCTAGTTTTGAGTCTGAATGTGTAGGTGCTCCGTGTTGCTCTTGTCAACAGAGATGGGCCCCACCCCTGCCGGCCCACAGCACAGGCATGACCCGCTGCTCACGATGCCCCGCTCGCTCCCAGGGCCACACTGATGGCTCTGCACAGGGCTGTGTGGAGGGCCGATTACAGGCAACCCATTCTGGGAAACAGGTTCACGAGTCTGCTCCACCACTTCCTACTGAGGGACCTTTAGATGGTGGTCCCTTCTCTCTGAGTCTCTGGCTTTTTGTCTCCAAAACAAAGGGGATGGACTGGGGGCCTCCTGATCCCACTCAGCACCTCTGCAACTTGGCTTGAAGTTGGCAGGGCAGAGCGCCTGCAGCTTCATGCCTTGAGGTAGCTGCTTCCTGAGGCTGCTGCCCGTGCCCATTCCCAGCACCATGAACAGGGAGATTGGGAGGATGCCTGAGATCCTCTGACACTAACATTACCGGCTGTTCTTTCCCTCTGCTCCCCACAGCGGAGATTCTGGAACTGGCTGGCAATGCAGCAAGAGACAACAAGAAGGGACGGGTCACGCCCCGGCACATCCTGCTGGCTGTGGCCAATGACGAAGAGCTCAATCAGGTATGGGGCTCTCCTTTGCCTCCTGCCCCAAAAACTTGGGTCCACAGTCCTACTACCCAAGGGGCACAGGGAGGTTGATGTTTGGCTGGCTGTCAGAGGTGCACGCTGCATTTTGGACATCTCTGACACCCATGCCAGTTTTTCCTCGAGGCTTTATTTGGGGACAGGAGGAAATGAAATGAGGCATTTGGCTCTCCCTGGAGGGAAGACAGTGGAGTCCCACTGCAGTGAGGGACTCTGAGGACTTGCTTTCTGTAAATTTAGCCTGGGTCCCGTCAGCATCCTTGGAGGTGCCATGGAGGAAGGAGCTCTAACAACTAAGCAAGAATGAATGAGCAGGGCAGACTTCTTCTAGGTCAGAAGCAGGGTGGACAGGCTAACCATCTGCTACTTTGATTTTCCTGCAAGCTGCTAAAAGGAGTCACCATAGCCAGTGGGGGAGTGTTACCAAACATCCACCCGGAGTTGCTAGCAAAGAAACGAGGATCCAAAGGGAAGTTGGAAGCCATCATCACGCCACCCCCGGCCAAAAAGGCCAAGTCTCCATCCCAGAAGAAGCCCGTGTCTAAGAAAGCAGGAGGCAAGAAAGGGGCCCGGAAATCCAAGGTATGTGATTTGGTAGGGGTATGGGGGTTGGGGCAGGGCAGATGTGCATAGGTGAGGTCCTGAGTGGCTCCCCCCATGCTGAGGGCTTATCCAAGGACTGAGGAGGAACATGTGGGAGCTGCTTGTTCAAGTGGCCAGAATCTGAGCAAAAAACCTGCATTCTTGCAGGCATGGGGTTGGTGGTGGGGAGGTTGGGAGACCCAGGCTGGAAGGACCCCATTCCTGGCCTGCCAGGGAGATGCTCACACCTCGGGGAAGGGATCTGTGTGTGCAGGAGCTTTCCTGTGCTAGGGGTGGCTGCCATTGGGTCCTGCCTAAAGGTGCTGGCTGCCAGCTGCCCCTGACACCCTCAGAACTATCAGTGTGTTGCCATGCCCACATGTCCTCCTCTGAGCATCTTCGAGGAAGGATGGTTCAGACAGTTTGCTCTTTAGAATAGTTGCCTTGTTAAGGGAGAAAACAGATGTGTTATTCAGATGCTCTTACCAGACTGAGCTTGGACGGAGATGAGGTTCTAGGTGCTGATTGTTTTGTGGTCGAGTGAAGCCTTGTCATTAGTATGATCTGATGTCTTCTTGAGTGGGGCAGGCCGGCTAATCCCCTGCCCTGATCCTCACAATGGAGGTGCAGCTGCTCATTCTCAGGAGGTCTGGGCCTGTGGGTGGTTGTGTTCACTTGTCTGAGCATCGGTGGGAGGCTCCGAAGCAACTGGAACACATGCTCTGTGTTCCTTCCTCACTGGACCCTGCCTGTGAGCTATTGTCACAGCCTCAAGGGCCAAAAATTAGGGACAGTGCAGTGAAAGGTCATCATTAATAAAATGGAATCTTCAGCTGTCCTTCTTTGCCTTGCCCTGGGGCACCTCCTTAGGTGTGATCCTTGTGGTCTCTGGCCAGACCTAGAAGAAAGTTTCACCTGGCAGGGACCTGCCTATTCTTTGAGACTCTCAGTAGTAGCTTCTGGAAAAAGCCTTGTGGGTCAGATGCAGTGTCAGCATATTCTTCCCACCAGAACCCAAAGCCTTTGACTACATGGGATGGTGAAGACCTCTTCCCAAGGCGAGGCTGCAGGAGCACTGCTCCTCAGCCACGCTGCTGCCCGCGCTCCCAGCACGTCCCCTCCTCTGACCCAGTCCCCTGGCCTCTGACTCCACACCTATACAATTTGCCAACCTTTGGTAGTTGAGGTGGAAGAAGCTGCACCGTCTGGGTGCAGACAAATGCTGCCCTGAATACAACAAAATCTGGATTGGTCTTGCCAACAGACCACCACCCTGGCCACCACCAGGCCGCCACCTGACTGAGATTCCTTCCCAGGTCTCTGAGAGAGAAACCCGTTACTGAAGAATCTCCTACATGTTCTTTCCAGGCACTTGTACTCCACCTTGCTCACAAGTTCTACACGAGTTCGCAGAATGCTGCCTTACTCATTCCTGCCAACTGTGAAATTAGCAGATTGAACTGTGTCTTCCTCCCCTTTCAAGATTTGCGTTTGTGGGGAGGAGCAGGGGAAGAGGCCTGTGCAAGCCTTCCTAAATGTTAGAAGAGCAAAATGTCAAGTCCCTCATGTCTAGATCATGGGTCCTAGGGAACTGGCTGCCCCCAGGGCAGGGCCCTTGGGCTTTGGCTTAGCCTTCCTTGAGCTGTGGCCCGAGTATGGTCCTTGTTTATGTAGACTCCTTGCTTATTGACATCTGAGCAGCCCCTCCAGCTGTGTGCCTCGGGCAACCCTGGGCTGAACCCTGCTTGTGTCACCCCTTATGTCCTCCTGGTACTTTTTTGCCTGACATCTTTCTGGCCTTCCCACTTTACTAAACACTAGGAACTCTGTTTCTTTCTTTTTGGACTTAAAATGAAGGGTGTGTGTGTGTTTGTGTGTGTGTGTATGTGTCTTTAGCTCCTGGTAGCTATATTTGGAACTTACTGTTTCTAATAACCATATGCCAATAATCACTCAAACACTCAGCTTTCCCCTTGATTACAAAAGCAGGAAGTCTGTTATGGTGGTCTGTTTTTCTTCCACACAATAAAACACATTGTCTGCTTACTGTACCAGTATTTGGCTAACATTAAACCCTGGGGGAAGCTGAAATTGGAACCGTGAACAGCTAATTTTCAAAACATTTGTTTAATGTAAATTGTGGTGTCAGCTCCCAGAAACAGCAGAGAACCTGCATCTCCAGGTTTAAGTGGAATGTTCTGAAAATAACCTTTCCAGAGACACGCAGAAAAAGCCTTAGGAACATGCTAAAGCACTTGGAGTAAAAGGGAGTTGGTATTTTTCAAGTGTCAACACTTGAATTCCAAATCATAATTTTCCCCCCAATTCTATATAATTGGGAGGTTTTGAAAATCTCCAGTTGTGACAGCTGAGTCAGCTATCATGGAACCAGTTAGAGGAGGCAGCAGAACCCACTGGGGCTGGGAGTCCAGAGCCCGGATGGTGCCTTAGGGCTCCTCCTTCCTACTTGGGTGGCCTTGGGAAAGTCTATGCCTCAGTTTACCGCCCTCCCATAAAATGATGAGGTCCATTCCAGCCTTATATTTCAACGACTGAATATTTACACCATTGTTTCTTATTAGGTAATATGTGTGAGAGTGGGGATAGTGCAAGGAAGGATGCTGTAAGATCTCACTGTCACCACAGCCCCCCCAAGCCTCCCCAGAGCAGTCTCTGTAATGAGAGTTTATGTACCTTGCAGAGAGTCTATGCATATAAAAGCATGGAGACCTGTAAAGCTCTCCTTGTCATCCCTGCCTTTATTTTTAAAGATTTTATTTATTTGAGAGACAAACTATGTGCGAGCATGAGTGGGGAGGGGCAGAAGGAGAAGGAGAGAGACTCTGAAGCAGACACCATGCCGAAGGTGGAGCCTGATGCAGGGCTTGATTCCACGATGCTGAGATCACAACCTGAGTTTAAATTGAGTCAGGGGATCCCTGGGTGGCGCAGTGGTTTGTTGCCTGCCTTTGGCCCAGGGCGGGATCCTGGAGACCCGGGATCGAATCCCACATCGGGCTCCCGGTGCAGGGAGCCTGCTTCTCCCTCTGCCTCTCTCTCTCTCTCTCTGTGACTATCATAAATAACAAAAAAAAAAAAAAAAAAGAAATTGAGAGTCAGACGCTTAACTGACTGAGCTACCCAGGCACCCCCCCCCAATACCTGTCTTTAAATATTTATAAAAATGCTGTTACCCACTGTTTTGGCAGGGTGGCACAGTGGTTAAGGGGGCCAGCTCACTTGGTTTTGTGTTCTAATTCTGCCATTTCCTGGCTGTGTGACTTTAGGAAGTGACTGAATTTCTCTGGTATCTCCGTTTCCTCACCTGTGAAATGGAGCTGGAACACGACGGGGTGGTTGGAAGGCTCAGGAGAGCACGGTGTCAGATCCTTTTCACAATGCCTGGTGCACACGTTTGCTGCTGCTCTTACTCCCTTGTTCTTCCACCACTCTGAACATAGAGCTGGCTCTGGAATATTTTGTGGTGTGGTTCTAGTGACCTAGACTGTAGGCAAAACCCCTCTAACCTGTTCTCTGTGAGTGAACTTGCAGTTGTTCTGAGCATTCTGCCCAGCAGTGCCACAGTGGCCCTGATGGTATGTGGGTGTCCATGCTCACGCATCTGTAGGACAGAGTTCCTGATGTGCGGTTGCTGAGGCAGACACTTCTGATGGCTGTTGCTTACACACACAGCATCTTACTCCGTTCAGAAATTTGAAACGCTGCCTCCTCCTTTTAACATTTAACACCAAAGTTGTTGCAAGAAGATGCATTCCTTTGGTCAGTAGTCATTGGATATGCACGTGCTCATTCTCATTCCTGCTGCTGAGGGTCCAGCAGTGAACAAAGGCCCTTGGCCTCTGGGGGGACTCACTAAGCGTTGGTCTGGTGAGGGCAGCAGAGTCGTTATATAAGAGGTGTAGGGGGCAGTGGGCACTGTGACAGGAGTACAACCGAGTGACAGCAGAGGGGTTGTTGCTTTACAGAGGCAGTCAGGTCAGGCCTCTCTGGTAAGGTGACCTTGGAGCAGAGACGCGAGACATAAGGTGTCTAGATGTTCAAATGACGGGCGGGAGAGCACTTGTGGCAGAGGACCAGCAAGCATGCCTGTCCCCTCCCAGAGGGAGCTCGGCAGGGCTGGTTCTCCATGTTTCCAAGACTTGCACACTTCTGGCAGTTGCACACTTGCACACTTCTGGCACTTCAAGCCTAGGAGTGCTTCTTTATGATAACGGTTTTCAAATGCAGAAAATACTAAAGATTCAAAGGAAGCTGTTTATGCTGAAAGCAGTCTAAGACTGCTTGTTAGAATGTTTACTGAGAGCCATAGGATAACCTTTAGGGGATCTCCAAGAAGATTGTTTTTGCCAAAATTCTGGATTAAAAAATCTCTCACCTAGGGTTTTTCTTATTTCTTTTTAGTTTTTATTTTAATTCGAGTTAGTTACCATGCAGCATCCTATTAGTCTCAACTGTACATTGTAGTGATTCAACCTCACCTGGGACTTTTCAAAGATAAACCGGACTACCACCCCCAACTAAACTATACCCCTCACGTGGAAATCACCCCCTGGACCATGAAGGTACGCCTGGTCCTCACTGCTTGGCAGAAAGGCCATGATGAATTTGATAGAGCACCTTTTTGTTTTCTGAGAAATATTTAAACTGGAAATCGAGTGATCCGTGTCTGGGTAGGGGATGCCAAAGAAAGAGACTGGTTTTTGTGAGAAGCTGCCATCCTTGCAAAATATTGCTGACCTTTTAATGAGCTTTCTTTTTTTATTTTATTTTTATTTATTTTTAATTTTTAATTTTTTAATTTTTTATTATTATTATTTTTTTAATGAGCTTTCTAGCCAGTCAGACATGAGGGCGAAAGAGACCGGGCATAGGTAATCTTGGGTTGATGATTTCACATAAGGCTCTTTGGACACTCAACCCTACGTGTTCTTAAATAGGTCTCCCCCTGACTCTGACTGAATAGGTTTGCACTGTTGAAAACAGTGAAAACAGTGCAGCGTGCAGGTCCCATACATGAGATGTTTGGATTTGTAGAACAATATTAAATTCTCCAACATCAATTATGTTGGAGGTTGACAAAGAGTATTGCTTGCTAGCTTTTTCCCCTCCTCCTTTTTCTCCTCCTCCTGGGAAAAAAAAAAACATCTACCACCAACTATCACCATTTCATAAGAGAAAATGGCATTTTCATCTGAAAAGGCTGGGAAGGGAAGTAATCCCAACTATAGCCTCTATGTAAAGCTAAGAGGGGAACAGTTACTATGATTTGAATGCAGTGACATCTCATGAGGCACCTGAGTGCACCTAAACTACCCTGTCGTCCTGTCGTGGGCTGGGAATCTGGCACGGAAGAGACATGGGCTATCTGCCAAGTAGCCAGACTACAGAGAACTGGGATGGAACGGCCTGTCCTACACAGACAGGGTTTGGCAGCTTTCTCTCAAGGCCACTGGTTTATCAGTTCTCCCACCTTAGACTCATTTTTCCCATGGGGAATCAAAGGCAGAGGAAAGTTAAGCAATTTGCTCTAGGTTACATCACTAGTAGAACCAGATATCTGATGCAGAATTTCAGAGCCCAAACTTCATGTCACCCGTGTGTCCTGTGACCATGGACCACTTGGTTCCCTTGGGAGAAGCCCCTCTGTTCTGTAGGTGGAGGGCTGACATCCATTGTAGGGCAAGTGGGGCAACTACTTAAATATTTTTTTTTTCAATACCACACTCTGGACTCTAGCTGAATATATTTGTACACTCATGATGTATATATTCTGCTTAAAATTTCCACCACTTGTCCTCTATAGCACTGTTTTCCAGTTTTATGAAGATATGCTTGACATACAGCACCTCATACATGTAAGGACTTGACTTATGTATATTGTGAAATGCTCACTACATAAGTTTAAATGATAGCCGCTGTCTCCTGTAGATTCAAAAAAAGCAAAAGTGTTCGTTTTTGTGATGACAACTCTTAGGATTTACTGTCTTAATAACTTTCAAAAACACCATGCAGCACGATTAACTATAGTTGTCATGCTGTGCATTACACCCCCTGTACTTCTTTACCTCATAACTAGAAGTTTGTACCTTTTTGGGTAATATTTAAGAAAAGAAATATGGTTGAACTACAATGTTAAATTAGTTTCGGGCATATAGTGTAGTGATCTGTCTTCTCTGTATGTTTTACTGTGCTCACTGCGAGTGTAGCTACCATCTGTCACCCTGTAACATTATTATAATTTCATTGACTTAATTCTCTATGCTACACCTTCTATCCTTGTGACTTATTCTGTAACTAGAAGCTTGTACCTCCTACGGCCTTTATCACCCATTTGCCCATCACCCTACCCACTTCTCCCCTGGCAGCCATTACTTCTCTGTATTTATGATTCTGTTTCCGCTTTTTGTTTTATTCATCTCTCTTTTTTTTTATTCATCTCTTTTGATTTTTAGATTGCATATGTAAGTAATATCCTATGTTACTTACCTTTCTCTGATTTATGTAGCATAACATTCTCTAGGTCCACCCTTGTTCAAATAGCAAGATAAGACAGAGTAATATTCTATTGTGTGTGTATGTGTATGATATATGTATATACCACTTCTTTGTGCATTCACCTGTTGATGGACATTTGAGTTGCTTTTCTATCTTGGGTATTGTAAATAATATTGCAATAAACATAGGAGTGCATATATCTTTCCAAAATAGTGTTTTCTGTTTCTTTGGGTAAATAACAAGTGATGGAATTACTGGATCATATAGTAACTGTATTTCTTATTTTTTTTTGAGGAACCTCCATATAGTTTTCCACAGTGGCTACACCAATATATATTCCCACCAACGGTGCACAGGGGTTCTTTTTCTTCACATCCTCGCCAACACTTGTTTTTTCTTGTCCTTTTGATATTAGCCATTTTGGTAGGTGTGAGGTGATAACTCATTGTGTTTTTTTTTTTTTTTTTCATTGTGGTTTTGATTGGCATTTCCCTGATGATCGGTGATGTTTTGCATCTTTTCACATGTCTGTTGGCCAAATATGTCATCCTTGGAAAACTGTCTACTCATGTTCTCTGCCCATTTTTAATTGCTTTTTATTTTGATATTGAGTTGTAGAAGTTCTTTATATACTTTAGATATTAACCCCATATTGGATATATCATGGCAAATCTTTTCCTATTCAGTAAGTTGCCTTTTTATTTTCTTGATGGTTTCCTTAGCTGTGCAGAAGTTTTTTAGTTTGATGTAGTCCCAGTAGTTTGTTTTTGTTTTTGTTTCCCTTGCTTAGGGAGATATATCTAGAAGAATGTTGCTAAGGTCAATATCGGAGAAATTACTGCCATGTTTTCTTCTGGTTTTATGGTTTCATGTCTCACATTTAGGTCTTCAATGCATTTTGAGTTTATTTTTGTGGAGGGTATAAGGAAGCGGTCTAGTTTCATTCATTTGCTTATAGCTGCCCGTTTCCCAGCATCATTTACTGAAGAGACTGTCTTTTCCCCATTATGTATTTTTGCCTTTCTTGTTGAACCATATAAGCATGGGCTCATTTCTGGGTTATCTATTCTCTTCATTGATCTGTGTGTCTCTTTTTGTGCCAGTACCATACTGTTTTGATGACTACAGCTTTTGTAGTATATCTTGAAACCTGGGACTGTGATACCTCTAGCTTTGTTCTTCTTTCTCAAGGTTGCTTCGGCTATTTGGGGTCTTTTATGATTCTATATGAGTTTTAGTTTTCTTGTTCTAGTTCTATGAAAAGTGCTATGGGTATTTCGGAAGAGTTTATGTTGAATCTGTACATTGCTTTTGGTGGAATGGATATTTTAACAATATTCCAATCTGTGTGCATGTAATATCTTTTCATTTCTTTCATCATTGTCTTAGACTGTTCAGAGTACAGGTCTTTCTCCTCCTTGGTTAAATGTATTTCTAGGTGTTTTATTCTTTTTTTGTGCAATTATAAATGGGATTGTCTTAATTTCTCTTTTTGCTAGTTCATCATTACTGTATAGAAACACAACCAATTTCTGTGTATTAATTTTGTATCCTGCAACTTTACTGAATTTGTTAATTCTAGGGGGTTTTTGATGGAATCTTTAGGGTTTTCCTGTATAGTATCATATCATCTGCAAACAATGACAGTTTAATATCTTCCTTAACAATTTGGATCCCTTATATATATTTTTTTCTTTTTTGATGGCTGCAGCTAGGACTTCCATTACTTTGTTGAATACAAGTGGTGAGAGTGGACATCCTCGTGTTGTTCCTGATAGGGGAAAAGCTATCAGTTTTTCCCCATAGAATATGATGTTAGCTGTTTTTCACACATGGCCTTTATTACATTGAAGTATATTTCCTCTAAACCCACTTTATTGATAGAGTTTTCATCATGAATGGATGTTGAATATTCTCATGCTTTTGGGGGGTGCATCTATTGATGATCATGTGATTTTTATCCTTCATTGTGTTGATGTGGTGCATCACATTGAGTCATTAGCAAATATTGAACCATCCCTACATCCCCAGAATAAATCCCACTCGATCATGGTGAATGATCTTTTTAATGTATTCTTGAATGCAGTTGCCTAATATTTTGTTAAGGATTTTTTAAAATCTGTGTTTATTAAGGATATTGGATCTAGGACACCAGGACCCTGCTCCCCATCCACCCATGCTCCCAACATGTAGGGGGAATGTAAACCATGGCATTAACCAGTCTTCCTGACCTGGAGAGAATTCTAGCAGCTCCTCTGCCATTTGGGAGTTCTAGGGCTGGATCTTTTACGTAGTAGCCTCTCTCTTAAGCAAAGGCTGTTTTTTTCAGTGCCCCAGAGTAGATAGATCTGCTTCCAGTGCTTCATTACTATTCCTCCCTACTGCAGTTCATTGCAGCAATGGTGGGGGTTGCCTTCGTTATCATGCTTCCATCTCTTTTGCTGTTTTTCTCTATGTGGTCTCTTTATCTTTTGTTATGTAGAAGCTGTTCAGTCAGCCCTCAGCTCTTCAGAAGGAATTGCTATATCAGTTGGAGTAGATTTAGTGTGTCTGTGGTGGAGGTGAGTTCAGGGTCTGCTCACATCACCATCTTAGACTGGAACTCTAGGTGAAAGCTGGTGTCTTTTGACCACTGACATCCAAGTCCCCCACAAATACACAATGGTAAGTCAAAAATGAGGTACAGGGCCTTAGATGGAATTTGAGCAAGTTAAGGGACCTTTCTTTATCTTCGTAGTACATTTAACTTCATTGGAGAATTTATTTTTTTTCTCGATTTTTGTCAAGATTGTGTTGGATTCATTTGGGTTATTGTATGTAGCAGTTAGCACTGAGTCTGTGCATTTCAGGATTGGAATTTACCACCAAGGGATGATACATTCTGCTCTGGAGATATTTAAGTTGTTTCCAATTTGAGGCTCCTACCAAGATTCCTGCTACAAAGTACATGCCTTTTGGTGCACACATGTTATGTTGTCTTGGGAGAATACCTTTAAGAATTGTGATATCATAGGGTATTCATATGTTCAGCTTTAGTAGAGAGTGCCAAATAGTTTTCCCAAGTGGTATAAAAGTATGGAGTCCCAATGCAGCAAATGAGGCAGGCTTGCCAAGGCAGGCTAATTTGAGAGATAAATGTTGAGAGATAAATGTTAGCCATCCTGGTGGGTGGTGCATAGTCTTGATGACCAGTTAGCTTTAACATATGCTCAAACAAATTTTGGCCCTTTGTTTTTTTTATTTATTTATTTATTTATTTATTTATTTATTTATTTATTTATTTATTTATTTATTTTTATTTTTTTATTTTTTTTATTTTTTTTTATGATAGGCACACAGTGAGAGAGAGAGAGGCAGAGACACAGGCAGAGGGAGAAGCAGGCTCCATGTACCGGGAGCCCGATGTGGGATTCGATCCCGGGTCTCCAGGATCGCGCCCTGGGCCAAAGGCAGGCGCCAAACCGCTGCGCCACCCAGGGATCCCAATTTTGGCCCTTTGGATAATTCCTTTTGTGCTAGTGTTTTGTGCTGTTTTAAAAATTAGGATTAGCTATCGATTTTAAATGACTTACTTCCTTTTATATTATGGATATGGATTCTTTTTTTATTGAGATGTAATTGGCATTTAATATGACAGTAATTTCAGGTGTACAACATGACGATTTGATATTTGTGTACATATTGTGAATGATCACCATAGTATGTCCAGGTAACCTCTACCAGCATACATAATCACCAAGCTAGTTTTCTTAGGATGAGAACTTTTAGGTCTACTTTATTAATAGCTTTCAAATATGCAATACAGTTTTACTAACTATAGTCACCATTCTGTATATTACCTCCCCATGACTTCTTTCTTTTATAACTGCAACTTTGTACCTTTTTAAAAAAATTTGTTTATTCATGAGAGACAGAGAGAGGCAGAGACACAGGCAGAGGGAGAACCAGGCTCCATACAGGGAGCCCCATGTGGGACTGGATCCCAGGTCTCCAGGATCACACCCTGGGCTGAAGGCAGCGCTGAACCGCTAAGCCACCCGGGGTGCCCAACTTTGTACCTTTTGACCTGCTTCACCAGTTACACACACATACACATACCCCACTGCCTGTGTCAACCATCAGTCTGTTCTCTGTATCTAGGAACTTGGGGTTTTTTTTGTTTTGTTTTTTTTCTTTCGGTAATTCTACCTATAAGTGAGAACATACAGTTATTTGTCTTTCTCTGTGGTTTATTTCACTTAGTATAATGCCCTCAAGGTCACATCTGTCTTTTTATGGCTTAATAGCATTGTGTTCTATATGTGTGTGTGTGTGTGTGTTTGTGTGTGTAGATGTATATATAAAATGATTTAGAAGATATGTATTATAAGACATAATAAAAATAATATGACATTAAATATGTAAGGACATATATATTAGAATATAAAACATGTTAGTGTATATAATAGGTAAACACCTTTATCAAATTTTCACATATTCTTTATCCATGTTTCCATTGATGGATACTTAGGTTCTTTTCATTACTGGGCTATAAATACATAAATAATGCTGTAGTCAACATGGGGGTGCACATATCTTTTGAGGTAGTGTTTTTGTCTTCTTCAGAAGTAAAAATTGCTGCATCATATGGTAGTTCTATTTTTAATTTTCTGGGGAACTTCTGTGCTGTTTTCCATGGTGGCTGCACCAATTTACATTTCCACCAACAGTGCACAGGGAATTCCCCTTCTCCATGTCTCCATGTCATTTTGATAGCAGCGTAATAGGTGTGAGGTGATATCTTACTGGGGTTTGGATTTGCATTTACCTGATGATTTGTGATGTGGAGCACCTTTTCAGGTATTTGCCATCTGTATGTCGTCTTTGGAAAAAATGTCTACTCAGATTCTGACCACTTTAAGTTTTTATTTAAATTCCAGTTAGTTAACATGCAGTATAATATTCCTTTCAGGTGTGCACTGTAGTGACCTAACACTTTGATACAACACCCAGTGCTCATCACAAGTGCCCTCCTTAGGGAACCCTGGGTGGCGCAGCGGTTTAGCGCCTGCCTTTGGCCCAGGGCACGATCCTGGAGACCCGGGATCGAATCCCATGTCGGGCTCCCGGTGCATGGAGCCTGCTTCTCCCTCTGCCTATGTCTCTGCCTCTCTCTCTCTCTCTGTGTGACTATCATAAATAAATTAAAAAAAAAAAAAAGTGCCCTCCTTAATCTCTATCACCAATTTCACCCATCCCCCCCCAGCGACCTCCCCTCTGGTAACGGTCAGTTCTGTAGAGTTAAGAGACTGTTTCTTGGTTTACCTCCCTCTCTTTTGTTCCATTTGCTCATTTATTTTTTAAATTCCACGTATGTGTGAAATCATGTTCTTTTTCTTTCTCTGATTTATTTCACTAAACATAATTTTCCTAGCCCCATCCAAGTCATTGCAAATGGCAAGATTTCATTCTTTTTTTATGGTCAAGTAATATTCCATTGTGTACATATACATCTTCTTTATCATTTCGTCAGTCAGTGGATACTGGGGCTATTTCCATAATTTAGCTATTGTAGATAATGCTGCTATAAACATTGGGATGCATGTATTCCTTTGAATTAGTATTTTTGTATTCTTTGGGTAAATACCTAGCAGTGCCATTGCTGGATCATAGAGTAGTTCCATTTTTAACTTTCTGAGGAACCTCCATACTGTTTTCCAGAGTGGTTGCACCAGTTTGCATTCCCACCAGCAGTACAAGAGGGTTCCCCTGCGTCCCTATCCTTGCCAACGCCTGTTGTTTCTTGTGTTGTTGATTTCAAGAAAGGTGTTGTTGATTTCAAGAAAGTTTTGACTGTTGTGAAGTGATAACTCATTGTAGTTTTGATTTGCATTTCTTTGATGATCAGTAAAGATAAGCATCTTTTCATGTGTCTGTTACGATCTGTATGTCTTCTTTAGAAAAATATTCGTGTCTTCTGCCAATTTTTAAATTAGATTATTTGTTTTTTGGATGTTAAGTTTGGTTAAGTTCTTTATATATTTGGGAAACTCTTTATCAGCTATGCCATTTGCAAATATCTTCTCCCATTCTGTAGGTTGCATTTTAGTTTTGTGGACTGTTTGCTTCCCTGTGCAGAGACTTTTTTGGTGTAGTCCCAATAGTTTATATTTGATTTTATCTCCCTTGCCTCAGGATACATATCTAGAAAGAAGTTACTATGACTGATGTCAAAGAAGTTACTGCCTGTGTTCTCTTCTAGGACTTTTATGGTTTGAGGTCTCACATTTAGATCTCTGACCACTTTTTAAACATTTATTTCCTTTTGCTATTGAGTAGTAGGAGTTCTTCATATATTTTGGATATTAAGCCTTTATCAGATACAGATCTTCCTTGACTTCTGATGGAGTTGTGTCTTGTAAACCCATTGTAAGTTGAAAATAATGTTAAGTTGAAAATGCATTTAATACACCTAACCTACCAAACATCATAGCTTAGCCTCGCCTATGTAAATGTACTCAGAACACTTAGATTCACTTACAGTTGGACAAAATCATCTCACACAAAGCCTGTTTTATAAGAAAGTGTGAGATATGTCATGTAATTTATTGAATACTATACTGAAAGTGAAAAGTATAATAGTTCTGTGGGTACAGAATGATTTTGTAAGTGTATTAGTCATTTACCCTCATGATTGTGTGGCTGACTGGGCCCTGTGGCTAGCTCTTGTTGCCTAGCATCACTAGAGCGTATAGTACTGCATGTTGCTATCCTAGGAAAAAATCAAAATTTAAATTCAAAGTATAGTTTCTATTGAATGTGTATTGCTTTTGTACCATTGTAAAGCTGAAAAATTCAAAGTCAAACCATTGGATGTCAGGGACTGTCTGTATATGATTTGTAAATTTCTCTAAAGGTTTACTTTTTATTTTGATGGTTGCTTTGCAGAATCTTTTCAGTTTGGTGTAGTCCCACTGTTTTGCTTTCGCTGCTTTTGCTTGGGATACCATATCCAAAAAAATCATCACCAAGACCAATATCAAGGAGCTTACCATCTGTTTCCTACGAGTTTCTTAATTAAGTATTTAATCCATTTTGAGTTAATTTTTGTGTATGATGTAAAATGTTGGTACAGTTTCATTCTTTTGCACGTGGCTGCCTCATTTTCCCAATACAGTTTAATTGAAGAGACTGTTCTTTCTTCATTGTATACTCTTAGCTCTTTTGTCATGAATACATAGGAGTTTATTTCTGGGTTCTCTATTCTGTTCCATTGGTGTATGTATCTGTTTTCATATTGGTAACATATTGTTTTGATTATTATATCTTTGTAATATAATTTGAAATCAGGGAGCATGATGATACCTTTTGTTTTATTCTTTGTCAAGATTGCTTTGGCTTTCAGAGTCTTTGTGATTTCATATAAATCTTTTTTTTTTTTTTCTAAATATTTTTTTCTTTATTTATTTATGATAGTCACACACAGAGAGAGAGAGAGAGAGGCAGAGACATAGGCAGAGGGAGAAGCAGGCTCCGTGCACCGGGAGCCCGACGTGGGATTCAATCCCAGGTCTCCAGGATCGCGCCCTGGGCCAAAGGCAGGCGCCAAACCGCTGCGCCACCCAGGGATCCCAATTTCATATAAATCTTAAGATTGCTCTGTTCCTGTGAGAAATGCCATTGGAATTTTGATAGAGATTGCACTGAATCTGTAGATTGATTTGATTAGTATGGACATTTTAACCATATTAATCCTTTCAGTCCATGAGCACCAAATCTCTCTCCATTTATTTGTGTCTTCTTCAATTTCTTTCATTAATGTATTATAGTTTTCAGTGTACAATATGTAGTTTTCAGTGTATACTTTTTTGCATTTTGGGTTAAATTGCTAAGTATTTTATTTCTTTGATGCAGTTGTAAATGGGATTGTTTTGTTTTTCTTTCTGATAATTTGTTATTAGCATATACAAATCCAACGGATTCCTGTATTCTGGTATCCTGTTACTTTACTGAATTCATTTATTGTAACCTTTTTTTTGTGGAGTCTTTAGGGTTTTGTGTATCATGTATCATGTATCATTTGTGTATCATGCTGTTTGCAAATAGTGACAGCTTTACTTCCCTTCTGATTTTGATGCCTCTTATTTCTTTTTCTTACCTAATTGCTCTCGCTAGGACTTCTAATACTAATATTGAATAAAAGTGGCAAGAATGGATATTATTGTCTTGTTACTGATCTTAGAGGAAAAGCTTTGAGCTTTTCACTAATGAGTATGATGCCAGCTCTCAGCTTGGCATTTATGGCCTTTAGTATGTTGAGGTATGTTTCTTCTGTACCCGTTTTGAGAGCTTTGTATCATAAATGGATGTTGAATTTTGTCAAATGCCTTTTCTGAATTTGTTGAGGTGATCATATATATGCTTTTTATATTTCATTTGTTAATATAGTATATCACTTTGCTGGATTTGTGGGCTATTAAACCACCCTTACATCCTTGGAATAAATCCCACTTGATCATGGTATATGATCCATTTAATATATTGTTGATTTCAGTTTGTTAGTATTTTGCTGAGGGTCTTGCATCTGTGTTCATCCGGGATATTGGCCTGTAATTTACTTTTCGTAAGGCATCCTGGTCCGGTTTGGGTATCAAGGTAATGCTGGCCTTAAAAAGTGAGTTTGGAAATGTCCTCCTCTTTTATATTTTCAAAGACTCATATTTAATTCTTTAAATGTTTGGTAGAATTAACCTGTGAAACCTTCTTGTCCTGGACTTTTGTTTATTGAGAAGTTTTTCATGACTGATTCTATGCCTTTACTAGTAATCCATCTGTTGAGATTTTTATTTTTCTTTGATTCAGTCCTAGTATGTTATCTATTGCTATGATTTGGTTCATTTCTTCTCGGTTGTCCAATTTTTTTTGGTATATAATTTTTCATAGTAGTCTCTTAGGATCCTTTATATTTCTGTGGTGTCATTTGTAACATCTCTTTCATTTCTGATGTTACTTATTTGAAACCTCTTTTTTTTTTCCTGGTGAGTCTAACCAAAGATTTGTTGATTTTTGTTATCTTTTCAAAGAGCTATTAGGTTTATTGATCCTTTCTGTTTTTAGTCTGTTTCCACTCTGATCTGTATTATTTCCTTCTTTCAGCTAACTTTGGGCTTCATTTGTTCTTTTTTTTGCCCCCTCTGGTTTCTTTTGGTGTTGGGTGTTAGAGATTTCTCTTGTTTTTTGAAGTAGGCCTATATTGCTATAAACTTGCCTCTTACAACTACTTTTGCTGCATAAGTTTTAGTATGTTTATTTCCATTTATATTAGAGTATTTCTTAATTTCTCTTTTGATTTCTTCTTTGATCTATTGGTTGTTGAATAGTGTGTAATCTAATCTCCACATATTTGAATTTTCCAGGTTTTTTTCTCCTCATAACTGTGATCAGAAAAGATGATTGATATGATTTCAGCCTTCTTAAATTTATTAAGACATGTTTTGTGGTCTAAAATATTATCTGTCTTGCAGAATGTTCCATGTACATATGAAAGGAATGTGTATTCTTTTACTTTTGGGTGGAAAGTTCTGAATATATGTTAAGTCCACCTGGTCTCATGTATCATTTAAGGCCAGTGTTTATTGATTTTCTGCTTGCTTGATCTATCTACTGATGAAAGTGGGAGATAATGTCCCCTGTTATTATTGTATTGCTATCTGTTTCTCCCTTTAGGTCTGTTACTGTAGGCTTTATACATTTATGTGCTCCTAGATTAAGAGCATAAATGTTTACAATATTTATAAAATATATACAGATATTCTCTTGTTGGCTTGGCACATTTACCATTATGTAATACCCTTCATTATCTGTTACTGTAATCTTTGTTTTAAAGAATATTTTGTCTGACCTAAGTATAGCTATCCCTGCTTTCTCTTGGTTTCCATTTGCATGAAAAATCTTTCTCTGTCACTTCACTTTCATTGTGTCTTGCCCTTCTTGTAAAATGTGTCTCTTGTAGGCAGCATATTGTGAATCTTCTGTTTTTATCCATTCAGTCACTGTATGTCTTTTGTTTGGAGAAATATTTAAAGTAATTATTGACAGGTATATACTTGTCATTTTGTTAATAGTTTTCTGGCTGTTTTGTAATTCTTCTCTTCTTCTCTTGCTCTCTGCCTTTGTGATTTGATGTTTGCCTTCAGTGGTTTCTTTATCTTTTGTGTATCTACTGTAGGCTTTTGCTTTGTGTTCAGCATGAGGTTGATGTATAACAACCTCTTGACAGTCTGTTTTAACTTGCTAATGTAAGTTTGAACACATTGTAAAACTCTGAATTTTTCCCTCCCTACATTTTATGTTATTGGTGTCATACTTTCTTTTAATCTCATGTGTCCCTTAATTATTGTACTATTTTTACTACCTTTTAATTTTAACCTTCAGATTAGCTTTATAAGGGATTAAGTCACTACCTTTAGTACTTACCTTTACTAGTGAAAGTTAAACTTGGATATGTTTTCCTGTTACTAAATAGCACCATTTCTTTTCAGCTTAAACAAGTCCCTATAACATTTCTAGTATGGCCAGTTTAGTAGTAGTGAACTCCTTTGCTTTTTGCTTGTCTAGAAAATCATTTCTCTCTCAATTTCAAAGGACACTTTTGCCAGGTATTCTTGGTTGGAAGTTTTTTACTTTCAGCACTTTGAATATATTGTGCCACTCTCTTGTGGCCTGCAAATTTCTGCTGACAAATCTGAGAGTCCCACGGGGGTTCCCTTGTATATTGTAAGTTGTTTTTCTCTTGCCACTTCTAAGAGTCTCTCTTTGTCTTTAACTTTTACATTTTAATTATGGTGTGTTGTGCTGTGGGTCTCTCTGGGGTCATCTTTTTTGGAACTCTCTTGGTTTCCTGTCAGGATTTCCTTCTTTTTTTATAGCTGAATGTTCCATTATATATACTACAGTTTTTTCTCCATTCATCTGTGGACCCTTAGATTGTTTCTTTGTGTGAGCTGTCATAAGTAATGCTGCTGTGATCATAAGGTGCAGTTACCTCTTTGACATAGTGTTTTTGTTTCCTTTGGTTATATTCCCAGAAACAGAATTGCTGGATCATTTGGTAGTTCTACTTTTAAATCTTTGAGGAAGTTTCATACTGTTTTCCATAGTGGTCATGCCAGTTTACAGTGTGGGCAACAGCTTTAAAATGGAAGAGGCCATGAGCAAATAAATCATTTTTGAGAATCACTAGTATTAATTATCATAGGCTAATAAGCCTTATAACTTAGCTTCATATTCAGCTGCTAACTCATACCAGGGGCACAGGGAAGCTGTCACGGCCCCCTCTTCCCAATACAACCAGCTCTGTTTCTTGAATGCCTGAAATTCTGTCAGTTAAGGCTTTCTCACCTCTAAAAAAAGTGAAGTATTTTTGGGCAGAAGCACCCTATCTTTACCTACTTATTAACTGTATCCTGTTCCCAAGCATTTACTGAGTACTTCCTGTATGCATGGTGTTCACTGGGTAGAGTAGTGGTTCTCAAACTTTTTTGCTTGCCTACCTCCCAAAACAATTTTGAAAATCTTTGAATCACACAGATTTAAAATTTGACAGCTAAGCTTTTGATAATAAATATACACATGTAGGGTATAATTTCTGATATACAAAAACTATTTCATTATTTAAATGTATACAAAGAAATCTAAATAATGTGTTGATTTGGAATATCATCATCTTTTAAAAATATATGGACAGCTCTTTTTTAACAAATGGAACATTTACATTACTTTTCTCCTTGAGCTATTATGTCCCTTTCACTTGTCCCACAGATTTTTTTCTTAATGTCCATATTTTATTGCTGGTGGTAGTACTTTACTGATCTTCACAACAAAAATAATGTATATAAATTTAAATTTACTTGAAAATTTCCTGTGATCATAAAGGCACTAAATGTTATGGATTTTACAGGATTGGCTGGTTATTACACTTAAAAACACACAGTTGATCAAACCAGTAAATATTTTACAATTTAATAACTACTAAGGAAAACAATAGTCTTGGAACTGTATTCTTACAATAGGATATATTGAGATACAGTTTTTGCAATAACTGGTAAAGTAGTTACTTATTTCTGAAATGAAACCGGGTTCAGCATCCTGTTTTTGTATATTTACAGGTAAAAGTACCTGGAATGTCTTGGTCACAAAAAATAAGTGGGAATGGAAAGGATTTTGTTAAAGCAACATCATTCAATCCTCTGAACTCTTAAGTTCCAATAGTCACTTAGTAATCTGTCATCAGTTTGTTTTAATACATGCTTTATTTTACAATTGTTTTAGATTGACAAAGTTAGAGATAGTAAGAGAGTTCCTGAATACTCCTCACCAGTTTCCCCATTGTAACATCTTCCATCACCCTGGTACATTTGTCACAACTAAGAAACTGGCATTGGTACATTACTATTAAGTCCATCAATCTGTTTTTATAATGATCTCTCAGGTGTTAAGTAAATTTGATATTTCTCCCATTTTGTTGAAAGCACAGAATTAGAAACATCTGAGTAGTGAAAGGATTTGTCACCCAGCCTTTCCCTTTCTTGTTTCCTGGAAAGTATATAAAAAAAGGCTTACTAAGACTTGCCATGTAACTGTAGGTTATACCTTTCACTTTTGGGGTTCTCTTTCACTTGGCATATCTGGTATACTGAAAGAATTAGGAAAACCATAATAGTGACCATTTTAACCTATCTTTGCTAATGCCCTGTTTCTTGATAAAATGCTTTTTGTCTTAGCACTTATATCAAAACCTTGAAGCTTCAGATTTGGCTCATTTAATTTACAGAAAATGTTCCAGGTTTGCCATTGAACTTAATTGTAAAAGTAGTCCTGCTTGTTAAAGCACTCAGTAAAACTAGAATTTTTTTTTCAACGTAAGCAAAAATGTTAATGTTAATGAATTTGAATCCCTAAACAGACATGTAGACCTTGCCTTGAGTTGGTGGTCCAGAGCCTTCCTTTAGAAGACGTGGCCATCTGGAATACCTCTCACCCCTGCTTTCTTGGTTTGCTCCCACTGGAACATCCCTCAAGAGTGATGTACTTTTTGATAAAAACTGGAGGGAAGAGAAAAGGGGAAGTGGGGAAGTGTCTAAACACAAACTACCATTGTTTCCACTATCTTTAGTCTATGATATATGTGAATACAGAACATCCCCACATGAGCCAAAATACCCATTTCTCATACCGTCCTTATACTTAACAGAAATGCATGAAAGACTGAGAAAGCCCTGTATCCCTATTCCCGGGGTGGGAGAGGGGGAGTGACATCCCAGTAATGAGAAGTGGGACACGAGTGGTAGTTCAAGGATATGTGGCATGAGACCATCACTCAGGGTAGATCAGTTTCAGGAAAAGTATATTAAAAGTTGGGGATTGGAAATTAAAACTCTCTGGACAACATACCTTGCAGGACTCTTGGGAACCCCAGGGTATACATACTTGAATCTGGTTGGTACCGGGAAGAGGCCAATGAGCACGCTGATAACCATCCCACCAGGAGGGTGGGGAGTCCCCAGGGGCAGCAGGGCTTGCCAACAGCCACCATAGGGATCCTTCTTTCTCCAAGCCTGGTTTTCTTGAAGAACAGCTGGGTACCGTCTAACTCCTGGGCTGGGGGAAGGTTAGAGGGTTATGGAGTTTCATCTGATTTTTGGCTCTTTGAGAACTTGTGATCAGGAAGTTTGCTTTTCCTCCTCAAACTTGAATAGTGAACAGACATCTAGAAAGCAAAGACCCTAATTAAGAGATATTTAGTTGGTCTAAATTTATGAAAATGTTGTAGATTGTCACTCTGCAGTAAAATTTTGCCTTCAGGTATATTTTTAATACACAAAAATTTTATTTTGTAAAAATATTATATATTTTTTATGTATTACAAAGTGATAAAAATACAACTAATGCTCTTCATCGAACTCCCGGACTTCACAGAGCTTGCGGCTCCCACTTTGAAAAAGGCCAAAAACTGGTTGTGCTTTAGTTTCCTATTTCCTCCAGGACCATGGGCAGGGCCTAGGAGCCACCTCCCTGTTAGAAAAGCCCAGATCCCTTTGGTCTCTGCTTGTGTAGCCTCATGATGACTCTTATCTTTGTGCAAGAAGAAGCAGGGGGAAGTCAGCAAGGCAGCCAGCGCGGATAGCACCACTGAGGGAACACCGGCCGACGGCTTCACAGTCCTCTCCACCAAGAGCCTCTTCCTTGGCCAGAAGGTAGGCAGACGTGCGGCCTCAGTCTGCTCGCGGCCCTGGGACAGACGGGTGGAGGCCACCTCTGCTGCAGGAAGGCCTGGGGATTCCCGGAGACTACTCCTGGCCTCTTAGGTGTGGGTGGAGGAGTGGGTGGCCTCAGGGAGGGCCGCGGCAGGAATGCTGGGGGAGACTGCCTGGGCAGGTGGGAAGAGGAGATAGTGGTGAAAAGAGAGAAGGCTATTCCTGTGGTGGTGTGGGGTGGGTTGGGCGGGGCGGGGGTGGGCATTCAGGACAGCCTGGGCTTAGTCTGAAGTAGCTGCTAATGTGGGATAAACTGGCTATTACATAGCCCTGGCCAGAGAAAAAGCCCAAAGTCAAAGCTGGGTTTGGCAAAGGAAAGGTCTAGCAGACAGCCCACTCACTCCGGTGGGCACTGCAGGCAGAGCCTCTGATCTGGGGGCAGGATTATTTTAGACTTCCTTAGGTAACGGGTACACTGAGCCACCTCTCGACTCCTCAAACCAATCTTTTGTTTGTTTTAACCGTGGGCACTGTATTTTCAGCCATCCCAGTGATGCAGCTTTGCCAGGACGCCATGGTTTTGTAAAAGATGATTCACTTTTGCTGAAAATAAAAATGATGCAAAGGCTTTTAAGACCTGAGAGTGAGAGTTAATTGATATTTCTCTATTAACACCAAAAAAGGAGGGGAGGGGCTGGAGAGAGAGGGAATTCCGCTTCTTTTATTTTTTAAATCCTACATGAAAGAAAATTAAAGGCATGAATTTGACCTTCCATGTAAATTGCGCTGTGGCCAACAACTTGGTTCTGAAGCTGCATCATTTTTACAACCTCACTGTCAATTTTCTTTCGCATCTCAAGTGACACAGCCCTCCTGCTCCTGCCTTGCAAGTGCTCTTCCTCCTCCCCCACCCCCCTTCCTGTCCTGGTTGCACTCAGGCTCTCATGATGCAATTCCTGTGGTGGACCCTGTGTTCCAGCAAATAACCATTGCAGCTGACATTTTATAACCATTATCTGTATTTTTGTATGCATTTTTCAAAGGAAAAAAATAAGCAGCACTTGTCATCTTAAGGTCTGGGGCTTTGAAAGTTTTCGTTTAAGGTATTTTTGATTTACTTAAAAAATTTCAACTCAGCAGTGGAGGCCACCACCTGGGTCTACTTTCACACCCTTTAACATGTCCTTTGGGGAATATATTGGACGCTAATGTGAACCGTCATCCCAGTTGCCGTGGTTTGAACTCAAGTGTGAACACTCTCTGCGGTTTAGGAGCAGCTCCCGTGTGCTTTAGAACCTTGGTGCAGACCATTAGCTGGGCTTGCAAGCCTGTGAAGCAGGTAGAACAGTTCTGTCCCTCCCCCTCCCGCTGTCCCCACGGTCCCTCACTCTTTGCTCCATCCTACCTTTGAGTACCCTGACGCTGGCCTCTCCCTTCCCTGTGTTCTTCTTGCTACCTCCTGCCGTCTACCCCAAAGCCAGCCTCCCATCAGAACTCCTTACCTCTTCTTCCTGGACAAAGTCATGTATTTGCACAGTAGTGGCACTCACACACACAAATGTCCACGTATGGATGGATGCCCTTTTTGATCTTGGGATTGGGGTCTTGAGCCCTAGAAAGGAGGTGGCTCAGGCTGCAGACAGCCTGCTAGTTCCGCTGCCACCAAGCAGCGCTGTCCTCTCCACCATTCAGGGCACACCTTGGTCTTCAGCCTCAGGGCTGGGTGCCACAGGCATAATAGTCCTAGAAGGTACAAAGCAAATACGGACTGTTCAGGGCTGGGGAGACCAAAACACTGTAGAGAAGTATCGATACTTCATAGTAACCTACAGGGGTGTCATTTAATGTCATTTAAGAAACAGGAAAAGGGAAGGAGTAGACTTGACAGAGAAACTTATGTGCTGTTGGATGTCCTGACTTTGGAAGGGAGATTCTGAAAGGATTGATTGAGCCCAACCCAGTGTAAAACAGTCAGCTGTCAGAGAGGGAGTTGAGTGCAGAACCAGGTGGACTGCCCACCTTCTTTCGCACCTTCACTACCGCGAGGCTGTGCCTCCAGGTTAATGACCTGAGATTCCCACATCCAGGATGAGGGACCCCCCAATTCAGTACTGCACGTGCCCTTGAGCAGTGTGAGCTATGTCTCCCCAGATGTGGTGGCGGGATAAGGCAGCATTTCAAGCCAGCCTGGACCTCAGTGTCAGAAAGTGTGTTAGCAACCTTTTCTGGAACCCTGGGCCCCTGAGGTGTGACATGGAGCAAGTGTTTGTCATCAGGAGCATCATTTGCAGACAGTACTTCCTGGCCCTTTATTGGTTATGGCCATGAAAGTCATAGCATGTAATGCAAAAGGAGCAAGAATCCTAAAACTGATGTGAATTTTCACACAAAGCACATTTTAAAATGGCATTATCACAGATGACAGTTTAGGCTCAGAGTTCTGGAAATGTCCTAAAGGGAGTACTTGAGAATGAAGAGTGTGTAGTACCCTGTACTCTCTGCATATTTTTTTTCCCATCTGTACAGTGAAACCTATGCTTGAATCTTGCAAGCTAGTGATGGTAGAGAAAGGTGACACTGTGCCCTGCACAGCCCTACCAGGCCCAGTTGCTAAGCTACTCACAGGAGAAGCCGGCCCAGGGCTTAGGAGTCTGGGATCTCATTACTGTGGCTGCTGGCGTGTTTCACATACTCAAGTCTCAGGAGTCGTCATCCTTGTTACTCCACTGTTACCCAGCGTTCACACACATTGTTGAGTTATTTTCCAAAAGAAGACAGCGCTGTGAACATGCCTTCATCAGATGTTTTTGCTTGGTGGTTCAACAGAGATTCGCAGCTTCCTTTCAGAGATTGAAAAACCTGACAGTTTTATTTCCCCCCCAAATTCTTCCAATGTGAACTCTACAAATCTGGGTCAGTGGCAGTAAATGATTTAAGGCTTTGTAGGGACAGGATTTATTTGAGGCGGTAGAGGAGGCTGCATGACGAGGCTATGAGTGAGTCCCAGGCTATCCGCATTGTAGCCACAGTTCTGTAGGCTGCTGAAGGCAGGGGCAGGGTATGTGGGTTTTCTGCCTTGCATACACACACCCAATTCCAAAGGGCTAGAAAACTGCAAGGAGAGAGGGAGTGAGTAAGGCAGTAGTAAAGAGGGAAGGGTCGATGTCTCTTTCTACCCTCCAGTTGACGATTGGTATCTGAGACACCATGAACAGTGCTGCCTCAGCTCCCGGGCCTCTGGCAATGCCCACATCTGTCCTTGTCTTTGTGTGACAGGCTCTAGGCTGAAACCCACCAGATGCCACCACCAGACCTGAGGCCTTGGTGAGAACTGAAGCTGGGGATATGTGCAGGGTGGGTGCCAGAGCTCAGATAAAGGAGCCCCTTCATCCCAGAGGCAGGGCAGGAGGGGGCTACAGAGCAAATGTGGTTCTCCATCAGAGGCTACAAACAGTTTTGTTTTGTTTTAAGATTTATTCTTTATTTATTTATTTATTTATTTATTATTTATTTATCTATTTATTTATGAATGATACACATAGAAAGAGAGAGGCAGAGACACAGGAGGAGGGAGAAGCGGGCTCCATGCCAGGAGCCTGACGTGGGACTTGATCCCGGGACTCCAGGATTGCGCCCTGGGCCAAAGGTAGGCGCTAAACCACTGAGCCACCCAGGGATCCCCTACAAACAGTTTTATGGAAAACCTCACCCTTTCCATCTACTTTGGTTGAAGTGGACTTAAGACAGGAAGAGAGTTGCATTTTCTAGGGTAGCACAAGGAAATAGGACTGGTCCATCTTCTCCCTTCCTTGTCCATTATTAGGGCATGAAAGATACCAAAATTACAGGCTAGATCCAGCATGTCACTTGGATACCATTCATCAGTTAGTTTCATTTCCTAAAATTGAATTTTTAACAGTATGTAAGATAATAAGAGATTCCTGTAGCCAAGTAGGTCATGTCAAGGCACAGCCCACATGTCTGTCTAGTAGTTCCAAGCCACGGCTCCTTTCCTACCATTGGCCGGCTGCCTCCCGACCTGCTGTAAGTGGTGGGGGCCAGCCTTCCTTCCAGCACAACCAGGTTGGCTCTGAGCTTTCTCAGGTCCAAGCGAGGCCAAGGGCCCTATTCCTGAGCTCTGGCATTTCTATTAGCCCTACTTTAAGAGAAGGGAGATGTTCATCTCACCGCAGAGTTGTCAGGACGTTTGAGATTCACTTCCAACTCTGCCTGTAGCAACCCGAGCACTGTCTTAGGCGTTGGGTGGCACTCAGTGTCAAGAGACAACCCACTATACCTTCCAGGAGCTTCTGCTAATGAGTTCACTCACGCGGAGAGAACAAGGACTAGTGCAGACATAATAACCACTAGAGGGAAGATGCGGGTATAGTAGAGAGATGGGCTCCAGTAGAGCCAGTAAGGTTAATCAGGGCCCAGAAGTGGGAGACGCTTGCAGGACCCTTGCTTGGCTAAATCCCCTTCTCCCGCCTGCAGCCAGGTAGGACCCCTTCTGCTCTGTAACTGGCAGCACCCCTGGTCAAGACTACAGTGGCTAACCATTGGTAGAGACTTTTAGTTCCCCGTACTGTGGTTTAATACGTCTTTCTCCATCGTTCCCAGTGAGAAGACATAGAAGTGGTCACCTTGATCAGATTCTGAAATCATTAATGACCCTCCCGCCTCCCAGAGAATTAGACTAAATACGAGAATATTCACAGTTGCCCAGAAATCTTACTTGCCCCCACCCCCCAGACCCCTGCTCTGCCATGTGCTGCAAATGGGCCGCGGGGCCCTTGGGGAGAGGAAGGGCTGGGATTTCTAGGACTGGCCATCTTCCCTCATCCCACTAGGCCTGTTTGCATGTGTCCACCGGACAGCAGGCAGGATCCTGGTCAGACACCTGCACACATGGCCTGTTTGTACCTCGGGCTCACGGGTTCTCTTCTCCTATCCAGGGGAGCTACGCCCTTTGTCCTTGATCATTTCACTGTTGGCTTCTGTCCACTCACCTGCCTGCCCCAGCTGAGCTGGTGCCCTTTTCTCTTTCCGAAGTGCCTGCAGCAGTTGTCCTCTGCCCTCCCCACACATTCTCTCCCAGATATGCACACACGGACTCCCGCCACCCCAGACACATGCTTTATAGTCCAGAGGTGGTTTTTAAAAAATACTTCCAGGTATTTAACAGTGGCAAAACTGTTCCACGGCTCAGGCCCTCACTCTAGTGAGCACACAG
Organism: Canis lupus baileyi; assembly: GCF_048164855.1. Classification (NCBI taxonomy): domain Eukaryota; kingdom Metazoa; phylum Chordata; class Mammalia; order Carnivora; family Canidae; genus Canis; species Canis lupus. Next base: position 24,620,400 of record NC_132847.1, on the reverse strand, counting down.
AAAAGCAAGGCTCAGACATGGGGTGAGGGAGACGTTAGCTGGGAGTTCTCTTTGCTGGTGGTAGTGGCTCCCTATGGTGCAACATTCTGTGCTTCCAAGAGTGGGGCATCTCTTGTCAGGAAGGTGAGGAGTCCAGAGCAAACTCAGAGTTCTCCAAGGAATTTGTTCTATTGGCAACCACTCTCTAGCTTCAGTACAGCCCTGAAGCTCCCCACCTGCCCCACTGCCCACCCCCACCCACCCGGTTTCTCCAGAGAGCCCATTCCCCAGGCAGAGGCAGTCTCCTGGGGTCTTCTCTGCTAGCTGAATCAAAGCCCAGGGAAATAGCTGATTTTCCATTGTGCTCGCAAATAGGAATTCAGAAGCATCTATACCATTGGAAAAAAATAGTGTGAATTTGAGAGATTTGAACATGGATATTTTTAAATAGGAAAGTCAGAGATACCTTAAAAGTATACTGACTCATACCACACTAAGTGAAGTGTTGCTTTCTCTTTTTTTTCTCCTTTCCCATCCTCCCTCAACAATCTCCTACTACTTCATAGGGTAGGGTTTTGAGGTGTGGGTTTTTTTTTTTTTTGGTTGGGGGAGGGGAGAGGCAGGGAGTATTAGCTTAATCTGAATTTTTATAAACAGCACTTGCTTATAGATGCAAAGATGGGATACTTACGTGATACCATAATCAAACTCTTCACCTTGTCCTGAATCCTGACCTTCACTTGCCTTCCTGAGTACCCCCCCCCCCGCCCCACCCACACCCACACCTCTTCTCCCTGACCACAGCCCTGAGCACCCTAGCCCTGATGCTGGTCCCTTCTCTGCCTCTGTCCGGCCACAGAGCCTGCACTGCTAAGAGCTCCACTGTGTGAGGTCACCTCCAGGGGGCTTCCTAGGGATGTTTGGTGGCTCCCAGCAGTGCTGGGAACCATTCCCCAGGGAGTCCCCATGGAGAAAACTTGTTCCTCTTCCACCTTACTACCTGGAAAGGGAGCGCACTGCCCTGTGCCAGGGGCCTAGCCCAGTCTTTCCCCAGCCATGTGACCAGGCTGATTTCCACAAGTGCTTTCTCACAAGGGATGAGTTTGGGTTGAAGCAGGTCCTTTTTTTTTTTTTTTTTTTTTGAGAATCTGTGTGTTTCTGGGAATGAGATATGTGGGTTTATGTTTTTGGTGCTTATAGAGTGTCAGGTCAACAAAACATTTAGCCCCAGAAACTCAGTGCCTTGGCCAGGTTGCCACAAGCCTCCCTGCCAAGGGTCTACACACGGCCCCCTCACCAGAGTGCGAGTGCAGACAAAGGCTCCGGCCCTGCTGGGCCCTGTGGCTGCAGGCGGCTCTTCCAGCCTGGCTCATAGTTGGTCCCGGGCGCCAGCTCCTCTGGAGACTGCTGAGGCATTGCTCTTTGCTGCAGCCGTTAGGAATCCATGTCACTGAATACTAGGCATCTAAGAGCACACTTTGCTTCCTAAGAACAGGAAGGGAAAGGGTAGGGCCTGGGATAGTAGTCCTGGGTCAGCTAATTCCTCTTGCCCCTTTGACAGCTGAATCTAGAATTCAGGGCTCCTTTCAGCCGGAAGGTTGCTACAACAACAAGATAACTGTGGGGAGGGAGGACATCCAGTGGCTCTTCAAAAAGAGCCAGTTGGTTTCATGCTCATGAAACTGGGGGGAATCCTCAACCCAGCAGGCCTCAGTAGAGTGAAACACTCGAAGATACACCCTGTCTCGTAGAGAGCTGCTGTTTCTCTTCCTGGCTTTCACCAGAACTTGAGCATTCCCTGACTAATAGGCATGTAAAATTAGATGTTACTAAGCAACAGACCATCTCGCTCTTTACCACCTCTGAGCAGGGCAGGGAGCCAGCCAGCCAGTAGTCAGGGTGATAGGGAGAGCTTTAAAGACCCACAGCCACTTGGAGAAAGGCAGAGCTACTGGGACTTTCCCAAACCATCGAGGACTTGTGTACCATCCTGGGGCTCAAAGAAAGGGTCACACATATTGTCCCCACTCCGGCAGTGAGTCCTTGGATGCTGGGGCCTGACAGCTGCTATACTTGGTTGTCTTCAAAGGGAAGTGGATCCACCAGTCCACATGGCTTATGCCTCCTTTTTGCCCTGCCCCAGGTATCCCCCAGCAAGTCCTGGACCCTCAGCCTAGCTTCCTTCCAGCATCCTGAGCAGCACTCAAGTCTTGTTTGAAATGGATTTGTTTTAGCCAATGACGCCCCCTTCCCCTATGCGCCCAGTGCACCTGGAGTGTCCACTGCCCTTCATCTGTATCCCAAGGCTCACTTCTCTGTGACTTCCCGGCTGTCCTGTTATTTCCCACCTCATGCTTTTCTTTTCAGCTGAACCTTATTCACAGTGAAATCAGTAATTTAGCCGGCTTTGAGGTGGAGGCCATAATCAATCCTACCAATGCTGACATTGACCTTAAAGATGACCTAGGTAATTGGGGATGGGGTTTGGCACCGCCAGCTGTCAGATGAAAAGTTATGGAACCCAGAATTTAGGCTCTTCATCTTCTCAAATATCAGGTGGACAAGGCAAATTCCCAAATCCAAGATGATCACATGAGGGTAAATCCTGAATGTTTACTTGCTCCAAGCCATTTCAAATGGAAATGATCTGATGACGTCTTACTAAGTGCAATTGGCTACTTTCCCCTTGATTGTCAATACATCGCCATCTAAATTCTCTTCCATAATGATCATACTGACTGCTGGTTACTTGGGAGGGATTTTTTAAAAAATGTGTTTGGTTTTTTTTTAGAACTGAAAAATCTCAGGTTGCTACAAAATGATAGTTTCTCCATTTAAGCCTTAATCAAAAATGACAAAGCGTGAGCGCACTTGAAAAGGAAGACAATTAAACTGCATCAGCATATCGTTGTCTTTAATCCACCAGCAAATTGGTTTCCCCCAAATTGACCATCTACTGTCATTTCCTCAGTTTTCCCTACAAACTGAAAACAGTATATGACTGCATGCCAACTTCATGAATTGTTTGATTAGAGGATGATGATAAACAGGACAGCCTCTCTTTCTGAGTGAGTTCCTATGGGGGAAAACTCTGCCCCAGAGCCATGGTGTCTCCACGGCTCAGGGCAAGCTCGGGGTGTACTCATCAGGTGTCCCGTTCTGTGGCTTGATCTTGGTACAGATGAACTAGCAGCTCAGGGAAGGCTCCTGTCCTCTTAGTTGTGAGCCTCGCTGGGGGCAGCAGACTAACAGATGCCCACGGATGGAGCCTCCTGCCCGATGCTGCCCTATGTATGTTTTTTTAAAGCCTTTTGATCCCCTTTTGCTACCTTTGTCAGGTGGCAGATCTTTTACCAGCAGAGATGCTCCTTCTAGAGTCCAGGCCCGACCCATACAGACTGGGTATGATAGTGGGCTGGAAACATGGGAACCAGGTCTCAAGAATGCAATTGTGTGAACTCATTTTTCAACCATATACTTTCTTTATACAGATGTTTTTTTAAAAAAAGAAAAAAAAAGCCACAAGCTAGAAAAAGCAGGGATCCTATCCAAAGTATATTTGTACATAAAATACATGAAAATAAGATTGACGAGAATAAATGGTAGACCTGGAAAAACTGTGACACGCTGAGGGGGAATATAAAGGCAATTCTCTATGCACACATACTGTTTTCTTCGTTTTTAAGAGATGTCCCTTGAAGGCAGACAAAACAGTGAATGTCCTGAGAATAAAAGTCCAGCTCTGAAAGTTGCTGCCGACAAAATGGAGAAACTTGTTGTTGTGGTTGGCCTGATGGTCCACATTTTTTTTAAAACTGATGCCATGTTTTAGTAGTCTTCTCAGTGGGGTGCCAGTTTTATAGGTTTTTGCGAAGTGAAATGGGGCATTCGTTGTTTTGTTATTTCTTTTAATCTTTGGAAATGATCTCATGTGTGTGTTTCTCTTTTTTTGGACATGTCATTCGAATGTTTGATTTAAACATGTCACATTTGATATTCCTCCTCCTCCTCCTCCTCCTCCTCCTCACCCCCATCCACATGTGCGCACACTTCGTGGACTGATTGCCCCTTGGGCTCATATGTTGGAATCGACCAGGTAGGCCAGCCCTGCCATTGGGGCATTAGTAAATGTGCCTGTGCGTGGGTCTCGGTCCAACACAGTTGATATACATTTGTTTACCTGTTATAGTTGCAAGTTGTACAGGCTGACATTGCCTCGATCGACAGTGATGCTGTCGTTCACCCGACAAACACTGACTTCTACACCGGTGGTGAAGTAGGTAATGCCTAGCCGGGTGCTGCCGAGAGTGTGTGTGTGCATGGTCAGTCGGCCGCCGCAGACAGCTTGATCCTTTGACAGCTATGCAGGGCTGCATTCATTTCACACTTCCAGCTGTCCTGACCTCCCCACGGTCTCCCATCCCTGGGCTGTGACCACGAGAAACTACAGCTAGCTGTCAGCCAGGGTGCATCATGCAGCTCCCAGATGGGCACACTTCTGGTTTGGAAACTGGTTCAGCAACATCATTTCAGCATTTGCTTCACGAGGCACAGCTTTGTTGGAGACTGGGTTCACCCATGATTTCCGCTGCACGGGGGATGCAGCCAGATGGGCTGAGTGGCTTCCCAGACCACTTTGGTGCTGTCTGCATGGGTCTCTGCCCTGCCCCCACCCCCACCCCCACCCACACTTTGGTGTCAGAGGCATGCTTGCTTCAAGATGGTCTTAAAGCCTCTGGGAACACACGGGTTCTCAGACCTTAACTGCATGAATCACCTCATGCTGATGTGGGGCCCCCAGACTTCTCGAGACACACTCTCCTAGACCCAGAAAGCCCCTTCCTGTTCCCTGCAGCTGACATGCATCCTCATTTGGCTTGTGGCACTCACCAGCTGAGGGTGCAGCGAGGGAGAGATAGGGCCAGGCTGGGGGCTGAGCAGTGCAGCTGCAGACTTGCTGCAGAGTGTCAGAGAGTGCCCTGCTTTACAAAGATGTTGTGGTGCTTACATGAGGAGGGGGCATCCTGATGTTTTGGCGAAAAGGCACAAGGTTGGAGCTAGTTGGAAGGAGCTTAAATCCCAGCCTTGCCGTTACTGGTTATGGGGGCTGGGCAAGTTACTTAACTCCTCAGGGCCTCAGTTTTCCTACCTATGAAAGAGTGATCACAATGAGCATGATGTTCAAGTAGACAAAGCACCTTGTCTTGTGCCTGCCCCATGGTCAGTCCTTCCTGTCTGGCATCTATGATTTGTCTGGCATCTACGGTAGATGAGCTGATCCCAAGAACAGCACGCTGGCTGTAGATTTGAATGCCACTTTCTCAAGTGGTGCCCTTTCTTAGGGGCAAAAGTGAAGTCATCCTGAAGGCTGAGGCTACCAGGATTTTCCTGAGCGTCCCAGACACTGGAAGTACAAAAAGTTTAGCAATCTCCGAGGCTGTCCAGTCCTGTTTAGTGTCACTAGCAAAGTCTGCTGTTCGCAGTCTGCCCTAGCCACTGCTATTTGGGCTGATTGCTCTCCTGGGCATTTTGGATCTCAGACGGGGATGAGAAAGACAAACTGGACGGGAAGTCCGGATTCGCTAAGTCTCCCAGGCCAAAATGAGAACGGGCTGTAGGCAATTAAAATAAACTCCACTTTCACAAGATTTTGGAGGAGTTTAAGAGCTCCTAAGTCAGGCAGCTTAAGAGAAAGATACTCCCTTTCTTAACCAAATGAAAGCTTGATGGGAGGGAAGTACTTATTTGGAGGAAAATAAACAGAACAGCTAAGGGCTTATCTTCCTGCCAGGAGTGACTAAGGCCTGGGGTCATCCTGCCATCCAGGATTTGGGGTGAAATGGAAACTAGCAAATTTCCAGTGCAAAAGTATCTCCCCCATGCCCAAGGAGAAGAGAAAGCCCACCTTTCTTTGCTGGGGAAGGCATGTGTTCAGCAGGATTAGCAACACCAGGAGGTAGAGCTGGAGGCTTTGAGATGGGAGCAGGAGCCAGTTTTGGGGTAACAGGCAAAGAACCTGCCCTTCCCAGGAGTCTCCCTGGAATCGTGACAGTGCTAATACTTGCCCCTGAGATGGGCCTGCCCTCCCCGCACTGAGATGTACCGGGCAGGCACAAGTAGCCTCGGTGACATGTCAGTAATCTGGCTCTGAGAGTTTGCCTGAGGTCACGTCGCCGTTGCTCACAGACACTGTCACAGATGGACAAGAAGCTCAGCAGGGTCCAGATGGCTTGAGTGGCCTAGGAGGACCCTAAATGACTGTGTCAGAACCCAGGTCTTCCAAAGCCCACCTCCGTGCTTTTTCTCCATGAACCAGTCCAGACTAGTACTGAACCCACATATCTTTTATGATACCAAAACAATGACAAACCAGACTCAGACGTGGTCTCAATTGGTTCCAGCTCCCACTCTGGTGTGTGAGAGGGGAAAAGAGGAAGCTAGGACATGACCACTCCATCTCCCCCATTGGGTGTGAATTCCTGAGCCCCGAGACTGCTGGAAGAAGGAATGCCAGTGCAGGAATGCTTAGCCCCATGATTAACTCTTACCCATCACAGTTCTTTCTAACAGTGAAATAGACCACAGGCTTAGCCTGACGTTTGTCCAAGCCTAAATTCTCGCTCAGGCTGTTTTGAACACTGATACTTATGCCTGCTTTCTAAGCATGAAATAATGTTCTTGTTCTCATGGGAGTAACACATGTTTATGCTTGGGGGCAAAGAAGCCAATTGCTTTATGATTAACCCTGAAGTGAAGCCTAAAATGCCAGAGTCTTACCTTATGAGTGTTGACAATACGGTTGAAATGGGCCTGTTTCTTGTTACAAAGTACACGTGTGTCTACATGAACATGTGCATACATATGTGTGTGTAGGGGTCCAGTCCTGATGGGGGTGATTGCCTGCAACCTAGGATTCAGTTTTTAAGTTTGGGAAATGCATTGAGTGTATTTTAACGTGCAAATTTTCACTTCTAATTAAAGCAAGATTTAATTATAAGTAAGAATTTTAAAGTAAACACTCTTCCTAAGATAAAACACCTTTAATTATAAATCAGCCCATTTTCTTAATACTGTAGACTTGAGAGAGGAGTTGGTAGTACCAGTACAATACTGATTTTCTTTTATCTTCTAAATTTCTTAGTGCCCCCTCCCCTGCACCCCAAGCGTATGTACAATAGAGAACTCAGCCCTAAGATAGCTCTGAGTAGAGCAGCTATGCTTCCCTGCCTCAGGCCTGAGAACAGGTCAGGAGGCAAGGCGTGGTGGGCGGTAGTGTTTGGGACCCTGCAGGTTCAGACTTAAGATCCATTTTTCTCAGTTGCATGCTATTTTGAGTGAGCCTGTAATTGGGGCTCACTCCTCCGGGTTGTATCCTCCAAGTGTGCACTCCCTGCAAGATGGAGGTGCCCATGAGGCCCGACCCTGCTCCCTGATGCCCACTCCAGCCACCTCCCTGATGCTGGTCTTTGTCAGAAATGTACTACAGCTGTCCCAGCGGTTAGAAGTCTCTGGAGTGGAGGTCTTTTCTCTCCTGACTCCTCTGCCATGTAAAGCACCTGTGGCTGCTTTCTGAGACAGGTAAAGGCATGAAGGTGGTCTCGGCTAATGAGGGATGCTGGACCCCACCCCTAGCATCCCACGCTAATCTCTCCCCAAAAGCCCGGCCTTCACTTAGAGCTCTGCAGGGGTGACAGCCTGCTGGTGAGGTTTGTTCACGCACCCCAGACTCCCTGCAGCGGGCTGGCACACAGGTCAGGGCCTGCCGTTACCAAGGTGCTGATTTGTGACTGTGCCCCCACCATGCGCTCCTCTTCCTCCTCCTCGATACTTCCTGGGGTTAGTGCACACCTCCTCAGACCTCGTCCCAGAAGGGTGACTCCAAAGAGAATTTGGGCTGGCGCACTCTGATGTGCCCTGACATATACTACCAGGTGCTAAGTGCAATGTAGAATATTCCAAGATAAATGGTGGATCTTAAGGGGAGTATTTTATCCTCTTGTGAGGAAAAGTACTTTAAAATGTGCAAAACTGATGAATCAGAGCTTAAGGAAGACTGAGACCCCACATTCTGGCCAAACCTAAGAGGATGATGTTTTCACTCGGTTTGAGCGCTGCTTGCTGTGCCACATGAGGCACTGAACCAGCAGATGTCAGAGGGCTTGGTAAGGTCGTGTGGGCCCTCGGCTTTCATAGCAGGAACGGAATACTGAGTGAGATTGTTAATTCCAAAAACGGTGCTGCCTACCTCACTGGATTTAATCTTGAAGATCTGGCCCTGAACAGTTCGATTACCTTCCTTTCACATGTACAAGGTCGCCTTTAAGCTCTGCTTCTGAGGTTGCCTTCCTTTACCTAAAGTGATTCTCAGTCATTAGTGTGATGAAGGAAATACTGTCTGAAGCCATTTTTTTTGTTTTTGTTTTTTTTTATTTTTTTGTATTCACATATGATGGCAAAGCTGCAAAATAGGAATGAAGCACACTAATAGTGCTGGTCCAGAGGTGGCCAAATGTGAATGCTTTCTTCTGGGCCTGCTGTCAGGGGGAGACCTGGCTTCCTGATGGGAGCATGGTATGCTTCCCCCAAAGCCTCCTTATTTGGGGGTTCTCCCCAGAGACAGAGAAGAACATTTAGGGGAAGCATGAGCTCAGAAGCCAACACCATCTGGTTTCTCGGGGCAACAAATAACATGCAGAAAGGCATGCTTGCAATGAATAGGCATGTCCCATGTCCCTCACATCTCTGGCATACCCAGGATTACCCCAAGCCACCCCCAAAAGTGAGAAGAGACGGCTCAGTGGTAATTGGCCACTGGTGGGTCCTTTGTAAATGCCACTTTTTACAATTTAACCAAAGCTTGGTTCCTGTTTTGCAGCCGTATGGAAATTTAGTTGGTCAGATCATTTGAAGTATGTAATCACCTGACATGCTAAGTGTCTGTGTGTGCCCTGAGACACAAGAAGGGCAATCTGACCTCACCCTGTCCTTGTCTAGGAAACACGCTGGAGAAGAAAGGTGGCAAGGAGTTTGTGGAGGCTGTTCTGGAACTCCGAAAAAAGAACGGGCCCTTGGAAGTAGCTGGAGGTGAGCTGGGGAAGCACCCTGCTTTTCTGGGTGTGGTTTGTGCAGCATGAGGAGAACCAGGTTCTGAGACCTCTTGGGATTCAGAGGTGCAGGTCATGCAAACCTGTCTCCCTAGCTGGAGCCCCAGGGACTCCTGTCAGCTTTACAACTTGGACTTGCCACATGCAAGTTGTCGGCGGGGAGCCTAAGTGTTGTGAAAACCGCCTTTCCAATTTTTTTCTTTATTGCTCAAAATAGCTTTTAAATGTTTGATGTCTAGACCTCTAATTTTAAGGAATTACAGCAGCCCACTTTGGCAAAGCTAAGAGCCGAGAATTGTAGATAGTGATACTGAGCCATCTGTGGAAGTGCTGGGGAGAAATGCAAATTAATCATTTTCATTTAGCCATCTGTGTTTTCCATGGGAAAAATAAAAATAGACATTTTTCATTTGCCCATCACACCTTTCCTGATACCAGGGGTAAGAAAACGACTTGGAACCTGGTATAGGGAGAAGGATTGCAAAGAGCTGGAGGTAGATCCTTCTTTCTGCTGCTGGCCTGGATTTTGAAATCTGAGGTGGTCAGTAGGATGTGCAGGACAGATGGCCTCCTCCAGGGCCTGGATGTCCAAATAGTGGGGTGAGGCCCGGTTAATTCCACCAGCTGTGTGAGGACAAGCCAACCTTGTCCTTGCTTGGGGCCCCAGCTTCTCTTCATGCTTGATGGTCCCCACTGCCCATTCTTTTTTCTTTTTTTAATATTTTATTTATTCATGAGAGAGGCAGAGACATAGGCAGAGGGAGAAGTGGGCTCCACACAAGGAACCTGATGTGGGACTCAATCCCAGGATCCCAGGATCATGCCCTGAGCCGAAGGCAAACGCTCAACCACTGAGCCACCTGGGTGCCCCCCCCCCCAATGCCCATTCTCTCTTGTAGATCCTATTTTTAAAATGAATATTAACTACAGGTGTCAACAGTTACTATGTGACTGCTACACAATCCCTCTCAGAGGGCACATCAGTGACCCTCTTTCCCCAGTCATCCTGGGCTAGGCACAGAGCCTGGGGTGGAGAGTAGGGTAGCATTCCCTCTGCTGATCTGTGCCTTTGATCTCTGCCCTGCCCAACCCCGTAGCCAAGCTTGGCTACAAAGGGGTATCAGGACAAGTTATGTTTCCAAGCCCTTCTAGGCATTTCCACCAAAGTCCCATATGGAACAAGGTAGGACCCTTGTGTCATTAACTACCCAGCCAGGGGCTCCTGGCCTTTCCTCAGTTCCTTCCTGGCACCTCTCTGTGCCAGCCCAGAGGTCCTTCCTTTGGGGTGACCCCCAGATGGAGATGTGACAAGAGGCACCCTGGTGCTGCCATGTTCCAAACTCAGCTGGTGACACTGAGCAATGGCTGAGGCAGACTCATGACAGCATGGCTCAAGACCTGTGCACCTGTTTTCATAATTTATTTCATTCTTGATATTAAGATCTGTTTCACAAGATTGTTTTAAAATATTTTTAAACATGCAAAGGTAGTAACATAGCCCTGCTGCACTGTGCGCAGGTGTATGATCCCTGTTGGGGTGGTTCTTTCCCGTCCTTTCCCACGCATCGTTGAGCAGTGACTTCTCCTGAGGACAGACCAGTGTGTAAACCCTGCAATCTCCCATTGCCTGTGGGTCAGCCCTTCTGCCCAATCAGTATCTGCTATGGTCAAAACATACTTTGAAGCCCTCCCCCTGAGGGCCGTTCTTCACCAAAAAGGCTCAGGAAACAAACCACAGTGGTGGTATGGAGACCTTAGTGCGGTCATTATAGAAATAGAGCACGCAGCCCTCCCCAGACCCAGTGACCCGGAACCGCCAGCTTTGCGGTGCATCTTTGGGGAAGGGAGTTGCAGAACATGTTCTGGAAGACCCTGAGTTGACCTATTACCCTTGCCCCGGGGGATGGAGGGATGGTGGTAGGAAGGTAGCACACCTGAGGCGGCGTGGGCATGTGTAGCTGGACCAAGCAGCTCTTCAAGACCAGATAAGCATATTGTGGAAGAACGGTTTATTTCTGTCGCTGCTAAGGGGGATCAGTGAGGGAGAAGAGGAGCTGCCAGCCTTGTTGCTTCAAGGTTCATTAACTGGAGATAATTAGGAACTATCTGTACAGGAGTCCACTGGAGAAATGGGGCTTGGAGACCCCAAAAGGTAAATCTGAGGCTGCAAAGGGTCTGCCTCCAGGAGGATACAGAGGGGGATCCCTATAATCGTGGCTAAAGTTCCTGTCAGTGACGTGTCCTCATGCCAGCTCTCCAAGCGGTGGGTCTTGGCCCGGTGTTTCCCCTGAGAAGACTAGCCATGGAGCAACAATTTGCACTTGGAGCTGACCTCAGAAGCACAACCAGCAGGCAGGTGCAAGATACAGGGGAGCCCAGGAGATGTGCTACAGCTGGAGGGGTCTGCATTGGGCATCTGGGGCCCTGTGCCTTGCAGAGGGACAGAACTCACTATTCCTGTCTCGTCCCCTCCAGCTGCTGTCAGCGCAGGCCATGGCCTGCCTGCCAAGTTTGTGATCCACTGTAACAGTCCGGTGTGGGGTGCAGACAAGTGTGAGGAACTTCTGGAAAAGACGGTGAAGAACTGCTTGGCCCTGGCAGATGACAAGAAGCTCAAGTCCATCGCGTTTCCATCCATTGGCAGTGGAAGGTAAGTGCACACGGCCTGTGCTCAGTGGCATATTGAGCCCATCATCGTGGAGGTCTGGAGGTTGCTTCCAACCCCCTTGCTTTAGTCGAGAAGACCCAAAGCCAGAGATAAGGAATAATACAAACACGAATGTCTGAAAGTGACCTCGGGGTGTACTAGGGCCATCAGAGATGCTGGCTTAGATAGTGAAGTTTCAGGACACAGAGACACATGTGGGGAGGATAGGGGAGGTATGAATGCGGGGATGCTTGTCACAAGAGGTGCTCCCCCCGCCTCCAGAACCCCAGCATTCTCTGAGCAAAGCCCTCTGCCTCTTACCTTTGTTTTCCCAGGCATCCTTCACTTTCCCCACCCCTGTGCTCTCTGCCTCTCTGTCCTGCTGTTTCACTGTGAGGGATGGGCCTGAGCAGGCACTTAAGTACCAAACAGGGCTGGGCCCAGCCCCCTCTGGGTGTATGCTCAGAGAGAGGAGAGGGCCTTGGGAGCTCCATGGCATGTGGAAGAGGCTGTGACCCACTGCCTCTCCCATCACAGGGTCCTCCCTGCTGCAGTCTATGCTGCATACCTCCAGAAAGCTCGCAGTCTGGACCGGGCCCCAAGATGATGGAAAACTGGCTGCAGTGGGGATATCTTGGGCTTGAGAACGGCCACAACCTGGGGCTCTCTGTACTGGCCGTGGCTGTACCTGGGGCATCCCATCCAGAGCGCACGGCTCCTTGGGTCAGTCCCTCAGGATTAGGCCGGGCTTTAGGTGACAGCACAGTGACTTTCCTTGACACCACAGGCTGTACCCAGTGAGCCTGAGGATCAGTCCTCAAACCCCTTCCTTGCATTTATAGCAAGCTCCTCTTTTCAAAGCACTTCCCTTCTGAACCCATGGGGAAGATAGAGTGGAGCTTGCTCTTACCGTCTTGGCCAAGCTTTGTAACTGCCTTCCTGAACGCTGCTGTCACTGAGTTTCCACACCTGCAGTCACAGAGCTGGCCCTGGGCAGGCTTCCTGTCCTATGACCCAGGGAGGGTCTGCTCAAGCAGAGCTTTGACACTGCACCCAGGAGGCCCTTCCCATGGGCGGACAGGCATGGCCACTGGGCCCCAGGGCTTTCTGTGGCCTGCAGACATTGTGTAGTGCTGCCAGGACTTACTTACCAGAGGACTGAAAGGGGGAAGAGCTGTGGCTAGAGCCTCTGTCACTGGCCACCTCTATCAGCGGCAGATGCTCCCAGGCGCTGGGTGTCTCCCCTCCCCACTCCTGTAGTTCTGAGCAGCCAAGCCATCCAGTACCGGGTCCTACTTTTGTGGTCCTCGGTGCCAGTACAGTGAGCTCTGTCCTCTGCCTTACTAGCAAAAGGCAGCTGCCACATTCCCACATATGTGTGGGAGGAGAGGAACCCTCGAGGAAAGCTCATGCCAGCACCCCTCCCTCACGCGTGCCTACGCTCTCCCTGCCCTGTATGCCGAGTGCCACTTTACTGCCAAAGTGAGGGATGCCCACCCATCGGTTTGTCATCCGTGCTTCCAGTCACTACGGTTTCATATTCTGTTCTTTTGCCAAAGGCCGATGTGGAATGTAACTTTAAAACACTATTTAAATGCCTCTTAAAAGTGAAAGGAGATAGAGCATTGGAAGCTCCTTGGTTGGCTCCTTGTCCTGTCAGGACACGTGGCAAAGAAGCAACCCAGCAAGCACCGCCCGGCTTACACTTTCCCCCAGAACTATTGAGATTTGTAATAGGTGCCAGAGTCCATTCAAAACCATTTTGGACAAAGTGCTTGTGAACCAGAGCGCAAGTAGCCAGCTTCCTGCTTCCCCCATCTCCCCTTTGGCACTGTGCTGCTGTGTGACCCCAGCTAACCAGGTTAGCCTCTCTGTCCTGCCTTATCAGTGAGTGAGGCTCTGGGGACTGCCCTTCCTCACAGATGGCTCCGAGGCTCAATTAGTGCTTCGGATGCACTTTGATCTGCTCTGATGAAAGGTGCTTCCGAAGAAAGAAGCAATAGGAGCCTTTATTGGAGGTAATAATTTCATATTCTTTCATATGGCTATTGGGAAACTTTTAATTGAAGCATAAAAGTAATTCTCTACGTTTTTCATGGAGTAAAAAGTTTTTAAAAACAATCAATTGAAAGCTTTTAAGAGGGCAGAGTGCCAAAGGCAAGCACATGTGCACCAGCCACCATCCCCACATCTGTCAGGCAGACCTTGCCCCACAGAGCCATGTAAACAGCTGCCCTGTCTTTCATGAGTAAAGATTGGGATTACACCAGAGCCGGCCTGTAAATCACAGTGGGTTTTAGGAGGGGAAATAAAACAGCTTGTTTGTGGCATCCAGTGTCTCCGGCATAAAAGTCATGTTGGAATTAAAACAATATAAATGCAAACATGTTGGTAAAGAGCAGTGGGAACACTTTCTCTCAGCCAAGGCCCAGCATGTGGAAAATGACTGCAGCCTCATGCCCCCTCCCGCTGGCCCATTGGCCCCAGGGCCAACCGTCAAGCCCCCTAAAGGTGAAACCCTGGCCTCGGGGAAACCACCTCTAGCCTCTGGATATCCTGTCCTTGGTCACTGTGGTCACGGTATTTATGGATACCTACACTCTCTCAGCTCAGTTTGACATTCAGGGACGGCCTGTCTCTGGAGGGGTGGTATAAAGGGAATAGGAAGTTTGGGGTTTTGATTAAACTCTCCTTAGATTTATGAGCTTAAAAGACCAGCCAGTTTGTGTTTTTCAAGCTACCATATATGGGTATTGCTTCAGTCCCATGTACTGTGCTAAACCTCAATCTGCATTATCTCTCAACACCACCACCAGGTGAGCACTGTCATTAATTCCACTCAAAGCAAAAACAGCCCAAAAGATGAAAAGGGTTACCTTACCCGATGTGACACAGCTTGGACTGGGTAGAGCCAGAATTTGACTGGAAGTCCTTGGCATCAGTGTTGGGGAGATGAGGGCACATGGAACCTCTTCCTCCTGTCTCAATTGGTCAACAGACCCCTTTTGCCCTCCACTGGACGATCACCTCACTACCTGAGTGTACTCTATAGGAGTGGATTCTAGGGAACCTTGGAAAGGAAACTGCACCCTGGAATGCTCTGACCTGCCTCGGCCTAGCCCTCAGCCTCCCTCCACCCTGAGAATGGGCCATTGAAGAGAAATAGGATGGAACCAACCTGAAGGGGGAGGATTTGTTATTAGCCTAAAAACACCCTGGAGCGAGAGAAGAAGTCACAGTGGGCTGTGCCTATACCCTCCAGAACTGTAGCCCACTGCTCCCAGCTGACAGCCTGGTCTTTACCTCCGAAAGGAGTGGCCTTCAGGGGCAACTTGACCAAGGCAGTTTCTCCAAGCTACACAGAACATGGGAAAGTGCAATGCCCCAGGAGCACAGTGTGAGAGAGACCCTTATCCTAGCAGAAATGTGACTCCCAGGGGCATGGACACTTTTCCAGTGTCACGCAGCCTTCCAAGCCATTCAGCTCTACACTCTCCTAGACTGCCAGGACCCTTAGATGGGTGGACCAGTCCACCTCAGACACCAGCATCCATCTAGAGTCCGCCTTTAATCCTACCCTGACTTCACAGGCAAGCTCCTGGACCGGCTCCTCCAGAAAATCTGCCTGGCCTCCCTCCCAGGACATAGCTTCTCCCCACAGGATTCTCCAGTGTCCCCAGTCAGCCTTTTTCAACACTGCTCTGGGCCCATAGTCCTATGTCCCTGCCAGAGCCAGCCCTACAGGGGAGCTCACCGGTAATGGGGATGCCTGGTGATGCCCCATCCATTATGTGGGGGCTCAGGAGCACTGGGGGAACTTCAGTGTCGTCTGTGATGTGGCTCTTGTGAACCAAGAATCCCTGTCATCCAGGTGGAATGGAAAGAAACAACCAAGATGTAGCTCCCAGCTATCACTGACCAGGCTGACCCAAAAACACCAGATAAAGAAAGTCTGTGTGGTCCCCTTGTACCAGTCTAGGGAAGCTGAGGCCTAGGACACTGAAGAAGGGCTGTTCAAGACAACTGGACTGACATCAGGGGAAGCTTAGACATCCCCTTAGTCTGCTCAAAGCTGAAGACAGTGGCTGCAGGGTAACTTAAGGCACATGCTGTTCTCACAGTCCCTGTAGGCCCTGTGGGGGCCCAAGTGGGAAGAGGAGGGACACGCACCTCTTGGGGACATCAGCATCCCTGGTATCAGCCTGTGTATCCATAAGGTGCCATTGTCCAGGCATGGACACTAACACTTGGAGAGGTTAATGCCCCAGCCCCAGGGCGGCTGGGATTCAACCCCAAATCCCCACTAGAACAGAAGCCTGTATCCCCTTTTGCTTTACTGTATCTTGGGAACAGTGGGTATGTGGTCTTCTCCAGAAGATGGACAAAATGCTATCAGGGGGCAGTGGGCCCAAAGACTTGGCCAAGCAGGGATGGCCATTCAGGGTGGCCAAGGGAACCCAAGCAGCCAGGAAGCCAGGAGCGGAGCAAGTTATCAGCCCACTGAGCTCCTGAAGCTGGCTCATGCTGCACCAGGGCCCCTGTGTCACCCGGCCACGTGATGCGTGCCAGCAGTTGTGGCCGACAGCTAGGCATCACTGACCTGCCAACAGCTTTCTGGGGGCCTGAGGCCAACACAGCATAGGGAAGGTGCAGTGGCAAATGCTGTCATGGGGCCTGGGAGGAAGGCGGTTTTGCACCACATGAGCCTTTACGAAGACCCTGCAAGACTGCCTGCTGTAGGAAATCCTACAGTTTATCTTGTTCACCACTCACGGCCTCCTGAGATAGCAGGTGCGTGAACTACCCACCCGCTCCCCTGGATGGGCAGCGAGCCACAGAGGCAGGGCCTAGACTCAACTGTGTGGCTCTATGGCCTGAGCCCCTGGAGAGTGGGAGGACTGCCCAGGCCACTACATGTGCCACAGCTGCCCCTGACTTGAGTGTACTGGGCCTGCTGTATAAAGCAGTCCTGGGACACCATCTACTTGTACGTTCCATTTTGCCGCAAACCCTTCTAACTGTGGCTCCGAGATACACTTTGCAGCCTTGACAATCTAAGGAAAGCCCTTACCTTCCCTAGTCCTTCCTGGCGGCCTGTGTGGTCTGCAGCAGCCAGTCCCATAGCTGGACTTCCTGAGCCTGTGGGGGCCTAGGACAGAGGGAGGCATCAGTGTTTGTCAACAGGAGATGTTTGGAGAAACAAATGAAACTCACGTGTACCCGGCCACGATCCTAAAAGATCCTTTTTCATGCTCTGTGAGCAGTAGGGCCTGCAAGGTACGGATACTGCAGGTGTAAAACCTTCGATTCCCACCTTGCTCTCCCACTGACAGGTTCCTACCCATGGGGCCCACACTATGAGCACAGATTACAAAGTCCATGTGGCTGCGTGCAGAACAGTGGTTCTCATGGGTATTCCCTACACCTGGTGGAGCCCAGGACTCTGCACTTGGACAAGCCCTCTCTGATCCTGGGAGAGGCAACAACTGAGAACCACCAACACACAGGAGCAGGACAGAACATTCCCTCACTGACAGTGACTTTTCCAGAGTCCGAAGAGGGGGGCAGAAATGGAAAGCTACCGGAGACAGTCTGAGTCAGCAAGTGCTGGAGTCTGGCAGGAGCACCAGGCATGCCTTTGGTCTGCAGGGCACTACGTCTCCCCCAGCTCAGGCACCCCAGCCGTAGCATGGGTGAGGGCAGCAGGCTGGTGAAACAAACCACCAGAGGAGGGGGGCTGCGGCCATCAGGCAGGCACCTCGACGGACGGCAGGGAGAGTCTACAGGCCCTCACCTGAGCCCAGTACCCCCTGTGGGCATGATGCAGAGGTCAGAAAGGCACCCTTACTGTGGGAGCTGGGGGCATGGTCTTGGGCTTCCAGGGCCGAGATCAATTCCTCACAGCCCTGCTCAGCCCCAGCGGCAAGGCCATGTCCATGCACGATGCTCTGCCTGGACTGGAAGCTCTGAGTTCCCTTGGCAGGAGCCCCAGCTACTCCCATGGTCCAGGCTTCCCATCCTGCTGCAGCTCCCAGGAGCTCCCCACTCCTGCAGGTCAGGCCACTGGCTGCCACCTCCTTGGGGCTTACTCACCAGGAATGAAATGAGGGGCTGTAATCTGGCAAGTCCTTTGGGCAGCAGCTGAATTTACAGCAGGAAAGTAAATATTTGCTCTTTGGGAGATACTTAAAAGGGGGCCTTATTCCAGTGACCCCATGATCCTGTATCTGCACAGCCCTCCCCAAAAGCTGGCCTTCATCCCACTCTCAGGAGCAGGACTGAGTGAAGGGCAGCCCCTCTGCACCCACGGACTCCCCACAACACTCACGTACACACATGCCCCTGGGAACATGCTCACTAGAGATGCACCCCTAAAATGGAAGGTCGAGTTCATGTCCTCAAGCACTTGCCAACACGTGCCTTGTTCTGGACAACCTATGCTGTGAAAATTGTCAGGGCAGGAGATGACGGCCAGGCGTGGGGAGAACAGTTGCTTCCCACAGCTCCTTCCCAAGTCTGCTAGGGAAAGGGGGGAGGGGAATGACTTGCCTCGTGTGTCCCACTTCTCCCCCTCCCCCACACAGCAAAACCCTTTGTTCCACATGGTGTCCACCACCCTCCATCCTGCCTGCCTCCTGGTCACCCTTCCTATTCTGGTGGTAGACGTAGCGCCCAGGATCTGCTCCAGAGGAATGTGGGCCTCGTGGTACCTTGCTAGCTGGCACAGCTCTGCAGCTCTTCATGGACAGTCCTGCATGTGCTGGCTGCTTTGGGGGTGTGCCATGTGGCTGACGAGGATCCGCCTGAGCGAAGGATCGTTTGCACCCCACTATTGACCATGGGCCACTCTGCATGGAAGCGTGCCCTTGGTGACGTCCCTTGTCTGCTAAGGATTAGCTTCACTTCTGTAGCATCCAGAAGTTTGATGGAAAGCAAGTCCTCAGACTGTTTTCACCTGTAACTCTAAGGTGCTCTGAGTCCTGACAACAGAGTAAGTGTGGCTCTCCAGGGGAGCCAGCCAAGGTACTTCACAACTTACAGGCACTTAGTGAGCAAGGCTCAGAGTGTTCGAAGACATTTGAAAACCTCTCACCTTGTGGCAGGTACCCCATCTGGAGGAGAGGTGGAGTCAGAACTGGCAGGTTGGCTCAGCACTTTGGCTACCAATAGTCCCCAGGCTCAGGGCAGTTCAAAGACCGTAGACCTGCCAATGAAGAAAGAGATCCCCATGAAAATTGGCCCCAGCCTCACACCCGAGTATCCTTAACTGTACACGGGGCCAGTAGGATCTGAACCCAGGGCCACTGGCTCCAAAGCTCACGTCATTCCTGCTGGACTAGGCAAGCTGCTATGTTCCTGCCACTGTCCTGGGTCACCTGGGTCCTGTACCTGTGGGGTTGACCAGGGTCGGTCTCAGGCACTGAGGAGCAAGTGGTGTCAATTGTTCTAGGCCTCATTTGAGATTCTTAAGAATTCTGTGCACCTACCCTTGAAATTGCCACCTGACATTTAAGTGGAAGTACACATGAATTCACAGCCATTTGGCCTGGAGTCTTGGATGTTGTCTCTTGAGATGAAGGGGTCCCCGGGCCAAGAGTTGTTCCCCATACCCCCCAGCTCTCCTATCCTGGCCTTTGGGTGGTGCAAGCTAGGGTGCTCTGGGATGCATCCCGGGCCCGCAGCTCCAGCACCTACGAAGTGAAGGGTGTAACCATCCTACCTGTGTGCATGCAGAACAGCTCCCTCCCGGGGAAGCTCCTGCCTCCAGTCGTCCCATGGAGTGAGCCCTAGAGCTGAGGGTCAAGCCCAGTGCGAGTCACAGTGATGCTGGGAGAGGAAACACAGGAGCTGGAGCTACCCTGGGGAGACTTAACGCCCAAAACGCAGATCCTGCGTGTCTGCTGGTTGCTTTCCGAAAACCCGCCGTGTCCCCTTCCTCCGAGGGCACAGAGGACCTTGTCCTGCAGGTCCCAGCTCTCCGCCCACTTGTCCGTCCCATGTGGCAGGCGTTGGTCTCTCTCATGCCTGTGCATGGGCGGCCACAGGACCCCATGCCCGCTCCCCCCCCCCCCCCCCCCCCCCCCCCCCCCGGGCACTGAGGCAACACAGACAAAGCACAACACTCGCCTCAGAGCCTCGGGGAGGGAGACGGGCAGGGCCACGGCCCAGCCGTCTCTCTGGCAGCTGAGCACTTTTCTCTCCCACAGGAATGGTTTTCCAAAGCAGACGGCAGCGCAGCTGATTCTGAAGGCCATCTCCAGTTACTTCGTGTCAACAATGTCCTCTTCCATCAAAACGGTGTATTTCGTGCTCTTTGACAGCGAGAGTATAGGCATCTACGTACAGGAAATGGCCAAGCTGGACGCCAACTAGGCTGAGGAACTACAGAGCCAGCCTGCACCGTGCCCCTGCCTCCACCTTGCAAGAAAGAAAGAAAAATCCCCTTCACTCCTGTTGGGAGGCGGGACCCTTTCATTTCCAATTTTGCTCATCTAGGGAAAATAAGGTTTTGGTTTCCAGTTTAATTGTTTTTGACCTTCTAAAATGTTTTTACGTTAGCACTGATAGTTGGCATTACTGTTGTTAAGCACTGTGTTCCAGACCGTGTCTGACTTTAGTGTAACCTAGGAGATTTTATAGTTTTATTTTAATGAAATCCTGCTTGACGCAGAACAGCGGGGAGAGCAGTGTCTTCTACGTGTGGCCGAATCCAGGAAGCCTGTTTTGTAACCGTGTGTTGTGGTGCTTTATTGTACACCCAGTGGCGTTCTTTTTACTATAATGTTCCTTTTTTTTTCCTCAAGAAGAAAAATCATGAATTTGCAGCAGACTTAATTTTTTGTTTACTTTTTGTCTTAATGATGGATTTGAAAATGAAAGATTTAAAAAGGCAGAACAGAATCTGTTGTCCTTAATTATATTTGCAATTTGGAATTTGTGTGAATTGATTTAGTAAAATGTTAAACTGCTGTTGTGACTGGTGTGTTTCAAGTTACTGTGCCATGAGCCCTGGGTGGGCTTCTCTCCTCACAGGGTGGGGGACTAGGTGTGGCTGCTGCACCCCGTCCTGCCCCCTCCCCCCGCACCTCCCTGGAAGCACCCCAGGGCCACTGCTGCCTGGACACAGGGGCATCTTCAGTCCCTAACAGCTGGTAGGGGGAGTTCATGTGAAGTCCCTCTTTCCATCCTTGTGACACTTGGGCAAAGTCATTCTCCCCATTGCATGGATGAGGAAGCAGACATGCTGAAAGCCGTGCGGGTGGCAAGTGGCAGACTGGTATTCCAGTCCGGGTCTTTAGACGCTGAGCCCAGCTCTCTCTTGCCATTTGCCCTCTCCTGATGGATGCTCTCTCCAGCTCCTGGATGGACCCAGTGTCCCTGGGCCACTTGCCAAATGGAGCTGCAGAAGCCTGGAACCCTCTGCGAGGGCTATGTTGGGCCCTTTGTTCCTACAGGACAGGGTTCCTGCTGCTAAGAACTTTCCATGGGCAAGGCACCACTAATAAGGTCCTCAAGGTGTGCTGCTAGCTCTTGCACGCTTTCTGGAGGCTGCGGGTGGGGTTTAGTGATGCACGTTAGAGCTGATCCTTGAACAACATGGGGGTTAGGGGTGCCAACCCCCACACAGTTGAAAATCCACATACTTACAAGTTCCCTAAAACTTAACTCCCAGTAGCCTACTGTTGACAGGGAGCCTTG
Organism: Canis lupus baileyi; assembly: GCF_048164855.1. NCBI lineage: Eukaryota > Metazoa > Chordata > Mammalia > Carnivora > Canidae > Canis > Canis lupus. Next base: position 24,598,971 of record NC_132847.1, on the reverse strand, counting down.
CTGGTAACACAGCCGATGAACATAATCTGTACGTTACCTATACGATATACTGGATTACTACAATAAAGCAAGCTCCAGAAAAAATGTTACTAAGAAAAGCAGAGAGAAGAGAAACTACACTTACAGTACTGCACTGTATTTATTGAAAAAAATCCTCACCTAAGTGGACCCGCAGAGTTCAAATCCATCTTGTTCAAGGGTCAGCTGTAGTTAGAAAGGGCTCAGCTGGACCAGAGTGGCTACACTTTTCGTTACCTGAATTCAGTTCACAAAACACAGACACTGCTTGCTTTAAAAGGTACTTTACCTTTATCCAAATGTGCCTACAACGCACGGAAGACTTTCTCTGTCTTTAAAAAGAAACGTGCCTGCTTCTAAAACAGACTTCAGCCAGGAGAAAATATGCAGTGCACTGCATATCGTAGATGACTGTAAAGGATCATTTTTCCTCCCCAAGCTGTGCCTAATGAAATCAAAATAGACGTCCAAAGCCATCACAAACACGCTTTTCAATGAAAAGGCAACTACTTCTCACCAAATCCTGAAAGATGATTTTCCCCAAGTTTCTCCTAAAAGTAGGGTGTTATTAAAGCTTTTAGCTTTCTTCCCCAAGATTTCTACAGAGTCTACATTTCCTACTTCTTGATGAGAATTTAGCAACAATAATAGTAATGTCTGTAATTTATCATGGTGTATTCAAGAAGATGCATCTTAAAAAGTCATCACTTCATAAGTAAGACCTTCACATTGTTTGCGTGGGCAGACAAAGCCATTCACCCAAGAACGTTGTTTCTACAGGTAGAATCCGCGGCGTGCAGGGTGATGAGCAGCGCTACTGGTAGCTGGAAAGAGCGGCCTTTACTATGAGCCACGCACTGTCTTGAGCCCCTACAGACATCCTTCCATTCTGTCCTAGGGATGGTTCTAGGGGTAGTCCCTGTTATCAGAGCCATTTTACAGCTGAGAACACTGAGGCTGGGAGAAACTATGCGACTTGCCAGTGATCTCACAGCTAGGAAGCACAACCAGATTCAAGTGCAGAGATGCTGACCACTGAGATCCAGGGCTCACTCTAATCAGCAGCAAAAGAGAATCCAGGTCGCCATGGTGGTTATTTCTAACTTGGAGACCAAAACACAGAATGAAACCAGGGCTAAAAGGCTTCTAGCCATCAGCAAGGATGAATTCCCACCATTTGCTTTGACCTGGATGGAACTGGAGGGTATTATGCTGAGTGAAGTAAGTCAGTCGAGAAGGACAATATTATATGGTTTCATTCATTCAGGGAATAGAAGAAATAGTGAAAGGGATTATAGGGGGAAGGAGGGAAAATGAATGGGAAAAAATTAGAGAGGGAGAGAGAACATGAAGACTCCTAACTCTGGGAAACGAACAAGGAGTGGTGGGAGGGGAGTTGGGCGGGAGGATGGGGTGACTGGGTGACGGGCCCTTGATGGGATGAGCACTGGGTTATGTTGGCAAATTGAACTTCAATAATTAAAAAAGGGCTTCTAGGGATCCCTGGGTGGCGCAGCGGTTTGGCGCCTGCCTTTGGCCCAGGGCGCGATCCTGGAGACCCGGGATCGAATCCCACGTCGGGCTCCCGGTGCATGGAGCCTGCTTCTCCCTCTGCCTATGTCTCTGCCTCTCTCTCTCTCTGTGTGTGTGTGACTATCATAAATAAATAAAGAAAAAAATATTTTAAAAAAAAGGGCTTCTAGGTGAATTGCGTTTGCTCAACCATGAGAAGGTACCACAGAAGCAAATCCCGCGTTTAGCAGGGGTCCTCCACTAGATGGTGCTAAAGGGACTGGGAAGCAGATAGAGGAAGGGGGGCTGGTTTCTGCTCTTCCCTCTGCACAAAAGAGTAAGTTGCATTTGTCAGGATTTGTGTGAATTATTTACCATAATCACCTAAATGTTTCTAAACTTTCACTAATCCAAAGTGCATCTCGCCCCTGAGATGTGGGCTCATTGAAGAAATTCTTTTCAGTGGAACGGAGGAAAGCGAGCCAGCCAACTGCCTGGGATTCCCATCATGTCTAAACCACCCAGTTAGCTTTTAAAACCAGGATCAAAATTTGTTCTCTGATGTCAGCCTCATGTTTACAGGGGAAAAAGAAAACAGCTTATTACTTTAAAGAAAAGTTGGTGCAACTGCGAGGGAAACTAGGAATGTACACGTGCCTCTATTCCAAAGACTGGCTGGCAGGCCGTGAGGTTTGCCAAAAGTGAACCGATTCCATACCCTGGGGGCCGTGCAGCCCTGTGGGCTGGTGGTGGCACCAGGCAGACGTCAGCCTCCAACTTGCCCTCGGCGGCTGGCCTCCGCCCTGCGTCCTGCAGCCGGCTCCCTCTGCCTCCTCCATCTGAGATCGCACGTGGCGCCAAAGTGGCTGCAGTCACTGCCGCGCGTGCCCGCACGCCACACGCACTGGTCCTCCACACCAGCTACTTCCCGCCACAACCTTGTGATGCTGATGCTTGTCCTATCTTACAGATGACAAAAGTACAACTCTCCTCTCTAGGTGAGACGTAGCCCCCAAAGTCTTTGGTTGGCTCCCCTGTTCTGTTATCCGAGCCCCCAGAGGTAGCCTCTCCTTTGGTACGCACCCCTAATTTTTGCTCGTTAGCCAGGCCGTCTTGCCTGTTCGCTGATAGGCCCCGTGTGGCCAGCCCTGGCAGCAGAACGTGTTGGAGGACAGCTATTCACAGCAACCCAGGGGCCGGTGAGATTTCCTGGGAACTTACTAGGCCTCTTGCAAAGGCAGATGGGACAGTGCCCCCGTCCAGCAGGCCGGGAGACCCGGAGCCTTGCTTGCTAGCCGGGCAGGGATTCAGGACAGAGCTGTGCTCACGGCTCGTGTGCAGGGAGGGGCGTGTGCAGGTGACACAGACCTGGACTTCAGAGGACAGGCTGCCATCTTCCAGGCGATAGGTGGCAGTGGCCAGATGGCACACAGGCACGGCAGCCCCAACGAGGGGAGCTACGGCGTCTGCTGGGGTCTGCAAGCCCAGGCCTGGACCCCACCAGCCACCAGGCCAGCACCTCAGCCCTGGCCTCTGCTCGGCCCCATCCCTGGGCTGCGGAGCCGTCTGTCAGGGCCTGGGTTTAGCTGTCAGAACTCCTCCTTGCCGCTCGGGGTCCGGAGGCCGGGTTTGGTCACAGAAGAGGCGAGAAGCGAAGACAAGAAAACGAGAGATGTGCAGCCATTTGCGCCTCTTGTCCAGGTGCGCCCTCCTCGTCCCACTCCCCTCCCAAGGCCGGAGGGTGACGACTCAGGGGGGCCAGTCGGCGCCGGGACAGGCGGTCATCAGGCAGTTTCCTGGCTGTCACTCAGGCCGCGCCGGCAGTCCCCGAGTAGGCCGGCTCTCCCTCCGTGGGAGGCAGCGGTGGCAGGGGGACAGCGGGGCTGCCTCCTTCACTAGCAACCCGATGTTTGATCTTCCTGGCCCGGCGCCACCACCAGCCAACGTTATCTTGGCAGCTGGCTTTGGTGCGGCCCTCAGAGGGATCCCCTGAAAGCGCTGGGGTGGGAGGAGGGTGCTGGGCCCAGCCCCGGCCGAGAAGAAAGGGAAACGCTCAATGGCCAGGGGTGAGGCCCCCTTTCCTCTGGCATGTCTTCTATTTGGAACCCAACCTGTTGTGTTTGCTTCTGGGGCCCCCCTGATATCAAAATAATATCCCATGACCCTCCTGACAGGGAGGTAATAAAACTGTTCATTAATCCCGGCCCTCATCACTGCCCTGCCAGGCTCCTTAGCAAAGGTGTGTAAATAGATTGGCCTTTCCCTGACCCCTAAAAATCAACTTTGCTTTGTCAAACTCGAGAAAGAGAAAGAGAAAGAGAGTGCTTCACGAATGCTCTCTCCACGGACGGCGCTATCCTCCTCACGGCCCGCGCCCCCCACTCCTGACACCCACACTCTCTCACACACACAGTCGCCCACACACATCCATGAGACTCTGGAGCCCCGTCAGCGGAGTGCAGAATGCGGGGCGTGCAGGTAAACACCCATCGTGAAGCATCCCGGACTCTGTCTCCCACAAAGCTGCTGAAATTTCTCCTCCAAGAAGCCGGTTTTGCTGTGTAAACGCAGACCTTTGCTAACAGCCCCATTGAGCGCGCTTACAGGGGCAGCCCCGAGGTCTGCTGGGGCCCTGCACCCAAAGAGGACGGGGGGCTGTGACGGGCCCCAGAGCACGTGCCACAGGGAGTGTAACCCCAGGGGAAGAGGCCTCACATTACCCCGGAAACTGTGCCAACGTCACAAGGCCAAGGTCACTGCCGTGGCTTCACTGAGCGCGGAGAGATCAGAGGCCCACAGCGACACCCTCCAAATCTTGTCCAACGCCTGGGAGCCAGACCCAGGGCCACAGCACCGGGTGGCCCAGCCCGAGAGGGAGCATCCCGGCCACCAGCCCTGGCAGGCGACTCGGGTCCAGCCCCACACGCGACTGGGCCAGCTGCCGGCTCGGCGCCCCCTGCGCCCCACCCCTCCTGCGCCCCAGGCAGGCCCCAACTCTCCGCTCCCCACGTGGCAGCGGGGTAACGAGCTGTCAGTCACCGGCGCCGGCCCGCCTAATTGGACCCAGCAGCCCTCAATAGGGCCCCCGGAGGCCCTGCCCGCAGCGCCCACCTCGGGGCGCCCCCGGAGCCCAGGAGGGAGAGCACCCGGCCGCCGCACGTCCGGCCAGGGCGCAGCTGACAGTGAGGAACCCCTCCCGGCCGTCAGCGGCCGCCGATGCGGGTGGACACCAGCGAGCGGGGCGATGCCACGACTGCCCTTGGGGTGATGGACACCCCAGGGACCCCGCTTGGCAGGGGGCCCTGGCCTGAAGCCTCCTTGGCCTCAAGCGGCCCCAGCTGGCAGCCCAGGGCTGTGAGGAGGGCAGCACCCCAAACCATCACCCCCTCGGCCCCTCCACAGCCTGCAAGACACGGCCCAGGCCCGGCCCCCTCAGCCCTTGCTGTGCCCCAGGGTGACAGCACAGCGCCTCCAGCTGCAGAACGGATAGGAAAAGAGGGACCCGTGGAAGTTTAGATGCTGCCCCGTGAAGGTGACGTGGGCCTGGGCTCCGAGGGAGGCTGCTCAGCCTCCACCGCCTCACCTTCCCACCTCCGCCCCTTTCCACTGGTACAGATTCTGTTTATGCCACTCTTATCTCGCTCTCAGGACTTCGTGCACGCCACCTCCACAGCCTGGAACACGCCACTGCTACCTTTCACCTGTAATCCTGCTCAACTCTTCAGGTCTCAGCTCTTCGACCTCCGTGCTGCCTCCTCCAGGAAGCTTTCCTGGACTCCATCACTGTCTGGGCAAGGTGCCCTCTCTCGGTGCACTCTGCACACCCACCAGCCACAGCCCTATGCCGAGTAGACGCTGTCCTGCACTGACAGAGCTGTCTCCCCATCACACAAGGAGTATCACTCATTTGCACAGAACCCCTGCGCACTCTGGGCCCAGCACTATCCATGGCCCTGGGCATGCAGCAGTGAGTGAGCGAAGGAAATCCTGCCCTCCGTGAGGCCAGGAGGCAGATGCTCAACCAAATGCCTTTGCATTTCACGGCACCCTCAGGCCTCACCCTGAGGGCTGATGGCAGGAAGGGGCACCTCCTCAGTGGTTACATGGATCACCGCTCCAGCTGAGTCCACCAGGACCACAAAGGCTACTCACCAGGCAGAGTGCTCGACTCAGAGAAGGCAGTGGGAAGACTGGGGAGGGTGTGATTGCTGCAGACCCTCCAGCCCAACACACATCAGCCAGGGGCACCACCGCGCTGGATCTCTCGCTTCATGTGGGCACACGGTGGCTTCAGAGTGAAGCCTGACGTTGGCACCAGGCCCCAGCTCAGCACCCTCTTGCTGCACTGCTAACCACAGCCTGGATCTCATGGTATCTGGTGTTTCTGCTTTCTTTGGCTCTTGATTTGAAAAGGGAAAGGAACAAGAAAAGGAAAAAGAAAGGAACTTTCTGGCTAGATGCTAAATCCACGATATCAATAAACAGGGAAAATGGTAGAAAATGCTTCCAGGAGAGACCTCTGAGGTATTGCAGTGGAGAGCTCCTTGCCTGCATGCCAGGGAGCCTGGACGCACAAAGGTTCCAGGCAAGGGCACTGGCCACAGGGCAGGTATCATTTCCTGATGGCCCAGCACACAAGCCTGAGTCAGGAATCCTCTTCTCACAGACCCAGCCCCAGGACAGGAAGGCCAAGTCCTGCCACTCGTTCAGTCCCAGGCCCGGCTTCTGGTACTGTCAGCCTCTTCTACCAGCACAAAGATGACAAGGGACACGTGGACCCCATGTGTCTTCAACGTGCCCCCGACACGGTGTGTGTCTGGCCCTCAGCTGCCCGCACAGCACAGGTGCAGAATCATAATGACACGGGGCCTTCAAGAACCCGTCTGCCACTTCCATGCTTGGGTAGGAAGACAACAGGAGCCACACAGCCAGGTGGGACTGTGCACTGAGGGGTGGCAATGGTGTGAGTACATGGCACACGAGGGGGTTGATGTGCATTCTCCTGTCAAATCCTTCTCAAGACCCTGCAAAATGAACATTATCACCCCACTTTCGAAGGTGAGGGAGGCGGTGAGGCTCAGAGAGGTGGAGTTACTTGGCCAGGCCACTCAGCAGAACCTGTCAGAACCAGGATGCAGAGGCGCCTGGGTGGCTCAGTGGTTGAGCATCTGCCTTCGGCCCAGGGTGTGATCCCGGGGTCCCGGGATCGAGTCCCACATCCAGCTCCCTGCATGGAGCCTGCAACTCCCTCTGCCTGTGTCTCTCATGAATAAATAAACAAAACATTTAAAGAAAAAAAAAAAAAAAAGAACCAGGAGACAGAAGCAGGAGCAGGTACCTGTGACATCAGCTCCTGTTGGTCGTGGCCCAGAGGGTGCCCTGCCCCCGTTTCACAGATGGGGAGCAGCGAGGAGGCGGCCTCGGGCCTCCCGCTGGGCCTCTGCGCCTCCGCAGGCCAGGCCGGGGACCTGGCCGGGCCTTCCCGTAATTAGTGGGCTCTTGCTAAGACCCAGTCGCGCCGGGCCTGGGCCAGGGCTTGTTTTTGTTCTCACGCGGAGGCCCTCGCAGGAAGGCAGGCGCACGTGCGCAGCCCCATAAATCCAGCCGGCGTCGCTCATTACAAGGTTCTGCTTCAGGCCCCAGGCCCCAGGCCCCAGGCCCCAGCCCGCGCTCCGCCGCCTCCCGCCGCCCGCCCGGCCGCCCCGCGCCGCCCGCAGCCGCAGACATGAGCTCATCCAGCGCCGCGGCTGAGGAAGTGGCCGGGGGCGCTCTCGGCCCTGGGGGGACAATGTGCCCATTAAGGCCACCGGCCGCACCCCCGGCCGCCGGCGGGACCACCCCCTCGGGCGCCCGAGCTCCAGGTCGGTGGGCGAGGCCCTCGGGGTGGCCCGTCCGCTCGGACGGACAGGCAGGCCCAGGGCCCCGCGCCCCGAGCCCCGTCCTGCTCTGCCCCCAACCCCGAAAGACTGACCAGCTCGCCGTGGGACCTGGGCAGCTTCCCCGGCCCCTCCGAGCCTCCATTCTCCCAGCTATCAAATGGGCAGGCGTTCCCGGCCCGGCGGGGAAACACTGCTCTGGAGCCCGTGACCTTGAGCTGTACCTTGGCATCTTGTCCGCTCGAAACCTGGCAGGTTCTCTGGCTCTGTGGTCTGAGGAATGCGGAGGGGATGAGGGGCTAGGCAAGTCACCCCATCTCTTGAGGGTGTGGTCTCCTTGTCTGTAAAACAGAGTTGCCAGTACAGTGTCAGGGACAAATATTTTAAGAAATGTGAACCCTTTCTTTCTAGCGCTCCGATTCCCATAAAGGTGAGAAGCCGCGTACCTGCCACGGCTCAAATCCAGATTCTGACCGTGGTCATCGTTTGAGAGTCGGCCAGCTCATCTCTACGCAGGCCAAGTTTCAAGGGGACCCGGCCAGGTGCATATCAATACCACGTGCAATTCTAACCCAACCTTTACGGTATATAGCTGAAGATGCTGGAATTATTGACAAACCCTTCTCCATCTGGAGCTAACATAGCTCAGAGAGGAGTCAGGCAATGTCTGGTTTGCAGGGAACCTTCTAGAACTGTGCTGTCCAATAGGATAGCTATTAACCACATAGCACCATTTAAATTAAGTAACATTGAAAATTCAGTTCCTCGTTTTCACTCGTCACATTTTAAGTGTTCTGTAGGCACATGTGGTTAGTGGCTACTGTTTTGATCAACACTGTTCTTTAGTATCTCCGTGGAGCTCTCCAGAGCGACACTCCAAGCTTTTCATATCATTTAATTTAGCATATGGAGCAAACACCATGGCGGGGACATCTCCACCAGCAAGTGGTTCCAGGCTACCGACTGTGATACAGTGACTGATAATCATGGTGGTAGAAACAGTACTATTCATGCACTGATTATTTCTGTGTTCCAGGCACTGCACTGGCTGCCTCATGTTAATTGAATTCCCCCCAAATACTCTACAGTTGGTGGCATGTCCCTACCTTACTCATGACAAAATGGAGTCAGGGAGACTAAAGAATTAAAGCAAGGTAGAGGCCGGCCCAGCTCGGCTTCAAAGCCAGCCTGCCCCTCAGGTGCAGAACCCATGTGAACCTTGTCCTGTGCTTCAACTAGATTTGCATCCAGAGGGTTGACTGTTCTTTCCAGAATCTGTCCCCCTTCTGCCTTTACCTTAGCTTTGAACACTTCCTGCTCTCAGGAAAGCTCAGATCTTTCAAGGCTGGGCTGAGGCTCACTCTCGTCCTTGGTTGCTATGTGGAACTGCTTATGCAGGACAGGCCTGCGAAGGCTCCTGCTGGACACGGGGGTTGCCCTCACCCCAACTACTACCCCCAGTGCCCAGAGGGACCTGCTCACTGGGCCTAGGAACCATGTGGGAGATAGTGGATGGTGATCCCAGCTGTGCTGCCAAACTCCCTTCAGAGAGCACAGTCCTATGCAGGTGTCAGGTCAGTGGAGCCAAAAGGGACAGCAGGTATCAGTGGGACGCCCCAGGGAGTGTGCTTGTGAGCAAGCAGGACCAGCTCACGTGTTCCTGCCTGAAGCCACAGCTATGGGTTACACTTAGACACAGTGAGCGGGACAGAGTGATGGGCCGGGCCCTTGGAATGAGCACCAGCATAGCATGTTCATTCATTAACCTGTTAGTCACTCACTGAACAAAGGAATGCCAGGTGCTGAACTCGGTGCCAGGGTCACCTTCTACAAGTCAGGCCCCCCTGGGCCACAAAGCAGCTCTTCCACCATTCCCCAGTGCCTCTCTTACCCTGCAGCTTCGTGACAACCCCGAGAGGCAAGCAGGTGGGGTAGGGACCAGCCTCTAACTTGACAGATGGAGAAACTAAGGGCTGAGCAGCAAAAGCAATTTCCCAAAGCCAGCAAGCTGCCTCCCAAGGCTTGCCCCCTGGGCTCATCACCTCATTACCTAGTCACTCTTTAAAGGGAGCATTTTAGGGGATCCCTGAGTGGCTCAGTAGTTTAGCGCCTGCCTACGACCCAGGGTGTGATCCTGAAGGCCCGGGATCGAGTCCCACATTGGGCTCCCTGCATAGACCTGCTTCTCCCTCTGCCTGTGTCTCTAACTCTCTGTCTCTCATGAAAAAAATGAATCTTAAAAATAAATAAATAAAAGGAGCATTTTACACGGACGGGGGGTGCTGTGGGCTCTGCGGCCCCAAAGGCCACACAAGGGCACCAGAGGTCTGACTCCTCCACCCTCTCCCTCTCCCCCGCAGGCCATCCCCGGGTCTAAGCCACGGGGACGCCTATCACAAAGCTCAGTTAGCCAGACCCTGGGGACAAGGGACATCTCCTCTCCCGTGCTTGCTTAGAGACCCCAGGATCTCAGGCGCCCCCACAAGCCCTGCGCAGGGCCGAGTCCCTTGCTCTCACACCGCAGAGGGCCACGCAGGCCAGCCGGCTTCACCAGGGACTCACCGAAGCAGAAGGCGCGGGCAGCTCCCACATCCGGAGCCCTCTGCCTCTGGCGCGACGCACCGCGGGGGCCCAGCCAAGCCGGGGCTCCCAGACTTCAGGCTGAAGCAACATCCGCAACAGGCTCACACCTCTGGGCTCAAGGCAGGGGGATGGACTGCGCCCTCCCAAGGCCCGGTCCCACACTTGTCTTGCTCAAGCCCTAGGACTCCCGTTTAAGAGCCTTTTTATAGACTCCTATAAAGGAGAAAGTGAACTTTTAACATGTTTGCACTCCACTAAGTCAATACGCATAAAAAGGACAAGAGCGGAGCTTCCCCTGCCCAGATGCAGGCGGCGGCCTGCGGGCAGCGTCGGGGCACCCCCCCCCTCACCCCGCGGGCAAGGCCGCTCCTCCGCCGCCGCAGCCTGGCCCCCCTCGCAGGCCGCAGGGGCACTAATGACTCCGGAAAGCACGGCCCGGCCGGGCTACTGGTGGCTCCTGCCCTCGCTCCCCCGAGACGGCCCCCCAGATGCACGCTTTTCATGGGAAGACTTAGAGGAGCAGAAACGCGGAAGCTGTAAAGTTTTACTGGGAATTCTCAACCGTCCTCCTTTGGCCCCGACACTCACGCTGCCCTTCATTCTGGAGAGAGCGTCCTTTCTGCTTTGAACGGGCTCCTTAAAATCTATAGCGACTCTGCGCCCGCCCCCAGGATCCAGGATCTGGGCTCAAACTCCAGAGATGCCTGCCCGCCCAGGAGGAGGAGGAAGAGACCGCTCGGGCACCCCGAGGGCCTTCTCCTGCCCAGCCTCGCCCCGGGACAGTCCCCAGGGAGGCCGCCTGCCTGCCCGCAGCCCGCCCAGTTCACATGAATCCAGGGTTCGTGCCTGAGGCCCGACACGCTCCTCGGAGCCTGCTACACAGTCAACACACGCAGCTCTCTTCTCTTTGTTCCTTCATTTGGACTGACTGAGTACCTACGAGGTGCAAGCCCTACTAAGGGCAGGCATTACCTCAGGGGTTAGGAGAGAGGACATTCGAGTCAACTTCTGAATTCGAGTCCCAGCTGTGCCGCTTATCAACTGCGGTCCCAGGTGTGTCACTTGGCTTCTCTGAGCCTACAACTTATCTATAAAATAGGGACAACACAACCCCTTACACATCTCCTCCCACCACGAGGTTACCAAAAATATTAAATGACCCAGTCCATGTGCCCTACATACAGCAAGTACTCAATAAAGGTACCTTAGTGACCTAACAGCTCTACGGGGAAGATCCCGTTCTCTCCTTTCTGAGAACAAGGGAAATGAGAAAGTTAAATGACATACTCAAGGTCACATGGGAGACAGAGACTCAGAGAGACAGAGACTCAGAGCTAGGGTTCACTCCTGGCTCTTTTAGACTCCAGGCCATAAACATCAACATTGGAATGCAAAGCACTGCAGGCCCAGTGAGAAAACCTTAAGAGTCAAGAAGTCTACCTAGAATTTTGTACTTAGCCCATTTACAAAGGAATTACTTTAATTCCAGCACCATGGTTGAGTGTTGTTTCTTCCTCCAAGTTAGTGATGGCAGAGAGGCGGTAGGTAGTATTACAATGCTTGCAGTGCTTCGGGGAATTGGTTCAGTGCATGGCGCCAATTTATTATCTGCTGCAGGAGACCAAGCCCTCGGTGCAGGGGCGGTTATTAATTGTGGTTTCTGAGGAGCCAGTCCCTGTAGCACGCCAGCCCGTGGAGGCCAGGTGGATGGGAGCCCTCTGGCTGTGCGCTCAGGGAGGGCTGGGGCGGGGAGGGACCGCGGGGAGCCAAGGCTGCCTGGCGTCTGCTTCAAAGGGTTCTCATCCTCTGCCACATCCTGGTATGGAATTATCTGGACAGGTGGTATCTCCCTGCAAATTCTGAGGACTCTCTGCTCACCACCTTTGTGGAATCCTTAACTTTCTAAGAGAATTTCTCTCAATTATTCACATTATACTTTCTCTTTGTTTCTGAATGGATGGAGGACTCCTCAGTGTAAAGTCATGCAAAGCTTGGGCCTGGAGCAATGTTCAAGCCTGGAATCCAACAATGGTATGAATCAGAAGTGGATGGACCCACGGGGAATGTGTAGGTAGCAGATAGGGAAACAGGCCTAGGTGTAGAGGGTGTCTGCTCCAGAGAATTAAGCAGCATTGTCTTGGTCTGTCTGCCGCCTTATCTTTACCTCAACCTCCTTTATAACAGCCGTGAAGTGCCTAAATCCCAGGATAACTGTGCCAAATTTCTCTTCGGATAAAGAGCTCATTTGTTTTCCTAAGTTGTTAGAAAGTCCAGGGATGTGCAGATCATCAGGTCCCAGGAGGAGGCCCTCTATGGGCAAAGGCTGGCCTGTCCATGGAAGACTCCTGAGGCCTTACAGAAAGCAAAACCCCAAAGCCATCTACTTCCACCCTCATCCATCCCCAGAACCTGACAGTTCCTCTCAACAAAGCCCAAGGCCAGTTGTAGGTTCACCTCCGTAAGCTGCAGTGAAGATGGTGGTTTAGTGCTTACCCTGAGCACACCAAAGCCAAAGGAATTTCTGAAAAAAGCTCACAGATCCCACGACCATTTGGGGCTTTCTATACAGTCATGAATGTGGAATGAGGTCTCCACATTCCCTAACAGCATTCAAAACTCCTCTCTTGGCTGGCATTCACCTTTCTGGGAGCTTCTGCTCTCTGGAACACAGACATGGAACCAGAGAGGATTGAAGAAAGCAACAGAGGGAAAAAAAAGTGTCGTCACAAAGCTCAGTCATGACTCTAGAGGAAAGAAGGAGACCATTCCATGCCAGTCATGATTACCCTCCATTCTCTTTGCTCCTTATGTGCTGTCAGACATAACCCCGAAAGAAGTGCATGCTCGTGAAGACAATCCTTCCCAAAGCACCAGATGGTAGCAAGGGAAGAGGCAGGAAGCCCATGGAGAAAATCTGCTGCAGGGGCACCTGGGTGGCTCAGTGGTTAAGCATCTAGATGCCTTTGGCTCAGGGTGTGATCCCAGGGTCCTGGGATCTATCTAGTCCTGCATCGGGCTGTCTGTGGGGAGAAATCTTCAGAAATCTGCTGAAGAGCGAGGGACTGCAAACCCAAGTGACGTTGAGGCACGGGTACCTGACCACAGCCTCCCTGGCTGAGTCTCTGAGGATGGGGTCAGGACAGAGTATACTCCGTCTGAGTGGGGAGCACTGAGTTTCACTTGCTAGGTTTCCAGAGGGAGCTGCAGGGAGGCACCATTCTCATTTAACCCCCAGGTCAGCCTCCCCAGCTTAGACGGCCTCCTGCCAGGGCTAGAGGGCCACAATCACACCAAAACTGGCCACTCAGCTCCTACACCAAAACTCTCAATTATTGGGCTCTTTCACCTGGTCTCTCCTCTCATCACTCAGACCAGAGCCAACACAACCCCGTGCCATGGACTCCAAGGTCCCTTCAACATGGATGGCAGTGAAGAGCACAGGTAGCATTTCCTGACTGCTCACCACGCATCAGGCCCCGTGTGGAAGGCCCTCGGCAGCAACGCAGAGGCACACACTGTTGTTACTTACATTCTCACAGGTGGGTAAACTGAGGCTTTGAGAAGTTAAGGAACTTTCCTGAGGTCACAAGCAAGTGACAGAGCCAGGACTTGAATCCAGATCTATCTCACTCCAGTGTCCACTTGCCTAATCACTCTGCTCCCCGCCCTGCTCTGGGGTTTCCCTCTCATTCCAGAACACCCACCCCCACCCACCACAGAGGTTCCAGCTTGCAGGCAGCTTGGCCAGGAAGCCTTCAGGAGCCCATGGTCACTGCAGGATCTGCACAGGGCAGCTGAGCTGTCCCGGAGCACCCTCCTGCACAATAGCCCCCTGCCCCCACTGACAGGGACAGTGGCGGGGACACAGCACAGGGCTGCCATGTGCCCTGAGGAGTGGCTTTTTTCTGCTCTGCCCCTAGCATTGGCTAGAGCCTTACCGCTCAGTAACTGCATGGGAGCTGGGGGCTGGGGGCTGTGGGCTGGGGGCAGTGCCAGGGTGAAGACCCAGAGGGGGATGGATCTTCTCAATGGGAAAGGTATAAACAAACACCACTGGGTTGGGAGAGAAGACTTAAGTTTAGACCTGTATGCTGAAGCTGTTGCCATCCTTGGGAATGAATCTTCATTAAAAACACAAACAACCAGGAGTCCTGGGTCCAGTGGGTCCTGGCAGGTGAGTATTTGGAGGAGACCCAACACCATAGCAGCTAGATCTGTGAGGAGTCTGGAGCACAGCCCCATGGCCAAATGCCCATCCACACACACCCTCCTGTATCTCAACCCAAAGCATCCATGCTTGGATCCCCAGTGGCTCCAGAAAAGACTGTGCCTCGACAGCCCCTCCGGCCCCAAACACAACACAGCCCCCTCCTCTCACATACAGTACAGCCTCCCCACACACCATTTAAGAGGTTTACTTGTCTATTCATTTGGAATTTCTAATGCCATCATGAAAATGGAAGGGGAAATCCACTCTAAGCCCCTACTCACTGGCGCCCACCATCGGGTTCGACGCACATGCTCCGAGACATAGGCATGCAGAGTGGTTTGTGAAGGATCACACAGCTTCTCAGGCACCTGCCCAGACAGTCAGGCCCACTTGTGCCTTGTCTTCTAAAGCAGCACAGGACAGGGAGAAGAGGGCAGACTTGGCTTTTCAGCCCAGTCTACCAGCTTGATGTAAGATCTTGGTACATCGCTAGACCCTTCTGAGCCTTTCGAAATGTTGCCGTGAGGATCAAATAAGATGATAAATATAGAGACATGGCACTGACACAGGATCTTGCACACAGTAGGTGCTCAATAAGTGCATGGTGGTCATTTCCTCTTTACCTCCTTGTATCTGTGTGCCCTGTCCTCCCTCTGACAAGAACCTCATACAGAGAAATTGGGTCTTTTCCTTCTCCTGGAAGGAAGGAGTTCAGGGCCGAGTCCAGGGCTGAGCCCCTAGGCTCTAAAGAAACGGGGCCTGCTGTACATCCAGGGAGGACTGAGATAAGCGTACTGCAGAGGGAGGCCTCCAGCCCCTGGTAACACACCAGGCTACCCTCCCACCATAAACATCCAGAATGCTGGGTAAGACACAATAAATAGAAATTTAAATGCGGGCAGCCCAGGGGGCTCAGCGGTTTAGCGCCGCCTTAAGCCCAGGGCCTGATCCTGGAGACCCGGGATCGAGTCCCACATCAGGCTTCCTGCATGGACCCTGCTTCTCCCTCTGCCTGTGTCTCTGCCTCTCTCTCTCTCTCTCTCTCTCTCTGTCTCTCATGAATAAATAAATAAAATCTTTAAAAAAATAAATTTAAATGCAAAGGCTATTCAGGGATGGAAGGAAGAGGAGGAGGAACAGGTGTGAGAAATCTACAGTGCTAAAAACTCAAGCTGAAGATGCTCCCTGTGAGTACTGAAACCACAGCTGCCCTGGGAGAAGAGAGAAAAGAGAAAAAAGAAAAGAAAGAAAATAAAAAGAAAAAGAAAAAGAAAAAGAAAAAGAAAAAGAAAAAGAAAAAGAAAATCTTTGGCTCACAAAACAGGGGGGAGATCTAAGGAGGTACCTCTATCTGGGCCTAGGACTCTGGAAGTTACACCTCCTCCAGTGCACTCAGTGGAAAAGGAGACCACCAGGAAACATGGCCATCTCCAGCCTTGGCTCTGAGGGAGAAATACCCAGGGAGTGTCCCATGGGAGTACATGGCCCAAGCCTGCCTTCACTCGGATGAACTTACACCACTGCTCAGTCTGGGGAGCTCCAAGTAGACAGGTAGACTTCAAAAGATTTCAGGTAGGGGGCATCACTGGACACCAACAGAAATCATTCATGAAATGTCTCTGAAAGAATGCCTGCTCAGCCCAGGCCCCCAGGAATCTTGCAGATTACAATCAGTTAAGTATGAGCTCACCACGGAAAATTACCAAATATCCAAGGAAAGAAGCCACTATGAGTGAGAGTCAGCAGGAAGGGCAGCATAATTGATCCCCAAGGGCCAGATTATGCATATGAAATAGGGCCTATCAGCTTAAACACAATGGACAAAGAAAATTTCAAAACTGACCAGGCATACTCGAAAAGGGATCAACTAGAATTTCTAGAAACAAAAAGTGAAATCAGAAGCCCAGTGAATAAAGACAGCTGGCCTGAGAATTAATTAACTGGCAAGAACGTAAAGGAAGACCGCACCAAGTGGCCCAGAGACAGGATGGGGCAGGGGGGCAGGACCATGAGAGAAACGCTTCCAGAATTACAAGCTGGAGCACACGCTCTGGGACAGGCCACCAGAGAAGCGTGCCTGAGACAGCAGATGCTCTTCAACCCGGAGCCCCGCAAGGACAGTCACCTGAACCTGACCCGCAGGTTGAGCACACAGAAGACTTGCAGATCCCTGAGTACAAAATGTTCGTGACATCAGCCCCTGGAGTTATCAGCCCCCAGAGCTGGCGGCTATTTTTGCTGCGGATGTGGGTGATGCATCGAGAGAGCAGAACCAGCACCCAACCCCACCACAGGGGGGTCTCACAGTGTTCTCCCAGGACGAAGACTACCCCAGACCACTGCTATATGCCTCTGCCTCTCATTCCTTGTCTTTTCAGTGATAATTGAATGATAATTTTCCCTGCGTTTCAACTGCATATTGTGTAGAGGATTTTTGAGGGGTGGGGAGTGCAAATATTTGTCTCTTTACTTCAGAGGCCTCTGGACCAAGAGAAATGTGGTGGATTACAAGATCCTGAGCCTGTCGTGAGAGCCAGATGAAACTTTTGCATCATCTTGGGGAAGGAGGCAGTTATTTTGCTTGAGTCTTAAAGTGAATATTTGTGACTAAGGACAGAATACGGGGGCACCTGGGTGGCTCAGTTGGCTGAGGGTCTGCCTTTGGCTCAGGTCATGATCCCAGAGTCCTGGGATCGAGTCCCGCATTGGGTTGCCTGCTCAGCGGGGAGTCTGGTTCTCCTTATCCTTCTGTCTCTGCCCACCCCCTTCACTTGTGCTCTCTCCCTCCCTTTCTCTCAAATAATAAATCTGAGAGAGAGAGAGAGAGAGAGAGAGAGAGAGAAGAGAGGAGAGTTTGTAGTAGAGTGCATGAGAGAGAGAGAGAGAGAGAGAGAGAGGAGAGTTTGTAGTAGAGTGCATTAGCATTCAGCAAATAATCATCTCTTCTCAACCTCATCCTCAAGTAAAGTAGACTTTCCACCCACTCTTTTAGGCTGGGTGGAATGTGAGTAGACATGACATAGGTTAAAGAGGCTGATGTGGTATGTCTTGGCCTCTTGCATGCCTGAGAATCCACCCAGCTACTTGCTGCCCCTTCTGCTTGGGTCCTGAGACAAATGCCGTGTGAATCAGATCTGAAACTGATCCTTAGCATGGAGCAGAGCCACCAGCACCAAGACACTAATCTATGAGCCGAAAGAACATATACCTGATATATCTCATCAGATTTCCTAAACAGGAGAGAAGAAATAACAACAGACGCTTTTCCAAAATTGGTAAAAATGTGTTAAGCCTCAGCTTTACAAAGCCCAGGATATCCCAAGTAGGATAAAAAGAAATTCACATGTAGACATATTACCGTGAAACTGCACAACACCAAAAACAAGGGAAAGATCTTCCACGTTGCCCAGCATGGATGTAATCTATCCCTTGCCCTGCATGAGCTCCATGTCTAGGGCTCTTCATACAGCATCAAATACTTCTACCATTTACTGAGGAGAATCGCCAGGTAGGTGGCTGTTCAGGTATTGTCATCTGGAAGGGAACCTCAAGGGCCCCCAGTCTGACCCCCTTGATGACAGATAAGGACACTGGGTTCTAAGAGTGAAAAGCAAAACAGCTGCATACACTGCCTCATTCTCTTGGCAGACCCGAGATTCGAGGCCAAAGCGCTACCTCCCAGCCTCGTTTTCTATCACAGAGGGCTGAATGTGCCTGGGCCTGGTACAGGAGTGTACACAGAGAGCACGTGCTTCTCAAATTCACATGACAGGGCCTAGAAGATGCAAAGAGAGCTGCCCAAAGGCTTTGATGCACAGGCCACATAGGCAGACCTCCTTGGTTCATTATGGTTGTGCCTTGGGGAAAAAAAATGCCTTCCACAGGATGCAAGTAGGCTCCTAGGGCCTCTCCTGGCAAGGAATACTCCTGCTACCATTCCCAAGAGAGTACTCAGCCCAAATCAAAACCAAGCCCTGTCAAGCAGGGGCATGCCAGACTCTATCAGAAAAGTCCCTGGCCAGCCACTCCATCTCTTTTTGAATGACCCTCTCCAAGTGGACAAGGCATCATTTCCCTCAACCCTCAGCTGGCCAAGGTTGTTCCAAGGACAGTGGCCAACATAAACAGCACATAAAAATGAGTCCAGAAACCAAATTTTCAGCTCCAGGATGATGAACATCTATTTGTGTGTGGTAAACCAAACTTCCTGGGATAGCTTCCCAGAGCCCAGGGCCATCTGTCCCGCTGCCCATAACCCCAAGCCCAAAGGTGCCACCAGCAGTGCGGTCCCCAGAGATGACAGCTGTCTTGGGGATCTGCTTCCACAACTACTTCCCTCCCAGGATCCAAGAAGAAAAGAGACATACTTCTCGGCCTCAAAGTGGCCCAGCCAATGTGCAAATGAAGAGTCTTGTGGAATGTGCAGACTGGCAAGTGAAGAAATGGCAAAAACAGTCTGAGCCTGGAGGTGTGACAGGCCATTACTAAGCTCATAAAAACAGAGTCATTGGCTGGTGTTTCCCTGGATGGCACCCCTGAAGTCACCGTCACAAGCAGCAGTCAATGGATACTTCACTCTTCAGGTGGCGTTGGCCAGTCTACTAATATCCGGCAACCTCTGGGGGCCGCAGTGATGACCAGAGCATGCTCATTCTCATGCTGACCTGTCAGCTAACCCTGCTGGAAGCAAAGAAACCAGATATCTCCCCAACCCAAAGTGGCCACAATGTACAGTCAACCCTCAGGCAATCTCCCCTCTTCAGAATATTTTCAGAGCCCAGAAATAGGCCACAGCTTGGAAAAAAAGGTAGCCTGTGACCATTCAGGGCAGAAACAAACAGTACCTTACATTTGGGTAAGTTCTGAATTATAGCCAAGAACAAGACCTGACATGTCACCACGTGCAGATGTGCTTTTTAAATTTTTAATTTGCCTGAATTATTATTATGATGATGACTGCTGAATGGACATTTTCCTAACTCTGTTATTCCTTTGATATTAGTCAGTTGGCATTCCACTGTGATGTGGAGCTTTCTCTCCTTCTACACTTCATCCTTTATACCAGTTTGGGCTCACAGATTACCATTTCATAGGTTTTAAACTATTACTTTCATGATATATTTTGATGCTCCAATATCCAAGATTGCACCAGGGGGAGTCCCTTCAAGATGGCTTCATGTTCTGTGAACATGCCTGCATCATTCTGTAACCATGTCCTGACTTTCTGTTTTTTTTTTTTTTTTTTTTTTTTTTTAAGATTTTATTCATTTATCCATCAGAGACAGAAGACAGAGAAAGAGACAGAGAGAGAGGGGCAGAGACACAGGCAGAGGGAGAAGCAGGCTCCATGCAAGGAGCCCGACGTAGGCCTCAATCCTGGGTCTCCAGGATCAGGCCCTGGGCTAAAGGCGGCACTAAACCACTGAGCCACCCAGGCTGCCCTATGTCCTGACTTTCTGGCAGAAAATATTTCTAGCATGCACATCGTGTATTTTTTCTGCCCCGGGCCCTGGTATCAGTCATTTCTCCAAGGATTCCTAGTCCCTGTTAGTGGAATGGGATTGGAGACCATTACCTGAGCAACCAGGTGTCCTCTTAGTCCTGGTTGGTAAGCCCTCTTAGTGGAAAGAGCTCATCAATATTTGTATATGCAAGGATATATATGTAATATTCACATATGTGTTAATTTCTACATTTACTTATTTTGGAAACCACAAGTTTACACAAATACCTCCAATTACAGTCCAATATAATTGTGTTCATTCTCACCCCTTTCCTGATCTGTAACTCCCTCCTCTAACAGCAGGGAAACCAGCCAGCCTCCTTTACTCTCAATGTATTCACTTATCCACCCAATCCCAGTGTGTATAATCAAATTCTTGAATCCAGTAGGCGGCCACCACACTGAGCCACCTTACTCATGAGGCCTTCAACCTTTCCCAGGTTGCATTCCCTATCAGGTCTGCATAAATGCTTCCTTTTTTTCAAAGAGCTTTAGTGAATTATAAATTACCATAAAAATTAACCCATCTTAAGTATACAAATCAATGATGTTTTTAGTAAATTCACACGACTGTGTAACCATCGCCACAATTTGGTTTTAGCACACTTCCGTCATTCCAATGGCCATTTCAGCCAGGCCTCTTTCCTCAGCACTAGACACCCACCAACCTATTTTCTCTCTTTGTAAATTTGCCTCTTCTAGAATTTCCATGTACAAAGAATTATGTAGTTTTTGCATCTGGTTTGTCTCACTTAGCATCATGTTTTCGAAGTGCATCTGTGATGTAACATGTATCGTTACTTCCTTTTTACTGGTGCATCATATTCCATTTTATAGATATTTCATACTTTGTTATCCATTGACTAGTTGTTGGACATTTAGACTGCTACCAGTTTGGGGCTATTATGCATAATGCTGCTGTGAATAACTATGTGCAAGTCTTTGTGTGGACACATATTTTCTATTACTGTTAGTAGTGTGGTAGGCAGATTAATGGCTTCCAAAAGTGTCTGATTTACTAATCAGCCAACTTTCAGAAAGCAAGATTATCCAGGATTATTTTATATTAAGTCCATGTCCCAATCCCCAGAATCTGTGAATCTGTTAAGTTACATAGCAAAGCGGAATTAAGGTTGCAGATGAACCTAAGGGTGATAATCAGCTGGTGTTAAGAAAGCAAGATGACCCTGGATACCCTGGGTAGGCCCAGTGTACTCACAAGGGTCCTTCCAAAGAAGAAGAGGCAAAAGAAGTCAGAGTGATACTCTGAGAAGTACACAGCCCACCGTTGCTACCTTTGAAGATGCAAGAAGGAGACCATGAACCAAGGGATAGTGGGTAGCCTCTAGAAGCTGGGAAGTTTCTCCTTGAGAGGCTGCCAGAAGGAATGTAACCCTGCCGACACCCTGGTTTTAGCCCAGTGAGACTCCTGTTGGACTTCTAACCTCCAAAGCCATCAGAGAATGCATTTGTGTTGTTTTCAGCCACTGTTTGTAGTGATTTGTTACAGCAATAACAGAAAACCAATACAGATGGTTCCCGATGTAAGATGGTTCACGTTACAATTTTTCAATTTTGTGATGGTGCAAAAGCAATATGCCGTCACTAGAAACTGCATTTCAGATTCTGTATTCTACTCTTCCTGGGCTAGCGACATGTAGTAGAATACTCTCTCTCTCTCTCTCTCAATGCTAGCCGGGAGAGAAGCTGCAGCTTCCTGTCAGCCGTGCAATCTTGAGGATAAACCACCAATAACTTATAATCATCCCATCCCCAAGAACCATTGTGTTTTTCACTTTCAGTACAGTATCCATATGTAACATGAGATGTTCAACACTTTGTGTTATATGATTTTGCTCAACCGAAAGCTTATATTAGTGTTCTGAGCACATTTATGGTCGGCTTGGCTACACTACAATGATTGGTAGGTTAGGCATATTAAATGCACTTGCCACTTACGTTACTGTCAATTTATGATGGGATTATGCAATGTAAGTTGAAGAAGATTTATACAGGCAGATACCTAAAAGTGGATACTGGATTGGATAGTATGTTTATGTTTAACTTTTTAAAAACTGGGATATTTTAGTGTAAAGAACTGAAAATCTATGTTGGTTTTCAAGCTGGCTATACCATTTTACATTCTTGTCAGAAAAGTATGATTTTGGTAAATTTCTTGGATTCTTAAATGGTTGCTTTTGACATTTTTGTCTACTTTTATCACTGTCTTGGGGAGAGAGGAATTTCTCACTCCCCCAGACCAACACCACCCAATGACTTTTTCACTGAGTTATTAAAGAAGGGAGGAAAAAAAGGAAGAAAAGAGGGAGGGAGGGAAGATCAACTATTTTTAGTGACTTACTAGTGGTATTAGAGGCCCAGATATTTCAGGGGCTCATACACTATGCTTCTTCTTAACTATGTGATGTGAGGTACACTGTCTCACTCGCCTAAGCCTCAGTATTCTGACTATAAACAAAAATAATAAGATATGTGTCCTGGGTTTATGATGAGAACAAAATAAGGTGACACAGATAAGGCGCATATGCAGGGCTTGGCCTCTAGGAGCTACCATTTTGTCTGTGCTCCTCTATTTGAGAAAATGGACAAATGTGTAATTAATCATAAAAAATACATAGTGTGGGTATCTAGAAACATAAACAACTTGCCTAGTTGGCCTATTTTCCAAGTCACTCATAGATCTTAGAAACCAAAAATGGAACTGCAAAACCTGTCAATTCATCTGTTGCCAGCAGTTATCCACACACCATGTGCTTCCATCCGTAACAATGCTACCCTGGACAAGATTCTATGCTTTCAGACATCTTTTCAGCACATACTTTCATGTGGTCAAAAGGCCAGTGGGTAGACAGAACAGGGATGATCCCATCTGATCGATTAAGGAAACTTTTAGGAAAAGGCCCAGAGCTGCCAAGTGATTCAACTCAAGACTCTAGAGAGAGAAGGTGACAGAAATGCCACCATTTTCCCATTTCTGTAGGGCATAGCTCTGGTTTCCACCCAGGGGCACCTTTCCCACCTCTCTTTCACTGACATTAATCACTCAAGGACTGCAGAGAAGACGAGGGTTCATCAAATCCAGAAACGCTAATAACACAGTCAACATCCATGAACACATGCTGATTTCATTGTAATTCTGCTCATCTTGCTGGGAGCAGCCATGCATGGCTCAGTGCAAGCTTAAGACTCCATTACAGAGTTAAATTGGCATTTGTTCTGAGCCCAGTGGCATTTGTAATGCATCTGTGAAAACGGAAATGAGTCGAGGCACCCAAGGTCCATTACACAGGGCAAGTTAAACACCCCCAGAGCCCACCACAAAGGCTCAACCACTGGATTCACAGCTGTGCCAACGGCTCTCCACGCTCATCCTCCCAAGGTTAAGGCCTTCTGAAGGACCATTCTCCTGTTCACACAGCCGTTTCATGTCTATCCATTTCAGACCCAACTTCACGACGGCCTGACAACCTAAGTCCCATCATTCTTGTTTCACAGATGAGAAAGTAGAGGCTTAGAGAAGTTAAGCGACCTGCCTAAGTCACACAGCTGGTAAAATTATGGATCCAGGCCTCAAACTCAGGTCACTGAGACTCGAAATTCCATGAGCTCATCATGCTTCTCTCCAGTGTCTCTTGCGCACAAGCCTTCTCTTCCCTCTTCACTATGCCTCCTTGATCATATACACACAGTGTACATGTTGGATAACTGTACAGTACTGGGGAAGGGTGTGCACATCAGCGCACCCAAGGATACCTCTGCCCTCCCAGGTTCACATACAAGGTCAATATATGGTTTAAAGCCTTTCAAGTTTTTTTTTTTTTAAGATTTTTTTAAATTGGAGTTTGATTTGCCAACATATATCACCCAGTGCTCATCCCATCAAGTGCTCCCCTCAGTGCCCGTCACCCAGTCACCCCATCCCCCCGCCCGCCTCCTCTTCCACTACCCCTTGTTCGTGTCCCAGAGTTAGGAGTCTCTCATGTTCTGTCTCCCTCTCTGATATTTTCACTCATTATTTTTTAAAAGATTTTATTTATTTATTTGAAAGAGTGAGCGAGCAAGAGAGCATGAGCAGGAGAAGAGGGAGAGGCAGATGGGGAGGAAGAAGCAGGCTCCCCATTGAGCAGGGAGTCCAATGTGGGACTCAATCCCAGGACCCTGGGACCATGACCTGAGCTGAAGGCAGATGCTTACCTTACTGAGCCACCCAGGCACCCCTGATTTGAGGCCTTTAAAAAAAAAAAAAAACGCTTGGACATAGAAGCCATTTGTATAGAAGAGCAATGCCTGAGGGTCTCATTGAACTTATAAATTTTGCTCCTCTTAATATTCTTTATGATGTTTTGATTTTTGGTTTTGCTACTCCGAGAAAAGCTAATCCATTAAATAAGTGACACATTATTCTCTTGAGTCAGGTCTTTAATTTTGTGGGAGGGCATGGGGGAAAGATACAGAGAACCAGAAAGCAACGTAGAACCTTTTTTTATAAAGATTTTAATTTTTTTATTTATTTGAAGAGAGAGGGAGAGAGACAGAGCACAAGCAGGGGGAGCGGCAGAGGGAGAGGGAGAAGCAGGCTCCCTGCTGAGTGAGGAGCAGGACATGGGGCTCAATCCCAGACTCCAGGATCATGACCCGAGCCAAAGGCAGGTGCTTAACCAACGGAGCTTTCAAATGCAAGGTAGATGAGTCATAAAATGTAGAGCTATACCTGCCTACTGCTGGGCTGTCGCCCTCACCCTGGATCATACAGACATGAGCAAAGTTTATATTCCAGCCCCCAAAGGACATTTCTTTAAGTTCCCTTTTTAGGCTCTGTTCTAAAAGCTTGAAAAGGGCATGCACCCACCCCCATCTGGACACAGCAATACCTGAGTGGGAGAGGGCACAGGTGCATGTCCCCAGGAGGGTGGGGACCCTCCTGGGGACATGCCTCCGGCTCATCTTCCAGGAAAAGCAGAGAGGAGTATCATGCCTGCAGCACCCTGTCTCTGTGGCCTTTGAGCTGTCCCCCATATTTCCACTGACAGCACCTGGCCTCCAGAGCTCTCCCCACATTTCTGAGGATAGGTGGGAGTTAGGGAGGTAGAAAAGGGGAGCAAACAAGATTCATTGAGTCTACCTTACAAGGAAGGTTATTTAGACTCATCCACTCATTCGTTCAGGGCTGAACAGCAAGCCAGGAACCAGTGACTGGCAGCAGCAGGGTACTTTGCCATTCCCAAAACCGCTTCGCACAACTTCTCTGGGCAGTCCCTGTCTGCCATGGTATCGTGCCCATTTTATAGGTGAGCAAACTGATATCTAAAAGCGACCTACCCAGGTCCCAGAACAAACAGCAAAAGCAGGTTGAAAACCCAGAAGCGAGGCAGGCGGGCTGACTTCGCTGCCCATCCCGTGAGCACCGGGCAGCCTTCTCTCACCAACCAATCCCTGCCCCGAATTCCCAGAGAAACCCCAACTGCAGGCCTATGTTCACAGCCCAGCTTCACCACTGTCTGGCTGGGGCTTTCCCTTCCTTGCCTGCGTGGCCTCATCCATAAAATGGGCACAAGAGTGACCAGGTCATAAGATCACTGAAGAAGGTAGAGGTGGCTGCGCCCTTCACGGTACCCAGCACGTGACTACGCCACAGACATCAGCCCCTCGTATCACTCCGTGCCATGGGGCCCGGCTGGGCACACCGCAGGGGCTCAGGACCTTTACTTCCAGTAACCAGGTCAGTGAGCTGGTTTCTCCCCTGCCCTGGCCCCCCAGGAAGGCAGCAGGGGCTGGGAGGGAGGGACAGGCCCACGGCAGGGCTCCGGGCAGCCTTAGGCCGGGCACTCCCGGCCTCGCCTTTGTCTGTGCGCCTGTAACTGAGAGGCCCGTCTAGACTGAGCGGCTACTAGAAGTAATCCCAGGAAAATCTCCCTGAAACCTGATCCCTGCCCTTATCGAGGGCCGCGCAGATTAGCCTGATTGATTGAACAATGGACGCCAGGGCCTTAACAGGATCTCCATGTGTCTCCTGTGCAGAAGGGGCTCTGGGCAGGCGCAGGGCCCACCTTGCAGAGGAACCTGTCCTGCGGGGTCAGCAGGCCAGGCGTCCTCCTCCCAGGGGGCTGGAGGGGGCTGGGAGGACTCCGTTCTAGCAGGCCCATCACAGCACCCCACAACCACCTGCAGCACTTAGGGGCTGCTCTGTGTGACCCACAGGCCCCGTGAGGGCATCACCACCCCTGCTTCGCAGCCCAGGACATGGAGCCTGAGCAGCGTGCTCAGGCTCACATACCAAAGAGTAGCAAAATCCAGAGTCAACTTGGGCCTGGTGACACAGAGGCATGAACTCTTAGCTACGCTCCAGTCCTGCCCCCTTGGCACTCCCGCGGCAGTGGCCCGCAAACCACAGGCTCTGGTCACTGGCTGACCTTCCGGCGTCCTTCAGTGAAGAAGTCAGCCTGTGGGCCCCTCTAGCATAACCATGGGCGTGGCAGTGTCCTGTCAGCAGCAAAAGACACCTGCAAGCCAGTGTCGTCATCAAAACCATCATTCTCTTTTGTTTTCCTCTGACCCACCAAGCTTGGGAACTAACTATAAACAAAGCCGTGCTGCTGTAAGCTGCCTCCACCAGGAGCCTTCCAGAGTGCGGGTGCCAAACAGAGGGCAGGGCCACCAGTTGCACATAGGCCGTCAGTTCAGGACGAAAGGGGCCTGTCCCAGCCACAATCTACCAGCCCTCACCGAGGGGTGGATGCCGAAACACCTGGGTGGTTCGTCTTGTGATCAGCGTGCTTTGGAAGAGCCAGGGAAACAGGACAGGCAGCTGAGCTGGTCAGGACACGGATGGTAGAACAGCCCAGAATGAGGCTCACACAAGCCAGGCCTGACTTGTCCCCGACCTCTGCCACTCACCTATGTGACCTGCCCTGCCTGAGCCACATCAGCTCCATTTCACAAATGAGAATGTCAACCTCCTATCCCTGTCCAGCTCTAAAGGTTGTCAGGAACAAGATGGATCAACCAGCCTCCTACATGCTAGGTTAGGTATGGCAAGAGAATTGCCCCCCAACTCAGAAACTCTTATTAAGACTCAGAAGGGGGACGCCTGGGTGGCTCAGGGATTGAGCATCTGCCTTCGGCCCAGGATGTGATCCTAGAGTCCCAGGATTCAGTCTGCACCGGGCTCCCTGCATGGAGCCTTCTTCTCCCTCTGCCTGTGTCTCTGCCTCTCTCTCTGTGTCTCTCATGAATAAATAAAATCTTTTAAAAAAGAAAAGACTCAGAATTGATGCAACCTGTAATGAACTGTTACCATGTGAAAGCAACGAGGCAGGACGGTCAAGTTCTATCCCACCCTGCAGAGTGAGCGCAGATGCTGAGGGCTCGGGAATGCCGTGTACTGGGGCAGCGTCTCCATCACCGTCGGCAGCACAGGCTGGAAGAGTCTGTCTCTCGGACACCACCACCAGTGTGGCAGGAGGGCTGCTGTGGGGGGGCCTCATGCCACAGAAGAGGAAACCAAAGTCCAGGAGACTTGCCCTTAGGACTCAGTGAAAATGTTCCCAGGAAGCATTATTAGCTCATTAACTAGAGTGGGTAATGCTGATCCCCCACTAATACCTCTTTGAGGGCTTGTTTCTTTTTTTTTCTTTTCTTTCTTTCTTTCTTTTTTTTCTTTTTTCTTTTTTTTTTTTTTGCAACTCAAATACCCAGCTGGGGTCCTAATTCATTTCAGCAAATGGCATCTGTCTCTATGAGGTTCTGTCTCTGTGATCTTAAATTGGATAATCCCTTGCCCCTCTGGTTTCCTGTTCACCAGGTAACACCTGCGCTTCCAGAGGCCCCTTATCTGCCCTCTCATTGGGCCCCTGTGTGAGACTGAGGTCCACCCCTGGCCATCCCCATATTTTATCCCAGCACCTCCCATGTCTGTCCAGAGCCAGCCAGACCCTCAGCATGTGGGTCCAGCCCCATTCTACCTTCTGGATGGTCGGCCCTTGGATCATCATCTTTTTCTGCCTGCCTCAGACAACTTGCCCATCCGGAGGCAGCAACTTCATCTCCTATTACTGGTCAATTTCTTCTTGTACCTTTATAACTAGGCAGGGATGGGGCCCATGCCCGCTGGGGAAGGGATCTGAAAGAGCCCTGAGACCATGAACTACTGTGGGTGCTGAGGACAGAGAGACAAAAATTAAGTCCTCCCACACAAGTTCACGTGAGAAGCATGAGCAGGACACTCACTACATGCCAGTCCCTGTGCAGGGAGTAGGGCAGAAAGACATACACCTTCTACCCTCCGGAACCCCATCTCACCCCAGGCCACACATACCAGGGACCCAAAGGGGCTGACAGAGGAGCTGCAGTCGGTGGGGAGGAAGTGCCCGTAGAGGAGGGGCTTCTGAGAGCCAGGCGGGAGGGCTGGACTCAGGTGTTCTTGGATGGCTAGGTACAAGGGACAGAAGCCTAGGATGGGAAGGACCCATCTCATGCTGGACTCCTGGTGGGAGGGTAAGTGGAGCTCACATCACAGTGTGAATTTGCACCTACATAAAGTCAAACCACTGATGATTGCAGAGTGGGGTTGAGTCCCAGAAAGACCACTCTGGTGACACAGTAGCAGGTCGACTGGTGAGGGGAGAGCAGAAAGGAGACCACTGTAATAGTCCAGGTGACAGAGGGCTCCAGGGCCCACACTGGTCTCCCGTTTATAAGCTGTGTGACCTTGGGCCAGGTACTTAACCTTTCTGAGCTGCAGTCTCCACCTCAGTCAAAAGAAGACTCCAGCAGCAGGATGTCATGTGTGTTCAAACTGATAACGCATGAAAAGCATTTAGCATGATGCCCGGCACACAGTAAATGCTCAATAAATGTTTGCTTAGAAAAACAAAAGGGCAAAGGCTGACTTCTAGGGCCTCCTCCCTCCCCCAGTCTCCCCAATCAATAAAAGCAGCCCTTTTATCTAAATCCCTGGGACCAAAGGGAAACCAAACACAGCAGCTGTAGCTTTGCTTCCCAAGACCCGTGCCCCCCTGCCCAGGCTTCTCCCGTTGGGGCCCATCGTGGCTGCTGTGGCCGAGAAAAGAATGCTGGCGCACTGACCTGGCCATGAACCTTCCCCCCAGTCTCCAAACACGCACAAAAGCATTTCTCCTGCCTCGGCAATGCAAGTGCCACCCAGTCCAGCATGCCCTGCCCACAAAGGCCACAGAACTGATGTGATCCATGCAGAATCACACACCTACCCGGTTCTGCTGCCTGGACCATGGCTGGGGCAGCAGGAGAAAAAAAAATGAAAGAAAAATTTGTTCTTAATATTTATGACTCTGGTGGTATTCTTGTGCACAGGGCTGAATTCCTGCATAAAGAGGAGAAATTCAATCCAGTGTAAAATGGGCTTGTTAGAGGAGGGGGTAACACAAGCTCTCGAAATCCTGAGAACTTTCGGTTGGTCTTTTCACAAGAAAATTGAGGGATCTTCCAGGTGGGCTGAGAGGTTGGGAGGCACACATTCTACAAAAATGGGAGTGGGCAGGGACCAGACTGGGCCAGACTCTCCAGGACTTCAGAGACAGATCATGCTGGCTGCTGCAGGATGGCAATGTGGCAGGGGCCTGTCCCTTGCCATGATCCTCAGCCACAGACACGTGTAGCATGCTACACGTGGAGGTGGGGGGTGGGGAGGGGGAGGTGGCAAATGAAGCAAGATGGCATTTTAGATAGAATAAAAGGGGGACTATTTCTTTGGCCGGCTTTGGATCATCGTTGTTTCTTTTCCATAGCGAGGTATTGCAGAAGGATCAAGGTCTTGGGCATCAGTAAGGTCCCAAGCTTGAATCCTGTTTCCCAATTTATAAGCACTGCTCACCCACAGGGACCTTGAGCCACAGGTGAAGGTGAAGGGTGGAGGTGACGGCGGCCACCCGAGGCGCCCCTGGCGGGGGTGAAATTAAACAGGATGCTCAAGAAGCATTGAGCTGTGCAGATCTACGCCTCCCCTAAAGTGGGCCAGTGGATCAATTATCTAGATAAAATAAATATTTTAAATGACTGTCACTAGGTAGTTGAAATAACAAGGTTTTTTCCCCATGGAAATTATCTAAATAGCCTCAAGTTTCTTGTGTGTGCAATAGATATGAACAGATAAACAAGGGACTTAGCAGCCCTCTTGGAAAAGCCAGCCCCTGGTCATATTTCCAGAAATCGAAAGGACAACCTTGTCTTAGCAAAAAGCATGATGTGGACTTAAATGGTAGCAAGGAAAGTCCTAAAGAGCGTGACTTTACCTTCCCAATTACCCTTTCCTTAAAAAACAAAACAAAACAAAAAAAACTTTTAGTTTTTTCTTCTGTTTTTAACTAAGAATATCTTAGATCAGGCTGCCGGATCGTAATCAGAATATCCAAATTAGGCTACAATTTGAGGAACCCAGTGAGACTTCCCATGGGCTATAGGTCTTGTCAGCATCTTTTTTTTCTAACTTTGGTGAAACACAATTCATATGAAGTAAATGCATCCATTTTGTGTACTTTGCTGAATTTTCACACACGCACATGTGTTCAGCACAAGTCAATATCTCAAATATCGCCATGACCCCCTAAAATCTCCTTATACTTTCTTCACTCAATTCTCTTCACCTCCAGCCAATGATGCATGTGGCTTCTATCACCACAGTTTTGCTTGTTGTAAAATTTCATGGGGATGGAATCATGGAAGATGTGCTTCTCTGTGGGCTCAGCATACTGTGTTTGAGACTCCTCCAGGACAGCCTGTATATCAGCAACTTGTTTCTTATTGTGGAGCAGTATTTCACTATATCATTGTATGAATGTACCACAATTTGTTTATCTATTCATGGCTGATGAGCATTTGAGTTCTTTCTAGTGTGGGGGGCTTTTATGAATGAAACTGCCTTTAATATTCATATAAAAGGCTTGTGATGGACATATGTTTTCATTTCCCTGGAATAAATACCTAGGAATGGAAGACAGTTAAATGGCAATGTGAGTTTAAAAGAAACTGCCAACCTGTTTCCCAGAGAAGCCATTCAATTCTACACTTCAGCAATATGTGAGAGTTAAAGTTAATCTTCATCCTTGCTAGCACTTGGAAATGTCAGCTTTCTGCAGATTTACTGAGGTATAAATCACAGTCCATAATGCTCATCTATGTTAAGGATACAGTTTGATTAACTCTGGTGATTACATATAGTCCTATAATCGCAACCACAATCAAGAAACAGAACGTGTCCATCACCAAAAATCTATCCCCCACTGAGTCACTGTGCTGTAGGGGCCTCTCCCCTGAACATGAATACTCAGCCACCACTGATTTGCATTCCTTCCTCTTCTATTATTTGCAATAGTTTGAGAAAGATCGGTATTAGCTTTTCTCTAAATGTTTGGTAGAATTCACCCGTGAAGCCATCTGGTCCTGGACTTTCGTTTGCTGAGTGGTTTTTTTTGTTGTTGTTGTTGTTGTTGTTGTTGTTATTTTTTTTATCTGTGATTCAATTTCATCACTAGTGATTGGTCTGCTGAGATCTTCTCTTTCTTCCCGATTCAGTCTTGGCAGATTGTATGCTTCCAGAAATTTATCCATTTCTTCCATGTTGTCCAATTTGTTGGCATATACTCTTTTGTAGCACTTACAATCCTTTGTATTTCTGTAGCGTTGGTTGTAATATGTTTTCCTTCATTTATGATTTTATTTATTCCAGTCCACTTTTTTCTAGTGGTCTAGTCTGGCTAAAGGTTTATCAATTTTGTTTCTACTTGTAAAGAACCAGCTCTTTGTTTTAGGACCACTCATGGTTCATCTGATGTCTCCTCAGAAGATTAATGCAATGCTTCAGACATTTTAGTGGGAATGACAGCAAAATCTATGATAATCTTTACTGGATGGATATTACACACTGACTTGAATACAAGAACATGCCACTGGATTCCTCAGGGACAAGAAAATGCTATTTCAGAAATTCTTAAACTACAGTATCTTCTCTTTTTTTAATTGAACTGTAGTTGACATACAATGTTATATTAGTTTCAGGCATACAATATAGTGATTCAACAATCCCATATATTACTCAGTGCTCACCAGGATGAGCGTAGGACCAGCTCTCAGTTTCATCAATCTTTTAAGTCTCTAATTTATTTCCTCCCATCTACTAACTCTGAATTCTGTTCTTTTTCTAGATCTAAAAGGGATAAGGTTAGATGTCTGAGATTTTTCTTGTTTCTTGAGGCAGGTCTATATTGCTATAAGCTTCCCTCCTAGAATTACTTTTGCTGCGTCCCCAAGATTTTGAACCATTCTGTTTCCATTTTCATTTGTCTCTAGGTATTTTTTTCCTTGATAACCCAATTAGTTGTTGGGTGGCATGCTGTTTAGCTTCCATGCATTTTTGTCTTTTTTTTCCCCCCCAATTTTTTCCTTGTAAGTGAATTGTAGTTTCACACTGCTGTGCTTGGAAAAGATACCTGATATGATTTCAATCTTCTTATATTTATTGAGACTTTTGTCTCCTATCATGTGATTCATCCTAGAGATGTTGCATGTGTCTTTAGAAAGAATGCTTATTCTGCTGTACTTGGATGGAATGTTCTGTATGTTTGTTAAGTCCATCTGGTCTAATGTGTCATTCAAAGACAATGTTTCCTTTTTGGTTTTCTGCCCAGATTATCCATCCACTGATGTAAGTGGGGGGTTAAAGTCCCCTACTATTATTGCATTACTGTCCATTTTCCCTTTACGTCTGTTAATACCGGCATTATGTATTTAGGTGCTCCGATGTTGGGCACACAGATATTTACAATTATTGTATCCTCTTATTGGATTGATCCCTTTATCATTATGTAATGTCCTTCCTTTTCTCTTGATCCAGTCTTTGTTTTAAAGTCTATTTTTTCTAGGGGATCCCTGGGTGGCTCAGTGGTTTGGCATCTGCCTTTGGCCCGGGGCGTGATCCTGGAGTCCTGGGATCGGGTCCGGCATCGGGCTCCCTGCATGGAGCCTGTTTCTCCCTCTGCCTGTGTCTCTGCCTCTCTCTCTCTCTCTCTGTCTCTCATGAATAATAATAATAATAAAGGTCTATTTTTTCTAGGAGTGCCCGGGTGGCTCAGTCAGTTAGGTATCCAGCTCTTGATCTCTGCTCATGTCTTAAGGACATGAGTTCAAGTCCCTCACTGCCCAGCATGGAGAACACGTAAATGAATAAAATAGGACACCTAGGTGGCTCAGTGATTGATCCCTGAGGGTACTAGGATCGAGTCCTGCATCAGGCTCCCTATAGGGAGCCTGCTTCTCCCTCTGCCTTTGTTTCTGCCTGTCTCTCATGAATAAGTAAATAAAATCTTTTTTTTAAAGAATAAAATAAAGTATAATAAATAAATTCTACTTTTTTTCTGATGTAAGTACTGCTCTCCCAGCTTTTCTAGTGCTTCCATTTGTCTGGAATATCTTTTTCCATCCCTTCTCAGCCCCTTCTCAGCCTATATGTGCCTTTAGGTCTGAAATGAGTCTCTTATAGGTAGCACAAAGATGGATTTTGCTTTGGTTTTCATTCATTCAGTCACCCTGTCTTCCAGTTGGAACATTTAGTCCATTTACATTTAACATAGCTATTGATAAGTATTTACTTATTGCCATCTGTTCCTTGTTTTCTGGTTGTTTTGTAGTTTGTCTCTGTTCCTTTCTTTTTCTCTTGCTCTCTTCCCTTGTGATTTGATAACTTTCTCTACTGTTAAGTGTGGGTTCCTTTCTCTTTATTTTTTGTGTATGTAAGTTTTTTTGTTTGAGGTTACCATGAGATTCATATATAACACCCTACATAAATAGCTGTCTTTATAAAGCTAATGGTTAAGTTCTAACATATTCTAAAAGCACTACATTTTTACTTCACCCTCCATATTTTAGGTATGTAACACCATATTTTACATTTTTAAATTTCGTGTATTGCTTCACTTTTTATAGATATAATTGATTTTACTACTTGTCTTTTAATCTTCATACCAGAAATTGTGGTATTTTTAGAGTAAGTTTTGAAATCAGGTAGTTTAAATTCTCCAAATCTGTTTTTCTTGTTCACGATTACTTTGGATATTCTAGGGACTTTGCGTTTCCATAGGAATTTTAGAATCAAGTTGTTAATTTCTACAAAAAAAATTCACCATGACAGATTTGAATTGCACTAATTGGGGGAGGACTGACATCTTAACTATATTGAGTGTTCCAATCCATGAACATGGCACCTCTCTCAATTTATTTAAGTCTCTTTTAATATCCTCAGTAATGTTTTGTGGTTTTCAGTGTAGAGGTCTTGCAAACATTCCATTAAATTTCCCCTTACATTTTTTATGGGTTTTTATAACTAATACAAGTAGAATTCTCTCTTGAAGTTCATTTTCTAATTGTTTGCTCCTAGTATATAGAAAAATATGGATTACAATCCATTTGCAAAAAAAAGACACTGTATCCTCTGAATTTGCTAAATTTATGTTTCAATTCTAAATGCTTTTTCAATAGGTTCCTTAGGATTTTTCTAAATATATGATCATATTACCCAAAAGTGAAAATGATTTTAATTATTGCATCCCTATCTGTATGCCTCATTTCTTTTACTTCACTTTCGGCCCTGGTTAGGATTTCCAGTGCTTTCCAATGATGATGGGAAGTGACCAGAGTGGAAAAGGCTATCTTATTTTTAATCTTAGGAAGAAAGTATGTAATGTTTCAGCAGTAGACCTGAAATAAATTGTAGGTTTTTGGTAAATGTCTTTTATTGGATTGAAGGTTTCCTTCTCTTCCTAATTCACTGCACTTTTATTATTATTATGGCTATTGAATTTTCTCAAATGCTTTTCCTATGTCTTTAAGATAATCACATGGTTTTCCTCCTTTACTCTGATAATGTGGGTTATAATGACTGATTTTCAAATATTAAATCAACTTTGCATTCCTAGAATAAACACTGTTTAGTCAGGATGTACTTTTTTGTATTGCTAGATTTGTTTTGATACAGTTACATGAAGGATTTTTGTCTCTATAATATATCTCATGTGTCCTCCTGTTCAAGAAAGGTATTGATCTGCAAACCATGAGAGACTCCTAACTCTGGGAAACAAAGGGCTGTAGAAGGGGAGATGGGTGTGGTGATAGGGTAACTGGGTGACAGGCACTGAGGAGGGCACATGATGAGATGAGCTATATTTTGTTATACTATATTTTGGCAAATTGAATTTAAAATTAGAAAAAAAAAGAAAGATATCGATTGATAGTTTACTTCTTTATCATGTTTTGTTATCAAGGTCATGTTGTCCTCAGAAACAAATTGTCAAGTATTTCTGCTTCTTGTATTTTCTGAAGGAGTTAGTATCAAATTCCTATTATTTATTCTTTAAGGCTTTGATAGAAATCACCAGTGAAACCACCTGGGCCTGGAGTTTTCCTTGTGTTGTAGGTTTTTAAAAACAAATTCAATTACTTTTACTGGTATAGAGCAATGAGTCTTTAGATGCAATACCAAAAGTATATCCATGAAAGGAAAATTTGACAGGTTAAACTTTAATAAAATTTAAAAGTTCTGCTCTGCCAAAGACATAGAAAAATAAAAAGAAAGCCCACAGACTGGGATAATTCTTAAAACTCAACAATAAGAAAACAACCTAATAAAAACGTGTAAAAGACCAGGACACCTCACCAAAGAAGATATACAGATGGCAAATAAGCACATGAAAAATGCTCAACATCCCGGATACAAATCCATGAAACAAATTCATAAAACCATACCCTTACCAGTGTTACACACTATGAGGTACTCTCTTTATGATACTGTTTAAGAAGGCAGGAAAGTATGCAATATACATGGTTTATTACAGAAATACATTTGGTTTAGAATTTGTCACCTAAGAAATAAACCTGTGTTAATTCTGATAATTCATTTCAGTGGAACATCTCATTTCCTAAAATGAAATTATTGTTATTTATAATTATCATGATGATGATTGTAATGATATTAATGAAGGAAATGCCTGGTAATATGAGGA
Source organism: Canis lupus baileyi (assembly GCF_048164855.1). NCBI lineage: Eukaryota > Metazoa > Chordata > Mammalia > Carnivora > Canidae > Canis > Canis lupus. The sequence continues at coordinate 24,563,223 of NC_132847.1, read as the reverse complement.
TTACTAGTCAGTGATATAAAATCAGTACAAATTCTTTAAAGCCTGTAAAGTCAGTATCATAACCTGTGTTTTATAGGAGAGGAAAGCAAGCATCTTAGTCTGCTCAGGATGCCATAAAATGCAGTAGCCTCGTGGAATTAAACAAACAGTTGAATTTCTCACAGGTCTAGAGTTCAGAAAGTCCAAGATTGGGTCTTGGCACTGTCATGCCCTGGCTTGCAAACTGCCTTTTCATCATGTCCTCACACGGCAGGGTGGAGGACAGGGGTGGTGGGTGAGTACATGATCAAGCTCTCTGGTGTCTTTTCATAGAAGGCACTGATCCCATCATGAGGACCCCACCCTCAGGACCACATTGAAACCTAATTACTTCTTTAAGGCCCTACCTTCAAGAACAATTACACTGGGGGTTAGGGCCCAAATGTATGAATTTGGGGACATGATTCAGTCCATAGCACCAAGATTCAGAGATGTTCACCTCTCAATTAAGTGGTAGGAGGTAGGCTAAACCCCTGTTGGCCTGACGTGAAAGCTCATGTTTTCCATAGATAACATCTTCTGCTAATAAAGCTGGGATTTAAGACAGCCTTCCGATCTGAGCTTCTGATTTTACCAATGCAGCAAATGCCCCAAGAAAAGCCAAAAATGAGCAATCAAAACCTTGAGACACCAAAAAAGTAATTTTAAGGAAAAGCACAGTGTCTGTGACCACATACCACACCATGCCATGAGTTCTCTCATGGGCAAGCCCACAAGGTGAGAGGCAGCAGAGATTGTGGCACAAGGAGGGATGGGGCAAGAGGGGTCAAGCAAGTTCTGTGAGGATCTGGAGCCCTCCATTCTGGTGGGTCAGGGACTACTCTGGTCTTGCTTCCCACTCATGCCTGGACTCCCAGGCCTGCCCTTTGGATGCCCAGTGAACAGTGATCATTCATAAAGCTATGGGGTATTTTCATGTGTTATCCAAAAAGAATTTGGCCAAGTCTTAATGTCTGCCTTATCACCAAGTAATAAAAAGTTTTAAAAGATGCAATCACACTTTTCTCAACCCCACCTCAACCCAGAGTCTCCTCCATTTCACACGCTCATACTCTGGCAATGGGGGGTAAAGTCAAGGACATCTATTGTTCACCTCATTAGGTTATAAACACTCTAAGCTCTAATTTTATTTTAAAATGTTTTTCTTTAGACCATATCAAAGTGTTTCTGTGTCCAAACAGCCGAGTGAGCATGTCATGCTTCTGAATGACACCACTGAATTAGCCTGTCAAAATGCCCAGCATAACAGTTCCTGGGTGTAAACCAGCTACTATGATGGACACTCTTATCCACAGCCCATACTCAAGGACACAGAGATAGAGGAAAACCAGTGCCTGGAGCAGTTAGAACACACACATTTATCAATTAAACTAACTGTCTAATATGGGCTCAGTTTGGGGCACCCCCACACAATTACAATAGTGACATCAAAGATCAATGATCACAGATCACCATTACAAATATAATAGTGAAAAAGTCTATTGTGAAACATTGTGAACATTACCAAAATGTGACTCAGAGACCCAAAGTGAGCAAACGCTGTTGCAAAAATGGTACCAACAGACTTGCTCAGGGCAGGGTTGCCACAAACTTTCAATCCGTAAAAATTGTGCAGTGTCTGTAAAATGTAATACAGGACAGCACGATAAAATAAGGTACACCTGTAATCCTAACCATTGTAAAAGAACAGCATACCCAAAACACATCAAAATCAACCTGCAAAGACCCCAAAGATAAAGCAAAAATCTTGAAAGCAGCTAGAGAAAACAACACATTATGTGTATAGGGGAACAATCATTTGAAATACTACAGATTTATATCAGAACAATGGGGGCCAGAGGACAGTGAAACAACATCATTCAAGCGCTGAAAGAAAAGGAAGACCAACCATATCTAGTGAAAATCTCCTTCCGAAATGAAAGCAAAATAATGACATTCTCAAATGAAGGAATCTAAGAGAATGCGTCGCCAGTAGACTGGTGCCAAAATAAATGCTAAAGGAGGTTTCCCGGACTGAAGGACAATGATCCCAGAAGGAAACCTGGATATTCAGGAATGAAGGAAGAGAAGCAGGAAGGGTAAATATATGAGACTATTTTTTTTCCTTTTAAGTTTTTAAAAACACACATGACTGTTGAAAGAAAAAAATGCTAATTGGCAGAACCTTGAAAGAGGGACCCAATGTACCTTTATATAATACCTATAATAGCTATAACATAAAGTGTTTATGTTATAATAACTAAAACATAAAATACCTATAATAACTATAACATAAACATAATGGGTATCTTTATGGTTTTAAGGCTTTTCCATTTTTCTTGAAACAGTAAAACAAGAACTCTAAATAGATTAAAAATTTAGGTTTGTATTGTATAAACGCTAGAGTGATCACTAAAAAAATACACCTGAAAATATGTAGTCAAAAAGCCAACAGATGAATGAAACTAGGATATTAAAATATATTCAGTTAACCCAAAAAGGCAGGAAACAAGATATAAAGGAACCAAGAGGGGACACAAATCGAAAAACAATAAAATGGTTGACCTGTGTGTAAATATTTATAATTACATTGACTGTAATGACCTAAATACATCAATTAAAATACAGATTATGAGATTGGATTTTTAGAAATAGTCCACTATATGCTATAGTCAAGAAATCTACTTCAAATGTGAAAACATGCACAGGTTAAAAGTAAAAGGATGAAAAAAGACTTAATATAAACACCAATCAAAAGAAAACCAGAGCGGCTATATTAATATCAGATAAAGTAGACTCGAGAACTCTAGTCCTGGGATCAAGTCCCACAAGCCTGCTTCTTCTCCCTCTGAGTCTCTGCCTCTCTCTGTCTTTCATGAATAAATAAAATATTTTTTAAAAACCCAAAATTTCCTTTAAGAGATATTTAACTATCTAATGCAAAAATATACACATGCATATATATATATATAATATATATATATTATATATATATATGGTATTATGACCTATGTAGAAATAAGTTTAAATTTTAAAATTGCACAAGGGATAAGAGGGGATAAATAGAATTGTAGTTTTTAAAATATATTGAGACAGTTACAAAAGCAAAAATAAATGAATGCATGCATGGATTAGTGTATATATATATATTATATACACACTCATATATATCTCCAAGTTGATGCACCAGTAGAACCTAGAAACAATGACATTCCAGTAACAATGGGTATATTTACTACCTAGATCTCAGCTTCTAAGTAGCATCCCTCAATTAGAAAACAAAAGCAAAACAAAAGCCACCACCACTACAACCAGGATTCCTTAGATACACTGCTTAAGGCCAAAGCTGGGACAGAAAAATGCAAGAGGATCTGAGAGCACCATGGGTACCAGAAGGTACAGAAGTGCTCAAAAAAAGATGAGGACATATGAAAAGTTCAGGAACCAATTTCAAGGAACTCCCAATACCCAAAGCTGGAGTAATATGAGCAACAGGTTGCATGAGAGAGTAACCTATAGCATAAAATAAGTATGCCTGGGTCAATATTGAGAGGAAAAAAAGAAAGAGGGTGGGGAGAGGGAGTGGGAAGGGGCTGCTCTTCCTTACAGAAGAATTCCAATTAATACAGACAGAATGGATAAGGGAAATAGAAAATCACCATTAGAACATCACAGAAAAAAAAAAAAAAACACATCACAGCAATTGTTGCAAACAAGATCCACTGTTGGCTGCTAAAATTAGTAATAGAAAGTTTGAGGAGAAATAGGATATTTGTGTAGTATCAAAGTATTTCTTCCAAGATATTTATAAATAGAAAATAGTAACTTTTCAGGTCTTTCCACATGAGCACTGGGTGCTATATGCAACTGATAAATTACTGAACATTACATCTAAAGCTAATGTTATACTCTATGCTAGCTAATTGAATTTAAATTAAGAAAAAAGAAAAACAGTAACTTTCAGTAGATACTTCTGGAAAACATTGCCCGATCAATGGTAATCCCATCAGTAACATTTTTTTTAATTTTAATGTTTTTATTTATTTGACAGAGATAGAGAGTACTAGCAGGGGGAGTGGCAGGGAGAAGGAAAGAGAGAAGCAGATTCCCCACTGAGTAGGGAGCCTGATGTGGGGCTTGATGCCAGGACCCTGAGTTCATGGCCTGAGCCAAAGGCAGACAACCAATTGAGTCACCCAGGTGCTTCTAACCCCACCAGTAATAACAAGATATATCATACGCCCCCTGTTAAGATCATGGAGAAGGGCACTCCACTTCTGGGTATCTTTGCCAAAAATGCCACCACCTCAACCTAATCAGTAGAAAACATTAGACTGAGGGATATTCCATAAAAGTTGCTTCAAAATTATCAAGAATATCGAAGATAAATAAAGATGAGGAATTGTCACAGGTTGATGGAGATTAAGAAGAGGGTGACAATCAACTGCAAGGAAGGAACTTGGACAGGCTCCTAGGACAGAAAAATGACATCTGTATAAACGTGGTGAAATCTGAATAATGTCTAGTTAACACTTTGTATCAATATTAGTTTCTTACTTTTAATAAGTGTACTACAGTTATGCAACATGCTAGTTCACATTAGGGGAAGCCAGGTGAAGAATATATAGGAACTCTAGGGATTTTACAACTTTTCTGTACATTTCAAATTATTACAAAATAGAAAGTTTCAAAATTTCCTTTAAGAGATATTTAACTATCTAATGCAAACATAGATAGATAGATAGATAGATAGATAGATAGATAGATAGATAGATAGATATGGTATTATGACCTACGTAGAAGTAAAATTAAACTTTAAAATCACACAAGGGATAAGGAGGAGTAAATAGAACTGTACTATAGTAAAGTTCTCATGTTATAAATGAAGTGGCATAAAATTATTTAAAGATAGAATGTGACACCAGAATAAAATATTGAAAATATTGAATAAAAGATGCACATTTTATTTATTTTTTTAATTTTTATTTATTTATGATAGTCACACACACAGAGAGAGAGAGAGAGAGGCAGAGACACAGGCAGAGGGAGGAGCAGGCTCCATGCACCAGGAGCCCGATGTGGGATTCGATCCCGGGTCTCCAGGATCGCGCCCTGGGCCAAAGGCAGGCGCTAAACTGCTGTGCCACCCAGGGATCCCCACATTTTATTTTTTTAAGATGCACATTTTAAAACTTAAAGCAACCACTAAAAATAAAAATGAAAAACAAAACACAGTAAAATGAAGGTGAATCTAAGAAGCCATGAGTGGAATTAACATGCAATCATTAAAAAACTCACTTACTCTAGAAAGGCAGGAGAAAATACTTTTAAAAATATATAAAAACAGAAACAAAGAGAAAAACAGCAGGATGGTACACTTCAATCCAATCATATCCATGATTACATTTAATTACAAAATAAAATTTTAATTCTAAAAAGTACAACAAAGGGCGGAGTCTCAACCTAGATAAAATAACAAAGCACAATTATATATTCTGTACAAGCCACTTTGAAATAAGACACAAATATTAAAAGTAAAATACATATAAAGATATATCACACAGACTGTAATCTTGAGGAAATTCAAGTGACTTTATTAATAAGAAACAAAGTAAAATCTAGGTTGAGGAATAATGTCACATAAAAAGAGATATTTCATAATGATAAGGGGGGTATATTTATTATTTTTTAAGACTTTATTTATTTGAGAGAGAGAGAGATAGTGAGTGGAGAGCAGGAAGGAGGAGCAAAAGGAGAGGGACACTGCGCTCATTCCCAAGAACCTGAGAAAACGACCTGAGCCTAAATCAAGAGTCAGACACTTAACTGACTGAGCTACCCAGGTGCTCCTAAAGGGATCAATTTATTGAAAGACATAATCCTAAATATGGATGCACCAAATAACATAAGTTAAAATACATGAAGCTAGAAAATATTTTGAATTTAATCAAAATAAAATCACATCATATCTAAATTTGTGTAATGCTGCATGCTTTAAAGGGAAATTTATCGCTTTAAATGCTAATATTAGAAAAGAAGAATGGTCTAAAATAAAGACGGAGGTTTCTTCCTTTGGGAGCTTAAAAAAAAAAGGAGCAAAGTAAACCCAAATAATTAAAAAGAACAAGATAATAAATGTAAGAACAAAGATTAGTGAAATAGAAAACAAAAAGCAGAAAATCAATGAAACCATAAATAGACAATCTAAAAATACCAAAATTAACTTAGTTAGATTTTTTTTAAAGATTTTTTTTTTTAATTTATGATAGTCACAGAGAGAGAGAGAGAGGCAGAGACACAGGCAGAGGGAGAAGCAGGCTCCATGCACCGGGAGCCCGATGTGGGATTCGATCCCGGGTCTCCAGGATCGCGCCCTGGGCCAAAGGCAGGCGCTAAACCGCTGCGCCACCCAGGGATCCCAACTTAGTTAGATTTTTAAAGAAAAGGAGAAAAGATACAAATTACTCCAGGAATAAAAACAAAGACATCACTATAGATCCTGGAAACATTAAAATGGTAAAAAGAGAATTCTATAAATAACTCTCGGCCAATAAATTTGGCAATTAAAAGGAAATGGAGAAGTTTCTTGAAAGATGCTAACTGCCAGAAATGACTCAAAAAGAAACAAAAAATCTGAAAAGCTCTGTATTATTTTATTTCCTAACTTAACCCACTGTAAACCTGACTATTTTCATACACAGTTCTTTTTATCCTTTAAATATACTGAATTCAAAATTTAAAATATCCCCCAAACCTCAGGACTGGATGGCTTTAAAGGTGATTTAAAACAAGCACATAAGGAAAAGAATACCAATCCTATACCAGTATTTCAGAACTTAGAAAAGGAGGGAACAGTTTCCAACTAATACTATGAAGCCAGCATTACCCTCTCACACACACACAAAAAACAAAGTCTATGCAAGAAAACCAGAAACTCAAAACATTGTTGAATGAAATTAAAGAACAGCTAAATAAATTGAAAGTCATCCCACGTTTATGAGTCAGCAGACTTGATATTGTTAAAACAGCAACACTCTAAGTTAATCTACAGATTGAAGACATCCCTATAAAAATTCCAGGTGCCTTTTTGCAGAAATTGACAAGCTAATCTTAAAATTCATATAAAAATTCAAGAAATTGAAAAGAGCCAAAACAATCCTGAACAGGGATAATAAAGTTGGAAGACTCCCGCTTTCCAATTTTAAAACTTACTACAAAGCTACAGTAATTAAGAAACTGTGGTGCTAGCAGAAGGATAGACCTATACACTAATTAAATAGAACTGAGATTCCATAAAAACAAAACTCATCTCTCTATGGCCAATTGATTTTTTAAAAAAATGTATTTGAGAGAGAGTCTGTGTGAGCAGGGGGTTGGGGGGGAGGAGAAGAGGGAGAGGGGGGAGAGAGAGAGAGAATCTGAAGCAGACTCTCTGCTGAGCACAGAGCCCTAAACAGGGCTCCATCTCACAACTGTGAGATCATGACCTAAGCTGAAATCAAGAGTTGGACCCTCAACCAACTGAGCCACCCAGAGGCCCCAGCCAACTGAATTTTGACAAGAGGTGTTAAGTCAATGCAAGAAAGAGTAGTCTTTTCAACAAATGATGCTAGGAAAATAGGGTATCTACAGGCATAAGATGACTTTGGATTCTTTACACTCTATTTATTTTTTTATTTTTTTAATATTTTTTTCTTTATTTATTTATGATAGTCACACACAGAGAGAGAGAGGCAGAGACACAGGCAGAGGGAGAAGCAGGCTCCATGCACCGGGAGCCCCACGTGGGATTTGATCCCAGGTCTCCAGGATTGCGCCCTGGGCCAAAGGCAGGCGCCAAACCGCTGTGCCACCCAGGGATCCCTTTACACTCTATTTAAAAATTAACTTGAAATACATTAAAGGGGACACATGGGTGGCTCACCTGGTTAAGCATCTTTGGCTTAGATCATAATGCCAGGGTCCTAGGATCAAGCCCCATCAGGCTCCCTGCTTCCCTGCTTGATGGGGAATCTGCTTCTCCTTCTGCCTCTGCTCCTCCCCCCACTCATGCTCTCTCTCTCTCACTCTCTCTCAAATAAATAAAAAGGAAAAAAAGAAATGCATCAAAGACCTAAATGTAAGAGCAAAACCTATAAAGTCCTTAGGAAAAAAACTTTGGATAAGGTACTGGTCTCTTAGCTATGACTGAACAGAAACAAAATTTTAAAAATAAGCTAGGCATCATCAAAATTAAATACATCTATCCCTCAAAGAAAATCAACAAGTGAAAATAAAATGCACACAATGTGAGGAAATTTTTACAAATAATGTATCTGATAAAAGACGTATCTAGAATCTATAAAGAACTATTATACCACAATAATGAAAAGATAACCCAAACTTTTAAAAAATGGACAATGGAGCTGAGTAGACAGTTCTCCAAAGAAGATATTCAAATGGCAATAAGTACATGAAAGGATGCTCAACATCATTATCCATTGGAAAAATGCAAATCAGGGCAGCCTGGGCGGCTCAGCGGTTTAGCACCTGCCTTTGGCCCAGAGCCTGATCCTGGAGTCCCAGGATCAAATCCCACGTCGGGCTCCCTGCATGGATCCTGCTTCTCCCTCTCCCTGTGTCTCTGCCTCTCTCTGACAAGAATAAATAAATAAAATCTTTAAAGAAAGAAAGAAAAATGCAAATCAAAACCACAATGAGGGGACACCTGGTTGGCTCAGTCAGGTAAGCATCTGACTCTGTTTTGGGTTCAAGTCATGATCTTAGAGTGGTGAGATTGAGCCCTGCATCAGGCCCTCCCCCTCACTCTCTCAAATAAATACACACACACACACACACACAATAAGGCAACACTATATGCCCATGAGGATGGCTATAATCAAGACGATGGTAATAGCAAGTGTTAGTGAGGATATGGAAAAATTGGAACCCTTATACATTGCTGATGGGAATTAAAATGTTGGGAAACTGTGGAAAGTGTTTGGTAGTTCTTTAAAAACTTAAACATAGACCTACCCAGTTGACCCAGAAATTTTCCTCTCAGATATCTCTCCAGGAGCATTGAAAATATATGTCCACATCAAAACTCGTTCACATGTTCACAGCAATTTTCCTAACAGCCAAACAGTGACGACAATCCAAATGTCGACAAATGACCAAGGATAAACAAAATGTGGTGGATACATACCATGGAATGTTATTCAGCCGTAGGAATGAAGTACTGACATATGGTGCAACATGAATGAATCTCAAGAATGGCATGCTAAATAAAAGAAGCCAGACACAAAAGGCCACAGACTATATGATTTCATTTATATGAAGTGTCCAGAAGAAGAAAGTCCACAGAGACAGAAGTTGATTAATGGTTACCAGGGGCTTGGATAAGAGCTGAATGGGGAGTTCAGGATTTCTTTTTGGGCTTATAAAAATATTGTGGAATTAGATGTATTGATGTTTGCACACCTTGTGAATATACGAAAATCCACTGAATTGTACATCAATGTTGAAATAGTGAATTTAATGGTATGTGAATTAGACTTCAATAGTAAAAAGAATAGTGCAGACCAACATCTCCCACAAACATAGATAGAAAAATCCTAAAGGAAATATTAACCAATTGAATCCAATAAGATGTAATTAGGATAATATATTACAAGCATGTGGGGCTTATTTGAAAAGCAATGTAATGCACCATATTAACAGAATAAAGAATAAAAACCATCCAATCATCCCAACTGGTTCCAAAAAAGCATTTAACAATATTCAGTGCCAATTCACAATGAAAATTCTTTTTTTTTTTTTTTTTTTTTTTACGGTGAAAATTCTTGGTAAACCAGGAGTGAGAGGGGACAACAAACACTTGTCATCTCGCAGTTCCTGGGGTCAGGAATCTGGGTGTGGCTTTACTGAGCACCTATGGCTCAAGAGCTCTCATAAGAGTACTCTTAAGACGGTCAACTGGGGCTTCAGTCTGTTCTGAAGATGCCACTGGAAGAGCAGACACTTTCAAGGTCGCTCATGTAGCTATTGACAGGGTTCAGTTCATCATGGGCTTTTGGAAAGAGGACTTCAGGTCTTCACTGTTGGCTGGAAGCCACCCTTATGCCATATGGGCCTCTCCATGGGACAGCTCCCGGCATGGCATGTGGCTTCCCTCAGGGCAAACCAGCAAGAAAGAGTGAACCCAGAGATGAAAAGCAGTCTTTTTAGGACCTAAACTTTAAAGTGACATCTCATCCCTTCTGCATGGTCTGTGCATTAGAAGCAAGTCAATAAGCCCACTCAAGGAGGTTGCACAAGGGTGTTATTAAAAGTAAGGATCTTTGGAAACCATCATAGAGACTGCCTACTACAAAGGTACCTATAGAAAAAATGACAGCTAACAGCATTAATATTATATTTAATAGTGAGATATTGAAAGCTTTCTTCCCTAAGACAGAGAACAAGCAGAGGATAGATACTGTCATTAGTACCACTCAGCCCTGCACTGGGGATCTTTTTTAGCACATAAAGCTAAATAAAAAGTCCATGAAGATCAGTCAGAAAGAAATAGGACAGTCTCTCTTCTGATGACAGGATTGTTTATGTGGTGAATTATAAGGAATATAAACCCCCAAGACTACACTACTAGAACTAATGGGAATTCTGAAAGATCACAGGATAAAAGTCAAAACACAAATATTACTTGCATTGCATATCCTGGTTCCAAACAATGAAAAATAGTATTTAAAACACAACATCATTTACAGTTGCATCATAAAACACAATATATTTAGGAATAAATTGAACAAAAGATGTGTAAGATCAGCAATACATTTTGTAAAAAGATCTAGAAGAACCCTACCCTGAAGACTACAGGATAGGAGAGAAATTAAAGGTGGCTTTAAAAAAATTAAGTCAGGCAAAGAAAGACAAATATCATATGATCTCACTTATATGAAGAATCTAAAAAAAAAGAAAGAAAAAAAGAAAAGTCTGGTCTCATGGATATAGAGAACAGAATATTGGTTGCCTGAGGTTGCAGCATGGGAAGGGTGAAATGGGTCAAGGTGAAATGGTCAAATGCCAGGAGATACAAATTTCTAGCTATAAAATATTAAGTCCTGGAGATACAATGTACAGCATGGTAACTATAGTTCAGAATACTGTATTGCATATTTGAAAGTAACTAGGAGAGCAGATCTTGAAAGTTCCCACCCTGAGAAAAAATTGTTATTATAGATTGTGATAAATTAACATAACTGGATTTATTATGATCATTTTGCAATATACACAGATGTCAAATCATTAGGTTGTATGCCTGAAACTAATATAATGTTATATCAATTATACCGCAAAAAATTTTTAATTAAGATAGCATAGCAATGGCATAATGATCATCAAATCAATGGAATAGAATGGATAACCCAGAAATAGATAATCACATATACAATTTTTGACAAAAGACCCAAGGCAGTTCAAATGAAAAAGGAAAGTCTTCTCTCAAATCAGTACCAGATGATGATGATAATGATGCTAGAACTGAATAATGATAGAATGGAAATTAACTTTGACTCTTACATCATCTCCTATTTTCAAATATTCATTTGAAATAGATAATAGGGTCAAGCTTTATAATCCCTTTATCGGTATTCAATTATTCCAGCTCCTCTGTCTCCCCAATGCTGGGTGTCGTCAGTCTTTTTCATTTTTACCTATTTTAGTGTCTAGTGGGGAGAGAAACAAGCAGAGCCCATATATGTTGCTGGTGGCAGTATAAAATAGCAAAATGACTTTGAAATTTTTTTTACTTTTCCTTAAACTGCTAAACATAGATTTATTTATAACCAGTAGCTCTATTCTTCCTCTTCCAAAAGACTAAAAATGTACATCCACAAAAATCTCTCATGCAAGAATGTTTGTAACACATTCATTTATAAAAAGCCCCAAACTTTAAGAACCCAACAGCTTCTTCAACAAGAAAATTAATAAACTGTGGTATTTTTATACAATGGAAATGCTATTCAACAATTTAAAAAGTGAACTAGTAGTAACTCACACAGCAGCTCGGGTAAATCGTAAAACATTATGCCGAGTGAAAGAAACCAGACACAAATGAGTATACACTGTGTGATTTCATTTGTATGAAACTCAAGAACATGCAACCCTAATCTATGGTTGTAGTAATAAGAATAGTTGCCTATCAGAGGTAGGAATGACCCCAAGGGGACATGAGGGAACTTTCTGGGGTGATGAAAATATTCTATGTTTTGACTGTGGCGTTGGTTACACAAGAGTATACATTTGTCAAAATTTCATCAGTTTACACACTTGAGTTATGTGCATTTCACTGTAGGTATCTTCTACCTGGAACTTAAAAAAGATCATTCTGGCTGCTGTGTGGTGAATGGACAGTTAAGAGAGCAGGAAGGTGAGGGCGAGGGCAGCTGGCAGTCTCTAGGGGTATCCCAGGAACAGATGTGAGTGACGTGGATGAACGTGGCTGCAGCCAGCCCGAGACAGATATGGAACAACAGTCACCCCGAGCACATCTTCCCTCATGGTGGCAGCCTTCATCTGTCTCCTCGCAATCTCATATGCTGGCTCCGTTACGTCAATTCCACATTGTTATTGAAAACTCACTCCATGCCACGTACCTAATCATTTCCCTGCTTTCCATGGGTTGGAGTTCTGCCTGCATTGTAAACCAGCCTCTCTGCCACTTACTAGTTGTGCAATCTTGGGCAAGTTAAGGAACCTTTTGAGTCTCAGTACCCTTTTTCTGTAAATGAGGAACAAGTGTACCTATCCTGAAGGCTTACTATGGGTATTAATTTTAGATGAAATACATGCTTATCCTTAGGTTTAAATTGGGCAAGAATGGCAAAGTGCCAACTCCATCACCTGGCACATAGTATGTAGTGAAGAAATGACACAACTTCTCCTTTCCTAAACTTTCTAACTAGATGTGAGCTCCCCAAGGCAGGAGCATACCTCCTACTCTGGTCTCTGCAAAGATGCAGTAGATGACCATAACAAGAGATATGCTGCAGATATGTGCTTTCTTTCTGGCCCAAAGTACCAGGGAATAAGGTGCTTTGTGGAATGGGTTCTGGTGCAGATTTGCTCACCTGGGCAACACAGACGAAACCCACAAGATTTTAGAGAACATTAGTTTGCCCTAATTAGAACACAACAAAAGTCAAAATTTCAAATGAAACTCAGATCTTTGGAAGTTTAGTTGTGGTTGGGAAGTTTTTGGGGAAAAAATGGTTCTAAATAAAAATTAATGAAAAAGGCTTACTTAAAAAAAGTTAATAAAGAATGTGGACTTAACTAGTGCTTTATGAAGAAATATAATGATGTACTGAAAGCAAAACCAAACAACAACAACAACAAAAAAAACACAAAGCCTCAAAACAAAACAAAAAAGCCAACCACATATGGATTAGATTCTCCTGAAAATACATCAAGTTTTAAAATGTAAGGTATTGGTGCTCAGAAAAATGTGGAGGCTTTGTTCAACTCAAAACACAAATCATTTTCTGAGTTTATTAAAAAGATTCGTGTATTTGTGATGAGCCAGGGGCATTCCCTATGTGTTGGTCAAGTGATGTCAGACTATCAGTCCTCAAAAATCAATCAATGCTACAAAATCAAGCACATCTGGCTGGATACAACGTAGACATTTTATGGAAACACTAGATTTGAGGGAGAGATGGAATGGGAATCTAAGCTAACTCATCAGATGGGCTTCCATTGGCTTTTGAGGGAAGGAGAGATATGGCATCCAGTAAAAGACCTACACTTTACTCTCTATGGAAACACAACTAATTGATAACACAAAGATGTTTTATGGTATAATAAAGAAAACAGGGGTTCCCCGGGTGGGGCCCAGTCAGTTAAGAATCTGACTCCAGCTCAGATCATGATCCCAGCGTCCTTGGGCTTCCTGCTCAGTGGGGAGCCTGCTTCTCACCCCCCCCCATACTCTCTCTCAAATAAATAAAATCTTTAAAAAAAAAAAAAAGAAAACAGGAGAGAACATTTTGGAAGTTAGATAAGCAGTAACCAAGTTAGTGGATCTGAAAAACAGAGTTGTAAGTCAACAGTAATGAAAACCAAAAGTCAAGCACTCAGGAATTGGCAGCAACATTACCTCTGGAAGTGGGGGTGAGTGTCCATTTTTTGAAAGGAGGATTGATTCATAATCTGTGTAAGAAACCCCCAAGACTTCAGATGTCCATCTCCACTGTAGGTAGCCAGGTGACATCCTTGTCACCATTCTAGCAGAAGACTTAAAAACAAAAGAATTGTTCAGGACAGGATGAAACAGTCTTGAGATCACCAAGCATAGCTAAAGGCAACAGTATCAGAATGAAACAGAAATATTAAGTGAAATTCCACAAAGTGCTGTGAAGTGAATTGTGTCCCCCTCAAATTCACACGTTGAAGCCCCAACCCCCAATGTGACTGTATTTGGAGACAAGGAACTGTGAGGACATAATTAAGGCTAAATGAGGTCATGAGGTGGGAGTTCTAGTCCAATAGGACTGGCATCCACAGGAGAGGAAAAGAAAAATAGCAGAGCGTTTGCTTTCTCCATATATATGGAAGGAAGACCATGTGAAGACATAGGAAGAAGGCAGTCTTCTGAAAGCCTCCCCATAAACTAACTCTGCTCATACCTTGATCCTGGACCTCCAGCCTCCACAATTGTGAGCAAATTAATTCCTGCTGCTTAACCCACCCAGTCTGTGGTGTTTCACCGTAACAGCCTGAGCATCCTAGAGATACATATACCTAGTAAGGAGACTGTTAGCCTTCTTCACCTCTTAAGCTCCCAGAATGCTGGTAGCTAAACATACACCCTCCAGGCAAGAGACTGAAGACAATTTCTCTAAGCAATCAGATTAGTCTAAGAGAAAAGTCCAAAAGATACCAACATTGAGAATTCCCTATAAAAATAGCACAGCTAGGTTTATGCAACGTGAAATTCATAGTTGTTTTTTTTTAAGATTTTGTTTATTTATTTATGAGAGACAGAGGGAGGGAGGAGACAGACAGACAGACAGACAGACACAGGCAGAGGGAGAAGCAGGCTCCATGCAGGGAGCCTGACATGGGACTCGATCCCAGGTCTCCAGGATCAAACCCTGAGCCAAAGGCAACGCTAAAACGCTAAGCCACCTGCACTGCTTGAAATTCATAGTTTAAATAGCCCCACCTAAGCATCTAGAGTTTTCAAATCAGCTTTTTAATTACCTCTATCCATAAATGTAAGCAGATAATCAAGAACCACCAGGAATGTGTAGTGATTATGTAGTATGAAATAGAGACCAAAACACATAGGGAAGGAGGAGAATAACTGCCTGTAACTAATAATATTCTCAGAGAAGATATTACATCTATGAAGCAGGAACAAGATGCTTCCCTAAGATGGAATGTTCAGAAAAGAACAACAAATGAGCCTTCGGAAATTTCTTTAAAATGATGGCAGATATAAAATGCATAAAAACTTCAAAATCCAAGTTACAGAAATGACAGAGGAGACAAAAAGGTAGGAAAAGGGAATAAAAATAAGAAACTGAGGAAACAGTTCAGGGGGTCCACTATCTAAGCAACAGGAGTTCTAAAGAGGGGATGGGAATTACACAGGAAATAGTGAAGGAAATAACTTTCACAAGTAATAACTAGAATTGAAGGATATGAGCTTCAAGATAGAGGAAATTCCCCTCAGTGACCTCCATAATGAGTAAAAATACATCTACACCAAGGAACTGGATCATAATATTTCTAAACGACAGGAACAAAGAAAAGTGCCCATTATGGAGGAGGGAGGGAGGCTGACTGATTCATATCATGGTCTTCTTAGTAGAAATGGGAGCTTACAGGCAGTGGTGCAAGACCATAATAGTTCTGAGAGATAATTGCTTCCAACCAGAATTCTATACCTAGCCAAACTATCAACTAAACATGAGGCTAGAATAAAGGCATTTTCAGGCACTTAAGGTCACACAAATATAACCGATCACTTCCTTGTAAATTCGTGGGGGGGGGGGAATGTACTCTGCCAAAATGAGGAATTAACCCAAGAAAGAAGAGGATCCAGGAAATAGAAGATCCATCAGAAAAAGAACACCAAAAGGATCACCAAGATATGAGTGAACAAACCCCAAACAGATGCTGTAGAGCAGATCTGGAAGGCACCCAACCCAGTTCAGAAGGTTGGATGAGTTTTCTCCTCAAGAAGATGACATTAATAGGATAGGGATTGTGAAAACAGCTTTGAGACTAATCTTATTCAACTGGAGGATTGGTGCTGATTTAGTGACATAAAACAAAACATTGGGCAGAGAAAAAAAAAAGATAATTCACTCCAGAGAGGAAATGTTGATAAGAGAGGAAAAAATGCAAGTCATTGCAGCTCAGGAATTGTATTTTCAGGGTAAAAATCATTTAATCACTGAATACTGAATAATAAAATTATGCTATAACTATTTTGGAAAGATGGGAGATGGGACATGTGGGTAGTGATGAAAAAGAGTTGAATCCTCATCTTCCATAGCAAGAAGCCAAAGGACAATGCCAAAAATGAAAAATTCAAGTAACATAAATATAAGCGCATTATTTATAGATACAGAGGTAATTATCATAAGAACCAGCTAAATTACTAAAAGTGGTTGCCCCTGGAAAGCAGAAAATGCAGGGGAAGGACAAATTCAGGATAGATGTGTGTGGGTGTGTGTATGTCTGTGTGTGTGGGTATGTTTGCAACTAGAACTATTTGACTCCCTCAACTATGGGCAAATCTAACTTTTATTTTAAAATAAAATTTAAAGCAAAAAATGAACAACAACAACAAAAAACTCTAAATGGAAAAAAACAAGGAGGAGGAAAAAGTAAGAGAAAGAAGAAAAAGACAGGGGTGTTTGGATTTCCGAGGGGTCATTACAGGGCCACAGGTCATCTGTGCTACTGCTTCTTCCCAAGGCCCCCACTTCTCTGACTCCTTCCTGGCAGGAACCCCTTCTAGCTACCAAGGATCTAAGAACAGAGCATAGCATGCACCCCAAATTCCACACACACAAAAGCTGTCCTCATGGCCCATCCAGGACATACACAGATTCACTAAGACTCATTTTCTTACATACACAGATTCACTAAGACTCCACCCAGGAGCACCTGCCTGTGTACTCTGTCTCTGGGAGAACACTTGCTAACCAGCACAGGAGCGAGGTTGGTTCTAAGGGTGCATTAAGAACCCCAGGCCTTGCCCCATGGGCTTTTGTCTCCCTATTTCTATAGGGAGACTAGGACACAAGACCAGACTACCAACTCTTTAAGCACCTGGACAGGACAGGGCTCCCCAGCCCACCAGCTAACTCTGACCCCACCCCTGAAAGCTCAGGGGTGAGCTTTTGCTTCACTTCAATCAAAGCAAAACAGGACCCTGGTTTAGCCTTGAACCATTCACACAGTGACCATGCTGGAAAGCCACTTCTTGGACAGTTAGTAGGATTTCAGGAGAAACACATTTTAATAATCCAAACACACACACCCCCACACACAACTTAGAAACAAGATTTCATCTCTTAGCTACAAAATGTTTTAACTACAAAGAAGTAGCTTCAATTGCTTTTTCTCCGCCTTTAAAATGATAAAAGTATTCATGCAAATAATTTAAAACTTCTGACAGTCCGAAAAGGGAGGATCAAGAGTCAGTCTCCCACCCTTTTCCAGCTCCTAGGAGCTTTAACGAAAATCAAATCACTGTGAAAAGTTTCTGATGTATTCCTTGGGATATACTTCTATACACATAAGCATGTGCATTGGCATATACCTTGTATTTTAACCAAATAAGAATACTCTGTGCCTACTGCTCTGCACTCTCCTCATTCTGTACTCACTTAACGGGTCTGGGGTGATATATGAAGGTCTCCAAAATATGGTAGAGAAACACCGTGCTCTAACAGCTGCAGGGGATTCCATTACACAGCTGTACCTTAACCAGTCCTCTATTGGGGGATGTATAGTTGTTTTTTCTCTATAATAAAAGGGGATGTAAACAATGTGTTCAAATGCAGATGACTGCATTCATTTATACACATACCAGTAAGATAAATCCCTGTATGTGGGATTGCTAAGGCAAAAGGCTGGTGCGTTTGTAACACATTTCCCAAACTGTCATCCATGGGTCTTACACCAGTCCCCACTCAGCCCACCATGTGGGACTGTGCCTCTTCCCCACACCCTGTCCAACAAAAGGTATCAGCAAATGCATAAGCCTTCACCAGCCTGTAGGGTGAATATTATATCTTGCTGTGTTAATGGACATTTTAAAAAATCTAAGTAAGATGGGGCTTCTATTTGCTTTCTGTATCTCCTGTCCTGTGGACAGCTTGCCTGGGTCTTTGTCTTTCCATCAGGTTTTCTGCTTTCTTTCTGATCAACTGTTCAAGGTCAGTTATATGGAAAAGAAATCAGTTAACTTTGAACCAGAATTATGCGCCTGGTTTCTCTAATGGTACCTGATGTTAAATCCTATCATCAACTAGAAAGAGAGGTGAATCCTTCCAGGATGTCTTGTGAGCACCTAACAAGCAGGAAGAGAGATAAGAACAGCAGTGGTCCTAACAGGTAGGCACTCTGAGAGCTGCCAAGTGCCACCGCTGAGCACTCTTCATACACCATCTCATTTTGTCCTTCCCATAATCTTTTGAGGAAACTCCATTAGTATCCCCATTTTACAGACAAAGAACAAGTGCAGAGAGGTCAAGTCCCTTGCCTAGGCTCTCAGAGCCAGGAAACAGGAGAGATGGGATATGTACCCTGGTTGTCTGACCCAGAGACCCAGTTACTAACCACTCTGCCACACCATCTACTATTTGATTCCCAGGACCTGGCACAGAGTGGGGACCAAGGATCAGGTTGGTCACCCCAGACCATATGCATCTTGATGCCATTGTGGAAATATAAACCACCAGTGTAGCACGTTGGCAGGAGCTGACTGTCCTGTTCTTTCTTCATTGGGTTCTCTGTGTCTAGAAAGGCCCCTGGCACAAAGTAGGACTTAGGAAATGGTGGCTGAGTAAATAAATGAATGAACAAACATCTTCTCACTTGATTATGAGCTCCTTGGGGGCAAAAACCATGGCTGGCTTGTCTTCCCAGGGCCTGGCTCAATGCCTTTCATGGGAAGAATGAAGAACACTCAAAAAAATGTGTGCAAGCCTCACTACTATTTGGGATGGTGCTCCCCCTATAAATTCAACTCCTAGTCAGGTTGGAGCAACACTATCAATCCTGGGAAATCTTCTTGGACAGTATTTGACTGTCATTTGGGAAGACCCATGTAAGATAGGAGAAGGCCAGGGAGGCAGGCCAGGAAGACAAGGGTGGCCTACCCACTCCTGGGCCAAGAAGCTGGCCCCCTTCTTCCACCCTTGCTTTAATGCTCTGGCTATTGGTGTTTCTCAGTCAGGAGCTAATAGCAGCCCACAGCTCCAGCAGTTACTCCGCAAATGAGTATAAACCTAGCTTTCTATCTTCATTAATTTATCTGGTCTTTGAAACAACCACACATCACATGTAGTAGTATCCCCAGAGATAAGGGAAGGCACAGAGATGTTAAGATGCTCAAGGCCACAGAGCAGAGCCAGGATTTTAACTCCCAAAGACCATCAGACCCTTCTGCCTAGGAGTAATACTATTCCTATCTGGGGCTACCTTCCAACTCATGCTCATTTTCCCAGACCCAGCTTCCTGCTTTCCACCCCAGGCAAGAGCTCCCAGCTCCCAGACTTCCCTCCCTTACCTCTCATCCCTTATCTGGCTCTGCCTTTGCTCTTGCTCCATTAGCCATAGCAACAAGTGCTTGTCTTGTTTTTCAGCTCCTTAGGGTGTGAGCATGGATTCCCCACACAGTCCTGCCTTCCAAGGTTTCCTCCATTCTGTTCCCAGCACTGAGCAGCAGGCAATGGGCCCCTGGAGCCCTCCAGACTAGGGAAGAACTGTCCCCGGGGGCCCAGCAGGCGTCCTTTGAGTCCACCTGTCACAAGCCGGGCTGACAGACACAGCTTGTATGCAGGCAACCTCTTAAGGTGAGGGAAGGAAAGTCAGGCCACAGGTGAGCTGGACCTGATTCCCATCCATCTAAGGGCAGAGGGCCAAGACAGGTACTTTCGCCAGCTCTATAACCAGCACTTACGAGGCTCTAGAGTCAGACATGGGTTCAAATACACTCTGTGTGGACACTAGACAAATTTGTCAAACTCTCTGAAGCTAGATTTCCTCAGCTGTAAAACAGGGATGATGGTAATACCCATTTCACAATACACAGGCTTGGGGGAGGATTAAACTGGTTGGCAAGACCCCTCCTATTTTCTGAACCAGTGCTGTACTCAGAACTGGGCAAGTACTCTCATTAGCACCTGCATTATAGATCCAGCACCTGGAAAGCCCTGAGAAACCCTTTCTCCAGGAGCTGCCCCCCTGCTGCCCCCAGCCGTGCTCAGACTCCTCCCTTCATTCTAATCCTATGATCCCTCACAAGACATGTCCCAAGTTCTAGTCTCCAGCCAAGCTTATCTATAGGGGCAAGATGATGACCCTGAATCCAAGGATGCCCAAGCACCCCCAGGCTTGAGGTCCCCACTGCTCCCAGCCCCAAGTGGGTTCCTTGGCCCGGCAGGGAAGGGGAATCCTTGGAAGAGGAGCTGCGAAAGGTAAAATGGGCCCTCACCCCAGGATTTTTCTCACCATCTGTCTTGCTTGGCGTGGATGGGGCCTCACCCATCAGGAGTGAGACCAGCTCCTTCCTTCCCAGCCAGCCAGCCATCCCTCACCCACCCTTTCTCTCCCTCTTTCTCAGCTAGCCAGTCACACCACAGGGCTTGCTCTTAATTAGCCTAACAAAACTCAGTCACCAGGGGAAGTCCTTGAAGTTGAGGATTTCAACAAAACTAAACCACTAAATCCCGTGGCCGCCAGCCTGTCTTCACAGCTTCTCTGGCTCTGGCAGAAATCACACTCCCATGCAGAAACCACAGCCCCAGCAGCTTCAGTGTCCAACTCCCCCCACCCCAATCCCATCTTGGGCCACCTTATCAAGGCAGGCCCGGCCCATCCTTTATCTGCCTGCCATCTCTAAGTGCTTCCATCCCCCTGACAGGCCCCATAAAAGCTGGTAAAAGATGTGGCTGCCCCGCTCCTGACATGGCTGACTTCAAAGGCAGCGAATTAGGTGGGGCTGCTCTGGATGCCTTACTGAGTGAAGGGCAAAGCTCAGTGCTCCTGGGATGACCCTGTTGGTCTGGGGAATCATTCCGAGAGCCCAGACCCTGTCAATAAATACACAAGAGTGGTGAGGGCACAGGGTGTGGGGGCAAGTGTCCCCAGTTCAAGTCCCAGCTTGGTCACTTGGTAACTGGGCAGGTGGCTTGCCTTGTTCTCAGCATCTTCTGTGACAAAAGGGGATCATGAGATTTGCCTGCCTGTCTAGTCCTACAGTGTTTCTGGGACAGGCTTGACATGTGAAAAGGACTCCCTTCTGTACGGAGATGGTTGCTCCTTGGGGCCCCGGTGAGCCATCCTCACAGGGCCCTGGGGAGCAGTGACAACTGAATTTGGCAGATGACCCTGAAGAAAAAGCAGTACAGCAAGGACCCAGGCCATGTGGCACATGTAGGCTCAATTCACAGCTCTACCTACCCCAGACCCTTGAGAGCTCAGGGACTCCAAACACCCTCATGCGATATACAGTAGCTAAAGCCTACCCCCCCAGTAGTGGAGAGTTAGTGTTCAATGAGAACCGAGTGTCAGTTGGGGCAGAAGCAGAGCTCTGGAGATGGACGATAGTTATGGTTACACAATAGTGTCAATTTATTTAAACGCCACTGAACTGTGTATCTCAAAATGGTTAAATTTTATGTTATGAATAGTTTACCACAATTTTTTTTTTGAAGTTTGGCCCTCAGATAAAGGAGACAATTGAGGGATGCCTGGGTGGCTCAGCGGCTGAGCATCTGCCTTTGGCTCAGGGCATGATCTGGAGTTCCTGGGATCAAGTCCCACATCAGGCTCCTTATGAGGAGTCTGCTTCTCCCTCTGCCTGTGTCTCTGCCTCTCTGTGTCTCTCATGAATAAACAAATCTTTAAAAAAGAAAAAAAAAAAAAAGAGACAATTGAGAAATAGAAACAAAGTACTTTCTAGCTCTCCCAAGGGTTCAAACTTAAAACCCAAGATTCTTATCTACTGATAGTGGAAATGAAGACCAGCCCAAGAACTGGCCCTCCTGCCAGTCCCAAATCCACCCCATGGTCCCATCGGCCCCATTGGTCCCATCTGGAGGCTGCGTAGACTGGGCACAGGCCAGAGGTGTCCCGGAGGGCTCCGCCACACACACTGCCTCGCTCCCCTAGAAGTCCCAGAGTCCAGCTCCACTGGCTCCTGTCCACAAACAGTGGCTGCTCAGGACCTCCTGCTCCAAACCCTCAAAACAAAGAAGAAGTGCCGCAAGGGAAAGAGGAAAGAGGAATTAAGTCATCTTCAGCTTCTCCCCCAAGTTGAGCTGAGAAGAATCAAGACGCTTTTTAGGCCCAATGCCCAGAGACAAAATAGGAGATGAAAATATTTATTTGTTTCTAAGGCTCTTACAATCCCGGGATGAAAAGCCCACCTTGGTTGTAACTTACTGCAGCTCGAGCTGCTTCCCAGGCAGGTCTCCCCATGGGCAGCCACCCGTTGCTCAGGTCTCGGGGCAAGAAGTTCCACCATCCCCCTGGGGAGAAAAAGTGGGATCCCTGTCCCAACAGAAACTGATTCTATTAAATGAGAATTATCCCCGATTGGCATCAGGGAACCATAAATAGCCCAGCCGCCCCAGTTGAATCACCAGAACTAGCACTGTGTCAGCATTTCTATATAAACCAGGGTTTGCTAGGGGATTAGCTCACAGCCATAAAAAATTTGCTCCAGGCTGAAACTTGGCCTAAAGAAAATCTCAGCCCAGGAGTAGATACTGAAAAGAAAGCCAGACAGACACCGCCCCCAAACCTCTCGAGGACAAGGGTGCCTCTGACCAGGACCTCTTACACCGGGGCTCTGTTGTCACCAGCATGTAAGAAGCCTGGTGATTTAGGGCACTGCTTGGGGTTGCCATAATTCAAAATTTGGTGGTTTTTTTTTTTTTCTTTTTCAAGCCAAAAGAAGGGATATTTGCTGCTTTGAGAGCTTTGCATAGGCCTGAGTTTGAGAGTGTGTAATCTAAATCCTCCCTTTTCTCTGATGACAGCTAAATGTCAAGCAAAGAGATTTCCCTGGGCAGGGAACCGGGGCTCATGTGGATTCTTTGTACACTGTGGGCACAAATGGGTGCTGTCTTCTACCCGAAAGGTAAAAGGGAAGATTCTGAAAGTAAGGCCTGGGAACCTACTTTATCATAAGGAACCTACTCTATCATACGTAACTCCATGTATGACACAGGTGTAGTCAGTGCTAAAAGGAAGTTGTTTTGGTTTGTTCCCCTGGTAGATAGTCCAATATCAACTACTAAATAAAGTTAGATGCTTCTACATATCATATACATATCTTCCTGGCAGATTCATGATCTAATTTTTTTAAACTATAAAAATATCAGAAGAAAAATTAAGAGAATATATATGTAAATTTAGAGTGGGGTGGTCTTCTTAAATAGGTCCTAAAAATCAGATGCCCTTAGGGCACCTGGGTGGCTCAGTCAGTTAAGGGTCTATCTTCAGCTCAGGTCATGATCCCAGGGTCCTGGGATTGAGCCCTGCATCATTGGGCTCCCTGCTCAGCAAGGAGATTGCTTTTCCTTCTCCCTTTACCCTTCCCCGCCACTCTTGCTCTCTCTCCTTCTCAAATAAATAAAATCTTTAAACACACACACACACACACACACACACACACAAACACACACAAACCCAAAAAACCAGAAGCCCTAAGAAAGAGAAAGTTTTGATATATGGTAACACAGTTTTGAATTTTAGGTAGCCAGTTTTGTCACATATGGCAAAGGGTTTAAATGTTGTCTTAATAAAAGACTCTTATAAATTAACAAGAAAAAGAAAACATGGCAGAAGAAGAGGCAAAGCTTATGAAAATTCAATGTAAAGAAGAAATGAAGTTGCCAGCAAACAATGAAAAGATAGGCCACTTCACTGTAGCTGAGGAAATACAAATTAAAATAACAAATGTGACCCATCAAATTGACAAAATGAAAGCCAATGAGTCAGGGCCAGTGCTGGTGAGGATGTGGGGCGGGCAGGCACTATGAACTGTTCCTACTCTTAGCAAAGTTCTCTGTAGCATCTCTGAACACTTAAAAGGCCCCAAGCCTCACTTTCAAGAGTACGTCCTACAGGCCATACCTGCGGGAATGTTTATTGCAGCACAGTTCATTAGGGTTAAAAATTAAAATCAAAACAAATGTCTATCCATTGAAGTATTCAATAAGTTGATGTTATGCATATATCACTGAGTATAAATTATGCAGGTATTAGGGGAAAAGGAATAAATAACAACTTACCTTTACTGGCAGAAGAAAAACCATGACAAATTTTTTTATTTTTAATTATTCACATATTATAATGCATCCTCCTTTAACACTGCTTGTCTTGTTAATGAGTCTCTTTTTATTTTTCTTTTATATGAGTTAATATTTTTTAAAGGGTATTTATACATGTCAGAAGGTTCATTTTGCCTATACCCTTACTGATAGGGGAGGCTTTTTTTTCCTTTTCTCTTTCTTTCTTTTCTTTTTCTTTCTTTCTTTCTTTCTTTCTTTTTTTCTTTCTTTCACAAATTTACTACCTAATGTAATACCATGATGTGATACTTAATTGTAAAACAATGTGAAGATATAGAGTGTGAGCCACATTTCATTTTATAAATAAGTGGGAAAAAGTAAAATCCCAATATATGTGTATACTTTTTAATTTAAGGTGGTTTGTGTGTAGAACGAGATGTACATGAAATTACCCTGTATTGTGAATACTGGTAACCTCAGGGGGAACAAGCCTGGAAGGGAGACCCACAAACTATTTTACTTTTTCTTTATATCCCTCTATATTGTTTGGCTTTTTAGAACAAATATATTAGTATTATAAAATTTTTTAAACAGGAAAGTTTTAATCATTCCAAAAAACAAAATTCACTGGTAGTGGGGAGGTGGTAGCTGAACTTTCACACGCTTCATAAACACTATGGAGAGCACTAACTAACACTACAGGGTGGCAGAGAAGTGGCACTGCCCCTGCACCCCGGGAGCTCTCGGACAGGTGGGGAAGACCAAATACACAAAGCCCTGAGAAAATGATTTAAAAATCCACAGGGATTCAGAGGCAGGCAGGATCTGGGTGTTCAGCAGAGGCTTCACGGTGGAGGCTCCCCCGGGCTTTGCGAACTGAGAACGGAAGGACTTGGATGAAGGGAGGATTAGGGGAACCAAGCGAGCAGCAGCATGAACAATAGGGCCCTGGCCGGGACGGAGCCTGGTCCCGACAGGCCGGGCCGGGAGAGGGCCCGCCACACCGTGGTGCCCAGCAAGCCCCCCGAGGCCCCGGCGGCTGCACCTCTCATGCCTCACACGGTGGCGCCCCTAAACGAGAGTCTGCACATCGGTCTCACACCGCCTGTGCGATGGACGGTTTCGGTTTCCCTTCACGCCACCACTTCTCTGGGGAATGATTCACAGCCAGACTGCTCTCTGCCCCAGTGCTGAGCCAAAGGCAGGCACCCAGAAGTCTGGGAGCCCCCCTCCCAGGGATCACAGGTCTGTGAGGCTGGCTTCTGGGGTCACTGAGTTGTGTTCACGCCCAGCCCAACCCAGGTTGCTCCACAGCCCCCCACCTCATGCCAGCACCCCCCCACACACACACACAGAAGCCCCCAGACAGCCACCATCTTCCCAGCTGGGACCTAAGCTGCTGAGGGCAGCGACCAGACCTGACGGGTTCACGCTTCTCTGGCGGGTACAGGGCCAGAGGGGTGCTCAGCGAGTCAGTGACGACCAGTGTCGGTTCACAGAGCTGGTCTTTGCCCAGAAGCCCTGCCTCCCCGCCGTGCTGTCTGGCAGAGCGATAATACCACCAGGTCTGGGAGCTAAGAGTTGGGATCTGGGGCTTATGAGACCAGTCGACAATGTGAAGTTCTGAGAGACCAAAAGAACACAGCGGCCCACATCGACATTCTTAAGGGAGTATTTGATCAGAAGAGGACAGTGTGTGGATTGTTTTCTACGGGGGAAGGAGGAAACAGGATAGTCTGCAAATTATTTTCGTTAGATGCACAAGGAGTTGGTCTATTTCCCATGATTTGTAAAGGAGGAGAGTAAGGAAGGAGGGTGGTTTTCCCACACGTACATCCTTAGTCAAAAAGGGTGACACTTTATTTATTTCAAACCCAGGAATGTCTTGGTGAGACTTCTCCTAAATTGGTCAGGAATAGCAAGGCCAGCTCTGAGGACAGACATGTCCCTTCCTGCCAGTCCCTTCTGTCAAGCCCTCAGTGGTCTATCCCCAGCCAGCACGCCAGGGACCCACTTGGTGCAGCTCCTGTCAATGCTCAGGAGAATCACGCCCCCCACCCATTTCCAGTCAGCCCCTGGAGGTGTTCACTTGGTCAGCCTCAGCCTATACTGAGCTGTGGTCCTGAGAGGGTGGGCGGAAGATACACAGTAGCTTCTGGGTTCTTCCAACACAACTCCTCATTAAATCTGTCTACCTTGATACCTAGTTATTGAGCATCCACAGATAGGTGCAAGATCTTGAGCCCCAGGGCAGGTATGGCTCCTGACCTCATGAACCAAGCTGGTGGCCCCCCAATCTGGGACTTACCTTCCAGAACCCACAGGAATGATGACACCTTCCTCCTTCCAGGGCAATCACTGCTACTCCTAAAATCCAAAGGGGCTGGTCCCCTACCTTAGTTTCAAAATCTTTGACTTTAAAAATCTTTGCTTTCTGCTCGAAGGAACTGGGGTGTCTTCATACTCATTCAATCAACAAGTATGTAGGGAGTGCTTCTTAGGAGGCACGCTGTGATCCGCATGGTGAGTACAGAGCAGTGAACAAAAGAGGCAGAAGTCTCTACCCTTGGGGGACTTAAAGGTTAGTAGGGGGGCACAGAAGAAAAGTGGAGTCATTTAGGGACGTGCTGTAAGCTAAAGCGAGGGCAGGGCGTGCCGGGAGGGGAAGGGGCTACGTTCAACAGGGTGGTCAGCAAGGTTCCCTCTCAGCCCTGCCCGCTCGGCCTTTATCTTCTTGCTGAGATGGTGTTATTACGGTTCCCAAATGGCTGAGCTTCGAGTGAAGAGTTCATCTGTAATGGGATTATCTCTGGCCCTGTTTGCTTTCATTACAGTCCGACTCTCCGAGCATGAGAATCTAACCTTACCGAAAGCATATTTTGGTAATCTGATATAAACTAAATTTAAACTTTGACCTCCAACAATAAAAACGCTACTTTTCTCCCTCTGAAGACCTGAAATTCAGATTAAGGGCCTGCCAGCTTCACTTTCCGGATTTCTCACTGACTTCTAATTAGATTCTAAGCATTCCTCAGAAGGGGCTGAGCACAGGCCCCCAGCCCACGGCGGACACCGGCCCACAGGCCTGGCTTCTCCTCATTCCCATCAGAGGTCAGATGTCTCTGCTAGCTTTCCTGCACCCTTCCCTCCAGCTTCTATATCATGGTATCATTGCAGAATGCCAAGCTAGTGCTAAACACTCACCATGAAATTGCAGCCTTAAGCCACATCACAAATTTGTTCTGATTCCCGTTTTGCACGAACTGCTGTAATCCTGCTATAGGTCAAGGTTAAGTATGAGCTTACTCAAATCTGCCCCCACGTCGTGTTCTAATTCCTATAGGTTATCTTATTTAGAAATTAAGGCAAGCAAAATCCACGGCGGGGGAGGGGGGCATCTGCCGCCAGGGTGGCTCCTTGCCACCAGTCTGTCAACCAGTTTCTGCCTCTCAGAGCTTGGTATTCATAGGCTGTGCAGGTTTGCAAGACACAAAATTGAAATCTTGCTTTTTCCTTTTTTTTTTTCTTTCTTCTTCTTCTTCTTTTTTTTTCCCCCCCCAAAAGAGACCTGAAGTAAGTTTCACGATCTAGAGCAGAAAAAACAACTAAACATTCAAATTCAGGGATGTCCCACATTAATAACTGTTCACCGAGGAAGCATTTCCTGTTTATACATTGAGCTAATGAGAATCCATCACCCCTGTCAAATATACTGAACACCAAATTCAAATGTCAAACCAAATGTAAGAGGTCACACATTTCCTTTGCTAACTAAAAGTGTAATTCATAAATATTATTGCTACCAAACTCTCCATCTACAACATTTGTTTAGAAATATGCACATGTAATATAAATTGTGATTAAGTTAAATGGGTATATTATTTCCTGTTTTAAGGGCTAACAGCAGCATGAATTATGCTTTACTGCAAAGAAGGCTCAAGTCACAAGCAGTTCTGTCTAACTACAGCCCCACATTTTACACCCCAGACTGATTTTTGCACGCTCATTCATAAATACTTTACATTACCCAACCTTGCTGATAACTTTCACTTCTGCTGCCTTATAAAACAGCTCTTACTATTGAAAAGGTCAGCTAAATGGACATAAACTTTGGGTCTAAATACATTTAAAAATAAAAGTGGAAAAAAAAATAAAAATAAATAAAAATAAAAGTGGAAAAACAAAACAAAACAAAACAAACAAAAAAAAGATTTACGAATCCAGGGTCTTCATTTACCTATGGAAGCATAATATCAGAAACCAAATTAAACTGAAACTTTGCATCTGTGGCATGATTTAGTGAGATAGGAAATGTTACCACAGGAAGCAACAACCCAGATTTTTAACTTCCACAATTAATATTAGGGAGGAGAGAAACCAGTAGGGAAACAAGCTTTCGTTTCATCTGTATCCACAAATAAATTCAACGAATGTCCTTCGTTTTAAAAAAAAAAAAGTGTATACAATATTTATGTTATTTTAGAAAAACAAAATTTATTTTAGCAAGGGAAGCAGAACAAACTGAAAAAGACTCTCACCTAAGAGCCAGAGAGGGCTGTCAGTCATGTCTTCCTCATACTCAAATCAGAGGATGAAAATAGGAAAAGACCAGACTCCAAGCTGACCTGTAACAGTCATGCTCTGTCAGTTTGGGAGAGGAGTACAGTTTGACTCTACTCATGAAAACTATGACTGACAACAACACCAGGGAAAGGAAAAAAAAAGGTCGGGGGGACGAGCATGCAAAAAAAATCCCTCCCTTCCCCAGCCTAGGTTGAGAGGTTTTTTTCCCACAGCCAGGCTGGAGGACTTAGCCCCATATCTTGGCAGAGCCCCACTTCCCTATCAGCAAGCCTGCTGGTCCTCATTCCCATGGGAACCAGGTCTCCCTGGCCACCCTGGTCTGAGGCATGTAGAGGAAAGAGGTGGGTAAGAGGCTCCTTCCAGGAGCTCTGAGTCATCACTGTTTTCAAAACTCTTCCCAAGGAGAGCCAGCCTGACGCCATTGTGCCAGACAATTTTGCAATGAAACCAAGTCTTTGATGTCATGGGCTGGGAAGGAGGGATAAACAGGGCCCCTCAAAGAGATAACCAAGATGACTGTCCGGTTTTTGAGATCTGGTGAAGAGCATTTCATAAACTCCAGAATCAGAAATGGATAATTAACAGATCCCACTGAAGATCCTATCTGAGGACCCTCTGCATCTAACCACAAGGCAGGCAGGGACACATTCTATCTGCCCCCTTGCCTTCCCTGAAGTTTGGGCTGAATGGGCAGATTTGGGATTTGAGAATCAAAGTATGTAGCTCTTATTAAATATTGTAAATTAGGTTTCCAATAATTCAATCATGTCATTTTTTCCATCATAATATAATAGTTATATCAATGGATTGTTTTAAATACAGTACCTTCAAATCTGTTAACTGCAATTTTGGCATAAAAATGATTTTTTTATTTCACATTCTAAAAATTGGGGGATAATTTACATAGAGCAAAATGCTTAGATCTTAAGTATTCTGTTCTAATAGTTTTGGTGAATATACATAAAGACAGACCTTTTCTCTCACCCAAAAAGTTCCCCACACCTCTTCTCAATTTTCCACCCTCAGAATCAACGACTAATTTGACTTCTATCTGTAAGTTAGCTTTTCCTATTCTAGAATGTCTCATAAATGGACCAAATATCATGCACATTTTTATATCTTCATTCACTCCCCACATTTCTGACATTCATCCATGATACTGTATGAGTTAATAGTTCAGTCCTTTCTGTGGCTCAGTATCTATTGTGTGACTACACCTCTGTGTATTTATCCATTCATTCTTCACTGATGGACACGTGGGCTATTTTACAGTTTCAGAATTTTATGAATAAGGCTGTTATGAGCATTCTTACATATGAACTTTTATAAAAATACATTTTCATTTCTCCAAAGAAAATACCCAAGAATGATCTTTGTAGGGTCAGAGGGTTAATGTACTTTTAAGCTTTTTAAATAAGTACCAGTTTTTCAAAGTGGTTATACCATTTCACACTCCCACCAGCAATGTATGAGAATTCTAGTTCCTTCACAACCCCTCTCACAATTCCCTTTGTCAATCATTTTCACTTCAAACCTTCTGGTGGATAACTTCCGGTGGTTAACTCTGGCAAATGACTCATCATAATTTTAATTTGTATTTCCTGGATGCCTAATGATGTGGAACATTTTTTCACGTGTTACTGGCCATTTGTGTGTCTTCTTAAGGAAATTTCTACCGAAATAATTTTTGCTCGTTTTTTATTAGATTGTTTGTTTTTTATTAATGAACTGTAGGAGTTTTATATATTCTGGATCCAACACTTCTGTCAAAGTCATGGCTTAGCAATAGGTTAGCGTATGTGTTAACCTGCTCATTTTCTCAACAGTGTCTTCTGACAGAGATTTTTAATTTTGATATAATCCAGTTTATCAAGTTTTATTTTTATGGCCCATGGTTTCTGGGATCCCTCCAAGGAATCTTTCCCAATGTGGCCCAAGGTTGCAAAGATATTCTCCTATGTTTTTTCTAGTAATTCTATTGCTTTAACTTTTATGCTTAGGTCAATGACCTATATTGAATCAATTTTTATATATACTTAGAGGTAGAAGCCAAGATTCTTTTTTTTCCTAATGAATATCCAATTGTTTCCATACCATTTGTTGAAGAGATTTTCTTTCCCGATTGAATTTCCTTGACATTCTTGGACCAAAATTCATTGGACCATGTATCTGTGGATCTATATATACCCTCCCTCTATTCTGTTCCATTTATCCATTTATCCATCTTTTCATCAATACCACACTGTCTTGATTACTGCAACTATGGAGTCAGTCTTGTTATAAGGTAGGGTAAGTATTCCAAATTTGTTCTATTTTTTTCAATATTCCTTTGGTTATTTCAAGCCCTTTGTCTTCCCATATAAATTTTAAAATCATTTTGTTAAAGAAAAGAAGCTTGTTAGGCTTTCAATGGAGATCAATCATTTTGGGGAAATTGACACTATAACAATATTGAGCTTTCCAATCCATAAACATGGTATACTCTTCATTATTTAGATATTCTTAAATTTCTGTCAGCAACATTTTATAATTTCAGTCTTAAGCATCTTTCATTAAATTTATCCCTATGTATTTGATTTTTTATACTATAAGAAATATTTTTTTAAGAAATATTATTTTTAAAACTTCATTGTTAATTGTTCATTGCTAGAATATGGAATGTAAACTTGGTCATAACTTCTAGTATTACACAATAAATTATTAGTTCTAGTAATTTTTAAAATAGGTCTTAGGAGTTTTTTTGTACAAAATCATGTCACACATAAGCAAAGACAGTTTTACTTCTCCCTTTCCAATTTGTATGTTCTTCATTTCTTTTTCTTATATTATTGCCTTATCTAAGACTTCTAATAAAATGTTCAATGAAAATTTTGAGTGACATCTTCACTTGGTCTTCAATCTCTGGAGGAAAGCATTCAGTCAGCAATAAGTATGTTAGCTGTAGGTTTTTTGTAGAAGCTATCTGTGAGGTTGAGAAAGCTCCCTTTCTAGTCCCAGTTTGCTGAGTTTTTACCATGAAAAGATGTTGAAATATGTCCACTGCTTTTTCTTCATCTATAGAAATCTAATTTTTCCCTTAATCACATTGATGAATATATATTGGCAAATGATATAGATTGGTTTTTAAATATTATACCAACTTTTTTCATCCCTAGAATAAACTCTACTTTACCATCTCCTATATATCATTGATTTTTCTTTTTTGCTAATATTCTTTTAAGGATTTTTTTACTTATATTAAGCAGGAATTTTGATCTGTAATTTATTTTTCTTACAGTATCCTCATCTGGTTTTGGTATCAAAGTAATGCTTGACTCATAAAAAGTGGGGAAGTGTTCCTTAATACTCTTTCTGAAAAAGTTTGTGTAGAATTGGTATTATATTTTTTCCTTAAATACATTAAAGAATTCATGAGAAAAATCCTCTGGACCTGGACTTTTGTTTGTGTGTGTGAAGCTATTTAATAACAAACTCAATTTCTTTCATGAATGTGAAAGAAAGGTTTAAATTTTTCTATTTCTTCTTGTTGGTTTTTAAGTTATGTTTTTCAAATCATTTGTCCCTTTCATACAGGTCACTGAAATTTACTGGTGTAAAGTTGTTCGTAATATCACTTCACTATCCTTAAAATAACTTTAGTGCTGTCCTCTTTTTTATTCCTCATATTAGTAATTTGTGTCTTCTTTTTACTTTTTTATAATTATTATTATTATGGTTAGGAAATATATAAAATTTATCCTTGTAACTATATCTAAGTCTACAGTTCAATTAAATATATTTACATTGTTGTATAACCCATCTCCAGAGCTTTTTACCTTGGAAAGCTGAGACTCTCTATTAAACAGTAAATTTCTCTAAGCATTTATCAATTCTATTGATCTTTTTTAACAAATTATCTTCAGTCTTTGCTGATATGCTCTATTAATTTTCTATTTCACTGGTTTCCACTCTTTTTATGGTTTAATTAGCTCAACCCTTTGAGCTTAAGATGGAAACAAATATCACTGATTTTGTGCTTTTATTTTCTAATATAAGCATGTAAAATTTTACATTTCCCTTTAAAATTTGTGCACTCAAAAATATCAGTGTCACATTTTCACTATCTTTAAAGTATTTTCTAATTTCCCTTGTGATTTCTTCTTTGACTCATGGGTTAATTTCCAAAGATTTGAGGAATTTTGCAGATAACCTGTCATTGATTTCTACTTTAATTCCATTTTGTTTAAAGAACATACTTAGAAATTCAACCTTTAGGGCAGCCCGGGTGGCTCAGTGGTTTAGTGCCACCTTCAGCCTGGGCAGTGTGATCCTGGAGACCCGGGATCGAGTCCTATATCAGGCTCCCTGGATGGATCCTGCTTTTCCCTCTGCCTGTGTCTCTGCCTCTCTCTTTCTCTCTCTCTCTCTCTCATGAATAAATAAAATCTTAAAAAAAAACAAAGAAAGAAATTCAACCTTTAGAAATCTTCAGAAATTTATTTAGACTTCTTTTATGGTCTAGTTTGTGATCTATGTTGGGGGATGCTCCAGGCCCACTTGAGAAGCATGTGCACTTGAGCTTCTGTTGTTGGGTAGGTGTTCTACAAATGTCAAGTACATCAGGTCAGTGTTCAGATCTTTTGTATACTAATAATCTATCAGTCTATTACTGAAAGACGGGTCTTAAATTCTTCAGCTTTGATTCTGTCAATTTTTGCTTTATGTATATTGAAGTTTTGTTATTAGGTACAAATATAGTTTATATTTTTAGGTCCTTTTGATTAATTAACCCTTAATGGGTTTGTAAAATGCTCCTTTTATCTTTTTATCATCTTCAAGTCTACTCATTCTGAAATTAGTATAGTATAGCCTGTTTTCCTATGCATAGCATTTGCACGGTACCTTTTCCAAAGCTGTTACTTTCAACATGTTTGTGACTTTATGTTTATGTTATACTTTCTGTAAAAGTCTTCCACTTTTATCCAGTATGATAATCTCTGAACATTTTATTTGGGAAGGTTAATCCATTTAGATTTAATTCCATTATTTATATATTTTGATTTTGAACACACCAAATTTGGGCCTGTTATTTGTCCTTTATGATCTTTGCTTTTCTATTACTCCCATCCTGGATTTCTGGGATGAAATAAGTATTTTTGCATTTCATTTCATCTCTTATTAACACTTTAGGCATGCCTACTTGTATTTTATTTTCCAAGAGCTTTCTAGGAATTACATGTTTATCTTTAATTCATCACAGTTAACTTTCAAAAAAATTACTTTGTGAACAATGTAAGAACTCAATGACAATATATTTCCAATCACAACCCTCTCACTGTTTGTGTTCTTGTTGCCAAAAGTTTTAGTCTAAAAAACTATAAACCCCCATGTTCCTCTGTTATTACTTTTACTTTAAATGACCAATTACCTTTAGGGTCTTAAAAGTACTTTTTATTTTTTTTTAATTTTTTACTTATTTATGATAGTCATACAGTGAGAGAGAGAGAGAGAGAGAGAGAGGCAGAGACACAGGCAGAGGGAGAACCAGGCTCCATGCACCGGGAGCCCGACGTGGGATTTGATCCTGGGTCTCCAGGATCGCGCCCTGGGCCAAAGGCAGGCGCCAAACCGCTGCTCCACCCAGGGATCCCTTAAAAGTACTTTTTAAAGAGCTGTTCACTCTTTCTGGTATTCTTCATTCATACAAATCCTTCCTGTAGGACCAGGTTTCCATCTGAAATCATTTTCTCTTAAATCAGAGAACTCCATTTAGCATATTCTGCTCTCCAGGAGATTGATTTTTTTCAATAATGAAAATGTCCATACTTCATTTGTGAAGCATATTTTTAAAAGATTTATCTATCTATCTATCTATCTATCTATCTATTTATTTATTTATTTGAGAGTGAGGGAGAGAGAGAAAGAATGAGCAGAGTGAGGGGCAGACATAGAGGGAGAGGCAGACACCACACTGAGCAGGGAAGAAGATACGAGGCTTGATCCCAGGACCCTCAGATCATGACCTAAGCAAAAGTAGATGCTTAACGGACTGAGCCATGCCAGCATCCCAAAATATATTGTCACTGGATATAGAATTCTAGGTTGGCTGGAGTTTTAATCTGTTGCTCCTTGCAGCACTGTGACAATGACATTACTGTCTTCGGATCTCTATGCTACCAGATGATAGTCAATGGTCATTTTTTTTAAAATAATAAATTTATTTTTTATTGGTGTTCAATTTGCCAACATACAGAATAACACCCAGTGCTCATCCCGTCAAGTGCCCCCCTCAGGGCCCGTCACCCATTCACCCCCCGCCGCCCTCCTCCCCTTCCACCACCTCTAGTTCGTTTCCCAGTGTTAAGAGTCTTTATGTTCTGTCTCCCTTTCTGATATTTCCTACCCATTTCTTCTCCCTTCCCTTCTATTCCCTTTCACTATTATTTATATTCCCCAAATGAATGAGAACATATAATGTTTGTCCTTCTCCAATTGACTTATTTCACTCAGCATAATACCCTCCAGTTCCATCCACGTTGAAGCAAATGGTGGGTATTTGTCGTTTCTAAAGGCTGAGTAATATTCCATTGTATACATAAACCACATCTTCTTTATCCATTCATCTTTCGATGGACACCAAAGCTCCTTCCACAGTTTGGCTATTGTGGACATTGCTGCTAGAAACATCGGGGTGCAGGTGTCCCGGCGTTTCATTGCATCTGCATCTTTGGGGTAAATACCCAGCAATGCAATTGCTGGGCTGTAGGGCAGGTCTATTTTTAACTCTTGGAGGAACCTCCACACAGTTTTCCAGAGTGGCTGCACCAGTTCACATTCCCACCAACAGTGCAAGAGGGTTCCCTTTTCTCCGCATCCTCTCCAACATTTGTGGTTTCCTGCCTTGTTAATTTTCCCCATTCTCACTGGTGTGAGGTGGTATCTCATTGTGGTTTTGATTTGTATTTCCCTGATGGCAAGTGATGCAGAGCATTTTCTCATGTGCGTGTTGGCCATGTCTATGTCTTCCTCTGTGAGATTTCTCTTCATGTCTTTTGCCCATTTCATGATTGGATTATTTCTTTGGTGTTGAGTTTAATAAGTTCTTCATAGATCTTGGAAACCAGCCCTTTATCTGATACGTCATTTGCAAATATCTTCTCCCATTCTGTAGGTTGTCTTTGAGTTTTGTTGACTGTATCCTTTGCTGTGCAAAAGCTTCTTATCTTGATGAAGTCCCAATAGTTCATTTTTGCTTTTGTTTCTTTTGCCTTCGTGGATGTATCTTGCAAGAAGTTATTGTGGCCAAGTTCAAAAAGGGTGTTGCCTGTGTTCTCCTCTAGGATTTTGATGGAATCTTGTCTCACATTTAGATCTTTCATCCATTTTGAGTTTATCTTTGTGTATGGTGAAAGAGAGTGGTCTAGTTTCATTCTTCTGCATGTGGATGTCCAATTTTCCCAGCACTATTTATTGAAGAGACTGTCTTTCTTCCAGTGGATAGTCTTTCCTCCTTTATCGAATATTAGTTGACCATAAAGTTGAGGGTCCACTTCTGGATTCTCTAATCTGTTCCATTGATCTATGTGTCTGTTTTTGTGCCAGTACCACACTGTCTTGATGACCACAGCTTTGTGGTACAACCTGAAATCTGGCATTGTGATGCCCCCAGATATGGTTTTCTTTTTTAAAATTCCCTGGGCTATTTGGGGTCTTTTCTGATTCCACACAAACCTTAAAATAATTTGTTCTAACTCTCTGAAGAAAGTCCATGGTATTTTGATAGGGATTGCACTAAACATGTAAATTGCCCTGGGTAACATTGACATCTTCACAACATTAATTCTGCCAATCCATGAGCATGGAATATTTTTCCATCTCTTTGTGTCTGTCAGTGGTCATTCTTAACATTGTTCTTCTATGTGGGATTTCTCTTTTCTCTTGAATTGCTTTCAAGATTTTTTCTTTGTTCTTTGCTTTTAGCAATTTGACTATGATCCTGCTTGGGGTTCTCTGTACTTCTTGGAGCTATGATTTTTTTTCTCAATGCTTTTTTTTGAAAAGCATTTGATTCTTCTCTCTTCAAATATTTTTTCTGCCCCATCTGCTTCTAGGCCTTCAATTCCACATAGGTTAGACTTTTCAGCATAGCCCTATAGACCTCAGGTGCTCTGTTTCATGTTTTTACTCTTTTTCCCCTTTGTTTCATGGTAGATCATTGCTATTGACATGCCTTCAAGTTTGTTGAGTCTTCTCTCTGTCGTATCCCATCTCCTAAAAAGCCCATCAACAGAATTTTTCATGCCTAACAGCCTATTTTTCATGTGTAACATTTCCATGTATATCTTTCTTTATAGTATCCTTTCCTCTGCTGAAATTCTCCATGTGTTGGGCAGCCTGGGTGGCTCGGTGGTTTAGTGCCTGACTTCAGCCTGGGTCATGATCCTAGAGACCCGGGATTGAGTCCTATGTCGGGCTCCCTGCATGGGGCCTGCTTCTCCCTCTGCTTGTGTCTCTGTCTCTTTCTCTGCATCTCTCTGTGTCTCTCATGGATAAATAAATAAAATCTTTAAAAAAAAAAAGAAATTCTCCATGTGTTCATACTTGTTGCCCATCTCTTCCACTAGATCCTTTAGCATACTTCTCATAGTTATTTTACAAGAACTATCTGATAATTCCAACATTTGGGCCAGCTCTAATCTTGTTCTATTGATTATTTTGTCTCTTGACAAGCAGTTTATCATTGTTTGGGTTGTGTGTGTGTGTGTGTGTGTGTGAATCATAACTTTAAAATGAATGCCACAACTTGTGTATAGTATATAGTACAGACTGAAGGAAATATTCCCCCAAATGGAGAATTCTCTTCTTCTATCAGGCTGTTATTGTGGGAAATTGAGTTAGTATCTGGTCTGTAGCTGAGCTGGATTTAGAAGTTGTTATGTTTTCAGTAATATTTTGTGTATATACGCTTCAAAGTTTCTTAGTGGTGCGCTATTATACCCTATACTGAGGCTGTCCGTAGTTAGTGGAACCCCATACTTAGGATATAGCTAAGATAATAGAGTTATTCTAAATGCCCCTATACTCCCTAGGCTTTCAGCAGGCTTTGCACTGCAGAAGCAGTCCTGCTCCTCTCCTAGTGGTACACCGCTGCCAGGGGCTCAGCGCAAGGGCCGGTGATCAGGAAAACTTATTCAGGCAGCCGTACATACCTGTGCTCAGACAATCACTCTCAGCTCCCCTGCCTTTTCCTAGGACTGAGATGACCACTATCTCATACTCAGTGCAGAATCCAGAGCTTGGGCAGGTTTCTGGCCCTTCCCCAGGAGCCCAGAACCAATGACTCCTTCCCATTCAGGGTTCAAGAGGGCTTCTCAGCACAAAAAGGTTTCTCTTGGTTCTCCTACTCCAGTCTCAGCTCTAGACAGGCCTTGTGCACCTCTGCCCGTCATGTGTGGGGCAGGGAGGGTGTCAGTGTTCCTTTCCTTCCCCAGCAGATAACCTCTACCTCTTACTCTTGAAAGGTCAGGAGCAATTAAGGGTTTCTATTGTTTCTCTTGCTTTAACTACAGACTCAGGCAGGTCCTTCATACCTGTACCAAAGAGAGTTCTCTCTCTGTTCTTCTGTCCTACCCCTAATCCTTTTTGTCAGCTCTCAGTGGAGGCCCATGGACAAAAGTGAGTAAGCAGCCCATACTGGGCTCTTAAAAATTCGTTACAATCTCAGCTATTTCCTCATTACTTGCTTCTGTGATGTCTACCTTCTCTTTGCGCTGCTCCACCCAAGGTGGAACAATCATGTGATCCATCTCCTTGGAGGGGCTGCCACCCTTTGGATTTTTATTTATTATGTTACCTTGTGTCCTCAGCTCTCGGACAGACTTAAAAATATATGGTCTTATAAAATGTCTGGTTTGGTCTTATTGTTAGGGTGAGAGCAATTTTTTTCTTGCAACTATTCACATCCTAGATGGAAGCTCTCATTACATCTAAGTATTAACAACTACTAAACTCTCTCTTTTGGTATGTATTTCTATGATTTTAGACACAATTTTACTTTTTGTACATTTATTCTTTTGTAATGAAATTAAAATGAAATCTGAATTTCCTCCTTAGTCTCATAGCTCCTTGTACATACACCTAATGAAGGGTAATAAGGTAAAGAATTTGTGCACAATCAGTGAAAGAATGAATAATAGAATAATCATAGCCACCACATGTATTGAGTACACAACAGGTAAAGCAGGCAGGAGTTGTTTTATTTATTTATTTATTTTTTTAAAGATCCCTTATCTCCTACACCTTCACCTTCTTCTTCTTCTTCTTCTTCTTCTTTTTTTTTTTAAAGATTTTATTTATTTATTCATGAAAGACACACAGAGAGAGAGAGAGGCAGAGACACAGGCAGAGGGAGAAGCAGGCTCCATGCAGGGAGCCCGACGCGGAACTCAATCCCAGGTCTCCAGGACCACACCCTGGGCCGAAGGTGGCGCCAAACTGCTGAGCCTCCTGGGCTGCCCGGCAGTAGCTTTTATATGTGTTACTTCACTTGTCATGACTCAGTGAACTAGATATTGTTTGGCAGTTGAGGAAATTCATGTTCAGGGAAACATAATGACTCAACCAAGGCCACAGAGCTAACTAGAGAACCAGAACTTGAACCCAAGCTCTCTAGATTCTATAGTCTACACTTGCTATCTCCATTTCATAAAGAAGTGAGTAAGGGACTAAATGTTAACTTAAACTTGTTTACATTGATGGTCTGATGTCTGAGTTCTAATTCTTATAGCTCTCCATACATCCAGGGCCGGAGCAACACACACACACTTTTTTTCACACCAATCTTCCACAAGGAAGTGCTACTCCCACACTTCATCTCATCAGGATCCCTTATATCACCTTACCACCTTCAAGAGTGCCTTCCTCTCATCTACCCACCCAACATAACTGGATGAGGACTAAGGCTAGTTTCAGACTGTGGCAGCAGAGCAGAGTCCCTAGCAGGACCAGCCTGTGGATGAGTTCTGGGACAAATGCAGAGAGAAGAATCTGACTGTTCTAAGACTGTTCCAAGGCCCCTAATGTCCTGGGGGCCTCCACACACAGTCTGACTTGGGCAGAGGAGTGAGGAGTCTCAGGACACTGTGAGTTGTCAGCTGGTGGATCTACAGGCCACATCCTTGATCTTAAACAAACGGAAGGAAAAATTCGTATAACCACATTTATAGTTCAGCAGCCTCGCTCCCCAGACAAGCTGTTTAGAACAGGGCTTGCTCTTCCTGAAGCAATCTCCTGGCTGTTCAAAGGAAGACTTTCCCAAGTCACTTTAAAAACTAGAGATATTGCCATTAGGGGCCAAGAGATCAAAAGCACTTTAATCTCCTCTATCAGGAGGCCAGCCACTTACCAAGTCTGAGAATGTTACCCACGTGCTGCCCCCTGATCCCGACTGACAAGCCCTGGGATTGGTAGCTTGGATATCTTGGAAAACAGAAGTATGGTTTTACTTATGCAGGTCTCTGTCTCAAGAAGATGCATGGAATGATAGCAATCATCCCTCACCCCGATGGCGGCAAAAGGGTATTTCAGAATTCATAAGTGGAATAGCTGTGGTTTCTTTCTTGAAAGAGGGATCAAAATGTTGAAATCCACATTCAGAGCACTGCTGTGTACACTGAGAGTGAGCCACAGTTAATAATGGGGTACACACAAGGAACTGGCCCTCTCACCCATAGGAAAGATTCCCTTGCCATATCTTAGGAAGAAGTGGCCCCATAACTCCAAATACTTGGTACTGTTTGTACAAGATGCTGGTATCACAGGCTTACTCATAGGCTCTATCTTATAACACTATGTTGCTACAAAGGTTGCATTAATAGAAATATTACTTCCAAGAACAAGGGAGGTGAGGCTCTTCTTGCTTCTATATGGCTAACTTCTAGAAAGTGTGTTGCATTCTGAACCCTTGCACATTACAGTGAACTCTGCCCAGATAGAGCCACATGGAAGGTGCACAGGATGAGGGGAGCTCTGGGACCACAACATATGACCTCATTGTACAGTCAGGACAAATTTAGCCTGATGATTAGCATTTATCCTAAGCTATACTTCTGCCTTTCTCACCCTGCCCCTAATTGCACCCATACTGATGCTTCTCCCTCAAATGAACTTTGACCCCCTTGGAGGCAGGGATGATGGGTGGTTAACAGTATCTGCCTGGCATGCTTAAGAAATATTGAATGAATGAATGAATGAATGAATGAATGAAGACAAACAAAGCGACTGCCTTGGGAGGACAGATTCCCAGATGCCAATACTGTCCAACACATCCCTCCATGGGATGAAGGGAGATGCTGTCCCGCCAATGGAAGGGGGTGATAAAGTGCTGCCTGCCTCCCAAAGAGATCCCAGGGGCTGGCAGATTAGGCTCCTCCAGGGTCTAGGAGCAAGCCAGCTCCTACTACGGAAATCATGAGGATGAATAACAAATCAGAGCCAACCAAGGATAGGGTTCAGAGTCAGGAAGCTGTGGGACCTCAAACTGTCTATGCCTCTGTGTTTCTGCTTCCTTTGGTCGTACGCGGACTAAAACCACAGCTGGCTCCCAGGGGATGCTGCGAGCAGCAAATGACATGCTGCCAGTAGGGAGGACACTAAAACCTAGGGAGAGCCCTCAACAGGTGAGTCATGATAACAGAGAAGAAGCTGTTCCAGGGAGAGGGGACAGTCTAGCCTAAGACACGACAGGGGAAGATGTGGGGAGAGCTCTAGAACCCTGAGCACCAAGTAGCCCAGTCCTTCACTGTGGGCAGCTGACCAGGACACATGGGCTGACTCTGAACCCAGCCAGGAGGCTGTACCTACAATAAGGCAGCGTATGGGGGGCCAGGGGGTCTCCACAAAGGGGTGGGGGGGCCTGTGCTGTGGGGTGCATGCCCACAACAGCAGGATGAAGCTCAGTACTGCTGCTCTACTGTAACCAAAGCAACACTGAGCATATGCCCAGACCCTCATCATTTCCACCCGCATCCCCACTTGTTGTGGACACTAAGGAGGCTCAGAGTCTAATCTGTAGTCTACAGCTAAGAAGAGCCACTGGACCTGTGGGTTTTAAAAAACAAAAACAAAAACAAACACATCTCCTGCAACACCGCTTGCTCCAGGAAAGCAGGAACCCCAGGGCTGATGGCAGTTGGGCTCCTGCTATATCCACAGAGCCAGACGCGTGGCCAATACTAAGGAATTGCTTGCTGCCTGACCAGTCACACCCCTGTCCTCACCCTTCTTCTCCCTTTACCTAGCTTCTACCCTGATTTCATGTTTATCCTGCTGCTGCATCTGTGTTTCTGAAAGCACCTCAGATCCTTTTTTGTGTAAGGCAAGGTACACATCAATTTAAGAAAAAGAGCATAGAAAAAATACAGAATCTATGAATGCATCTGGCATCCAAGCAGCTCCTACAACAATGTGGCTCTGCGGACCTCCCGCCCCCTCCTAGACACAGGCCAGCGGAGACAGGAGCAGAAGTTCAGCTCTGTCCCGAGGAGGCCCTCCGACCAGGCTGCTCCCAGAGATTATGTTACCTCCAGACCCAGAGGAAAGGTTGCCTAGCAACACTCATCAGCCTCCTCGCATCTAAATCCCTCATTTGTGTCTGACACATACACAGCGCCGTGTGAGTGTGACCCTGAGCCCTCTCCTCCACCCCACCTGAAACAGGCTCATCTGCCTGCATTACCGAACCTTCGGCTGTGCCGGTCTGCGACTTCCAGCCTCAAGTCCCGGGCTCCCATTGAGCATGAGCACAGAGGCAGGCCAATGCACTGAGCTTCATGCCCCAGAGCCACCACATCGGATTAGCACATACCAGGAAGAAGCAAGGAGAAAGGGGAAAGATGAGCTGAGAGCCCACATATGTCCAGCTGATGCAGACACCATCACCGACTCCTTTGAGATTTTCTGCTTGCAGGAAAACACTTGATTTTTCATCCAGAAGAGTCAAAAACATGCAAATGTGTAAATAAATGAAGTGTTGCTTAAGATCATGACTAAACAGTGTGCAAAAATAAATATCTTTACTCTAAAGCAAGACAGTATACAGCATCCATCTGGGGGAAGCAGGAGAACAAGGAGTAGCTTGGGGTAAAGAGCTCTATGAGATCTAAACTGTATCTGTGGCTCTCTAGAAGCCACAGGAAAAAAGCAAAGAAGCTCCAAACTCACAGACCCCCAAAACGGGCCAGAGGAGTGGACATGGGCTATGGGCTCTTACCACTTCCTTCTGGCTCTGAGAAACCTTGCCAGACAACCTCCTCACCGCCAGTAGGGACGGATTTCACTGTGGCCTCTCTCACTACTCTTCCAGCTTAACTACCAGGCAACTGTCAGCCACAAAGTGTCAATAGGAAAACACCCCTCCTTTCCATTTTCTTCCAAGAGTAAGCCACACTTTCTTGTATTAGGTCTAAAACAAGTCAACTCCATCTGGCCTCTGTCTCTCAGCCAAAAGTTAAAACTTTAAGCATTACACACATAAAAAAAAAGCAAAAAAGCAATTTAAGCTCTTTATGATGAAATTTATTTTTGATAGTGAAATGAAGAACAGACCAGGGGAAAGGGTCAGATTGAGACATTTCAGAGCTGTGCTGGCAAATACAGTGGCCACCAGCCACAGAGGCTTACTTAAGTTTAAATTAATTAAAATTAAATAGAATTAAGTAGAAGTAAAAATGGAGGTGTTCAGTTGCATGAGCTCTTTTCAAAACCTCAACAGATACAAATAGGTACCATGCCCGACAGCTTCAATACTAAAGAATATTTCTATCATCACAGTAAATGCTACCGGACAGCACTGCTCTGGA
This sequence comes from Canis lupus baileyi, assembly GCF_048164855.1. Lineage (NCBI taxonomy): Eukaryota > Metazoa > Chordata > Mammalia > Carnivora > Canidae > Canis > Canis lupus. The sequence continues at coordinate 24,519,254 of NC_132847.1, read as the reverse complement.
CCATTCCAGGGGCAGGTGGTGGTCACAGTGGTCCATCGCCAACATGGTGGGCTCTGTTTCTAGGCCCAGATGAATGCCCATATGCCCCTGATCATCACTTCAAAGCTGGGCCCTGAGTCTACAGTCTCAGGGGTAAAAAAATCTAAATCCAAGGCCCAAACACTTCTGGAAAATTTCCTACTGCCCCCCAGTGCAGTATCCCAACCAGATTTATCTCCTTGTGCCCTCACAAGTTACCTTGGAACCTCTCTCTTGAGCCATAGACTCATACTGCTCTAAGGCCCCACTGGATGGAACAGTGGCCCTCCTCAGCATGTCCACCTGAAATCTGTGAACATGAACTGAGTTGGAAAAAGGATCTTTGCTGATGTAATTAAGAAAAAATGCTGTATTAATTCATGGGCCCTAAATCCAATGACAGGGGTCTTTATAAGAAAAGGAGATACAGACAGAAGAGGAGAGGGCATCATGGAGGTGGAAGCAGAAATGGGACTCATAGAGCTTCAAGTTGGGCAGAGCCCAGGGTGGCCAGCAGCCACCAGAAACCACAAGGGAGGTGTGGAACAGATATCCCCTCAGAGGCTCTGGAAAGAAACAATGCTGCCAACACCTGGATTTTGAACTTCTGGCCTCCCCGACTGTGAAAGAATATGTTTCTGTTGTTTTAAGCCACTAGGGTTGTGGTTATTTGTTATAGCAGCCCTAGGAAACAAATGTAAGGGGTTAATAGCAAATTATGAATGAAAGGGTTCCTCTCCCCAAGGAGATGCATTAACATCCACTCCCGGCCTGTGGCATCGAGGGGTCCCTGTGGAGCAGGCACAGAGAGGCCAGCAGACCAAGCCTTGAGCACTAGAGCCACTGTATCTGATTTGCATATACCAGAAAGAAGCATCTGCTGGTAGGGACACAGAGAATGAGCTGGGGACCATGAAGCCTCCTCAGGACTCCTCAGATGAGGCTACAGAGTTGGCTGTGGTCCCCCTCCCCCTTCCCAGGCCCTTCTCCGCTGGTAGCACCCTCCTCTACACCATGCACTTACCCCACTTCCTGCTGGTCTCATTCCAAGGTTCACCTCAAACCCACCTGTTCTAGGAAGTGTTCTTAGACCACTCAACCCAGCGTGGCAGCCACATGCCACGGCAGGGGGAGCCCTGGGTCCTAGGTTTGGCTAAGGCATGTGCTTGCTGTAAGACCCTCCCCTCTTAATCTGTCTCGTATCTCTCTAGGTCTCCGTATGCCCATCTGCAGCAAGGGGTAAGGCTAGGCTGGTCGATGACCAGCTCTCACGTTAGATGTTGACCAGTTTGTACCATTTCTCACCTTCTCTGCCTAGCTAAAACTAATATTTATTGAGCCACACATGATGCTAAATGTTTTACATCCATTATCACATTCAGTCAATACTTAGTGGATGGATAAGTGGATGGATGGATACAAAGAGGGAGGACAGGAAGGGAGGAGAGGCTGCACTCTAATGAAACACCGGAGTCAGGAGGACAGAATCCTTGCTTCTCCTGTTGGACTCGGCCCTGAGTTTAACTAACCACTAGGGGCTCAGTAATCTGGGGAGGGAATACTAAAGAACTTTTGGAAAGGAGACAAGATCTAGGAAGTCTCTTCCATCAGAATGGGGTCCCCATTCCATGGCCTACCAACCCCATGCCCTCCCTTGGACTGCAGGAGCTTCAGGAAGGATCCAGCGCTCCCTAATGACAGGCTGCCAAAGGTAACGGGACCCTCACCAAGATGCTGACCTGCCACATCTCAGGGGGTTCTCCCCAGCCTGCGTGCCCGAGCACTCTACAGCAGAGGTACACAGACAGCCAGCATCAGGATGAACCTTGCAGTTACAATCTCCTAGATGTCAGGGATCCTCACAGTCAACCTGACCACCACACACCCCACCACCTTGGCCTGCTCCTCTGGGCCACCACACTTCTCCTTCACTCATTTATCACACATAACCTGAGATCAGCGGGCCTGACCAAGGTATGTTAGTCCTGACATGGTCCAGAGAGGCCAGTGGTCCATGACCACTGTCAGCCTTGTTCTCATTACTCTGTGGAGAAGGAGGCTTACTCATATTACTCCATCACTTAGGTGCTGGGCCACGGGGCTGGCTCCCCAGGAGGCTGAGCTGGCTGGTTCCAAGGGCATGAGCTAAGCTCTGGGAGGTCTAGCACCTCTTATCACCATCGAACCTTCAGGAACTTGCTGAACGTAAAGCATTTGCTTCCCTTCTCCACGGGCCCCCTGGTGTACCTCGCAGTGCCAGAAGAAAGGCGCCTCACGCTATTAGCTCAAATAAGGAAAATAATGCTGGGAAGATTGAATTTTCTGCAGACTTGTTTAACTTGCTGATTTCTGAGCACTTGGTGCTGGCAGCCACAGGGGAGTGGGCTGCCAGCCGGCGATGTATCAGCCGCTTCTTGAAAATATTCATGGGTTTATTAAATCAGCATGAGTCACTCTCTTGCCTGCCTCACAAACATGAATCACAAATCATCAAAACCCAAGGAAAACCTGTGACTCAAAAGCTTCTTCAGGACCTCATGGGGTCTAAAGCACTGGGGGGAAAGTGCTGTCAACCCGAGGTCACCTCGCCAGCATGTGGAACTCCCCAGGCCAGGCAGGAGGGCTGCCATGGGGCAGAGGGAGCCTCCAGGCAGAGCCCCAGGGCCACCGCACAACCACGCAGGCCTGGCCCCGCCTGCTCACTGGCTGGCTCCCTCAGTCCTGCTGTGGGCCACACACTGCTGTACGCCGGGCCACCGGCAGGGAGCAGGCTCGAGGTCCAGGGCAGGTTTCTGAAGTGACCGGAACCCTGTTTCTACTCCTCTCCTAGCTGGGAAGATATGGGTAACCTCAGTTTCGCTATTCTAATGCCTCCTCACAGAGCTGCTGGAAGGATGGCAGAAAGAGCTCGTGTACACCGGGTCCCTCACACCGTGCCTGGCACGTCTCACCAGCCCAGCAGGCATCTGCCATGTCTCTGGAAGGAGAGGAGTGATCTGTAACATCCTACCGAAACCACAAGGCCCTCTCCCTATCCCTACTGACCCCTCTGGCTGCATCCAGACAACCTAGTATCTGGCCACCAGGCTTGTCCCCTGGGAATGTGTGTCAGCAGCCTTGCAATAGCTCTGGCTGGAGAGTAGCCCTGTCCTGGGTCTCCCCAACCCTGGGGCTCCTGCCCTCCCAGCCCACCCACCCTACCCTCAGCTTCAGCCTCAGGTCATCCTTCCCAGCATCCTTCCACTGTAGCCTCTCTTCTCAGGTCTTTCAGCCAGCGACTCTGACCACATTCCCTGCCTACATCCCTCGCCTCCCTCCAAAGGGACAAAGGCTACAAAAAGTAGCTTCCTCCACATGACCTGGGTCATCACAAACCTGGTTCACTCTCCCCCAGAACAAGGTCCAAGGACTGGAGGCTTCCACTTGATGCTTATGCTGCCCCTTCACCTCCTGCCCTGCTTTTCAACAAACTTCTCTCTCAGACTCTCCGGTTTCAGTCTCAGGCTGGAAACATCACCTTTCCAAGCTGTCACCTCCAGGGCACAGGCTGCACAGTGAATGCCCAGCTGGGGCAGGGACAGGAGGGGTTCACACACACTGGAACGAGGGATGGAGGAACCCAAAGCAGGCGCGGCATCCGCACTATTGGTCAGCATTTGCTGAAACCTGTGTACCGGGGATCCTTTCCTTAATCCCCAATGACAACCCCCCACCTCAGGGCAAACTCAGCCTCAGAGAGACAAATGGCCCAAGGCCATCATGCCATGCAGTGCATGAGGGCCATTAGGTGTAACTTGGGTCGGAAGGAGATAAAAGAGTAGGCCCATTAGTAGAAGGGCTGTGGTCTAGACAACAAAACCAGCAAGGCCTTGGTGGCCAACCTCAGGGTAACGCCATTCCTGAGGCCCGGCCACACCTCCTTCCTACACCTCCACAACTCACCTCCCAGACTGGCCTCTGACTTTGGGAAGCAGCTTTACCAACAGCAAACTATCCTTTCTCGGGCCCTTCCCGTATGCCCCCACCCAAAACGAGACAAAGGACCCCGTGATCATTCAGAGTGTCTGCAGGTGGCAGCAGAGCTGCCCTGACGGAAGGACACTGTTCCTTTCAGGGCCACCAAGGCCAGCATGGAAGTCTCGGCCCAAAGGAAATACAGCAAAACAGTCACCATGTAGGAAAGAGCTACCCAGACATCCTTAAACTCATTCTAATTCTGTCCTTGACCTTCTAGTCCAAGCAGCCACCTTCACAATGAGAAGTGGGTGACACAACACCCTCAAAGACTTTCTGGGAAGGCTGAAGGAAGCTCCCACCAGCACCCACCCGCCCACCACCCTGACTATTGGCCACTAACTTCCCAGGACAAAAGCCTTGCCCCTGCCCCAGGCACACCGAGGTGGGGGTCGCGGGGGCTTTCCATCCCTCTGGTCTCCTTTAACGCCAGACCAGACAGGGGCCCAGGAAGTGACAAATGTGTCATGGTAGGGGCCAATTACACATGCTAATAACAAGTCCGTGCCGGGGCCCAGAGTCACCCAGATGGTAGAGGGGATTTATGGTCCAAACCTGATTTCCCAGAATCCAATGAAGGCAGGAACAGAGAGAGACAGAATCTGACCGAACTCTCTTCCAGGTCTCACTGGGAGCCAGTGTATTTTTGGAGGGCTTTGGCTTCGCCTGCTCGCTGTACTTTATTGCTGGCAGAGAGACGGGAAATTTATTACTTTACAAATCATACCATTCGCAGCATAAATGAAATGTCTGGCTGCAGCACGCTCGAGCCCAGATGATTTGCGGAACGTCTAATGGTAAGCGGAGTTATGCTATCTGCTTACGGCCTCTGAGACAAAAGCCAACCGTAACGCAGAGCATCTGCACAATGTAACTCCAGGCCGGCAAATTGGCTGCGACTCATAAATGTTGGCTCAGCAGCATTACATAACGCGGTGTGCGCGGCTGGGGACTCCGAGGAACGCGGGGCAGCCCCTGGGCGCGACGAGCCAGCCCCGACCAGGCTGTGGATGACAAGCAGGGCGCCACGGGGGGCTCGGGGCTCCAAGGTCAGGGCTGGGCAGGGGGCCACAGCCCAGCCAGTCCAGAGGCCTGCTAGCAATCAAGAGGCAGGGTGAGCTCCTGGGCCTGCCCAGGATCAGGGAAAGCTTGCTATGGTCCTTCTGCTTCAAATTCCCCAAATCCAGACTGGGAGGATGATCATGAAGTCACTATAGCCTCACCATGCAGACAGGAGCTAGGCAGCACCCACAGCCCATGGGACAGTCTACTCAACTGGCAGGTGGAGAGGACTGATCACAAGACCATCACCACTGACAGGCTCAGCCCAGTGAGTGGGACATGGGACATCACTAGGAGGGAGGTGACAGCACACTGTTTATGGAGGAAACCTGCAAGTCACTTGGTCTCTCTGAGCTTCAGGCTGAGAGTGAGTGGTGGTATCAGGATTCAAATCCAGCTGTTCTAAGTTTGCTCTCACATATCTACATTAAACACAACAACGTAATGACCATTATTTTTACAAAGCCCTCAAAACAACCCATGAGATATGGCTATCATCATCCCCATCTTATAGGTAAGCAAATTGGCACTCAGAAAAATCAGGTCCCTTGTGGTTAGTGAGTGGAAGAGCCAGGATTCAAGCTCAGGATCCTCGAGTTCTGAAGTTTGTTTTTTTCTGTGGCATCTGCCTCCCAGGATCAAAGGTGTCATTTTATGGCTTCCCACACCTCACATTTGTGCTGTTTGGGACAATGCCGTTAGATACTCAATCAGTGTGCCTATCCAGCAATAAGTTGGAAAAAGGCCCCCAGAAAGAGAGGTCTATGCTTGGCTTCTGGGAATTCACAGTTTGATTATTCTCAGGTATGAGTTCCAAGAAGTACAAGGTGGACACTCTCCGGGGGGTCTGAAACCATGGGAGCGGAAGCTCAGGGAAAGCTTTTGGGACCACACGTTCTTTGAGTCACCCTAGTTTTGCCACGGCCCAGAAAGAGCAGCAGAGGCCCTGCTCCAAATAAACCTGGTGCCTATCTCTGGCTCAGGGACTTGGGTGACCTCTGCATGGCAGGAGAGGGACCCAGCAGAGCCAAAGGGCCCTTGCCTGACTGCAGAGACAAGCATAAGCTCAGGCTTAGAATGTAGCACCAGGAAAAGTTCAGCTCCTACTGATCCTCAACCTGGTGAAGTCTTTAGCCAAAGAGCAAAAACAAAAATGCTGTCTGAGCAGTTGATTTAAAAATAGGGAATGGTATTTTAAAAACACTTTGATCTTCAAAAATAACAAAGTTGCCTTGTTATCAGAGAGAATTTTGACTGTGCCACTTGGCAGTCAAAACAAAAGGCTGCTTACTGAAGACTCATCTAAAAATAGCCTAACTGTAGTTCACAAGCCTTACGAGACAAATGCTTGGGCCAACGATAGCATGCTCTCGCTCTCACACACCTCGTGCATTCATTTACCCACCTTTTCATTGAGTCTCCAAAGGTCCCTTGGATTTCTAGCTCATTCCATGACACCTGCCGATTAGGTCCCATGATTTCTAGAGAAGCTTAGTTAACGGACTTTCTATAGCATGGAAACACCACCCTCAATAAGGAAGCCTATGAGCTTCATAAATAGTGCACACGTCTATGTGAAACACAGCTGCGGGAGGGTGACAACACCCACACTCTCACCAGATGAATGTTTCCCGGCATTTCTACCAGGGGCATTGGTGTGTCTCTCTCAGAACCTTTCTGGCACATGAGTAATACCCTGTGCTCAGGAGAGGCTGCCACAGCATTCCATGCTGGCTCTGACCTTCTAAGAAAACCCCCTAAAGCCAGGAGATTTGGGGCTGACCTAGACAGGAAGCCAAGCAGGGAACACTCTAGTCTTGGACCTAAGCTGCCTTGAGCCATGATGACCCCCAAAGCAGCATAGAACTGAAGGAGTTTCTTTATCCCTATGAGCATGCACTCCAAGAGTCACCCATGGCCTCCTGGTTCCTGGGGAGCTCTTTTGGAAAAATGAGGGAAGAAGGTAAAATAAAACAATGTTCCTGGACCCAAATCTAAGTGCTCTACCAACCCAGATGCCAACCCCAGCAGAAGGAAACACACAACACAGCCCCTGTGCACTCAGCCTGTACACCCTCTCCTGGGTGACAACCTCCCAGGAGCATGCCTATGGTAGTAGCAGCCACCAGGAAAGTAACCAGGGAAGACAAAGATGCTGAGGACAAGTCTGAGTTCCTCTAGTGAAACAAAGTAAGGTCATTTGCTTTACAGCTCCCACTAAAGTGGAAGACATAAGCAACTGGTTTAACTACAAAGTTCGTGGAAGCTCTGATTTTTCACATGGCTGAGTCCAGGGATCCCTGGGACAATCTAAGAGAGGTATGGAGCCTCTCCCCAGAGAAGTTCACACAACACTTTTCATCCCACATCACAGGAGAGCTCAGATAAAGAAATTCTGTCATGAGTTTCCCAACACAAGAAGATGACCAAGGCAGCCAAGTGACCCCAGCCAACCATTGCGCTCCAACACCCTATGCTTTGGAAAGCACACAGGAGGAGCCATATCTGTGGCCATGAGAAGACCCAGGACCCTCACCACGCCCCTCTGGAGACTCTGATTTCTTCACACTGAAAATAAAGGAAACAATTCCGGCTTGTCAGTGTTCCAGTGGGTTACCCTTTCTAGCTGTCTTGCCTGGAAAGGAAGACCAGGGCTATCTGCCCAGCTCTCCCTGGTGGAGATGCTTCTGTCAAACTTCTCTTTCCCAGAAGACTTGCCCTCAACAAACAGAGACCCGCTGTGCTGGTAAGGGCTGGTACCTACCTGCCTGCCCTACCCTTGGCCCAACGACAGCCACATTTTGTACTCTCTGCCCTCCCACCTGGTCCCGAGGCAACAATCCATAGAAGCTACTTCTGACCTAGGAGTCAGGCCAATCTGATTCCCTGCCCTGGAACTCAAGAGCAGCAGCAGATACAGCTGAAAAATCTTAACATTTTCCCAAACTGGAAGCCTGTGGCTCTTCCTAGGCTGGAGAGGGAGAAAGCAAGGGGTCAGAGGAGAGTGTGAGAGCCCTTCCCCATCAGGTGGAGAGAGGCCGGCAGTGGGGAGATACTGAGCCACCATCCCCTACCCCTGGGGCCCAGAGCCTGATCCAGAGTGATCCAGAGCCTGCCTCCTACAGCCTGAGCTGAGTTGGGAGTTTGCTTTTGGGCCACAGATACAGTGAAACTCATGGAGATTCCATCAAAAGTCTCTCCACTGATTGTCCTTGAACCCCAAAGAGCCACCAGCAGGGAAGGAAACAGGAGCCCCAGCACTGAACCCCCTGGGATGCTTTGGAAATGCAGATGTCTAGACCTCATCTGTGGCCACCACCTGGGTTTGTCTGGGGCGAGAGCTAAAGTGTTAGTTGCAGCTAAAGTGTTACAAAGTTCTTGGGTGTCAGGATGTGGGCCAGATTTAGGGACCACTAGTTTGGGTCACACACTCTTTGCCTCAAGAAAACCAAAATCCTGGTATTCAGATGGCAAAGGATAACATTTGGGGAGCAATGTTGTTTCAGGGAAGTTCCTCATCAGTCTGGCAAAACCTGTTCTCAGGCCTTCAAATTCCACCCCATCTCCTCCAGGAAGTCCATCCTTCTTATAGGAACTATTCCTTGAGCTCCATCTTCTCCACACCCTGACATCCAATGTTCTGTGTGGTTTTCAGCCTGCACCACACAGGAAATCTTTGTCCCTGGGGAGCTCCTGGCCTAGTGGACACACCTGTGTCCTCCAAGACTCAGAGCCATCTCTGGACCTCCACTGAGCTCCTGCTGGAAGCTCAGGCTCAGGCCCAGACATGGCTGTGTGGGTAGGGCTGGTAGGGGTAGAGAGACCAACTCCTCTTGACCTTTTGGGTCTGTGGTGACCCCTGGGCCAGACATTCTGGTGGAGGAAGGCAGGCCCAGCAGGTCTTCACAGGCAGCAATAAGACACATGAGAGAACTCAGCTTGAGCCCATGAGTCAGCCCAGAGCCCAGGATCATTCTGGCAAAACCTTTATACCTCTTCTTAGTAATGGTACTCAGAAGGGTAGGTGTGGGAGAGGCAGGAATTTCAGGGAGAAGAAAAGAAAAGAGAAGAACCATCCCAAAGCGCCTTCCAACCCAGGCAGGAGACCGGCTCCCCCGAAGCCTGGTCCCAGTGCCAGCTACTACCCTGGTCTGCCACGGTTCTGAGCAATCGGGTGCAGCTGGAAGTGTGCAGGCGTGGAGAAGGCCCCACCACGCAAAATGTGCATTTGATCAAGGTTGAAAACATGGTGTAACATGAGTTCTCATGATCTATTGGATTTCTGGAAAAAGCCCTGAACTCCTCACTCAAGTTCAACCTCAGGTCTCGGGAAAAACGAGTTTGTTAATTCAAGCAATTCCCCAGTGGTTAGTAGTTTATACCACATGCTTTGAAACAATGGGGCCTGAGTCAGGGGAGAAGTTGAATGGCTTCCTAAGGGAGGGCCAAGGCCTATCCGTTAACCTTGACAGGTTCGGCAGCCTCCTGCGCTGGATGGCCCCCGCTCTCTGCCAGCAGCCCCGTCAGGCTCGGGGGAGAGCTCCGGCTCCAGAGCTCACACACCCACACAGAGCAGCCCCCTCTCTTCAGAGAACAGCCAGCCTCCCTGATCCGCAACCCTGCAGGCTAGAGAGCTGGTGTCTGCTCTCACCTGCCTCCCAACAGGCCTGTGCCTTGGGCAGGGACTAGGGTCCATGAGGACCATGACCATCCCACCAAGCCAACCTAGGGGACTTGTGCTGGCCAATGTGGATGAGAGGCAAGTCCAGCCCCATTTGTGGGTTGGGCTCAGGCAAGGGGAGGCAATGGGGAGGATCCTTTTATGAGAAGATTCATTACTGCAGGAGACCTCCAAGCCACTGGGTAAGTTCCATTCCTTCATGCAGTGAATATTTCACACCCACTTCACGCACCTGCCAGTCTCACTGCTCGAAGCCATGGATCACATCACAAGTGTGGACCTGGGAGACTGTGCAAGGGTGACAGTGACGGGGCAACAGTCAGCACATAGTAACAGCATCCATCTAGGACCCTGTTTGAAACTCCTAACAACCCCTGAGGTAGGTACAGATGAGGAAACTGAGACACAGGATCCCCCCTCCAGCTGGCAGGCAATTGGATGGGAATTCAGACTCAGGGAGTCCAGCTCCAGAGCTCTCCTTTGCTCACTACCTGGATCATTCCACCATTATAGCGCATTCACACTCCCACTTATCTGCCATGTACTGACACAACCGAACCCCCGGCAAGTGGTATCCTTGGGGTAAACCCAGGGTCTGAGTTCCAGCCCCAAGTTGCTGGCTCCCCTGCTCTGCTGCAGTGCATCTTAGATAAGATATTCAACCTCTCAGCTTCTTTTTCCCCAACTTAGACACGGAAATAATTATTACCCATAGGGTTCTTGATGTAATTACATGAAATAACACATAAAGTGTTCAGCACTTTGCAGTATCTGTAAATGAAAGTCTGGTAATAATTAGCTACTCTGTAAGAATTCTGATTATTGGGGCACCTGGGAGGCTCAGTGATTGAGTGCTTGCCTTCAACTCAAGGTGTGACCCCAGGGTCCCAGGATCAAGTCCCATGTTGGGCTCCCCTCAGGGAGCCTGCTTCTCCCTCTGCCTGTGTCTCTGCCTCTTTCTCTCTCATGAATGAATAAATAAAATATTTTATTTTAAAAAGAATTCTGATTTACCTATTATGTTATTAAAGGTTATATACATAAAATGCTGTGCATATAAGTCCTGAACAGGCCAAAGTTGGAGGAAAATAATGATCTTCATTACATTGTCACATGCCATATCATTATTTTCAATGGGGCTCCCATTTCACTTTTTACCTAAAGGAAATATATTTGTTTTCTATCTTGATAAACTGCCCAAACTCCCCTTCCCTTGCCTCCTCCTCCACACCCATGTCCCTACCACAACCCCAAGCTCCAGCACCAGGGCCGCCAGGTGTGGGCATCTGACACATGCCACTACAAATAAGAAACAAGAACACAGAAATGCTTGCCACTTTTCAGGAGTTTTAGCATCAACACTCCCTGAGGAACTTGATATTTTTTGGCAGTGCGTTCACTTACAGCTCCTTCCAACAAGTCTAGAAAGAGGGAAACGTGCAAGAGATGTGAGCCACTGCTGCTCAGGAAGAAAGGCACTGATAAGCCACACCAGCAGAGACTGCCAGGGAAGATGATCCATTTCTAGATCCCAACCCTCGGCAACAGCAACCAGAGACCTCAACAGAGGGCTGGACTCCTTCTGTACCTGATTTTATACCTCTACACCTGGGCAAAGGGTGGGCATTTGAGTTGCAGTCCAGTCTCAGTGGATATTCCCAACAGCCCAGCGAGGCAGGGGTGAGTCCCTCCCAAGAGCTGAGAAGCAGGCTGAGGGCCAGAGAGACACAGAGATGTGCCCAGGGAAGCTATTGCTTGGGGGCAGAGCTGGGCCAGAGCCGAGTCCTCCATGTCCCGGACTCTGGGTCAGGGGACAGATGTAGTAGACCACACTGCATGTCTCTAGAAGGCTGAGCCATTCCTTGGGCTTGCTTGGGCAAGGGGCCATAGCTGTGCCTCACAATGCCCTAGCCAAGTTTTCCATAAAATCATCCAAAGCCAACAGGAGCTCTGGGAGCCATTAAGCTATAGCTGCAGCTCCCTTCCTGGCTGTGGGAATCTCCAGCTCCCTCGGGCCTGGGCTCAGTGCATGCTGCACACATGCAGAGGAAGTGCACCAAAATCTGATCCTTCTCTCCAGACAAGGCCTGCCCCCAGCCAGCCTGCCTGGTGCCCACAATGATGGCCAAATCAGACCCCAGCAGCCAAAAGCAGCACTCACTGAGGGACAAAACAGAGAGAGCCTGAGCTCCCCGAGGAACCCACTGCTGCACCATGCCCAGATACCGAAGACCCACAGCTGCACCCGTGTACAAATGCCTTAATCCCAGCTCAGCTGCATGAACACACGCACCTTTCACGTTTATGGCAGCAGGCCCACAAGGCAAGCAGCAGGCATAAAACAGCTGGACGCCAAGGGCAAGCTGAGGGAGATGGGCCCTCTGCCCCTTCCCATATGCACAGGGTGGTACAAGGTACAGAATGGGTGATGGTGGCTGACCCAGGCCTCTCTGCCTCCAAGAAAAGCCTGTCCAACACCTGTGCCGGCAGCACAGATCACTGAGATGAGAAATGGGCCTAGTTTCCACCCACCAAATCCTTCAGGATGACCACTGAAGCTGCGAAAAATCAATTTTCTGCAGCTTCTTCAGAAGCCAGGATTTATTTTCTGAGTGCACAGAGCCACTGGCTCAGATGTTTCCCATCAGCTCCCTCCAGGCTTCTAGGCCACCAAGCAGAGCCGGCTGCCTCCCTTCTCCCCAGAGGCTAAACCCCACAGCCAGAGCTCTACCTGTGAGAACAGAAAGCCTCGCTCAGGAAAACCAAGCCAGGTGCCCAGGGTCCAACTCCAACAGCACCAGCTCATGTTTCTGGAACACCAAACCACCTGCAGAAAGCCCTCACACATCTGCATGTGGGGAGGGGAAGAGGACAGAAGAGCTGCCGGACCCTGGAATCACAGGGCAGAAATGAGAACCCTCTAAATGGGGACCACAGTGCTACTGCCTCTCAGAGTCAGCACCTGCTTCCTGAGGGTGTGCTGCCCAGGGCCTTGGGCCAGGGATGTGTATCCCCTCACTCATCTCAGCTGTAGGCCCCGACCTGTGAGGCTCCCATCCTTGGTGACCAGACCAGCCAAAACGGACTCGCAGAGGCACTGGCCACGTCTGTCACACATACCCCCACATTCAGCAAGGGACCCCCCCCCCCCCGCTTCCCTTACCTGACACCGGCCAGGCTGCTGGAGGCACCAGAATGATGGCTGGTACCCTCTAGGAGAGACTACTGGGCCAGACAACCATCCCGTGTGACCAGGCCAGGTCCTTTTCTCAAGCTTTGATTCTTGTTCTCTCTCCACAGTCACTCTGGACAGAGGCCAGCATGGTTTTCTATCTGATCTAGAGGGAGGCTCTCAAGGTGAGGTCCCTGGACCAGCTGCAGTGGCAGCACCTGGGACTTGGATGAAACAGGTTGCCAGGCCCCAGGCCAGACTTCCTCGATCAAAAATCTGAGCTGGGGCCCAGCAGCCTAAGTTTTCACAAGTCCCCTAGGTGATTCTGATGCAGCTGAGGTTGCAGAACCAGCACTCTGGATAGCCACGCTGTTGGGGGACAGGATTGGGGGCAGAGTGCCATCAGCGCCTCTGCTCTCCTTGGGCCCCATGTACTGTACCACCTCTCAGCAAGCAAACCTCAGGGAACCCTCCTGACCCCGCAAGATGCTCCTGTGCCTGGGCCTGGTGTCTTCCTGGGCCCCCATACCCTCAGGGGGCTGAGAGGCTACTCTACTTCTTGCTGCGGGACCTCAAGGCCCAAGTACCCATTCTCACTGTGCTGATGAATATCAAATTTTTATTCATATCATAATTAAAATAATATTCTCCACACACACTGACCACATCCCCATCTCAGGGGTCTTTGCCCCTGCTACCTCCTAAGCTGAAACTCCCTTCTCCCAATTGGTGGCCTGCACTCAGGTGTCTGAGCAGCGTTACCTGTCCAGAGAGGTCTGTCCTCACTGTCGGGTCTAAGGGCCACTCCTCATGGGCTCTATCCTTCTACATTCTTGGCTTTTTCTTCATCCTCACTTAAAAATATTAGATTGTAAATTCATTTATTGTGAATGGTTTCTGGGTTTGGTTTTGTGGAATTTTTATTGGTTTGGCTTTTTTTGTTGTTTGTTTGCTTTGTCTCTCTCCCTCTCTAGATTATCAGCTCCATGAGAACAGGAATTTCATCTGCTTTGTTCACTGCTGTACTCTCAGTGCCTAGAACATCCCTTGAACACAGTCAACATAGAAGCTCAAGGGTATACTTCTTGTGAATGAATGCATACATAGAAACAAACATCAGGACTATCCACCATTCCTCCTATTTATCACTCCTAAGTATGTAAAAAGTCAAAGCAAATTTGGAAACTAAATGCAAACAAAACTTAAAAAATCAGGTGATGTGTTTTGATAAAGTCAAATTGCCAAGAACAGGTTTAATGAAAGAGGTTACCTTGGGCCAGTTCTGTCTCTGTCTTTTGATTCAATTAATACCAACGCAGAGAGTGAACATCTGCAAACAGATGTGTGCGAAGTGGCACTTCAAGGTTTGTTTGCAAGGATGACCAGCTTCCTACGAGCCATAAGTCTGCAGCCCCAATGTTAACGAGGGATCGAGTGATAACTCTGCAGAGCTGTCCTGTTTACTTGAAGCCACGTTAGCCTGACGGTGGTGCTAATCTCTGCCCTAAGTAAACTCTTAACCCCCCTCATCCTCATTCTAGAGATTTCTTCCTCATTTATTTTCCCAGTACAGTTACTGTCAATGAACTAGATCCTGCAAGTTGCCACGCGCCAAGCTGGGATCCATTTGCCACGTGACTTTGACACAGGCCAGCGAGTGCCGCAAACTCTGGCACGGCCTGCTGACACATGCTGTGTTCCACCCTCCGCGTCTATCTGAACAAATGCAACCAAACTAAACTTCCTTTGTATGGTGGGCCATGGTGGTATTTGGCCCTCCCCTGGAGCAAAGAGAAGCAATCAAACATACCGACACCATCATGAAGACTGGCAAAACATTCTTTTGATTACCTGGCAGTACCGGGTTACAAGGTGGATACTCAGATGATAGAGATAAGATCGTCTGAATTCTAAAGGATCTTCATCCAAATAGAAAGGCGCATGTTTGAGAATTAAGATACAGGGTCTCCAGCCACTGATCTCTTGGCCTATTCAAGGACCTGGGCACATGTCACCAAGTCCCCATCAGGGAGGGGGACTAGCAGAGCACAGACACACTGAATTCCAGCCCACAGATCGGGCATGATCTTACCCGCTGAAAATGCAGCTATGGAGTCACCAGGGAACTGTTAAGGGTCCCATCTCAACAGTGCCCATGTGGAACTTCGCATCAGCTCCCTGGATTCACGTGTTCTGAAGTGGTTCCATAACTTTGGCATCTGCAAGGGCTTTCCAGGGATGAAGATATCACGGGTACCAAACATTTAATCAAAAGTTTATCAGAGGTCATCCTGGGTGGCTCAGCAGTTTAGTGCCGCCTTCAGCCCAGGGGGTGATCCTGGAGACCCGGGATCAAGTCCCATGTCGGGCCTGCTTTTCCCTCTGTGTCTCTGCCTCTCTCTCTAAATAAATTCTTAAAAAAAAATTATGAGAGAAAAACTTATACCTGAGAACATTATATCCACTCTTTCCAGTTTGGGTTTTGTTTCCCCTGCCAATGTGGACAAAAGCACCATGACTGTTTTATGGGCCATCTCGATGTCCCAGGCTGCACAGCTGGGTGGCTACCTGCAGGGGGAGGCTTTCTGCAATGGGGCCAGACTCTGGCACCCTGCCCTAATGCCCCTCCTGAACTGACACTCATCTTTGGGGTGGGTGCCAAGACCAGCACCCGCTTGAGGTCAGACCCCAGGATCAGCCGGCCAGTGGGTTAGTTTGTCTTGATCTGCCGGCATGCAGGCCCCCAACGCTACCATGGGCCATGGGAGGATTCTAAGACAGAGCTTCCCTGGGGGCATCAGTCTCACGCAAAAACAAGCCATCTCCTCGTTCAGGCCTTCCATCACTTGCGGTGTCTCCAAATGTTGAAGATGTTTTTCAGTGCAGACACTGTCCAGGGAGGAAGATCTCTCCTCAGCCTGTACCCCTGTCACTCATGCTGGAAGAAGCAGCTCTCACAGAATCTCTCCAAGGCACCAGCTAGAAAAGCGCAGCTCAGGCTGCTGTCCATGGGACCCGACGGCCAGCCCTGTGGCCCGCCTGAAGGCCTCCCTCTCACACACTCCCCCCCATACACACGGCCTCTGCCCTGGTGAATGTAGCCTCCTGCCCGGATGGTCTCCAAAAGGAGGAGGGAGTGTCCTGTTTGCCAAGAAAGCATTGCTCTGTGTTAGTCACCTCTGCTCACAGCCCAGGGGTGAGGGTGAAGCCAGGAACCAATGGAGACAAAGGCCAGGCAGCCTCCAAGCTAGGGGCAGCACCCAGGTCAGCCCCGCACATGGCATCTGTGGGGAGGCACAGGCGCCCTCCAGGGAGGCAGCACCCCTTCCAGGGACCCCCAAGACTTGGCTCCCTAACCACCTACACCTCATCTGACTTCAAGAAGGCTTCTTTCCTCTTCCATGTTTCCAAGGCCCCCAGCAGGACTATAAGCAGGCCCTAATATTCAGCTCAGTACCCTAGAAAGGAGGCAGGAGTCCCTAGAGGAAGTGGGGCTGGTCCCTGTCCCCTACCAGCCTAGCCCCATTCTTGATGGAGGAGAACCCGGGGCCTTCCCAGAAACACATTCCAGTTAATGGGTACATTCTTTTTTTCCCCACATCTCTACTGAAAAGGCTTTCTCTGAGAAAACTGCTTGACAATGACAGCTGTTACAAGAAGGGGTACTTAGAAGTGACAAGTGTAAGCAGCCTGGCCAGGCAGCCCACCCCATGGCAAATCTCCACCAGCTCCCAGGCAGAAGGCCCAGGGTTGCCGCCCGGGGGCCCAGCTACATGAGCCTGAGGGCAAGGGCGAGGCATTGCCAGCTGTGACCCCCCCCACACCCCTGACCTCAGCAGGTAGAAAGGGCAGGCTGGTCCCTGCCTCATCCAAGCCATAGCCACAGTGACAGGCAGTGATGCACTCCGGAGGGGTGGAGCTTCGGCATCACCCACCTGACCCCCCTCACACACCTCAGAGAGGGGCCTTGGATGGGAGCGCGTTGGGGAACATCTGTGAGGTGGGGTATTGAATTGGACTTTAGAGGAATCACCAACTGGTATATGGACTGGTTACCTCCTGTCTGCCTGGTACCAAGCACCTTCCATGGGGTACCCTGCTGAGCCTTCCTCATACCTCGAGTCCTCACAAGGCGAGGAGGGATAGATCACCCTCAATTAGCAGATAAGCTAAATGAGGCCCAGAGCTGGGTCTCAGTGTACTTAATAATTTAGCGACTTAATGGCTTATTAAGCCACTTGCTCAAGGAGCCAGTTAGCACGTGGCAGGGTGCTCTGAAGCCACTCCATGCTCCTGAGCCCAGCCCTTCCTGCCGTGAGGCGAGCAGCTCCTCCTCAGACCTTGGGGAGCTGAGGGAGACACACTGAGCCTGGCTCCCTCCCTGTGGTCACCGCCCCGAACCAGCCCTCCCCCGAAGCCTGTTAGAAACTGTTCAGCTCCACCCTGGCCTGCCCCACCCTGGTGGAGGTTCTTGCACACTTTCCATCCGTTCCTGCCCCACCTTCCTAAAGCACATCTCTAGCATCATCACCTACCTGCTCCAGTACCTTCCATGGTTCCCTATTTTCACAGACTAGAGTCTAGGCAGGCCAGTCATTAAAGGCCTTCTGTGATTAGGAGGCAACCTCCCTAGACATCTTTTGGGGACTCTTTTCTACACACACCCTATCTCCCAATCCGATGAGACTAGCCACTGAACTCCTTGCTTGGTCTGTCTCTAGGTCCCCATGAGTTTGAGTCTGCTGCCCAGAGTGGCTGAGTGTGTTGAAGATTTCAGGGAGCTCTCCAGCCTGGGGAGGCCTGTGCCTGGGTCAGGCAGCCTTAAAGCCAGGGGTGGGGATGGGAGGGGACTGGGTATGTGCAGAGGAAGTCACCGACCTAGGCAGAGGGCACTCCCAAGAGGCTGTCACAGACTGCCTGTGCCCCAGTGTGGCATCCCCACCATGTTGGCCTCCCCTGGCAGCTCCCCCAGGGAGCCTGGCGCTGCTGAGTCATCAGTGCCGGCTCCTTTCCCAGGACCACACTGCCCTCTCCATCCCGTATGAAGCCTTTCCAGTACCATGGCTGCCACACAGTCCTTGCGCAACTTGGCTTTTTGGTGTGTACTTGGGGATTTCTCCAAGGCCACACCCGGGGCAGGCGTCCATACAAGCGTGGCACCTGCAGGATGGTGGCCTGGCAGCCCTGGGCTCTGGAGGGGCCTCTACTGACTTCCTGGGATTTGGGGGAATAAGCACCCTGGGCTAGCTGAGGCATCTTCTGGCATCAGAGTGGCCTCCCAACAGGGCTGCCTTCCCCACCACACCCTCATCCAGCCCTTCCCACCCATGGTGCTTCCGGAAGCCACCAAGGACATGGAGGCAGGCCTGCCAGGTGCTGGGAAGGGATACCACTGCCTGAGCAACCGCATTACCACTGGCTCACAGTGACTCTAGGAAAGTCCTTGTTCCTCTCAGGCCACTGTATCTTCACCTGACATTCAACTAGTCTGGGATTTCCCAGCTTTGCTCCTGGAAGCCCTGTGGCCAGCCACACTGTGGCCTAGAAGTACCACAGCTGAGCCTCCTGTCCCTGGTGCATAACCCTGGGCAGGTGGCTCCCCTTCATGAGCAGAATCCCAGCCTCACCCTTTCTTCCCACTAAGATAAGGGCTTTTAAGGAGCAATGGAATGGGAGGTCTGGACCAGAAGTCTGTGGCCCCTCCTACCTGAGCAGGTGAGGGCAGGGTGAGCAAGGGGAGCCAGGCAACAGTGAAAGTCAGCAGTGAGTGTACGGTGCCTGGGGGGCCAGCTCTGACCTCGTGAATGAGGGAACCCCCTGATAACAGGCCTCTATGTCTGCCCACTACCAGGCCTCCAGCAGATAGCTCCAGCGGGGTGACAGACAGGGGCCTTGGAATCAGGTTTAGGAAGTCACTGAAATATTGGGAGTCTGGGGCCCAGGCAGGCAGGGGCTACGCTGGAAGGTTGCTAGGCATCAGATCTGGCTGTCTGGCCCAAGAGCAAGATAAGGGGGAAGAGACACCACCCACCCGCCAGGAAACTTCTCCTACCCCTCGCCCCTTCCCACAGATGAGTCGGAATCCAGTCAAGAAAGCAAAGCCCATAGCCAAGGCCCCATAAGCCATCATGGTGACCTAGTCACGAGCTGGAAAATAAGCAGGGGACAGTGAGGTGATGAGATCAGCATTAGCAAGAGAAAGCCAGCACCAACCCTTAGCCCTTGGGCTAGAAGAAAAGCAGGAGGAGGTTCTTCCAGAGCCCAGAAGCCAGGACCATCTAGGAGGAGCTAAAAATCATACCAGAGCCTCCTCAGGCTGAGGGAGCCCAGGCATTGAGGAGACAGGCTGATGAGTGACATCAGAGCCACAGAGGAGACACTGTTGCCAGAGACCCAAGCCAGAGACCCGAGAAGAAATGCCCCTTCCTGTCCCCTCCTCCTGTGCTCCAACCTCCTGTCACTGCTTCCCATGGACCAAACCCGCTGTGCTGGTGAGGAGGTCTAGGAATTGTAATGTGTGGGGCCAGCTCCTGTGCTACCGACCCAGGCTGGGAAGGGATCTGAGAGCTAAGAGGCAGACAACTGCCACATACACACCCTCAGACACCGCTGAGGGACCTCTTCACTTCCAGATGCTGTCCACACTTCCAAGTTCAGCTAGAACAACCCTCCCTCAGGAAGCCTTGACTGTGGGTTCTGGGCCAGCCCTGCTCTGTGCATCTGGCCACACTCCCCCGGCCTCAGTCCTCTTGCCCACACTGGGTCAGGGCAGGAGGCCCCGGAGGAACTCTCGCCAGTCCCAAGGATGTCCTGGCAGCTCGGCAGGCCTCTGTCACAGCTGAGCACACACTCTGATGTGTCCTTCTGCCCTCAGCTCCCCGACTAGTTCTAGTTCCAAGACGATATTTTTTTCCCAAATGAAAATTCCCAGGTCATTTTTTGGGAGGGAATGTATGTTGCTGTTGCTGCTACTGCTGTCAAATCCCTGGACTGAATTGTGCAGAAGGCGGCCCCTCCCATGTGAAACTGCTCGAAGCCCAGAATGACCTTGGAGGGGAAAGGGGAGACCGTGCGCTGAAGTCCCACTATATCCAGAAGCCTCCCATGGAGACGTATATTTTTAGAGCAAGAGACCCAAGAGGTTTCTGACAGAGGGAGAGACCTTGGCTGCACCAGATACCTGGGATACGGCCCTTCCCTTCCAAGGATCCCGCCCACCCTGTCTGCCCCAGGCCCCCACCCCTCTGGCTCCAAGGGTCACCCTGGCCTCCCAGGTGGCCACCTTCTCCAGCTCTTTTCCCACCGCCAGACAACCCAAGTGTTGCACTGTGATGAATACCCCTGACAGAGTCATCTCCCCTCTGACTGTCTCCTGGATAAACCCCAAACACCAGAACCAGAGAGACCCTGGAGTGCAGCCCACAATGGCTCAGGACAACGTATTGTTCACTGCCATCACACTGGTAATGTCAAGCTGGCCAAGGCAGAAACATTTACACCATGGACATCGTCAACACCTCACGTCAGGACCTTTTTGTTTTTCCTTTATCTTTTTTTAATTTTCCCCCTGGGAGAGCAGGTTGTTAAGCGCTTACTGGTATACCACGGAGGTTTTGACATTCTGGGCAGACAGAGCCATCACCAACAGCAACTCCAGCCTCATACCCTGCCACCCCCTCTCATCTTCCCCTCCAGCTGTTTCCCGAACCCCCCCCCAGGTCCTTCCAAGCCTCCTTGCCATCGCTTGCACTTTCCTCCAGCTGCCAGGGGAGAGAGAGGGGGCACGCTTCTGTCCAGATTCAGCTGTGTGACCTTAGCAAGTCCTATTCCCTCTCTGTCCCATCACCTATAAAAGGCAGAAAGCAGCACTGGACTGTCACAAGCATGAACTAAGAGCATGGGGACTGCAAACTCAGTATCGTCCATGCTCCAGGGATGCTCTCAGAAACAACAGCGCCCCCTTCTCTGCTGAGAGAAATCCACAGGCACCTCAAAGTTCAACCTAAATCCCACTTCCTTGGTGAAGCCAGACTTGCAAACAGTAGAGCTCTTCTGTTGCCTTTCAGCTGCCCCTGGTGACCACAGCTCTCTGACATGAGACCCCTGTAAGGTCAGAGCTGGCAGCTGGGGAGGCATGGGAGTGGGAACTCTTGATCTGCACACAGTTCCAGTGGGAACCAGGATTACGTGACCACTCCAGCTGGGGCTTGTCCGTGTCCTCACCTCCAACTCAGGGAAATTCATGCTCCCTCCCTTTCTGAGAGCCCCTTCCCTCGAGATAAGGTAGCTGCCTCCTTCCTGCCTTACAGGCACTTGACCAACAGGAGCAGGAAATAGAAGTGACTTCGGACACATGGCCTCACGCAAACTCAGAGTGAATCAGCTTCACGGAACTCCCCTCCCACTGCCGGCCCACTTGCAAAGGTGAGGAAAACCTCTAAAAGATACATGCCCATTGGCCCAATCTGGATGCTGCCAGTTGGCCAGCTCACAGGAGCTCTGCTCGCTATGGCTAAGGCAACATCACACTCACCACTTGGCCCCTGCCAGGCCTGGCCAAGGTGCTGACCAAGGGGGGAGGCATTAATGTCACTGAGCCTTCTCAAGAGGTCAAGACCCACACCTTGGCTGTGCTCACCTGGCTTCTTACACAGGGTAGATCAAGGCAGTAGCTCCACTCTCCTATGATGCACTCAGCAGATGCCCGGTAGCTAGTTAATATTCGCTGTCATCCATCACCCCCTAGTTGTGGCCTTGACTAAGTTACTTAACCTCCCTGGGCCTCAGTTTCCTCCTCTATAGAGTGAGCATTAACAGCTCTGCTTAAGTAGATCAGAAACGAGAGCTTCAAACAGTGTGAGGCATACACTAAGCGCTTAATTAGCAATTATTATTACCCTCGTTTTCTAAAGGAAGAAAGTGAGTTTCCAAAGGGAACTTAGGTAGACACAACTTGGAATTTTTGTTCTGAGTCCCTACAGGGGACTTGACAGGATCAAGTCTTTAAAGAAAATCCTATGAGTGAGCATAGGTCTGAAACTTCCAGAGAAGAGAGCACCACCTCCTTGGGCCCAAGCGGAGGACAGCAGAGAAGAGGTCACTAATAGTGATTGTTTAAAGCCCCAGTGCTGCATCTTCTATCAGAGGTATCCCTATAGCTGTAAAGGTCAGCAAGGCCTTGCCCAGACTCCACTTTGTAAAGCATCAATTGCAGAACCTCAGGATTACAAGGGACTTTAACGACCATCCAGGTCTGCTCTATAGCTGGGCACAGATTCCCACAAAACCTAGGCCAGATCACTGCTTGAATACCTCCAGTGATGGGGAACTCAGTACTTGTCGAGCCCACACATTCCCCTGCAGGTGCACCTGAAGGCAGGAGCAGAGTAAATAAAAAAAGAGGCCAGTGTAGCCTGGGTGATGTAGACTGCAACTGCCACCTTCTCAGACAATCCTGAGGGAGGGCCAGTCCCCAACCTCCCAGCCACTGCCCCGTGCCTGAGAAGTCCCGTCCTCCAGGGAATTGAAAGCACCTCTGGGAGGCCAGGCTTGGGTGGAAAGACATGGAAACAGGCCCAGCCACACACCAACTGGTTCCACACCACTAGGCAACAGCAAAGAAAATAGGATGGCCCCAGGCCGGGCCCAGCAGCAGTAGCAGCAGCCAGGGAAATCAAAATGCCCGGATAATGAGCCGAATTCTCGCTGAGACACCAGCTAATGAAAGGAGCACAGGAAGCCCCATATCAAGGGCCCAAACTGTTTATACAAGTGTTAAAAATACATCTCAAAAGAAAGCAGGGAAGCCCAAGGAAAACCCTCTGCTGCCCTGAGAAAATGATTTCTGAAAACCACGTTAATTTGTTTTCCGAAAGGTGTTTGAAGTCTCTCGGTGTACCCCTTGGGCGACTTTAATTCCTCCTCATAATCCCTATTAAACCTGATGCTCACTAGCACAGCTTGCTTAGGGGATTATGATTTTTATCCTTAATTATACAGATACATATTTGGGTCCATGTGTGTCCCTATGTTTCTATGTAAATTACAAAGGCACTGTCAGCCACACTTCTCTGAAATGCCTAAGACAGCCCGGGCTGGGCTTCATTAGTGTACTAAGAGGGCTGGATGTGAAGTTTAAAGGGTCAGAAGAGTGCAATTTTTTAAGAGTAATTTTCAAAGCCTTGGAGCCTCACAACCAGAGATGAATGGGTTCATGGGGCAGGGTGAGAAGCCAAGTGTGAAGAGCTGAGCCTGGGGGCAGCGGGAGTGGGGATGGGGGGCACGTTAGCCAGAGCTCAGCAGAGGGGGTGGGATCCCCAGGCGACCCCCCACCAGTGTCAGTGGGGGTTCAGCAGGGGAAACCAAAATGCAGAGACAATGACCACCACCATCGTCATCATCACCAGCAGCGAGCTCCTCTTCTTGAACACCTACTGTGTGCCCGCTTTCAGACTCCACTCCTCACACATTTTGGCTCATTAGAGTCCACAGCCCCCTACGGAGGACACTGTTACCAGCTGCAGTTTTCCAAAGAGGAACCAGGCATGGAAAGGTCAAGCAACTTCCCTAAGGTCCCACTGAAGAAATGGTAGGTTAAAAAACAAAACAAAAAAAAACCTTAATAATTATGATGATGATGATATTTATTGAGCACTAATAATGTAGCAGGTGCAGTTTATGTGCATTAGCTCATTTAAACCACAGCAAATGCTAGTGAGGTAAATCCTATTAACCTGACTTCACAGAGGGGCAAACAAAGAGAGGCTTCTAAAAAAGATGCCATGAGGGGATGCCTGGGTGGCTCAATGGTTGAGCATCTGCCTTCGGCTTAGGGCGTGATCCTGGGGTCCTGGGATCGAGTCTTACATTGGGCTCTCTGCAGGGAGCCTGCTTCTCCCTCTGTCTGTGTCTCTGCCTCTCGCTGTGTCTCTCATGAATAAATAAAATCTAAAAAAAAAAAAAAAAAAAAAAAAAGTTTAAAAATTAAATAAAAAATCAAATTAAATTAAAAGCTGCCAAAGGTCATATAACTAGTAAGGACCTCTGACTTGAACCCAGGTAAGTGAGACCCACACCCAAGCTCTCTATCTTTTCTCTCTCCACAAACTACCGGCCTGCTACCTTGCTGCAGAGGACTTCACAACACTGGCATACAAGGTATGACAAGACAGCATCGCTCCCACTGGCCCTGAAAGCCTAGCGACCAGGCACCTGTCTGGGTCCTGCATCATCAGGGCCCCAACAGCCCAGTTGGAGAGAGAGCTCTGTGGCCTGAGGAAATCCCAGAAGACTCCTTGAAGGAAGGAGGTAAGAGGCTGGGGAATAATGGGCTGAGACATGGAAGGCCGTAGAAGGGGGAAGAGTGAGGCGCTTAAGTGGGAAAGGACAAGTATACTCAGAAGCACAAGGCTGGAGACATCAGGAGGCAGATGGGGAATCAGAAGGATGGGGACAGAGGTCTGGTCTGGGGACAGACATCTGGGGTCGGAGAACTGTAGGCATCTCTCGGCCAAGTCCACTGTGTCTGCCTCCCCTACAGTGCACAGACCTAAAGAAAGTATCCCCGCTCTTATTCCAGGCCCACTCTTGCCTTGTACACCAAGGCCCACCTCCCTGGCCCCAGCAGAGACGTGCGTCCTGTCGGCATCCCCTCTACCTAGGGACTAGTAACTCCCATCTGCATCATTCACACCAGCAGACAAATTTGCTGTAATATCTCCCATATCCAGAAACCCCTACATTGACACCCCCCCCATCTCCCTCAAGCTGCCACCCCATGTCTCTGCTTCCTACTTTGGCAAAACACCTGGAGAGTTACATGGGCCCCGTGCGTGGACAGATCTGCACGCCTTCACCCACGGCACCCAGTTGGCCCTGCCCAGGCAGGCTTCACCACTGCCTCCCCGCCAAGCCCTTCCCTCCTCCTGCTTGCAGGATGCTCACGCCCCCAGCCATGCCTTCCCCGCGCCCTCACTGGCTGGCTTCCCCATACATAAAGGCCGCACAGCCCAAGAGCTCACTCTACAAGCCCTCCTCTGTCCTCTCCAGGGCCCACCGCCTCTTCCCACTCCGTGGCTGTCAAATGCCACCACCACACCAGTGACATCAAGTGTTGAGACCCAGGTCTACTCTCCTTGCAGCTCTCTGCGCATGACAGCCTCCTTCACGTCGTCACTTATATGCCTGATAGGCCCCTCAAACTTAATAAGTCCCAAGTTGCACCCCTGACTGCCTCTCCCCCAAGTCTGCTCTTCTTCCTCTCCCCATCTCAGCAATGGCTGTGGGGCTGAGGAAAGAAGGGAAGTTGGGTGTGATCGTTGGCTTGGCCAACTGTGTGGGCAGAGTGCCAACTCGTCAGAAAACCCTAGTGACTCTACCTCCAAAACACATGTGGATCCACCCACTTCTCTGCCCCTCTGTGCCCTGTCAGTCTACGCCACCACCATTTTGCACCAACACTCCTTTACTAGCCTAATTGACCTCTTGTCCTCCATCTTTGCTCTCTACAACCAATCCACTGTCCATTCCATGGTCAAAGGGATCATTTTAGAACACAAATCCCATCATGCACCACTATCACCACCCCGGCTTCCCATTATATTCGGAATTATATCCAAACTCCTAGATCTTGGCCTGTATAGCCCCACACAGTCTATACTCTACCTCACCCATATCCTCATTTACCACTCTCTTCTTGATTCCTAAATCCATCTGCACTGTCCATTCTGCATCCTCAACACACCAGAACTATTGAACCCCAGGGCCTTTGCACCTGTGGTTTTATTTGCCTGCAATACATTCCCCTGATTTTCTCACAGCTGACTCCTCGTCACATGGATCTCTTCAGAGACAATGTCCCTGACCACCCAGTTTTGTTTTGTTTTTTTTTATAATTTTTATTTATTTATGATAGTCACACACAGAGAGAGAGAGAGACAAAGACATAGGCAGAGGGAGCAGCAGGCTCCATACACTGGGAGCCCGACATGGGATTCGATCCCGGGTCTCCAGGATCGCGCCCTGGGCCAAAGGCAGGCGCTAAACCGCTGCGCCACCCAGGGATCCCCACTGACCACCCAGTTTTAAAGAGTTCTCCACATGACCCAATTTTAATGCTCTACAGTGTACTTGTCACAGCTGATAACTCTCATATTTCTTTATATCCGTGCATACTGGATGTGTCCCTCACCAGAATACGAGCTCCAAGAGGCAGGGAGCTCATCTGTCACGCTTCATGTTATATCTTCAGCATTTAACACAGTGCCCAGCACAGACGTGATGCTCAGTCACCATGATGTGAATGACTTCTTCCTCCCATCTCCTCATCCCTCCTCCTACCACCCACCCAACCTCCCCCAAGACCCTGGCCTGTCCCATGAAATCCAATATCCACAGGGTGGCAATCAATGTCCTGATTATGTCAGAGCTTAGGGTTGGTGGCAAAGGGGAGTAGGAATACCAGCCTTGGCTTGCTGGCTGGCCGCCACTCCACCCCACCCCCTACCCCACCTCCAGTGCCCAAGCTGCCATGGGCCAGGCCTGTGCTGGGCCTGGGGACCACCTACTAAGCCACAGCCTTATGCTCAGGAGTCACCTGGGCAGGGCTCATACCTTATGGCCAAGGGACTTTCACCTCTCTGAGAACATTTCTTCTGAAGACAGTAAAAATATCAGTTGAAGGGAGGATGGGGAGGGTGGGATAAATAGCACAGAGATTTTTTTAGGGTGTTTAAAGTACTCCATGTGACATGATAATGGGGGATACATGTCGCCATACACTCATCCAAACCCATACAATGTACAACACCCAGAGTGAACTTGAATGTAAACTGTGGGCTTTGGGTGATAATGACACATCACAGCAGGTTCACCAACTATAACAAAGGTCCCACTCTGGCCGGGGATGTTGATGACAGGGGAGAGACTATGCCAGGATGGGGCTGGGGTGGTGTGCGGGAACTCTCTGTATCCTCCCCTCAATCTTGATGTGTGTCTAAAACTGCTCAGAAGGGGCGCCTGGGTGGCTCAGTCAGTTAAGCATCTGCCTTCAGCTCAGGTCTGATCCCAAGATCCTGGGGTCGAACCCCACATCGGGGCTCCCTGCTCAGCGGAGAGTCTGCTTCTCCCTTTCGCTCCCTCTGCTTGTACACTCACATGCACTTGCCATCTCTCAAATAGGTAAATAAAATCTCTCAAAATAAATAAGTGAAACTGGTCAGAAAACTAAAGACTATTAAAGCAAAACAGCACCAAGCCTGGCCCCCAGGGTTCCCTTCTGGCAACACATCTGGCAAAACGTGCCTATGCCTCTTTGTGCTTACGGTCTCCCCAAGTAGCTAGTCGCAACCCTGATGCTGTGAACTCATTGCACCATACCGAGAACATTAAGGTCTACTTGATGCCTGCAGAGTATGGGCTGGAATTATGGCCACACTGACAAAGCTCTGGATGACTCAGCCCCTCACTCCACACAAAAAGTTAGGGACTGAGCCCCCTAGCCTGGGAACCTGACAGCGTGCACCTGCCACAGGAGAACATCCAGCTCTGAATAGTCCCCCAGAGGCCACTGGCCCTTGGAGTTGCATCAATTTACGTTGGCCTGAACACCCTTTCCAGCAACCAGTGCCATCAACATCAGCCCAACCCATCCCCATGGTGCTTCTCATTTGCAAAAATGCTGACTCACACCACCCCACCACCTTCTGAGCAGCTGGATGCGGAAAGCAGAGTGGGCACCGCGGTTCTCTTTTTACCGATGGGGACACTAGGACCCAAAAACAGGCCGGACTTACCAAAGGCCACACAGAGAGAGTTAGATACAAGAAACCTGGAAATCCAAAGGCCTGGCTCCTAATTTCATTTTCTTTCAACCCCACTGCCCTGAATGGGTTGGGAAACACCACAGGAAGGATGAACTCACTACTGTCATCACTACTCCTTGGAAATCTCTGTTAGTACCAACAAAATGCAAACTTCCTATACTGGTCCAAGCCTTCACAAAATGCCTTCTTTATAACTGTTTTTAATTTCAATTTATTATCTGGGTTTCCCCATGAGCCTGTCAGGTTGGTTTTGACCTCCACATTTTATAGAGACCCAGCAAGGTCCCTGGTTCACTCAAAGTCACATGGAGCAAGGGCCATATCTCTTGACTCCCAGCCCAGCTGCTCCACTCTCTCCATCCCGCAGCCCTCAGACTAAGTGAAATTCCCACCTTGCATTCCTTACCTCTTGTTGGAGGGGTGACTCTGCCCCTGCCTCCAGACCTCCTTCTTGCTGACTACAGCCCACTATCCTTAAGGTAGCACAGTCTATGCCCGTTGACCATGGGGCCTCTAGGAGTTCCCACAAAAGTACCTGAATATACCTGCCAGACAATGCAGCCATCACATCATCCTCCAACCCCGCACAGAGCACAGCCAATGATGCCTCCCAACAGAAGGGCTGGGGTCTGCTGACCACCAAAGTCCCAAGAAGTTAGCCAGATGGCTAACAGATAAAATATACAGACCCAGCCCAGAGTTCTGGACAGGCCTGGGCTCAGCTCAGCATTATCCATCCATCTGCCATCTGTCCACAACAACTAACATCTCAACCTGCTCGTTTCTGCAGAGGCCAGTGGCCTGGAGGCTTCACCAAGCCCAAGCTTCACCCCGGGCATTTCAGCTCAAGCACTGCATGCTTATAACCCCCATTTCCAGGCCTGTCTGTGGTCATTGGTCAAGAGCAAACACTTGGGAAACCTTTGCTGGTCTCTGGGATATCCAGCACCCAAGCCCAAGCCAGGAATGAAACATGCAGACAATGGTTCAGGGGCCCATGGTCCCAGAAGTGGACCCTGGGCTGGCTGAGCCTTCCAAACAGCACTAGGCCTGGCACTGGAGGCCCTCAGCAGATGGGGCTGGCTCTCAGGAGACGGCTGGAGCCGACCTTGGAGGAATGGGACAAGGCAGGGAAGGAAGAGTCCACAGATGTTTGGAAGGTGTAAACACCCAGGAAGGGCAGGATTCACCTTGCCCAGTAGCCAAGTGTTTTCAGACGTGAGGGAGAACTGGGACCATAATTCACTTTCTGTCTGTATATGAGGGGGCATGCTGGACATTAGGTCTACTCTGGCAGCACAGGGTGGACACAGGGATGGCTGTCTGCCAACACTACCCTCAAAGGACTTCCCAGGATGAGGACAGTAAAGACGTACACGGACAGAGTCTCTCTATCACCCTAGATGCTAGGCTTCTAGGAAAGAGAAGAAGAACTATCCGTTTCACCTCCCAGTAGTGGGGGTTCTAACCACAACAGCATCTGCCAGCAGAGAAGCTGCCATGACAAGCCTCCCAGAATCCCTGAGCTGCTCATATGGCTGGAAAATTGAGGCCCAGAGAGTCAGGGCCTGCTGCAGTCACACAGCGCATGGCCAGTGTAGGCCCCTGTCCCATTCCCGAGGCCTTTGCACTTGTTAGCTTTC
This sequence comes from Canis lupus baileyi, assembly GCF_048164855.1. Lineage (NCBI taxonomy): Eukaryota > Metazoa > Chordata > Mammalia > Carnivora > Canidae > Canis > Canis lupus. The sequence continues at coordinate 24,489,842 of NC_132847.1, read as the reverse complement.
TCTGGGTCCCCTGCTAGACGGCTCAGTCCATTATGTGATAGCTGACAAGTGGCCCCTAAGTGTCTGTGACACGAGCCCTGTGCTTCACCAACAGAGCTTTCCTGTGAAGAGGCCTTGCTCCCCTAAATACAGTCTTCTCCAGGGTTGGCAGCACAGAGCAGTGTGCGCACCCAGGGAAAGGACAGGAAAATGGGTATGAAATTACATAATAACATCTGATTCACACACAAAGGAAAGGAAAGTTCTCTCAACCGTGGAGACCCACTGGGAAAAGTCAAGGCACGATGACCAAAGGTTTGATGGGTCTTTGAAAGCTTTGTTTGGTCGAAATGTTTGCTCTTATTTTAAAAACTTCTTTGTCGCAGATAAAATTGTTCTCTAATTTGGTCATACATTTGGATTTCATTATTTTCAGAATGTATTCCAGACATCTAAAATTAAACAGATGTCATCAACCCCGTTTAGGCCTAAAACACTTGTAACCAAACAGTGACTTCAACTCCAACGCAATACCGACTTGGAACACTGCGTTTTAGTCATTAAAAGTTTTAAAACTCTGCTCCATTTTTCTCATATCCTATAATGAGATCGCTTCCCCCTCCCCCACCCCCCGCCACCCCTCCTTGAAATACGCCAATTCTTCAAGGGTCAGTGGAAAGTCAAACCGGAGAGGAAAGCAAATTTAAATATGAAAAATGGAAGAGCGGAGTATGAAATCCTTTATCCACTGAAGCCCTCACTCGGCTTCAGCGTGAACAGGGGGGAGACGAAAAGGGAGAGATCTAGAAACAGTGTGAGTGCAGGAAGGGGATTTGGCTTCTAAAGCCTGAATTGTTTTATCGTTCCTTTTCTGACAGGGATTAGATTAGCGAGAATCCTCCAAGCCTGCTCAAGGCGTCCTGGGGACAGTTAAGAAAAGACAATTCTCTCTCTCCTCCGATCCTCATCTCTGAGCTCGCCCCCAAATGAATTTGTTAAATAACCAGGTCAGAGCGAAGTGTCTGTTTGAGATGCCCAGATTCACAAGCAGGGGCATGTGGCTCCGGGGACATGCCTGAGGAGTGGGGGAGGGGAGCCTGGATCTGGGGTGTGGAGGTCACAGGTGGGGTCTAACCGTCTTGGCCACATAATGTCTTCATTACATCAATTTCTTAAGTAAACTTGAAAGAATAAACTAGAGAAGTGGATCCGAAGTACAGATACCAGAGAGGACTTTGGCCTCTCCCACAGATGTGCCTCTGACCGTCGGGGTCTGGACAGGGAGGAGGAGCCCCAGCAACCAGGCCTCTACGGACCCTAACCCCTACTCTGCAGAGCCAGGTATCTCAGCTGGGCCTGCTGCCCTGGGAGCCCAAACCCAATGCTACACTGCCCACTTGGCTCCCCACTCGAGATCTCAGCTCAAGCCCCACATGGCAGGCCCTTTCTTCCTGACCACCTAACATTGAAGGAAGGGAAGGAAAGGGAGCTCAGAGCCACATAAGCTTTTGGATGCACACAGGTAGGCAGCATGTTCTCCCCATGTCCTTTCCCACCAAATAACTCTGTCTCCAAGTCTCTGTCTGGAGGACATCAGAGTAGAAAAGTTCCTCCAAAGATGAGAGACGAGCTTTCTTCTAAAGAATGACATCTCATAGGGCACACAGCCCCAAATACTTATTCTAGAGAGAGTACTCAGGATCCAGGCCTCAGAAAGGGACATGGCTATGACCATGGACTTGCTTTGGTGGGGACTGGCAGGATCCTTTTTGAGGTCTGCTGTGTCCACCCCAGGAGGGAAGGCAGGCAGACAGGCAAAGAAATACCAGCACAGTGACCTGCATCAGAGGACAAAGTCAAGTGCCCCCTAGGAGGTGTGTAGCAAAGGTGTGCAGCAGTTTTGCTGCCTTTGAAACACATGAGTGGCCCATTTTGGCCTAGAGTTGGAAAGGCTCAGTGCGTTCCTGACATAAGAATCCACCCAAACAACCTTTCCAGAGCCAGCTGTCAGTTCACAGATGCACTTACCTCCCAAGTCTTGGGTGAGTCAGCTTCCCTGGGCCTTGCTTCTCTCGTCCACACCTCCCAGATGATTTGTGAGGATTTAGTCTCCATGACTGGCTGAGACCTGGAGAGCTTAGTGCCGGCTGGGTATCCGATGGCTCTGCTGCAGAGGACCACATTCTTGGAGCTCAGTAGTGACATCTGCCTTTGCTGTGGAGGACAGATAGAGACAGCATTTAGTTCTCCTACGTGCCAATCCAGAATCAACCCATCTTGTTTCACAGATGTGAAAACTGAGGCCCTGGGGAAATAAGGTGGACCTATACAAGAAGATTACACATTAGGACAGAAGATCAGGCATTTAAAAATCATCATACTAGATTAGAATTTGCTGAGTGGTCTATTTCAATCCTCAGGGTTCCCTGGATTTGAATACTACCTTCGAATGAGCCCGTATGTCTGTAAGAGATGTATTAGGCAGAAGACGGAGCTCAGGAGCTGAAGTCATATTCCAGCTTACATGGAGACCTAGCGACAGAACCAGGATGAAAACCCAGGCCAAGCTTCCCGTGAAACCACCTGCCCTATCAAGCTGGTATCTTTCCCCATCCATACTGACAGCCCAGAGCTGCAGGGGGCATTTTATGTCTGACATGGAGTCTGGGGGGTAGTGGGAAAAGACACAGAGAATTCATTCTGACAATTTCCTTGTGGGAAGCACTAAATGCCCTTTCTATCAATGCTGAGGCTTGGAAGTAGTGCTAGCTGACTGAGAAGACACCATCACCACCAGGGCCCCTTGATGTTATTCCCACAAGGACCTTCTGGCCAGTTGATGCCACTTGTTTCTCTAATAAGTGATCAACAAAGTTCTTTCAGTACATTGAATAAACAGAAGTCACAGAAGGGACAAATTAGCTGATAATTATTTGCTATACCAAAGGATTGTGTTTTCTTTACCACAGGGTTCCTATAAACAACAAGAGCCCTTCTACTAGCGTTTGAGTATGATCCCATTCACAAAAACTGTACATGAATGGCACAGCAGCCACACAGAAGCATAAAGCTACTGTAACCCAAGACTTGACAACTGCCCCGCATAAAGCACCAGATGAATGGCTCGAGTCTGGTCTAAACCCCAAACCTACCCCAAAGAGAACCCAGCTTATGAAAGGACCATGACCACAGAAAGGATGCTAAGAAAATTAGGCATGGGGAGTAGGGGGGTTATCAAGACAGCTGTTAATCAAACAGCCATGCTCATGAATGCCTAACTGTAAACTCAGCTAGGAACTCTGAGGGAAAGGAATTCTGGTCTAGGAGAGCTTTTCCTAAAGGCATGGGAGCTAGCCCAACAGCCAGGGAGGGCTTTGCCAGAAGTCACTACTGACGTGACATCTAACATGACAGTTAACCAGGCAGACTCAGGCAGAGCACAAGGTAGTCCAGGAAGAGGGGAGACCACATGTCAGGGCCCTGGGATAAGAAAGAACATGGCATGATCTAAGGAAATGGGACAAGGTGGCCAAAGTGGCTGGAGAGCAGAGAGCAAGCGGAGCAGCATGGCCACAGGTCAGGGCTCAAAGGTCACACAGAGGAGTTGGTCTTTATACAAAAGACGATGGGATGCCATCAGAAGGCTCACACAGGTGAGTGCAAGGGTTAGTGTATGATTCTCGGAGCTGGCTCTAGGTGCTACGTGGAGAATGGACCAGGAGGGCAAGATCAAAGGGGACAGGCAGCCAGAATGCTGCTGCAGCTGCGCAGGTGAGGGGGGAAGGGCCAAGACAAGTGCCCTCGGCGGCAACTGTGAAGATGAGCAGAAGTGATGGATGGCGGGCATCAAGGGCAGTGAGACAACCAATCAACAAGCCTTAGGGCTGGATCCCCCCAGGGGGCTAGAGACAGGGTGTGCCAAGACACCTCCCAGGGATCCAGCTGTGTGAATGGACAGAGATACGTTCCCTGACATGGACCCTGGAGGAAGTGCAAGGTGGGTGTGCTGGGGTGGCACGATCAGAGTACATCTTGGATCCCTGTGAGCGAGCCTCATGCAGAGAGGGAGCTCGCAGCTGAGTTACACAGGTCCCAAGGGAAGACGTGAGCACTACAGCAGTATGGTCTCCTCCAAGGGCTGGGAAAGGACAAGGCCCGGGATGTTACGCCTCTCTCCTCAGCCCTTTTCGTGGCCTCCTAGATCTCCTCACACATTGATTTCCCAGGGAGATTGCAACCTAGAGCTGCTGGCCACGGAAGTCCGACATCTTGCATGAGCAAAATCTCTGTCTTTTTCCCCTAAGGAAACAGCAAGAGAAAATAAGCTTCGAATCTGGTGAGGGGGATTAAGTGTAGACGCACAGGAGGACTTCCTGGCTCTGAGGGTTTGATGCTGGAATGCATTAGTAAGCAGGAGTCTGGGCTCTCCCTCCCCTGAGGTCCCGGAGATTGGCAGGGGTGGGGGGCAGTGGTATTGGGTGCTGTTTTATGGGGATGCCTGGAAGGCAGGCCAGACAAGAAGCAGGGATTGGACTCAATTGACCACTGAAGCTCCCTGGGCCCAGGTGACTAAGCCCCAGCTACAGGAACCCCACGCCCCCCAGTTACAATTGCTCCAGTCACCAAGAACCCCTCCTGTGCCAGCACAGAGCTGGAGAGCAGTAGCCCCTTGTGAAGGGGAGGCTCAGAGAGGTTAGGTAACCTGAAGAACACAGGTAACACAGGGAGAAGAGTGCTCTGCTGGGATTTCAACCATCGACCAACACCAAAGCCCATACTTTTCTCTCCCTCACCTCTTACCCTATCCCTACTCCTTTTTTGTTTTCCTCAAGTACAGTTGACACACAACACTGTATCTGTTTCAGATGAATCACAACATCCTGATGGGACATTTATATACATTACTCAGGGCTCAGCAGTGATCATCCATCACTACACAAAGTTAACATTACTGACTATACTCCCTCTGCTGTGCTTTACATCCCCATGATTTATTTATCTTATAAGTCTGTACCCCTTGGTCCCCTTCACCTATTTCGCCCATTGCCCCCACCCTCGCCCCTCTCTTATGCCCTTAATTCCATCTGAGAACAGCTGGTGTCAGAGTGTTCTTGGAAACGTTAGTGACACAGGCTCCAGGCAGGGTACAGACCATGCATAACAGCATTTCAGTACCAATTATAGTATAAATACACAAATATAAGTTGTAACAAATATATTAGACAACTGTCTAGAGAAGGAAATTTTGTGGCTTTCTCAGAGGAAAAAAAAATGGGGGAAAAACATTGTAAGAAACAGAGCCGTGTAGAAACAGACAAAGGATAAAGCATTGTACCTCTTTTAAAGAAAACACATTTCAATGTTTGCCCAAGCACTGCAGTCATTTGCACCCAGCATTATGGGAGGGTTGCTAACACCTCCACCCTCATAAAAAAAGAAATTTATACTGATTTGTAAAAACTTACATATGTTTGTGATCTGGCATATGATACATATGTAACTTCCCTGTTTGTCTTTCTACTTTAGGTTCCTTTCTAGAAATTCAACTTTAGTAACCTAGTTTACAGAGTTGCTTAAACCCACAATTTAAAGCAAAAATCAAAGGATCGAAGATATGCCTTTGCTGGACTTTACATTCTGCATTCCATGGCTGACCATGTTACCCTGTCTGGGGAGCGACAGGAGACAGGCCCTCCGAAGGGAAGCAGGTCTGCCCTGGGCTCTGGGGCTCACCCAGAGTGGTAGCTGGTGAGGGTGAGCCCTCCCAGAGCGCCAGAGTTCATGGGGCCTTTGCCTCAGCCAGCACCCGCTGCCCTGCGTCCAGGGTCCACAGCTGGCGCCGCTGGACCTGTGCTTCCAGAGCCCCGAGCCTTAGGGGGCAGCCAAAGGAGAGAGCCGCACAGGAACCCAGCAATACCCTTCTTGGGATCACACCCCCTCAAGAGGCAGCTTCCACTCTTATTCCAGGCCTTTCCCTATCACACAGATACACACAGCCACATGTGCCCACCTCGAGGCTCCAAAACAGCAATTGGCCAAAATGAGCCCATGCCACCCAAAACCCGCTCACAGGCCACATAATGTGGGGCAGGGATCAGAGCAGCCCAGCTTTCCCTGCAAGAGCTGAGCGCCAACGGCATGCCCTTGAAACACATGTTTTTTGCCCTTCACCCTCCACTGTAACAGGCACCAGGAAAACACTGAGCAGTATGTAGCCATGTACCCAAATAGATGCAGAGGGGCCAGCACAGGGGCATCCTTGCACTGCACCCCATCCTTCCCTCCACGTCACACCCAAGACTCCAGGTGGCTGCTGTAGGGAGACAAGATGATCTAAGACAGCAGCAGGGACTGGCTCAGCTGGAGCCCCTGTCTATGCAGGGACTTTGGAGCTTATAGTCAGAGAAGGTCTGTGCCCTGTGAGTCTGGGGCCCCCAGAAAGAGACTCGCTCAGGCCAGGTCCAGGAGACTGGTCATTTCACTTCTCCATGAACAAAACATCTGTTCCTTCCTGGAGACAGGGCCTCCTCAGCCCCCTTTGGACTCTGCAGCTCTGGTATCTCCCCCTCCCCACTCTGCACAGCTATGCAAACAAAGGCATCTTTGCGGGACGAATGGCGAATGGCGCTCATATTTAATAACCCTCAAATCTGACTCCACATGTGGCTATTGTTAGGTAGATTTAGCCAGCAATTATGGAGGTACCTCCTTCCTCCTCAGCAACAATCTAGGCCCTTAATCCAGCTAAGACCCAGAGACTTTAGGGTTGAGCTCACTGAGATGAAGGTACCAGCTCAAGCTGGCCTGCTCCGGGCTGGGGGAGCTGGAATGCAGACAATGGCTCTCCAAAATGTACTCCTTCTTGCCAGCAAGAAAATAAAGGGGTGGGGGGCATGGGGCAGGCAAAGAAGGGACTCTCCGGCTGAAGTCCCCATGATAACTTGACTTTCAGAGAATTCGCATGGAAAGCTGGCACAAACGGTTGGATTAAGAATTGAAGAAGAAAGCCAACAGGCCCCATGGAAGCCCCAAGCATGGCTGAGGCTGGGGAGGGCCCCGGCTCCTCCTGAAAAACTGTAGCCCTGGCCCCTTCTCTAACAGGAGCCAATCCTAATGCCTCAGCTCCACAGGTAAGCTGCCTACCATATGACCAGGGGAGAAGATAAGTTTCCATTGGGAAACAATGCTGGGAAGATAGGACGGGATTGTAGGAAGAAGCTTAACACTGTGCCTCAAGCATGCCAAGTGCATCTCCACCCCCAGAACCTTTGCCCCTGCTATACTCCCCCACCCCCGACTGCCCTACTGCCAGGCCTGCCCTGCCTCCTCTCCACTGTCAGGCTCCCTCCCTAGATGGCCCAGCTTTGAGCTTTCCACTGCTTCCCCAGAGCTCAGTCTCCCATGACAGCACCCATGCTGTCTGTACAGGTTTCTGGGGCTCAGAGCAAAGCCCATTTGTCTTCAGGGGCATCAGAAGAGGCAGAGAAATTGGAAGGCTGTGACTTCTCTCTGCTAGCCTGGGCTGCCTTCATCAGGCCAGCCTCCACTTTATAAAGGAAGTTCTTGGGGTTCCAGGGTGACTCAGCTGGTCAAGCATCTGCCTTCAGCTCAGCTCATGATCCCATGGTCCTGGGATGGAGTCCCACATTGGGCTCCCTGCTCAGCGGGGAACCTGCTTCTCTCTCTCCCTCTGCTCCTCCCCCCACCCCCACATCATACCTACCCCCCCTAAAATAAATAAAATCTTTAAAAAGGAAGCCCTTTCTCACTGTGCCAAGGTCAGAGGATGGAGTGAGCTCAAGGGACCGGGAAGTTGCATGGCCTGGGCTGGGAGGCCCCTTGCTATAGGTCCTGCAGGGCACTAAGTAGAGGCTACTCGAATGAGTCTGCAGCTGCTCTGAGCCCTGCAGGACAACTAGGGTCTAATGGTTCAGCACCTGCGTGGCTCCCCAGCATTTCGAGCCTGGATTTTCCATCCAAGTTTTCTAAGTAGTATTTGGTTCTGTTTTATCACAAAACAATAACAAAAACCAGTTAGTGTCAACTGTCATCTTGGCTAAAGGTCCCAATTTTGTTCTAATTTTTTTTTTTTATTTATTTATGATAGGCACACAGTGAGAGAGAGAGAGAGGCAGAGACATAGGCAGAGGGAGAAGCAGGCTCCATGCACCGGAAGCCCGACGTGGGATTCGATCCCGGGTCTCCAGGATCGCGCCCTGGGCCAAAGGCAGGCGCCAAACCGCTGCGCCACCCAGGGATCCCCCAATTTTGTTCTAAAGAGGTACAGGGCCAGGAGGCAGCACTGACTGGGTGTCTCACCCCTGCCAGGAAGAAACCATGTCAGAGCTCACACACACCTTCACATAGACTCTAAGAACAGTGGCTTTGCAAAGCACGGACCTGGATTCCAATTCCAGCTTCACCACATAGGGCTTGTGTGACCCTGGGCCAGTTACTGCATCCCCTAATCCTTAATTTCCTTATCCACAATGTGACAATTACATTCATACCAAGTTTAGGGGGTCATCATGATGAGTGAACACGACGAGCTCTATGCAGTCATTCTCCAAGTGTAGACCCGGGACCTGCAGCATCGAGCGTCACCTGAGGATGTGGTAGAAATGCAGATTCTCAGGCCCCATCCCAAACCTACCGAATGGGATCCTCCAGAAGCAGAACTCAGCCATCTGTGTTTGCTCCCCTTTCCAAGTGGTTGTGATGCACACACTAGTTTAAGAATCACCCACTGATGCAGGAAAGCTGCTTAAGCATCAGCACCTGGCGAGCAATTTCCTGTCCAGCTCTCTCCCTTCTCCCCTAATGACCCAAGGCCCAGAGAGGTCAAGCCAACTGCCCAAAGTCAAACAGTTAGAAGCCAGGCACCATGGCTCTGGAGGCCACAGCCCTCCCACTGCACCCTACTGTCTCCCACTGAAAGCGCACACCCAGAAATGAAGGTAGGATTGGAGCGATCTCCACGGGGCCAACCAGAGGCTAGGAGCCATAAATGCTTCCCACAAACCTGCAAGGATAGCAAAGAGAATAAGAAATGAAATGATCCCTTCTAAAATATGAGGGTGCAGAGCCTCTCCAGCCAGAGATGCCTCCCTTCCTCAGGAATAAAGGACATGGGATACACATACCGAGGGTTCACCTGGATGTGGCTGCCGGCCGCTCCCTAGGGAACAGCCAGCCACGCTCACGGCACCAACAGCAGCTATCTGAGCTGTGCACATAAAGGCATCAATTTAAGTACTTCTCAAACGTGAAATTGAAAACATAATTACCAGTGAGCCCAGAAGCTTGGTCATGTCCTCTCCGGGACTCCATTTCTCTAGCCACACAGAGACTGCTCGGTGCCAGGTGCCCAGTGCGTTACAGCTTTGGGAAGGGCTGCTTTGTCTCCTTCACCTGCAGGTTGGGCTGAGGCCCCCATACTTTTCATGCCTTAATGCAGACCTCCTCCCCACCCCCCTGCCCCTGCCAAGGACAGGGTCCTTATGGCTTCCACTCCCCGGAGTCTGGGTGTCCCATGCACCAACCGTATGCAAAGCACTAACCACATCTCCAGCAAGAACCCAAACAAGCCCAAGGCTCAGGCTGACAGGTGGAATGGGGTTTGGTGGAGAGGAGTGGTGCTTTCTGGGAAAGCATCTCACAGAGAATTCACAGAAGGCATGGGCATGACTGCTGCTCCGCTTCCAGGTCGCACCACGTTACCTAAAGGTAAAGAGCCCTGTGGGTTTCTCTTTGCCTCCAGGAGATGGATCCCAACTAAGTTTACTCTGCCTCAACACTCAACGCAATGCCTGGCAAACGCTAGGCTCCCAATAAATGCTTATAACAAAGGTACCAGATATTCATAAAGCAACATTCTCGGTACACCACATCCTCAACTCCTGTTAAATATCCTTGCTTCAATTGAACCCATGAAGCTCCTCTCCTCACCAGCCTGCCTCAGGACTGGCCACCCCACATGAACGGGCTCAGCTTGCCTTTACTCACTACACTGCCAGCCACACTGATGGTTTTCATGCGACAAGAGAGCCAAGCTCTACACTACCTCAGGGCCTTTGCATATGCTGTTCTTTCACTCTCTTGTGTTTTGTCTGACTGTGCTCCCCCTCCAGTGAAATGTCAGGTCCAGTGAATCAGGACCACTGCTGTTCTGCTTACCCCTGTGTTCCTGGGACCCAGCACACTGCAGATACAAATTAAATCTTTTTAGAAGTGGTGGCTGAATGAGTAAATGAGTTCACAGAGAAAAAGACAGAAAAGCAATGTTAATAATAATCCGAAATGAATGAGGAGAGTGACAGCATTCCATGATTGTGAGAGGGGTGGGGTGCAGGCAGGACAGGTCCCTGCCTCCCTCCAGGAGCCTGGCTGAGGGCTGACAAGACTATCATGGGGGCTTTGCACATATGGCAGACAGAGAATGGCCCTGGAGGGTCTGCCAGACTGATGACCACATTCTGCCTTGCTCGTCACCAGCTACTCCCCAGTGAGGGCATTCACACAGCCAGTGGGCCAAGGCCATCATGTGCAGCCTGGAGGCTAAGCCCTAAGGAGGGAGACCTTCTCCTTCCCAGACAACCTGTCCCTTCTCAAAGTCTGCTGTAAGTCAAGGTTAGCGGCAGGGGATGCAACGGGCATCAATAAGAAGGAAGGAGCCCTTGGCACTACTAGGTTGGCTCCACCAAACAGGCCCTCAGCAGGAGCCTGGTCTTGTGTGTTCCTACTGAAAAATAACAAACAAAAATACAGCTCAGCTCACAGGGCTGAATTGAGCTCCACAGGTTGAGCTCTATAGGTACAGGGCACTTAGAGAGAACACAAGACCCTCCACCTCACCCGCAAGCATAGATCCCAGCCAGTGCTTCCAGTTTGTGCATTTCTCTAGGCAGATGTGTGCCAGACTGGGCTGGACTATCACAGTAACATTTGCCTTTCATGGGAGTCTGAACTTCTCCTTCCCAGACTTAGAGTTGAAACAAGCCATGATGGATGTTCATGCTAAGAGGAAGACTAACAGCTGGTCATCATTTATTTATGCAAAGAACCTCATGCAGGGAGCGTCTTCCATACACCACGCTGCCAACTAAAACCCATTCTGCTACCACGCAGAGGCCTGCTGCATGCGGCTTCCCATGAAACTAGAACCATTGCCTCCAGAGCTTCGCACGCCGCAAATGCCATACTGAGGAGGGGAGGAGGAGGAGAGGCTCTCCCTGGCCCTCTCTCTGTCCTTACTCCCGCTGGGGCCTTAAGCCAGGGTATTTATAAGCAGCTCTGACTGCTTGCAGCCAGTGAGGTCCATTAGTAGGATGTAAATAGCTCTCTGCTCTTCAAAGGCTGGTTGAGCCATTCTGTGAGGTCTGAGTCAACCCTGCCAGAGTCTCGCTTTTCAAGCCTTATTCATCTTCCTGATAACTTCCATAAAGGGCCAACCCGCCTTTTTGGTATGCTGGGCCTGCCAACAGTGCCCCAGGGAGGTTTTTACAAGAAATTGGATTTGCTGGGCTCCTACTGTGTGCACAGCTCCATCCCAGTCACTCTGGGGAGAGGAAAAAAAAAGAAACACGGTCACTAGTTCCAAGGAACAAGGCACACAGGCATAGGAACTACTATAGGTCAAAGCACAAACAACCCTGAGAAATCAAACTGAGAGTGCCCTCAGGCATGGCAGGGTGTCCACACACGTAGCCCTTGCTGTCGGAGAGACTGGGCTTTGAATCCACTTCTAAGAGCTGTTCAGTCTTCCAAGAGTCCAAAATCCCATAGCAAATTAGCCTCGTGGAGAAGACTACCCAAAAACACAGAGCCAGACAGGCCTTGGTCTAAGGAAGCTCTGTCACTCAGGGAAACTGAGTCTGAGCCACAGCTCAGGACAAGAGGGTCAGGACAAAAGGTGAGGGGTGTAGGGAGACAGCAGCTTATTGGCAGCAATGCCCTGTCCTAACTACAAGGGGGTGCCCGGAGGAGAAAAGCTTAAGCCTTGTACTATGACAGGTGACTGTCCCTGGCTTCTGTCTCAAGCACTTTCCCACCTTTCATTTCAGGACACTCTCACAGCTACCCTGTGGGGCATGTGAAAGGGTAGGAGTGTCATCTGCAGTTTGCAAAGAAAAATATTGAGGATCAGAGAGGCTAAGTGATTATCCAACATCACACAGCAAGGCACAGGCAAACCTAGAACTCAAACCTATCTTCCAATGCCTGATTCTATCCTCATGGCCTTCCTGATTCTGTCCTCATGGACTTCTTTCCCCACATCTGCCAAAAACCAGGACGTTCAGATGGCTAAATATGTTCTTCAACCCAGAAAAACTTTCAACCGAGCATGAGACCCCCGTGGGAGCAAATGACATATTGCATATGGCAACTTCCCAGATGTTGCCAAGATGGCAAGAGAATTTCCAGGATGAAGGCAACATTTTTAAGATGGAAGCAACTTAAGTTTTGTCAAGAGGGAATGGCAAGATAAACTATAATATGCTCACACTGTGGCATACCATTAGCCACAAGAGAAGCATGAGGTTGATCTTGAGGTCCTGGCATGGAAAGAACACCAGGACGCTGATGGGTGAAAACCATGAGCTGCTGAGTGAGGCATGATATATGATCCCATGCATATTTTTAAAAAAGCATTGAAAACAAAACCACATATTGTCTCTGGATTCATAAACACATATGCAAATGTATCAGAAGACATCTGGCAAGATCCACACTCTATCAATTATCTCCCACATACCCATTGCAGATCTACTCTCTACCATGTTCTGTGCCCCGGGAGGCCAGCTGTATGGATGGCATTACTGATTTGCCATGCCTCCCAGCCAATGGCGAGCACCAGCAGGAGATGATAGGAATGGAAGAGGACAACACTAAACCATGAATTCTTCTAGCTCTCACCTATGAAATCTCCAAAAACTGTCCATATCCCTCAACCATAGATCATAGCTTTTTTCAGGGTGTACCACTCTCTTCTCCCAGGTTCCGGGGCCTAAATTTGAGAAACGCCTCTTGCTATAGCGAGCCCTGGGGTGTCGTACTATGTTTTGTGGGTTCCCCATAACCTACATATTGTTCCTCTATTAAAGCCTCCTCAAATTACCCTAGTTAGAATGTTCCATCTGTTTTCTCCTAAGATAAAAGCCAAACTGGTAACAGTGGTCAGTGCGGAGGGGGGCGGGGAATAGGAAGAGAGAGGGAGAGCATCTGAGGCTTAGTGATCTACCGGGACTTTAACCTTTTCAGTAATTACATACGGTGTGCTTAGTTCTTACTGGAGGAAGTTTCAAGCATATTAAAAAATGGAGAAAATACTCTTAACAAGATTGCAGGTATCCATTACTCAGTGTCGACAGCCAGGCCATGACCAATGTGGTTTCATCTATGGCCCCAGACACTCCACACTGTGGAGTGTTTTAAAGCAAATCCAGGACATCATACCATCTGTGAAATTTTAGAAAAACTATATTTCTGTATTGCCTGAATTTTTAAAAATTAATTTAAAACAAAGGAATTCTCAAAGCTAGAATTTTGAGGGTGAGGAGACTGTCCTTGTTTTTAGTTTGGGCCCAGATCAAGGCTTTTCCCTCTGCCATTTGTCCTAGTCACATAGCTTAGAGGCTGGCCAGGTGGCTGCACTGGTCCCTTCACTGGGCTGGGGGCTTGATCAGCCCTGGATGTCCCTGCCAACCTGTCCTACATGTGGAGGATCTTGTGATTACATAGAGCTACAAGAATACTTCCCACTGAGCATGAGCTTTAGGATTTTGCTCAGATTAGTATTCTGAGTTTTTTTTTCTACTTTAACTTTTTACTGAAGTGCGACTTTATGTTTGTGAGCTTCATTCTATGTTATCACAGAGAGTTGTATACTATTCATTTTCATTGCAGCTTAGTATTCCACTGTGTGAAAAATGTATATATAGATACATACACACATACATACATAATACATATATATTGCAATTAATTTATCCATTCTATTCTTTTTAAAAATATTATTTTTAAAATTTATTTACTCATGAGAGACACAGAGAGAGAGGCAGAGACATAGGCAGAGGGAGAGGCAGGTTCCCTGTGGGGAGCCTGATGTGGGACTCGATCCCAGGACTCCAGGATCATGACCTGAGCCTAAGGTAGATGCTCAACCACTGAGCCACCCAGGTACCCCCTATCCATTCTTTTCTTCTTTTTTTTTAAAGACTTTATTTATTTTATTCATAGAGACACACAGAGAGAGAGAGGCAGAGACACAGGCAGAGGGAGAAGCAGGCACCATGAAGAGAGCCTGACGTGGGACTTGATCCAGGGTCTCCAGGATCACGCCCTGGGCTGCAGGCGGCGCTAAACCACTGCGCCACTGGGGCTGCCCTCCATTCTATTCTTGATGGAAATTTGGGTCATTTCCAGTTTAGAGCTATTAAAAATGTTGTTATGGGCATTCTAGCACCTTTTTAAATGTTCATATGCATTCATTTCTGTTAAGTATATAGCTAGAAGGGAAACACTGGATCATGAGGAATACATTTAACCTCGGTACATACCAACAGTTGTCCAAAGTATATGTCATTTCTAGTATTCAACATCCTTGCCTACACCTGGTTATCTCTCGAGTTTGGTTTTTTTTTTTTTTTTTCCTTAAACAATCGAGTTTGTTTTTGTTTTTTTATTCTACTTTTGTCATTCTGGTAGATGCAGTGTATTTCACCATGCTTTTTATTTGCATTTCCCTGATGACTAATGAAGCTGAACACTGTTTCTTATGTTTCTTGCCCATTGGATATCCTCTTTTATGAAACATCTTTTCAAGTCTTTTGTATACTTTTCTGGTGGGCCATCTTCTTTTTCTTAACAATTTGCAAAAATTATTTATATATTCTGGATGCAAGTCATTTGTCAGACATAGGTCTGACATTTGAAAGGTCTTCCATTCTGCAGACTGGCTGTTCACCTTTCTAATAGTGTCTTCTGATGAAGTTTGTAAGTTTAAATGAATTGATTTATCAACTTATTTACTTGAATGGTTAACAGTTTTTATGTCTTATTCAAAAAATATTTGCTTACATTGCTCTCATTTTTTTATGAAGATTCCTTTTTAAAAAATATTTTTTATTTTATTTATTAGAGAGAGCCAGAGTACACAAGCAGGGAGAACAGAAGAGGGCAGAGGGAGAAGCAGGCTCCCCACTGAGCAAGATCCCAATGCAGGGCTTGATCCCAGGACCCTGGGATCATGACCTGTACCAAAGGCAGCTGCTAACCAATTGAGGCACCCAAGCACCCCTGAAGATTCTTTTTTTAAAGATTTTATTTATTCATGAGAATACACAGAGAGGAGAGAGAGAGAGAGAGAGAGAGGCAGAGACACAGGTGGAGGGAGAAGCAGGCTCCATTCAGGGATCCCGACGTGGTACTCAATCCCGGGTCTCCAGGATCACGCCCTGGGCTGAAGGCGGTGCTAAACCACTGAGCCACCCAGGCTACCCATTAAGGAAAGAAAACTATCAGAAATTGAGTAAGAAAAACCCTAGGAAACCGCTAACAGAAATACCGAATCAGCAGCTCCAAGAAGCAATTAATATGTGGTTTCCTCACTAGAAACACCACCTCCTGATTTTTGTGATTCCTTTATTAGCAGCCACTTAGAAGAACCCAGGCTCTTCTCACCTGTAAAGGTACAGACAGAAAGCTCAGACTGAATTCATCCCCATCAAGAAAAAAAAAATGTAAGAGTTCAGAGTACTTCTTTGTATGCTTAAAAAAAATTACTGAAAACTTAATGTTACACCAATGGCCAGCAAAAAGATGAGAGCAGAGATTCTTGAATCATAGGAATAGTAAGGAAATGCCAGTGCTAAAATTGTAATAACTTCAGGATAAGCGTGCAGCTTTGTTTGGTTGGTTTTTTGTTTTGGAGGTTTTTTATGGTTTTCTTTTCAAATTTTTATTTAAATTCTAGTTTGTTAACAGGGTAGGTCTTTTTAAGAAGAAGAGGAATTCTCTTTCTATAGAAAACTCCTCTCACCCAGGACAGGTCTGCATCCCATCTGCATGAAACAATCTCTAAAAACTTCCACCACAGGGCCTTTCTCCTACAGAAAATAATATAAACATGACTAACACATTTAGTGATACATTTATCCATAGTAATACATTAATCCAAGTAATTTTAAAAGCATTTGTTGAAGTGACAAAAGTTCCTTTGAAAATCACTATCTTCAGGCAGCCCGGGTGGCTTAGCAGTTTAGAGCCGCCTTTGGCCCAGGGCATGATCCTGGAGACCCGGGATTGAGTCCCACATCAGGTTCCCTGCATGGAACCTGCTTCTCTCTCTGCCTGTGTCTCTGCCTCTCTCTCTCTCTCTCTCTCTCTCTCTCTCTCTTTCTCTCTGTCTCTAATGAATAAATAAACAAAATCTTAAAAAAAAAAAAGAAAATCATTATTTTCACTGTTAAGTCAGCAGTAAGAGTGTAAGGTAATGGTCAGCTCCTTAATCCAAATAACTCCTCATGCCTAAAAACCAAAGGGGGAAAAATGCTGCAATCAAGACAGGGAAAAAACAAGCCACATACACAAAACACCTATACATGTCCTACATGTTCAGCATTATTAGTTGGATAATACTATGAATTTCAAGTAATATGTAAGCAGAAAGAGGAGTACCAAGTTCCAAAAGAGCACCTACCATTGCTGTAGCTCTATGGATACAGACAGCAGAAAAAGGGAGTCTTAAGAACAAAAGGAGAGGGGCTGCCTGGGTGGCTCAGTTGATTAAGTATCTGCCTTTGGCTCAGGTCATGATCCCAGGGTCCTGGGATCAGCCCCACATCAGGCTCCCTGCTCAGCTGGGGCCCTGCTTCTCCCTCTGCCTGCTATTCTCCTTGCTTGTACTCCCTTTCTCTCTCTCTAATAAATAAAATCTTAAAAAAAAAAAAAAAAAAGGGAACGGAAGAAAGAAAGAAAAGGAAAAAAGGAGAGGGGAGTAGAGAACATAGTTGAAACACATATTCATCCCAGAAAGGGAAAGTACAACCTAAACACAAAATAATTCTCAATTATATCCCAACAAAGCTAAAAACCACCACCACCCGGTGCAAAATAATGAACTTAAGTCTGCAACTTAACAGGTTACAATCCTGGATGCAGGGAAGATACCTGAAAGTGAGTAGGGTTGGAGGTGGCAGTCAGAGAAGTATGGCTTCTCAGAGGAGAAGGAAATAAATGAACAAGAGGTGTCACTCCTTAGACATGTGGCAGTCAAGAAAAAGAAGGCAAAGGGGAAAACCAAGAATCCTCCAGAAAAAAAAAAAAAAAATACACCAGGCCCTCCCTCTCCCTCCCTACTCCCAGAACTACTCATTCATAACTGCAATTCACTATATCGACAGAAGAGGGCACCCTTGAAACAGAAACCTTCTCCATAATAATGCCTAGGGCTGGGTGAGAGAAAAAAAAAAAAAAATCAGACTAGTTTCATACTAAGTTCCTATACGAAGAAAAGGTAAAACATAAAACATTTCAGCTAATGAAAATTCTACCCCAAACAAAATCAACCATGAAGGAGAACAAAACTATAAAGTAACATTTCAAACTGAATTTACTATTATAAAACAAGCATGTGAAGATTAAAAAAACAAACAAAAACCCCTACATTCACATATAAAATCTATGAATAGAAGAGGACCTAGAAAATCAAGAAGAAATTCAATGAGGGTTTGTCAAGCTCAGGGGAAAATTTTTGAAGAAAAAGTCAAAACTATTTCAGGAATAAAGAATAAATTACAAGGTGCCCAAGAGGGAGTAGAGCCAAATGAAAATCTAATAAAAGACATGGAGGAAAGGTAGTAAAACAAAGATGAAATAAAACAAGATGAAAATGAGTTTAAAAAGGGAAAAGGATCAGCGAGAAAGGAGATGAAATGGAAGGCAGGCAAAGAAGGTCCAACATATGTATAATTGGAGTCCATGAAGCAGAAAAGCAAAACAATGGAACAGAAATAATATTTAGAGATATAATCCAAAAAACTCTCCAGAAATAATATCTTAAATCAACATACTGAAGAGGCCTACTGTGTGCCTTCGAAAAATGATCTGAAATTATCACCTCTCACATGTATCTTAGTAAGACTACTAAATTCTAATGACAAAGAACAAAATCCTCAGGACCTCTAGGCAAAGTCATCAAATACTTATTCAGGTAGGAAATGTAGGCTGGCATAGACTTCCTAAGAACAACACAGAGAACAGGGCAGGAGTGTGGCAGCATTTTCAAGATATAAGGAAACAGAGTTCAAGACAAGGATTGTTCATCCAGTCTTCATCCAACCAAGCTTTATCCTACCAAGAGATAACTGGGGGAGCTTCAGCAAAAGGATGATGGTGATCATTTTATGCAGTTACAGAACAAAAAAAAGCATGGGCCAAAGTAACAGAAAAGTGTGTAAACATTATATATTCTGACAATGAGTAAAAAATATAACCTTAAAAATGCTAAAAAGGGGGAAAGAAAACTATGACCAGTGATGTTGCTTCAGTTACTGGTCGGGGTCAAAGGGTACCACTCAAAATGGACAATCCAGATAGTAGACACTTAAGAAAAGGAGGGATTAAGGGCAACATAAAAGGTATAAATACAAAGGTAACCACTAGATCAAAACTACAAACTTTTCTAAATACCAAAGGAATTTTTAAACAATGATGAAAATACATTAAACTCAGTTGAGAACTCAATCAATAGAATACACACAGTTCTATGCCAGCCCTAAGGAATCCAGCACATTCCTTAATGCGGAAACACCAGAGGCCGTCCCCATGCAGGAAGGAACAAGACCCAGGTACCCACTTTTCCACTACTAACATCGTGCTGCAAACATTAGCTAATGCAATCAGATAGGAGAACAACAGTAAGAGCCTTGAGAATTGGAAAGTAAATAAAGCAAACTTTACTGCGAAGGACATGATAGTATACCTAGAGAATCAGAGATGAAATGATAAAACCAACTCAGAATTTCTCAGAATCAGTGATAAATCAGAACCCCTCTACACTCTTAGAATTTTTAAGGACCTGAAAGAGCTTGTGTTTATGTGGGTTATATCTATTGGTATTTACTGGATTAGAGATTAAAGCTGAGGAAATTTTAGATATTTATCAATTTATGTGTAAGCAACAGTAATGACCATGTTAACACAAATACCATTTTTAAAAACTAAGCATAAACAAAAACTTTCAGTGATAAGAAGGACATTGCTTTACATTTTTACACATCTCTTCATTGTTGAGCCTGCCAGAAACAGCTGGATTTTCATTCTGCTTCTGCATTCAATCTGTTACAAAATCACACATTATGTAGATTCTGGAAAACTCCACTGTACACTCAGGAGAGAAAGTTAAAAGGGAAAATTATGTCTTAGTATTATTATGAAAATGGTTTTGACCTTGTGAATCCATTAAATGGGTCTCAGGAACCCCAAAGGAACTCCTACCACATAGTGAGAGCCATTGAATTAACTCCAATAAGAAAATAACAGTGCAGTCACAGTATGCAAAATTAACAGCAAGGGTCAACAGCCTTCATAGGCACAAATAATAATCAAGTATAAGATACAGCAAAAGAGAAATGCTTCATTTACAATAGCAGCAGCAAAAATAAATTACTTACAAATAATCCTAAAAAGACATGTTGAAAGCCAATATGAAGAAAATCCTAATGCACTCTTGAAAAGCACAAAAGTAGACTTGAACAAATGGAAAAGATACCCCTTGTTCATGGTTGGGATGTCTCAATATCATTAATGTGTCACCTCTCCCTAAGTTCATTTATAAACTTACTATTGTCCTAAAATTTTTTTTTCCAATTTAGCTATTTAAGCAAGAGCAAACGAGCAAGCATGAGCAGGGGGAGGGGCAGAGGAAGAGGGAGAGAGAGAATCCCAAGCAGTCTCCTTGCTGAGCATGAAGCCCAATGCAGGGCTCAATCTCATGATCCTGAGATCAAGACCTGAGTGAAAAGCAGGAGTCAGATGCTCAATCAACTGAGCCACCCAGGAGTCCCTCCTGATAAAAATTTAAAGATTTTTCTCCTGCAGCTTCATAAGTTGATACTAAGGTTCCCACTGATAAACTAATGTGTACAAATAGGTAGGCAAATAGTGAAAAAGGAACTAGCCCTGCCATATATATTCATAAATATTACAAAGTCTCAATCATCAAAACAGTGTGGTAATGGCACATAAAGAGATAGACTAATGGAATCAACTGCAAAGTCTATAAATAAGCCAAACTATATGTGGAAATTTAGTGTATCATAAAGATGACATCACAAATCACTCAAAGATGGATGTTATAATAAACGGTATCGGCACACTAGATAGATATTTGTAAGAATATAAAAATTAGATCCATTCCTTACATCACATACAAAAATAAATTCTAAATGGACTAGAGATTTAAGTATGAAAAACTGAATCATACTAGTATGAAAAGAAAATATGAGTGAAAAAAAAATATGAGTGAATTCTGTCACTTGATTGTAGCAAAGCCTTCTAATTATGAGTCAAAATTCTGATGAAGTCAAATAAAAAAATCTTAATCTTGACCACAAAATATTTTTTTAAGTTTTGCATGGCAAAAAAAAAAAAATGCAAGCAAACAAATATACAAACAAACAAAAACACCACAAGCAAAATCAAAAGGCAAATATCAAACCGGCAGAAAATAATTACAACATCGATCACAGATTAAGAGCCACATATCTTTAAAAGATCCCAAAATCCAGTAGTAAAGGGAGTAAAGACATTAACAGTCAATTAACCAAAAAGACATTAAAATGCTTCTGAAACTTAGAAATGTTCCACCTTACACATTATCAGAGAGATGCAAATTAAGACTTCACTGACACACAATTTTTCACTTATCAGATGAAAAATTGGCAAAAATTCAAAAATTTGTGATACACTCTGTTGGCAAAGCTGTAAGGAAACAAGTAGTCTCATATACTACTGGTAGGAATGCACATTACAGGACCCCTATCAAGGAATTTGGCAATACTAACAAAACTGCAGTATTTATTTACCTTGACTCAGCAATCCTACTTCCAAGAAATTACCCTAATGATACACCACCACCAATAAAAATATACACACATAAAACATATTCATTGCTGCATAATACTGGAAACTACCTAAATTCTCAAACAGAGAATACTAGTTGAAAAGAAACTCATACATACATACAATGGAGGATATGCTGCTGTAAAAGTATGGGGAAAATCTCTACGAACAGATATGGAATGATTTCTAGATCTAGAATATATAAGGTATAAAACACAAGATGCCAAAGAATATATATCATATGCTGCCTTCTGCACAAGGAAGAAGGGAATATAGGATAATTTGCACAGGCTTGCTGATTTTTGCAAAGAAGGAACACAGGAAGGCAAAAAAAAAAAAAAAAATAAGTTCCCTGTGAAGGATAGGGCAAAAGACAATAAAAGGGGTATGAGAAGGGATGACACTTCTCTGAGTACACTTTTCTATAACTTTGACTTTTGGAAGCATCTTCATATTCTATATAATCAAAACTAGGACTATCAAGGATGAGGGGAAAGAAACTACAATGGAAGAAATGACTAAACTGACTAAACTGTATTTCAAATAAATCTAATTATGAGAAACCATCTAACAAACCCCAACTGAGAACCAGGCTGGAGAAGAAAAGAGTTAATCAAAGTAATTATGGAACACAGTACCTTGACCATATACCTTCAGCTAGAAGAGAAATGAGCTGCAGATTAATCATGAACTATCTTAACCAAGTTTGTTTTCCATAGAGGTATGGGTATAGCAATTTGCAATTACTTCATATATACTGCAGGATATACGTAGATGTGTGATATTGCTGGGAGCTGGGGTTCTCACTATGGAAGAAGAGAGACCCGAATATAGGGAAAAGAGAGGCGATTAGGAATGTATGGGATGGAATGAGTCTGAGGGTAGCAGTATGAAATCATAAAAAAATATATAGATGTACAGATATATATACATACACATACATATATACATACATATAGATAAAATTTCAAATATGTATATGTGTGTATATTTCAAACCTAGGATGGATGAGTGTGTGTATGCATATAATATATAGGTCTTAGACTTGAGGAGGTCTAGAAGCAAGGCCCTCTGGTAGCACTGGGCATACCCAGTGTTAGATTTGGGGCTTTAAATACCCTTCCCCAGTAAAAGCAACCAGGGTTCCCTTGCAACAATGCCTAATTGCAAGACTAGGGCAGGAAAGGTATACAAGGCAAGCCCAGAACATCTAGTTAGCATCAGAAAGGAAACTCAAAAGTCACTATGATGGCATGTCAAAAGGACACAGGAGGAACTAAGCTTGAAGGGTATCTCACTGGCTACATGGAAGACAATTTAAGCATCAAAATAAATACTGGCAGTAATAGATTAGAACCTGCGGGGTACAATAGGAATCTATGAGACCATATGGATGAAGCAACAGAAGCAACAAAGTAGAAGCAGAAAAAGGAGAGAAGGAAGAGGGAAAGGAAAGGAAGGAAGGAGGGAGTAGGGGTGGGGAGGGAGGGCTCACTCTTCATCAAAGGAGAATCCCCTCCAGTAAATGTGGACAAAGTAGTGGAACTGGAAAATCACCATCATCTGACCAACATGAAGACTGGCTGGGGCAAGAATTATCCATGGGTACTGATTTGCAGGGAGGAGAGGTGTGCGTTTTGATGAGGAGGAAGATATTTGCCCATCAAAATGTCCCCACGGATAACTGATTAGTTACAAAGGGGAAGGTAAACTAGACAGGGTAGTAACCAGACATCTTGCCCAAGAAATCCAAGTAAGGATCCCCAGTGAGAGGTAGACACAGAGTGTGTCCTGAAGAAACACAACAGACCAGCCAGGGATGTACAGTCTGAATCTAGTCATGAGAAAGCATCTGACAGGGATCCCTGGGTGGTGCAGAGGTTTGGCGCCTGCCTTTGGCCCAGGACGCGATCCTGGAGACCCGGGATCGAATCCCACGTCGGGCTCCCGGTGCATGGAGCCTGCTTCTCCCCCTGCCTATGTCTCTGCCTCTCTCTCTCTCTCTCTCTCTCTCTCTCTGTGACTATCATAAATAAATAAAAATTAAAAATAAAAAAAAATAAAAGAGAAAGCATCGGACAAACCCAATCTGAGGAACAGCCTACATTCTGATCTGTTCCTCAACAAAGCATCAGTGTCCTGAAAGGCAAAGGCTGAAGAACTGTTCCAAATTAAACGTTGATTAAGAAAGAGACCTGACAAAAATAAATAAATAAAGGAAAAGAAAGGAAAGAAAGAAAGAAACCTGACAGCTAAATGCAGTATGTGATCCTGGACTGGGTCCTGCACTGAAAGGAAAAATCTGGAATAGGCACCGTATGGGAGGGAGGCTTAACTATTCAATGGCAGGAGTTTCCAGTTCTGAAGGGGCCTCTTGAAATCTTGAGCAAATGCCCCAACATGTTCTTCCCGACAGCCATGTCACCTTCACTAATGAATAAGCAGGTGTTCCAGGGAGGGCAGCCATCCAGCGCCTGCAGGGGCCAGCCCTAGACTCGTCAACTTTAATCTGCCCAAAGCGTACATATTACTTAAATGTGCCCAGTCTTCAACATGGGAGGCACTTGGCAAGAACAGCCATAGGACCCCCTGGAGAAGCCCAGGCCATTATGGGACTATGGGTATACTCTTCTTCTTTGGACATGGCCCAAAAGGCAAAAACTCAAAACTCTCTGCAGCTAGAGCTCAATGACCTGT
Organism: Canis lupus baileyi; assembly: GCF_048164855.1. Classification (NCBI taxonomy): domain Eukaryota; kingdom Metazoa; phylum Chordata; class Mammalia; order Carnivora; family Canidae; genus Canis; species Canis lupus. The sequence continues at coordinate 24,466,043 of NC_132847.1, read as the reverse complement.
GTAGTTCTGGCCTCAGCAAGTCCCTGTGATCATCCCCCCAAATCGTGACCAGCCAACAGGAGCTGTCAGCAGCCACCCCAGTGACTCACCCAATACACATACAGAGAGAGGGAGGGGAAATGGGAAATGAGTGATCATTCGCAGTTAGTTGCATTTTTCTTCCTGGAGATTTATTCTGGATTATTGCATCTGACACCACTCATATACCAAGAATGGCTTTTGTGCAGAAAACAAAAGAAAAATGTGAGAGTGCTTTTGTTTTATGTTCTTAGAGATTTATTTAGTTGGATTATATCTGGCATCAGCATGCCCACAGCACCATGAGATTGTATTGGCAGAAAACAGGGCCGACCAAGCAAGGAGAGTGCATTTTCCATGTCTTCGAGTTGCTGCAGCAATTCCAGAATTTCACAACATTCTCTCCCACAGCCAGGTGAATACCAAGGGATTCCAATGGGGCATGCAGGGGTGAGGGAGAGAGGGAGAAGAGGGGGCATGGAAATTCAGGGAGAGGAGCCTGAGAAGTATGATGATAGCTGTCATCCCCTTGAATTCTTCCAATGTTCCAAGAGCATTTGTTCCTGTGCTCTTGAACCTCATTTGAGCTCAACATGCAGTGTGGGTTCGGGCTGGTAACAATGACCCCGGTTGAAGAGGTCCACCTACTGGAGTCCAAGCAATGCTCCGTTGCCTATGCCGACATCACACAGAGTAGAAAAGCGAGGCTGAATTTTATCTTGAAGATGCGGGTGACCCAAAGCACAGCCCCTCCCAGGAATTAAGCAGCTAATAGCACTGACACTCGACAGCCAGAACAAATACTAAGTGATGGCTTGACCACAAGCAACCCAACTGTCTCAAAGCCCATTTTCGTCTTCTCCTTCCCTTACAGAAGGATACTATGATGCATTTGCCAACTGATAATCCCAGATATTGCGGTGTTCTACAAAAACCAGTCTTATCAGTCCCAAATCCAAAGTGCCACAACAGCCTCACCACCTCTCTGCCTTTGTGAACCGGGGGAGCATACGTGTCTTCCTGAACAGCTCAGTTTCCCAACCCAAGAATGCTCCCACTTAAAAGACTTTTCCACACACCACATTTTTTTTTCACCAGCCTCTGGAACATGTTATCTCAGGAGAGTGCGAGTGAAAACCAATGAACTTGTAGCAGCTGGGGAGGAAGACAGAGTAACTCAGGCGTCATTCTACTTCGCTCCAGACAGGGTCATTTCCTACCCAGTGGCAGCAAAAGTCGGAAGCTAGCTGCACCCTAAGGCTGCCTAGGATGAGGGAGGGCAGCCGCCGTCTCAGCTCAGTAATGGTAGAGAATTCCTGACGATAAACTATTTTCTGTTTGCCACAACTCTGAAGAAAGGCTGAAAATTCCAGATGCCTAAAACTGGGGAAATGGTCCACAGCTCAGTCACCTGCTGCCCCTTCTGACACACCAACGGAGGCTAGAAGAAAGGCATTGGCACAGTCAGCAACTGCCAGCGGGTCAGTGGTAGGGGGCCCCTGGGGGCCCGAAAAAAACCTTTGCTGCCTATGGCTGAGGGTGAGAGTCCAGAATCCCAGAGTCCCCTCCACACTCAGCCCCGAACAATTCTCTTGGCGAAGCAGCTTCAAGCTTTGAGGGTCCAATAAGGCTGCTTACCGGACAGGTTGCCCTAGTTCTCCCAAAGCAGCAAGCTGCATGCCCTGATTTTAGAACACTGTGTGGCCACAGAAAGAAGTCAGTCTGTCAGAATTCCTCTGGAGAGATTGTGAATGGGGGACAGGGCAGCCAGCTGGCTAGCGGCCATTCCAAGCACAAAGGCAGGAGCCAGCGGTGCCAGGTGTGTTTAAAGTTCATCTTACCTTTGGTCCGCCAGTACCTGGGTGATGGACAGTATTGTGGGAAGGTGTATTCAGCCAGTAATGTATTTCTGTCAGAGTGGCTGGAAATGAAAGGGAGGTGGGATGGGAGGGAGGCTGCTTTTGTGCTGGGGGTAAATAACCAGCTGGCTAGGATTTTTTTCCCCTTTTCTTCATGTTCGCAGGGCTGGGAGTACTGGAGGTTTACGTACTTCTCCGGCATTCCTGCTTCTCCATAAAAATGTGAGTCCAGGCTAAGGAGGATTTTTGTCCCTCCCTTAGCTGGCCAATCTGAGCGATTACAGTGAGCCACTCGGCAGTTACCGAAAGCCCAGACCTGGCGTAACGAGAAGATTTCTGACTATAGGGTATCGCTCCATACAGAACTGCTCCAAAGGCAGTCGGCACCCAGGAGGAAACATGCCAAAGAATTTCTTCTACATTAAATTATGAGGTGAGCTGAAAAAACACAACTAAATCACCCCTAGTCCAAGGTTCACATGAGCCCCTTGACTAAGAAAATAACTTTCAGGGCTGGGTTCTCAGCAGCCATTTGGCCAAATACCAGAGTCCCTCTCCATGATTTCAGAGACCCGGAGGTAAGAATGTTTGGGCCTTAGGTGAGCCAAGAGACAATCACCTGAAAATAGACGCCCTTAGCTTTCAAGAACAGAGTGGTGAAAGGGTGTTGGGGTAGACACAAGTCAGCCAGATGGAAACAACCTTGACCTGTGTTGGCAAGACAAGGAGACCAGAGGGGTCCTGCCATGCCTTTGAGCAGAGTCAAGCATGGATGCCCTGCTGGGACTCAGATACTGTGCTTAATGCTCATGGAGGCTGCAGGCAGGTGGGGTTGAGGTTGATGCAGGCTTTGTGTATAAAACTACCACGGAATGAAAAAAGAAAGCATCACATCTCCAACTGGGCCATGGGCCGGTCTAGAGGCCAACAGCAGCTGTGACTCTTGGCCCCCTCCAGCAGGGCCTAGGGGAAAGCCAGGGCTCTAGGTCCCTCCCCAAAATAGGAACAGCCCCGCCACACACGGCCTCAGCCTTTGGTGAGGCTGAACCACACTGACATTTCCAAAGCCAGGCCAGATCGATTCCTAAGACTTGGTCCATTCAGGACCTCGAAAGAGGTTTACTTTTGCCCCCACATGATTCAGAAATGCAATAGTTACACTGCTTTGTACCCAAAATGCCCCCAAAAAGCCACCAAACCAGAGCCTCACTTTGTTAAAGACTGCCTTACAGAACTCTTGGCAAGTGAGAGCCCACTGTTGGTGGTGGGTTTCCAACATGCGAGCCTAAGAATCCACCCTCTAAGAACTGCTCACCTACAGTACTGGGGATGGTCGTCGTGCACTGAAAAGCCCAGGACTTCCAACAAGAAGGTAACTTACTCTAAGCCCTAAAGCTCCCTCACCTTGGCTTCTGACAGTGGGCTGAGGTGTCTTGTGCTGGTCAGCCCATCCACACCCCTATGAGAAAAGAAATGGGAGAGGCCTGAGCAGACCCCTCTGTCCAGGGGCAAGAGAACCAAGTAGGACAGGCTGACCTGGAGCCTCTGTTCCATCATCTCATGGCAGAGCAAGGGAACCACATCAGGGCACCTGGTCAAGTCTCCCACCGTGCCTCTTACACAGCACACACCAAGGCTTCCCCAGACACCGCTGCGGTGTGAGGATCCAAGGCACACAGGCTTCTTTTCTCAGCAACACCTTCAACCCTTGATTGGCCCCACAGCTGCCCGAGAGGCAGGGCAAGGTCAGGACAGGAGGCACCCCAGCAGGGCCCAGGGACATCATATTCCTGGGCAGGTGACTTCATTTGTAGCAGCCTGGCCAGACGGGGGCCCAGGGAACATAGGGGACCAGCCTTAGGAAGCTTCAGGAGACAGCTGCACATCTGCCAGCCTGCGGGCCTTGGCCAGGTCAGGGAGCGCCATAGCAGGCAAGTTACTCACAATTCTACAGAGTGTGGAAGCCAGGCCTGGTGGGTCCCACTGGCCAGCGGCTTCTCCCAGCGTCACCACCGCCGGCGGCCAACAGGTGGCAGGAGAGCTTTGGGAAGCACTCACCTGAGGGCCTTGGCTGGTCCCAGCACGGCCTGAGAATGAGGTATGAGGTGTAGCTCCAGCACTGGGGGACCCAGAGCGGGAGGGAGCGAACAGAGCGGCTGCGGGGGAGCCATGTGGCCAGGGGTATCCTGGGGGGCCTGGTGCAGAGAAGGCATTCTAGGACTGGAGCCCTGCATCTCCCCACCGGAGGGCCAACCTCGCTTGGTGCAGACCCCCCCAGGGGCCTGGGCCTAGGGCTTCCTGCCTCGGGGAGAAGGTTCCTCCAAGCACCTGCAGCACCCACTCCACCCCCGGCAGTCCCCCGGGACAGACCAGGGGCCAGGGCCAGTCCAGGCCAAGCTCATCCCCCATCCACACACAGGTTTCGAATCAAGGATCCAGAGGGGGAAGTAGCTGATGGAGAGAGACAGCCCAGAGATAGGGGGGTCGTGGCAGTCATCGGCACCCCATCTTACTTCTTGCTATAAGCGGTGATGATACAATTACATTTTTTGAGAACTGGAATGGCAAGAGAGGAATTCTTCCTCTTTATTAATAACTGTAACATTTCCTACCACCAAATTCCAAAGCTAACAGAGGGAACCCCCCGCAGCAATGCCACAGCACTTTGTTATGTACGGCCTCACACGTTACAGACAGTGAAAGGAATCCATCAGGTTTAATTGGTTCTGCTCTGGTCAGAGCTGAGGTCTCTAGAAGCCTCCCATATACTTTACAATTTTAAGTTTGAGAACCCTAAACTAATGATGTGAAACTAATGTAGTGTAACACCGAGTGCCCTCTCTGCCAGTAGGAAATAATTTCTGCAGTGCTTCTAAAAAACCAAACCAAACCAAACAAATAAATCAAATGATTTTACAATGTGGAAAAGCCATGAGCGGGCTGGGCTGTGGAGCTCTGTTTGGGGGAAGCAGGCGGTTTGGGCGGCTGGAGGCTGGAGCGTCTCAGCTACCGGCCACGAACAGCTTTGCTGGGCTCGGGGTGCCTGCAGCTGGGAGCTGCATTTGAGCCTCGGGCCCAGCACGCTCGGGAAAACAATCTGGACCGCAAATCCGAAATGACAGATTTAACAAATACGATTTCAGCTTTTATATTTAGGTTTAGAAAGATGATGGCGTCACCTGGGAATCACTATTAAATAATAAGCTTATAACGTTATCTGCCGATGGCAATACAGACCCTGCTTCAAATTAATTTTAAAACGAGCTGCTGATATGGCTTGTCCTTAGAAGGGAAACAAAGCTGGCGACTGGGTAGATTTAGGCAAGGGGCAAACGTAGAGAAAAGCACACAAAGTCGATCGGTCCTTTAGCTACCTGAACGACCAGAGGAGCCTTGTTAACCTTCAAGTTGGTTCTTTAAAGATTTACAAGTAAACTTTTTCCCCCCACACACACTGATTAGACTATATCATATTGGAATATTAAATGTTTAAATAACATTTAAAGCAGGCTCCAACTCTGACAGTTTCAGCTTCTCAGAAGTGCAGACGTTTTTTTAACGCGTTTACTTTATTGTGAAATTGCAATTCGTTAATGAAAGAGAATTGGTTGCATCTGTCTGTTTACAAGTTTTAATATCCACCAGTCATTTGACCAATGTAGAGAGCAAATAAATATTTCCCCCCCATGTCATTTTTTTAATTTCCCAGAAACAAGCGTTCCTTTATTATCTGTGACCTACTCAAATGAGAATTATTGTTAAATAGTTGCAGGTTTTTATACCTGCTCGAGTGTTTAGAGCCCAAAGCGCCATATTTCTCTGGAGCAGTTTTGTGGAGTTTAAGTGCAGCCTTACCTGCCTGCCTATCTTACAGTGCTCAGGGTTGGGGAACACATATCACTTTGGAAAAGATAAACAGGCTACCATAAAAGAGAGGAAATAAAGAACCAGTGAAGACGCCTTCGGTCCCAGCCAGCAGAAAGCGACTATTATCCTCGCGCGAGAAACTCCGCATGTATTTTGGAAAATGCAAACAAATAAAGAGGCAAACCCGTGGGGATTAAGCAAAGACTCAAATCATGCAACCAGCTGTCTGTCGCCCCGCGCCCACGTTGGACTTTAAGGGGGAAAGTTCACATAAAATTGAGTTTGCATTTATTGAAGAAATGAAGGTGATCCGAATCGACACTGACAACGTAGGTCGACACATCAATGATTATTTCCTCCCCCACCAGAGGGAAAGCCATCTATGGGAACTTTTGATATGTGAACCCTTGCGTTTCTGAGAGCAAAGGCACAAAAGAGAAGCCTTCAGCGCTGCTGTTTAGAGATGATTACAATTAGAGCTAATACCTGGCCACGGCTGATTTTTCCTGCCGTTCCTTCACCACTTTAACATCGGAAGCATGTGATCGGCCCTCCAGATGCCCATTATTAATTGCACGCTCTTTGATGTCTGAGCGTTGGTAGAATCGACAAAGGCATTAATGGAAGAAAATAGTGCCTCCTGAAAACTTCCCAAGTCGCTGACTGGTGCACACCGCGTGTCCCCCCCCTTCGTTCGTCTGCTCACCTTCGGCGGTGCCATGAAAACACCCCGAAGCCCAGACCTTCCACCAGGAGGTTCGGCAAAAGATGGATTTCAAAACTCGTCTAAGATTTCCACTTCCAGGGTGGGAGAAAATGACACGTTGGCTCATTCCAGAAGCATCTGTGTGCTCAGAAGTAACAAATTTCCAAAGTGCTTATGGTTCCGAAATTTGCACAAACATAACTTTAGAGAATGGAAGAAGGTCGCAGAGAGGAGGAGACAGGAAACAAAGGTAGAACACTTCCAGCGGACAAGTGAATCCAGGCCACCTTGTTACCAATACCTACGCTTCCTTGATGTTTATTTTCTCCCAAGAGACAACTTTATTTTTTAAAGGCTTATCATGAGTGAAATTGCTGACAAGAGGTACATTGCTTTTCTCAGGCAGGACTCAAATAAAGAGAGATATTGTTATAACACGGTTTCTTGTGTGCTATTTCAAAACAAACAGACTTTTGTTTTTACAAACCATTTATTTGGGGGGATTTATTTGAAGAAAAATTTTCCTTCGCAAAGAAAAATTTATAAAAAGCTACATGTGCAGATTACTTGACCCGCTGCCTATCATAACATCTTTACACATCTCAAGGATTTAGCACAGTGAAAAGGAAAAAAGCAGAGAGGTTTTAAAGGGCAGCCCGGCGCGGCTTGCATGGATGGCTGCCTTCCTATGCAGAGCTCAGGGATACATCCATCCCAGAAATATTTGTTTATCGTGAAAAAAAATCTTTGAGCCACCAAATATTGAATTCTTTCACATTTTTGGGCAAGGTCTTTTTGCCATCTGGAATTAGGTATTTTTCTGTAGCTTGTATTTTTCAATATTAGATTTTCTATCCTTCTCTGAAACCCTCTTCCAGCAGGGAGCTGAACAATCTCACCTTTCCAAAAATAGAGGGGGGAACGAGACAGCTAAAAATGAGAACTTTTAAAGAAAAAGTAATCTCTTCCAAGGAGGGAAGCTGAAAAAAAATTATCACACTGTTGTCTCTTTCTTGGAGCGAAACTAAGTAGCCTCCGACAGATCTCTTAAAAGAAAAAAAAATGATTGGGTTTCGCTATCGAAAATGATGCACAATTAAAAGTAAATATTTAAAAACCATCTTCGTGCTCTGAGGACAATCTGGGAAATTAAACATTCACAGCCAGGAATCTTGAAATCTCAGTTCTCCTCCTCATACTTTGCAGGAGTACAAATCAATGTGGAGATGGGAGTTTCCACATGTTTAAAGATTCCCTCTGCAAACACTATCACAGCTTCTATGCGTACAAGCCCCGCACATAACGACGTATTACCTAAACGTAAACCCTCTGAGTTCTCAGTAAATCTAAATATGTATGAAATTAAAATTGAAACAAGGAACAAGTCTAGTGTTAGTCCTTTCAAAATACTAATTTAATAACTCTCCAAGAAATAGAGTGTTTTAGGAAAGGCAACCCAGATGTCAGCATATAAAATCAAGCTATAAAGTGCCCTTCAAATATATTTCAATCATTTTTAAATATTTACATTTAATAAGGACAAGTTTTTATGGCGAGAGAGGTAATTACACTTATCATTAATGGAAAAATGTAGTTTTAATGGCTTGTATATTGATTCGCAAAGGTGAAGTAGTAACCTAAAATATGTCATTGTCCCCCCCCCCTTTTTTTTTTCTGTTCCAGCAATTTGTTGCTTTTTTGCAAAGGCAAAATATGAAATGCTAGATGTGCTGGTGTTAGGGTTGGCAGGGGGAAAAGCCATTGTTAAAAAATACATTCCCTCTCACACATTCTCCCCTCTTTTCTCGATGTCTCCTGTTATACTAAACTGAAACCCCAAGTATTTGTGCTTTGGGGGATAATTAGAAGAATCTTATCAGACTTTTATAGCCCTTCCTAATGAGGCTATTTATTTGGCAAACATTAGCCAGCAGAAGGATTAGTAACACCTTGATATGGTGCTACCCTCCTGCCTGCTATACACAAAAGCCTATCTTATCAACAGAACAGGCTTGGTGCAGGCAAAGCCGTGGCTTCTGAAAATTCACCAGGGGTCAGCCTTCATTAGTTAGAACTTCTGAGACCCAGGGCAGAGGCACATTCAGGTTTGGCCACTTTGAGGCCAGCAACCCTGATGTAACTAAGGGCAGCGGGTTGCTGAGTAGACAGGGAGGGGCAGGAAGCCCCAGGAATCATCTGGGTGGGTCCTGGGGGAAATATCACTAACATGCAGCATGCAGTTGCCCCAGGGAAGGGCCCCTGGCCTCCAAATCCCAGGGGCCTTCCTCTTTACAAGGAAATAGATCGACTTCGGGGATCTCAGAGAACAAAACTAAATAGGCTTTCTCTGCTCGTCCATGCCAGCTGGGAAAGCCAGTCAAAGGGAACTGGTTGGTTACCTGTCCCAAAATCCCTCCCTGCTACCTAATGCCCTCTTTATTTTGATGCTTTGACATAATCTCAGAGAAAGAGTATTAATTAAAAGTGATTTTAGAAGTGACTTAAGATGAATTCATAAATAAAATATTCTCACCTCTGGCAGGGAGGGCAAAGGGCTTTGCATGTCTGGACTGGGAAGTCCTGACACATTCTGGAACTCTCTAAGAAGGGCAGACTAGAGAAATAAACAAACCGTTCAGACCAGCTTTTCAAAATCCGCCAACGTGGAATTCCCAGTCCAAGGCTTCTGACTTCATTTTGGGCAACCTGGCTAGAAGGGACAGCCTTGAGGTGAGATGACAGGGGTTAGGTTTGCAAATGACCTAAGGTGGATAAATATTTGTAAGACACTTGGAGAGTTAACGAGCTACACAAGCACCCCAGCTACAGAAAAGGCCTCCATTCTGTCACTTAGGAAAATTTTCAGGGGAGCTAATGTTTCAAGCTCAAACCAAAATGTGGCCTGAAGAAGCAGACCCCCCAACGGGCCCATGGCCAGACTCCGAGTGGCAGATGATTTCATAAAAAACACTCCACCGTGAATTTGCCCCAGGAGAGGAATTTCTTTCAACTCTAGTTTCTGCCACAACCAAACAGCCCCTCTTCCGTCGCTGGTAAACCCACCTGTGGGTTCTGTCTCGGAATGCTAGGTGATCACTCCTTTCTGGCAAAGCCACTGGACCCTCACCATAATTCGAGGGCAAAAAAGACCGGTCTGGGGGGCTGTCACCCTCTTCCCAAGGCCAGGTCTTGACAATATCCAATCCTTGGAAGGCAGGAAGGACTCAAGGCTGTCGGCTTGGCCTCACTGTCTTTGTCTAAGACAGACACCCTAACCACAAAAACAACTCTTGCGATTGGCACCGCTTTCCATCACTATAGCAACCAGCGCTTCTAGAAAGGCTAATGCACTGGTTTGGGACTCACAGCCAAATTAACATGTCCGCAGCTAGGTTCGCTCCTCGCTCGTCCACTGCCCCTCCTCTGGAACCTTCAAGAGCTCAGGTCCAAGGGCAGCTGGATGGACTACATAGCAACGCAGGCCTACAGCTGCTGGATTTCTCAAAGGACGAGCTAGGCACCAATGCCCCAAATGCCAAGACAGGTGAACCCCTCCATGGCATCTGCTGGGTTCTGACAGCCACAGAATATCTGTTGGCCTGAGGTCTCCACAGGGTGAGGACAAACAGGAGGATAGTCTTGCATCCCTGTCATGGTTACAGTTTGGTCAGCAAGCATTTATTTAGGCTCACAAGGCCAGAGAAAGCCACCCTAGGCTCTTCTCACAAGGGGCACTGGGCTTGAGGTGCTCTGCTGTGGACACCAGCAGGCTGGGGAGGAAAAAGGCACTCGGGGCCCCTTCTCCCTGAAGTGGCTACACTGACTAGATGGTACTAAAGTGCAGATGTGTCCCAAAACTGTGGTTTCTTCCAACCACACAAGTTGACACCCACAGCTCCTCAAAGGCCTACTCAGCTTGATGGAGTGGACAGGCCAGTCCCTTGACTCCCCCACCCACCCCCAGCAAAAGCAATAAGGAAATAATAGGAAGGCTCAGGCCCAGCCTCTGGACCGTAGATGTGGGGGTTGGCAAGGATGCAAAGAACAACACAGTCTAAACGTTGGCCTCTTGGACACGTCTTTGGCCGCGTCAGTCTCTCGGTCTGGGTCAGGAATTCGTTCCCGACTGTCTGAGTCAGTAACAATTTGCAGTGAGGGCCTATTCCACAAACTGAGAGAGACTGGAGATGGGCTATTAGCTACAGCTCTTTTCATGTGGAATTACTTCTCCTGGCACTAATACGCCATCATTTGAAAGCCTTAACCCAAAGGGACGGGCGGCCGCCCCAAGCCCTGGCCGCCTGGACCAAGGCAGCCGTGTCCATGTGCTAGCTATTACCAGGTTGTTTGGTCCCGTCCCCAGTCGGCGTTTGTTGCTGTGCACGGAGAAACTGCTGTCAGGAAATGTTCTTTTCTAAATTACATAATTAGGGTATTGGGGAGTGCAGTGAAGGCAGATTAGGGGCATCACTTGTTCTTACTGCAAGCTATGATTCAAAGCACATAAGTAAACACTTAAACTACGTGAATGGTTTAATATTGATTAAACAATGACCTCCGAGACTAAACTCTGAGCATGGTAGGTAGAAGGAGCTGGAAGGAGAAAAAACAAAGCGTCAGCTAAATAGTTGCATTGATTTATAGAAAAGTGTGGACTTTGACCTGACAGATCAAAATCAGGATTTGGAATGATTACCTAAAATAAAGTCCTAGGGTTCACGCCACCACCACCCCCCACCCCCCGCCAGCCGGCCCCGGTCCCTGCAAGCCGATGGTGGGGCTGGGGGCTAAATGGTCAGGGTCGGGGGTTGGGGGGTCAAGTTCTTCCCTCAGAAAGACAAGCTTCTCACCCACACCCACTTCCAGAAATGGGGGACTCAGGCAAAGTGCCGGCTCAAGTTGCATTTCATTTATTGTTTCTAACTACGGGCCACGGACTTCAACTTGATTAGAAAATCGTGCTGACGCTTCCTGTGAAGTGTATCCTTAGCCCTCCAGAGAAACTCTGGGGGGAGTTGCCTGCACGCACCCACTTCCTCCAAACTCACCACTCACCACTCAGATGCCTGGGCAGGGGGAGGGCCTGCCCACCCACCCCACCCCACCCCACCCACCCCACACCCCCAAGAAACAAAAGCCCAGGGTATGAGGCTCCTGGGAGGAACCACAGCCTACCAGGGCAGGTTCCTCGAGTCCCTGGGAGCAGGGAGAGGGGGCAGGCCAGCTCTGCAGGGTGTGGCTTGGAGAATAGTCAACATCTCCACACTCATTTCTGGGCACCTTGCACCCAGCTGGTCACGGGGTCTTTGCCAACAGGAGGCCCAAAGTCATCCCTGGCTTCATCTGTGTGATCTCAGCAGCCCCCGGCACTTCCCTTTCTCCTGGCCCATCTTTTATGTTTGGTCTTCCTTCCCCTTATCTGCTGGCAGGGTGGACAAATACCACTTGAGTGGGAATGAGGATACCCAGTGATAGGAAAACAATGATAGCTCAGTGGTTGAGCATCTGCCTTTGGCTCAGGGCATGATCCTGAGTCCTGGGATTGAGTCCCACAACAGCTCCCCACAGGGAACCTGCTTCTCCCTCTGCCTATGTCTCTGCCCCCCTCTCTCTGACCCTCCCATGAGTGAATAGACAAAATCAAAAAAAAAAAAAAAAAAAAAAAAAAGAAAGAAAGGAAAAGAAACAACAATAACAGCCCATGAGAGCTCATAAAAACTTACTCCATACCAAGTACCATAAATTCGTTATTCACCACCATGAGTCATCACAACCACCCTCTGTATTATGATCTATCCCTATTTTCCAAATAATAAAACTGAGGCTCAGTAAGGTAAGTGGCCTCAGATCCCAGTGTTTTTAGAATTCTTATATATTTAACAAACACATAACCCTCATCTTGTGCCAGGAGGTGTTTTAAATGTTTTAGAAATATTAACTGATTAATTAAATCCTCAATGCAACCTTGAGTCACAAGTATGACTATCCTTAATCAAAAATGAACACACTGAGGCACAGAGAGTTTCAGTTACTTGCCCCAGGTCACACAGCAAGTGACTAAGACAAGGTTCTAACATTGACAGTCTAACTCCAAAGCCCAAGTTCCTCACCTCTCCACAGTCCTTCACAAAGCAAACCCACCTGCCATATGGAAAGTGCCTCTGTGAGAAGACACAGCAGTGGCACTGCCCTGATGTGAAGAGAACATTGGTCTGAGAGTCTAGAAGCCTGGGCTCCCACCATACCTCTGCTCTGCGGTGATCAGTGACACACCTCCTCTCTTTGGGCCTCACCACCACTTAGACCTGAAGGTGACGGGAGCCCAGGGACCCTCCATGGTCTCAAGTTCAGCCTGTGGAAGATGAATGGAGTGCACCTAAGTTTGCTGGGAGGACTGGGAGATTGGAGTGTTGCATGAGGTGACCTGTGCTGCTCCTGCCCAGCCGTCCAGCACCTTCCCCCTTAATCCAAACCTGGGGGGATTCTCTACTGTGCAAGCCATACTCACTGCCTTCTTCCCTTCTACCTGCACAGATGCTCAGGCTCCCAACTGAACAAGCAACCACCGCCAGTGATGCTTCCACCTCAGCCAGTTGCTCTATGGGACCAGTGAGTGTGGGGATACAGAAGGGGGAGGGGTACAAGGTGAAAATCCTGCCAAGATAAGTTTCTTCTTATCTATAGGTTCCAAATATGTCCAAAGAGTAAAAATAAATATATCCCTTCTACCCGCTGCTCTAAATAGCTGAAGTGCTACAGGTGGAGAAGCCATCAGGACACCTCGCACCTAGCCCTGCAGCTCGGCCCCGGGGCCTCTCTCTGTTCGGGGCCGGGCCAGCCTCTGGCTCTGCTATCCGTTGAGGACCTCCCTGCTCTCCGTGTTCCACGTGACTTGGGGCTCTGCCACCACCTCCCAAATCCGGAGCACTGTCCGTACTGCTGAGCTGGCCTAGAAGTTTGGGTTATGGCTGACCCTCCTTATTCAAGATTGCATACGTGCCGATTGCTTACTGGCTAAAACGTGTCACCCCAAGTATCAATACCTATAGCATGTTCATCAGCCTGTGTGGACAGGCAGAGCCGTGCAAACGTCAAGCCAGCTGATAGGCAGCTGAGGATAAACAAGACGACCCTCTGCCTCTGGTTTCACCCTTCATGGAGTAAACCTGGGTCCTTCTCGCCATCTCTATAGTGCCATGCTTTCCACTTTATTTGTGCTTTTTGTTGGTTATTTGTGGTTTCAGACAACCCCTAAGTAGAGTGTTCAAGTGTTGTCTAGCTCTCCTAAGTACAAGAAGGCTCACTTTCAGAGACCATACCCATGAGTTTAAGGTTAATTGATCAAATACATACATCGGTCAAATATAGGATACTCGACCACATATACCTTACACACACACACGTACCACACACTCCTTTTAAAGAGGGTGTCTTTAAACAAAAACCTACATATAAAGGATTATACACTGATCAGCTGGTGAATTTGTTGGGACTGGAGGCTCACAGGAACCGAGGCCTGTATTTCCCTAGGAGAGCACTCAGCATTTGTTATTTCAGGGTTGTGGTGACTTTCTAGAACATAAACTGCCATGAATAATGAGCATCGGCTGGGGTTTTATTCCTACCAAAGGTGGCTTAAGCCTATTGGGTAATGCAAGTTGAAAGGTGGTATGGGGCCAAGAGCTGGTGTCAGCTAGTTACTTCCCAGACCAAGTCAGCTCCCTGTCACCCTATGGAACCCTGTCTTTTTTAACAGCAGTGTTAAGAATAGTAATAATGGCTACTCACACCAAGTGAATGCTTGCTGGGGGCCAGGCATACACTAGTGACTTCACATGTATCACAGGGCACTTCATCTCATCTTCTTGTGCCCTGTGAAGCCTGGGTGGTTATGAGCCTCACACCTAACAGAACTTGTACTTTTACAGAAAGTTGTCTGTACCTCCTCACTACCCTGGGTTCCTCCAAGGAGAAGGCTGGTGTGCCAGAGAAAGGCCATCACTCCAAGGAATTTTAGACCATTTTTTAACTCTGGGATGCACAGCAGAGGATGGAAGGACCAGGGACTCAGCCCAGCCTTGAGACAGTGGCCTGAGAGAGCAGTTAACCTGACCCTAAGCTACCAGCACCGAGACCCAGCCCAGCCCACCACAGGGCAGCACTGCCTCTCCATAGCAGACACCATACTGACTTCACTTGCTTTGTGTGCTAGCCACCAGGTAACTTGCCTCCTGCTCCTCAGCCTGGCTTTGTGGAAGAGCCCAGATGCCCACCTGAGGACCACATCTCAGCCTCCACCCCACCCCCTTGCTGAGATGTAAAAGCCTGAGGATGGTGCCACTCGGTACACAGGTGGCCCTGAACCACTACCAGCTTCCCCATGTGGCCCTGCGCAAACCTCTCACTTCTCTAACCTCTGGGTTTTCCCATCTGTAATGCAAAAGGGAAGTAATCACTCTGCTGCATCCAGCTCTTCACCTGTACAATCTCACAATTTTAAGAGATACACAAGGAGGGCCAGTACAAAGAGCACAAAGACAGTGACTGGTATTCATTGCTATTGATGAAATTAAGTGAATAAAGTAGTACTCCCTGGATGTTAAAGAGAAACAAAGCGGTGGCATTAACCATCTCATTTTTTTTTTAACATTTTTCCACTAAGGCAGGATAGGTTGAACTCCTCAAAAGGAAAATCCAAATTCTCAGAATATTCCTACCACTGAGTTCCCCATGGAAGGAGGCACACAAGACAGTCAGTGACCCATCATGGGTCCTGATCACCTCCAGGATGCTGACAGTGCTACTCACAGGCAAAAACAGTGAGGAAAGCTCAGCAATAGCCACCAGAGAGGTGACAGGAGGGAGCCTTAGACCCCCATCCAGCTGGGCCTTGGAGAAGAGGTACATAAGGCTGAGCAGCAGCAGGAGGGGGGCCAGGACAATTCTATCCTCCCGCTACAAGGTGGGAGCTATGACCTTGGAGTCCCCACAACCCCACCTGCCTGTTGGCCACCCCTGCCGGAAATAGCCCAGCCCGGCCCGGGACAGCAGGAGCCCAGGTAAGCCGCCCCAGGTGCAGCAGTGACCTTGGCTGCAGGAAGTCCCGTCACCCGCCTGCAGCTAATTGCAGCCGCTGCAGAGGAGCCAACCTAATTACACAAAAGTATGTGGCTCCCACATTCCTGGGCCACCACATATTCTCATACAGCTCCCAGGAGATGCAGCCCCGGACTCGTGCTCTGGCCCCAGCCTCTCGCTGGTTCCCCTGAGCCCCCAGAGAGGGTCCCTGTCCTGCAGTCCTCCAGAAGCTCTCAGAGCCGGGGCCGCCCCAGCAGCAATTCCCTCCTCTCCCTCGCCTGCCTCTAAGCCACTTAACCCTCATCTCTACCAAATGTAAATATTTAGTCCTATGCATTGAGAACCTGCCCATCACCTGCCTGCACCCCGTTCTCTCCTCACCCAGATGGTCTGCCAGCCTCAGGAGCAAGGACGAAGCCGTGGGGGGCTCCCCGGCCAGCCCGGCACCCCACCAACACTCCACCACCATCCTGGGAGTGACAGACGCTCAGACACTTGGGAGCTCTACAAACTGTGGCAGTGCGTGTGCTCTGAGCTTCACCCTTCTCAGCTGACAAGCAGCTACACCACCTACTCAGAGTTGAGATCAAAACCGACCGTGGTGCCTGGACTGTGACACGGAGCCTGTGACCAGTTATTGGATTGATTGTGAGCCTTTGTCTACTGAGCGCTAACGATGGGCCAGAAGCATCCACATCTGTGACAGCTCACCCACCTGCGTGTACGTACCCGTCCCTCCCCACACCCACCCCAAGGGAGATCTACAGCCGCCAGCCTGCCCCTGCCCAGGAGCCGGGTGGGCAGGAGGAAGGAAGGATGAAACCGGAGAGACTCCTTTGGAGGGTGGGCTCATCTGATCATCACGAGCTCGGGGGGCGGGGGGGGGGGGTGCACACAGAGGCGAGGCAAAGCTGGAGGTCAGGGAGACCCACCGGGGACAGAGGACAGGGACTCTGTCACCTTCAACTTCCCTTTGAAGGACAATCAAGGGACAGCTTTCTCATTGTCTCGGGCCTCATCATGGCATGGGGACCGCACGTGGGGCCCTGAGAAAATGAGGCCTGCACACCCACTGTCTCTTTCAGCGCTTATAATGCCTCAGGCAGACATTTGTCTCCATGAAAACGATGGGGAGATGGAGGTTCAGCAAGGTTGAATCATCTTCCTGGGGTCACACAGCAAGTGAGAGGGGTGCTAGGCCTTCCAGAACAGCTGTCTGAGCCTAGACCCTCACGGCAGCTTGCTCCTCAGTCATGATTGCTTTACTCTCTGACTGGAGGCGGTGAGGTGCCCACTGAGCAACTCCTGCCCACTTTTAAGGAAGAAACATGACCTCCAGAACCCACCTTCCTTCCCCCTGCAAACAGGCACCTGAGCCCCCAGAGTGCAAGGGGGCTGGGCCCTGTGAGGACACATGGAGGGGGGGCAGGGTGGCTGGACGAACCCTTTGTCTACTAGTTCTGCAAGGACAGAACCAGTTCGAACACCAGGGCAGCAGCAGGGTAGTAACAACCTCTGGGACCCTAAGCCAGGATGGCCGGTGCACCACCCAAGAGGGCTAGGAAACCTAGGGAGGCTTCTGGGAGGAGGCAATCTTGGTCCACATGGAAGGATGATGAGGGCATCAATAAACAGGATGGGGATCTGGTAGAAAAAGCAGGACAGGCAAAGGTGTTGAGGTGAGAAAGTAGCATTTAAGAAGCACGCAGCTGGCAAAAGGAGACCTCAGAGGGCCTGTGGGTCTGGGTGAGAAGTCAGGCTGCCCCTGCAGAGGCGGTGGGGTGTCGATGTCACCAAGCAGGCTCCAGGAGTGAGCAGCGCTGGGCAGGGACCTGCATCCTCCCCCAGCTAAAGACTCCCTCCCTGTGCAGCAAGGGCACCTCTGGCTCCCTGTCACCCAGAGCCCCCAGGTCCTCCTGGGAGGGTGGGGTGCACAGCATGACCTTCTGAGTCCAGGAAATGTTCCTTCCAGCCTTCCAAGGGACTCGTCTCAGAGTAGATCGAGATGGTATATTTCGGAGTGGAGACAGTGGGTGTGAGGTCCTCACCCCCATCTGCCACTCCCGCGGGTGGGGCGACACCTCATTCTCAGTGCTCCCTCACCTGGCTCCACACTGGGGTGCTCCTCCCCCTCAAGAATCCACCAAAGGCCTGAGCCTTACTGGGGAGCCTCCCAGGACTGCAAGTGGCCACCCATCCTGTCTGCCTCAGACATCCCCTGGGGCCCTTACATATGTTCTCCCTTCTGACCCCTGCCTACCCACTACTTCCCTTTCAGGCCTCAACCCAGACGTTCCCCCTTCAGGAGCACTCTCCACAACTCCCACAGCTCCCAGTGCCACCACGGTCAAAGGGGTCAGCAATTCACCACTCCCCGCTTCTGGCTGGCCATTGTCACGGGACCATGACCCCAAGGGCAGAGGCTGGTATAGCCTCTTCACCCAGGCTGTGTCCCCAGCTCTGGCCTGGGCCATAGTCTGTGCTTGATCAACAACAGCTGAAGCAACAACCCCACTGCCCCCACATCCTGACCTCAGGACTGAAAGGGCCCCAACCCATCGCCTAATTAGACCATGAGCCCCCAGGCATGAGGCCCAGCATCTCCTGCTCCCCTGGTGCCCGCCTGCGCCTTGACAGTGCTTTACCCACATGGAAGACTCACTAAAGATTCCAATTCTGAGTCCCCACGCTATGCATGTACCCCACCCTGGACAGCCCCTGTTCATGTCCGTCTGACTGGACGCCCAGGGAGGGGGCCAAGCCCTGAGGAGGAAGCATGGCCAGGGGCCAAGATCCAGGGCTGCTCCTGCCCTGATTTTACAGGATGAGCCTCTGGCTGCATGGCCAGTTGTCACCTGGCTGTTGCCATAGCCCAGAGGCAAGACAGCTGGCTCCCTCACATCCAGGATGACCTCGGCTCTGCTATGTCACACTTCCTAGGCCCCCCTCAGCCTGACACACATGGTCCCTTTGCCTTCTCAGACCTCAATTCATTTCTGTCAACAGGATTCAATGCCTTCGTGGACTTGACGGGAATAGGAAGGGTCTTTGGACTCAGGAGAGCATCCCTGGTAGCTCCTACCATGGTAGGAAAGCTCCTCTAGAGACATCTAGCCAGGCTGCAGCAGGGGGATGTAGGCAGAAGGAGCAAAGGACAATGTTCCTTCTACTTAGAAAACAAAGTCCTACCTGGACCCAGTGGGAAAATGGGAGACCCTCCTCCCCATATCATCACCCGCCCCTCAACAGGGGTGCTATACCCCCAACAGCTAGCCCTGAATAAATACATGTTTGGTCATTTACAACCCCAGCCTATTCATAGGCTATGCTCAGTCCCACCTTCATGTTTCAGATGCTTGCTCACTCGCTCTCTCTCTCTCACCTCCAGTGCCCTCCCCACCCGTATCTGCAGACTATACCTTTTCCAAGATCCAATTTCCAATGCCACTTCCAGGGTGCCCTAATGCTCTGACCTGTCCACACCAGCCTTTCCTTACCATTTCCAATCAGGACTGGGTACAACTTCTCCCAGCTCACCTGGTTAGAGTCATACTTCATCATCCCACAAGCTGTAAGCTCCTCTGAAATGGGGGACATCTAAGGGCTAATATTCCAGTACATAACCACTCCTAATAAAATCTGGAATTTTATTTTTTTATTTTATTTTTATTTTTTTTGGAATTTTATTTTTTTTAAAGATAGGATTGATTGATGACAGAGAGAGAGAGAGAGAGAGGGGCAGAGACACAGGAGGAGGGAGAAGCAGGCTCCATGTCGGGAGCCCAAAGTGGGACTTGATCCCGGGACTTCAGGGTCACGCCCTGGGCCAAAGGCAGGCGCTTAACTGCTGAGCCACCCAGGGATCCCCTAAAATCTGGAATTAAAAAAAAAATTCTGGGATCCCTGGGTGGCGCAGAGGTTTGGCGCCTGCCTTTGGCCCAGGGCGCGATCCTGGAGACCCGGGATCAAATCCCACGTCAGGCTCCCGGTGCATGGAGCCTGCTTCTCCCTCTGCCTGTGTCTCTGCCTCTCTCTCTCTCTCTCTCTCTCTCTCTCTCTCTCACTGTGACTATCATAAATAAAATAAAATAAAAAATTTAAAAAAAAATAAAAATAAAAATAAAAAATAAAAATTCTAAGTAGATGAATGAGGGAGCAGATGTGAGATAAATACTTAACATTCAAATATCCAAGAAATATATGAACCACCTATGATCTTTAATATATAAAGAGCTCATATAAATCATTAATAGGAAAAACATTTAATGAGAAAGGAGAAAATCATGCAGATAGCAAATTCAGACAGTAATAAATATAAGTGGCCAGGAACTATAAAAAAAATATATTTAGCCTCTCAGGTAATAAAAAAATTCAAATTAAAACAATAATAAAAAAAATAATAAAAAAATAAAATAAAACAACAATAAAATATTCATTTTTTTCTCTCATAAAACAGAAGAGAGATTTAAACTTTAAACATTTGATACCTAATGTTGGAGAGAGTAAAGGGAAGTAAATACTCTTAAACACTATTGGTAGGAATGACAATTAGGACAAACTTTCTGAAAGGCAACTTAGCAAAAGGTATCAGAAGCTCAAAAAACACAGATACCTTTTTCATAAATTTAACTTCTAAGCAGTTATCTTAAGGAAACAATTGTATGAGTGATGCTTATACAAAGATGCTTACCACCCACAATGTGTTGATGAGGGCAGACATGGAGAAATAACCCACAGAACCAAATGTAAGTGAGCTTCTGAGAACTGGAGCACATTTATACCAGGGCCACCATACAGCCCTCATCAATGATGGACCACAATGTTAAAGACTACCATGACATACTGAGGGATGCATAGCAATATGTACCACTATAGGTTGCTAAGAGAGAACAAGTTATAAAAATGGGTCATACAGTTTTATAAGAAAAATACATATACATAGAAAACAAAAAGACTAGAAGACTCTGAAACATTAAAAGAGGTTACCTCTATTCTATTTGTTCCTGTTCATATACTACTTACAAAGAATATTACTCTGACATCAAATGTTCCCCAAGAGAGCCACTAACCAGGAGTCAAGGACAGGAAACACCCAATAATATTCCCAGCCCCACCTCTACCCCACTCCCCCATCACACAGTTGGCATCCAGCACAACCTAGCTCTATGCATGCACTTACACTTCCCCACTCAGCCAGGCTAGGTCACCAGCCACCACCCACCAGCCCAAGGCTTCTTTTGAACCTAACTGTATCTATTAATCGAGCAATATAACCCATTGCATCCCTGAACAGATTCCTTACAGCCACCAACCTATGTCCCTTACAGGGAGTCCTCAGCAAACTCCTATAGGAGGTATTAGCAGACAGCTCTCCCCTGGACAATGGCTGCTGACATCAGGTGTCCAAGAAGCTCCAGAGTCACATGACAATAAAGATGATATTGTGGAAGCAGCCATGAGTGTAACCCAGGCAGTAATGGCACCCATCTATTAATTGCTGCATCAATCCACTTAGGAGCCGATGACTTCATCTATCACAAAGTGGCCGAGTAAGCCCTTCCCTTGGGTCTTCCTCATTCTTGTAGTGTAGGGCAGGGGGGTCATAGAGTGGGTGTTGACCTCGGCTCCTGGCCCAGCCAAGTCCAGCCACAGGCAGGGATCAGAGGGCAATGCAATGGTGATGCCATGCCACACTGGTTACACCTCACACACTAACCACTCTCTGGGCAATGTGGCAAGGAGATATGGGAACCCCCACACTCTGATCTGTGATCTGGAGACATGAAGCAATTATGGGACTTTCTCAAGATCACACAACTAAGATGTTGAGCTGAAATGTGAACTCTGATCTTTCTGCCTCTTCTGTGATACCACTTCCCAGACGACAGGCCTCTGTTCCCCAACCACATGACCTCCATTGCCAGAACTAAAGAAGCCCATGGCACTGGAATCAAAGCTGATTGAAGTATACAAACCCAAGGCCAATCCCTCTCTCCCAGTGCTGCCCTTGCTCACAAGACGGAAGAGCCTGGGGCTGCCCCACCACCATCTTGTGTTCAAGATAGTATCATGGAGCAGGAAAAAAAAATTTCAAGAAAGTCCTCACCTGGTCCAAAAGCTGCCGGCCACCTGGTTTCATCACAGCATAGTAGCCCTGTCCAAGCTATCATGGGGCACTTTGGGTGCTGCTCTCAGAGGCTGGGCCCCTGCTATTAGGGTGGGCCTGGGTGGGTGGTGCTAGGAGAGGGAGAGGAGAGCAAAGGGGGCCCACTGTGCAGGACGTTGTTGCCGAAACCACGAAGCAAAATATTTTCATTCATGAGTTCATCCAGCCTAAACATGCATCTAATCCCCAGGAACTGACAGTTCAAAAACGGCTCCCAGGCGGGAAAGAGCCAGAGCTCTCAGTTCAAAGGAAGAAGGAGCCAGGCTTTACCACTTATCATCCAGTGACCATCAGCAGCGTCAAGGAGCTAGCTGCCCAGGTGTCCATCTCCACACCAGCCCGGGAAGCCAGAGTCTTAAAGGGCCAAGAGCCCAGCATCATCAGCATGCAGTCTGCCTACCCTCCTTCTAACGTGGGCCCTGGGACGGGAGACAGGGCCTTTCTGCTTGGTGGCTTGGTAAAGCTTCACTCTCAAGATGGGCCCTAACTTAATGTAGCAACAACCCTGGCCAGAGGAGGAGGAGAGGGCTCATATTGGCTCTGTTATAATCTTCTGCCCAAGTGGACCCCTGGTCTCTTCTAGGAATGGACTTCAGATAGCCAGTGACCAGGGCAAAGTGGGGAAGGACGGGGAGGAGGAGGGAGGCAAAGATCTACAAATAGTTTTCAGCATCAACCAGACACAAGCAATGATCAGCAACCCTGGCTTTCTCTGCAAGGCTGGCTAGGAATTCGGGGGGTGAGGGGAACACAGGCTCAGGCCACTCTGAGCCTCAGGGGCTGGCCCTGGGGCCTTGTCTGGCAGGGTGACCAGGCTCTCTGCCTGGAAGGCAGTATGGCTGGAATAATAGATGCTTCCTGGGCAAAGAGTGTTTATACAACCCATAATTTGTAATCTCTTCTGGGCCATTCGGTTGCCTTAAGGATTTGGGGGGTGGGGTGGGAACCACACCCTTTGGCTTGGCTGATACTTGGCTGATACTTAAAAAAAAAAAAAAATTATCTCCTATCACTAGCCAATCCCTTGAGAAAATAATTTTGCATGAAGGTGATGTTAGGCATATACTTTCCCATGGGGATCTCTTCCCCAATTCAGCAGGAGCAATCTCTTGAATATGTGGAACTCCAGCAGCCCTGCTAACCCCCCCTTTGTAGTATCCTGGGAGTGCTACCTGATTTTCTGGTGAGAAAACTCAAGCGCCCGGACCAGAAGGGCAATTTGTACCCAGAGAGAATCCACAGTCTTATTTCCTGCTCTGCAGGCTGGGGACCCCCAGCGGCAGCTTTTTTGCTGATACTCCAGTTGGCCTTGGAGGGACGAGGAGAGTACCCAAAAAATGACTGAGCCCATGTCTACTGTACTACCAGATGCCAGGTGTTTCATCTGGTCTATGCTGATCCCCTCATCCTGCAAGGTAAAGCACCCCTTTACAGATAAGAAAACTGAAGTTTGGAGAGGAGAGGCGGTGTGCCCTAGAACATAGAGGTAGTAAATGGGAGTTTGAAGATATGGCTCAGTTCTCCAAAAGCTACAAGTGAGCTGAGAGATAAGATCCAGGTAAGCCCAGGACCACTTTCTCTTAGGAACTCCTACCTGGGGCTATCTGTTCTCAGGTGTCCAGAGAAACACCAAGAAAAAGGTTTCCTGCCTCAGGGACAATACAGTGAGAGCCACACATGGGTCTGCTGGTGACTCACTCACCTGCATCCTATCTGGTCCCGAGCAGCCCTATCTCACCCACTCACCAGCCTGCCGTGATCCCTGCCCTGCCACAATGCCACTGCCCGCTGCCCTTCCAGGAAGAGTCTTTCTTAGAACCCACTTGCTGGGAGGCTGACTTAGCCAAGAAAAGTCATATCCTAATAGAAGCACTTCTAGCACCATCATGGACAATGGTTTCAACACCATGAAGGTGATATTCTGGAAATCTCCCCCAAACGACAAATCCTATCAGAACTTACCTTATCTTTGCTTGGAGCCAGAGTTAGGTAGAGGAAAGAATTCTAAATTTGTAACCACAACCCTGGGTTCTAGTACCAGCTCTGATAGGGATCTCAGGGAAGCCATTCTGCTCATGTAATGCTTGGTTTCCTCATTCGTGAAATGCAGAGGACGATCCTATTGGGGCTGCCAGCTCATGATGTTTGTGAAAACACACTGCCACAAAATGGGACAAGGTCACAGCTGGGATGTAGCCTTCAGTTATGCTGCTGGAACTGGAGACCATGCCCTCAGACCAGGGTGGTGGTACACCCCAGGTACACCCAGGGCTCACTTGCTCGCCAAAGTGTGCCCCAGGGAGACACCCAAGGACATGATCCCCCATGGATTCTTATGGTCCTTATGGTCACTTGCTGACCTAGCTCTGGAATACTGAGTGCCCAGATGGGTACAGAACTCACGGCTGGAATAGGACAATGTGGGATAGTGGTCATGAAGAAGGCTTTAACCCAACCTGTCCAATTCTAGAATCTCACCTCTACTCCATTTTAGCAAGTTACTTGAGCAAGTTACTTCCCCACTTGGAGATTCAAACTCCTTATATTTTAAATGGAATAATAAGCATCTACCTCACAGGACTCTTCAGAGAACAGGAAACACATCAAGATCTTAGCACAGAGTGTGGCATGTGTAAGTATCCAATAAAAGACAGCCCCATCAAATTATGTAACCACCTCAGACCTGAAGAAGGCTCACAGAAGGCTCTAGATCAGCACTGTTTGATAGAAATACAACACGAGTCACATGTATTGTTAATTTTCCAGAATCCACTTTTTAAAAAATACAGCCAAAAGGTGAGATTAACCTTAATACATTTTCTTTAACCCAATATACCCCAAATATTATCACTTTAATATGTAACAAATACAAGAAATTATTAATGGGCTAGTTTACATTTTTTCATACTATGTCTTTGAACTCGTATTTTATACTGCACATGTCAGTTCAGAGGCTAGATTTTTCTCAGAAATACTTGACGAGTATTCATATCTCCTAAAATTTACAGTTGTACACGTATATTCACATACCTAAGATGCTCCAAACATACATCAAAGTTTAATGATAATTTTTTGAGTCCTTGGGTCTGCTTTTTACACTTTACTTTCTCTTCTCTGCTGGCAAGCTAGACTTTATTATTATTATTATTATTATTATTATTATTATTATTACATTTAAATTAATTAAAACTTCTAAGTATTGAAAATTTTGCTCCTCAGTCCTTCTAGTCACATAATAAGTGTTCAAAAGCCTCACACAGCCAGTGGCTACTGTCTTGGTAGCCCAGGTTTAGGGATCCCAGGAAAATGAGGCCTTGAGATGACTCTATGCCCAGGGGCCCCATCACAGCAGAAATGGGACACTTCTATAGGGTGTGGACTATAGCAGTACCCGAGATAGACAATCCCCGGGAGGGCTTGGTGTAGATAATCTATTCCTGCTGGACCTCCTGTTTCCCCAGCTCTGGCCCAGAAAACATCTCCTGAGCCACACACTGTGCCAATTTTACAGCTTCCCTGGCCAGGAGAGGTCCCCCAACTCTCTAAATGGATATGCCTTTCTTCACAGCCGAAGACTTGGCTCACTAATAATTATTGGAACGTCAAAGCAAAAATGATGAAGATGTTTATCAACTTGCCAACTATTCTCTTCTTTGAGACATGAGCCAACATTTGATTATTTCTATGTGCATGCTGGAAGTATGTTTTCTCTGGATAGGCAGAGAGGAGGACCAACCACGAGGTAGGTGGGCCAGACTGCCAGCAGGAAGTGGAGAAGATACTATATTAAAAAAAAAAAAAAAAGCAGACTAAGAGGCTCAAAAAGGAAAGCCATAGGACCATTTAGAGCAGGGCAAAGAGCATGCCCCACCCTTCACAGGCACCCCCAAATCACAGCCCAGGATGGCATGACAATGACCTGAGTTACTGTGCAAATTCATCTCATGCACTCTCTGGCCTTCTAAGTCACAATAAAACAATATGAAAGATTTCCATGAAGAACAGTAAAAGGAAGCTGTGAGCTATCTGAATAGCTAGGATTTGCCTGTTTTCCAGAAAACAAAGATATGACCGTCAGGGATGCTGTGACACATATTTTAAAACAAACAGCAAAAATTTTTTTAAAAAAAACATAAAAGGATACAGCAATCGTTTAAATTTGGTTGATAACACTTACTCTTGTGTGCAGCCTGAGCTCTGGATACACTATGTATTTGGCTGATATTTGACTTCCTCAGGGGAATAGAAGCTCCATGTAGGCAGGAGTTTATTTTGCTCACTATTAGATTTCAGCGCCTGGTGCTCAGCACACTGGATGGATGGATGGATGGATGGATGGATGGATGGGTGAATTCCAAGCCTCTCCCTAAATTCAACACCCTTTGAACATTCAAGAAGTATGTTTCCCCATGGATCACGCCAAGATTTGCCCAATCACATTTTCCATACAGAGAACATCTAGGCATTCAGCTCAAAAAAACTACACATTCATATCATTTACCCATATATGGTTCCAAACTGCTCCCAGTATCTTCCCTCTCTCCCCAAGCCACAGGAAGAAGGGGCCAACACAGCAAAGCACTCCCCAGCCAAGACCACAAGGTACGTGGCTGTCAGCAGCGGGCCCCTGCCTGCCCCACACCTGGCCAGTCAGACTCTGGGCTTAGGAGGAGGACAGAAATGGCCCCACCTCTCCCTTGGGTGCCCCTGTCACTGCAAGCTGCAAAGACCTGGTCACAGAACACCCTCTTTCATCTCGGAGGAGTCAAGTCAGCACTTGGTGATTCCACGTGATCTGCATGTGGTAAGTCCAGAAAATGGAGCTATGTGTGCAGCACACATTTATACCTGTGCTTAATTTCTGCTTAGTAAGACACATAAAACACTCTACCTAAAGGCCAGCTGACTGTAGGACACACATTTCCGGATTAAGAGTTCTGTTAGAGATGCTTCCAGCAAGCCAGTGACCTCTCTGTGATGACTATAATTACATTCACATAACATATAAATCTCAATACACTTTTAATAAGCAGTTAATACTCTGATATAAAATATTTACACCTTGACCAAATTCATCCTGCATGGAGTAGCCTTGGTTTATCGAGTTATTAAATCCAAGACCATCAATCAGTGCCCCCTGCCACCTCCCCACCCAGCTACACAGAGACTAAAACAAGCATCCTTCCCACAGCAGCCAAGGCTGAGCCTTTCTAGCCTGGGAGTTCACTCACTACTGAATGTCTTGCAGGACTTTGTTGTGGCAAAGCCATCCCTTCCAGCACCCAAGCCACAAGGCCCATGAGCCCCACAGATCATCCATCTGCCCTTCAGCTTTGCAGTGATTTATCATGAGGACCCACAATGGGTCCCAGGCAAGCTTCCAGGGCTACAACATGGCCAACCAATCACCTTCTAAGTACAGCTCCGGGGTCCCCCCTCCCCAGGAAACCTTCCTGAGCATGCCTGCCTCATCTCACAGAGCCGTGAGACCCCCACAGCCAGCCATCCTTGAGGCTTCCTTCTCACATCCCACATCCATCCAGCAGCAACTCCCCTTGGCCCTCACTTCAAAATACATCCACATTCACCCCCTTCTCCGCAGCCACTACTCTGGTCTGAGCCTTTACCATCTCCCACTCAAACCACTATTAACTGCCTTCACCTTGACCCCTGCCGGTCTTGGGACAACAGCACAGCCTCAAATGCCCTTTTCAATGTAAGTCACATCCCGCATCTGTGCCCCACATCCTGCAATGGCTCCCCACTCCAGAGTCCAAGTTCTCAGGGCAGGTTCCTACACTCCACACGGGGTCTTCTTCACCACCTTGTGCCATAGACCCCCAGCAGCCGGGGAAGCCAAAGGACTTTGTCTTAGAGAAATGTCTTGTCTGCATTAAAATTCTGTAGTATTACAAATGAAACCAGTCACATTGACATAATTTTTAACCCTGTGATACAGTGATATATGTGCATTAAATCCTAAGATCCTATGGCTCCTGTCCTTTCAAACTGGTGATGAGAAGAATATTTCAAGATACCTGATCTAGGTTTAGTATGTAATAAAAATGTAATTTCCATCGTTGATATAGTCCTTGTTGGCTCTTTACTCCTATGGGGGTTTTGTCTACAATCACAACTGAAAGGTACACTGAAATTGAGCTAAAGGTCCGTAAGAACATGGAGGTAACTTTCCCCAAGCTCAGAGTTGCCTCTGGGGATCCAAGGTTGTGGGACAAAACCTCAGCTCCTCATAACAGGCAGCCCCCTTCCCTCTGCCCTGCCCCCTGCCCTCGAATCACCACTTCCCTGCAGGCACACGGGCCTCCTGCTGTTTCCACCACACCGCTTCTGTCCTTGCCCATAGTCCGCTCCTATCTGCGTGGGAACGTCTTCAGATCCTCCACGTCTCTGCTGATAACTTAGCTGCTCAGGGGAGGTAGCCCGGTCACCACTAGCATTTTCCATACCTCTAGTCCTGCTCCATTTCCTCCCTCCCTCCCTCGCCTCCTCCCTTCCCTACCTCTCTTCCTTCCCTCTCTTCCCTTCTCCTTTCCTCTTCCCTCCTCTCTTTCCCCTTCCCTTCCTTCCCCTCTTCCTCTCTCTCCCTCTCTCTCTAGCATTTCCTACCTTCTGACATGCTACATCATTCACTTATTATAGTTCTGTATTCTCATCCCCTCCTCCTCCCCTTTCACCTCTTCCCTAACCTTCCCCTCTCCCCCCTCTATCGCTCTTAGAACACAGGCTCCTGGAGGATAGAGGCTTTTGCCTGTTTCATTCAAGGACACATCCCTAGTCTCTGGCACAGGGGCCAGCAAGTAGTGGGACATGAAATATTGGCTGGGTGATGAATGACTGACTGACTGAACAGCCTCCTTGGGGGAAGGGGGTGTCTCACTGTGACACCCATCAGCATCCTCTCATCGGACCTTCCTCACTGCCAGATCCAATCACCCTACCCTCTTCTAACCCTGGTTGGAAGCCCACTTCACTTCTAGCTGGAGGCTGACCTCAGCAGGCTCTCCAAGTCCTTTACATGGCCACCTGTCCAATCCCACCTCAGCCCTTCATCCCAAACATCCCGATTTCTCTGTACCTAGCTCCACTTTGCTGTTGTACATTTGCGCCTGTCTCTGTGAGAGACCCTACCTAGTTTAGTTCACCTGCAAGTCCCTAGGCTCCAGCTCCAGGCCTGCTGCCCAGCTGGCACCCAGGGACTGCCAGATGGACGCATGAGTGAATGAATAATCTAGCACATGAAACAGGAGCAGCAGTCGGTGTGGCTGCCACGCAGGCTACAGGCGCGCTGACACCAGGCACACACCCCAGGTGGAGCCCGTCACCCTGGCTCCCGACTGAGCATTTCACAGGGGACCCACAGAAGCTGGTTCTCAGTTTGAAGAGATAATCCAGCTAATAACAGGATTAGTTCAGGCACATCCCCTAAACCATACGCTTGAAACCTCTACCTGGGCAAATGTTTGGCCAGCCTCCACCAGGATCCCTACCCTTACCAACCACAGATTGTTCCCCATCACACAGAGCTCCTCAGCTCTGCCAAGCCACCACAGGGCTGTCATGGGGCTCAGAGATGAGCAGCCTGCTTCAAGGGGGCCTGGCATCCCCAATGCCACAGGTCCCCACTGCACAGCCCTGCCAACCTCCAGCCCCGTGACAACACCTGCTCTTACCTGTGCCAAGAAAAGTGATTATGCAGGCATAGCAGAAAAGAAGACCCCAAGAGGGCAAACGCTGGTGGCACTGAAAAGACAAGTGATATTTGGTGGCACCTGGGGAAGAAGGTTCCGGGATCATGCCAAACCCACGTGGGGCAAAGGTGCTACAATAGCAACTCAGGTGGTAGCATCCAGAGGCTGTGTCCAAGAGGAGCCAGCCTGTGCCGTGCAGGCTCCTGCTACCTCATGCACACCCCAGTCTCCTACTGGCTCCCTGAAAATCATGGACTATAGTGGAGCCCAGCTCTGGGTGGTGGTGGTTGGGGGGTTGGCCATGGAGTAGCTACAGAAAAGCCTTATGCAAGTGGTCTTAACCAATAGCCAGACAGCAGAGGGAGCTGAAATGTTCAAGGCTGGGCCAGAGTCAGGGAGCAGCACCCACAAAAGTCAGTCACAGAAAGACTGGTGAAACAGGACTGCCCAACTCCAGACCCCTCCCCCATTCTTGACTAGTTCTGCCATGGTCAGACCTCGGACAACTTACCCTGTTAGAGCTGTCTGTCCCACACAGTAGCTGCTAGTCACATTTAAATGAATATTAATTAAAATTAAATAAAACCAAACGTTTAGTTCCTCAGCCACACTAGCCACATTTCAAATGCTCACAAACCACACAGCTAGTGGCTACCATACTGGACAAATATAGAACATTTCTTTCATCATAGATGAATTAATATAATTGACATAAGGAAAGAGGCCAGCACAGCGCCTAATATATTGCAGGTGTTCAATACCCTTAACCCTTTCCATACCTTCTAGTCACACCTACAACCTGTCACTACTCATGCTACTTCCTGGAAGCTCTCTTGGGGAGCAGCTGCTCCCACAGTCCACACAGCATGCCTCCCTCAGGATTGGGAGATGGATCTACATTCTCTTTGCTTTCCACTGCCACTTCAAAACTGTGATGCTGCTCCCCTGTTTTGTTTTTTTCAGATAGAGAAATGGAAACCCTAAGAGGATAAGAAATTTACTCATAGAATAGTGTTTGCTTACAAAATTACTCAAAAGAGAGGGGGGAGAAATAATCATAGAGGGGTCCCCAGAAAGTCTTCTAGAACTTCACTGAGTCTACTTTCCAATTTAAATGGAGGTGTGGAGAGCAGAATAATGGCCTCCCAAGAATATCCAGGTCTTCAACCATAGAACCTGTGAATGAATACTTCACTTTCTGTGGCAAGGGGGAATTACGGTAACAGATGAACATAAGGTTGCAAATTGGATGACTTTAAAATAGCAAGATAGTCTGGATTATCTGAATGGGCCCAATGAAATCTTAAGGGCCCTTAAATGTGACAGAGGAAGAAGGGTCCATGCCAGAATGATACTATATAAGAAAGACACAACCAGCTACTGTTAGCTTTGAAGATGGAAGTGCCCATGAGCCAAGGGATGTGAGCTTCCAGAAGCTGGAAAAGACAAGAAAATGCATTTTCCCCTAGAGACTCCAGAAAGGAATGAAACCCTGCTGACACCCTGACTTTAGCCCCCTGGGATCTATCCTAGATTTCTAACCTACTGAACTATAAGATAATTAATAATTTCCTAGTTTTCTATGGCTGCTGTAACAAATTTAAAAATATGTTGGTTGGGGAGGGAGGGGCCTTCTAACAAATATCTTAAAGAGTAGAGGTAATGTGGAATCTGGCAATGGTAGAGCCTGGGAGAACTGAGGAATGTGCTAGAAAAAGCCTAGATTGCCTTGAACAGACTATTAGTAGACATGTGGATGTTAATAGCTCAACTAGTAAAGAAGGACTCAGAGCGAGGAACATGGTAGAGAAAACCTAAATCACCTTAGAGAATCCTTGAATTGTTGTGAACAAACTGTTCATATAAATATGGATGTTAAAGGTGCTGCCAATGAAGGCTCAGGAGGAAATGAGAAAATGTTAGTGGAAACTGGAAGAAAGAGGATCCTTGTTATGGAGCAGCAAAAAACTTAGTGGAATTGTGCCCTGCAGTTATGTGGAAAGCAGAACTTGCAAGTGACGATCTTGGATATTTACCTGTGCAGAGCTCCAAGGAGTGTTGAAGGTGTGGCCAGGTTTATTCTTGCTGCTTATGGTAAAATGCAAAAGGAAAGTGACAAACTGAAGAAGAAGTGGTAAACATGAAGGAACTTGGATGATTTGGGAAATTCTCAGCCTATCCAGACTGCCAAAGGCATGACAATTAAAAGCTTCACTGTCAGGAAAGCATGTTTTACGGTAAAAACTGAAGGCATGGCTGGACAATCTTTTTTTAGTACCTCAGAAAGATCAAAAGGTCAGAGCATTCAGTCACACAAGAGGCTCTTTGAAAAGATTAAGTGTGTGACTCATAGGTCCCCTGAGTATCTCAGCAGAAGCCAAGAGATGAGATTATCTCTCATCTTGAGAATTTCATACCAATAGCAATACTGCCAGTTTGTAATGAAAGGAGCAGGGGGAAAAAATGAAAGAAAGCTGTATGGCCTTCACAGTTCTATAGGCAAGAAGCAGGTCGATAAAACCCCTCAGCTGCAAACCATGCTACCCTTAACTAAAAAGGAAGGATGACTCAGAGGGTGGAGCCTTGAACTTGCAGGATAGAGCCAAGAGACACAGGAGAGGCCTTAAAACCAAATGGAGTTTGCCCTGCTGGATTTCAAAATTGCTTGGGACCAGAAGCTTCTTTCCTTTTTATTTTCTCTCTCTTTGAATAGAAATTTCTTTAACTTGTTATCTTATGCCTGCTCCACCATTGTATTTTTGAAGCAGAAAACTTGTTTATTTAATTCCACAGGTTCATAGGTAAAATGGAATTGTGCTTCAGGATGGATTATGCCCAGAGCCTCACTCACAGTTGATTCAGGGAAAATTAAGAAGCGGCCATTGGAATTGACTTCAAGAATGCTCTGCCATAGGGGTGCCTGGGCAGTTCAGTCAGCTGAGCATCCAACTCTTGATTTTTGGCTCATGTCATGATCTTGGTAGTGAATGCAAGCCCCACACATCAGGCTCCACATCCAGCTTGGGATTGTTTCTCTCCCTTTCCCTCTGTCCCTACCCTTTGCCCCCATGTACCCTGAAGCATTCTTATATTAAAAAAAATGCACTGTTAAAATTGCAATCCAGTGATATAAAAGTGCTGCCACTCACACAATGAGATGAACACTCAGTGTTTTACTAAATGTTGGCAAACTGAATTTAAATAAAATAAAAATAAATAAAAATTTTAAAATGCTACCACTGCCACAATTGCTTCTTAATACCCACAAAACTTGTGATCAGACACTTGAACTCAACATGAAAAAGATGACAGCATCATGGCCATGCTTGCTGTTACCAGGCTTGTTGTCAAGCCAACAAGAAGATAATCATTTCTGCCTTCCAGATCTTGCAGAAAGACAGCTAACTCATAGGATCTACTTGCATCTACTTACAACTAGTTTAGCTCTAAGGGAATATGAGACAAAGTTTTTGCCTTATTAGCATTTGTATACAGCAAGGTACACTAGAAGGAGGTTGGAATGGTTACTTAATGCCAATCCACTTCACTAACCAGTCACCCATTATGCTAAGTATCATTCATTTAATCTTCATGGTAATTCAATTAAAGAGACAAAAATATTATTTCCAATTTACAGATGAGGAAATTGAGGCTCAGAATAGTTAAGAGACTCACAGAGGACCATAGAGTTAGGAAGGAACAGAAATAAAACTCAAGACTTTCTGAATTTAAAGCTCATGGTCTTGGAGCACCTGAGTGGCATGGCTGGTTAAGCATCTAACTCTTGATTTTGGCTCACATCACAATCTCAGGATCATGGGATCAAACACCTCATCGGGCTCTATGTTAAGCACAAGTCTGCTTGAGATTCTCCCTCTCCCTCTGACCTTCCTGCTCATTCTCTCATAAATAAATAAATAAATCAAGCAAGCAAGCAAGCAAGCAAGCTCGCTCATGTTCTCAATCACTGCATGCATATTAGGGTCACGCTAGTCCTAAAGGAATCCAAAATATAAAGGCATAGGATAACTGATTTGCATGTGAAAAGTAATGTCTAAAAGTTCCACAAAAAACAAATTCGGTGGACCAAGTGAAGCAAGTAGAGGTCATCACAATCCTATCAGATACTACTCTAAGTACTGATGATGTTAGTCAAATAAACTCCTAAGTATAGCCATTAT
Source organism: Canis lupus baileyi (assembly GCF_048164855.1). Classification (NCBI taxonomy): domain Eukaryota; kingdom Metazoa; phylum Chordata; class Mammalia; order Carnivora; family Canidae; genus Canis; species Canis lupus. The sequence continues at coordinate 24,432,459 of NC_132847.1, read as the reverse complement.
GAGAACTGGTAAGGGAAGAAGCTTATTGTACCATACAGGATATAATGGGGGACTCAGACCTATGCAGAAAATCAGAGAAGGCTACCTTGGGAAAGTTACAACAATACGAGGAGACTTCTGCCTTCCTAAAAGGAGTTAATTTGAATTGACATCTCACAGTTGGCACCTTAAAAACCCTAATGAATTATTTTTTTAATTTTCTTAAAAAAAATCAGAAAGCTAGTAAGATAGTGAAGAATTACCAGGCCAAAATCTATAAAAAGGCAAGGACACAGAAAGACAAGACAAGCATTGAAAGCTACTTTTGCCCTGAGGTCATTTTCTGATCCAGTAGAAACATTATCATAGTTGAACTACAGTTATGATGACCTCCTAGGGTGAAAGGGACCAAAGTCAAAACCTAGGTCACACCCAAGGTGGGTAGTTTAACATCCTGCACATACAGTGAGCTGAACCTCTAAAGGACTTCACAGTGAGATGGAGGAGGAACCAGAAATAAAGAGGCCTTCTTGAGGACCTGTGTATCTCAGGTTATTTGAACCTGAGAGCTCTAGGAATCTCAGGTTTGAATAACTGGTAGTACCACCACAGCCCAGCAGAAGCCAACAAAAATCTCTGAAAGAATTGTTCCTAAAATAAATTTTCAAAATTAATGCCCAGCACATAGTCAAAAATAACCAGGCACATAAGGAAGTAAGACATCATGAAACAAGCTTACAAACATTTCAGACAATAGAATCCTTTCACAATCTATAAAACAACTGTGTTTACAGTATATAGAAAACAGTAAAAAATAAGATGGAAAATATCTTCAGGGATAAGTGCCCAAAGAACTGAAGGATTGACAGAAGCTAACCAGATGGAAAGGGTGACAGAGATGGGATGTGAGAGGAAAGGCATTCCCAATGAAAGAGCTCAGAAGCTCCACGCTCTAGCCCACCACAAGGCCACTGTATGTTAGACATTATGGTAAGAGGCTGGCATGGCTGGGGGGGCAGAGAACAAGGGGCAAGGTATGGGGCAACATTAAAGAACCAAGATGAGTAGAAGCTAGATTCTGAGAAGCATTTTGGTCTCTGTCCTGGGAACTACTTAAAGTTACCATAGAAGGATTTTAAATAGAAGTTGAAATGAATAGACTTGGGTTTTGGAGGATCATTCTGGTCTTTGGCTCAGCTCTGAATGACAGACCCTTTCTCTCTTGACCCTCTGGCTGGGAATTCACACCACCATCCTGAAAGCCACACTGAGCTAAAACTATCAGCCTCGCTGAGTACATGAGAGAGGCAGTGGCCTGTGCTGAAAGACCTGTTGAGTAACTTAAGTCTCTCTGGGCTCATTTCATCTGAGAACACAACACAGGAAAAAAAAGTAGATGGGGCAGGCCCTACTAACAGTCAATGAGGGGGTCCCATTGCCTGAGGCCTGCTAGGCCTCATGTTCACATTTGTAGAGAGAAAACTGATAGCATCATGGCCTCAGGCAGTCTGAGCTCCCAGCTGACTTGAGTCATGAGTCCTCAGAAAGCAAGACAGAGTATGTGTGTGTATGCACATGTATGCATGTGTAGAAGGGATGGGGCAAGAAAAAGAAGAGCCAGGATTTTCATCCTCGATGTTGAACTGAGCTCCCAAGTACAGTGTGGCTAAGGTCTCAGGGGAGCATTTGCAACCCCCATCAACTGAGCTACATTTTGTGGGAGGACAAACATACTTGTAGAGCACCTCACCTCAGGCCAGATGGGAGCTGCAGTGGATACATAACCCACCCAGGGCCCAGCCACTCTCACCCATACAGCATTCATCACCCCCAGCCTTCCAGCCCTTTGTTCTCGCATGCCATGGAGCCACCAGCCCACCTCTCACCCCACCACAGGCTCCCAGAGGATCATGGATAAGTCGTGACCCCATCAGCGACCAAGGCCCACCCCTGTTCCCTGCTCTGAGCATGCCAAGGGAGTCCCCAGGGGACAGCACACAGACCCCTGTCAGCCCAGGCACCCCTGGCAATGGTGGCGCCTTTGAGGGGAAAGTTCATTTAATCAATCAGCCCATTGTTGGTCTGCCAAGCGCAGGCTCGTCCTCCCCCGGTGTGTCACTGGGTGCTGTTGACATAGATGTCAACTGTCAAGGGTGCCCTCCACCCTCCACCTCCCTCCTAGGACATCCTGCAGGCCCAGCACATGGGCCTCTGTCGCAATGCTCCCCACTGGCCCCTTGTAAGAACCAAGATTGCCACACCTTCGGAATTGCCAAAACTTGACTAGATACTTCATCATGCAGATTGGCCATGGAGGCTGTAGCTGACATGGGCAGGTATGGCAGATACTTGACCATTTGCCAGATGACAAATCCCAACTGAGTGAAACCTGCAGACTTCACAGAATCTACACTGCATGCTTCCTCCTGCCCTCCTGACAGAAGAGGCTGGCAGTGGCTTTCTGAGGCTCATTTCCAGCACAGAAAGAAAGGGGCCACATCTCCATAATCTGCATGTACATGGCCCCTACTGGCAGGCTAAAATCACATTGGCTGAGCTGTTCCCCCACCACCTCTGGACCCACCCTGATCGTCTTCCCAGGAAAGACTGGGAATAATAGGCATGATGTCAATCTATGCAGTGGGTTCCCAATAGCCTCCATCCCTATCCCTTCCTTCACTAGTGCCAGGGGTCCTCAGGACAGAGGACAGCTACACCAGGACAGTCCATGGTGGGGGGGTGTGTGTGGCAGGAAGACTGTCCAATTGCCAGAGCACAATAAAGATTCCTGACATTCCCTTCATGCTGGGTCTCAAGGAAACCTGTTAGAACTCAAAGAAAATATCTGATCCAAAGGATATTTCACTCCATAGGCCCAGAGATTCTGCTAAACTGTTGGTCATTTTGTGGTCTCCAAAAATGTCCAAAAACCCTGGCCAAGGAAATGGGAAAGATCTAGAGTGAAACAGTTGGGATTTATTCCTAGTGAGCTCTCTGTCTAGATAGGGAAAGCACGCGCGCGCGCGCGCACACACACACACACACACACACACAGATTGTAGAACAAGGTAGCGCATATTCCCAGTGAATGGGTCAATGGGAACCTAAAGGAAGGGAAAGTACTATATCCTGGAATGGACAAGGCAGGCAGGCTTCGTGGTGAAGCTGGGTTTGCTCCAGCTTAGCTGGGAGGAATCTAGAAAGAGTAATGGCTTAGTGAACCACAAATTAAGAACAAGCACAGTACAGAATGAGGACATTCAGCCTTGAACCACAGGCTGGGGGCAGCATCCTGGTATAAGCCACCAACATCACGGTTGTTCAAGTAGGGATACTGCAGCCTGCAGTGAGAGGGACTTCTCTAAGAGCAGTTAGCCAAGTAGGGACCAGTGCCCAACGCTCGGCTCCAAAACCAGTATCCCAGCCACCACCAAAGGATGCTACACCAATATGCCCTGGGCTCTTTCTCATGACATGCTATTCTGCAGAGCCAGTGATTCCTTCCCAAGATCAGGCAAGATTTCATCCCTGGAGCCCAATCCCACAGAGCTGTAGCAAGACGCTGAGGAGAGGATGAAGAACCAAAGTAGTGTCTTGCCTAGCCAAGGCCAGGAGAGCTTGACAGTAGAGGGTTTTGGGTCTTCTAAATTTTGAAACATCTGTAAGATAAATATTTTGAAATCTTGTTCAATTTTGAAATTTCCATAAGATAAAACCCACATCTGCTTTGGATGAGTTGACACCATGAATACTGGCACAGGGTGTGGTAATCAGTACCCCCTATCCTCATGACCTTGGGGGCTGGCTCCGTGAACCCTACTCTATGGCCTGTCACAGGATGGGAACTGGCACACTGTGGGGATCTGCCCTGAGAAAACGCTGCCAGCTGGAGGCAGTACTCATGGGGTCACAGACAAGGCAGCTCACGCCCCAGATTTCCATCATCCAGCCAGTGCCTGGCACACAGTAGTGTCTGACAAGTATGTGCTGCTCTTTAAGTCCTGACACTGTAATTCTCAAAGTCATCCAAGTGCCCAGTACCTCAGTTTCCCTCTGAGATGAAATAAGCCCATAATTTCCGCCCTCTGATAAGCTCCACCAGTTAAACAAAACTGTTGTTAGGGAAAACCTGTAAACTCTACAAAGCATGCAGCTTTGGCCCATGACCTGGATCTATACACATAAAACAAGTCAATGAAGGGCCTGGGGATGAGGATCCAAAGAAACTTCGGTGGCTTTCTTTTGTACTATAAGGAGCTGGTACCCTGAAAGCTCCCACAGACCACAGAAGAGCATATTGAAAAATGTATAGAAAGGATAGAGCTGGGGCCACAGACACTTTGATCTGGAAAGTACTTCAGAGGGCACATCCCCACAACCCCATCAAACCTTGAACAGCAGGCTGACACCAACAATGCCCATAGAAGAAAAAAAAAAAGCAGCTGTGTTCTGCTATACAGTTGTAGTGAAGAACATTCTGGAAGGCTTGTTTTCCAGGTGAGGATTTCTTTCCTGGGATAGAGAAATTAAGGATGACAGTGCACCCAGGTGGCTCAGTTGGTTAAACATCTACCTTCAGCTCAGGTCATGATCCCGGGGTCCTAGAATCAAGCCCTGTAGCAGGCTCTCTGCTCAGTAGGAGTCTGCTTCTCCCCCGCCATCTGCCACTCCCCCTGCTTGTGCACCCTGTGTCAAATAAATAAATTAAATCTTTAAAAAAATAAAAAAAGATGATCATGTACAAGGGTGAGATCTTTTAGGACTGGTGTATAATATTTGGATGTAGCACTGGCAATACTTATCTATTTTCTACCTGATAAAAATTTGGCCATTTTTATACTGTGGCAGCTCTACCGGTTGTACGGCACAAGTCATGATTCCGATCCTGTGTACACTGAGCAGGTCCGTCATGTTTCAGAAATACCTTCAAGCGACGTTCACTTGCTCCAGAGCTGCTCTTGAGTGCCCACTAAGCAGCAAGCATGGGATAGAGGCTCTCCCAGTGCACTGGGGATACGTAGAAGCCTTTCCCCTGGAAATGAAACAAATGGAAGTCCTGAGGGTGTAATTCTCAAAAGTCTCTCAGGCTGTGCCCACCTCCAGGGCTCCGGCCCTGCCTTCCATCACAGCCATGACTCCCTGTGAGGCCAACCTAAGGAATACTTGCCAACACCTCTGAGCATGGTCTGGAGACCACAGACTCTGATCCTAAATCAGCCATGTGTGCAGCTTCAACTCTCAGGGCCTCAACTGGCCCATCTGTAGAATGGGGATAAAAAGAGTATCTCCAAGAGCCAGTAAAAGGAGGGCCCCTTGCTCTAATACCAAAAGTGATGCCTTTTATCATAAATTGTTCAGCTTCCTCCTGCAGAGGAAGGGTGGGGAAGCCACGGGCCAGGGTCCTCTCCTTAGGAAAGGTCCTCAAATCTGTCCTCAAGTCCTGCCAGGGCCTAGCTGCTCTAAACAGGTTTCCAGGCTAGGATAGGTTAACAGTGTAGGCCCACTCCTGCTCTCCCCAGAACTGTGAGCTAGTCATCCCTCCTGCTCCAGGCAGAGGCAGGAGAAAGACACCTCAATACCCCAATTAATCCTGCTCAACCTCAATGCAAGCAAAGAGCTGGGGGGAAGAGGCAGGTCTCCACCATGACTCACCTACAAACAAGGTCACTACCCACGAGACTAGTCCTGGTATGACCTGGAGGTGACCCTAAGAGAGAAGGAAGGCCCTCTCTCCACCCTAAAATCTCTTTCCCAACACTTCTCATGACTTCAGTTCTCATTACTAGAGTGAATTTCTTCAGATGCCAGAGACTTCATGAAGCTCAGGAGTTCCCTTTTAATAACCAACATTTTGAGCACTTGCGCTAGTCATGGTTTTAAACACTACACAGATTAACTGATTTAATCTCACCACAATCTATGACTTAGGTATACTTAAGCCCACATTACCAATGAGGAAAGCGGACTTAGATTAAGAAACATGCCCAAAGGTCACAATAGCTAGCAAGTAGCAAATCCAGGAACTGAATCCAGGCAGCCTGATCTTATAGCCCCTAATTTCCATCTCCACACCTTCACACAGAAAGGACCTGGCCTAGGAAAGTGGTTTACAAACCATTTGACAATGAGCCCTAGACCTGTATGGTGGTACCTTGGGAGCTACCAAAGGAGGCAGAAAGAGAAGAGGGATAAGCCTCCAACTCCCTCCTCCATCTTAACCAAAGCAGCTTTCTTACTGCCAACTTTCCACTAGAGAGAGACAGTCCAAAGGATTGGAAGAAGTTGGAGGACCAGAATCCATCTAACTTGGAGCCTTGGAAATCAAGGTTCCCTTCTTTCTTCCCTAATCCTCTTGGGCCTGGAAAAAATATGATCATGGGTGCAGAATGTAAATGGTATTGGCAGATGGCTTGGGAAATACACACACACACACACACACACACACACACTCTCTCTCTCTCTCTCTCTCTCTCTCTCTCTCAGTTTGTCCTTAGCAATATACCCAGATGGGATGATCCATGAGTGGTCTTTGGCCCCTAGTCAGCCACACCATCACACTGGACACACTGGGACATCTACCTGGTAGCTATGACCTGGGATCGGGTCTAGACTTTGTGTCAGTGGCTGTGTGGCCTGTGGCAACCTGGCTGTGCCCTATGTTGCAGGTGGCCCATCTGTAAGGGAACTGTTACAGGGGCTGCACAACACCCTCAGTCCACTCAGCCTAAGGAGAGCACGCCAGTACATCTGTCCTCTCCACCCCATGAGCAAACTCCTCAAGAGCAAGGGGGAGTATCACCCATCTCTGAGTCCTTTAGGAGGAGCCCAAGTCTACATGCACAACATCTGCTGGGCAAGCATATGTGCTAGGCTAAAGATAGCCTCCTGTAGAAGCTAACTCACAGAGGGAGCCACACAGGGCTTGGCCCAGGTGGGCCTTGGCCAGGCACTTGAGATCTGCTTCAAAGTGTAACAGACAGGTGACATCCTCAGCCTCTCCTTCCTGTCTATCCTCACCAACAACTCCCCAGGAGGACCCTTGACTGTAAATGAGTGTGGATGGACAGAGGGTCATGGCTACAGTGGAGGCTGACTCCCTCCTCTCTCCCACGGTGACCATGCAGGACAAGGCAGGACTTCTAAAGGCCTTGGGAGAGGTCAAGACCACCTTCTCCCTTCTCAGCCCACTGCTGGGAACACAGAGAATCCTGGAGCAGCGCAGACAAAATCCCTGCTCCCAACTGTTTCATCTCTCTCCCCTTTCCTGCTCCCCCCACACCTCCTGAAGCCTTCACAAACCATTCAGCTTAGGAACTCTTGATGCAGAGCTGAGTTCCTCCTCACTTTCCCACATCAAACCACACACCCCAGGCATCAAAACCTGGAGAAAGCCAGTAATATCTAGGGCTAGATGGTGACTGCACAGGGCAAAGGCGGGCACAGCCAGTTCAATGGCCCCAACACACTGTTCACAAAAACACTTCCACATCCACGTGACTCAGTCACTTCCTGGAGGGCTGAGGGTCTCCCACCCTCCACCTCAGGCCCCCCACAAGGAGTAACACTCTGACCTGCAGGGCATCCGTGCACTGTGGCAAGGCAGCTGTGTTGCACAAGATCCAGAGCACCGTTTGATTTGAAATAGAGGAATGCTGCATTGGAAGACCAATGCCACATGGATGGGGAGCCCTGTCACCCTATCTACTGCTCCCATCTCCTGACCAAGATCACCTCAATCTCATAGGAGCAAAGCTGGCATAGGAGGCAGCTCAGAGGGCCAGCCTCCCATATCCAGAGTGAAGCAGAAGCAGCCAGGGAGTAAAAGAACCCAAGATGCCTGTGACACCACTCCTTGCTACCCCCAGAGTCAGCCTTGCCCCCATGCTCACCGACATCTGCAGCACCCTCAGAGCAACCCCACCTTCCCCCTCTGATGATGCTCAGGCAAAGATGCTCAAGACACACCCCTCCTGTCCGCATGAAGGAGCCCACTCCCCCAGCTTAATCTGCTGTCCTGTTACAAGGGTTCAACAAAGCCCCCCCTCCCCCGATGGGCGCCTTTCTCTAACCCCACACCAGCAATTACTCCCAATTACACGATGTGACAAGACGAGGGGGCCGGAGCACTTAACTCAGGTCCTACATTATGCAACGTTTTTAATCCTCTTACTTAAGGTGGAAAACCGATATGGCACTCTGAGTTCATGTGAATGGCTGGAAAAATAATTCTAAGAAATAAAAACATCACCAACATATCACCTTACAGGCTCCCCAAAAGGATTAAAAGGATGCCTAGTCTGAATTTTCAAATGCCCTCTGCTGAACTCTTCTGGAGTTTTTTCAAGGCAGAGGCTCCTCAGAGAGTGACCAAGTGGGGATTCCCTGAACAAGACAGCAGTCCCTCCGTCACTCTGGTGACTTCCAACAGCTAGAGTCACAAAGTACTCCGGCTTGTGCCCACGGCCATAGCCAGGACTGCCTGACCCCACTGCTCCCCCAGAGCATGCACAGTGTAAAGGCCTGTGGTCCCCAATCCATTGCAAAACCATCCTGGGCCAAAGCGACAACCCCGCTTCATCCCTAAGATGGCTCCCACCTTACAAAACTGAGAAGGATACTCCACTGCCCTTATGGACAGACCCATAAGCCACAACAAAGACAGATTCCCAGAGCAGCTCAGGCCTTGACAAGGTAGGGCAGACCTTTTGTCCCCCATCAAAAGGTCGTTAGCACACAATGGGCTCCCCATTTTCTCCATGATGAATTCAGCTACCCATCTTCACCAGGTTGCCATACCACAATGAACTCACCAAAGGCCGCTGGACATTCCAGTTGCCACTCAGCAATAAGGGGGCAGGTGGGAAAGCAGTAGGCCCTGGCTTCTGATACCCATACCCCAGCCCAGGGCCTGGCCTTTGGATGGGAGGGAACAGCCTGACACTAGCAGGTACAATTACAGTGGCTGGGCCCATTAAACCTTGAGAATAAAGAGCTGGCCCGGTAATTACCCCTAATCCCCTTCGAGCCTTTGTCTGCTAGCAGCACTGCCATAAGCCTAATGGTGTGAGATAAGTAGCCAGACTCCCCAGCCCTCCCCAGAACTGCCTCAGGCAATCTAGGGTGGGGGCACTCAGTTCAAGCCCACCAGGATGCCATTCCTAAAAGGTTCCCTTGACAGGACCCTCCACAAAGAGCCAGATCCCCATGGCCCCCACAGGACGATGAGGCCCCTGGAGTTATAAGAAGGTGACAGCCATAGCAGCAGAAGAGGAGGGGAAAGACTGCAGATCTTGAAGAGAACTATCTTTTGGCCAGGAGGTTTGAGCAAGGAAGACCAACCGTTGGCCACCTGGATCCAATATCCATTTCGAGGCAAAGGCTTCTCAGAGACTGAGCAAGTGGGGATTCCCTGAACAAGACAGCAGTTCCTCTATCACTCTGGTGACTTCCAACAGCTAGAATCGCAAGGTCTTCCAGCTTGTGCCCACGGCCACAGCCAGGACTGCCTAAGCCCACTGCTCCCCCAGAGCATGTGTAAAGGCCAGTGCTCCCCAATCCATTGCAAAACCAAGATTCTGGTCATGCTCAAACAAAATTCCTGTATGCAAGGAACTGTGCGCAGGACATAGATAGTGATGCACAGGGATTCACCGGTCAAGTGTCTGGCCTGTCATATAGGACACAGAAGCTTCCATTCATGTTGGCCAGGCCCCTCTGCTCTTTACAACAACCCTAAGAAGCAGAGGGGACACCTATAACCTAGACACAGAGCATGCCCTTTGTCCTCTGGATGCCATGGCCCCAGGCAGCACTGCATCCTGAGGGGCAGGGATGCAGAAAGGGAAGCCCCCAGGGTACACCTCAACAAAAGACAGGTCCTACCTGCACACATTCTCCTTTTCCTGAAAACGCAGTCCCCACCCGCAAGACTACCTGTTGTTCTCTCTTTTATAAAGATATGAGTACTTATACGTGGGGTATTCTTACACTGGAAAATCATTCAGCCGTAAGAAAGGAACCACCTTCTGACACAAGCTGCAACGTGGATGAATCTGGAAAGCATCATGCTAGGAGAGAGAGTTCAGTTACAAAAGAGTGCATAATGTGTGACTTCATGGAGAGAGGCAAAGCTGTAGACAGCAGCGATCAGAGGCTGCCTAGGGCTGGCAGGGGGATGGATGGCTAAGGGATGTGGGGTTTTCCTCAGAGGTAATGGAAATGTTTTAAAACTGATTGTGGTAATGGGTGCATAATTCTGTGAATATAATAAAAGGCTCCGAATTATTTACAATAAATAAATATATAGATAAGTCTTTGCCCATTTAAAGAGGGGAGTTCCTGGGGACTTGGCCAAATTTCCCTATTTCTCCATACAAGTCAGAATTTCAAAGTTTCAGTCAAATATGCCAACTTTTAAATATCAGCAACTAATTCCAGTAATTTACAACACAGGATGAACCAAACAAACATGTCTGAAGGCACTCACATGACCCATGTGCAAGTTCTGCTGCCCTGGACTCGCCTGATCCTGTGCCCCTCTATCCCACTTCAAATCAAGCTCTGAGAGTAAGAACTGCATCATGTTCATCTCCGGCACAGTTCCTTGCATAGCCCCGGCACCTAGCACAGGGCCCGGCACACAACACATCCCCATTAAATATTGGATAAATGATTGAAAGAATTAATAGCAAAAAAAAATTTTTTTTAAAGAATTAATAGCAAAGAAACTGAGGGCAAAAAAGTTAAGTCACCTATTCAAGGTGCCCCAAGTAGTAAGGACAAAACAGAGGAGCAGCCAATTCCAGGCTCCTGGCTAATGGTACCTGTCACAGATACATATTGCTTCCCTCAGTCCCAGTCAACAACATTAATTAATAAAAAACCCTTCTTTCCTTCTGGAATTACTATCTACATTTAAAGTTTAAATTCCAGGGCCGCCCCAGTGGCGCAGAGGTTTAGCGCCGCCTGTAGCCCAGGGCATGATCCTGGAGACCCTGGATCGAGTCCCACATCAGGCTCTCTCTCTATATGATGCCTGCTTCTCCCTCTGCCTGTGTCTCTGCCTCTCTATGAATAAATAAAATATTTTTAAAAAATAAAGTTTAAATTCCAGTGTTTCAAGGTAAATTTTGCAAAGCATCCCCCAAATGACCCAATAGATGATAGCTGGCTGCAGACTCCTGCCAAGCATGACAATTGGGGATGCAAAGTCCAAGGGCTGGGTGCAAAGATGTCCAGACCTCAGCAACCCACAAAGCAAGAAGAATGGCTCTTCATAGGGACTCCCTCCAGAACCTATAAGAATTCAGTCCAGTGTTCTGAATTCTGTAACCCCCAGTAGCAAAGGTAAATGGACTCCTGACCTGAAGCTACTGCCCCAGGGGCCAAATATTCAGCTACACGTGGTGATTAGCTCATGAGGCCAAAGCACAAGAGCTAGACTTCCAGATGAACATAGCAGCTCGAATACTGCCTAAATTAGTTATCTACTGGCACATGACAACATTCCAAAGCTGCAAAAAAGGTGTTTGTTGGAATTACAACTTCATTTCAAAGCTCTAACGGGAAAAATTGAGCTCTTCCCATCTATGTGGTTGTTGGCATAATTCAGTTACTTGCAGCCTGCCGAAATGGGGGTTTCTTGCTGGCATTCAGCCAGAAGCCATTCTCAGTTCCTAGCTAGTTGACTGGAGACTGCCCTCAGTTTCTTGCCATGTGGGCCTCCCTCATATCTTCATCCAAACCAGCCAGGAAGAGAGCTTCTAGCAAAGCTGACGTTCACAAGCTCATGTAAGGCATCGTGGAAGCGATATCACCTCTGCCACATTCCATTAGTTGGAAGGATGTCACAGGTTCTGATCACACTCAAGACAGGAGGGAATTATAAAAGGGCACAAGTACAAGGAGGAAAGGATCACTGGGGGTCAACTTATAGTGTCCCCAAACACAAAGTAAAGAATTTTTTATTTGCATAAATTAGAATTATTTCCTTCATAAGTCCAAAATGACCAAGAGAGAGGCAAAGAAAACAATAGTAGATGAGAGATGTCAACACTGTTTTGCAAGCCAGCAAGTAAATGGATGAGAGACGCAGACTTAGGCTCCAGCATTTTGCAGTCTGCTAACCCTGCACTGGGCCAGCCTTCAAGAAGCAAGCTGCTGTGTTCCAGAAGCTCAGAAGTTCAAGCGAATTAGAGGCAATGGTGCCTCTGAAAGCAGAGGTACAGCTGGGATGGAAAACAGACCTTCATGAAGAGAGTCTTCAGAAGGAGTGGGTGAGACCTCCACCCCTGGATGTTTTCATCAATCCTCATCATCCATTATTATTTCTCTCCCAAACTTGCAGGAGACAGTAGGTCTCTCCTCTGGACTCAAGGACAACAAAGCAAAACTCAGAAGTGGTGGGGTGCCATTCTATGAAAATTGATATATTCAACAGCAAAATCCCCCCCATCCCTTTCCACCTTGTGGCTCCGAGAGTTACAGGTGCCATGCTGGAACATTCCTCCCTGAAACTACCCAGCCCCTGAAAACACTCCTCAAGATACCATTATTTGAGAGTCCCCAGGTGGCTCTTATCCAATCACACTACAGGGAAGCCCATTTGTCAACAAGTCCCACCCATATCCAGAGAACTTCCAACCAGGACGTCAGTGCCCTCCTGTAAGTATAAACCAAGAAGCACCAGACATTGATAAGAGCCTCCAACATACAAAAAACAGAAACAAAAACAGGAATATAACCAAGAGGAAACAAAAATAATCCAGGGAAAAGACACAATACAGAGAAGGAAAAGTCCAGGCAAAACTATAATACCTTCAGTGAGTAAGACAACACAAAGAATGTATAAAATAGGAATTGAAAAGTGCAAAGAAGGGGCACCTACCTGGGTGGCTCAATGGTTGAGCATCTGCCTTCATCTCAGGTCATGATCCCAGGGTCCTGGGATCGAGTCCCACATCAGGCTCCCTGCATGGAGCCTGCTTCTCCCTCTGCCTGTGTCTCTGCCTCTCTCTATATGTCTCTGATGAATAAGTAAAATCTAAAAAAAAAGGGGGGGGGGCAGCCCAGGTGGCTCAGCAGTTTAGTGCTGCCTTCAGCCCAGGGCATGATCCTGTAGTCTCGGGATCAAGTCCCACGTCAGGCTCTCTGCATGGAGCCTGCTTCTCCCTCTGCCTGTGTCTGTCTCTCTCTCTCTCCCCCTGTGTGTGTGTCTTCATGAATAAATAAATAATATCTTTAAAAAAAAAGGAAAAGTCCAAAGAGAAACAAAGAACAGAAAAGAGCCCTAAGAAATAAAAAACTGGAAAGTAAGAGTTGAAAACTTCAATAGAAGTTTGTAGGATAAAGTTGCAAACATAGTCTGGAATAGCAGTTCCAAAAGTATGGTCCGCAGACATCTAAGGGCTCCAGAGACCCTTTTCAGAAGGTCCATGAAGCCAGAATTGTTTTTACAATAACACTAAGCCATTACTTGCCTCCTCCACAGCGTTGACATTTGTGCTGATGGTGCTACGGCAACCGTGGGCACAGGTCTTAATGCCATAACAAAAGGCAAGGCCGTGGCAGCAAAGTGTACCAGGAGTCACTATATTCTTCAGCATGATGTCCCCACAGGTAAAAATAAATGTCGAGAAATTGTTTCTCAAAAATGAAGAAAGTCAGCCTCGCAGTGCAAGGAAAACAACCAGTAACATTCCTTCCTAACAAAATTTGACCTCTCAAGCAAAATTAGAATTTTAGGTAATTTACCCACTGTCCTCAGCCTGAGAACATACTTTTCTATTCAGAATGGTAGTGGTATTTACCCATCTAAATGTTTGATATAATATAAAGAAACATATCAATATTGAACAGATTTGTATAACGCAGTGAACCAATATTTGCCAAAGATCAAACAGTGATGTTACAAAATCAGGCAGAGGTAAAATCCACTCAAAGCATAAGACAGACCAATGGCTTTTAATCTAACCAAGAACAAAAAGTTCACTGATCAAGTTTCAGATTCCACACTGAAACTAATCATTAAGAATTTACCATTGTAGAGTTCTGGTATAACATCAAAGCAGAGAACCCATGATTGTATAAAAGGGCAGTAAAAATACTCTTCCTTTTTCCAACTACACATCTGAAGCAAACTAGATTCTCTTCATAGACTTCAATCAAAACAGCGCATCAAAACAGATCATGTGCAGAAAAAGGTGAGAATATAGCCATCCCTATGAATCCATGCATTACAAAGAGTAGCAAAAATATAAAACACTGTCACATTTTTCACTAAATTTTTGCTTTGAAAATATATATACTTTCGTAAATTATGCTCTATATGTTCACATGGAGTGGGTTTGTTATTTTTCATGAGTTATTCTTTAAATCTCTGTTTTTAATTTCTAATATGGTGAATTGCAACAGGTATCATCTACATCAACAAAGGCTCCTTGAAATTCTCAGTGATCTTTAAGGGTGTGAATAGATCCTGAGGCTAGAAAGGGACCTGAGGCCAAAAGGTCTGAGGACTGCTACACCAGAAAGAAAAGCAACAAAAAAGATGGACATTAGGAGAAAAGGTTAGAGGATCCATTCAGGAGGCTCAGCCAAAAAAAAAAAAAAAAGCAATTCCAGAAAGGAAAAAATGAATGGAAGGTGGAAATTTTTATCAGATTCATAATGTAAGGCAAATCCCTAGAGTTGAATATAAGTACCCACCAAGTGCCAGAAACAATGCATTTTTTAAAAATTCATATTAAGCAATGGAAATGTGACATTTTGGTACTCCAGGGACAAAGGGACGATCCTCAAATCTTCTGGGCAGTGAAGAGAAGGTGGGCAGAAGCAAGGAGTGTGCGGAAACAGTCACATTCTGAGGACTGGGACACAGAATGGCATCTGACCTGTCAGGTAATGGACAAGTTTCTAAGGGAAAAGCACGTTCTCCAAATTTGCAAGGGAAATCAATTTCAACCTAGACTTCAATATTCAGCCCAAATATCAATAAAGTATGAAAGTCTAACAGAGATATTTTCATCTGTGGTGTATGTCAAAATTTTTGCATCCCATATGCCCTTTCTCAGGAAGGTACGCTCCTGGAAGGTGAGATTCAACATAGAAAGAGTGAGGCGTGGAACTCAGGAAGGAGGTGATCCAGCAGGGCAATGGTGAAGCGGGGACTCAGTGTAGTGGCAGTGCCCAGGGATCAACCATCCAGACTGGGGGAGAAAGAAACAGAATACTACCTGATGCCTTTGAACACATTCAGGAAATATTTCTGGTTTAGTCAGAGTACTGGAGGATAAATAGCAATAGAAAACTGCGCCAATGAAAAGCAAGTTGGTTGCTACGTCCTAATTCCAGGGAAAACAAAAAGTCTATCAGAAAAAAAAGTGATCACAGGATGCTACATGAATGGTGACCTCACTGTGGGTGTTTACACAGTGAGAACCCGGGCGCTGCCGTGCTCTGGCAAGGCTGGCAAAGACTGGGAAAGCCGAGGCTATTCTTATCTCTTTAAATCACAAGAGAAGCGATCTAGGAAACCTGGATCCCCCGTGTCTCGTAACTGAAAGTCAAAAAATAATGACAACTGAAAAATCAAGAAAAAGGTAGTATAATCATATCATCCAGAAATGTGGTTAATACTGAAACAGACAACTGGAAGACTGAGAACCAGTCACCTCCAGGAAGCAGAAAGCATGGGTGGGAGGCATGCGGCACTAGGCGGCTGCTTTTCATTATAAGCTTATTACCACTTGGCTATGAATATGTATTCCTTTGATAAAAATAAAAGTTAAATTAAAAACTATCCAGGCACCCAAAGAGCCAAATTCCCTCCTCACAGTCTCAGCCTCTAATAAACATTCCTTGAATTTTTATTTGCCTCTACCCCTTAACTATGGGGCCAGTTGTGAGTGGCCAGCCTGGCATCATTGTGGGGGTGGGGGGGGTACAAGAATTTCGGGTCCCACCATCCACATGTGTTACCCACCTCTCCTGTGGCAGATACGGAAGCTACCCCAATGAGCCCTGTCATTGTCATCACCAGTCACTGGATACTAGTACAGGGTCTGGCTCCCAAGAGGTGACTCATAAGCCTTAAGCACTGTATCAGCCATGAAAGCCAGGAGCCATCATTCCCCTCCTTGTTCCAGATGAGACAATGCTCAGACAGGCTAAGGCTGGGCCTACTCCCCGGGCTCCTTAGCTGCAGAGCCGGGATGTGAATCCAGATGCTCAGTGCATCTCTCAAACCCACACTGCTCTTCCACACTAGCTGTAGCCCCTTTCCATATGGCTTCCACACCCTCATTCCCCAAACCTCAGGGTCACCTGCTCCCATCAGGAGACTTTTACATGTCTGTCCGTCATCCCAGATACCCTCAATTACTCGCATATGTTTGAGAGAGAAAGCTGACACGTACCACTGGAGCATCACTGCAGCAGAAAAGGAGGCGTGACAAGCATTATCACACTTCACCTGGGAGACGAGGAAGCTTAGACAGGGAGAAGAAGGGGACTGTCTCAAATCACAAAGCAGGCAACCAAGTGGCCTGATTCACCTTAGGGCATCCCTTCGGCTCTACCCCAGGTAGCTCTTTTCCTTGCCCTCATTCATGCTTTGGGGTTGGCCCATTTGTAAGAATGAAGAACCATTCATTGGTCTCCAAAGTCCAGCTGTGAGCTTACTCTTCAGTGGCAACAGTGGCGAGTGGACACCAACAGACACCATAATACATGGTGCTTGGTTCCAGTAGAGAGGAGAGTCCCACCATGGTGGGGTTTAGTTGCAGGGGGGCATGGCTCAGGTCCAGGTGCCAACACACTCAGGCTTGAGAAGTCTGTTCCTGGGAAGCCCAAGAGGACAAAGACATGCCAAGATGCCAAAGTGACCCATAGGCTTTAAGGGAAATACTTGGCTTTCCAGAGAGGCCCAGAGCTATTCCTGAGGACCCAAGTGGAGCCAGGACATGGGGAGCACATAGAGTGTGAACAGCATCCCTGTGGCAATTATTACATCATTTCTCCTCCAAGCTCCCATACAAGCCAGCCCAGCTGTACAATGAAGTATCCCTTTAACATCTGTTAGATTGAACTGTCTAATCAAAACTATAATGAGATACCACCTCACACCAGTCAGAATGGCTAAAATGAGTAAATCAGAAAACGACAGATGTTGGCAAAGATGCAGAGAAAGGGGAACCCTCTTGCACTGTTGGTGGGAATGCAGGCTGGTGCAGCCACTCTGGAAAACAGTGTGGAGATTCCTCAAAAAGTTGAAAATAGAGATATCCTATGACCCAGCAATTGCACTCCTGGGTATTTACCCTAAAGAGTGATCCAAATGGGCACCTGCATCCCAATGTTTATAGCAGCAATGTCCACTAGAGACAAACTATGGAAAGAGCCCAGATGTCCATCGACAGATGAATGGATAATGAAGATTCGGTATAAATACATAGTGGAATACTACTTAGCCATCAAAAAAATCTTGCCATTTTCAACAATGTGGATGGAACCAGAGGGTATTATGCTAAGCAAAATGAGTCAATCAGAGAAAGATAATTATCATATGATCTCACTCCTATGTGGAATTAAAGCATCAAAATAGAGGATCATAGGGGAAGGGTGGGAAAAATAAGACGAAATCAGAGAGGGAAACAAATGACGAGACCCTTAATTATAGGAAACAAACTGAGGGTCCCTGGAGGGGAGGGGGTGGGGGGAGGGAGTAACTGGGTGTTGGACATTGAGGGCATGCAATATAATGAGCCCTGGGTGTTATATAAGACTGATGAATCACTGACCTCTGCCTCTGAAACCAATAATACCTTATATGTTAATTAATTGAATTTAAGTAAAATTTTAAAGAATAAAAATAATTTTTAAGAAAGATTGAGGGCAGCCCAGGTGGCTCAGTACCGCCTTCAGCCCAGGGTGTGATCCTGGAGACCCGGGATCAAGTCCCATGTCGGGCTCCCTGGATTGAGCCTCCTTCTCCCTCTGTCTGTGTCTCTGCCTCTCTCTCTCTCTTTCTCTCTTTCTCTGTGTCTCTCATGAATAAATAAAATCTTTTAAAAAAATAGAAAAATAAAAAATAAAAAATAAATTTAAAAGATTGAACTGTGCTAGAAACATCCCAAGAGCCTTTCCTGATGCTGAACACAAGTCACTTACAGGGCTGGGCATGGAGTGGACACTGGTGGATCCCTGCTGAATGAATATGCAAACCTGCAAGGCTCTGTGTGGCAGCAAGCAGGCTCTGTCCACATTGTAAAAGGTTCTAGCTTCTTAAGCAAGGAAGTGGTTCCATGGATGCCCAGACTCACCCCATGAGTCTTCTTTCACTCTACCAAAGGCATGAATGGTCAGTTCTCAGACCCAAGGGAGTTCTATAAAGAATCTCTCATTTGGTGATCTCTCAATCACCAAAGCCCATGTGCTTCTCTCTCTAGACCATCACTTGTCAAGTGTGGTCCCCCAGTCAACAGCTGCAGCATCACCTATGAACTTGTTAAAAATGTGCATTTCCAAGACCCACCCCAGACCTAATAAATCAGAAATTCTGAAGGTGGGTGGGAGCTGGAAATCTGTCTTAACAAGCTCTGCAGGTGATTTGGAAGCACGACGGTTTGAGAATCTGCTCTGGACAAAAACCCGCCCACAAACTCTGTACAAAGCAGGCTTCTTCCTCTGAATCAGAAAAAAAAAAAAAAAAAAAAAAAAACCCACACATAAAACTGATGTCCTAAATGACTCATTATTAGGATATCAAACTGCTCCAAAATCATTTATTCAGTACTTGCTCCATGTACATTTACATATACCTACAGATATGCAAGTGTATATAAGATTCAAGGGGAAATATAAAGAAGCTCATGAACATATGCACATATCATTTTAACAAGCTGTGTTTTTGCCAGCTGGTCCCTGAGCTATTCCCCTGCTTGCCCCCTTCCTGCTCAACACAAGCCTTGCCTCACATGCCATGGAATGGCAGAGTACATTTCTTCTGTTCCACCTCCATCTGCAGCCTCCACATCTGGTTCCTCTCTCCCCTTTTCTGCAACAAACCTTGCCCTGTCACAGCGTCAAGATGCTCCTGGCTCAGGCTCCCTGCTCAGGGTGAGGGACCATGTCTCCCTGTCCCTGTGTCACCAATGAACAACGACTTATGGCCCCATGGGAACTGAAGGACAAGTAGACCCAGCCCAAGTATTCGCAGGGTCCCCCTCGGAGCGTGCCACAGACAAGGCCAGCTGGAGACCTGGGCCTGCAATGTGGACCCCTCTGAAAGCCTCATGAAAGCATTCCAGGGTGTAATAAACCCGTCAGGCCCTGGCTAATTTATATCTAAGCGGATGCTTTCCCATTTTTCAGAATGTAAATGTTTAGATTGCAGCATTCCCCTGCCTCGGCATCCGGGGTCCTGGCACGTAAGCAGCAAAGTCAGCCCACGTTCCCTCAGGGATCCTTAGATGGAAGAGCCACAATGCCAGGCTCCCCAACCGGAAGAGGCTCCTGCCCTCCAGCGGCCCCTGTGCAAACCCCACCTAGAAGCAGCCATCGCCCCGTGTCACTCTCACTTTTACAGGGAAGGGGAGGAGAGATGATGCCTCTGAAGGCAGGACCTCAGAGCAAACAGCCGCTCATATCAGCTAGGTACTCCCAGATAGCGTTCCTCTTCTATTCCTTTCCAAAATGTTCCTCATTTGCTCTGACCTCAGATACATTTTATTGGATCTCTGCAATGTATAAACAGGCAAGAGAAGTAGATTAGTGAGAATAAATATAATGCAACAATCCAACAGTCCAGTACAGCCAAATGAGCCCAAGCATCCCACTGCCCACTCTATCCAGGGATGCGTGCACTAGCCCATGCGACCCCATCAGGCAACACCCCGGGGGGTCCGCCAGCATAAGCAGCCCCCAGGAAAGAGAAGCTCCCTGTCCAGGGAGCCATGAGCCCAGGGGATCACTAATGCCTCCCTGGGTTCCACACACAGATGGCCAGTTCCCCAAGACCAAGGGAGCTCCAGGCAAGAGCCCCTATGATAAATTACTGGCATCAAAGGACCTCACCTACTTCAACTAAAATATAGCCATCATCCCAGCACCATGTTCCACAGACAGGTATAAATTAGTTCATGCGTGAGTCATGCAAGCCACTCAGTCTTTTAGTTTCCTCATGGGCATAGTGCGCTGATAAAGCCTGACCCTCCCTACCCGCAAAGAATGATGTGGGAAGTCCAGAAATGCTACAGAGTAAGGCTTGAGAGTCAAAGGAGGAAAGGTGGTTCATCCACCTAAGAAGGTAGTAGAAGGCTATGCCTCAGAACCCTGAGGCTCTGACATAAGCAACACCCAGTTCCTATCCACCCTCTCCTGGCTATGTGTCTTTGGACAAGTCACCTCACCTCTCTGAGCCCCAGCATCTCACCAGTAAGGATATGGTATCAATCCCCTAGGTTGTGACTAATACTTAACACATACTGAGTATTTACTCTCCTAAACTGAGGTCAGGCAGGTGAGATCACCTGAGCAGACTGTGTACCTGCCTGAATGACCCTTTCTCTTGAGTGCACACTGGATAGATGATGGCAGGTAGTACTCAGGCAACATTTTGAGAATGAGTCCCAACATGAGGCTGGCCAGAAGGCAGACATGAACCAGACCTGCTCCTACACACAAGCAATAGGCTCTGATCCACCCAAAGGGCCAGGACTCAGCCTATGGCTCTCAGCTCAAGCCAACACCACTTTTTTTTTTTAAACAGAAGTAGTAGCAGAGGATGATTGGTGTAATCACGGATCTGATCCATTCAACCACGGTACCCCCACATGGTCCTCAGGACCCATGGTAAAGAGAGGAATCAAGCCCACTAGGGGCTTCCCCCTCATGTTCAAGGCACCTGAGGCACATGAAGTTACCTGAGGACAATATCTTCATCCAAATGCTCAAAAGCAAGCCCAGGTTCCATACCAGTTTTGCCCTAGGGAAGGGCACAGTTCCACATCACCTCTTCAAGAGACCAAATCCCTAAAGGCTGCCCATAGCACCATGTCTCTCCTGTCTCTCAAGTCTCTGCAAACCAAGCCTTGTCCAGCTTCCTATTCACCCACACTTCCCTTCCTGGTCTTGGCCAAGGGGGCAAAGCTGTGAGGATTAGCAAGGACCCCCTGGCCCCTAGCCTGATCATTTACAGACAGTTTGTGCTTCCTCCCTTGGCTTGCATGTGATCCCCCCAACACTTGCTGGCCAATCATCACCACAAACCCAAAGCTTTCCCTGCTCCACCACTGGGCAGCCTGGCTAGGGGTTTAATTCCATTAATTTCCATCCTGATAATTAGAAGCAGCTCTCTTTCATGCCCCTGTAGGATTTAACAAGCCACATAACGTCACATTTCCCACTGAGGCAGCTTAAACCTGCATTTCAATCCAGGGATGCTGCTGTTCCATCCTGCCCCTAGATATCAAGCTGCCCAGGGTCCCAAGCCCTGCCAACAACCAGAATGTTCCCCGTCCTGGGGTCCAGCCTCAGAGCAGGGCCAAGACCCTGGGCCTCCACAAGGGCCTTCAACACACAAACCCCTTGGTAGTAAGCAGAGTAGAATCCTCTTTGGACCCATGTCTACATTATGGGTAATAAAGGCCTTTATGTGCCTATAAAGCAAAATTCCTGTAAAGCCTTTCCATCTAGACGTGCCACGTGCAATAAAGTGACTGCTGCCTGAACAATGGCCTTTACGCGTGCCAGGATCTACCCCCACACACCACAACTAGGGGATACCCATATCCACCTGACCCATGCATGTGTGTGGGTCCAAATGCCACCCTGGCACCCCACCAGCTGAGTAATATGGGCAGATCACCCCCTCTCACCAAGCCTTATCTGTCTCCCCTGGAATATGGGATGGCAATAACACCCAATTCAACTTGCTAATGTAAAAATCCAACTTGTATTCTATCCATTCATTTAATCATTGAATAAATACCTGTTGAGTCTCTACCCCATGCCAGACCTGTTCTGGGCGCAGAAGGTAAGACACTGAATGACAAAATCCATGCCCTCACAGCTTCCTTTCTAGTAACCAATGAATGAACTTATATTTCCAATAATTCAGGGTGTCATGAAAGCAATGAGACAGGGAGCTAAGGTTGGTGTGGGTTGCAGTGGAGGGGAGGTGCCAATTCAGACCAGGAATTAGAATCAGGAATGCCCAGGTGGCTCAGTGGTTGAGCACTTGCCTTTGGATCAGATCGTGATCCCAGTGTCCTGGGATCGAGTCCTACAACTCCCCTATGGGGAGCCTGCTTCTCCCTCTGCCTATGTCTCTGCCTCTCTCTGTGTCACTCATAAATGAAGTCTTTTTAAAAAAATTAGAATCAGACCAGTTCACATATGTGACCTCCATGGAGCTAGAAAATATGTCTACTATAATATTATACTACATTAATATATTAAGAATTATCCATTGTTATTAGGTGTGGTGTACGATATGGTGTTATCCTCCAGCACAGCTGCACTCACTGAATTATGAGCAAGATCCCAAAGCTCAGGCAGCCTCACAGAATCTGCTGGACTCTCCGGGGCTTTGCTGCTACCACTTCATTATCAGGGGTAATTTCTGCGGACACAACCCAGAGACAGATTATACTCCTCCCACCTAATCCTCCCACCCTTCCTCAGAGTGAATCGTATGACACCCACCCTGAAGGGCCAGGGCCTCATTTGTCCTACCCAGTGACCAGCACACAGCAGGTGCTCTGAATGGCTGAAGGAGCTAAGCAGAACTCAGGAGATGCTCCAAGTGCTGCACGGTCCCTCCCCCAAACACACCCATCCCACATGTGGGGGCACAAGGAAGTATTAACACCCAATGACGACAAGGGACTCATGCCATGCCTCTCCATTTACGTCCATGCTAGTACTGTGCCCCTCATCCTCAATAACCAGCTCAGACTGTCCCTCAGCCCATCACTCCCCAGCAACTGGAGTGACAGGTCAGACCCACTAACCCCATCTAGCAGCTGAGTCAATAGTGGAAGAGCGAGGCTGGCATCAGGTTAACTGGTGTGCAGCCTGTCCTGAAGGAAAAGTCCTGCCCCACCCACCTCTTACCCCCTGCAGGACCAGCTGGGTTTGCCTGGACCAGGGTATGTGCCCAGCCCTGGGCCGAGCAGCTCAACTGGCAGGAGGACAAAGCAGTACCAGCCCTGCCATTAGAGGGCAGATGACGACCCGTCATCACGGGCAAAGAATACCAGTGCCTTCTTTGGGCACATATCCTCCACCTGTGAGAAGTCATACACAGCAAAAGTTTGCTGCAAACATGCGGCGAGAGAGCAAGAGCCACAACAGGTGGAAGAGCAGGCAGTGATAGGGGCAGGGGAGGCCGGACTGCAGGGTTAAGGAGATGGAGATCCTGGAGCCCCCGGCCCAGTAATGCTCCCCTTACATATTGTGAATCTTAAAAATAAAACTGTCAGGTATTTTACCACCAAAAAATGGATTTATCTGGAACTAGGAAAGAACTGGAATCCAGGACAGAGAATATACGGCAGAAGTGTGGGCAAGTCTGGAGAACAGAGGACAGGTGCGCTCCTTTACAGAGGAAAGGGGGAAGTCAGAAACACTAAGTCCATCAGAATAAACCGGGAACTAGAAGTACAGTGGCTCCTCGTTGGCTGAGCTGGATGGTCTCTCATGGGCTGGGCTGTTGTTCCCCACGAGGGAAGCCCTTCTTCCTCCTTCTGGGGCAGTCAAGTAGTATCCACCTGCAGGCTCCATCTCTTCCTGCTGGGTCTGCAATTTACAGTGGGCGGTAGGGCTTGACAGCTCCCCCTGCCCGACCTCCTGGCCCCCTTTTAGGGAGGTTGCCCTTAATTAATATTCACAATAGTGACAACCTGCCATCTGGGGATGCCTCTTCCTCCTCCTGCCTTAGGGCCACCGAGAAACACAGAGCCAGGTATATGATTGCAGGGTGTCATCCATCTGCCAGGGCAAGGGAGGGCGGGCAATGGGGTGGCTGCTTCCTTCAGAAAAGCCAAGCAGGACACAGGAGAGTTGAGACTCTTTTTTTTTTTTTTTTTTTTTTTTTATGATAGTCACAGAGAGAGAGAGAGAGGCAGAGACACAGGCAGAGGGAGAAGCAGGCTCCATGCGCCGGGAGCCCGACGTGGGATTCGATCCCGGGTCTCCAGGATCGCGCCCTGGGCCAAAGGCAGGCACCAAACCGCTGCGCCACCCAGGGATCCCGAGAGTTGAGACTCTAAAGCACGCATGGCACGGCCCGTCCATGCTGCCCAGCTTGTTACAGAGCACATGCGACCAGAGTTTGTACACCCGATGTGGGTCAGGTACCCATCCCCTCCCATCTCCAGTGCTTGGGGCATTTGACAAAGCTGCTCAGCTTCCCCTTTTAGTGAGGTCAGGCATGGACACCCATCAAATGCCTGGCATCTCCAGACTAGATCCTGCCATTACCTGGGTCCCTAACAGTTCAACTCAGCCCCTTGGCAGTTACCTCACATCACAGCTGTTCCAGACCCCAGTCTGCAAGGACCCCCCAGTAAACCTCTGATAGGGGCTGAAAAATCTCAGACTTCCATCTGCTTCCTGGAATGGTAAGTGGGGGGTTCATGCTCCCTCTGCTCACATACCCCCAGAGATAGCAAGTGGCTCAGTCCCTAGAAGGCCACTTTGATAGTGAGCTGACAATGGTCTGTCCATATTTTCCATGGGACAGCCTGGGTCCTGCCCCTTGAAGGCACATGATCAGATGGCCTCCACTTCTGGCTGACAGCCCTCCAGGGACCTGAAGATGCCATATTCCTTATCATCAATAATCATTGACAGGAAAGAGGCCACGTGCTAAGTGGCAAGTAAGGAGGCAGAGAGAAGAGCTCAGCCCTGCCATCTGATGAGGGAGGAAGAGAGCCAGAAGTAACTCAGGTCAGAGAGAAAAGCACTCTACAAGGGTGAGTCAAGAACTATGGGAGCACACAGGACGGTGTCACCAGCTTTCAGAGGTCAAAGAATTCTTCGCATAGGAGGCTGTGCTGGAATGCACCTGACATCACTGGGCTAACTCAGTGCCTGGAGAAGAACAGTCAGGCACAGACAAGACCAGGGATCCAGCAAGGCCCAGTGTTGGTAGATTCTGAGAAAGACAAAGACCAGGTTCAGAACAAGACAAGCTGGTGAGCCTCTTCCCCTATTTACACCCAGACTGAGTCACATGCTGTAAATTCCTCACCCCACCTCCAGGACACGTGGCTTCTCCCAGTGTCCTGATCAGCAAGAGACCCTCTGGTGATAGAGAGCTTGTAAAGCTGGTCCAGGTGGTGTCTAGCATGCCCCCATTCATTCATTCATCCATCCATCCACCCATTATTCTTTCTCATACACACAGACTCTCTCTCAATCCATCTGTATCATTTGCTAGAACGGTTATAGGACTGTACCCTGCAGCCTAGGAGGCTTCTCCAGCCAGTCATGCCTCTGCCCTGGGGCTCTCTACACTCTGGGACCAAGTAAATTGAGATGGCGTGCCAGAGGATGGCCCAAATCACCACCCTAGTAACTTTCCGCCTCCCTACAGAAGCCATGGCACTTTCTCCGCTCCTGGCATGTACAGGCTGGGAGTGGAGAGATGGGACAGCATGGTTCCTGCGTTGGAGATCTCAGTCTTCTCCCAGACTCTTCAATGGTGCTGCCACCACCCCCCTTCCCTCCCAGAACTCACTCACTCAACAAATACTTATTAAGCTCCCACTCCACTGTCAGCACTGAATGAGTATATTTAAAAGGCTCCAGCCTTCAGTCCCCGCAATAAATTCCTGTGCCCTTCACCTTCCTGTCTACATCCTCATCCAGTATGTATACTTGTCCCATATTGGGCCAGCACTGTTGAACGCACTGGCTAAATATGTACCTGATGATCAGGGTCCCAGCCTTCATGAAGCTGACTTTCCCGGGGAGCAGAAAGACAATAAGCAACCAAACAAACAGGTTAACTGCTATAGAGATGAGTATGGTAAGGTAATTAAGTGATAGAGGATGGGGTGTGCGGGAAGGACTCGGGGCAGTGGGGAAGTGCTCTGAGATATAATGTTTAAGCTGAGACCTGAATGAGAAGGAGGTGTCTCAGGGAAAAATCTGGGGAAATAATGCCTTAAGCAGACAAAACAGGAAGCACAAAGGGCCTGAGGTGGTGGAGATAATGGCTTATTCAAATAACAGAAAGCCAGTATAATTGGTGCTTAATGAGCAAGAAAACAACAACAACAAAAAAACATCCTCTGCTTTTATAAGCTCTTAGGTTTTAATTCTAGGCTGGACACATGGTTTTTCTCCCCATTTTCTCCCTTCTTGTGCTATCAGGATGGACTGGATTATGCTGCAGCAACAAACCACCCCAAAATTTCAATGCCTTGAATCCATACAGGGCTCCTCCTCTTTTATACTACACACCCACCACAGGCCAGCTGGGGTCTCTCCGCTGCCTTGACTTCACTCTGGGGACTAAGCAGACAGATCAACTGGAATTCTGTGCCAGACGGAAAGAGAAAGTAATGCTGGGTTTTTATATGGCCACATGTAACATCAAGGGAACACAGAAGTACAGTCCTACTATATGGCCAGGAGGAGAACCCGAAGGGAGGCAGGACTTGGGACTGCCAGAGCAAATGCATGGGGTCCTGGGATGGGTGGTAAAAGTGGCTTGTGGTCAGGAAGAGCATCGACACTGACTGTCAGGTGCCAACGTCCCCAGTGAAAACAAAGACTCAATTTGGCGATGGGAAAGTAAGTGAGGTCCACAACCATGCATCTCTTTTCGTTCTGCTCCACAGTGAACCCTTCCTCTGACTAAGCCTTTTGCAGTGATGTAGACCCAATCATGAGTACCCCACCTAAGGGGCCCTGCACATGTCAGACCCATGCCCCCTAGCTCTCTCGCTTGCCTAGACAGGCCTCCAAATGCATCATGGAAGTAGAAAGACGTCTTGTTTCTCCCACTCTTCCCTAGAGACTCTGGATTTGCTCCTGTTGCTCTTCTCTCCCTCTACATGGGCCACCAAGGACACGATCTCAACTTCTGATGCAACCATGGCTCCTCTGGGCGAGGCCAAGAAACTTCCAAAACCATAAAGATGTCCAAACATTGGCCCGGCTTCCTCCAAACAGACATAAACTGCCTCGCTTACATCCGGGCCCACCACACCCCTCCTCCGGACCTCAGGCACCATCTGGCACCTCCACCCTTGGGCAGCCCAGTTATGCAGTGATGGAAGTGGGAATGGGGGAGAGGGACTGGCCACACCCAACCCCAACACCTCCATCGCTCCAGGGGTAGGGGTGCCTTTGATGGTGCCTACCTTTTACCCCTCGGCTGAGCAGTGACAGCCTGCACGCTAGATTCAGTGCCAAGCCGCCCCCAATCCAGTTATTTTTAGTCTGTTTGTTTATCCCATTTCGAGCTAACTCTGTGTCACCACTTGTTATCATAACAGAGAGCACCTGGATGTGTCTCGGAAAAGAAACAAATAAGCTTTGGAGAGTGCTGGGGATTGCCAGAAACACCAACTGTGCTTCTAGCCTGATGCCCTAGTTGCGACAAAGCAGATTCCTTTCTTCCCTTCACATGAAAAGCCTAATCCAGATAAGCCAGCTGACAATGGCTGCCCGGCCTCCCAAGACATTCCCGCCCGCTCACCATCCCTGTGTCTGATGACAGGACTCACGCCTGGTGACATCAGCCTGGCATGGGGCTGAGTGAAGATACTAAGATTGTCGATGACTTCCCTTCCTCTGCCCCCACATGCCAGCCTCAGGCCAAACCAGAGCCACCAGGGATCAGGGTGGTCTTGAGAGGCAGGTAAGTCTGTGACATGGTCATCTAGTCAAACAGACCAGCACGACACAAACAATCATCCTGACCACGTCCTGCTAGCTCCATCCCATGACAAGCCGCAAACACTGCAGCATGGCCCATCTTCTGCTACTGTGCTCACACAGCAGGCCCCGAAGGGGCTGGGAAAAGTGGGTGCTCTGGCAGCAAATCCAGAGTATCACCCTCACCACAATCTGACTCCTGTGGAGTTCCAAAACCCAAGCTGGCTTCTGCATGAGTCTCTCACCACCAGCACAGTGTCTCCTATGAGCAGAGCACCTACTGTGCCCTAGGTCCTGGGCTAGGCTCTCTATAGACAGGGCTTGGAGTGATGCTTATGGTAACTCCAATTAACATGATCATATTAACCAGGTCAACAACTTGCCTTGGTCAGCACTTGAGAAGGAGAGCCAGACCACATCATGTACATCATGCTCTCTGTGGCTCTCGTCTCTATTTGAAAAGAACAAAATGTGACACACAGCCCACTGGGAAGGCCTTTCTACCCAGATTTTATCCAAAGTCAGGGTCCAGGTCCAACCCCAGCCAGCACCTCCCCACTGAGCACCTACTGTATATCAGCCGTGTATACGGGGCCATGCAGGAGACGGTGAAGGGGAAGCAGCCGTCCCAGGCCTGCCCAGCAGAGAGGCCTAGAAGGTACCAGACACAGGAGTCCCTCTTGCTCACCACCTCCACCCCCACCTACCTGACCCAGGCCCTCAACACCTCAGAGGCTCTATCAGCATTGTGAATAGCCTCCTCTTTTCTTGTCTACCCACATGTGATCAGGTGACTCTCCCAGTCATGTCACTCACCCACTCAAAAAACCTTCAGTGGTTCTTGGGGTACCTGGGTGGCTCAGTCAGTTAAGTGATATCAGTTCAGGTCATGATCTCAGGGTCGTGAGATCAATCCGCACACTGGGCTCTGCACTGGGTGTGGAGTCTGCTTCTCTCTTTCTCTCTCTCTCTCTCTCTCTCTCTCTCTGCCCCTTCCACCTCCATGCTTGCTCATGTTCTCTCTTAAAAATTAAGTAATTAATTTAAAAAATAAAGGGCTGTCTGGGTGGCTCAGCGGTTAAGCATCTAACTTCAGCTCAGGTTATGATCTAGAGTCCCAGGATTGAGTCCCACATCGGGCTCCCTGCATGGAGCCTGCTTCTTCCTCTGCCTATGTCTCTGCCTCACTCTCTGTCTCTCATGAATAAATAAAATAAAATATTTTTAATTAATTAATTATTAAAATAACAAAACCCTCAGTGGTTCTCATCTTCCCCTCACCCATTCATTCACCAGCTAGGGAGCACTCGTCATGTGCTGGAGTCAAGACACCAAAGCTTCTGTCCTAGCTAAGTATTTCTTGCTCCCCAGTGTAAGGTGAGACCTTAAGCATCTAAGGACACTGGCTACATAGATCTCACAAGTCAAGTCTGCCACTTGCTGCATGTGTTGGTTGTGATTTGTACAACTAGCATTGCCACTACTGGTCCCTTGGACCTTGGAAACTGACCCCAGAGGGACCCCTGGGCAAAGAGAAGTCAGTGTGGCAGGCAAATAACTCCTTGATGGAGCCCTTGCCTTTAGTCTCAAGGGGTGTGGGTGTGAAGCAGAGTAAGAGCAATATCCCAGGCCAGCAGAGTGGACTAAATGAAGCCAAAAAGTAGAAAGTAAGTCTGGGGAGGGTGGGCTGGCAGATTCAAATAGAGATGGAGTCTGGAGACAAGAGCAAGACGCAGGGGCCAGTCACAGAGATAGATTTTGCTCTCTGTCCACGAGGCTTCTAGGCATGCAATGCCACAGCCAGAACCACCATTAGGTGAAGGCTTACTAAGGAGCCATGGTGGTCAGGAGGGTGGGAAGAGACTGGAGTCAGGAGGTCAGTGGGAGTAGGGCCAAAGGATACTCTTTGCACTAGGGCCTGGGGAGTGGAGGAGAAGGCGGCGGTACATGGTGAACAGGCCTTAACAACTGATAGTTCATAAGGGCAGGGAAGCTGGGGAGCAGATGTATGCATCCTAAGGACACATGTGGGGGTCCCCTACCACACAGGCACACAGCAGAGCAAGCTCTGGGCAGTGAGGATATGCTGGGTTGGAGCCTGGCAGTGAGGACCAGGGTGTCCCAGAGCAGCTACCTTAGCTCTCTAAGTCCTAAGTGTGAAACAGCTCTGACAGCCAATAGGACACCTATCTTTGTGCCTCCAGGTAGGACGGCCCACCAGACCTAGGAGGGAGAAGGCTGCACTGCATTCTTCCCTTGGTCTAAAGGCTACTCCATTTCTGTACTGAGACACAGCAATGCCCTCCCCAGCACTGCAGACTGGCATCCCCCTCCTCATCCAGCCCTTGGAAGAGTGGCCCCACCAAGCTCAACCCAGCTCTTTGTCCCTTTTCAATCAGCATTTGTAACTGAACAAGCACTGGGTAGAGGCTTCTAGAGATAGCAAACCTGCCTGCAGAGGGAAGGCCACACCGCCACTCAGAGCACTCTGCTTCAACCTGCCTCGGGAGCCACACCTGGCTTTTAACATACGGACAAGAGCTCAACCACACACAACCATGTCAACACCAAACAAAACTGCAGGAAGATACCATTTCTCACCAGTCAGACTGGCAAAGATCAGCACGTTTGATAATGCTCTGAATGGGTGGAGATGTGGCCAAGTACATCCCTTACGCCCCATTGCTCAGAGAGGAAATGGGTATTACCTCCTGACAGGGCAATATAGCAGAATCGACAAAAGTTAAAAATGCATATACACTTTGGGGCACCTGGGTGGCTCAGTCGGTTGAGCATCTGGCTTCGGCTCAGTTCATGATCCCAGGATCCTGGGATCAAGCCCCACGTCAGACTCCCTGCTCCATGGGGAGCTTGCTTTTCTCCCTCTGTCACTCCTCCAGTTTGGGTGCTTGTGCTCTCTCTAAATAAATAAATAAAATCCTTTTTAAAAATGTATATAAACTTCAATCAGCATTTCTCTTTGCAGAAACAGTTCCTGCAGGCCAGTGTGTTCACTAAGACACTCACAACAGTATGGCTTATTACAGCCAAGACAGAAAGCAACTACAAAGCCCATTAATAGGACTCTAGTAAAAAAAAAAAAAATTGTATGGCCCAGCTATATAATGGAGTAATATGCAGCCAGTAAAAACAAGGAGGCAAACTCTGCCTGAGTTGACATGGAATGGGTGCCAAGATCTGCCAAGCACTAAAAGGAAAAAAGCAACGGAGAAGCTTGGCATGAAGAGAAGGTGGCTATTCACGTAAAGAAAAAGGTTGGAGGTATCAAACATATGGACAAGCACTGACGCCTGTCTTCTGGACTGAGCACATCTCTGGGAGGCACACAGGGGACCCCTGGAAATGGTGGCTGCCCCCGGGAGGGAAGTGTGGATGCAGTTCTCACCTTGAGTACCATCTACCCAACCAGAGCGTCACCATGTGGCAATCACACCTCCTTAAAGACATCGACAAAGAACTCTCGTGGGACAGTGCTTCCCATGCTGACATCCGTCTGTCCCTACCTCAAGAGGACACTGGCAACCGTACACATGTGCTATTTTTGCCAAATCCTCAGTGCCCAGCCCTATGCCTGGCCCATGGGGTGCTCTGCAAGTGTCTGGAACGGAAGGCACCAGAACTTTCAGGTCCAGGGTCTCCCTTTCCCCCTGGCAAGCTGGCAGAGGCCAGAGCTCATGCTCACAGCCAGAGCACATGGGTGAAGGTCTCCAGCCTCCAGTTCTGTTGTTCTGCAGTGAGCAGCCCCCATGCCCAGAAGCATACTTGTGAAGGCCAGTGCTCTGTGTCCTGGAAAGACCACCAGGGGCCTGCACAGTGCCTGCAGAGAGCTGCCTGTGGTCCTGGCAGTGGCCTCTGTTGACTAACTTCTGTACATAATTCCACCCAGGATGAGTCAACAGCAAGGCAGACAGGACTCCCCAGGGGCTGGCCCTGAAGCTGCCAAGAAGGGTAGAAGGCAGAACACTGGGTGCCCCAGCCACTGAGAGAGGCCCACCCAGCCCCCTCACAACAGGCCTTCGGTGGTGGCTGCTGCAGTAATGATTCCCAGGCCCTGGCACAGGCACCCAGGATGGGGACGTGGGTCCCTGTTTCTCAGCTGCACCCCAGGCTGGCCCTTCACTCTGTCTCAGGCCTCTGCTCCATCACCTGGGCTGGGCCAGCCCATTCTACCAGACTCCACCTAACCACCTTCCAGAGGCGGATGCCGATTACGAAATGCCATCATCTATCAAGCCCTGTCCCCTAGCAAGTCACTGTGACCTGGCGGTGGGCCCGGGACTGACCCTTCTATCCCTCCTGGGCACCCGCCTAAACAGGCAAGCACTTTCAGAGGCTTAGTAGCCACCCTACCACTTATTGCCTGGATCATATGGGGCCAACCCTTTTGTTTCTGGTGCCTCGGTCTCCTTGCCTGTCAAATGGGCTCATGGCACTGCTCTGAGTTGCCATGATGGGTGAATGGACTCATGAAGCCAGTGCAGTTAGCACAGACAAGAGCTCAGCAACTGATGGCTGCCATCTGAATTCCCGGGAAATCCATCCCCTGCCACCCCCTTGCAGCACCCAGATCTGAGCAGGGAGTGGGGAGAGAAGGTCTGAGGAGAGCAGGCCACTCCCGCCCAGCCTTGGCACTAGCACCGCGGGAAGCCCGGTAGCAGCCCCCCTCCGCACCTTTGTTTGCCCTCTCATCTCCTCTCCCCTGCACCGGCCTTCCCGGCCCCGGCCCCTGCTCCTGGAGCAGCAGCAAATCCTTGTCAGCAAACAGCACATTAATTGCTTCTTGGCCCAGTTTCAAATGATATCACAGAACTGGGCTGCTCAGTTTGAGCGAATGGAAAGGAGGAAGGAGGGGCACCTGGCAACTCACACAAGAGCCCAGGATGATGGGTCGCTCCAATTACTAATTAATTGACTGCTCAGATGGAACAAATCTGAAATCCTCACAGGTTGGGCAGGCGAGCCCTGGGCTTCCCGCCAACGCCTTTCATCACAGGAGAGCAGAGCTCTGGATTTGACCACGTTCAGGAGGGAAGGCCTGCAGCCCGGCCGGCCACTGGCCTGAGATGCTCATGGGGCCAGGAACCGTGGCCCAGACCATTCACGCCGTCATTTGTTCTGCTGCATGCGGAGCTCCCAGTGCACAGTCCTAGACTAGAAGTTCCAGGAGAGGGGGACTCAACCATAGTGTTCACGGCTGCACTCCAGTCCTAGCATCAAACGACAACCCAGGCTGCTCAATAAACGTACATCAAGTCACTGAAAGAATGAATAAAATACTGAATATCAAGTATGATGCTGGGTTTTAGGGAAATTATACTGAGCAAACTCAACACAGGTCCTGGCCTGGTGGTGCTTACATCCTGATGCCAGGAA
This sequence comes from Canis lupus baileyi, assembly GCF_048164855.1. Taxonomy (NCBI): domain Eukaryota; kingdom Metazoa; phylum Chordata; class Mammalia; order Carnivora; family Canidae; genus Canis; species Canis lupus. Next base: position 24,399,192 of record NC_132847.1, on the reverse strand, counting down.
TACTGTTAACCAACTAACCAATTAAAAACTGAATTGCAAACACAGCAAGGGTGACAAAGATGCCTGGAAAGGTAAGACAAGGAGAGTGGAGCATAACCCCCACTGGGAAGCTAGTGACCTAGACACTGCATGAGCTGGAGCTTGCCACCTTCCCCGTGTGCCTCCCAGGGTGGCTTCTCCCAACCCCATACTCCCTGGGTTCTGCTAACACGGATGCCAGCAGGGCTGCCATCCACCAGATGGGCCCGGGCGCTGTCTGGAGAGGATTTCCTGCAGAAGCTGTGCTCCAGGGCCCTGCTCTGTTGCATGAGGGGCAACAGGCATGAAACAACTCATGGGGTCCTTCGATGCCCAGAGCATCTGGAACCCCAAACTCCCCACGTACTTTTCTATACCCTGGTGACTTTCTGAGACTACCAACTCCCCATTCCCTGCTGCCTTTGGGTCTTGCCATGCCTCAGTGTCAAGATGTAATGCTCCACACTCCACTTTGTGCTTCTAGAAACTGAGAAATACATGTTTTTGGAAAAGCTTATTTGGGGAGGGTGAGGTACAGGCCTGGGTCTGAGCCTCCACTCTGCTCCTTCCTAGCTACGAAATCCGGGATAAATTATACCCCTTTTTCTGTTAGATGGAGTAAAACTCTGTGAGGAGCAGGCGCCAGGAGATGGATGCCAGGATGCAGGCACACAAACCCCTGAGGCGACCCCTGACCTCTTTTCTCTGGGCTTCCTTCTCAGATTATTATAAGAGTGGAGAGTATGAGAAACCAACCTGGGCCCCAATGTCTGCTTCTCTCTCCAGGTCTTTCCACCTGCCCCACGTTTTAGCAGCCCATGTATGTGTAACCAGCTCCCACCTGTATCTTCCCTGAAAGAGGAATCATGCAAATTGGGTCCAGAGTGCTTTCCCCACCCATAATTGCCTATTATTTGGAAAGTGGCAAATCACTTTGAAATTTTTCCTGTACCAATATTAATCAGTGATGGCTCTGGAATTTCTACGAAACAGGGGCATAAAGGTGGCCACCTACTTAGAAAACAGGCTAGCAACTTGTCTAGAAACACGCTGTTTTTGCATGGCTTATGTATTTATTTCAACTATCTTTGGAGGTGGTGTTGAAGACTGGGGTTGGGGAGCACCCTTGGCACCAATCTTGTTAATAGCAACCACCATAAGACCAAGCTCAGTGTCAAAAGGTTTACATGCATCATCTCATTTAATTCTCTTAACAACCAATTAGGTATTATCCCCATTCTATAGGCAAGTAAACGGAGGCTGTGAGACACCAAGGAACTTGCCCAAGATCTTGCAGCTGGCTCAAAACAAGAGGCAACACTTGCACCCAGGTCTGCGGGATGGCAAATGCATTGCTGTTGGGAAAGACGTCTGCTACCCTCCTGCCTTACTCCCCAGCTGCCCCAGGCTCCGCTCTCCTTCCACTCAAGGACACCCGTCCCACCCATTCGACCACCCAGGCCGCCAGTCTGCAGCTGGAGGGCTTCAAACTTCAAACTTCCCGCAAATGGATTTCGAGCGGGAGCTTTTTTTTTTTCCCCCTTGGTGAGAGGCTGAAAAGTCTATTCCTCTTGGTTACTGCTGTCTAGCGCTTTGAAAACATGAGAGCGGCTTAGTCAAAATCAAGAAGCCAGTGGGTGCTCATTCAGGTCTGCACTCCTGGCTTGGGTTCCTCCCCCCAAGTAAGAGAAGTGTGGGGGCTGCTCGTAATTCCCCTCCGAGGAGTGTGCTCCCTCCCCTAACACACCTGACAGATTCTCTTCCACACATGCCGGCCCAGCCCCTGGGACAGCTCCACACAATGAGGCCCGCACCTGCAAGAATGTCTGTAAATCCCAGGGCTCTGCACAGGGCAGCCAGATTGCAGGCAACAGCAGCAGATCCCGGGATAAAAGCAGAAGCCATCCTGTTGACAGTTCATTCCTGTTTCTCCCCCAAATCTATCCACAACAGAACTGTTAAGCTCATGTTTCCTCTCCTGTTGCAAACAATTGTAAAAATGATTGGTATCTGCCCTCAATATAGAGCCCGTCCGCTTCATCCCCAGGCTAAATCTTTCTGGAAGGGCTGCATGTGTGAAAAACATGCATTCCCAAGGCACACAGATAATGGTTACTCTTAGAGACCCTAATCACTCAGCTCAGAGAAATGCAAAGGCTGGCTCACCTAACTGCTGACTTTCTGGAAGTGGAAGCCTGCTGCACCTGGGTGCCTGGGCTGGGCACCCAAGGGCAGGGAAGCTCAGGGTGACATCTGGAGCCTGGGCTGATCTACGGGACATCATTCTGGTGCTTGACCTCCCATAATGAGTCCTTTAGCCTCCTGCAAGGAGTCTCTCCTGCCTTTGTCTGTAGCTCTTAGACCCCTTTGCAAAGTAGAAACTGCACTGGTGTAATGGTGGGAGCCTGGTTCCAGTCATGGCTTTGACCCTGACTAGCTGTGCCATCAGGGAAAAGCCTTTGCCTTTCTGGGCTTTGGTTCTCTCATCTGAGACAAAAGACATCTAGGACTTCACACAGCTGATGTTCCCGACTGAGGTGGGCAGATGGAGAGATGTTTAAGCCAGGAAGCACTGAAGAGCCCAGCACCAACAGATAGTCCCCAGTTAAGCCAGGGAGCTAGCATCTGCAGGGTGATGTGGCCCAGGCTAGATATGCACCCCAGGACCGCTGAAGCTGGTGTTGGTAACTGAAGAGGAAAACACCTTCTGACTTTGAAGGGGCCCAGAAATGATACACAGATTTAAAAAAAAAAAAAAAGTAAGGTGCTATCTGGAATGAAAATACCTTGTATTTCCCTAATATTCATGTCTCCCCTTCTCCCAGCAAGAGGGTTAGTTTTATTGGAGGATCCATCCCTCCCATACTCTCATTCCACATGGGGTGGAGCACATGTCCCATATCTAAGCACATGGCCCTCCTGTAAGTAATTGGTTCAGAGGACACAGGACCAAAGCTGTCCAATCAGAGCAAGCCCCAAGATCTCCACTAGATATGTTGGAACAAAGATTCTCCATCTGTCCTGTGGGACCAAACAGAGGAGGATGTGGGAAGAGAGCTACTGTAGCCATCCTTTAAGGCAGATGGGCTTGTGAACAGAACTTTGCTTAAAGGAGTCAAGGAATGGAGAGAAATATGCCCTGTCATGGAGCCAGTCTGGGCGCTGGATCAAGCCATACCTGGTGCTACCCACAGACTACTCAGAGAATCCTGTGTGATCCCTCCCATTTGTAACCTTTCTCTGACAAAGTCTTTTGCTGATTTAGAAATCAGAAGAGACCTTCCTCCAAGCACATCTAGCCTGTTCCCAGGGTTGGAAATTGATTCATTTAATCATCTATGGATTCAACAACTATTTGCTGAGTGTCAATGCTGTGCCATCAATGATGGTCAAGGCACAGTCCCTGCCCTCAAGAGCTCTCAGAATGGGAGGAACACAACCTCATAGACTAGCCATTTTGCTACAGTGTGATGACAACTCAGAGGACTCAGGGGGTTGTGGATATATAGCCTCTCACCCAGTGAAAATGAAGACAGGCTTCCCAGAAGGTGGCTAAAGGCAGCCCTTAACCACTTAGGTTTAGAACAGACAAGCCCTTCACTAACTCATCTCAGAAGTCCTCAAAGCAATGCCGTGTCAGTGGCTGGACAGGCATGGCCATCCCCACTTTACAGAGAAAGAAGCAGAGGCCAGGAGATGGATGGTGGCGTGTTCAGGCTCACACAGCAGGTTTGGGGCTAAAGAAAAAGGAAAATCAGGTCTTATAAATCCCACTGATCATATCCGTCATGTCCTTTCTGACTTGATGACTGCACAGGATTCAGAGTTGGCCTGAAAAGGACAAAAATCAGCCATCTCCCCCAGAGGATGTCTGGGATCTCTCAGGAAGGTGCCACGGGAGTCAGAGGCAGGCCATACATCTGCTGGCCAGGGAGAGAGCCCTGTGTGCCCACTGCCTCCTCAGCAGCCCTTCTGTAAGTATCACAGACCCAGGCCAGGCTCCACATAGGGCTTCATCATCACCGGGTCCTGCCAGCAGACGGAAAGCTTTCTAGAGTCATAAGTACTTCACACAACATCTTCAATGGGGCCCTGATCAGCCAGCTGGCTGCATTTAATATGGTCCATGAGGATGGAAAGGGTTTGTGGCCAATGACCCGAGAGGGAGGGATAAGCCCCAGAATCATCCCAACACACAATCTTTGCTCAGAGAGCAATGAGGTCCAGGATAAAGATGAAATTATACCCTCCCTTGCCCTTGTTTTAGTATGATTTGACCAGACCAAGAGAATATAGAAGCTATTAAGAGATTAAGAGTATGAACTTCAAAATCACAAAGTCATGAGTTACAGATGATAAAGTGTGTACATACACAATGGAATATTATTCAGCCATAAAAAAGGAATGAACTCCTGCCCTTTGCAACAACATGGATGGATCTAGAGACTGTAATGCTAGGTGAAATAAGACAAATACCATATGATTTCACATATACGTGGAATTCAAGGAAAAAAACAAAGAAAAAAGAGACCAAAAAGATTGTTGAACACAGAGAGCACTGGTGGTTGCCAGGGGAAAGTCACGGGGCAGAGGGGTGGATGAAATAGATGAAGGGGATTAAGAGTGCATTTACCATAATGGGCGCCAAGTGATATATAGAATTGTTGGATCATTATATTGTACACCTGAAAATAATACAACACTGTATGCTAATTATACCTGAATTTTTAAAAAAGAAGTCCTGAGTTTGAGTACACTTACTAAGCTATGTATTATGTATGTTCCTTTAAACAATATTAACAACTAGTAATAACAAAAGCCAGTCAGGATTTCTTTTTCTTTTTTTTTTTTTTTTTTAATTTTAATCCCAGGGTAGTCAGGATTTCAAAAACTCAGTTTCCTTATCAGTAAGATGGAGCTAACATCTACTTCCTGGGGCTCACAGGCAGCATGTGAAGCACAGAAGGATAGAGAGCCAATGTCAACTTAACAGCAGTAGTGATAGAACTGGCAATGCCATCTTTTGATTATTATGACGATTCCCACACACAGATGGCCCCTCTCTGTCCCCTGAAGATAGACACAGCTACAAGATAAATTCGGAGACCCCTTAATTGAAAACAAAGGATCAAGAACTACAGACTAAAATACCCTCCCTCAGAGACCCCTGGGTGGCTCAGTGGTTGAGCATCTGCCTTCAGCTCAGGGCTTGACCCTGGAGTCCCGGGATCAGGATCGAGTCCCACATCAGGTTCCCCGCAGGGAGCCTGCTTCCCCCTCTGCCTGTGTCTCTGCCTCTCTCTGTGTGTCTCTTATGAATAAATAAAATCTTTAAAAAAAAAATAAAAATAAAATTAAAAACCCTCCCTCAAAGCAAAATATGAGATAATTTCACAAAAGCAGCCCATGGCCCCTGCGGAGCTCCAGAGCTCATGACTGGCCCTCTGGGGCCTCACCCCTTGGCTGTGCTTCCCCCCCCACACAACCAACCAAAGACCTCCCCCAACAACAGTGTCAAGGGAAGATATCAGAATCCTAAGTTCCTCTCTCTGGGAGGGGGCTCCAGGCCACTCATAAGGAGCCTCTGCACCCTCCCAGGTCACTAGGGTGTCCAGGCTGCCAGCCCCGGGACACCATACTATAACTGTCCCCTTCAGCACTGCCAATCCCTCAGCCACGTTCCCTCAGGCCAAGTGTCAGGACACCTGTTAGGTTTTCCCACATGAGGCCTGTAGAAGCCTCTCCCCTTCCAGCCTTCTCGAAAGCAGCCCTGCTGGCCACAGTGCCGGCCTCCTGAAGGCTCCTCTTGTGGGCCGTCACAGCCCAGGTGGCTCCAGTGACTGCAGGAAGGAGGCAGAGGTCAGCCGCCCCCCCACCGCCCGGACCAGAGGGCTCAGCCATGGAGCCCAGAGCACGATGGGGAGGCAGACCCCGTGCATATCAACTCCGATGCCCAGATCAGCCTTCACCAGACCCTGGGAGGGCACGTCACAGCCTTCATGGCCCAGGAGGGCTGAGTAGAGGACTCGGGCTCAAACACCCACCTTGCCTTGGTTCTTCCCACATGTGCCCCAGACAGGCGGTTGGAGACTCCGGGCAGCCTAAAGCCCCAGCGTAGCCGCCTCCCCGCCGGCCTCGGGGGTCGCCCTGCAGCAGGCTGCCGGCCTCGCCGAAGCAGCCCTGCCCGCCTGCGCCTCACCGGAAGGCACCGTCCCTCAGCCCAAAACAGTTCCCCTCTGCACGTGCTCTGCATCTCCCCCCACCGGGCGCGTCCAGCCCCCAAGACAACCATAGCACAACCGCCTCCCTCAGGAGCTCGGCTGTGGCAGCACCACCACGGCCAATGCCGCACAGCAGCCGCCACCGGGCCTCCCGCGTGCCAGGCTCCACGCCACGCGGCTCTCATACCTCTGAGCTCACACGTCTGCCAAGTCAGCATGCCGTTCCCCTGCCGCAGAGACGGAAGCTGAGGAGGTTGACAGCTAAGGTGTCTTCCCAGGGACTCACAGAGATCCAGCGCGGGGCTCAAACAGGAACCCGGGATGGTCCGCGTCAGGGCCCGCGGGCACACCACTCTCACAACAGAGCTATTACGTACGCCAGCGCTTTCTAAATGCTTTACTCACATGAACTCACTTCATTCTTACAAGAAGCCGAGAGAGAGCGGCTTTTATAAACCCCGATTAGACAGGAAGAGTAAGCAAGGAGCCCAATGTCTGTCTCCCCGTCCGTCAGTCCACGGCAGGGCCAGGACTGGAAGCAGGCAGTCCAGCCCCAGAGCCCTGCCCTTCCCACCACACTCTGCGGCCACCCACAGACTCAGGGTCTCATCTTGGTCCTAACACCTGAAATCTCACATGCTGATTAACATTGTCTGATACACGTCAAACACAACTTCTAAAAGGGTTTCCCCGGGGGGCCTTCTGGAGTCATCATAGGTCCCACCGGTTATGCATGGACCACACTCTGGGAAACCCTGCCCTGAAGAGGAGAGGCCTGAGTAGGACAAGAAGGTTCCGGAGGGTCCCCCACCATGGCAGGATCCCCATCACTCTGGCACTATGTGGATGACAGCCTGATACTCGGGGACCCAGGGCCACCTGGGCAGTGAGAGCAGGGAAAGCACTAAGGAGGCAAAGGCAGCAGGGGCTTGGACTAGCAGCTCAGGAGACAGACCCTCGAAGCACTTTAACTCCACATCCACTGTGTTCTGCACCATGACAGCCTTGCAGGGGATTAGCTGGGTCCAGAAGGAACACAGAGGGGCAGAGGCTATGGGGCCACCCTGAAGCCTCTGCCCTGGCACCCTCCTAGAGCAAATCCCACCACCAGCACCCCTCCCCTCTGGCTGTTTCCATGGCAACGGGGGATGGTTCTCTAGGTAGACAAAGAAGTGGTTTTTTTCTAAAAGCTCACCTAAAATGAGGTACTGCTGCCTATCCTCTGTCCAGGTCTGTCAAGACTTGAAGACCAGTCATATCACCCAAGCAGACCTCTCTGCCCCCAATGCTGGGACACGGAGTCACTTCATACCGTGAGAATTCACACCACAAGAGGCACTACCTCCATCCTTCCCCAGCACCAAAACAAGAACATCAATGGGTCTGCCTCGAGAAAAAGAAGAAATTGGACACTGTGGCAAATATGCCTGCTTTTTCTGCCCCCTTCCACTCTTTCCTGGCTCAGAATCTGCTCTAGGTGGCCCTCAGGTCATCCCTTGGGTAGCACACGGCCCACGGCTAGGCTGCCCTGGAGGACACCTAACCCTGTCAAGAAGATGAGGAACATGCTTTCACTGGAAGGAAAAGTGCTTTCAGAGGCCAGTGGTATTCTGTAACAAGCTTTATAGTTTTTCACCATCCGTGGACACACCGATGGTCCTATGCGTCGTTTCATTCTTCAGCTTCGACACCTGTTCCTATCCACATGCTTGGCGAAAGCCTATTCCCCGAGCTCTCCATGAAGCCCTTCTCACAATGAATCAATTTTCCCCAAAAACTATTCCCACAGCCCCCGACCCCCACGCTGAATGCTCCCCCACAACTCACGTAGTGAAGAAACCCCTCCATTTTGGCCAAGTGTCCCCAACTCACATGCCTAAAGATCCAGAAACATCCTTGACAATGCCCTAAGTCAGAAATTGCTCTCACAACTGGCATCACATTCCAACATCAGCACCTCCACTTGCTCCCCACCACATCCCTCTGCAGCCAGCTCCCCTCCTGCTATGCTCCAGCCTGAGGCTGGATGCACATCCTGCCTCTTCCTCACCAGGCTCTCACACCAACATACACCCAGCATGTCCAAAGAGCTTTCAACCAGCTGCTTCTCAGGCATGAGCTAGCCATATCACTGTCTGCTTTTTAGCTAGGAGCAGATAATAATGGGGGGGGGGGGCAGCAGGTAAGAGCTTGATGCGTGTGAAGGCCTTGACATGTTTGAGGGCACTATGAGTAAGCTGGGGAAGAATATTCTATGGTATCCACTTCCTGGAAACTGCCAGAAGAAAGGTATGGTGTGGCCTCAATTCAGTCACATAACTCTTGCTCCAGCTCTACGTCCCACCTTGGAACGAGCCTCCTAGCTTGGACTGGGCAGAGCTGACACCATGTTCTCCTCCAATAGCAAGCTGGACCCACACCACAGCACCACCTCCAGTCCCTTCCCTGCCAGAAAGAAAAGCCTGCTCGGCCCTCGGTGTGGGCACTGAGCAGCCACATCCTGACCTGTTCTCTCCTCAGAGCACCCAGCACCATCCTGTCCATCCGTGGACACAGAGGGGAAAAGTCCAGGTTGGGGTCTTCAGCAAAACCCCAAGTCCCCAGGGAAAGGGCTGTAGCACAAATAGTATCAGGAGGCAGGTGCTGGGGGCACCTGGGTGGCTCAGTGGTTGAGCATCTGTCTTTGGCTCAGTCGTGATCCCAGGGCCCTGGGATCAAGTCCCACATCGGGCTCCCTGCAGGGATCCTGCTTCTCCCTCTGCCTGTGTCTCTGCCTCTCTGTGTGCGTCTCTCATGAATAAATAAATAAAATCGAAAGAAAGAAAAGAAGAAAGAGAAGAAGAAAGAAAGAAAAGAAAAAGAAAAGAAAAGAGGCAAGTGCTGGTGTGAACCTACCGTAGTGGCTAAAGGCACATGCCTGGGGACTGCCCGGGATCAGAGGGCAGCTCTAGCACTCTAGCTGTTTGACCCCAACAAAATACTAGTACCCACATCTGTAAAATACATCTGATAACATTCACCTCACCAACCTGTGAGGCTTAAAGGAATTAATTCCCATAAAGTACCTAGAAGAGTTTCTAGCTTATTTATAAACACTGCATTAGCCCCATGATTTTTTTTACTTTTCAATTTATTCTTACTTCTAGTTCCCAGAGCAGAGCTCCTGCAACTGCCACATAAAATTCTAACTTCTGTCCTTCTCACAGGGTACCTAAGAACCACAACTGACCTAACTGCACCTCCTTCCCTGCCTCTCTGTCCCACCACACTTCCCAGCACGTCACACAGCTCAGAGCCACAGCTGTGCTGGACAGTGTTTGTGGAACCAGCCCAGAGAGGCTCCCATTCTCCCCACACCCGTGAACTTCTGGGTGTCCTTGCAAAGTAGGGCATCAGGGTTTATAAGGCTTTGCCATCTCAGGAAGCCCATAAAAACACAAAGCACGGCCAGGGAGGAAATGAAACTTTGGGAAACAAGGCAGTGATCATGAACAGAGCCACGGGGACAAATCTGAAGTGTCCTTGCCTCACTTGGAGAAGTCACGTGGCCATCTCCATGCAGGGAAAACACATTTAGAACTGAAACTAAGGCCCCAGGAACCAGTGTGTGGCAACACAGAGCCCCTCCACTTTTCCAGACCTATCACCCGACAAATCGTCACAGGGGCATGGGGCTGGGGCTATGCAGGTGCCACCTCTCCACAAAGGCTTCCCCAACTCGGCACACAGGCTGGAGAATTCCAGAAGGACCTGCGAGTGCCCACATGTCCACACCCCACAGTAGTAACAGAAACGGAGCCTGCCAGTGTCAAGGCCCCACATTTGTACACACTTGTACATGCAAGCCTTTCTTTGCATGATGCAAGATGCCAGTGGCAGCCACGGTTTCCATTGCTCAAGAATTCCTAGAGCGAGATCATGGGGGCCCATACCTGTCTTTTCCACCCAGGGGATGCCACAGGGAGGATCAGGCTTTGGGTTGAGGGGTACTTTTGCAGAGTGGCCTGATTATAACTGTCCTGAAAAACAGGGCTCTCCCCCCTTCCCTTGTGCCTTTATAGGGGCTCCTGCCACTTGTGAGCATCTGCGTGAAACAAACACGTGGAGACACAGAAGTGGCTGTGAACCTCTCAGAGCCACAACCAGCTTGTAGGTCAGCTAGAGCCCAGCAATGCCAGGAATGTGAAATCGAGGGTCCAGGTTCTGAGAGGCATCCTTAGCAATACGAATTTACCTCAACCCTGCTGAACTCTCAGACCTCATGACAGCTCCTAAGAGGTGCCAGTTAAATATGTGCAACTGAGAAACTGCAATGCGTAGAACCCAAGGCTTTGCCATTTTTATTCAAAAATGTTTACTTCTTGTTTCGCTATTAAATATAAGCAACTTCCCCCTTGTATATATTTGCACCACATTCACACAATGTGTTCCCCATCAACATTTGAGTTATGGGCACAGGCCCTGAAATGTTAGTTTTGTGCTAAGATAAATATTGGAATAATATTCACTCCGCTTTTTTGAAGTGGCGGACAACACAGTTTGTGATGGAAGGCGAAGGAAGGCACCATTTGCTTTGTGAACAAAAAGATAGCAAGCAATCTTGTGGAGAGGAACCACAATGGCCTCCTACAACACTTGCACCACCTTGGTGATCATTTTATCTTCAGACAGAGGACCAGCACGGTCTCTCTGATGGCGCCGGGCAGATGCCCTGAGCCTCCAAGCTTGGCCCTGTGAGGACAGAAGAATTCCCAGTGTGCCTGGCACATGCCACCACTTGCCCCAACAAGGTAAGGCTGAGGCTCCAGCAACCATGGCCAAACCCAGCCTGGGTTTCCTGATGACTTTACCTGAGGCTCTAGAAAGAAAGAGACAAAGACAGAAACAAAAGGAGGTAGGTCATGGAGGACTCACATAGGGCCCATGTGTGCCATACTGGCTGGAAAAGCCGGTCCTCTGGTCCTCTGTTCACATCGCCGGGTGCCTCCCACAGGTGGTTCACCTGAAGGCCTGCCTCCATGGACCCACAAAGTCAAGAACCACTGAGGGGACAGCTCAGAAACACAGCACCCTTGGCTTGCCACACAAGATCTGCATGAGGGCCACATTTGGAGAAAGCCCAGGACTCAAATCCAGGCCACCCTTAGTCAGCAGCCGACCCCTGCTTCTGGCAATTCTGACCCTGCAGGTCATTTTAAGCTCAAAGGGAGGCCTGGCTTGAGTCAGGAAGCTTCTCCCTGTGCAGGTAATAGCACTCGGGCCGGGGAGGGGTGTGTGTGTGATGATTCAAACAACCTGGCAGCACTTTGCTGAGCCTTCACACCTGGACTCTTTCTCTCATAGGCATCCTAAACCATTTCTATGAGGGACTCATAGAGGTGTTGATATCCCCATTTTACAGACGTGGATATGGAAGCTGAGATCAAGTAGCTCATGGCCCTCTCCAGTCTGTGCCTATGAATTGCATCAAGTCCCTCTGTGCTTTGGGAAGTCCAAAATACCGGCCCAGGGTCTATCACGAGCAGCTCATCTTAAAGCCTCTCAGCACCCCTGGTGTCATAATCATCATTAGGACCATTGCTTTTACCAGAAATATTAGCACTTCCTGATCCCTTGCAAACCTAGTTTTCTCTTACCATGACCATCCTTTGAAATGACAGAGAGCTATGCCCAACTGAGAACTATGTATCACCTATAGGGAACACCTGCTACCCAGGCCCCTCCTTCTAGAAGCCCCTCTATGCCCCAGGCCTGCACCCCCAGCAAGTCAACTAACAAGTCAGTGCAGAGCAGAGCCAGGCAAAGAAGGCAGCACACAAGGCTGGCAGCTTCTCCCCGCCCTGCATAACACACTCACTTCCCTGTGGGAAAAATGTGACAAGGCTAGATCTGCATGAAGAGCATTAGGTTATGATAATTTGAGCTCCATGCAATTATTCCTATTAAATGCATGAGCAGAACACTGTAGCTGGTGGGCTGGATTCTTGTTAAGAAAAATAAGTGGCTTTATATTTCAAACTGGAAGACATCTCTACCCAAAGGATCCAAATGAATCGAGTAACTTTAGACCTTTTCTTCTTCAGCCGTGCTTTACTCAGAAGAGAAATGTGCCTCGTTTACCAGGATTCCGGGCCCATCCTGGTCATGTGCTCAGCTAAACCCAGCTAATTAAATTAAGCCACAGCCACCTCATTCCTAACTGGGAGAGAGGGGGGCCCATAAATTATGCTGCCCTGAGCTCCCCACAAATTGCCTCTCCCCGAAGAGGGCTTCACCATTTGAGAAAATGCATCCAAGGCTGTGCGTGGCGGAAGGCCCTGGTAATTGGCCCTCCCTTTGGCTCAGCCTCTCCCACTCACCCGCCAGTGGAGAAATAATGAGCTGCCAAAGCTTGGGGAAGCTCAGCAAACAGGACGAGGTGAAGGGCCTGTGCCCCAGAACCCAGGCTAACCGGACAGCCTTGCTCCAGCCAGCCTAGAGTGGCAGGGAAGCAGTGGAGGCAAGGAGGCATGGAACCTTCTCTGGCGTATGGCCTGCTGCTCTGTCTTGGACATACTTCTAATAGCACATGAGCCATACTAGCAGGTAGTGACCTGGACAGGGGGCACTTGGCAGGTCCTGTGGGTACTACATGTTGCACAACCCCTGGGGGGCCATGAGTGAACAGTTATGTCTGTGAACCCCAGATGGGAGGCCCCAACTCTGATGCGTAAATAAACCAGGCAAGACTTCCTGGAGGAAGAGGAAAGGAATGACCCTTAGAACTCCTACACAGTGACCTTGAGACCTGTCAGGCCACCTTCACTCACGCCTCCTTGAACCTTCCCACAGAGCCTGAGCCGGGGACAAAGCAGTGGGGGAGCTGTTCCAGGCCTTGTCTCTGCCTCTCTGTATTTCCAGCGCAAGTGACTATTTTTTCTGCCCAAAGCAATGAAAAAATTCTCCATCATTTTAGCGATGGGAGTGGCCCCCATTATGTGCCGTGCGGGGGGGGGGGGGAACTCCCCCTGGGTGTGAAGGGGGAGCAAGAGATGTAGAGCAGGTAAAGTAAAAATGCAGGCAGGCCTGGGATGGGAAGTTTGCAGAGCGCTAATCCCCCCGCACCAAGGGACTGATTTTTAACAAGGCAGGCTGTTTGCGAGACGCTCCGGGTTGACTCACATGCGCTGCTGTGGCAGGCTCTTCTGCTTTGTTCTGCATTCAGAATTTTCTTATTTCAGGATTTCTTACCCAAAAAGATGTGCTGTGAAAGCTAACCCCGTTTTTGGACAACTCCTCAATTTAAAGGACACTTTTCTATACATCACTTCTCTGCATGAGGCTGCCACTCAAAGACCCCGGGTGGAGAGGGTGATTTGGGGTTAACTCCCCATCCACATCTGCCTCCACTCCCCTCCGAGCTGGGGCAAGGACCCTGGGGAAGAGACAGCACTCCTGGACGGAGGGAAAGGCCGGGTAATTGGGCTCTACAGCCAGGAAATCCCAGCAGGCCACAGGGGAGCACGGGCAGGTTCCACCCCCCCCCCCAACCCCCGCCTTCTCCAGCGGCTCTCGCGGATTTGGACAATAGCTCTAACAGCGGGCATTACCAAGCGTCAGGCAGCAGGCTCTGTGCCAGGTACTTTACATGCACCATTTCATCTCCTGCTTGGGGCAGTTCTAAGGAGGGCACCATTACCTCCCTCACAACAAAGAAACAGGCCTGGAGGAGCTGAGGAGGGCGCCCAGGTCCCACAGCCGGCCACTCATGGAGCTGGGTTTCCAACACGGTGCTCACTCCCAAGTGCCTGTCCCTCAGCCGCCCTGCCTTTCGGGCTGTGCATGCATCTGCTCCACCCTGCGGTGGGGCTCTGGGAAGCAGTGGGTGCAGGGAACTGGGCTGGGTGGAACTGGTGAGCCCAGAAAAAGAAACCCAAGTCTGCGGACTGTCCCTGCTTGCTGCGTAAGCCGGTCCCGGCATGTGGCTGGGAGGTGGATCCCAGGGGTGCCATGCACAAAGCTGCCACAGTCCTTTAACAGACCCCCGGTCAGGGAGCAGTATGAGGCCTTTCCCGGACCCTGAGGGGCAGAGTCTGGGGTCGTGCCAGAAGCAGCTGGGACATCGTGAAACCACTCCTCTCGGCACCACTCGACCGTATCTGCCAGAGTGCTGGAGCAGGAGGCAGCCGGCTGGGCCACTTTCTGAGTCACGCAGAGAGAGGGGTGTGGGTGACGCCGGGAAGCCGAGCTGAAAATTGACCTTCTCCCTGAGGTCACTGCCGACATGGTGCTAGTCACGTGGCAAGCATTCGCCAATGGCTTAACCCACCTCGAAGGGGGTGAGGGCAATGGGATGGGCACGTGATGTCACCAGCATTGGAAGATCCACAAGTCCCCTCCGCCAGCCAGATGGGCCAGTGCACAATGTCCCCAGCAGAACCAGCACCATGTGACAAAGGCCAACACCAAACACAGGCACCTATCTACCTATCTGCCCGCTGTCCCTAGCACACAGGACGGGGCAGCCACACCTTCCCCTGGTGGCATCACTACTCTCTACCCCTCTACGTAAACACAAGCTTGATTGGCATTCGCTTTGAAATCTGAATCTCTGAGATGGAAATCCGGGGTTGTAAGCGATCAGACTTTGTTAATTTTGCCAGGCATCACCCACAGGACTGAGCACGGCTCTCAGGGTGTGGCCACCATCAGCCCCACCAGCCACATCTGCTTGCATTTCATCACCAACGTGGTAAAGTTTGACTTTCAGCTGACCTTGAAATTCACAAACTCCGGCAGGGGAGGGGTGGCAGTGGGGGATAGGAGCCAAGTGAAAGCCGCTAAAAGGAAGCAGAAATAAAACAAGCTGGGGCTGCCCTGTGCCCCCCAAAATTAAAACCAAATGAGCATATCAAAGGGCACTTTTCCCAACTATTTTGGCTCCAACACTCCTCAGCTTTAATCAAGTCCCTGGGAGAGAAAGCCTCAAGTGGCTGTAATTTCCTACCTGCCTTCACCTGCACTGCTTGGACCTGAATCTGGGAGTTATTTGGGGCTGATTTTCCCCTAATGCACAAACCCACGACGTCTTCTCCCTAAGCCAAGCCTGGCTCTGTAGGCCCTGACAGAGCACGTCTGCTGGCCCGGGCTTTCCAGGCCCTGAGAAAGGCAGCAGGATGGGAGGCAGGGGTTTGTTTACCTCTAGAGGGTCTGGAAGGGGAGTACCTCCAGGTAGTCCCAGGCTCCGACACACTAGGTCCCTCGGACAAAGAAGAGGCGGGCTGCCCCGGCCACACAGCTGGCAGGTGGTAGTGCTGGGAGGAGATGCGGCTCCACGATGCCTCCGGGGGCCTTTCTAGCCCTGGCATTCACACATCTATCTACTCAAAGACTCCCAGGAGGTTTGCTCCTGGGAAATCTCCCCTGGAGAAATTACAGCATGTCTCTATTCCACAGTGAGGCCTCCGAATCCCAGAGCAGAGGGAAAGCAGGGGAGAAGAGGAAGGTAGAACAAGTTAGAAGCACCATGTATCCAAGCTCCCCGGCCCCACCTACAGAAAGAAGAGTTACAAGCACCCACTTTAGTGCCTACTGCATACCAGAGGCTTTCATCTCGTTCCATCCCCCACAAGTCTCAGATCGGAACTAGGGTCACTCCCATTTTATTGCCTCAACTATTCTGTGACTGCTCACCATGTACCAGACACTGGATGAGATGGCTGGGGCTCAGGTAAAATGAGTGTGGTGCCCCAAGCTCGCATTTCAAGTTGAAGTATCACTTCAAGCGTACCACTGTCGTTCATGGGTAGAATTCCACAAATACTCCATTTTTTTCTTTCTGGGTTTGTCATCGTTCATCCTAGAGCCTACCTTTTTGACATCGTATTCTAGGAAGCGTGGACTATGTACAAAGAATTCCAGACAGATGCCTGTGGGCTCTCTGGCCTCAGCTGGACTCCGTGGCCAGCTGTAGTGGGCTGGCCGTGAGGTGGCTATCCGGCCACAGAGTGCAGAGGGACCCATGTCAGATCTGTCTTGGGGCCATCTGGACAACACTGGAAGAGCCCTTGCAAGACATCTTATAGCCAGGGCTGGTGGCCTCACGGGCTGGCTCAGGGCCACAGCTCAAGGTCCCATCAGCAGGAAAACCCAGCCCCAGCCCAGCATCCCTACAGGCTGAGGACAAAGCAGCGAGCCCAGCCCTAAAAGATCTGAGCCCTCCGGGCTCTGCTCTGCAGATTCTCCTCCTCCTCTTCCCCATCCACATAGTAGTCTGTCCTACCAGTCAGCCCGGAGCTGAGGGCCCATCTTAGACCCTCCTCACAAAAGAACCAACACCCAGAACAATCACATGATGTGGCCTCTCGAGTTTGTTCTATCCTATGGAGTTCCCACCCCTGAGCCCAAACCTCTGCTACCTGCAACATGCATCCCTGCTGGAAGAAGGACCACAGACTTTGGGGTCAGAATGTCTTGCTTCAAATTCTGCTCTGATCTTAATCTCAATGAGATTCTGTTCCCTCGTGTGTAAAGTGGGGATACTAAGGGGCGCCTGGGTGACTCCGTTGGTTAAGTGGCAGATTCTTGATTTTGGCTCAGGTCTTGATGTCACGGTTGTAAAATCGCGCTCAGCAGGCAGTCCACTGGAGATTCTCTCTCTCCCTCCCCCTCTGACCTCCCCTCCCCCCACCACTCACATTCTCTCTCTCAAATAAATAAATCTTTAAAAACAAATGGGAGGGGCACCTGGGTAGCTCAGCAGTTGAGCATCTGCCTCTGGCTCAGGTGGTGATCCCAGGGTCCCAGGATCAAGTCCCACATCCAGCTCCCCACAGGGAGCCTAGTTCTTCCTCTGCTATGGCTCTCCCTCTCTGTGTCTCTCTCATGAATAAGTAAATAAAATCTTTAAAGAAAAAAAATGGGGATACTGGCAGGGCACTGGGGTTGGATAAGCCAAGTAGCCCACCTTGGAGATGAGCTGGGAGTAGGCAGGCTGCAACAAATGTGCAAGAAAGCTAGGACACCTTCCTTGTGAAGGAAGTAGAGGCAAAGCATGTGCAGGGCTAGACCTGCCAGTAAAGATTGTATGCCACACATTTGGTGCACCATTGGTGCTGGCAGAGGACTAAAAGAAAGGGGTGAAACCACCACCAAGGAAGAGAAGGATGTGAGACAGAGTAGCAACGAGCATTGATTGGGCCCCTATCAAAACTGTGTGAGATGACAAGGAAGCAGCCAAATGTGTGCAGAGCAACATCCAGCCCTGTGGTGCCTACAGCTCAGTGGGGCCTCCCTGCCACAGCCATATGGCCAGCCTGCCCCACAGGGCCCCCCCGGGAGACTACCCTAAGGTTCATTTCCATGACCCCAGGGCACCGTCTGGCTCCCAGTCAAGAAGGGCCCTGCTTTCCTTGGCCATTTCTTGCTTCCAGGCTATCGCACAGGCCTAGAAGGTATCTCTACATACTTATGTAGACCTTCAGGTCTAGCCCTGCACACGCTTTGCCCCTACTTCCTTCACAAGGAAGGTGTCCCCTTCCCCAATACAAACCCCTGCCATGCTCACAGAACACTTCTGTTCACTCGAGGCCCTGCCCTGGGTTCTCAGTCCTGAGGCTGCACTGGGGAAGGAATGGAGGTGAGAACATGGTAATGAGCACCTGCTAATCAAGAAAACTCTAAGAGACCCAGAAAGCCTCACATACACACCCAACCAAGCAAGACTACCACTCCCCAGTCAGGAGTCTCTGTCGGCCCCCCAGGGTGGATGCACAGCCTTGAACCCACAAGGACGTGACACTGTGGAATCACCCAGAGGAGGTGCAAGCCAGTTTCTCCCTGCCCTATGAACCCCCTGCAAAGCATGGCCCCTGTGACCCTAGGCACAGCCACACAAGACATGGAACAGTCCTGTCCCAGGTTCGCATCCAAAGTCTGACACTTGTCGGCTGCCCGTAAGGCCTTGGATCACAGCTTCTTCATCTGTGAAATTGGTGGGAGAGGGGCACACATGGTTCTTAGGAGGAACAGAGGAGCCAAAGGGATCCCCTGGTGGGTGCAGCAGGACCTCTCTCCTGCACTGGAATCCTCCATTGCCCAAAGTCTTCCTAGGAATAGAAAGTCCTTGGATCCAGAGTGTCATGCTGAATGGTCCCAGAGCTTGGATTCTCCTTTACAGGGTGAGCAAGAGTCAAACCAAGGATCCTTATGTAGGGTCTCTAATAGTGGGCACTAAGCATGGGGAGATTTCTGGGCTGAGAGGAAGATGGTGCCTCCCTCTGGAATGAGGGCCAGGAGGAGCATCTTTGCCCAGGGGCCACCAGGACAGTGTTCTTGCTTTGATTAGGTTCCCTCAGAGGAGGAGATGCGCTCTCTCTCCCCGAACCCCGAACAAACAAGGCTGTACCTGCCAGGACCTACATTCTCAGGCTGCAAAGCACAGCCCAAGCCCCACGCGGCAGAGAGCCCGCAGCCCACTGCTCCGCTCCGCGCAAGGGCTTCTTGACAGTTATTGGCAGGACCTCTATTACCCGAGGATGGGCTGGGGGAGGGGAAGAAGGAAGAAAAGCCAATTTTGTTTCCCAGGGAGAAACGAGATGGCTGCTGACAGCTGTCCGTAGGAAAGCGGAGGCTCGTGCCCACGTAATCTAAACTCGAGCGGCCCGGGTCTCCCCTCAACCCAGAAATGAGCTTGTTAGAAGAGCCTGGATCCCGGCCGTTTCCCTTGACAGCTTCCTTCTCCTAATACACGCAGCAAATTGGCAACCTGTCCTCGGGCATTTGCATCCGGAGTCCCTGGAGGGAGATATCTCTATTATTCTGTTTTGGATAAAAGAGGCCGTTTGAGATGACAGGTAGCAAACGCCTCTTTAATAAAGCATGCAAGCAGCCACAGAGAGCCAGGCGGTGGAGAGAGGCTTGACAAATAGGTAGATTTGCAACCCGGGAGCATTAGCGGGGCCAGCCAGAGCGGTGAGCAAGGGAATGTTGGGGCTGCGAGCTAAATCACCCCTTGTTATTCTGATTTAACCATCTCGCCGCTGGAGTCCCTATCCACACCCCTCCGAAAGACAGACTCGGGATGTGGACGCACACATGGCTTTCTGGCCCAGTATGTGCAGCTGCAACATGATTCTGTGAGCTCCTCGCATGCTGTAGTGGGGCACGACTTCCATATGGGTTCGCAGATCTTTGCGGAAAGGTCCCTGCCCTTCTCTCATCTCTAGCTATTTTGTTGTTGTTGCAATTACCCCAATTTTAGGAGAAATCAGCATTTACTCAGCATTAACCATGTCTCTCCCTGAATGTTGCCCTAAGTCATAGAAGCTCAGCCCCCAGCCTTCTCCTTCCATTTCTCTTGATGCAACTATTTACTCCACTGCACAAAACTCCTTAGGCTCTAGCTTCTCCTTCTCCTCTGTCCTTAATCCGAAAGAACCAGGCCTAGGATGTTGGGTTCTGTCCAGCGATGTGCTGGCAAATATTTAACAGCCAGCTCTCTGAGAAAATAAATAAAAGCCTGATTTGTAGTGTTTGCCAATTTCTGTGGTGTAAATACTCACACTGGGGCTGACTCCAAGCTTTCTAGGGGGGGATGTCACTGAAGTCAGTTGTGAAGGAGTATACATAGCTGTGTGAGAGCTGGCTCCAACACCCTGCTGGTTCTGGTCCTCTTCACCCAGCCCCCATGCACACAAGGATCTGCCCAAGTGAACAAGATGGCTTTGCACTAGCACCACACCAAGAATCTTCACCTCAGATGATTCACATCCCTGCTACCTTGCTGGAGAATACCTCTATGACTTGAGAACGTTCCATAACTATGCTGCTCCTGAGCTTCTGCTCCTATACATGGAAATCCTAGGTCTTGGGGAGCCGTGGGTTAATTGAAGCGATGTGTGGCACAGTGTCTGGCACCCAGTAAATACTCGATAATGTTAGCAGTCATCCTCCCCATCACCCACCTGGCAAAGGCACCTCTGAGGTCAACACAGCACGATGAGTCCCCCTTCCTCACCCAAGGAGCATGCCACATTGCCGACGGTGGCCTGCACAGGACTGTGGGCTTACTTGATTCTCAAGGGCAAACAGATGTAGTTGTGGTGAAGCCCTGAGCATAACCACGAACTCCTGCTCCTCCTTCCCACCCCTTTCTTCTCAAGAGACTGTTCTCCACCTCCTCTGTGGCTGCACACTGGCATCACCTGTGGAGCTTGAATGTCTATTCACGACGAGTTTCTCATCCACCTAGATTGTGATTTAACACATCCAGGTTACTGGCTGAGCATCAGGACTATTTCTGAAATCTCTCAAGGTGATTCTAATGAGCAGCCAAGATGGAGAGCCATGGAATGACTGGGGAGGAGGATGATTCAAAGTAACAGCAGAGCAAGAGTGTGAGCACTCAGCTTGTGTTCCAAGCAGAATCTGGCCTCAGAACACACTCTGACACACACTTCCTAATGCCCCAAGTTCCAGGTCAGGCAAATCGCTGGGGCTGGAGTGACCCATGGAGACCATGCTGGAGAAGAAATTCCAGCCAGCAGTGGGGCACAAGACTGTGAGGGCTCCCTGACCAATAGTATTGTGTCTCCATGCAACCCCCACATGCCTACTTCAAATACTCAGATTCTTCCCTGCTCCAAGAACCAGACAAGACTGTGGTCATGTGAAAAGCATTCTTGGGGGCCATGTGTTCATAGCTGACATGACTGCACATACTGGCATTGGCCAAAGTCAGCAAACACAGTGTTTGGGTGGTGGCCAAAACCCAAGGTGTCCCCTGCAAAAAAAAAAAGGGGGGGGGAGTGGGATTGTTGTTTCCCAGGTCCTTTCCTATAAAACACCATTTCTGTAGGATATTCATCAGGATTGTGGGGGAGAGATGCTCCAATGCCTCTGATGGAAGCTGGACGAGACAAAGCCAGCTCAGTTTCTCTACTGCATGACTCTGTGGAGTCTTGGTATAGTAATGTCCTTGAGGAATCTCCAAGAGCCAAGATAAGAGGCAGCACTTCCCAAAAACTCATTAGACCATAGAATCTTTCTCCCATATAATATCTGCCACGACCAGCAAGCCATAAAATATGTTTGGCAAAGGCTCAGGAAGATCACATGGCCAACAGGCCCTGCCACAACATCAGGCAGAAGGCAAACCTGCCTGCCCCCATACCCACCAAAGGACAGTCACCAAGAGAAGAAGCTGCTCTGAAGGCATGGGAATAAGATGTTAAAGCCCAGGATCCACTCCAGATCCCACAAATAGGCTTGAACAGGCTTGGGCAAAGCATGGATTATGTAAATACGTATTTGGGGACTTTTTAAACACAGATTATTCACCCAATTAACTCTAATGGCCCCTCCAAGCTGAGAGAGACGATTGTGTAAACATGTGGGGCTGAACATGGCCTCGGCCCCAAGATTTCCTCAAAAGACGGGGTTTACAAGCCCCCCATTAGAGTTCCCTCTGGGCCTCAATTTGGCAGATAAGTTCATTGCCCGGAAGGGAATTCTTACAGAAAATGTGAAAGGGTAAGAGTAAAAAGAAGGATCCGGCTCCCTTTAAGCAAGCAGGGAGTTCTCTGGGTACAGATTTTATATATATTTTCATTTGCCATAAAACATACATTATATGACACAGAACATCTGGTAGCCTCTGGTAGCCTCACTCTTTCCCAATACTAGGAGAAACTGTAGATTTGTCTCCAGCAGCCACTTATATTCACATATTCTAAATGTTTCCCTCTGGATATAGCACAGCCGGGAGGGAGGCAGACCCTAGGCCTAGGTACCTCAGTGAGGTGTGGGAGCCCCTGTCCTAGCTGGCTCTGCCTGAGACCCAGGAGCCTGAGCACACAGGCCCCAGCATGGAGCTCTCAGGAGAAGGTGGGCCTCCTCCAGGAGACAGGGCCAGAGGCCATCTCACCAACACAGACAGCCATGGTGTCCAGTGGGATATGTCCACAGTTGAGTGTGCTGACAAATGACTAGGGGCTAATTTTCCAACCTCAACCAGGAACAAGTCTTCTGGAATCCTCTTGGGCCCTAAGGGGCTGTAGGACAGCCCAGGAATCTGAGGGCCAGGAGCTAACAACGCTGGGGGAGATGGGTTAAGGGCTGGTCTTCTCTTGGCCCCCAACCCGCTCTCCATGCATCCACACAGCATCCTCTCACAGGAGCCAAAAATCTGGAGGAGGCATGGTTTTCCTCCCTCCTCTCTCTAGATGCCCATGTCCCAGCCACAAGCACAAGAATATGGGTTCACGACATCCAGAATGTTTCCATGACTATAACCCCCACACCAACTGGCCAAGGCTCTCCCTTGCTCAACTGGTCTCCCAGCATCCTCCTGGTCTTTCTCAGTCTGTTGTCTGCTTTTGGGGGTGCAAATGTGACCGTGTCTCATATCCACAGAGAATCCTTCCTACTAACTCTTAGGATGATTATGTTAACACAGCTCATGCCTGATTGGATCCCACTCATCCTCTGCCTAGAACTTTCTTCCTTCCTGTCTTTTCCACATCAGGACCTCTGACCTCTGATCTCTCAGCCACCAGAGCTTAGTGTGAGCATCAATCCCTCACAGAACTGAGTATGGACTCTCACAACCCTTGGTAGCAGACACCCAAACAAAAGTCATTCCCAGTGCCCAGCACTTGGCACATAGTAGGTGCTCAGTAAACATTTGTTGAATGAGAGGGCTGCTGAGACAACCAAGGGATAGGGCACCTGTCGGCCTAACACTAAGAATGGCAGCAGGAGAGAAGAGAGGGCAGGCACATCCTCCTTCAGTTTAGCCCTCCCATCAGCCCTGTGAGGTCAATGCTAATGTGTATTTGAAACAGACCCAGAGAAGTAATGTGCAGAGCCCTGAGGTAGTGAAGGCAGGATTGAACCCACGACTAGCTGGCCCCAAAGCCCATGCTATTTCTGCTACCCCCCAGGATTCTACTGGGGTGTCTAATCAGGATGACAGGGGATCGGTATACTGATGGTGGAGGAGGCAGGGATAGTACAAGCAGAGGGACAAGCATGGACAAAAGTATGGCGGCGGGGGCAGCCAGTGCATTTGGGAAAAAGAAGAGGTATGGTAAGGCGGGAGGAAGTTCTGGAGAACACAAAGCTGGAATAGCCTGGAAAGCCTGGGAAGGGAGGTGACTGCATCCAGCTTTGGGAGCCTGAGTGTTATCCTGGACGGCTGAGAGCAGAACGTAAACCTCCCTCCCCACCCCCGTCCCAGAGACAGTCACCAGCTGCTTCAGCGCGGCACTCAGGTGACCCCAGCTTAGACCACTGAGCAGACCAGCCTCACGGCATCAGGTCAAGCACAGAATGAACAGGCAAGCAAACAAAACAAGAGGCAAGTGCCATATATATATATATATATATATATATATATATATATATATGACCCCCACTCTCTCTCTCTCTCAAAAGTGACCCCCAGTTAGCAGGCAGAAGCCCTTTAAAATTAAAGGGAAAACATGTCCCACTTCTGGTATAGTCTTCTGGGAGCTCCCAGGACTGACTAGGGCAAAGATCTGGGCCCAAAGATAATGAAAAGGAACTACATCCCACTGCCTAATTCCAAACTGCTCACCTCTACTTGTCCAGGAGACTTCTAGGAGGAGAGAGCAGTTAAGTTCTGACACAGCCCCTCCTCTGACCCACCAACCAAGCGCCCTCTCCCCCTGCACAGCAGATAAGGCACAGCCAGGCTCTCAGCACCAGGGCCCTAGGGGCTCGCCAACCCCTTTCTCTATTTCCCTCTGGCACATCCCACCATGGCCGTCTCCAATCATAACTTCCTGCAGGGCTGAATGAGCCCACCTTCCTCCTCTGAAGGGCAACCGGCTCCCAATGCCCTCCGAGGCTTGACAGTGTTGGAGTCGGCGTTTACTGGCTTACTCCAGACCCACCAGGCAACCAACCTTTCCCCGGGGCCTACTATGCACCCGCCACTGATGGGGATAGACAATGGTGTGAATACAAGTACACTGCCTCCTTCAATCAACGAGATTTCACCTTATGAAAAATGCTAACAATACAAACTATAAGGAAACGTTTGAGTATGTGCTAAAATACCATGGGACTGACACAGAAGAAGCTATTGGCATTCAAAAGAGGGACGACACCAGGCCTTTGGATTGGGCCAGGGAGAAAAGACTTCTCAGAAGAGCCAGAAGAAGATTCAAGCTGAGCCTTGAGATGAGCCAGAACTGTGATAGGCAAAGGAAAGGGAGATGTCAGCACAGCTGGGCAGAAGGGCCCAGGCAAAAGCCCGAGAGATAGGACCCCCAAGACTCGAATGCAAAATTGGTCCCACAGACCCTGGCCGAGTGACTCTGTGATTTGGCCCAGACAGCACCGTGGGGATATGGCCATCCCAAAGACTAACAGCGCCACATACACATGTGTGTATGTGTGTGCATGCACGAGGACACATACATCACACACACTGCCTTCCTGGCCAGTGATTATTCATATCAGAGGCCGGGCCACTTCTCCTATGGGAATCAGCCAGCAGGCAATACTTGAAAGTGCTACCACGAAGTGCCAATCTCAACAGCAATGCTTATCACATTCTTCTAAAATTCCCAAGGTGTCAACCATGAAGACCATTGAAACAGGAAAGGCCTAGATAAGGAGCTTCAGCACGCCATCCTCCCTACATTTCCTACAGCTATTTAGCAAGGCCTATCCTAAAGGCTATCCCAGGGTTGCAGAAGATTAGGCTGGGGTTTTACCTAATACCTTCCTACCCATTGTCCCTGGAAGCCAGGGGCTGTTTCAGCTTCAGAGCTTACTCAACAGGGCTCATTATGGGGTGTGGATTTCAGAGTGTGCCCAAGATCATCATGGCACAGGGGGCTTTGAGCAAGTTTCATCCCTGCTCTGGGCATCAGTTTCTTGATCTAAATGTGGCAGAAGGGGACTGTGTGACCAATAAGGACCTGTCTCTCCTATAGCTCTAAGACCTAAATGAATCCTATAATTCCCATCTACTCCACACTGGGGCAAGAGTATATCCAGGCACCAGCCTGACCCACTTATTTCTAGGAGGGAGACCGCCAGCCAGCCCTATCCGCAGCAGAATCTTGTGTAACAGCACTGAGACAGGGCACAGATAATCCCATCACCATGCCAACAGGCCAGTTCTCTTATGACACTGGTTTGGGGATACAAGGTCAGTGAGCAGAGAGTCAGTCCTAGACTTGGCTGTCCTCTAAACATACTGTGTTTGGGGCAAGCCTCTACTCCTCATGGCCTCCATTTTCAATGATGGGAAGTAAGGGCCAGTTGCCTTCCAGCTGGCATTCTTTCAGCCCCATCTCCTGTGTGCCATGGAGAGCGTAGAGAGGGGTCACATGGGACAGGTAAGAGCAGTGAGAAGGGCCAGACTCAGAGCCACGTATTCCTGGGTTTGATTCCTGACTGATCCCATTGACTACCTTTCTGACCTTGGCTGGGTCACTTATCCTGCAAGCCTTGTTGACATTGGGAACATTGGGCCTATGCCCTATACAATGTTGGCAAACTTTTGAGATAAACTATATAAAGTACCTGAAACATAGTAGGAACTCAATGTTCAGTAGTTATTATCCAAAGCACTTTTATAACCAGGATACAAGCAAACCAATGGAAGAAGAGAAAAATCCATAAACAGATGCAAATACCTATGGGAATTTAGTATATGATATGGGTAGCATTTCTACTCAGTGGCACTGAAATGAAATTTTTTAACAAATGGTGTCAGGATACCTGATTGCTACTTTTTGTTGGTGGCAAGGGCAAGGGAAGGAATAGCTATATCCAAACCTTTGTCTTTAGATTATAAGAAATTCTAGATAGAGCAGAGATTCAAATATAAACCACAAAAACTTACAAGTTCTAGAGGATAAACACAGGTGAATAGTTTTAAAATCCAACAGGAGAAAGGGATCCTTTTTCAGTGTGTCATTAAAAAAAGATGGAGAAGAAGCCATAAAGAATGAAAATTTAACAACATAAAAACCTAAAACTTCTCACTTAAATTTATGGTTAAATGAAATTTTTGCAAGACATAAAACAAAATTACTCATCAACAAACATTTACGAAGGATCTAGTGAGTACTCGTTACCACATTCCTAACATTCAAAGAGCTCTCACTATTCAGTTCTTAAACTTCCCTCAGTTCTAAAAAAGCCCCCAGTAGAAAAAGGAGCAAAGAATGTCAACAGGCAATTTGTAAAATAAGAAATATGAAAATGGCCCCTAAGAACCAAATCAATGCAAACAGATCCAATATATAATTTTTTCCACTACCATACTAACAAAGAATAAAAACATTAACAAAACCCAGGCTGGCTAGGGTGTGGAAAAATGTGTCTTCATGCTGTGTGAGTGCCCTTTGAGGGTGAGAATTTGGCGTTATGCATCGAAATGGTACATGTGCAGACATTTTGACCCTATAAAGAGATATATCTACAATGATGTTCACTGCAGTTTGTTTATGATAAAGAAAAATTGGAAACAAACTAAATATGCACGAAGGGAAGACCTGCCAAGTAAGTTATGATATTCAGAAAACACCCTGTTACTGCCTAAACCAGCCAGAGAGGTGGGAAGCCCAAGGCTCCATCAGTGGATGTCACAAGAGTGGCAGCAGGATGCAATCTGAGAGGGGAGGGCATGTTTGAGCACGACCCTTGGAAAACAATAGAACCACTCAACTTTGCCCACTGTGTGAGGGATGAGGTGATGGGGGAGGCATCCACTGAGCCCTGGGGATCCAATCCAGAGAAGAGGTTGCACACATGCACAGAGGACAACCTCCACGCTCTGTGATGGAGGGCAAGAGGTTTCTGAATTACACCTTGGCCACCTCGCTCTCCATAGGGTGGGGAGGAGAGAGGGTGGCTGTACTATGGCTTTGCTCCAACATCTCAGACAGGAAGATCCCAGATTAATGGGTAGGCACTGAGGGCCCAGCATCTGGGCACAGATACAGTGACTCAGGAGCCAGGCCAACCCCTGGGCACATCTGGGCACAGATACAGTGACTCAGGAGCCAGGCCAACCCCTGGGCAATGTTCTTAAGCCACTACCTATACTCTGCCCCAGACACACACAGAGTCCACCTGCTACATTAGCCTCACCTGAGATCTACAGGCCACCTGGGTCCAAGCTTTGGTTCAGAACCCACCATTGACGGTCAGATGGACTTGGGACACCAGACCTCAACACCGAGGGCCACAATGTAAGGAGAAGGTGGGGCAAGAAAGAAGTCAGGACACAGAAGAATATGGTAAGAGAGTTTAGAAAATCAGTTTCACTACCCAAGGGGTTCTCAGGCCTTCTCTGGAAGAAAGTCTTAGCACAGAAACTTCTGCTCGAACAAAGGTTAAAATGGAACCCCAGGTAGAAAACGCACATGCCACCCCGTGGAGGCACTCACATGGACGGAAGGCGTAGGGGCAGAGGATCTATTTTGCGATAGATAGCTCTGTGCTTGTTCCTCTGTGAGAGGGGGTGAGAAGGAGGCAAAGTCCTGTTTTCCAGAAGCATGCAGTCAGGTGGGGAAAAGGGACTTGACAAATGTAGGCCAGAGGAGTGAGTGCTCATGTTGGCCACCTGGAGGTCAGAGTGGCTCCTGGGACAGGAATGCAGACAGTTCAGGAAGATCTGAAGGTCCAATCTGGGAAAGAGGCAAAGTCAACTGCAGAATCCAGTGAAGAAGCACACACAGGACAAACCCAAGAAGAGGTCCCTGGCAGGGGGTAGCTGAGTCTGCTCTGGCCAGAGCAGGAGGAGTGATGGGAGGGAGCGTGTGAGAGGTAGCAGGGATCCCTGGGGAGCCTCCAAGGCCTTGAGCTAATCACTTAACAGTTCTGCTTTGACTAGAAAAAAAACAGGGCTGGAATACACTCAATCACTCAGGCCCATGCTCCTGTGGCAGACCATGTGCTCGCCAGCCTTCCTTTCCCAACTAGGCAGGACCTCATGGGGCTGGGCGCTCAGCAAACAGGAGGAGGAGAAGAAGTCAACACTCACAGGGCAGTGTCTGGGCCAGCCTCAGGCACAGGAGGACAAGGCTGCAGGAGCACAGGGTCCCAACACACAAAAAACCCTGGCAGCAGGTGACAGAGACCCTCTGAGGAGCTATACATGGGTCTGGCCTGACTCTGGCCAAGTGAGAGGGCAGAGGATGAGGAAGAGGAAGTGGAAGAGGTTTTACAGGGAGACCATCTGGGTGGAGAAGCGGTGGTGAGGCCAGACTCAGGCAGCGGCCAAGACCCTAGAGAGGAGACAGAGCATCAAGAAACGCTTCAGCATCAGAATGGGTGGCACCATCCGCCACTCAGGCTGGAAACCTGGACCTTTCTTGCCTCTTTCTCATGCCCTTGGCCTAACTGGTCCCTTAGGGACAGCTGTCCACGGGAGAAGCAGCAGACCCGGGACGGGGATGTGGACAAAGGCCATTAGCTTGAGTGTGACCCGGAGAGCGCCCCCTATCTGGCAGGACACACAGTGCAGTGCTTGGTCACCAACCTCCAACACCTCACACCCAGGACTGGGCCTTCCTCAACACCATTCGCCCTGACTGCATGCCATGCACATTGATGCCACAGTGCAGGAGTTGGCCTGAACTGATTGAATGGAGGATCCCAGCAGGCAGTTGGAGGTCCTTCTCAGGAGGTCAGGGAGGAGAGAGCAGCTAGTGAAAAAAGGAACTGATATCAGCAGACACAAAGCTTTGTGACACAAAGCTGTCTGAGTGCTGTCCTCATTCTAGCAGCTTTACAGAGATTAATTCAGTCAATCCTCATAACCACCAGAGAGGTAGGCACTATTATTATCCCCCATTTACCGATGAGGAAACCATGTCACAGAGAGGTTAAGAAACCTGCCAAAGGTCACACAGCTAGAAGTCGTAGAGCCAGAACCAACCCAGGCAAAGTGGCCCCACTTAATCACTCTGCTATGGAAACCAGGCCAAGAAGAGATGGGATAATGTGCAGAGAGAGAAAAAAAGGCCAACGACAGAGCCTAGGGTGCTAGCCATGAACAAAGAGTAGGAAGAGGAGATGAGGCCACCAGTGAGGAGGGATGAGGAGCAAGAGAAAATCAGGAGCCCTACCTTGCTGGGATAGTGCTCAGGAAGTGGTGGAGTAAGCCAATGAATTAATGAGTCAGTGAAGGCTAAGGACAGGGGGTGATGTGGACGCCATGAAGCAGACAGCTGCAGGAAAGAGCAGGTGCGTGGTCAGCAGTGCCCCACTGCAGAGAGAACAGGAGGGCTCCAGATTTGGGGTGTGACCTGTCCTTCCCAGCCCACAGATGTGGTGTTCAGTCTGGGAATGGCTAAGCCACAGCAGGCCTTGGTCTGCTCTGCATGGCTGCAAAACATTTGCTTTCTCTCCATCCAATGGGACTCCTGCTCAATGCCAAGTTCTTTCAAGTGCAGAAAGGATTTGCTCCCCAAACAGTTCACAGCTATTTCTAAAGCTCACATTGCAAGATGTTGCCTATTTATAACCAGAAATTCCTCTATAACCAAACTGGACAAAGAAGAGGCAACCCCATATTGTCTTTGATTTTGTTTTAAATAAGAAGAGCTCAGAATTGTGTCCTTGACCGTATCCAAGTTATTCCTTTTCCCCATATATGGCCGGATCCACTGTTTGCCAGGATGAGCCATGTTTTCCTTATTAAGCAATATACAAAGTTAGCAAACAGAACCCGCTCACTGTCCCACACCCCAATCCCAACTGTCCCTGCTGGAGCAACCCTGACCAGGCTGCAGAGCATCCGAGGGTCCTAGCAGCAGCGAGGCATGGACCAGAAGGCTGGACTGGAGCCCGAGCAGCTTGGCAGCTCTGGTCTACCACTACACAGACCCAAACTCTAGGCATCAACAGTAGTGGGGCCTCCTGAGCACCAGGCTCTGCGCAAAGTCGTGCTGGCGCTCCTAACAACCCTAAGGTCCAGGTATCATCATCCTCATCTCACGGATGAGCAGAGTGAGGCACCCGGAGGCCACATCATCTGTTCAAGGTCCTCCAGCTGGGCTGACAGAGGTGGAGAAGAGCCCATTTCTGTCTGACTGCCCAGCTCATCCTCATCTTCCTTCCCCTTAAATCATCTCTCCTCTCTGAGCCTTGGTTTACCACCCCTGCAAAGTGAGATGGCTAGAAAAGCCATTTCCTAACCCTCAGCAACACTCACATCAGCACTTGCTCTCTGACAAGTATCAGAAACTCCTGACATGCCCCTTGGTCAAAGTCTGGCATGAAAGAAAGCTGGCAGGTGTGTGGACACACAGACCTACCTACTGCCCCCCAGAGTCTAGAGCCCACAGCTGGAGCGGTAGAGCCTCCGCCATCCATCGGGAACTTAGAACAGTCTCTCCGCCTCCCTGCTCAGTACTTCTCGGCTCCCAGAATTTTCCCAACACTTCAAGACCTCCCCCTCTAAGAGCTATTCTGTCCCACAGAGCCCACACCATGTCCATAGCCTGCTGTCTGAGCCCCACCAGCCTGACAACCTTGGAGAGCTAGGCCTCTGGAACTCGATACCTAGGACACACTGGGCAGAGGGGATGGCTGTGGGATTAAATGCTGGGGCCTGGAAGTTCTACCCCCACAAGTGGAGGGATCCAATGTGGCCCTGAAACAGTTGCCCCCCAGTAGTCATCTTTGGAAAATGCAAGACTGGGGCTCACATCTCCAGGTGAGGTAGACAACTGGTGAAATCTCTGGGCTGCAGGGGTCCAGACCAGACTTCTAGAGGAATTTCTATATTCCTCAAACCTGCATGCTTAGCTGGCACCCAGAATTTTTTTAATAATAAATTTATTTTTTATTGGTGTTCAATTTGCCAACATACAGAATAACACCCAGTGCTCATCCCGTCAAGTGACCCCCTCAGTGCCCGTCACCCGTTCACTCCCACCCCCCGCCCTCCTCCCCTTCAATCACCCCTAGTTCGTTTCCCAGAGTTAGGAGACTTATGTTCTGTCTCCCTTTCTGATATTTCCTACCCATTTCTTCTCCCTTCCCTTCTATTCCCTTTCACTATTATTTATATTCCCCAAATGAATGAGAACATATAATGTTTGTCCTTCTCCGATTGACTTACTTCACTCAGCATAATACCCTCCAGTTCCATCCACGTTGAAGCAAATGGTGGGTATTTGTCGTTTCTAATAGCTGAGGAATATTCCATTGTATACATAAACCACATCTTCTTTATCCATTCATCTTTCGATGGACACCGAAGCTCCTTCCACAGTTTGGCTATTGTGGCCATTGCTGCTAGAAACATCGGGGTGCAGGTGTCCCGGCGTTTCATTGCATCTGAATCTTTGGGGTAAATCCCCAACAGTGCAACTGCTGGGTCGTAGGGCAGATCTATTTTTAACTCTTTGAGGAACCTCCACACAGTTTTCCAGAGTGGCTGCACCAGTTCACATTCCCACCAACAGTGCAAGAGGGTTCCCTTTTCTCCACATCCTCTCCAACATTTGTGGTTTCCTGCCTTGTTAATTTTCCCCATTCTCACTGGTGTGAGGTGGTATCTCATTGTGGTTTTGATTTGTATTTCCCTGATGGCAAGTGATGCAGAGCATTTTCTCATGTGCGTGTTGGCCGTATCTATGTCTTCCTCTGTGAGATTTCTCTTCATGTCTTTTGCCCATTTCATGATTGGATTGTTTGTTTCTTTGGTGTTGAGTTTAATTAGTTCTTCATAGATCTTAGAAACTAGCCCTTTATCTGATACGTCATTTGCAAATATCTTCTCCCATTCTGTAGGTTGTCTTTGAGTTTTGTTGACTGTATCCTTTGCTGTGCAAAAGCTTCTTATCTTGATGAAGTCCCAATAGTTCATTTTTGCTTTTGTTTCTTTTGCCTCGTGGATGTATCTTGCAAGAAGTTACTGTGGCCGAGTTCAAGAAGGGTGTTGCCTGTGTTCTCCTCTAGGATTTTGATGGAATCTTGTCTCACATTTAGATCTTTCATCCATTTTGAGTATATCTTTGTGTATGGTGAAAGAGAGTGGTCTAGTTTCATTCTTCTGCATGTGGATGTCCAATTTTCCCAGCACCATTTATTGAAGAGACTGTCTTTCTTCCAGTGGATAGTCTTTCCTCCTTTATCGAATATTAGTTGACTATAAAGTTGAGGGTCCACTTCTGGGTTCTCTATTCTGTTCCATTGATCTATGTGTCTGTTTTTGTGCCAGTACCACACTGTCTTGATGACCACAGCTTTGTAGTACAACCTGAAATCTGGCATTGTGATGCCCCCAGATATGGTTTTCTTTTTTAAAATTCCCCTGGCTATTCGGGGTCTTTTCTGATTCCACACAAATCTTAAAATAATTTGTTCTAACCCTCTGAAGAAAGTCCATGGTATTTTGATAGGGATTGCACTAAACGTGTAAATTGCCCTGGGTAACATTGACATTTTCACAATATTAATTCTGGCACCCAGAATTTTACAGTGGCATCAGTGTGACCCACTTCCCTGGGCCAACACCCTGGTTTCCTCCCGGCCCTCCCACTTCTCATCTTTGTTCTCCTTCCATCCCGCCTCCCAAAACATGCAGCCTGTGGGTTCCCCACGAAATACTGCACACCTTCCTTCCCTGGCAGCATTTTTCACTATTTTTCACATTAATCTGACAATAGTAAGTATAATAAACCCACACTTCGATTTGCTTTTCCTACTTCCAGGAACTATAGTACCTTAATGTCCATGAGGGTGAAAAGTGAACACTTTCTCACTCCCATCTTCTTGGGAGCCCACCTTCTTCACCTTGCCTTCTGGTGTATGTCCCGTGAGGTTAGCATCAATGGATCAGTTCAACAAATCACTTAAATATCAGTCACGTGAATACATATATGAAGACCCAACATTTAAGAAGCCAGGCTCAAGCAGTTGATTTGTTTCATGTTTATTTTAAAATTGTAAAAGATGGGATGACTGGGTGGCTCAGCGGTTGAGCACCTGCCTTTGGCCCAGGGCGTGATCCTGGGGTCCTGGGATCGAGTCCCACGTCAGGCTCCCTGCAAGGAGCCTGCTTCTCTCTCTGCCTGTATCTCTGCCTCTGTGTGTGTGTGTCTCTCATGAATAAATAAATAAAACCTTTAAAAAAAAATTTAAAAGATAAGCAACTGTTCCAAGAAATGACTACCACCCTTGGATCGCAGAAGCATTTTAATCTGCAGTGACAGTTTGTCTTTTTCATATCCTGACATACTCTTCCCAACCAGGTGTTGACTGGTGCCACAGATGTCTCTCTTTTTTTTAAGATTTTATTTATTTATTCATGAAAGACACAGAGAGAGGCAGAGACATAGGCAGAGGGAGAAGCAGGCTCCATGCAGGCAGCCGGATGCAAAACTCGATCCCAGGACCCCGAGATCACGCCCTGAGCCAAAGGCAGACACTCAACCACTGAGCCACTCTGGGGATTTTAAGATGCCTCAACTCGTGCTGCATCCACATACCTCTGACCTGCTATGATTCAGAACCATTTTGTGGAGCTCTGCCCCCAGAGCCCATCAGCACCCAGATTACTTCAGACTTACTTTAGACATACTCTCTTTTGTTTTGCATTTTTTTTTGTTTTGCATTTTTAAAAAAGTTTATCATTTTAAATAGCAGCCTGTATTTTTGTAAGAATTTCAAATGAAACCAAAGTGTATAAAACAGGAAAGCCCGATCCCAACATGGGTACTGTGGGCAGATGGGCAGCATTGTCCCTTCTTCTCAGGAGAATCCATGGCCGGCAGCATTCTACTGGCTCACTGAAGTCCCTGAGTACAGCTTGCACAATTCCCTTCCACCTGCCATTACTGAACCTAGTCAGTGGTCACCAGGGGCTAGCTGGCCCTCAGCACCACTTTCCTCAACATGAAAACATGTCTGCCTGGCCCCTCACAACTACCTCACCTCTCTCTACTCCAAATCATCTTATATGGCACCTTATCACATTTCTTTCATTTTTTATGTTGCCTTATCAAAAGTAGCAGTACACATCACTGCTCAATCCAGGCAAGAGTTCTCCATCTCCAGAAGGGAGTCCTTCCATCCCTCTAAGACCCAGGCCCTACCTACTTTTCCAGACATAGTCTCCTGTTTCACCTCCATGCATCATCTGAACAGCCTCCAGCCTCCTTATAAGTCCCCAGTATGCTGTCTTAAATTTGCTCAAGACTGTCCCACCTTTCTTCTCTGTCCCAACTTTGTAGGACCAAATCCCTCCCTCACATGGCAAAACTAAACCCACAGGCTTCCTCTTCCATGATGTCTTGCCTGATGCTCCCAGCTGGAAGCAATGATTGACTGCTCCCTCTCCTGACCTGTATCATAACACCTCATATGAGGAGCCAGTTCTCTTGTGTCTTGACTCCTCAGTAGACCGTGAAACTCATGGGGGCAGATGCCATGTCTTATGTGCTTGATTCTTCCATCGACTCCGACAGCAACAAGCACACAGTAGACACACAAGTAAACAAACTGAAGAACATTGTATGGATAGATGATGTTTGAGGTCTCTTGAACAGCAAACTACATGCAGTTGAGGAGGAACACTAAGAAAGATGCAAAATGTACAGGTGCTAACAATCACAGGTGCAGTGAAGGTAGAGAAGCAGGGGCTTCTAGGACATGTCTCCTAAGAAATGGTGTCCTGGGCAAGGACAACAGCCAGAACAAAGTCTCAGGGGTGAGAAGTAATGGAAAATGAAGATGGGTAGCAAGACAAGATCAGATTCAGAGGTACCCGACCCCAGGAAAGAAGTTCACAGACTATTGACAATGCAGAGCCACTAATCTGGCTCCTGGGATGGTGACCAATGGGTTGAGTGGAAGAAAAACACACAGCTCTGGCCTTTCTCTGCCCGAAGAGACGTTCTCTACCTTGTCTTCATTGGACCATCGTCCAAGGTTCACACAAAAGCCACCTTCTCCAGGAAGCCAGAGGCTGGAAACCGAGAGATAAGATCTCATCCATGATTCTCATAGAGTATCAGGAAACGTGTCTGATCAGAAGGCTCTAATAGAGCTTCGGTGACTTTTTTCAGTATGGAAAGATAATACTACATGATTTAATGCAACAGTATTTGCTAAGCCTGATGAACATGTACTTACACTTACAGAGCATAGGCGAAACATGAAATAAGAAGGAGAGCAAGGAAAGACTTTCTTTGTTCCTTCCTTGTTCCTTTCTTATGAAGCAACAATTCATTGACATCAGAAAGACTCACCGTACATTAACTTTACATTTATTCATTTGAAAAATATACAAATACCTACTATGTGCTGGATACTGAACGCCTACAAACTGGCCATGCAATGGGGAAGGTGGGTAATGGGATGAGAACATTCTACGTAAAAGAAACAGAATCTGCAAAGAGGTCAAAGATAAGGACCATAGGATCAAGTTTGACAGCCCAGGAGGAGCAGGTGGATCCCAGAGGCAGGAAGGTTTGTGAGAGACAGGAGACAGGATGAAGGCTTAAACCAGAGCAGGGGCAGGGACTCAGGTGCAGAGAAGACGACACGTTTAGGAGACAGTGCAAAATCAGAGTCTGTCGGGTTGGCTGACGGGCGCACAGACAGGTGCACATACGTCCTAAGCAAACCTGGTTCTGGAGCTGGGCCTCCCAAGACAGCGATGCTCACTGAGCGGGCCCAACCACATAACTGGCCAAGTCAGGAGCCATGAATGGTGGCCCAGAATAAGGCCATAGACCAAGATTACTGATCTCTCTATGGCTCCCCCCCAATAGGCTGGATCCTCGCTGGCACAGTGGATTGTCCCAGCCAGCACTGCTAGAGGTAAGCACAAAATGAACCTGAAATTGTAGCCCAGAGCCCCATCCAAGAGAATCAACAGAACGTGCTATGCAGGCATCACATGGCTTAACATGACAAGTTTTTGTACCTCTGAATGCCAAATGGCTTCACTCCCTACCAAAAGCTGGAGCCAAGTCCATATTGTGACAGACTGGCAAGGAGTAGGGGCTAGCAGTGGGGGAAGGGTATGGAGCAGGGACAGCTAAGCTGGCATGCATCCAGTGAGACCCTAGAACACCACCCATACCTATACAGCCTCAACTGGATTTGGCATGTAGTGGTTTCAGCTTGTACTCCAAAGACCTAGTCCCTCCAGGTGACACTGGTGTAATTAGGCAATCCATAGGCTGGCGGTCAGATCAAAATCTCAAGAGAAATGAGACTGTCACACAATGCAGATGGGAAGCAGAGGTTAGGGCCCCGCATAGCTCTCCTCCCTCCAGCCAGTGGCCAGAGTCTCCAGGATCAGCTATTGTCCATGAGGTGAGGCTAACCCCACACGGTAAAATCCGTCTTTCAGGTCCCACTTTGCCCCGTCGTGCTCCTCCCTCCTCTGCCCCCAGTACCACCTCACCCTAACTACAGGCTGGAGATAGACAAAGCTCCACTGCACACATGTGTGCACAGGTAGAGATGGCATAGCCCCGGCCACAGCCTGGTCAGGATACCCTTTTCCCAGGCTCGGCTGCACCTGCACCACTCAAGAGTGACAGCTTAGTGGGAGAATGAGCGACAAGTAGGCCTACGCAGCTGGACCTCCTGCCAGGGACTCCCACACCTCTGTCCCCAGCTCTGACCTCTCCACTCGCAGCAGGCTCCTCCAACCAGATGCTCGGGCATCTCAAATAAAGCTTACCAAACAGAACCTGCCTCTTTCCCTCCAGACCAGCCCCTCCACCAGCATTCCCCACCTCCAGCGTGGCTCCACTGCCACCCCATTTCCCAAGCAGGAAGTGTCGGGTCCCTAGGGAGCCCTGCCTCTCTCCCTCAGCATCTACCCCTCCGATTGTCTCTCCAGTTCTCTCCATCCCAATGCCGCCACCGCTTCAGCTGGTCTCACCTCCCGGACCCTTCTCCTTCCACACAGCACCAGGGCAAATGTCTTAAAATGCAAAGCTGCCCCACATAGGACTGTCCCCAAATACCCATCTGGGTGAATCCACATATGCTCCCAGGTTCTGCGATTCTGACCCCTGCCATCCCAGTTCCCGTGACCCCTCCCTTATTCACTCATCCTCAGCCATGCCACCCTTTCTTCCTCCTGAACATGCACACCCCCTCTCCTCAGCAGGCCTTCGCACATGCTACTCCCCCAATCTTAACCCCTTTGCCTGGCTCCACCTCTCCTTCCTTCAGGACTAGCTCAGGCAAGAGGCCTTCCCTGGCCACCACTGCTTCATGCCAAGTGCTCAGTTCCCAGTTACTTGTCTCTCCATGTCCCTCCCTACACTGTCCAGTATAGATGGAACATTCCATCACCACAGAAAACTCCATGGGACACTCTAGACCATAAGTTCCATGAGGGCAGGGACTGAGTCTGCCTGCCCCTCTACTGTCACCCGGGCCCGGCATACACGGGCAAGCTCCATGTGGGCTGAACAAGTGAAGGGGCAGCTGAGAGGGAAGAAAGTAGAAGTGGGCAAATGGGCTGAGGTCCATCTCCTGTGTGCAGGCACTGCGCCGTAATGGATGTGGGCATTCCATTTGGGGGCTGGTCACTGGGGAAGACATCCCATCTGGAGAAGCACCAAGGGCTGGTACAGCAGAGGGAAATGAGCCACCAGGAACAGGAATGTTTTTCAGCTGTCCCAACCCAGAGTGAAGAGCCAGTCCTGACCTCCTCGCAGCTGCTCACATCCCAGCCCAACCCATGAAGAAAATCTCCGACACAGAGGATGGCCCTCCTCAAATCCTCTTCAGTGAGAGGGAGGCTGCACCCACATGACATGGCCTCGCTCCCAGACAGGCTAGGACCCAAGCTCTGCTGTGGAGGGTGAATGCTTTGTGGCTAGCCCCAAATCCAAGCCAATCAGACCTGGCCTGCTGGTCTGTCCAGAGCTTCACACTCTAGATTCCTGGACTTCCCCTAGTACCTGGGTTTTCACCCAAATTCCTGGGGTCAGAATGTCCCAAGTCTGTCAGAACACAGGTCAGCAAAAGGGTGAAACGGAAATCACAGACTCAATCCCCCATGCGTGCCACACACCGGACCCCAGCACCCTAACCCACAGCTGCCACACCTGATGATCCTTCAATGACTAAGGGGTTGCCCCTCCCTGGCCCAGAGCCCTCGGTGGGCTGCCAGAGAACGACGCAGCCCAAGAGTCAAGGCAAGGTGCCAGCTCCAGTTGCCACAGTATTGTTAAAAGTCAACTGTCTCCCAGGGAGGTGGTTACACGGGTGTTTGCTTTATAATAATTTGTTAAACTGAACATTTCTATATGTGTTGTATTTCACAATTTTTTTAAGATGAAAAAAAAAGGCAACCGTCTCTGTGGAATGTAAACCCCGGTGAATGCCAAAACTCAGGCCAGTGCCAGAGTCATCACCCAGGACTCAGACACCAACAGGGCCAAGTACAGAGCAGCCCCATGAGCCAATTACCCCAGCAGCCCACTCTGTGCCCAGGGCCTGTCAGCTCCAGGCTCGCACTTACCAGGGAGAAGGCCATGCCAATCCCCAATTAAAGGCCTTTGTGGGAGGAAAGGGAGAAACGGGAGAGCATGTACTTCTCTCTAGATACCACTCACCAGCATGATGCCTCTTCTCAACCACCCACATAGCCTGCCAGCATCTGGACACCGGAGCCCACAATACCCTGGTAGGAAAGCTGGGCATGAACTAGGGTCTGAAAACTCCTTTTGGAAGAGAGAGAAAACCCATACAGAGGACAAGCAGTTCACATGATGGCCAGGACACACAGAAGGGCTCAGCCTTACTACTCATAGATGTGCAAATTAAAGCAGCAATGAGACAACATTTTCATCCAACCTACTAGCAACAATTACCAAGAACGATAAGACAGGGGTAAGCAAAGAGGCAAGGCAAAAAGCCCTCTCACGAACCAAGGAGCAGAGTATAAAGTGAACGCCTATCTTTGGCAATTAGGACTATCTGCCAATGTCTGAGCTGTACACACCCATCTGGCAATTCCTTTTTTTTTTTAGATTTTATTTATTTATTCATGACAGACACAGAGAGAGAGAGGCAGAGACACAGGCAGAGGGAGAAGCAGGCTCCATGCAGGGAGCCCGACGTGGGACTCGATCCCAGGTCTCCAGGATCACACCCTGGGCTGAAGTCAGTGCTAAACCGCTGAGCCACCCGGACTGCCCTCATCTGGCAATTCCACTCCAAGGAGATATATAAGGAGACAAAATGACAGGTGTGCAAAGATGTGGGTACACTGGATTCAGAGTAGCACTCCTTACAGGAACAAAAAATTGGAAACATCCTAAATGTTTGATATATAAATTATAGCATATGAGAACACTGTGCAGCATGTTAAAAAGAAAGCAGTAACTCCTAATTTATGATTGAAAGATGCCCATGATCTTTGTCCAAGTGTTGGGGGAATGTGACCAGTTAGAGGATGATATGGTATAGTATATGCTAGGATAGTATGATCTCAGGTATATTCACAAAGTGTAGGGGCAAAGGCTTACAAGTATGACTATTTCAACCTACAGAGGCATACAATTCATGAAGGCAAAACTATGTGGAAAGACAAATGGTTGATTAGTTCTGGATGAAGAGGTAGATTCTGAGGGATTCTGTCTTTTCTGTGGAAAGACAAATGGTTGATTAGTTCTGGATGAAGAGGTAGATTCTGAGGTAAGTTTGCTTACCTTGGACAGTTGTAATTTTTTATAAGAATCATGTTTTTCAAAGAAGTAATGAAGATATCCCATTAAAATAAAGCATTAAGTAAGAAAAAACAGGCCTAAACACACAAAGATAGAAAGAATAGGAAAAGATCAGACATTTCTTCAAAGAAGGCACCCAGATGGCCAACAGACACATGAAAAGATGCTCATCATCACTTATCATCAGGGAAATGCAAATCAAAACTACAATGAGCTATCACTTCACACCTGTCAGAATGGCTAAAATCAACAACACAGGAAACAACAGGTGTTGTCAAGGATATAGAGAAAAAGGAACCCTGGTGTACCACTGGTGGAAATGCAAACTGGTACACCCACTGTGGAAAACAGTATGGAGGTTCCTCAAAAAGTTAAAAATAGAATTACCTTACAATCTAGCAATCTCATGACTGGGTATTTACCCAAAGAACACAAGAACACTAATTCAAAGGGATACACTCACCCCAACGTTTATAGCAGCATAGTCTACAATCACCAAGATACGTAAGCAGCCCAAGTGTCCACTGACTGATAAATGAATAAAGAAGTTGTGACATGCACACACACACACACACACACACACACACACACTGGGATATTACTCAGCCATAAAAAAAAAGAATGAAATCTTGCCATTTTCAATGACATGGATGGAGCTAGAGAGTATAATGCTAAGCAAAATAAGTCAGTCAGAGAAAGACAAATACCATATGATTTCACTCATATGTAGAATCTAAGAAACAAAACAAAGGAGCAAAGGGGGAGCAAAAGACAGAGGGGAACACTGAGAAACAGACTGTTAACTACAGAGGACAAACTGACAGCTGCCAAGGAGAGGGGGGATGGGGATGGGGGAAATAGGTAATGGGGATGAAGGAGCGCACCTGTGATGAGCATCAGGCAGTGTATGGAAGTGCAGACTCACTATACTGTACACCTAAAACTAATACAACACTATATGTTGACTAACTGGAATTAAAATACAAACTCTAAAAAAAAAGAAAGAAAGAACAGGAGAGGAAACAAGAGCAACAAAACGTGGAGAACTAGGAAGCAGGAGATAAGAGTAGCTGACTTAACAGACCTAAGCAATCTAAATCCAAGTCAGCAGTGAGGAAAGCCAAAAAGCCACCCAATGTTCACCCGAGAATCATATAAAGCCTTAGGAATTAGAGGCACCAGGGACCCAGGAGAGGTGGGGTATGGAGAAGGAGGGCCAGCTGAAAGCCCTTGCGATCAGCTTTTAGGTGTACAGATCCCTCTCCAGCTCCCGACAGCCAGGTAGCTACCCCTCACCTTGCTGGCAGAAGACAGGAGGATTATTTTTTCTGAAGGGTTAAGCAGAAGGGCTCTGGTTTGGGAACACCAAGCACAGTTGAAAGCAGGGATACCATGCTGCAAATAGGGGAATTAAGTGTAAGTTTACACTCTGAATGTTAAGACCCCCCTGCTTGCTTGCTTCCCCCATCAGATTCTCAGAATACTGGTAGCCCAGTAAATGTCCTCAAAGCTGCAGAATGGAAGAGGCTTCTCTGGATCACCTAGCCAGCCCTAGAAAAAAAGAAGTATTAGTTCTCCAAAAGGACTGCTATTCTGTGCACAACACACACACACACACACACACCCCTTCCAACCCACTTTTTTTTTAATTTATTTTTTATTGGTGTTCAATTTACTAACATACAGAATAACCCCCAGTGCCCGTCACCCATTCACTCTCACCCCCCGCCCTCCTCCCCTTCTACCACCCCTAGTTCGTTTCCCAGAGTTAGCAGTCTTTACGTTCTGTCTCCCTTTCTGATATTTCCCACACATTTCTTCTCCCTTCCCTTATATTCCCTTTCACTATTATTTATATTCCCCAAATGAATGAGAACATATAATGTTTGTCCTTCCCCGACTGACTTACTTCACTCAGCATAATACCCTCCAGTTCCATCCACGTTGAAGCAAATGGTGGGTATTTGTCATTTCTAATAGCTGAGTAATATTCCATTGTATACATAAACCACATCTTCTTTATCCATTCATCTTTTGTTGGACACCGAGGCTCCTTCCACAGTTTGGCTATCGTGGCCATTGCTGCTATAAACATCGGGGTGCAGGTGTCCCGGCGTTTCATTGCATTTGTATCTTTGGGGTAAATCCCCAACAGTGCAATTGCTGGGTCGTAGGGCAGGTATATTTTTAACTGTTTGAGGAACCTCCACACAGTGTTCCAGAGTGGCTGCACCAGTTCACATTCCCACCAACAGTGTATGAGGGTTCCCTTTTCTCCACATCCTCTCCAACATTTGTTGTTTCCTGCCTTGTTAATTTGCCCCATTCTCACCGGTGTGAGGTGGTATCTCATTGTGGTTTTGATTTGTATTTCCCTGATGGCAAGTGATGCAGAGCATTTTCTCATATGCATGTTGGCCATGTCTATGTCTTCCTCTGTGAGATTTCTCTTCATGTCTTTTGCCCATTTCATGATTGGATTGTTTGTTTCTTTGGTGTTGAGTTTAATAAGTTCTTTATAGATCTTGGAAACTAGCCCTTTATCTGATATGTCATTTGCAAATATCTTCTCCCATTCTGTAGGTTGTCTTTTAGTTTTGTTGACTGTATCCTTTGCTGTGCAAAAGCTTCTTATCTTGATGAAGTCCCAATATTCATTTTTGCTTTTGTTTCTTTTGCCTTCGTGGATGTATCTTGCAAGAAGTTACTATGGCCGAGTTCAAAAAGGGTGTTGCCTGTGTTCTTCTCTAGGATTTTGATGGAATCTTGTCTCACATTTAGATCTTTCATCCATTTTGAGTTTATCTTTGTGTATGGTGAAAGAGAGTGGTCTAGTTTCATTCTTCTGCATGTGGATGTCCAATTTTCCCAGCATCCATTCCTGATCAAAACTCTTCAGAGTGTAGGGATAGAGGGAACATTCCTCGACATCTTAAAAGCCATCTATGAAAAGCCCACAGCAAATATCATTCTCAATGGGGAAGCACTGGGAGCCTTTCCCCTAAGATCAGGAACAAGACAGGGATGTCCACTCTCACCACTGCTGTTCAACATAGTACTGGAAGTCCTAGCCTCAGCAATCAGACAACAAAAAGACATTAAAGGCATTCAAATTGGCAGAGAAGAAGTCAAACTCTCCCTCTTCGCCGATGACATGATACTCTACATAGAAAACCCAAAAGCCTCCACCCCAAGATTGCTAGAACTCATACAGCAATTCGGTAGCGTGGCAGGATACAAAATCAATGCCCAGAAGTCAGTGGCATTTCTATACACTAACAATGAGACTGAAGAAAGAGAAATGAAGGAGTCAATCCCATTTACAATTGCACCCAAAAGCATAAGATACCTAGGAATAAACCTAACCAAAGAGGTAAAGGATCTATACCCTCAAAACTATAGAACACTTCTGAAAGAAATTGAGGAAGACACAAAGAGATGGAAAAATATTCCATGCTCATGGATTGGCAGAATTAATATTGTGAAAATGTCAATGTTACCCAGGGCAATATACACGTTTAATGCAATCCCTATCAAAATACCATGGACTTTCTTCAGAGAGTTAGAACAAATTATTTTAAGATTTGTGTGGAATCAGAAAAGACCCCG
Organism: Canis lupus baileyi; assembly: GCF_048164855.1. NCBI lineage: Eukaryota > Metazoa > Chordata > Mammalia > Carnivora > Canidae > Canis > Canis lupus. Next base: position 24,355,652 of record NC_132847.1, on the reverse strand, counting down.
AATAGCCAGGGGAATTTTAAAAAAGAAAACCATAGCTGGGGGCATCACAATGCCAGATTTCAGGTTGTACTACAAAGCTGTGGTCATCAAGACAGTGTGGTACTGGCACAAAAACAGACACATAGATCAGTGGAACAGAATAGAGAATCCAGAAGTGGACCCTGAACTTTATGGTCAACTAATATTCGATAAAGGAGGAAAGACTATCCATTGGAAGAAAGACAGTCTCTTCAATAAATGGTGCACTTTTTAGTGAATATGAATAAACAGGTAGGCATTATCAGACATTAGAAGAAACTTTCTAGTAAGAAAGATAGAGGACAAAATATAAAAGGAAAGAGACAAAGCAAGGAGAGTAAAACTTTAAAGAATAATAGTTAATGTAATCAAATTACATGCTTCCATGAAAGTCCAATAGGATGCTACAGAGCAACAATGACATGTTAAGAACCTAAGAGTTCTTGGAAATTAAAAACATGACAATAGCAATGAAAAATTCAGTAAAAGGGATGAAATAGTATTGAGAGAATCTCCAGAAAGAACAGTAAAAAGAAAGCAAAAGAGCAATGCCACAAGGATCAACATCTAAATAATCAAATATATTAGTTGTTAGCCCAGCAATGCTAAATAATAAACAACTGCAACATCTCAGTGGCATACATCAATAAGCATGTACTGCTTATGCATAGGATGGTTGCTGATCTTGGCTTGGGGAGGGAGCTGGCTCTACTCCACATGTCTCTCATCTTTCTCCTGGAAACAGTAGGCTAACTTGGGCGTGTTCTTCTCGTGGTGATGACAGCAAACAAAAGCAAGCAAACTCCATCACGCAAGTGACTTTCAGACCTTCACCTGTACCATGATTACAACATCCCATAGGCCCAAAGCAAGCCACATGTCTCAGCCCAGAGTCAGAGAAGGAGGGAACCACAGTGTTACAAGGCAAAGAATATGGATACAAAGAAGAGGCTATTTTTGCAATCAAACATGTAAGAGGTTTTTTTTAAGACAGAAAATAGGATAGAAAGATATAAAATAAATAATTCCAAAATAAATAAATAAAATAATTCCAATACACTTCCTAAAACTAAAGGACATCATTTTCTAGACTGCATAGCCCACTGAGTGCTTAGCAAACAAAAGTAAATAAAACCATACCAAAAATCATACCAAATATCAATTTTAGATCACTGGGAACATAAAGAAGTTCCTGCAAGGCTCTGGAGAAAAAAATAGCAGGATTCATACAAAATTTGGAGAATCAAAATGGCATCCAAATTTTCAATAGAAACGTCAAAAGCTAAAAGACAATGGACAAAATCTTCAAAATTCTTAAGGAAAATACTTGTAAATTAGAATTCCATACCCAGCCAAACTATCACATTAAGGGTGCCAGGAAAAGTAAGAGTTTGGGCAGCCACAGTGGCTCAGCGGTTTAGCGCCACCTTCAGCCCAGGGCGTGATCCTGGAGACCCGGGAGCCTGGAGACTCCCCGCATGGAGCCTGCTTCTCCCTCTGCCTGTGTCTCTGCCTCTGTGTGTGTGTGTGTGTGTGTGTGTCTCATGAATAAATAAATAAAATCTTTTTTTAAAAAAAGTAGTAGTATTTAAAAAAAAGAAAAGTAAGAGTTTGTAACATAAACAAGGCTTAAAAACTTCACTTCCAGTGCATGCTTTCTTGGGAAGCCATGGAGAATGTGAAGCCAAAAGAGAGGGTAAACCAAAAAGCACAATGGCATGGGACACAGGGAACAGGAAATCCTACTCAGAAGAAAAGGGAAGCCAATTCCCAGGATGATGGTGAAGGAAAAGCTCAAGAATATAGATCTATATCCAGGACAGAGGGCAACCAGTCCAGACCAGGGCAAGTCAGAAGGTTCCAAGAGAGGCTTTCTCAGGAAGATAAACCTAGTAAAATACTCATCTGCTGAATATATTGAGAGGAGATCTGCACAACCAGGGGATAATGTGGAAACAAAATAGTGATAGATGCATTAATTAATAAAATTCATTACTAATAAATCCATATAAATAAAATAGATGCAAAATAGTGATAGTTGCAACTATTAATAAAATTAAGCAAATAACAATTATGGATTGTGGCTTAACACAAGGTTCTGTAGCCAAAGGAATATATTCACTATTTCATAGGGCATAGGCCAAATAATATAAACATTGAATACTGATCTATCAAAACATGTAATATAACTCCCTCTAGGAGCATGGGGGCATAGTATCACAGCGTGTGTGTGTGTGTGTGTGTGTGTAACAAGTGGACAAGAAGTACAAAAAAGAAGCTGGATGCTCACTTTCCATAGTGAGAAGTCAGTAGATAGTGCTTAGAAATAAAACATTAAAAAGTAGCAATACAGACACGTTTTATAAAACTATGGAAATAGATTCTGAAAAAGACCAGCTAAAAGGGTTGAAAGTGGCTGATTCTGGGACGTGAAGCTGAGGACAAATGAGTATATTAGGCAGAATAGGGGGTTCTTTTCATAATAAGTGTTATGTAAGTATTTAATCTTTCATGCTAATATATAACTTCGGTGACAAGTGAAAATAAATTTAAAATGAAAAATTGCCCCCTGCACTAAAAATGGGGAAAGAAAAGCCAGAGAAAGCTGTGTGCTTGCCACTTGTAAAGAGCTCAAAACCAGCAGGCAAGAAACCCATCCATGCCAGGCTGAGGAGCAAGTGGAGGATAGCAAAGCAGGTCATGGGCAGGAGGACCCAGGGGAAAGTACTGAATTCTGAGCAGCTAGGTTGGCAAAGCCTTCTGAAAAGCAGGTGATCAATAATTTCCAGTATAGAGTTACATGCTCCAGAATTTTTCTACTCATCTCAAAGAGGCCTTTCAAAATATACTATTTACAAACAGTATTTGAAAAAATGAAAAACTGGAAACATCCCAAATGTTCATCAATAAAGGACTTAAATAAATTGCAGACTATCCATACAATGGAACACAAAGCAGATGTCTGAAAGGAGGTAGAGCTTTGTGTGCTGATGATGTGGAAAGATGTCCAAGACATGTTATTAAATGAATGCAATACAATATATATCATATGGGCCCATTTCTGTAAGTAACAAGTGTGTGTGTGTGTGTGTGTGTGTGAGAGAGAGAGAGAGAGAGAGAGAATGGTGACGCTTCATTTAGCCAGCTATTATATTTATTTCTGGAAGATAGACCAAGGCATTGACATTTCCTATATTACATTCATTTGTTATTCAAATACTTATTAAGCACCTGAATATGGTATGTACTGTAGTAGTTGGACTCTAATCGTAAGAATCAGCAGAAAATAAACAAGGACTTAGAAACAAGAAAAAAATAAGGGGCTCTTGGGTGGCACAGTTGGTTAAACATCTAACTCTTGGTTTCAGTTCAGGTCATGATCTCAGAGTCATAAGACTGAGCACCCCCTCTGGCTCCATGCTCAGCATACAGTCTACTTAGGACTCTCTCTTCCTTTCCTTCTGTCCCCACCCTGACCTCCCTCTAAAACAAATAAAAATAAACCTTTTTAAAAATGTATTTAAAAGAGGGGATCCCTGGGTGGCTCAGTGGTTTGGCGCCTGCCTTTGGTCCAGGGTGTGGTACTGGAATCTGGGATTGAGTCCTGTGTCGGGCTCCTGGCATGGAGCCTGCTTCTCCCTCTGCCTGTGTCTCTGCCTCTGTGTGTGTGTGTGTGTGTGTGTGTGTGTCTATCATGAATAAATTTTTAAAATTTTAATGTATTAAAAAGAAATAAGAAAAATAAATACTAAAATGGTTTATTAAAACTTGTTTTCACTTTTAGAAATAAAATGTCACCCAGAGGATATAGAAGGATGTGTGAGGCAATCAACCCAGGCTACAAATTGACTGCCCAGGAAGTTGGGAACCTGCAGGTAAATCCTTCTCCCACTTCCTGAGTTGGGAGCCTTAGCCACACTCAATAATAAATAGCACAAGCCCTACAGTCAGCTCTATGGAGGCAGGACTCTCAATCTCCCTGGTACAATGTGACTACACACTAGAGACTCTTTGTGACATTTGGCCAGGACCAGGAGAGGGACCCAGCTGGCCTGAATCTAGTGAGGCCAGTGTGACAGTCACTGCCACATGAAGTGAGGATGTTCTCTGGTGCCTGAAAGCCATCTCTTGCAGCCTGCATGGAGCCCCAAGCACCCTTCCAATCTTCACTAACAGAGCTTCACTTGGAGATAAGGTTCCAAACTCCTAATAGGTATGGGTTAGGGAACCCCCAGTCTTCAGCAGCATGAAATGACAACAAGAACACAGGCCAGCGCGACTCAGCCAACTCTGGGCTCTACTGCTGACACTGTCTGACTTGGGGAAAGGCCTTGAGCCACTCTAACCCTCTTCAAGCCAGGATAATGATGCCCACTGGCAAATTCATTGGAATGAGTCATGCGAAGTAGCCAACACAGTGTCTGGTGCCTGTAGGTGCTCAACCAATCCCTAACCAAGGTTTAGAGAGGGGTCCTAAGATCTGCCTTCTAGCAGGACAGCTCACAGGCCACACCTCCTTCAAAACCAGCCAGAGCTGAAGCTACCCTGTGGCCTCAGGCACAAGAGGAGTAGAATGGTCAGGGAGGGTGTGGGAGTGAGTAGAGGAGCTGACAACTTGAAAGGATGGCAATTTTGGGTAAAAATACACCAGAAGGTCCCTTACCAGAAAGGCAGAGGGCTCTTACCAGAACAGCCTTCCACAGGCACACACGAGGAAGTGGGGATGCTTCCTTGGCCTGCAAAAGGCAATCTCCCAAGAGAGACAAAGCTGGTCAGAAAGGCTCCACAATTCTGAGAGATAGGTATTATTATCCTCATTTTGCAGATAAGTATTCTAGGGTTCGATCTAACTTGCCCGCCGTTACCCAATTAGGAAATGAATTCAGCCTCTAAAAAAATAAAATAAAAATAAAATAATAATAATAATAATATAATAATAATAATAAATGTCAGCTCCAAAGCACTATCCCAACTAGTGGGAGGACTCCATACTAATAACAGAGGAATGTAAATTAATGTATACATACTGAATCCCTTCTTTTTTATTTTACCAAATAAATAGACACTTTTAAAATTGATAATCCACAAAGTGAGTAGAAGAGGTCAGGAAGCAGACATTCTCAACCACTGCTGTTAAGAGTGTAAACAGAGCCTTTCTGTAAAATAATCAGTAAAACGTGTGACCATTCAAACACCCACACTGACTTAGCAAAAGCTGTAAACATTTTCAATGGGCAAAACTCTCCAACTCAGCGGTTCTATTCCAAGCGTTTCCTACAGTGACACCTGTACAACTGAATCAAGACATAAGGATGTTCACTACAGCATTTTCTGCCACTTTTTTTTAAAGCATGATACAGCTCTACCATGAAGTTGTGTCATGCTGATGTAGGAAGCTGCCCAGAACACTCTATTAAGAAGAATAATCACTGTTCACGCTGTTATGAAAGTCATGAATCAGAGGCACTGGGTGGCTCAGTCAGTTAAGCATCTGCCTTCCACTTAGGTCATGATCTCAGGGTCCTGGGATCCAGCCCTGCATCAGGCTCCTAGCTCAGCAGGGAGTCTGCTTCTTCCTCTCCCTCTCCCCTTCCCCTCCACTCATCCACACCCCCTCAAGTAAATACAAAAATAAACAAAATCTTAAAAAAAAGAAAGTTACAAATAAATTCTGTTTAAAAGGCACACATATGCACACACACAACTTCTGGAGGAGTCCCTAAGAACTATTAACAGAGGTTATTTTAGAGTCGAGGTTGATGGTTTTCACATTTTTACTATATTCCTTCCCGCACTCTTTAAACTTTAACCATGAGTGTGGTAACTTGAAAAGCACCCACATGATTCAAGCCAGAAAATCCACTTCTAAGAATTTATCCCAAGAAAAATGTGCCTTGCTCTCTACCAGTATTTGTTGAATAATACGTATGAGCAGAGATCCCCTGATGATGTTCACCCACATGGAGCAAGAAGAAAGGAAGAAGCAGCCTACATATCCATCTACAAAGTACGGTTCCAACCAAGGTGCACAGGAGCTGCAGGCCCTGGGAAGATGTTCAGTTATACCCACCAAGATCCATGCATGTGCACAATACAGTAAGAGGAAAATCTTTGTCACAAAAACATATAGTCAGCATGATCCAGTTATGTGTTTTGTATCAAGATGGTGATATTATTAAACATTTTTCCTTTGTATTACCTTTCTATCATAATCATGTACTGCTTTTTAATAAGGACAAGAACTTTAGTCTTATAAATAAATGCTAAAGCTAGAGCGAAGGTTTACAGGAGATGCTTCCCTCTGTATAAAACTCATAGCCTCCATAATCTCAGTAGTGATGAAATGACTCCATCATGGGAAGCAGTGAGGCTGTAACGCTCCCAGAATGTCCCCCCAGCACTGAAAAAAGGAATGGTGCCCCACCTTTGACAAAGTGTAGTGCCCACATTTTGATGCGGTCTTGAAATACAGGCTCCCCATCTCAAGAGTCTCTGTCTTCCTGTGCCATCAAGCCTGCAGGAGGCCAGAAGGTCAGGGGGCTAACCCCTGCCTGGAAACAGAGCATGGCACCAAAGCCACCGTATCAAGGTTGCAGGCTAGCCTTATTCTGGCATGTGGCAGGGGTGGGGTGGGGTGGGGGGACGCCTTGCAAGGGCCACATTCCCTCTCTGATGCTATTATCTTTTTTTAAAAGATTTTATTTATTTATTTGAGAGAGAGAGAGAGAGAGAGCTTATGCATGAGTGGAGGAGAGGGCCAGAGGGGGAGGGAGAGCAGGCTCCTCGCTGAACAGAGAGCTCAATGTGGGGCTCGATCACAGGACCCTGAGATCATGACCTGAGTCAAAGGCAGATGCTTAACCGACTGAGCCACCCGGGTGCCCCTATCTTTTTTCTTTAAGATTCACTTATGAGAGAGAGAGAGAGAGAGAGAGAGAGAGAGTAGCATGAGCAGGGGGAGGGACAGAGAGAGACGGAGGAGGAAAGCAGCAGACTCCCTGCTGCGGAGATCGATCTCATGACCCAGAGATCATGACCTGAGCCAAAATTAAAAGTCAGAGGCTCAACCAGCTGAGCCACTTAGGCACCCCAATGCTATTATCTTCTATAGATGATGATAACTCCTGTCCTAGCTACCTCACAATAGGGCCAACAAAAGGAGCAAACTGGTATAGTACGTGTGAGTGTGAGGTCATTCCTCACTGAGTTGGTGCCTGACTCTCACAGAGCTAAGAAAAAATCTGGAGATGCCCCCAGGAATGTGCTGAGGTGGGTTTTCAACCAACCCCACCCCTACCCCTGCACCCACCCCCCTCTCCACCCTCTACTCAGCCATACACACCTGCTGTCCCCTCCCTGATGCATCTTTCAAGGAAGTCAGAGTCCCAAAGAAAAGCAAACCCCTTGGGCGGCTGCGGGAAGCAACAGTAGCCCTACTGTCCCCGTTGTAAGAATCCCTTTGCAAAGAAAGTTTTTACAAAGAGAAAGGCAAAGAGAAAAGTGGGGGAGGGTTAACGACAGCAGAGTAAACCATTTCAAGTCCTGACATAGGCAAACTGGTTCTTAAAGTCACCTGTTTCGGAACAGGAACGCAAAGCTCTGTCCTGTCATGCCACACAGCTGGGGCGCCGTGCATTGCCAACTAACTTATATAAGCTCATGAAAACCCCATTCTTTTGAGTTCCCTGTTTGTGCAAATAGTGTCAGGGGTGCATCCGAGCACCACGGCCATCCATCATCACCCGTGCATTTCCCAGGCTGGCGCTGACTCACCTGGGCCCGAACCCCTGCTGTGTACACACCACCCGAGCTGGGCCTGCTGCAGGCAGCGTCTGTCACTGCAGGGCCTTCCGGCCTGTGGCCACCTCTTTCCCCTAGATCAGACCCACAACAGCCATACTCATGAGGATGCAACCCTGAGCATTTAGAGGGAAAGGAATAGGGCCCCAGTGACCGAGGGGATGTGTTAGGTTTTCTTTTAATCGGATCAACCCAACCAAAGCTGGAAGGTCAGCAGCTACCAACTAGCGACAAGCTGCCCTCCAAGCCAGTTACTTAACCCTCAAACAGGAATTCTTTTCTAGATGTCCACTGAGAAAAAAGAAAAATGCACACATACCCACTTGCAGCCTCAGAGCACTGGTCCCAAGGGACAAGACAGATTCAGCGGCACGCACCCACCATACCCTGGATTCAGGAGTATGATTCAGAGCCTTTGATTTTACACGGCAATAAACACCAGGCAAGCCCCATCTGTGTCCCTGAAAATGAGGTACATTTACTTAGTTACATATTTGACATGAGCTCAGATGAGCAAACAGTAGAATACATCCCACTATGATACTTATACATTACGCCTTAAATTCTCAGTATATATTGATCTTTGCTATTTAGGCACATAAATAAATACAGACACACACACATGACTAATGTACAAAATCTGGCTAAAGTTAATGCTACCCAAACAGACTGGAAAGTGTTAACAAAAATCTACAACACAGCTCTCAGTAAATCAACACCCTTAAAAATCAACACTTGTTGCTTCCGTGAGTTCCTGAGCAACAAGACTAGGTAGGTCTCCTTGAGAGAACAGGTCCATTGATCTTTTCTCTGTCCCCAAAAGGGAAGTATTTTCCAAGAGAGCTTGGACCATAACCATAAAGATACATCCATGTCTCATTCTGACGGGAAAGACTTAAGCAAGTCCAATTATTCCTTTTTTTTTTTTTTTTTACTTTTTAAATATTTATTTATTTATTTATTTGAGACATAGAGAGAGAGAGAGAGAGAGAGAGAGGCAGAGACACAGGCAGAGCGAGAAGCAGGCTCCCTGCAGGAGCCCAATGTGGGACTCGATCCCAGATCCCAGGATCACACCAAGTCAATGGCAGACGCTCAACCACTGAGCCAACCAGGCATCCTAAGCCCAATTATTCTTGAGGAGATTCATTCTTAGTTAGTAAACATCTACATGATCTAAATGCTGTTTCAGTAGTTAGAGAAGCAGCAAGGAACAAAACAGAACAGGCATATCCTTAACCTCATGGAACTCACATTTTTTTATATATATTTTTTATTTATCTATTTGAGAGAGAGAGCAAGCACACTTATGCAGGTGGGGTGACAGGCAGAGGGAGAAGGAGAAGCAGAGAATTGCAAGCAGACTCCCATTAAGCGTGGAGCCCAAAGCAAGGCCCTATCCCACAACCCTGAGATCATGACCTGAGCAGAAACCAAGAGTCAGACATGCAACTGACTGAGCCATCCAGGTGCATCAATTATGGCTTTTAGTAAGGGATTTTGCTTTTGCTGATCTGTTTCCCAATCAAGGTGGTAAAATCCTTTTAACTGCACACTTTTGTCAAGAGTCTGATTTTTCTCAAAAATGTAAACTGTGGCTCCAATCAATGTATCTATCAAAAGGGCCACATGATCCTAAAGTTAGTTCTAGACTGAGAAAAGTGACCTACAAATTACAACATGGGGTCCTATCTTCTGTCCCTGAGTTACTCCAGAGAGGTCAGATGTCGGCCTATCTTCAACATTTCTGAACTCCTTACCATCCAGCTGTGGGGAAACTTGGAGCATCAGACCACCTACCAAGAATCCAAAGAGGTCTCAAAACATCTAGCAAGTTCTGAGATGTTTCAGTGATGCTCTCAAGAAAGCTGTGCTCAAGAGTTAAAAATTATCTCTTAGAAAAACACATCAGCAGATAAAGATGAGTTCATTTGTGGGATCTAACTGTGGGTTCCAGGGTATGTTCCTATAATAGGGGAGACAAGAAAGGGGTGCTGTGCTCTCCTAGGCATGTATCACCAGCAGAAGCTCTGGTCTGGCAGGTCCCAAAGGAGGCTCCAACTCAGGACAGCTCTAGACACTCGGGGACAGAATTCAGCTTGTTCAAGGGGATAGGGGCAGGCTTCACAACTGCCTCTCTCGTGCGGCACAGGAAGGGTGTCTTTCAGCCTGAGCCCCTCACCTGCCTGACATTTGAAAGAACATCCCTGCTCATCTGCAGAAGAGTCAGCCCCATTCCTCCCTGGGCAAATCAGGTGGAGATAGAGCTTTTCCAAGCTTTTATTCGTTTTCTGATTCAGCTCCCAAGAATCCAGGGACAGGAGGGCTAATACACTTTGCTCAGAACTGAGATAATGTATTTTCTAACCAGAAAACACATCTCAGCCAGTTACCACCTCGTTGACTTCGCCAAAGTGATTATAATTATAGTATTTGTTCCATAATTGCTGCCTACTTGCACATACAAAATCCCTGAATCTTAAAATAAATTATAGCTCCCTTTTTTATTTAACAGCCATTGTGCTGCTAGTTTACAAAGAGGACGAGATACCTCTAATTATTATTGTAGTAACAAGCCTAAGGTGAGCAAAGCTTGAGTTTTCAGCAGGTGACGTGACTTATTAGTACAAAAGAGAATTATCGAAAATAATTTTACCAAACAGCCTAATGATGGATTTCTCAATTCCAGGCTCAAGGACCAGCAAGAACAACCTTTGATCTGCCCTTTTTCTGGCTTGCTGCTGACCTCACCACAAACAATGAGGAAATGCAAGCTAGCCGTGGTCAGTGTCCCCTACCGGGCACTTAGTATAATAACTTAATCCAGGGACACTAATTTCTCAACACCTATTTAAAGAAGCTCTGGACTTCTCTGGAGAAAAGGGTGCATGACATGGGAGGTTATTCTGTGTCTAGGGGCTATCGAGAAACACGTGATGAGCCGGGCCTGGACCCTGGCGCTAAGGCAAGCAGAACAGACTTGCAGCTAGGGCCAGGGCAGGAGAACTCGGACAGGCAGGGAGGCGGCTGGCAACAGGTTTAAACCTCATCTCCGACGTGCCTTTTGCCTCTGAGTGAGGCCAGAAGCTGACACAGCTGTCAGAGCCCAAATGAGAATGTCTGAACCGACTCCGTGCTGCTATGCAGGGGGGAGGGACGGACAGAGTCACTCCCATCTAGGGAGATGTTTGAGCCAGGTGTGCCCAACAAAAGGCAACGCCACTGCTTCTACCTGCAGTGCCCGTGTTTGCTCACCACTGGCAGGAGGGGCCTCCGGGCCCACAAGGAGCTCATGGGAAACAAAACTTTACCTTCCTTTCCCGCACAGGGGGGACTCTGGGAGTCTCCATCCCAGATCTCTGCGGGGAGGCACTCCCAGACAGCCCTGCTCCCAGACAAGAGTGAACTCCGCCAGGCAGAAGGAAAGCCCCCCCACAAGGCCGGAAGCAGGAGCGTAGGCCCTCCCTTGGCCTCCTACCCCCACACCACTGCCCTTGCCTGCCCACTATGCCACAGCCATCCAACAGCCATCACCCCAAATTGCGATTCACAAGGGCTCCTGGTCGAGAGGCCCACATCCCAGTACTGGGATTGCGGGTGTAAATGATAGGTGCAGAAGACTCACAGGATGTCATTCTCAGAGATGAACACCTTCTACACCCCTGGCTCCAAGCTAGAAGCTGGTGACACATGCAAGGACAAAGTGGTCCAAGTCCCCATCCTCAAGGAATACGTGGTGTAGCGTGGGTTGGAGTGGCCCCGCTGCTCACTGCCAACACATAGCCTTAGCCATACCCCTTCCCTCTGTAGCTTCAGTCTATATCTGGAGAGGAGGACAAAACTATTGATGAGTGACTAGATATTGATCCAGCATTGATGCTGCCCATGGGAGAAAGCCTGGCATGGGGCTTAAGAGTGGCCCCCACAGCAGACTGCCGGGTGAGGATCCCAGCTCAGGTCCTTACTAGTTGTATAACCATGGGTCAGGTAGACAGTTGTGCCCATTTGCTTAGGTGCCAACTAGAGAGAAGAGGACCTGCCTCCCAGGGCTGATGTGAGCAGTCAATCAGTAAACACCTGTCAAATGCCAACAACGGCGCCTGGCATGGAAATGGCGTTCCTGAAGTGCTTATTATCAGTATTATTGTTACAGCTGCTCATTATTATGATCCTATGACATGCTGGGGATCCAGCAGGGAAGCAAAGACAGTCCTGTCACCAAGGGAGATGGAACTGCCCAGTCGCTTGCTTTGCACAGTGATCACTGATTCCTGGAAGGCCCTGGGGAGGGCCCCTGCCCAACTTAGTGGGGATCTGGGAACAGCCCTAGAAAAGGAGACATCCCAGGTGAGCCTGGACGACCAAGTAGGTGTTAGCCAGGCCAGGCCCAAGGAGGAGGGGGAAGGGAGGCCAGTCCAGGCACAGGGAACAGCATGTGCAAAGGTAGAGACCAGGCGAGCAGCATGGGCTGGTGAGGGATGTGTGGGTGGGGATATTCTCAGCGGACCACTGTGAGGATGAAGGGGACCTGCCCACCAAAGGACCCTGAGAATGTGACCCCTGTACAGGTGCAGGAATTATCCAGTTTGTTTTTCATTAAACCCCAAAATAAACATCTAGAAACAAGTGTTTATGGAGACCGAAAGCAGCTCTGGGCTGGGTCCAGTGGAGCAGATGGACTGAATAAGACCCTCCGCTTATCTCCAGGATCCCAGGTCCCAACCCAGAGCCTGCCCACCCCAGCTGAGGCATATTTTTATAGGTTCATTCACAGATGTGGGTTCATATTTTTAAGGCAGAGTTAGTTTCTACACTAATGCCTTTCTCAGAATAGATAACTATCCTACTGTGCCTGAATCTACATGAGACACGGAGCCAGGAGTTGATTGGAACAGGAGAGCTGGGCCTGGCCATCAGGCACATCGCAGGGTAAGTTGTAGAGACCAAGCAGGGGTCCACTTGGGCCTTCCACCAAAACCATCCTAGTAGACACTGCCAAAGTCTGGCCCCGAGGCACTCCCTGTGCAGCTCAGATAGCCAGGATAAGCCAGGTGAGGATGTGGTGAGCCCTTGCTTGCAGAGAGTGTCTGACAGCTGACAGCCCACCGCCCAATCCCAGACTGTCACCTGGTCACTGTATGATTTGAAGATGTCACTTACCCACTCCGTGCCTCAGCCTCCTCACCCATAAATAGCTTTCCTAATAGCCCGTAACCCAAGAGGTTGTCTAAGGATTAAAATAGTGAACATTGAGGGTCCAGGAGATTCTAGCACAGTCTGGCTCTCAGTAATGTTAGTCGTTATTTGCTCCAGCGCTTTTCTGGAGGGGCAGTGCCAGTGCAGAGGCTACCCTGGCCTCTCCAAGTAGTATTTCCTATCCTCCACTCCAGGAGCACGTGGGGGCTAACGGAAACAATGCTGGAAACTTCTTGGGGGGTTTTTTTTGGGGGGGGGGGTAGGAGAGGAAGCTCCTGGAGGAAAAAACAAATTCATTCATCAGGCAAGCCATCCCTCAAATCTATTATAAAATCTAAGGCGAGTCAAACAGTAAGGGGGGTAGAATGTAATACAAGTCACAGTGAATATATTCATCCAAAACCAACTCTGGAAGCAAGAGGAGCTTTCCTTGGTGCACTGTGTGCCCTCAGGGTTGCTGGGCTGCCCGTGGACATGCGTGTGAACACTCCATCCACGCCTGTCTGTCCAGCCAGAGTCCACGTCTGCTCCTGACATTCACCCTGACCAGAGCCAGGTGGGCTCTTCCTCTATGATACACTGTCAAGTGTGATGGTCAAGCCCGTCTGCATCGGCCTCTGGGGAGGAACGGACTCCCCTCCACAAACAAAGGACCAGGACACAAAGCCCCAAACGGAGACAGTCAGATGCACCAGATACCAAGAGCTTCACAGCCACTTCTGGGGACCACACCGCAGGGCCCACATCTCCAGAATGCTCTTCCTCACGTCCTCCAGAGAGCCCTGGCAGGAGCTCTCTCCCAGCTCCATCTTTGCCTCTCCTCCATGCACCAGGCCAACCAGTAGCACGTGGGAGAACCCAGACACCTCCTCCAGCGAGGGGCCCCTCGCGCCGGCTGCCAGGCCCCTCTGCAGGGCAGTCCCCAGGCCTCTGACCTGCCTGTCACAGCAGAGCCATTATGGAGGCCGGAGGCAGGCACAACCCAGCCCAGCCAGGCCCCTGAACCACCCCAGAGCCCACACCTGTAATGAGTCCCTGGGCCTGGGCTGGGGACAACAGCCTAGAACAGCCAACAAATGGGATACACACATTAAAGTCAGGTTTCTGTGCCAAGTGTGCAGCTTAATTATATCACCTAGGTACCCTCCTCTCCCTTGAGCTCTCACCCCAGCCTGTGACGACACAAAGGAGAGATTAAGCACTGCCTGCCACAGGCCAAGGAGGCCAAATCTGCATCCCAAAAGCGGAGAGGCCAGAGCTGAGTGTGGCCCCAAGAGGAGGAGGAGATGGACAGCTGTTCAACAGCCACAATCCGTGTAAGACTCTGAGTCTACTTCCACAATACCTCATGACCAGGACAGCCTTCTAGCACAGAAGGCACCAGGCTTCTGAGTAGCCCCAGCACCGGCCACTCTTCCTCAGTTCGGGCCTTCTTGCTTGGTGGTCATGACCCCAAAAGATGGCCATATACTTCAGCTGCCATCCTCTCTGCAGCCAAGGCCAAGTCATGTGGGCAGAGTAAGCCACCAGCTGTGATGGGGGAGGCAGAGCCAAAATGGGTTCACGGGGCCCCTGTGGGGGAGACACCGCCCAAGAGGCATGGCTCCTACTGTAAGCCAACCACCCATACCCTCCAACTCCTTGCCATGGGCGGGTGTGGGCCTCCCAAACCACATCTGGAAAACCCTACGGTCAAGTCCCAAAGACAGTGGACAGCAAGCCTCAGGGAACCCAGGGCAGCTCACGTGCTTCCCCTCCTGAGCGTCCCCCTGCCAAGGTGCGTGCCCCCAGGTAGACAAGCCGGCAAAGGCTTCTGTTACTGTGGACAGAGCATCCTGTGTAAGCGATTTCACCCCTGTGCTTGAGAACGGCCCCCAGTCCCAGCCCATGTGCCTAGAGGGAAAGGTGGGGATGCCACCCACCCAGGATCTGGCCCAGGTGGGGAGTTAGGGACTTGAGGCTAAGACTCACAGCAGCCAAAGAAGCACAATCTCTCAAACCGAGATGGGTGGTTCCAATGCATTAGCAGAAGGGAGGAAGCAAAGCAGGTCAGACCAGTAGGAACTGGGACGTGCCAAAGGGAGGGGTCTCCCAGCCTTGCCCCTGCCCCGCCAAGAAGCAGCAGGAGGCAGGAGGACAGGAAGACACAGGGTCAGACATACATCCCTCCCCGCCCACCAGCAAACTCGGTCGGCCTGCCACCCACCAGCCCAAAGGATCGACAGCAGCAGAGCCTGCACCGCAGGTCTGAGCAAGGGGCCCCTGGACCAGCAGCCAGGTCCCTGAAGCAAGGAGAACCCCCACGTTGAGGGGGCTACACCCCTCGGCCCCTAAGCCCTACTTGAGGCCCTTGTCCACGCTGCCTTTGATGTGCTCGCCAACTCAGCAGCCTGGAGACACTGGCTCTCTGCTCCGCATTCCTAGCCCTGCTGAGGTCTCGGCACTGCATCTGTGCTGTCTGTCACTGTGGTCGGGGGCAGGGACCTGCCAGGGCCCAAAACCAGTACTTCTCAGGGGATCCCTGGGTGGCTCAGCAGTTTAGCGCCTGCCCTTAGCCCAAGGTGTGATCCTGGAGTCCTGAGATCGAGTCCCACGTCGGGCTCCCTGCATGAAGCCTGCTTCTCCCTCTGCCTGTGTCTCTGCCTCTCTCTCTGCATCTCTCATAAATAAATAAATAAATAAATAAATAAATAAATAAATAAATAAATAAATAAAATCTTAAAAAAAAAAAAATAGTCATTCCCCCAGAAACCGGTGTCCCCAGAGCTGGCCCTTCTGGCAGACGATACAGCAAGGACAGGAGCTCTGGGCTGGCAGCCACTTGCCTGTGGTCTAGAACCACTGAATTAGCTCCATTCACAGGACAGTGTGGAGGAGCATCGTTCCATCCACCATAACAACAGCAATAAAATAATCTCCTCGGGGCCTCAGGGTCCCCGTCTGTGAAATGGTCCCTTCTGTAAACTCTGCTCAAAGGGAAAAGAGGAGGCGTTACAGTGGAGTGTGCATCACACGGCTCAAAACACACACGTGGCTTTCACCCTGGGGCTCCTTATTAGCAGGCTCTGATTCTCATATCTGCATCTCCAGTCTGTGGCCAAGTCTAAGAATCAAAATTTGGGAACAATTTACCATTTCTATAGATTTGGAGCAGATTTAAGGAAGTTCCTGTAGCAGCATCCCTTTAATCACTGGCTTCCCAATGCGTTTTCCTGTGTGGCAAGGGAAGGCAGGGGCATCAAGGGAGCAGAGACGGCGGGTGGCTGGGTGTGCTGGGGAGGGCAGAGCGCTGGGAAAGCAGCCCCAAAGCTACACGATGAGGCCTGATGCAGCCCCCGGCACCCCAGGAGCAGGCAGAGCACCCAGCACCCAGCACCCCAGGGGCAGGCAGAGCACCCAGCACCCCGGGGGCAGGCAGAGCACCCCAGGGGCAGGCAGAGCACCCAGCACCCCAGGGGCAGGCAGAGCCACCTGGCACAGGGAGCCTGGTTTGGGCTCAGACCACCCGGGCTTCAAACTGCAGTGGTACTGCTTCCTTGCAACTCCCCTGCCGCAGAGTTCTCATCTCTAAAATGGGAATCACAATAGCACCCACCTCTCGGAGTTTATACCAAGAGCAGCAGTGTGCAAAGGCGGCGGCCCAGAGCCCAGCTCCTGCCCAGCCCCGAGTACTGCTGCCCACCAGCCCCCCAACACCGTCACTGCTGCTGCAAACACCAAAGGGCCTGTGCCGGGCAGCTGGTCTCAGGCGGTGGCCATGGAAAGCCTGGCATCTCCACCCTCTCTCCCCTGCACACTTGGGCCGGGGAGTTGGCCCCACTGTCAGGTAGGGATGAAGATGCCCCCACTGCTCTTCACCACCCCATTCCCGGTTTCCACAAACAGCTCCCACCCAGGGCTCCTTTGAGAGATAGGATGGGCAGAGACAGGGAAAGCAAAGAGGGCAGGCCTGGGAGAGTCCAAAAATTGTCCCCCTCCAAATGGGAACAGGTTCAGGGGTCTGGAGGTCCAAACAGAATGGGCCAAAGCCTATAGGAAGAGGGTCCAGAGTCCCAAGGTGGGGTCATCCTGAATTAGGGAAGCATCCAGGCAAGTCCTGGTTCTCTGCCCAGCCAGGAAGCAGCTGTCCTAAAAGGAAGGGTCCTGAGTTTCCTAATGAAGACTCCTCCCTGAATATACCCTCAGCCTCAGTTTCCTCATTTACAAAATGGGACAACAGGCCCTCTTAATCTCCTCCATCAGGACAGTAGAACATACCAAAGGAGGTGACAAGTGGCAAATGCCTTGAGACACATCTGGCCAGCTCCTGACTGCAGGGCCACTCCTCTGCAGCCATTGTTGGCCTGGGCTCCTATGGAGGCCAGCCCCCTGAGCAGCGCTGGGTGGGGAGGGTGGTCCAGTCCTGACCCCCACCCTCCCTCTTCAAGCAGGACAGAATGAGCACAGGAGCCCAGCAGAGAAACAAGGGAGGGGAAGAGAGTGAGCACCATTTGAGGTATTTAGAGCCAAGGCTCAGTAGGCACCAGGAGACCACAGCCGTACTCAAAAGCAACCCTCAGGCCCCACTGGCCAGCTACCCTAGGGTGACTCTGGACCACGTGGGCCCTCCACCCAATGGGAGAAGAGCAAACACGAGACACACTTCCAAAATGGGTTCAAGGAACATCCTCATCTCTCTTCACTCCGAAGACTACTTTTGAAAAGTGGAGTATGTCCATGCTGGATGGTTCTCACCAAATCGCTAACCTCATCAGCATCATCACCGTGCCATGATCATTTCTTTTCTGAGTACCCACCATGTGCCAGGAGCACAGCATTTCATGTAACTGGCTCTGGAAGGCATACATTATTATTTTCCTCATTTTACAGAGAAGGAAGACAAGGCTCAGAGAGGTCAAGTGACTTATTACTGTGATTCACTCACACAGCAAAAGCAGTAAAGCCGCTGACTCCAGCGTCTGCACCGAGACGCCAGGACAGCATCCAGTCCAGCCCTGCCCTCACTGCAGCCACAAAGACCAGGGAGAACAAGGGGCCGACAGCAGGGGAGCGTGCGAGGCACACAGCAATGTATCATGAGCTGAATTCCAATCGCAGGCCTTGAAACTAAGCAGACCTGGGTTCAAGTCTCAGGTCTGCCATCTACTAACCACACTGAGGCTCCATTTCCTCACCTCTGAAGTACAGATGCTCTAGTCCCGAGCTCTTTGGGGCCACTGTGAGGTTCAGAGCACGTTGCAAGCAGGGTAATTGTCAGCACACAGTAAATACAAGGTTTTACCGGCGTTCATGAAACTTCTCTGTGACCATCCCACCTCGTGCCCAAGTAGCAATAGGGCCCACAGGGAGGCACAGGTCCCTTCTCACCACATCTCTGAGAGGCAGCACTAGTCTGTGCTCCATCAGGCGATGAGCCACCTGCAATACCCATGTGGAAGCGACGTATCCCTAACACGTCAGGAAATTTACTGAATGCCACAGACTCATTTAACAAGCCTGCAAGCACACAGTGGTCATTAAGTCCCCGGATCCAATCTTCTCCACGACCAAAGGAGGGAAGAAGGAATGCCAAGTGTCACTGTGTCTCTGGGATGCAAAGAGGCAAGGGTGTGCAGGTGTGGTACAGCTTTGCCACCAACAACTGTGAGGTTTCAGGGAGGCCGCTGTCCTCTTGTGCCTGGGTGTCCTTTCCTATAAAACGGTGCTGGCTGGACCGGCCAGGGCAGGAGAGTCCAAGGGCTTCTGGCCTGCCTGTCCTTCTGAGAGGATGGAGGAGCTGTCCAGCTGACATATGACACAGGCCATCAATGCATACCACATACTTAATTTTAAATTTCCTAAAAGCCACATTAAAAAAAAAAAAAAAAAGTAGGGGAACTGGGTGGCTTAGTGGTTGAGCATCTGCCTTTGACTCCAGTTGCGATCCCAGGGTCCTGGGATCAAGTCCCACATCAGACTCCCTGAATGAAGCCTGCTTCTCCCTCTGCCTGTGTCTCTGCCTCTCTCTCTGCATCTCTCATGAATAAATAAATAAACTCTTAAAAAAAAAGAAACATGAAATTAAAAGTAATGATACATTTTATTTAATCCAAAATAATAGAGAATATCATTTCAACATGCAAGCAATATTAAAAAACTATTAATGAGATATTTTAGAGCATTTTTTTCATACTGAGCTTTTGAAATCCTGGGTATGTCTCATGGCACACCTCAGTTGGGACCAGCTATCCTTCCAGCTCTCAATAGCCATCCTGTGGCTAGTGGCTCCTGCATTGGATAGTCCGGCTCTCACAGAAGTGGCAGGAGTCCTTCTCCCTATACCTTCTCCCTGTACCTAGTTTGACAAGCCTGGAACTGTGACTGTCTTGCTTTTTATTAAAAAACAAAAATAATTATGGAGTATAAGATAATCTCTCAGTCGTTCCTATGGGTCAGGCATGTGCTTCACAACCGTCGTGGGGGGTGGGATTTTACAAAGGAGGAAACGAGGCACAGAGAGGTTGTCATCTGTCCAAGGTCACACAGCTACCAGGGGGTAGAGGTGGGATTGGAACCAAGCAGTGTGGACACAGAGCCCAGGCTCCAAGTCCCTGCTCCATGCTGTCTCCTCAGCCCCACCCTCTCTGCCCCCCCACCCAGGACCCCATGTCAAGCTGTCCAGGAGGGTCCGCCTCCCGTGCTCCCCTTGCTTCCACGGCCCAGCCCTCCAGCGGCTGCTCTTGGGCGGCTCTCGCCCACCACCACCTGCGAGAGCCGGCAGGCCTGGCCTGGGAGGAGCAACTTCATTCACGGGCTGGTAAAGGGGCTAATTAAACCCCCAGCCCACGCCCCCCGTGACCCAGGAACCCAGCCACTTCATTGCCCTGCTGCCAGCCACCGGGCTTAGAGCAATGCCACACAGAACTCGGCAGCGGGCAGAGAGGGGCGAAATCCCTCTTTATAGAGTTATTTTTGCTGTGGAATTTTCACTGGCCTGTAAAATATTTTTATATTTATTACACGTTTAACGGGAGCTCCTAGAATCAACAGGGTGTAAATAATGAAAACTAGAGCAGTAAAGGCCCCAATAAACCTCGCACCAGCCCTTTGATGCTCCCCTATGAGCTTTAGTTCCTCTTCCCTGCCCGGACCCCATCCCCTTGCCCCAGAGCAAGCCCAGAAGGCCAGGGGACCCTCAAAAAGCTCATCTTTGGCTCCCACAGATTAGGCTCACCCATCTGCAGCCAGGGCTATGCCATTAGCTGGGCCCAGTGGGTGTGCTGACCGAGGAAGAGCCTACTGTGTGCGTGGCCCATGCCACTGCTCACAGGAGCTAGCCAGGAGAAGACCTGAGGAGGGCTTGCTGCCCCCACCCAGCCCTGCAGCCTCAGGGAGTTTTCACAGTCCCAGATCCCTAGAGCAGCCCCAGGGATACAGACACACACTGGGACGTCACATTCCCAAGGCCAGAGGGTCCCAAAGTCTCATTGGGGAACCTGAAGTCCTATGAGAAAGGGTCTCATCTACCAACACTGATCTCAGGGGCCCTGTGGCACTCTGGCCCAGTATACCTGTACCCTGTGCCCACAGACAGTTCCCAGAGCCCCCATCTGTACCCCAGTCCCCATGTCCCTTTTATACCACCCATGGGACAAAATCAGAAAGGCAGCTGGGCCTCACACCCTGTCCCAGGCAGTAAGGCTAGAGGCACAGTGAAGGAGACAGACCCACCCAGAGGGTAGGTGACAGCTAGTGGTAGAGCCGAGACTAGCCTTGGGGCTAGAGGTGCTGTGTCGAGGCACAGAAACCTGAGCCCCTCCCCAGGTGAAAACTGTTCTCTCCATGTGTCACCAGCACCTGCCCCACCTCTGCCTCCCAGGGATCCTGAGCACTGGGGCCTGAGTCCCTGCAGCCCAGTCCTCTCCATTCTAGGTCGTCTAATTATCAGCAGCTGTGACGATCCATATGCATCCATAGAAAACCTGTCACCCGCCGCCTCCTCCTCACACGTGCCCTTCACATACCTGGACAAAGGTGAGCATCCCTTCCCAGGCCATCGCCCGGTCCCCAAGCATCCCCATGGCAGCAGGCTGCCCACGCGTCTCCCAGTGAGGCACCCACCCCCGAGGACATGCTGTCCCCTCACCCAACCAAGATGCTAAATGTCTATTGGTGCATTTGGAGGCGGCCTTCATCCCGTTCATCGAGCCATCACTGCCTGAGACAAGGTGACTCCGGCCGCGAAGCCAGAATCCTGCTGCTGAGTCTGGTCTGTCTCCCCACACACAGGATTCACGGGCAGCTTCACTAACACTGCACTTATCCTGGGAAAAGCCCCACGCACTGGCCGTGGCCCGCCCCGGCCTCCTGGGCACCCCTGCGGTCGCAAGCTGGCGCCTGGGCCGGCCGGCAAGACCACCCAGGGTGCCTGTCCTGCCCCGGCCCTCCGGCGGCCCTGAGTCCCGGCCGCGGCGAGAGACGCCCGTGAGGCCGCGGCCGGAAACCCACGCGGGCCAGGGCAGCCCCCGCGGCTCTTCGGCGAGTGGGAGTGGGACGGAGCAGCTCCTCTCTGGGGACACAGCAGGCGGGGCTCCCGCCCGCGGCCGCGGCAGCACCAGGAGACTCTTGCCTCTCAGCCCCGGTAATTACAGCCCCGGCGCCGCCACCCCCGTGTCATCACAGGGTGTCGGAACAGGCAGAGGCTGGGCGAGGCCAATTAAACAGCAACATTGGACAAGTGGCCCATGCCCGGGGGCACCACGCCGAGCCAGGCCGGGGGACGGCCAGTGGGCCTCACCCACGCGTGCAGCCGGGGAGAGCCCCTCGGCGGGGCCAGCGCGACAGCGGCCCCCGGAGACGCGGGCAGTGGGAGGACAGGAGCCATAAAGCCTCTGGAAGCAAGGAGGCGGGGAGACCCTGCCGCGGCCAGGTGCCCTCCCCCAGGGGCCTGGGCTCCCCACGCTCCTGCCCGGGCTCCTCCACTCGCGAGCAGGCAGGCCAGGGCAGGATGGGGCCGTGGGGGCGGCCAGGCGGCAGGTCCCACAGAAGGCGTCACGTGTGGGGGCCGCCAAGGGGACGCCACCCACACTGCTGAGTCCCCAGCGGGCTCCCACCCCGAGTACTACAACCTCCATCCTCTGCACCCCAAGAGCTCCGGGGTCCCACAGTCAGTCGACAAACAGCACCAGGCAGCAGCACACTGAGGGTGAAGTGCCCCCACAGAGGGCTGCCGCGCCCTCCCCAGCCCCAGGGCTAGCGCCAGCCACCCAGGCACCCAGCCCCTTGCACCTCCCCGCGCAGGACCAAACTCAGGCCTCACGCTGAGGACCCAAGACACTGCTGACGGAGCCGGCGCCAGCCCCTCGTCTACCCCGGCCTACGAGCCACCGTAAACTTCCCATCTTAGAGGTGAGGGAAAGGGGAGGCCCTCGGAGGCCAAGTGGCTTGTCTGAAGGGGTAGATTCAGGGTGTAAACCCACACCCAATCATCCCCAAATGCCAGAAGACATCTCAGGGTAGTTTGAGGTTTTTTTTTTTAATGACAGTCCAGGGCAACCCCCGACAACTCTCCCTGAGCCCTCAGTTCCCAGCACAGGCCCCGGCTGCTCGCTCATCGTCCTCCCATGCCAAGCCGCGGGGGAGCGGGACGGCTCCCCAGACCCCGCCCAGAGAGAGGCGCGGAACAGATTTCAGCCTCCTGGCACCCGCCACGAGACACAACACATGTTTTCTGAGTTGTCTCCTTCCTCTGGCTCCCTTAACATGCCAGAGATATTATTATTATTTATTATTTGCTGGGCGCTGACAGTGTGCTGAGCATCAGGCCCGGGAGCCCAGGCCCTGCCAACACGGCTCGCCGTCAGCGACACAACAGGGTTCCTCTGCCACCAAGAGGCACCCCTGGCTGCGGGGAATGGCTGCTCGGGCCCCAGCCTCCAAGAGCCTCCTCTCCCACGCCCAGCCTTAGAAGCTCACGTGCCTGGGCCTCCTGCACACCCCAAGAGGAAGACATCTTTGGTCTGGGCTTCGAGGTGTGCCAGGGGCTGGGCCTCCGACCCCAGAAGGAGTGGGAGGACTCGCTTGCTAGACTGGGCCTACCCAAGAGTAACCCTTGCCATTAGGGGCCTCCTCAGCTCAGCCCTCACTCATGCCTGCTGGTGGCCATGGCAGGTCCTAAGAAAGGCCAAGGTGGCCATGTCACCAGCCCCTCCTGTCCTGGGCACCCAAGGAACACTGCCCTTCTCCTTCCTCAGGAGAGAGGACCAGACGCCGGCGGGAGAGCTCCTGTAGGTATGAAGAATCCCAGGGCCCTCTCCTGGAAGCAGGGCCAGGATCAGAGGGAGGGGAGGACGGCACAAAATGTAAGGAAGCACCAAAAAACCTAGTAGTCAAGATAAGAAGTACTTCCGTGCAATATTTTGTAAAATCGAAACCAGGGCAAAGTCCACGATGAATAAAATACCAAAATTTTAAGTAAAGGCCCCATGTTACTGGTTTTTCCAATGCCTCAGGCTCTGTTATGGCCCAACACAGTAGTGCTGCTAGGAAGGCCATTGAGACCAGGGGTGCTCCCCCAGCCCATTGTCTGCATTTGGGGGGACTCCATCACCTGAAAACAATATCTCTCTGCGTGAGGACACAGAGAGAAAGTCATTGCCCGCCCCTGAGGGAAGTATCCAGGGGTCAGCAGCAGGGGTAGAACAGGGGGAAAGATGGACTCTGGAGCAGCTGTGCCTTTTTCCCATCTCAGAAATGGGTTCCCAGCCTAGGTGCTCAGAAGCCACCATCCCCTGTTACTCATGGGCCTGCATCATTTCAGCTCCCTCCCTGACCATGCATCCAGCCCCAAGCTCAGACATGCTGCAGGGAAAGCCTGAAGAAAAACCCACCTCGGGTGTAGAATAAGCCAAGGATGGGCAGCACTCACAGCCAGGATGCCTCTCTTAAGTGTGAGGCCATGTCCGAGTTGCCCAAAGCCCCTCAGCATCCATACCATATGACTGAGGCCACAGGGACACCGGCCCCCCAGAGACCTCCCAGCCCCATCCCTCCTCCAGCCCCACCTATGCATGCACACCTGAGAACCAGCCAGGTCCCCATCCTGGATAGTGGGGGGGACCCACCTACCTCCCCCATCATCATTCCTAACACCCGGCCCCATTCCAAGACCTCTACTCCCTCAGCTGATTCATTCTTTTTTTTTTTTTTATTCATTCTTTTACTCATTGATTTCACAAAGCTCATTGGTTCCACACTCGGGGCTGGGCCCAGACTGGCCCCAGAGAGGGAAAAGTCCTGCTCCACCTTCAGAAACTCACAGGAAGAGGTGAAGACAGGCGTGGGCCTCGACAACTCAGCAAGGAGGCAGGGGAGCTCCCCAGTCCAGCCGGAAGCAGAGGCAAGAAGGCAAGGAGGCAGGGCAGCTGTCTGGGGGGTCAGCCAGAGGCAAGCGGTTTTCACCAGTTTGGGTTAAGAGTAAGGTGGAAGGAGGAGGCCGTTCCAGGCAGAGCAAACACATGCGAGGTGCAGCAGCAAGAAGGAAGCTGGCACGCTTGGGGAACTGTAGATAATGGGGTGCAGGCATGGAAGAGGAGGCAGGTGAGGGATAGTAAGGTAGCCATCTAAGTAAGGGTCCTCCACATTCACTGTGCTTGGAGGATTTCTATGGTTGTGGATCTTGGAAGGGCTCCCACCCCAGAAGCCAAAGAGAAGTCACAGGCTTCCTTGCTTCCGACTGTGGCTCCCCCTGAGTCTCTGGGGTGGGGACACAAGAGGCCCCATCCAAAATGCCCATGTCCGGGTGGTTGGGTGGCTCAGTGGCTGAGTGTCTGTCTTTGGCTCAGGGCATGATCCTGGGGCCCTGAGATCAAGTCCCGTACTGGGCTCCCCACAGGGAGTCTGCTTCTCCCTCTGCCTGTGTCTCTGCCTCTCTCTGTGTGTCTCTCATGAGTAGATAAATAAAATATTTATTTTTTTAAAAATGCCCATTTCCCAATCCCCAGAACCTGCCACTGTGTGATTTACATAACAAAGCAGGGCTTCTACACATGGTTAATTTAAGGGTCCAGAAATGGGGACATGGCCCGGGATTGCCTGGGTGGGCCAATCTAACCTTGTGAGTCCTTAAAAGCGAGAACATTTCCCAGCTGTAGTCAGAGAGAAGCGCCAGGGCAAGGAGAGCCAGAGAAACACAATGCTGCTGGCTTTGAAGACGGAAGAAGGAGCCGCGAGCCAAGAAATGCAGGCGGCCTCGAGTAGCTGGAGACAAGAAAAGATTCTCTCCCAGAGCCTCCAGATGGAATGCAGGCCTGCCGACGACACCTTGATGGTAACCCAGTGAGACCTTGTCAACTTCTGACTCACAGAATTGTAAAATGACAAATGTGCACTATTTTAAGCCCCTAAACCTATTGTAATTTGTTCCAGCAGTGACAGAAACCTAACACCACCCCAGAGCCCTTGCCACCGTGGCTCCACCTCCTCAGGCTCCTGACAGAAGGGCCTGGGTGGGGGGGTACTGCTTAAGGGGCTCAGCCTGTGCCCAAGGCAGCCTGCGCTCTGCAGAAGGGCCAGAGTCTATGCTCAGAGGTGTCCAAGCACACGGTAGCCAGGGTCCCCTTGGCAGGCCATTGCTCCTGCTCATCAGCCAGCTTGGACCCCTCATAGCTGGCACAGGGCTGCTCCACCTGCAGGGGTCGGCAGGCTCAGACCACCCTGCCCCGTGCATCTTCCTGCTACAGCACTCCCACCATCTGCCTGCCCTGCTGCAAGACTCCAACCAGCACCCCAACCCCCAGGGCAGTGATGTCCAAACTGTTCCCCACAACGCTGCGGCCTCGGCGGGTGGGGGAAGAGACAGTTTGGAAGGCAAGTGAACAGAGATCCAGAACACCCCACATCAGCCGCTCTGCTATCATAGACACAAGAAATCACTTTGACAAAAGGACCTTCAGATAAATAAGAAGTGTGAATATTCTGGCACGAAGTGAAACGTCACAAATCAGCAACCAAACTCAGCAGATCCCCCCCACCCCCCCACCTGGCATCAGAACATCTGTGTCTACCGATGTGACTGCTAGTGTCACATCTGTCCCCCTCTACGGGCTGTGAGTTCCATGTGAGTGGAGACCTTGTCGGTTTTGTTCCCACCTTGGAACCCAGAATCACACATGTGATGGGCACTCATGAATGAATAATTAGAGAATGAGTGAATGAATTACTGAATACTCACTACCTACGTACTTACCTACCAGACACACACACACACACACACACACACACACACACACAGAATGGCCCCAAATCTCCTGTCCAGCACTCAGCACACTGTCCATAGCACACACCCAAGAGCCAAGAGCTGCTATCTCGGGGGCTGGGGGCACCCCTCAACACCCACACTGCAGGTGTTCCAGGGAAGGAGCTGGGGAAGAGGGCGCTCATTTGTCTCCAGTGCTCAGACCCTGCCTGGCTCAGGGCTGGACCTGTCCGAGGTGCTAGCAACACCGACTATGTGCCCGCCAACAGAGGCAATGGAGAGGGTATAAGGGTGGGGGCCCCTCCTGTCTGTCTGTACCCTCCTACCCCGGCTTCCTCTCTGCCTGCCGTTGCCTGCCTGTCCTTGCAGCCCATGGGTCTGGCTGAGGGTAGGGGATCACAGTGAACTTATACAGGCAGAAGGCTGAGGGCATTTACAATAGAAAGGTCAAGTTGCCCCTGAGTACCCACACCAAGCCAGCATCATCCTGAGCAGTGGAGACTCCGTGGGCTCAGACTTGCTTGCGCCCTCTAAGCCACTGGGGGAGGGATGAGGAAAGCACTGGGGGCCTCACATGGGTTGGGTCTGAGCATTGAGGATCCTACCCTGAGCCTTTCACACTCCCATCAATAGACACCTAACAACCACGCACTGCGACCCGAGTACTCTCTCCCCGACCCTTGCAGGGTGCCTGCACACAGTAGGAACCCACCTCCTGCCTGCTGCAGCAGCTGCTCCCCCAGAAAATTTCCCTGGGCCAGGAAGCTGCATCTGGGCAGCGTGACAACCAGCTCAGCTCAAGCCTTCACACGCGTGTGTGCCTTCGTGCGCCAGCAAGAGGCTCCGAGAGCCCGGGAGATACAATCAGGGAGATACCCCGATCTGTGTAATGCACCATGATTCACAGCCCAAGACATCCCTCCCCAGGCTACCACTGAATTATCAGCCCCACCATCTTCAATTACGAGGCTTTGTCACTCATCTCCAGCCATCAGAAGGAAATGAGTGAGGAGATTAATGTCTTTTTAAAAACTGCTTTCATCCCCTTCCTCCACAGATGCCATTTGCATTTCTAAAAGGAAAGGCTTCCCCACCCGCTCTGTCATCTTTGATCATCTTGTCTCTCCCAAGGCTTTCCCAAGCCTGCAGGGAATCCCTTCCAGCTGAGGCCCCTGGTGGGCTTCAGGGGCTTCAGACCAACCCTGCCTCCTCAGGACCCAAAAAGGCAGGCAGCTGACTCTTTAGAGCACCCCCCCCCACCCCCAGGAGACATGGGCAATGGCCCGAGTCTGGGAGTTCCACAAAGCAGTCTTCAAATAGTTCCCTCAGGGGGTCTGGGGTGAATTGAATTGTGTTCCCCAAAAAGACACGCTGAAGCCCTGACTCCCTGGTACCTCAGAACATGACCTCATTTGGAAATAGGGTCATTGCAGACATAATTAGTTAACACGAGGTCATACTGGAATAGGGTACGCCCTTGATGCAACAGGACTGGTGGCCTTAGAAGGAGAGGGATATTCAGATACAGATGCACAAGGAGCATGTCAGGGGAAGACGAACGGCAGAGCAGCACAATGCATCTACAGGCCACAGAAGGCCAAGGACCGCCAGTTGTCACCAGAAGTTAAGACAAAGGCACAGGAAAGAGTTTCCCTCAGAGCCTCCACAATGAGCCAACCCTGGTGAGGCCCTGCTTTCAGACTTCCAGCCTCCTGAAAGGTGAGAGAGTGAATCACTGTTGTTTTATGCCACTCTGTCTGAAGTACATTTTTAGGACAGCCCCAGGACACCAATACCAAGTCTAAGGCTACCTGCAATCCTTCAACCAAGGCACCTCCACTGTGGCTCAAGCAAACAGGTCCCTCCTCTCACCAACGGGCTCCCAAGTACCCACCCTAACTCATTAGAGAATTGCCATCACCACCAGGCCCTCCGCCATGGTATTAAAGTCTGTTCTCCAGAGATGTAAGATTGAGTGTGTCACTCGGCCCGAAGGGCAGCCTCCTGCTCGGTCTGTCCACACACTGAGCAAACAGAGCCCGAAACAGGTGGATGGTGAGGAAAGCATGAAGTCCTCAGGAATGCCCAGGCTACCCCAGGGTTCCAGGAGAGGCGGGCACCACCAGGGATTTGCGCCAGGCCAACGATGTTGGACCACATGTGAGAGCCATGCCAGTTGACTTGACCGTGCTCCATCGGGGCAGGGACTGCTCTACCCCCAAGGCCTGACAAGGGACTGACAGGCAGTAGAAGCTTCATAAACAAGTACAAAATGAAAGCATTTCCTGAATCCATTTCCTGAAGGAGAGGCAAAGGATGAGGTACCGCTGGGCCCCACATGGAAGATAGCAAGGGTGGAGAAAAGAGATGTAAAGACATGTCCATGGGATGCCTGGGTGGCTCAGCGGTTGAGCGTCTGCCTTTGGCTCAGGGTGTGATCCCGGAGTCCCGGGATTGAGTCCCACATCGGGCTCCCTGCATGGAGCCTGCTTCTCCTCCCTCTCCCTATGTCTCTGCTTCTCTCTGTGTGTTTCTCATGAATAAATAAATAAAATCCTTGAAAAAAAAAAGACATGTCCAGATTTGGGGAAAATCCTCCATCCTCCGAGGGCATCCTCCACAAGCCATGCATCCGTGCAAGGCTGCCAGCAGACATCAGCACCAGGACTCACCCAGTATGGAACTGCCCTTCACTTCCCAGGGGAAAAGTGTCACCTCAATACCTGGTGAGGAAGAAGCAATAGTGTGTGAGCTTAAGAGTCTGTATAGGTTCAAATCCCACACAGAAAAGTGTGCCTCAGTTTCCTCACCTGTAAAATGAGAAGGTAACGATGGCAATCTCTTGGATTGTGGTTCTATTCAATGGGCTGATACATGGAAAGTACTCAGTACAGTGCCTGGCACATGGTACATGCTTGGTAAGTGTAAGCTAATACTATTTGCTATCATTGCCCCATGTCCTTAGAACTCCAGGGAATAGATCCTCCCACTTGCTTTGTTGGCATTCACTAATGGCTCTTCTCTGTATGACAGCACCCAGCAGCTATTTACAGAGAATTATGCCTTGTGCCAGGAACGCAGAGGAAAGTTACCAAGGCCCGGTGGGAAAAGCAGATACAACACTCTGAGAATACAAGATACAAGATGTCATCAACCATGGAGAAAGAGTGACCTGGAGGGTTATGCTGGTGAAGGCATATCAGACCAGAAGACATCCGGGTTTTGAGGGTTGAATAGGAGCTTATCAGGTGAATCTGACCCAGCCCATAGCAGGTGTTCCATAAATAGGTAGTGACTAAATGAGGCAGAATAGAAGGGCATTCCAACCCAAGGACTTGGGGTTTTCTGGTGTGTTCAAGAACAGAGAAGGGATAGAACATAGATTCGCTAGAGCAGCAAGTCAGTGGGCATAAAAGCAGGAAACAGGTTGAGGCCAAGTTGGAGAAAGGTTTGAATGCCATACTAAGGGTTCTTGGCTCTATTCATAGGCTCTGCAGGGCCAAGTCAGAAGGAGAGTGACAAGAGCTGGGTTTAGAAAACATGACAGGTGACACAGGACTAAAGGCAGCAGACCTGGTAGGAGGCCATGGCGGCCTGTCTTCCCTCGTCAACTGAGCCCCACTCTCCATTTGCCCTTGACCTCTCTTCCTCCTAGACATGTACTCAACTTCACACCCTGCAAAGACCCCACATTCCCAGCTATTCTAGCCAAGGACATGGTGCCCACAGCTGCCTGCTATCAGACAAAGTCAAGACCTTTTGGGAAATGTTCCCAACTCCGTGCAAGTCCCCAACCAACAGGCGGAACTGGGCCAAGAGCCAAGTCCTAGACATATGTTGGAAACCCCTCATGGCAGACTGGCTTCTGGAATTCCAGAGAACTGACTCTCTGGCACTTAGGGCCAGCAGCCCTTTCCTCTCCCTCATCCCTCCAAGGGGGACTCTACCCCTACCCCTTACCTTCCACTCGGTAGATTTCTTACCAAACGCGGTTGTGATGTTCTGTGTTATGGACACTTGAGAATCCCCCTGAGGCTCTGTGATCTAACCAGCCTGGGTCCCGAGCTGTGCTCTGACCTCAGCAGCTGGCAGAGATGCTGGCAATGCTGTGGACACCACCCTGACTGTCTGCCCAGTGGCTGGGGCCACACTTAGGCAGCTGCCCCAGCAGGCACTAAAATTAGGTGACCCATGAGACCCAGGACACGGTGACCATGGGCAGTCTACCAAAGCTGCCTGGAGGGTCATTCGTCCCTGTTCAGAACTTGGGCCAGGGCAGTATGGGAGCAGCCCAGAGCCCCCTTTTATGCCAGGGAAACTGAGACCCAGAGAACAGCAGAGACCACAAGAGGGGTAGGAACTTGTATTTTTGTTTATTCACAGAGTCAGTGTCCCTAGGAATAAAAAGCAATACACGCCCCTAGCAGACATTTATATGAAGATATAAGAGAATTTAAAAATCATCATCCCCATTCTCTGAACTAATTTCCACTTACATTCTATTGTATTCCTCTCCTTTGTTTTACACCACAGAAAACACACTTCACGATCTGTCAAGCCGTCCCTTCCTCTACTTAGAATCATCCTGACAAATCATTTGAAATCCTTCATATGAATCCATTTAGATCTACCTACAGCTGCTCTGCCCTTGTGCTATTATAAATAACACTGCAGCGAACACCTAGGTCCACATCTATGACCACCTTCTCAGGCTGGATTCCCAGCAGGGGAATGAATGGGTCACGAGAGAAGCACATGTCAAGGCCCTCAAGACAGACTGCATCCTCTTTTCCAGAAAGCCACCCCACTCGTACCTCCACCGGCTCTGGCTACGGCTCTTTCCATGGGATACTTTCTCTCCAAAGGAATTCTGTGCCTTTACCACATGCCTGGCCCCTGCAGACAAACGCCTTTCTCCAGCACAGCGCTCACGCACCCACCGCTGCTTTCTCCTGAACGAACCAGGGCGGCCAAGAGACACAGGAAGAAATCAAGGCCCCGGGCCCAGGGACCCAGACTTCCCACCTCTGTGCATGTGAGCCCTCACTCAGGGGTCCAAGTGAAACACACTGACCAGGTCCTTCCAGGCGGCCCTGAGGACCTCCCCCAACCCCAGCTCACCCCCTGCACACACCCAGGCAGCCATTCCCCATGGTCCATCCCCGACGAGCTCAACCGAGGACCCAAAGTAAGCCAGCAGCCCATAAAGCGACTTGGCCAAGAATAGAATTGCCTTTTCACTTCCCAGCAGAGAAACTCAACTCCAGGCTGAGTGTAAATAGGCTGTCTCTGGACCCACATCAGCCTCGCCGCCGACGAGTTATAGATGGCACTGCCGTAGCGCCGTCATAAATACAGCCCGTCGGCTAAACAAAGCCGACAGTTTTGTGCCAATAACCTTTGAACCACTCAAGCCCAGTGTCAATTGTATTTGTCTTCAAGCTAAGGTTTACTCTAGACTGTCTGCTAAATCAGGGCTCATCTGCAGAGATAATTCAAATATATTACGGACAGTGGGCAGACACGGGGCCTCCCCGCCGCGCCCCCAGGCCTCCCCCGCATGGCTCGCAAGCCTGCAGGCCGCACGCTCCCCTAACCGCTCAGCAGGTTTCACCGGGAAAGCACAAGATACAAGGGGCAAGAAGCAACCCTTGAGGCCAGGATTCTAAACCCAGCTCTGCCACCAGCCCTCTGTGCCCCCCGCCCCAGCAAAGTCGCCTGCCTCCCCCCACACCCCAGGGAAGACTGCATTTCCTCCCGAATGAAGGCAGTGCCTTTTCTCCTGAAACACGGAATACTGATTTCTGGAGGACTGTCCACACAGCACGTCCGGCCGCAGGAAGGAATCAGCTGTGTGACTGCCCAAGAAGTGCAGAAACAGGGGATGAGCTCCTGGCCCCCTGCAAAGGGTGAACTCTGCTCCAGCAGGCAGAGAAAGCCTCCAAGTCTTGGGGGACTGAGGAGCAACCAGTATGGAAACTCTCCCACCTGACTAGGGTGGGTGGGTTCTGGGTAGATATAATATAGACATAATATAATACATCCCTTTTAAGAGAAAGGGATATAGCAGAGGCCACTCTGGGGTCAAAGTAGGTGCAATTACTCTGGCCACCCAAGGCTGAACTAATTTGTGCAATTAGCATTTCCTGCTGTATGCCAAGCCCTAGGCTGCCACCAGGGAGATAGAAACTCCAACAAGGTGGAGTGGGAGTGGCCAGGGCCCCTCCGACACCCACTGGGACCATCCCCACCCACCCACCCACCCAACTTGGAAATCTTGGGGCCCTCTCAGCTACAACCCAGAGTGCTCTCTGCCTCTCACCGTTTGTGGGGATTTGCCCAACCACATCCACAAGCCTCCCAGCTGACAGGAATCCAAACACCCCCAGTGGAAGAAGGAGGAAAGGCCCAGGAGACTACTACTCACTCTGCTTCATTGGTAGCTCTGCACCTGAGGGCCTGACAGGCCAGGAAGCTAGAACCAGAGGGCTGGGGTGTTGAGGGCTGTGATTAGGTGACCGCCTATGAACATCTCTTATTGAGAAGAAACTCAACAAGTAAAGCTCTGTGTGGGACTAAATGGGTAAAGAGAGAACACAGCTATGTCTTGGTTAAGAGAGCCCCCAGGCAAGCCAGTCACCTAGCACCTGGGAGCGCCATGCTCCACTATCTGTAAAATGGGAATAATATTCTCTGCCCAAAGAGTCACTGCAAGGAGCGCACAAAATGGGGAACATTGAAGCCCTTCCCATCTTAAGACATGCTCCAGAAGCAGGAGGGATTATTGCCATTAGGGTCAGAAGGCTGTATTTCCTCCATAGTCTGTTCCTGGCTCCACCTCCCACCTGCCCCCTGCCATTCCCCGGCTCCGCAGGATCAGAAGAGAATTGGACAAAGCCGCCTCTAGAGCCCTTTCAGTTCTAATGCCATAGGAGTCACTCTGTGACGTGGGTCAGCCTCAGAGGCCAGCCTAGGGCAGGGTGCCCCCCCTCCGTGCCCAGAGCCCCCACCCTCATGAAGATCACGGCAGTGGGGCGGGGGGAGGATGCTGACAGGGCCAAAGCCAAGGATGTCATCATCACTCACCTTAGGGAGACTCACCCCCCGTCTGGGGAGAGTGGGACCGCTCTGGCTTCCAATTCTCATCTCTGCTGGCACCTAGGAGAAGGGAGTGCCCACACCAGCTCCGTGCCTGGAGGAACAGAGAGAGCAAAGCCACAGGCCCGGTGCTCAGAGGAGAAGGCAGAGACATTTATAAATGACCCTCTTAGCTGTTTACGAGACACCTTCTGAGAGAAAGCAGAGGAGGAGAAATAAACTTGAAGTAGGAGAGCTGACTGGTGTCTGAGATGCGCTTTGATAAGCCAGCTGTGCCAGCATTTCTTCTCTGTTTTTATGGCCACCTTTACAGCCCTATGTTTGCGACTCTTTATCAGGAGCCGGAAGGAGAGAGTGAGCAAGATCCAAGGCAAAGAGTCTTCCCCAGCAACCCCACAAGCAGATACCACCTCATCTGGAGATCAAGATAACCCCAGCTTTCCTCCCAGTCGGGCGGCTGTGCCCCAGACACCCTGATCTGGAGTGGACAGGAATTCCTGAGCACGGCAGTAAATTTGCAGAGCCAGGCCCTCCTGGCAGTCCTGACTGGGCTGCAGGCCCATGAGGATGGGGCTGGGGCTGGGACTGGGACTCACGTTCTCCTGACACCAGTAAGCATGCCGCATCAGGACACTTTGGATCCCTGGTCCCAAAACCCACTGAACTCAGGCAGGGAGTCTCGGGCTCCTCCCCAAGCATAACCCGGTGCTTCCCACTGGGCCTGGGGCATGACAGCCTCTCAACAGTCAGTCCACAAGGCTGGACCTGGGATTCCTCCATCCTCACCTCCCCCCGCCCCCCGAAACATGCCAGGATTATGTAATGCCGAAAAATTGGGGAATGGGGAGCTCCCCCATCAAGCAACCTAGATCTGGATCCCAGCTCCTCCCCTTGCTATCTGGGGCGGGAACTCCCTCTGGGCCTCAGTTTTCTCATCTGTAAAATGGCCCACGTAAGCAGTCCCTGACCTTGCCTGATGGGACCCTCTGAAGGAGCTCAACAGATAGGAGCAGTCTTCATATTGGGTGACCAGGTCTCCCACCAGCAAAAGTAGCCAAGATGCCAGTATTCACTGCTTATTTTCCCAGACTGGTCATGCCCTGGAAGCCTGAAACCTTCACAGCAGCCTTGCCGGAAGGATGGGGGCCCTACTCCCCATCCCACATGTGTGGCATACCTTACTGAGCTCCTAATGTGGGCCAGTGTGCTTGGGGGTAAGGGAAAAGATTACAGAAATAGAGAAAAGCGTAGTCCTGACCCCTAGGGAGCCCAGAGCCTGAAGCCAAAAAGAAACCTACAAATACAGGATATGCTAAAAGCAAAACTCAGGGATTGTGCAAAGGGAGCGGGGTAGTAGATACAAGCATGGCCCAGGGAGGGGGCAGGAGAAGCTACTCGAAAGAGACGTCTCTGGGCGGTTTGTGAGTAGCTGTTTGGGAGTAGCAGTTTGCCAAAAGTAAGAGGAAAAGACGCCCTCGCCTGCAGTCAGTTAGTGGCTGGTGCTGGGGGGCTGCTGAGCCCCTTGGAGGGGAGGCGGAGGCCGGACACAGGCAGCAGGGGTGGAGAGCACATGGTAGACTGGCATCCAATTAGCAAGAGCCTCTCCTGCAGCCTGGGCAGCCCCAGCCTGATGCTGAACACGCTGAACATGGGGTGTAGGCCAGGCAAAGGGTGTGGGCCAAGGTGGCAACATCAGTTTAGAGTGCTTTGAGGGCACCGCTCTTGGATCACAGTGGAAGATGCCAGGTAAGGCAGGGTCAGGGGAGGTCTGACAAAGCAGCAGCTGCAACAAGGGGAATGGCCTGGAATCTGGCTCATTCCAGCTGTCTGGAGTGTCAACTGTATGAGACCAGAGAGCCTGTACATGGCCAGAGGATTGCATTCACCGCCTACACTTTCTCGAATAGCCCTGCTTCTCGAGGGCAATGGGGAGGCTGGAGCTAGGCACCCAGAATTGGGGGGGCTCTGACACCTGTGCCCTCGGGCCTGGACACAGACACCTGCCACTGAGCAACCCAGGCACGTAAAGGTGCAGACACCCCACATGTGCCTCTCCTCCACTGGATGATACCCAGGGCCCCCACTCTTGAGGTGCCTTTGGAGGTACAACTACACAGCCAAGCTGCCCTCCACTCCCCTCGGGTGGTGCTGATGGCCATGCGAGCTCTGTGAGTCCCACCAGCCACAGCCCTGGATGGGCTCAGCCCCAGTAAGACCTCCCTCTTAGTGCCTGGTGCCAGTGACTCTCCATCTCCCCTTCTGTCTCCCTGGCCCTCCATCTCCTTCCTTTCTAACAGCTTCCTACTGTGCTCTCTGTGGGGACATGCCCTCGACCCTCAAGCCGAACCCCAAACTGGCTTTTTAACATTTTATTATTCTTAAGATTTTATTTATTTATTCATGAGAGACACAGAGAGAGAGGCAGAGACATAGTCAGAGGGAGAAGCAGGCTCCCTGCGGGGAGTCTGATGTGGGACTCGATCCCAGGATCCCAGGATCACAACCTGAGCCGAAGGCAAACACTCAACCACTGAGCCCCCCAGGCACCCCTTTAGCATTTTATTTTAAAATGATGTAGATTCCCAGGAAGTTGCCAAGATAGTACAAAAACAGGCCAGTGGACCCTCCCTCAAGTTCCCCGATGGCTACATCTCATATTCCTGTAGTACAACACCAGCCCCTGGAAGCCAACACCGCTATAAAGGATGTGTAGCGTGTTGTCATCTCATCACTTGTGTAGACTCATGCGATCACCACCAAACTCAAGATACTGAACCGCTCATCAACCTGATCTTAGAGATGGCCTTTTTTTTTTTTTAAGTACATAAAATAAAACTACCCCCAAAAAAATCAAATCGGGTTGAGGAATCGAGATGGAACTCAAGACATTTAGCATCCCTCTTCCACCGCATCCCCATTCCACCATCCCTCTTCCATGCTTCCCTCTTCCCACCTTCCTACCACCCAGCCCACCGCCGGCCACCAGAGTGGTGAGTGGGCAGCAGGAGCCCAGCAGACACAGGGACCCAGAACCCAGCCCCACGAAAGTCAGAATCCTACATTTCTCTGTCCCCCCAACAGGGCGAGCCACTAGCCTTCTGGGCGGCCTATGCCCCTTGCCCTGAAGCAGCTTCCACCACACTGTGCTGCCCAAGTCCCTTCCTGCCCCTCCTTGAAGGCCAAAGAGGGCTCCTCCAAGGCCCCACCGTTGCCCTCGATGGACCCCCAGCCGAGCGGGAGTGTGTATGACCTCCCCTCTCAGGCCCTGAGGCCCCCCGGTCCCACCGCCACAGCGAGGTGCACAGCCAGGGAAGCTCGGCCAGTAACTCCAGGTGGACCTGTGACAGGCTCCGGAAGGGAAGAGCCCCTGGACTTTGTCTACCAGGCCTCCAGGCCACCACTCCCCTTCCTAGAGACCTCTGGAGCAGGCTCCTTGGAGAATGTGGGGTACAGAGGAGGCAGAATCAATGCACAAGCGCGGGAAGTCAGTCTGAGGCACTGGAAGTTCCAGCCAGCTCCCTGGTGTGGGGCCCAGGAATCCGGGAGCTCGGGGCTCTGTGCCACCGCTACTCAGGAAGAAGGGAGCCTGGCCCTTGAGTGATGGGCCCCGTCATCTGAGTGAAGGCAGTGAAGGCAGCAATCAGGCTTCCCCCATCCCCACCTGCACTCATTCCAGGACCTTCTTCCCCAGCCCAGAGGGAAAAGCCAGGAGGCCCCTGAAGCCCACCTCTGGCCTCCCATGCAGGCCTGCCTCACCTGTCTCTTACCCTCTCCTCACATCGGAGAGCAGAGCCCCACTCAGACCACTTCCCAGCTATTACCCTCAGTGGCTCCCCATTTCCTCAAGGGATCCTCTGTCCTGTCCCCACCATCCTCTGCACTTGGTGACCCCGAACTACACCAAGCTTACAGATTCCCATACACACCCCACATTCCTCATTTCCCATGTGCTCCCCTATTCCGTGCACTCTCCTACCCAGCCTCCCACTCTGCTCTGGAGGAAATCTTGTCTCTTTCTATCCCCAGGCCTGCTGACCTTCACCTGATGCCCATGGTAAACTGGGGGCTAGGGGCCAGCCAAGGAGATGGATCTCACATTGAGCCGAGCATACTTGAGACCCAAGTAGGGTATCTTCCCTCCACCCTCCACCCTCCACCTTTTCTGTTCTGCCCTGCTTGAAGAACTGGGTGGCCATATCTGTCTGGACCATGGGTGGAGAGAAGAAGGTCACCTTGTACCCTTCCAGAGTAGTGAGGGGGTTGGGCCCCTTCAGCCTGAGTACATCCAGGCATCACCAGCTCCCAGGGTCTAGTGCCAGACTGACTCTTCTTGGAAAAACTATAGCCAAACTTCCTGGTCCCTAGAGGAAAGGGGCCTTGGGATGTGCAGGTCACTCTCACCTGCCAGCAGGTGACCCAGCACCCAAGGGTTCCCAGGGAGATGCGGCTCAAGGGGCAGAAAGGCTGCCACCAGCATGGTCCCAGCTGTAGCCAGCCAGTCCAGAGCTCTGGGAGAGGACGGGGACATCCTGCAGCAGAAGACACCAGCCTAGGACAAGGTCCCACGGAGCCTTCAGGCCCGGCTGCTCCTCCTTCCTCACTATTTATGGCCCTCCGCAGACTCCTCTCCCCTTTGTTCTGCCAAACAAGCTCACTCCTGACTTCCAAGTGAGACAGGGACTTGGCAAACATTTGTCAAGACTCGTCCCCTCACTGTGTGTTTGTCTACTCGGCAGAGATCTGGGCTCTGTGCACAGACAAGCTTTGCCCCTAAGGCTCAGAGGGAGCTCCATCCTCTGGGGCCCCACCTCCAGGTACAGCAGGGTGGGTGTCTCTCCATCCACCAGAAGTCCAGCCTCCCTCCACCCGACATGAAATCCCACCTAGTCCTCAGTATCATGCATTTCCCCTCAAGGCAAAAATCACAAGCAGGCCCTGTCCCAGGGATAGACCCACATAAATGGCAATGAGTTTGAGGTGTCCGGAGAGGGGAGGGAGGGCAGATTGCAAGGACTCAAGCTTTGTGGCTGGGGTACTGAGCATGAGCTAGAACCCAAAAGAAGGACAGGAAGGACAGGGATGGGGAGGCAAGAGCAGCCACCACTGGCTCTCCCCGCCCCAGCTCTCCCTTTACATGTCCTGAATTCCTCAGAAGGGTGACACCCAGCCAACGAAGGTCAGTGTGCCCTGACCAATCCTGACAGATGGGCAGACTGCCCCCAGAAAGCCAGGTACTCTGCAGAGAAGCCAGACTTGGAATTCATAGTCACTGCCAGGGAGCAGACAGATAGAGGCCCGTGCCAGACGAAGGCCCCCGAGGGCAGAGATGTTCCGAGGGAAGGGAGTCTTTGGGCCTCAGTTTCCCTATATGCACAGTGGTAACAGAAATGGGAGGGAGCTCACCCACCTGAAAACACACATGTAAGCTGCCTCAGACCCCCAAGCGCAGGGCAAGGGGAAAGGCTGGGCGGGCAGAGGCAAGAGGCCCAGGAGGATCTCCTTCCCCAATGTGGGCTTGATCCTTGGAGATGGAAACACCGCCTGCTTTACAGATTTGCTCTGAGAGATGAAGTTACTAATGCACAGGAACAGAGCTGCAAAGGCCTGGCACACACACCAGGTGCTTAATCCACGGGAGCTGGTGCTAATGTCACTGTGATTCGTGATCGTGGGCAAGTCACCGAGCCTCCCCCAGGTCTCTTCTCCCTGAGCTATAAAACAGGCTGACAGCTGGCTGTGATGAGGAAATGACTCGATATGAAGAGCCCCGCATGGACCTGAGCACACAGCCGGTGCTCAGAAACATTAGTCCCTGTGCACACATCCAGTAGGTATTTAATAGATGCTTGCTGACTTGAATCACACATGGCTATCAGGAAACTAAAAAGGAGCAAGGAACAACAGGCCCGTGGGGGGCCTGCCAGCGGGACTGAAGAGGGAGCTTCCTGGCCGCCCCCAGGGTCCAGGAGACTAGGACTGGACAGCCCCGTGGGGAGGCTCCTTACCCTGACGCTTACACACTGTGGTCCAGGGAGCCCTGGGGCTCCTCGGGGTGGCCACAGGGCTAGATGGGGATATGGGGGGGGGACCTGACCCCACACGTATACCCACCTTCAGCCACAGCAGTGCTACATTGATCTAGGGAGCCCCATAAAGGTACATTTGGAAAATGTGCCCTGCGGCTAAAACTAATCCAACCTCCTGTTTTTCAAATGACGAAAATAAAGCCTAGGGGGCGCCTGTCAGTTAAGCATCTGACTTGATTTCAGCTCAGATCAGGATCTCAGGGTCATGAGATCAAGTCCAGCAATGGGCTAGTGTGGGGTGCGGAGCCTGCTTAAGGTTCTCTTTCTCCTTCTCCCTCTCCCTCTGCCCCTGTCCCACCTCTGTCTCTCTCTCTTTCTCTAAAAAACAAAACAAAACAAATCCGGAAAGAAAATGAAGCCCAGAGAGGCCCACAGGCCAAGAACCCAGCACCTTGGAGTTGCGGAGCCCTTCTTGGTGTCTCTCCAGGCTACCACTGTGGCAGCCTGGGCAGGTGGGATGTAAGGGCTTTGCCTATCGTCAGACGGATAAGAACATCCAGAGAGTGCCCTTCGCTGGTTTTGTCACTACCCTGCTTCACCCTAGCCCCAGGGCAAACTCCTGCTACCCCCACAGCTCAGTGGGAAGGTCACTTCCTCCAGAGTCTTCCGTGATCCCGGGTTAAGCTTGCTGCCGCTGTTCTGTGTCCCATGGCTCCTGACCTGCACCACTTCTCAAGACAGATTCATCTTTAGATCCAGTCCCTCATGAAGGCTTGCACTGGGGCTGTCCATGACCCCTGTGTCCCTCAGTGCCAGCACATAGGGGAAGCACTTAAGTATAGTCTGTGGAAGGAAGGAAAGAACCATGGCCTCCATTGTCCTCATCTATAAAATGGGTAAATACCACCCCTCAGGATGAGAAAAGTGAACCATGTACCGTGCTTGGCAGATCAACGGCTCAAAAAGGCAAGGGCCCTTATCCGGACGTCCAGGCAGGTCCCGAGGGCAGGCAGCCAGGCGGCCACTGCCCACTAGGTTCCTCTGCCAGGGCAGAGCCTCATCTCCAGAAGCAAAGGCCTGGGCTGGGCATGTTGGGTCCTTCACCAAGATCCCAGGGCAACTCATCCATGAGAGGTGCCTGCCAGGCCAGCACACACCTTCCCAGCACTAGGTATTTATAATGAACAGAGAAGGGAAAACACAAAGGACTTCAAAGCACTCTGCCCAGGAAAAGAGCCGTGAAGCCCTGGGGATCCAGCAAGGACTCCTCTAGCTGGCCCTGGAGCGACCCCAGCACGTACTAAGGGCCAGGAGCTTGGGAGCCTGTGGCTGAGGCCAGGCCCGGCACACCAGGGTCTCCCTATACCTCACAGCCCAGCGAGGTAGGAACTCTTGGTATCCCCCATGGAAAGGCCAAGAAAGTGAAGCTCACAATACCAGGAGGCAGAGCTGGGGTCCCCCTCATTCTGAATCCAGACGAACCTTGAGCGCCAAGGAGAATCTAGGCCAGACACAGACACACAGCTCTCAAGTCCCCAAGTTCTATCCTGCTTGGCACAGGTAGTGAAACTACAGAGTGCTGGGGGCTAAAGCTTGGAGTAAGGCATTAGAGGTACAGGTCCCCAAACCACCCTCACAACTTAGCACAAAAACACACTCATGTCTCCCCTCGGGGCTGTCAGCTGAGGAGTTGGGGGGTGGGGGAGCCATCGCTCCGCAGCAACCAGTCCTGTGCACTCAAGGTTCCCCTGCCGAGGAACAAGGGGGAGCAGCCCCACAACACTGAGAAACATCAATATTTCATGCACAGCTCCCTCCTGGCCTCCAATCATATTTTCAATTGTCATGAAACAATTCAGAATTTCCAACTCAGAGCTAATAGGCTGCCATCAGCCAGTCAGCCAAAGCAAGCCAGGGTAATTATTTTAAAAGCTTCCGACAGGGCTGTTCCCTCAGCTGGCTCCCCGGATTCCCTGTCTCCAGCAATGGCTATGCCCCCTCGGGCCCTGGCACCCCGTCTCCCCATGCAGCAAGCCACCATCCAGAGGGCTGCTGAAGCCCCGGCACGAAGCCCCTGAGGATGGGACAGACAGCCCAGGCCTGCAGAGGGTGATCTGAGGGCTCCAAGTGACAGCTGCAGGCAGGCAGGGGTCACAACAACTCACAGGCCAGACTGTGGCCTCCCGTGTCCATGGTGAATGGATGGACTGATGGACACATAAAAGGATGGACAGAGCGGGAGAGTGGTAACATCACAATACTCCCCCTTATCCCATCTCAAACCTATTCTCCACTCTCCAGGCATAGTGATCTTTGT
Organism: Canis lupus baileyi; assembly: GCF_048164855.1. Lineage (NCBI taxonomy): Eukaryota > Metazoa > Chordata > Mammalia > Carnivora > Canidae > Canis > Canis lupus. The sequence continues at coordinate 24,313,963 of NC_132847.1, read as the reverse complement.
AAAGTAGAAATGGGACCAGATCTCCCACTGGTTAAACCTTCCCTCTGCTCCTCTTTGCCTTCAGGATAGCATCCCACACTCCCAACAAGGATTTTGAAGCCCGGGGATCCCTGGGTGACTCAGCGGTTTAGCGCCTGCCTTTGGCCCAGGGCATGATCCTGGAGACCCAGAATCGAGTCCCGTGTCAGGCTCCCAGCATGGAGCCTGCTTCTGCCTCTCTCTCTCTCTCTCTCTATCATAAATAAATGAATGAATAAATAAATAAATAAATATTTTTTTAAAAAAAAAGGACTTTGAAGCCCGGTGGTATCTGGCTCCTTCTTAATTCTCCAGCTTCCTCTTTCCCCATTCCATGTCTTCCCACCTGTCCCAGTGCTGTTCCCAGGGAGTGGAGAAACTGTTCCAGGCAAACTCAAGACCTGTAAAGCACTCAAAACCCCTCAGCAGCAGGCAATAGATTTCCTCTCCAGCACTGTGCTCCAAATACGGTGATGGGTTGGTGTGTCTGCCTCCAGCCCAAATAAGCAGGAGCCATCCATCCCTGTACCTTTGCAATCGCAGGCACAGAATATGTGCTCTCTAACCTTACTGACCTCATAGAGGCCAGCCCAGGAAGGTCCCAAGATCAAGGCTCTTTTCACTATTCTATGCAGATACTAATAGGTCTGCAATGAAAGAAAATACTTAAAATGTCCAAATGGTTTCTATTTTTGCTTTGTCTGCCAGGAAGCTCAGAGTGCAATATAATTACGCTCAAATAAATTAATATGGTATCTGATCATAGGGGTTCCTCTCTACCCCTAGAGCCTTTAATTCCCTCCTCACAGATGAAGAAGAGTACAAATAGATCCCTCTCTTGCTCTGCAGATCCATCCCTATGTATGAGTCAATAGACACCGAGCTCCACCCCCTCAGACTTTCTGGTAGCCCTCCAACTCTTTCTACAGATGAGTGCACGAACAGTCCTGAGGGACTTCAGACTGTCCCAACAGAGCCAATGTCTCCCGATCCCATTGCAATGGACGCCCTACCAACACCATCAGCAGCCCTCTGAGAACCTTCACAGGGCAGAGACTTCTTTGAAAACCAATCCATTCTCCACCACAAGGAGCTCAGAGAACTCGTTCCTGGACAGCAGCCAGTACTCTTGGGGTAGTGCAGTGAGTATTCCTGAAGATGGAGGGGCTCCCCCCTCTTCTGGGGTGGATCCTGTGACCCTAGCCTAGCCAACCACAGCCCAGAGCCACTCTGCCACACAAAGTATTGGCTCAGCTTTGGGCATGTGAGCTGCACCCAACCAATCAGCACAGCCAAATCCCTTTGCCCACCCTAGGGAGGGTCCTGTGGTTGGCAAAGATAGACTCAGCCCTGTTTTAGGGAGCTTACAAATAGTAGGGGCAAGAGGTTTTAACCAATCGTTACACAGATATTGACATCAATACTACTTAAATAAGTACTAGGAAAAGACTCTCCCTTCTTTTACTGGATATTGAGATAAGAAACTACGTGAAGGGGGATCCCTGGGTGGCTCAGTGGTTTAGCACCTGCCTTCAGCCCAGGGCGTGATCCTGGAGACTCGGGATGGAGTCCCACCTTGGGCTCCCTGCATGGAGCCTGCTTCTCCCTCTGCCTGTGTCTCTGCCTCTCTCTCTCTCTCTCTCTTTCTCTCTCTCTCTCTGTCTCTCATGAATAAGTAAATAAATAAATAAAGTCTTCTAAAAAAAAAACTACTTAAAGAATTTACGTGCCTTTCTGCATATATGTGGCTGAAGACATTTGCCGCTAATGTTTAATATGAACTTATGTGACAAATTCATCTCAGAGTTTTGTACTAGGGAGAAAAACTTCTGATTAGAGGAAATATATCAGTTTGGAAGGAAAAACAAAGCAAATGCATCAGCATCTCTGCTGATCTTTTTTGACTAGGTCCCTGGAAGCTCACAGCTCACAGCTAAGGTGATACTTTTTTTTTTTTTTTTTTTTTAAAGAGAGGGAGGCAAACCAATTAACAGATTCTTTTTTTTTTTTTTTAATTTATGATAGTCACAGAGAGAGAGAGAGGCAGAGACCCAGGCAGAGGGAGAAGCAGGCTCCATGCACCAGGAGCCCGACATGGGATTCGATCCCGGGTCTCCAGGATCGCGCCCTGGGCCAAAGGCAGGCGCCAAACCGCTGCGCCACCCAGGGATCCCGCTAAGGTGATACTTGATACAAGGACTGTGTTACTTCTGTTCCTGGTCGACCCAGCTCCAACCTTCCTCTCTCTGATGGTGCATCCCTCTGCCTTCAAAGAGGAAACGTGTGTGCCCCAAGGTGTCAGAACCTAAAGAGAAATTGTGGAAATTTCTTTTTGGAAGAAGTGAAAAGAACATCATAAAAAATATGTTTGACCCACCCAGTTCACCAAGAGCTTCCAAGCCTTTGGGCCTTGGTTCCACCTCCACCCACCCACCTAGTCTCCCTGGTCTGAACTTCCTAGAAGCTGAGCAGGGCATAAGGGGGCAGGTTCACGAAATCAGGGAAAGGATCTGCTCCTGCCTGACTCAAACAACAAGACCACAAAGAAGGAAACAAAAATGAGAGCAAACTATTTTAAAGAGCAAAGCAACCGGGCAGGTTTCACCATTAACATTCGGCCCAGCTGCCCATCTCCCCAAAGGGGGCCACAGCTCTCTCCATCATCCCACAGATATCTCAGTGAAATGAAAACTCTTATCATTCCCATTTCTCAGATAAGAACACTGAAGCTGCAAGAGGATCTGTGATTTGCCCAAGTCCACACGGCTAGTAAAAGATGCAGACAAGATTCCTACTCTCGCCCTCGGGTCTCAGAGGCAGCATTATGGCACCACAGGCTCTGCCTGGAAACAAGGACACACAGAGGATCACATACACATGCCCTGTGGTTGCTGGGAACAAAACCCGGAAAACTGCTAGTATGCAGGGGTAGGAAGGTCTGATTTCCCAGGGCAGATGCCAGAATGGAAGGCAGCCCAGCAAGGCAGCTGTCGCACCCTCCATGCAGAGTAAGGACGCAGCAGTTGCATTTATTCCTAGAGATGCTGGGGGCCACCCTGGGTCTGTGGGAAGGCTGCCCCAAGGTCCGAAGTGTCTCAGCTTAGCAGATCGGCCAGCAGACCAGTTTCACACATAAAAGCCAGTATCATGGCAGCAGAGAAGCAGAAGCTAGAATTCCCAAAGTTGAGGGCCCAAGCTGGAAGGCTGCACATCTGCGAGGCCACCTCCAGCTCCAGGTCTGAAATCCTGCGGGGTGCAGGGGACTCGGCTCTTAACCCTCACGATCCTGTGTGCACCGGAGCCACAGGCACCCACCAGAGAGCCATTTCTGCTGTTGACAGTGGAGGGGAGGCTTGGAGTCCCCCAACAGCCAGAGAGAGGGCAGGGGCCACTTCCCGGGGCCTGAACGTGTGGGATCTGCGGGCTCGGGTCGGGCAGGCTTTGCGAGTTGGAAAGGGGTTCCTGTCTCTGCGTTCCCGGGCCAGGTGGCCCCGGAGACTCGGGCCAGCAGCGCGGCAGAGCGGGCGCGGCCGGCGTCTCCCGCGGCAGCTGTCGGCCGGAACCGGGCAGGGAGGCGCCGCTGGTGACGGCACCTCATGAAACATTGATGCCCGGCGGCCGCACTGCCATCTCCCGGCACCTGGAGCCCAAGCGGCAGCCCGGACCCCGTGGCCAAGCTCAGCTGCCGCCGTCCCCCAGGGCGGCCGCGACCTACTGACTCGCCGACCCCCTGTCCCCCCGGGGCCCCAGCAGCAGCAGTCTCATACTGGCGGCTTGGAGAGCAGGAGCCCCGGCCGCCAACTGGTTTTCCCCTCCAGCCTCCGTGAGGGGTTGTTGGCCATGGGCACCACCGGGTGGAACCCAGCTCCCATTAGTCCTGCCCATCTCCCAGGGAGGGCCAGCGGGGCCACATGGACGCGGTCCTCCCTTAGGCAGGGCCGAGCAGGGCCACCGCTGGAGGGTGCGCGGGCGAGGGACTGGGCGAGTGGCCGCAGAAGCGTCTGTGCTCCGCGGCGGGGATCTTCTCTCGGCTCATCAGCCCAGCCCCAGAGGAGGAGAGGTGGGGAGGGGGGACCCTGCAGGCAGGGCAGGGGTCGGGCTTTGCCCCTCCCCAGTAACTGCGCCCCCCAACACACACACACACAGAAATTTCTGGGGTGGGTCTTCAAACCTCCTGGGCTGCCAAAACGTGCGCTGCGGACGCTCCCTGCCAAAATGCAGGAGCAGCTTCCTCCCGCAGGCTGAGCAGAAAAGGGGAAAGGTCGAATCTTAAAACCCCCGGCTTGACCGGCCGCAGGCAGGACCTGGGGAAACTCCGACCAGACCCCATCTAAACCGAGGTCGGGCTGGGCCCCCGGCGTGCCAGGTGGGAAACAGCCCAGCGAGGAGCAGGGCGCCGAGGCCGGACCCCCTTCCGCGCGCGGGCGCAGTCCCGGGGCGCGTTCCCCGGCCTCGGACCCCGGCGGCGACCCGCGCCGACCTCCGCCTGCGCCCCGAGGGAGGCCCGGACCCCCAGCCCGCAGGACCGCGCGCCGCCCCTCCCCGCTGGTCCCGGCGAGCGCCTCGCTTCCCCTCCCCCCTTCCCGCCTCCCCGGCCCGTGTCCCCGCCTTCCCCGCGGGCGACGGGCGGCGGCGGCGGCGGCGGCGGCGGCGGCGGGAGGAGCGGGCCGAGCCGAGGCAGCCCGGACCTTGCGCGGTGCGATGTAGCGAACCAGCGGGGACCGGAGCTGCGCGCACAGCCGGAGACGCCGCTGGATCCGGGGCCCCCGCCGGAGCCGAAGCCCCCGCGGGAGCCGGTGGCGAGCGAGCCCGGAGCCGACGAGCCGCGCAGGCAGCGCAGCGCGCGTGGGTAAGAGTCGTTGGGCTGGGGGCGCTGGGTCGCCGCGGGGTCGGGGCGCACGCGGGGAGGCGGTGGCGGATTCCGCACGGTGCGCTGCGGGCGCTCGTGGGGCGCGGCGGGGGCGCGGCGGGGGCGCGGCGGGGGCGCGGCGGGGGGCGCACCGCGCGCAAGGCCGGGCGCCATCGAGGCAGCGCGAGGAGCCGGTCCCTGCGCCCCGCGCACCGCCCCAGCCGCCGTCGCCGAGCGAGCGCTGCCTCACCTACTCGGTGTCCCGCCCCGCGCTTCGGCCCCGGGGACCCCGGGGACCCCGGGGGCGCGGGCCCCAGCCCTGCGCGGGGCACGGCCCGGGACGCCCTTCGCAGCCCCCCGGGGAGGCGCAGGCCTCCGGGGACCTCCAGGAGAAGGCGCTGGCGCGAGGGCCGCCCGCCGCTCCCCGCCCCGCCGCGGGACGGGGCCCCCGCACGAGCCCAGGCGCTGGCCCCTCCGCACGCCCGGGGACTTCAGCCGCAGCTTCGCGTCAAGAGGGTATTTTTTTTCTAAACGATACCGCTTCATTCGTTGGTTCGTTGGTTCCTTCGGGCAGCCACGCCGCAGAAAAGCCACGGACGTCGGCCGGAGCCCCGGCTCTCTTCGCCGAGGACCCCGCCGCCCCGCCGCCGTGCTCCGAGGCGCCCCCAGCCCACGGCGGCCTGCCCTCGCCCGCGAGGGTCGGGCTTTGCCTTACCCAGACAGAAACCCCAAATGCTCTTCGCAAACATCCAATAAAGACATTCCCGCGGCTTCTCCGGGGTACGGTTGCTGTCGCGGGGCTCCCGAGCACACAGCCGCTTCTCTAGAACCGGGTCTTGGAAGTCTGAGATTGACCAGCCTCCTAAGCCGGAGCCGCCGCGGCGGTGGTCAAGCGCGGGCCCTGGGGCCAGGATCGCAGAAATGGGAACCCCGGGCTGCAATCCTGGTTCCAAGGTTTTCTGATTTAGGAATCCCTTGAATCTAAAAATATTTGAGCACGCTTTTCCGAGAAACTAAGGCTTGCGTATTCTATTGGCATCCCAGTGGCCTCTGACAGCCATCGGGCGGAGGAAGGCAATCCCAGGTTGCTGTCCACTTGGCCAAAGACCGCAGGTCTAGGGTACTGGCTAAAGCTACAGGCAGCAGAGGCAGCGGGCGAGGGGGACCTGGCGGCTCCCTCCCCTATCCTCATACTGCTTGAGCTCTTCATCTCTGCTCGAAAAGGAAAAGAGGTGGATGGGGGCATGGAGACCAGGCTGCCAGGACTCTAGGGTGCAGAGGCAGCGTTTGTTGCTTATCCAGCCAGGCTCAGAGTGCCCTTCTCTCAGGAAAGCAGCTCCTGGGAAGAGGAGGCTGTGGTAACAGCATAAGCTGTAAGTTCCCCACCAGCCTCTGCCACTTGCCCAGGCTTCTCTGGCCCCTCCGCTCAGCCATTCTCAGGAACCAGAGAACGACCAGTGAGTGGACGCGGGTGAGCCATGAGGCCAGCCCTGCCAGCTGCTGACAGAGTTCTAAGTTCCATGCTCCCGCGGGCACCGCATTCAGCCATCCTGCCTGAGTGCATCCCAGGTCTCCACACCAGGAGAGGCTGGGGGAACCCCAGAGAACAGGAAGGCTCCGGCTAGGGACTTTGGAAGCCTAGAGAATCCGGAGAGATGGTTCCTAGCCCCTACCTGAGCACCCCTTTCCCCCCTCACCCAGTAATTGCTTGTATTCAAAGAAACAAGAGCTTTTATTGGAGGGGGGGGTAGACCAGACTGAAGGAGGTAGGTGGTCCCAGATGCACTCCCAAAACTGGGTTTTCTAGTTTGAACTTCTCCACGGCCTAAGAGGCTTAGGGTTGGAATGTCCCAGAGAGTCATGGATGGCCTCGAGGGCAAGCCACAGCACATTCCTTCCTTTTCCTAAAATCCCTTGATTCTAGTGCAAAGATTAGGGCAGGGTACCCCCTGAAAGGTGGGTGGAAGGATGTCTTCCAGGAAGATCCTCCAACCACTCTTCCCAAGTAAAATTGCTAAACCATTCTTGGGTACAGAATCTGTTTTGAGTGAGCCTGGCCTCAGGAAAGGTCCCTATGGTGACTACTTCAAGCCTCACAACAGGCCAGGCTCCTCTGCTCAACCCAGCTAGGACTCTAAGCCTCCAAATTTCCTGAAAGTCATAGAATCATTGCTAGCTCTGCGTGGCCTGGAGGGATGGGGAATAGGGCACATGGTTCCATCTCCAGTAAGCCCCCTTCCCTACTCTCTTCCTATCCCCATCGCCAAGTGAGCTGGTAGGAACTGCTGAGTCCCAGGTCAGACATGGAAACGGGGGCACATGTAAGGCCAAGCCTTGCCCAAGGTCACACAGCAAAGCTGGGAGAACAATGAACCCCTGCTTTTATTTCTGAAAGGGAGCTGCCTCCTGTCCTGTGTGTGTGACCTATGTCTGTGAGTCTGCATGAAGCCCCTTCCCTGCCTGGGATAGTGCCTAGCAGAGGGTGAGGCTGAGGAAGAGGACAAAGTGCCCAGGGCCCTTCTCCAGCCAGCACTCTAGCAGGCCAGGGCGTCCTCTCCGTCAATCCCTTCCTCACCCCTTGCTCATTCAGCACTGCCCGAGCCCAGCAGAACAGACTGCCCTGGGCTGTCCCTACTAGTCTCAGTCGCTCTGTGGGGCTCCGGGCCCAGGGACGCGGAGCTTCACCCACAGTAGTCTAAGGGCCTTTCCATATCCACACAGCAGGCATCAAGATTTCCAAATAGAGGGACCATTGCAACTGCCTAGAACACTGCCAGAGGCTCGGGTCCAGAGGAGCACACAGCAGGTGCTCAATAACTGCATGAAATGCGTCAACAGTGAGGGAGGCAAACCCCTCAGAGGGAACAGGTAGAGAGCTGCAGAGTCACAGAACAGTCTCCATCTGTGGAAGATCTGACTCTTACACCCCGTGGACAGCGAAAGGCTGGGACTCAGCCTCCAAACGCCCATAGGCACGCCATTGATTCCATGTCCCCACCCAGGAGGGTACTGTGCTTCCCACACTGGCCTGACACTTGGCAGGCTTAGGACGTGCCCTCCTGTACCCTACCAGCCCGATTTTGCACTGAGCAGTGTTCTGGAACCCAGAGGTCAGCTGTGTGTGCACTTATGTGACTACACCCAGCACCCCATGGGTGGGTGTAGTGAATACGGGTGCATCTGTGTATGCAGCACACCTATGTGGGTAGGTACTACATATGTGTCTATGCATGCTCCTGGGTCCTGTCTGTGCCCAGGCAGGCTGGGTCACACACTGTCCTTGAAAAGAGTTACCTGCTGCAGCAAGAGACTCAACCAAGAAATATGGTAAAAGATGAGGTTGAGGGCAAATGCTGGGCAACCCTACTTCCCATGTCCCCCTCCTGCCACCCTCCCCCCAACACACATCTAAGATTATCTTCATGGGGGGGGAGGTGTCTCCACGCAGAGAAATTCCCCTCTGGGAGGAAAGGAAAGGGCTGGAGTTGCTGAGCCTCCCTAACCCAAACCCCTGAGATACATCCTCTGGCCTCAGACCTGGACCCTGACCCTGCAGTCAGAGGCACCCAGAGAGAGTGTGTCACCCCTAAGGAGCTCTGCTTTCTCCCAGGACCCAGAGCTGGGGGGGGGGGGGTCTCAGGCTAACGCGGAGGAGTGAGAGGCAGGCCTGTTGCCACCCTGCACACTCTCCCCCACATCCACACCAAGTAACTCAGCCTGAGGCTCTGGGTCTCCTGATGAGCCAGGGTGAGGGCTAGAAGGCAGTACCTGAAGAACACCCCAGATCCTCACCCCCAAGCAGAGACACTCCCTCCGCCCCAGGAAGAGATGAGGATGCACTGGGCCCTGTGGTGAGGCGCTGCACCTGGAGAGTAGAGCAGTGCTTCTCCTCCGGGTTACTGTCCTGCCCAGCGCTACTCCTATCTGGGGGAGTTGGTCAGCAATCGAGGGGCGGAGGGCAGCCTGGGGTCTAGCTGTGGCCAGAGGCACGGGTCAGGGTCGCACCCTACCACCCTAGCTGCCGTCTATTTATTCAAGACTCTGAGGTCTCGGGGCTGGTTAACAATTGTTCGGCAAAATCCTTCAACAAACTTCACTGTCATAGGAGGATTCCAGAAGGGGATCATTCTCAGAGGTGGGGAGGGGCCGGGCGGTGTCTGCCCCCAGGAGGCCTCGGCGGTGCTGCCGCTCAGCTACTGCTGTGTGAGAGAGAGAAGCTCAAAGGCGGTAGGCTTCCTGGACTGCGGACTCCGGGCTGGGAAACTGCAGGCACCTGGCCTGCTCGCGAGGCCAGGTGCCTGCAGCTCTGGAAAGCCCAGAGGAGGCCCCAGATCGCTACAAACCTGCCCTGAAGGGGGCAGAAGCCAACCCCCTGGCTGCCAAGGCCGGGGCCTGGCTGATTCGGCTGGACTGGTGCAAAACAAGGGAAGAGAGCCCTGCAGAAGAGGCTGTGGGGCCTGGCGGGGCTCTCGGGGTCTCCTGCTGCACTCGCCAGAGGCCTGGAGCCAACAGAAACGTTTCGTCTGATTAGAAGCCATCAGTTCAATCCCAATCCCGGAAAATTGACTGCGGTGCAGAGGGGGAGGCCAGAGAAGCAGCCTTGGACGACAGGGTCCAAGCTAATTAGGAGGCAGCATCCGGGGGCCCATTAGAACGCAGGCTGCTGTCACTCAGCCGGCCTCAGGTCCCGGGAGAAGAGGCCGAGGAAGGAGGGGCCAGCGGCCCCCCGACGGGGACGCCGCCGGGAGCTGCCGGAACGGGCCCCGGGCTCTGCCCCCGCCCTGGCGCTGGCTCGGAGGCGCCCGCTCCGTGCGATCCTGCCCCGGGAACATTCTCTCGTCCTGGGCTGTTCTCGCCGGGGGCTGAGGACTTCGAGGCGGCCCAGACAGGAGTTGATTCTGCGCAAAACAAGTCATCTGGGGCTGGAGGTGGGCACGAGCCGCGCGGGACTTGGAGACCAGATGCGTTTCTTTTGTGCGGCCGAGGGAGAAGTCGGTGTGTCAACGGGGAAGGAGGGAGCGGCGCGGCGCGGCGAGGCCGCGGGGGGTGGGGGGAGGGGGCGGGAGGCGGCGGGAAGGTGGCTGCGGCGGGGGAGGGGGACGGGAGGGGACGGGAGGGGGAGGGGGAGGGCACGGCCGGGGGAGGGCGGGCGGCTCGGGGCCGGATTCCGCCCGCGCTCCCTCGCTCGCCGGCTCCCTCCCTCCCTCCCTCCCTCCTTCCCTCCCTCCCTCCCCCCTCCCCAGCCCCCTCCCACCCGGGCCCACCCCACCCACCACCCCTGGCGCAGGGACTGCTGGAACCTGGCGGTGCGCGCTGTCGCTTTAAGACAGCCTCTGCCGGCGCCGTACGGAGCCTTAGAAACCGGCCCCGGATCGGGAGCCGGAGCCGGGGCCGGGCGGGCGGCAGAGGCCCGAGCGGCGGGAGCGCAGCGCGGAGCGCGAAGCCGGGGATCCGGTCGCGAGAAACCGCTGCCGCCGCCGCCCGCCCGGCCCCGCAGCCCCGGGCGGTCCATGGGGCGGGCGCGGCGTCGCTGCGGGCCCGGGCAGCCCTGGGGGGCAGCCGCTTAGGCGCTGTGCTCTTGTCCCCGCAGGTCGCAGCCAGGGCGGCCGGGCGCGCCCGGCCCCGGCCCCGGCCCCGGCCCCGGCCCCGGCCCCGGCCCCGGGAGCGCCCGCCGCGGTCCCCGCCTCCATGGACGCCTTCAAGGGGGGCATGAGCCTGGAGCGGCTGCCGGAGGGGCTCCGGCCGCCGCCGCCGCCGCACGACATGGGGCCGGCCTTCCACCTGGCCCGCGCCGCCGACCCCCGCGAGCCGCTCGAGAACTCCGCCAGCGAGTCGTCCGACACGGAGCTGCCAGGTAAGCGCGGCTCGGCCCGGCGCGGGGCGGGGAGCGGGGCCTGGCGCCCGCGCCGCACGCTCAGGTTGCCCGAGCCCCGCGAGCTCCGGGACCTCTTCTCCCGGCCTCCGTCGGACCGGGAGCGCGGAAATCTGCGCGCTTGATGAGACGGAATTCCGTGCTCTGCTCCCAGCCGGTGCCCACGCGCCCAGACCCCGGCAGATGCAGGCACCGACCACGGGAGGGTCGGCCCGACAGCCCCTCTTGATCGGGAGCAGACGGAGCCGGAAGAAAAAGAATTCGGTTTGCGCAACGAGTGCCCAGGGGGCCGCTCAGACCGCAGGACAGTAGGTGGAGAGAGGAACGGGGCGGCGGGCGAGAGACGCTGCGCAGGGAGACGGGGTCACACACCCCGACAGGCGGTGGGCACGGATGGAGAGGGAGAAATCCAAGAGAAGGGGTGGCGGGAAAAGTCACAGAAACAGACTGCGGGGAAGGGGGGACCACCTCAAGTAGAAAAAAAGAGGGCAGCGAGGGCGAGCGGGCCAAGAGGTGCGGCTCAGCTGGCGGGCAGGCCCCCCTCGTGGAGGGACCCGGGAGCCGCCAGGCCGCCCGGCCAGGGCCCGGCTCGGCTGGGGCGCGTCTCCCTCCGCGCCGCCGTTTTGCCCCCCGAACTCAGGCTGCTCCCCCGCAAGCTGGCCGCGAGCGGGGCCGGCGGGTGGGCGGTGCGGGCGGTGGCGCGGCGGATCCTCGGCCGCTCGCGCCCCCGGGTCTCCCGCTCGGATCCCGCGCTCCCCGTCCCGCCGGGCGCCCTGTTCCCCGGGTCGTGGGCGCCTCCGCTGTGCTTTTTTCTTAATCCACCGCTGAGTGTTTCTCTACGCGTTTTTAATCTCTATTTGTTTCTGTTTTGCATCTCTAAGTGACTTTCTCTGAGAGGTTCTGTTTGCTTGGCTAAGAAAAGCAATCCACGCTGGACTGTACTTTTGTTTTCAAAAGTTTGAAGCGTGGCCTTTGGTTGGTTTTTACTTTTTAAAATCTGGAGAAATATACAGCGAGCGATTGCTTTTTAAAACCAACTCCGTGAGGATATATTAAATTTTTTAACTGTGTTTTTCGATATAGAAAGAATCACTACGCGAGGCATATTTCTCTGGAATTTAAAACATCCACATGCAGCATTATTCTTGGAGATTTTTAAAAGTCAATCCAAAATGGCGCGTTTCTCCGGGATTTTTTTTTTCAAAATCCATTTGCAGCAGTGTTAGTTTGGTAATTTATCTAACTATAGTGTTGTATTTCCCTGCGACTTAAAGACTATCCCTAGAAGGGCATTATTAGGAAGGGGCTAAAAAAAATCTATCTACAACAGTACATTAAGTTGTTGTTTTTTTTTATCCCGGAGAAATAAATGCCCGCGTCTGCCTGGAGTTTATACGCGTACAGCACTGTATTTAGTTAGGGGTCTGTTTGCACGGAGGTTTCTTGCTTCTTAATTTGCATTTGCTCTGTGTTCCTACCTGCCTATTTTTAATAGTTTGTGAGCCTTTCCATGGTGTTGGGATAGAATTGAGTTTATCTGGGCTTCTGTATTTTGTTTTTAATTTTTTTGTTTGTTTGTTTCAATGTGTCTATGACTGAATGTGTTTTGTGTACCCTGAGAGAGCGAGAGGCTAGAGCCCCAGGTCACCTAGACAGAGTGTGTGGGTCTGGGCTGCCGCCTGAGGGCTTTTCTGGGCCTCTGGACTTGAGGCCTGGAGCTAAGGCTGAGAACACAGCTGTGTTGTGCCTGCCCAATGTGGCTCCCACACAGCCCTGGGGAGAAGAAAGTAGAGGGGCTGCAGGTTACCGCCTGGCTCCTGCTCCACCGACCCACTGGCTTCAGGCTAGCCAGATTTGATATCAGTTCAGAAGAGCAGAGACACCCCCAGATTTAAATGCCTAAAAGCCCTCAAAATTTCATACATTTGCGGGCGACATAGGCAGTAGGGCTTGAGCCTGAGCCGAGCTGCAAGGGCAGGCCCTGCCCAGTGGGGAACCTAGGCCGGAGCCTCGGGTTCCCTGGCTCTTCGGGGCCGTCCGACCAAAGGTGACTAGTGAGGATCAGGCACCCGACAGGCTCTTTCCAGCGGGAACAAAACTAGGGCTCCTGGCGGGAGGAAGGGCCGCCAGCGCTGATGGCTGGCGCTTCGGTGGAGCCGGGACGGGGTGCGAAAGGGCATAAACCCAAGGTGACTAGGGCCTGTCCTGCCCGATTCAGAGAAGGAGCGCGGCGGGGAAGTCAAGGGGCCGGAGGACAGCGGTGCGGGAGGCGCAGGCTGCGGTGGCGCGGAGGACCCCGCCAAGAAAAAGAAGCAACGGCGGCAACGCACGCACTTCACAAGCCAGCAGTTGCAAGAGCTGGAGGCCACGTTCCAGAGGAACCGCTACCCCGACATGAGCATGCGGGAGGAGATCGCTGTGTGGACCAACCTCACGGAGCCGCGCGTGAGGGTGAGCCCAGCGTGCGCGCCCAAGGGGACCCGTGCGGACCGCTCCTGGCCGGCTCTGCCGCAGCCCTCCAAAAGCTTTAGACCGGCGCTCAGACTTTGTCTCCGTCCCACCACTCTCCACCGGAGAGGAGGATTCAGCTTTAGGCCCGGGTGTTCCGGGTGTTCCGGCGGCTCCTGCTGTGCCCTTTGGTGGTTAGAGCCTTCGGCGGCTGTCGCCTGGCCTATCCTAGTGACCCTCAGGCTCTACTGCAGCCTCACCCCAAGATCTGTGGCCCCATGGGAATTTCCCCTGCCCTGCAGGGCCCAGACCCCATGCGGATGTTAACACCCTAGACTGCACGGAGGATTCCCCGCCAAGGGGGCCCTCGGAGCTGCGGGCCGCCTTCCCCCAAAAACGAAAGGGAAAGGCAGGTCTTGCCTGGCAACCTGGCAGAGGCCTGAAGGGTACCTAGGCTTGCAGGTCTCAGAACCTCCTGGGGCAGTGGTCCCAATCATAGCCTGCTTCTGCAGAAGCTCAGCACAGTCCCCACCTGACTGGTCTCCAGCCAGTCAGCCAGTGAGTAGCTGGACCCTTTCCCTGTTGCCCTTTCCTATAGGGCTGGGGTCAGGTGAAGGAGGAGCAGCTCTGGTGGAAGAGTGACCCTCAGGTCCAGTCCCTTTGGAGATGTAAGATCTCTGACCCGTGGTCAGACTGCACCCTCCCTCTCCTTGCTCTTTTTGGTTTCCAGTAAAAGCAAGAGAATAGAGGTTCTCTTGCCAGAGCCACAAGAGTATCATTTCTTCTCTGAGTGCGCAAATATTTAAACAGATAACTGGGAGGACGTCCCAAGCCAGCCCAAAGTGCTACCTGGCCTACTGACTCCCTGCTATAACCCCAGTTCTTGCCCCCTCCCATCAGGCTGGCCAGCCCAGTGGGACACGAGTGAAGACAGCACTCAGTAATCCTGTACTCACTAATCCTGCCCGGGTTTATGGTGGTAGGGGTGGTGTGGGGGTGGAATCAGGCAATGTCAGTGCGGGGAGGATTGGTAAAGGCTGAGATGCAGGGGTCCTGCAGGCTAGCTCAGGAAACTCAGCCCAGGGCTGGAGGAGGGCCACGGAAGATAGAGGGCACACAGTATGAGAATGGGAGGATGGGCAGGGACCAGGAGTGGGCAAAGAACAGGTTCTTACTAAATTTTGTGGGAGAAAGCGGAGGGGGGATTAGAGAGAAACTACTAAGAACTGAAAGGAAATTAAATATTTGCAGAGAAACGTATTTGGCATATATGGAGGTGGCAGGAAAGAAATTAAATAAGGGAGGGCGAAAGGATCAAATATTTGAGAAAAATAAAGAATTACCTATTTAAGAGAAACGGTGATGGTCAGATATTTGGGAAGACGGGGAAAACTAAATATTTGGGGAAGAATCAAAAGGATCAAAAGTGAGGGATAACGGAGAAAGGGGACTGGAGGGAAAAGAAAGCAGTTCAGATAGCGGGGTGGACCAAAAGAAAATAAACATCTGGGGCAAAAATGAGAATATCAAAGATTCCCAATTAAGATGGATACAGACTATTCGAGGAATGAAAAGGTAGATGAAGAATGAAAGGAGTCAGGAGAGCCTGTGTTTCAGGGAAGAAAAATACCTTTTGTATTAGAGGGAGAAGAAGAAGAATGGAATATTTAGGAGATAGACCGGGATCCCTTTAGGGGAGAAGGCCGGAGCCGGAAGAAAGCAAACGAATATTTGCTAAAATAAAAGAGGATCGATCCGTATTAGGAGAAGACATAAGATTTAACTCTGGGGAGAGGATATAGATCAGAAAAGGGGATAGACGAAAACTTTTCTGGGTACAGGAAAGGAACCCTTAACAGGAGCGCAGCGGCAGGGGCGGAAATCACGAAGAAAAGAGACGAAATTCGAAATCCGGAGCGAAGGCGGCGGCGGCGGCGGAGGGCTCGGGGTGGAGGGGGTGGAGGGGGTGGAGGGGGTGGGGGTGGGGGGGTGGAGGGACCTTCCCGCCCTCGGCAGCCCTGACCTTCGTCCTGCACCCTCCCCCCAGGTCTGGTTCAAGAACCGGCGAGCCAAGTGGCGGAAGCGGGAGCGCAACCAGCAGCTGGACCTGTGCAAGGGCGGCTACGTGCCGCAGTTCAGCGGCCTGGTGCAGCCCTACGAGGACGTGTACGCCGCCGGCTACTCCTACAACAACTGGGCCGCCAAGAGCTTGGCGCCGGCGCCGCTCTCCACCAAGAGCTTCACCTTCTTCAACTCCATGAGCCCGCTGTCGTCGCAGTCCATGTTCTCGGCGCCCAGCTCCATCTCCTCCATGACCATGCCGTCGAGCATGGGCCCGGGCGCCGTGCCCGGCATGCCCAACTCGGGCCTCAACAACATCAACAACCTCACCGGCTCCTCGCTCAACTCGGCCATGTCGCCGGGCGCCTGCCCCTACGGCACGCCCGCCTCGCCCTACAGCGTCTACCGGGACACGTGCAACTCGAGCCTGGCCAGCCTGCGGCTCAAGTCCAAGCAGCACTCGTCGTTCGGCTACGGCGGCCTGCAGGGCCCGGCCTCGGGCCTCAACGCGTGCCAGTACAACAGCTGACCGCCCCGCCAGGCCCCGCGGGCTCCGCGGCCGGCTCGGCGCCCGGGCGGGGCGGGGCGGGGCGGCGCGGAGGACCTGCAGCCGCGCCCGCGCCCCCCGCGCCCCCCGCGCCCGCGCCCCCCGCGCCCGCGCCGCCCTCTCCTCCCCACCTCCCCACCTCCGGGCTGGTTGTGTGTTTGCTTTTCCGGACCCCACTCTGCCCTCCCAAACGGGACGAAACAAACAAAAAGACGTCGGAGAAAAGTGCTGCGGAAAAAAAAAAAACAAAAAAAACAAAAACAAAAAAAACAAAACGGATGAGTTGCAATTTCCCTCGGGATGGCGCGGGTGGTGTGCGTGTTCGCTCCCTCGGGCCCGGCGGGCGGTTGCGCGGAGGGGACGCGGCGCGGGAGGCCGGCGGTCCGGGGAGGACGCCCTGGCAGCCCGCGTTCCCGCCGCGCTGGCCCCGGAGCGCGCGGCCGCGCCTGCGAACTGGACGTGCGGAGCCCGGGCGGGCCGGCCCCCGCCCCGGCGGAACCGGGGCGCCCCCTCCAAGCTGGGCCCGGCCGAGCGTACCTTAGCTCGGTTCGGATCCGAGTTGGAGCGGGCGCTGGGTCGGGGAGGAGGGGCGCAGCCTGGGGTCGGGGACTCGCTGTGGAGGGCACGCGCGGCCGCGGCGCGCCGCCCGGAGCCCTCGGCAGCCCGAGCACCGGGGTCCCGTTGAGGCTTACGGAGCCGCAGCTGGCGGTGCGGAGGAGGAGGTGGCGGGCGAATGGGGTGGGCTCGGCTCCTAGCACCCCCGCCCCCCGCGCCGCCGAGCTTCGCCGCAGGCCCGGATCCGCCGCTCCGCTCTCGGGCTAGGAGGCGGCCCCCTCGGCCGGGCGCAGAGCCCCCTCCTCACCGCCCGCCGTGCAAGAGTCGAGCCGGGAGAGCTCGGGGCGCGGCCGGGACACCCCCCTCCCCACCGCGCCGCGCCCATTTTGCACACCCGCTCTCCGGCCCGCGCCCCTGTTTACAGCGTCCCTGTGTATGTCGGACTGACTGTATAGAATATAAATCTGTCTATATCGACTTGTCCATGTACGTCTATTAAAACCATAGTACAAGCGTGCTAACCGCTGCCGAGCCCCGACTGCTTCATTGAACTGAGGAGGGAGGCGGGTGGAAAGGGAATGCGCCACCGCGGCCCCGTGGGTAGGGGACAGGAGCCCTGCGGCCGCCTCCTGGTGGAGTCCGAGGTGCTCTCTCTAACCACTGCGTCTCCTGCCCTGCTCAGCCAGCCTCCGCCAGGGCCCTGCTCCGAGCTCCCTCTGCGCGCCGGCTCAGGCGATGCACCGCTCAGCCCTAGCCAGCACCCCACGGACACCGCAGACTTTCTTCCCCAGCTGTGTTGGCGGACCCCGGAGCCCTCAGGGTGCTTTGTGGCCCTTGACCGCCCAGGCAGTTGCGGTGAGGGCCGCTGAGAGCTCCTTTAAGTCCTGAGGTTGCGTTTTCCCCTGTGGGCCCTGCCCTAGCTGTTCCAGGAGGACGGAGTGTCCATGATCCCCCAGTGTCTAGTCAGGGCCTCCCTCAGCCTTTTCTCGTAGAAATCCCACTCTGGGGCCTCCAGCAACGCTGTGCTGGAGAAAGTGATCATTGCACAGAATTAACATCTCACTTCCCTTCCACCCCAACTTAGCGGAAGGAGGCTGATGGTGCTTCCACCCTCCCCAGGCTTTGGAAACTACTGAACAAGACCAGCCTTTAAACTGCCTGTAAAATCCTGCTTCCCTTAAGTAAGTCACTTCCAATGGCAAAACAAAATGTTTGCAGCTGCAGCGGGGGAGGAAGGAGGGGTTGGTATTCGGCTGCAGAATCACCTTGTGACTGGGTTTGGCACTGCCCTGGAGCTGGACCCAGGCTAGCCCTAGTCGGAAGTAGGGCACAACCATAGGCTTAATCATGAGCTAATAGCTGGAGGGGCCCTGTGCCCGCGTTCTCAAACCAGGTCAACACTGCCTCTGAGGTCAGGAGTGTTGTCCCTATTATATAGATAGTGGAACTGAGACTTCACCATGCTTTGCAACAGGGCCAAAGTCACAGGGAGTCAACCATCTTTAGATTCCAAAGCATCTTTCCACGGTCTTCCCACATTTAGATGAGTGAGGAAGCGTCCTTCCTGGAGAACGACCCAACCTAATGCTGTAGGACTGACTTATAGTGTAGGGTCTGAGGCAGGCCAGAGGAGGGAGGAGGGAAGGCTGGGGCAGGGGGCTGGAGCCAGACCACCCCTCCCCCAACAGCTCCAGTCCAGAGCTCCGACCCCTTACTCCCTGGAAACATAAACACAATCACATCTGGACTCAGAGTGCCTCCCCCAGCCTCACACATCTGCTAAGGCCAGGGGGCCCCTGGTCTCAGTGGAGGGCAAAAGGCAGGAGAGACCTAGGAGATGGGACCCGAGGAAAAACAGAGGCAGAGAGGCCTCTCCCGTAAGTCAGACCCAGCCTCAGGTGACTTTGGCCAATAAGGGGCTCTGGTGGAGTCTCCAGTGTGGCTTTGGGGCCACAAACCAGACAGCTGCAGATATGGGTGGCAGGGGAACAAGCAGTCCCAGAATGACCCCATCACCCACCAAGGGCAGTGTGAGACCCTATCTTGGGCTCCACCCAGCTCTTCTGACCCAGCTCTTCTAGGGCTGCAGATAGCAGTATCCAGCACTTCCCAGCTGTACCAGCTACAGGATCATCTCCGAAGGAAGCCTGAGGAATATATGGGGCTCTGAAAGCCCAGTCCTCAAAAAAAAAAAAAAAAAAAAAAGGGCAAAAAGTCCTGGTCCTCGTCTACCTGAAGAAAATTGGGAAGGGGGTGTCATTCATTCATGCAACATTCATTTACTGTGTTCCTGCCCTTGGTGCTCAGGATCGAGTGCTGGAAAACAGTCCCTGCTCTCATGGACAAGTAAACAAACACGTGTATAATTACAAACTGGGCTGAGTGCTTTTGAAGAAAAAGAACAGGGGAAAGGAGTGGTCTGCCTGGAACAGGGTGCTCAAGCCAGGCTGTTCCGCAGAAGCGGGGCTCTGTCTCTGTCTTGAGCGCTATCATCTCTGGAGCCGGTTCAGGGTCCAGGGCCCAGTGCTGAGTGTATCCTCCTCGTGGGTCAACACTTTTACCTGCACAATGACACGAGGAGGAAGAGTTCCACCATCGCCTTTCCCTGATGAGGCCAGGTCACTTGCTGGAGGTCCCTAGCGGGAAGTGATAGAGTGGGTTCCAGCCCGGGCAGTGCCCACTCTGCCTTCTGCACTGGGCTGCCGCCTGCCATGCACCATGGGCAACATGGCAGGAAGGGAGAGGAATGTGACCTTGAAGGGATCATGACTTCCACTGGCCACACATGATGAACCCCAGGAAGGAGAAAAGCAGATCTGGTCCTTGCTTGGTGCTGGACACCCCAAAGGGCTGCCGCAGGTTTAGAGTTGTGAATTAGAAATAGGCGGGTCAGAGGCTGGTGCCCAGCACTTTTCTGCAGGCACAGTGGGGTATCGAGGCAAAGTGCACAACCACCAGAGTGCCCAGTCATTGAGAGGAACCCAGGTACCTCCCCTAGCTTTATGGCCCCAGCCAGGCTGTAGGCCTCCCTCGGTGCCATGGCATCCCTTCGTACAGCTGCCAGAATCATCTAGAAGGGGCAGGGAAGTCACAGCCGGAAGATCCGCCTGGGAGGGGGCACTGCCCAGCACATCTAGGCCCTGGAGGTGGCTTGTGTCATCCTCTAGCTCCACATGCCCGAGCCTGCTGCTGCCCTGGGAGAATGCAGCAGACACCAGCAGGGTACCTGTCCCAGTCCCTGGGAGCCAATGGGGGAGACGACAGTAAGGGTGGCTCATGCCCACCAACCTCCCCATCTCCTGGGCCAGTTACTTGGCCCTGGCATCCCTAGGAAGCTTTGCTGTGGTCTTTGAGAGCAAGGGTCTGAGTCCCGGCTCCCCCCTCTGAGTCGCCTTGGACAAGAGACAATGTCTCTGAGCCTGTTTCCTCTTCCATAAAAGGGAATAAAAATCACTTCACATAGTTGTTTAAAGGATTGAGGGAGATAACACATAAGACACTCGTTGTGGGGCTGGCATATGGTTATTACTGGTAGTGGTGGCAGTGTTATTAGAGCAACACATCTTGCCTCTCCCCGGAAGGAATGGCCCAGTTCCCCACTTTCCACACTAACAGGGCTTCTCTAAGTGTCTCAACAGAGAAAATGTCATATGGAGCCCCACTCCGTTTTTCCCTCCAGCTTTGCTTGGTGTCGTGGATGTGAACCACAAATGCCTTTCCCACCACATCCTACCCAGGGACCCATCCTGGCCTTGGACCCTCAGGAACCCAGCCCATTGTCCCCTAGCCAGGGACTGGAAGGCCTGGAGGAACAGGGCCCAATCCCTGCTGTCCACTGGGCCTGAGGAGAGGCACACAGGCAGTCAGGACTCTGAGAGATGAGCCAGGGGAGCAGAGGGGACCTTCAGCCCAGAATTCTCCACTAAGGGGTCCCTGCAACATGGGACAGAGAGGCCTGGACGCTTCATTTGTGCTCTATCGTCTTACTGATAGCTGACATCAGGCCCTGAGTCCAGGCCCCACGAAGCACTAGATAACAATTACAGGCTCACTCCTCAGGGGAGGGAGGGGCTCCTTCTCCTCACAGGGAAAGACACTGAGGCTCAGAGAGAAGCAACAGCTCGCCTGTGATGCCACACTGAATGAGACACAGGTGGGACCCACAATCCAGCCCTCTGATCCAGGTCCATGGTCCCCCTCCACTGCACTGTACACTCTCTTGACATTTGTACTGGGCAGCAGGGGATCAGGGGAAGGGTAAACAGTTATAATCCATTTCAATTCCTAATAAAAAGCTGGGCTCAGGTGTGCTCTGGGAGAGAAAGAAAGGCACCAGGCCCCCAGCATTTGCCTCCACTAAGCTCACTTGGCTCTGGAGGGAGGGCAACAGAGGGCACAGGTGACAGGGAGCCTGAGACAGCCCTGGGATGAGGGCAGCAGAATGGTGTGGGCAGGTGAGGGCACAAGGAAACTCTCTGGCTGGCGAAGGCTGGAGTATCAACCATCAAATCCAAACTCCTGTCTCCTTCAGTACTACAAACCTCTCATTTCCTAGATGCCTGCTTCCAGTTGGCCTTCCTCAGGAAGCCCTCCCAGGCTTCCACCCAGCCCTTGCTGGCCTGCCTCCTTGCCCCCTCACCACAAAACCCCACTCCTCACACTCCTGTGTAGCTGGTGTTGCCCAGAGCAGGTGTCTACCTACTGTGTTGCTATAGGAACTTCAAGAGACTCAGCCAGCCACCAGAGCCCAGCCAGGCTGGTGGGAGGGGAGGGGGTGCTGTGACCTGGGGCAGAGGAACAGGTCAAAAGCGATTGGGGTGGGGGAGCTGGCTCTGGCTGTCTCCATCATGTGGCCACATCTCACTCTGCACTAGCCCCTGCTGTGCACCATACATATTTTCTCTCTCTTTTTTTAAAAAAAGATTTTATTTCTTTGAGAGAGAGAGAGAACGAGAGGGAGGGAGGGGCAGAGGGAGAGAGAGAAGCAAACTCCCCACTGAGCAGAGAGCCCAATGGAGGCGGGGCTCAATCCCAAGACCCTGAGCCGAAAGTAGCTACTTAACTGACTGAGCCACCAGGCGCTCCTATTTCTCTTATGTCTCATTTTATAGATGAGGACGCTGAGGCTCAGGCACGTCATGTAACCTGTCCAAGGGCACACAGCTTTCAGGGACGCAGGTCCCAGCCTGACCACAGAACCAGCAGCCCTGTCTAGTGTGGACACAGCCTCCCAGAGGTAGGGCACTGGCAGCTAGGCGGGGAGGCTGCAGTCATGGAGAGTCAGCACGCAGAGGCGGACAGGTGTGCACAGCGGCACCTGGAGAAGTGTCTGCACCCAGTCACACTGGATAAACACCTGCTGAATAAAGGAACTGAGGGCCTGCCTTCCCTTCCCCCTCACTCCACAAAACGTATCTCGGCCCTTTCTCCCTCCCCCTGCTCCTTTCTAGCCTCTCTCTTGCTTCTTTCCTTCCTCCACACACACTTACTCCTTGCTCTCAGCACAGGCAGCTCTGGGCACTGCTTTTAAAGGTGAATCAACAGGGGCACCTGGGTGGTGCAGCTGGTTAAGCATCTGAATCCTGGTTGCGGCTCAGGTCCCGATCTTGGTGCCCTCAGATGGAGCCCCGCATTGAACACTGCAAGGGGCTCTGCAAGGGGCTCTGCACTCAGCATGGTGTCTGCTTGGGATTTTCTTTCTCCCTCTCTCTGACCCTCCTCCTGCTTTCTCTCTCTCTCTCTCAAATAAATAAACCTTTAAAAAAAAAAAAGTGAATCGACAAAAAACAAACCACCCAATTCAAAAATGGGCAAAGGATTTGAATGGACATCTCCCCAGAGAAGACAGACACATGGCCAATAAACACATGAAAAGATGCTCAGCATCACTACTCATTAGGTAAATGCAAATCAAAACCACAGTGAGATACTGCCACACATCCATTAGGAATAAAACAAAATATCAAGTGTTGGCAAGAATGTAGAAAAACTGGAACTCTTATGCACCCATGGTAGGAACATAAATGGTACAGGTGCCCTAGAAAACAGTATGGCAGTTCCTCAAAAAATTAGACATAGAATTATCATATGATCTAGCGATTCTACTTCTGGGTATTTACCCAAAAGAAACAAAAGCAAAAACTCAAAAAAAAAAATACTTGTACACCCACGCTCATTGCAGCATTATTCACAGTCCCAAAACGTGGGAGCCACCCAACCTGTCCATCAGATGATGAATAAACAAAATGGGGTCTATGCATACAATGGAATACTATTCAGCCTTAAGACAAGATATTCTGACACCTGCTACAACATGGACGAATCCTGAAAAAATTATCCTAAAGTGAAATAAGCCAGACACAAAAGGACAACTACTGTGATTCTGCTTATCTGAGATAACTGGAGAAGGCAAATTTATGCAGACAGAAAATAGGAAAACGGTGACCAGGGAGGTGGAATGGTCATGGCTTAATGGGTACAGAGCTTCATTTTGGGATAATGAAGTGTTCTGCAGATGGATAGTGGTGATGGTTGCACAACAATGTGAATGTAGTTAACGCCACTGAACAATATACTTTTAAAAGGTTAAAACAGAGGGACGCCTAGGTGGCCTCAGTCAGTTAAATGTCTGCCTTCAGCTCAGGTTGTGATCCTAGAGTCCCGGGATCAAGTCCTGCATCAGGCTCCCTGAGTGGAGCCTGCTTCTCCCTCTGACTGTGTCTCTGCCTCTCTCAGTGTGTCTCTCATGAATAAATAAATAAAATCTTAAAACAAAAGAAAGAAAACTAAACAAGACAGGCTATAAAACAGTATATAAGCACCATATCGTTTTTGCTCTTATATATGCAGAGGGAAATTCCTGGATGTGCAGAAAATGTTAACACTAGCCACTTTGAGGTGGTGGGAAATGAGGGATTTTTCTTTCATTTGTCCTTTCCAAGCGTCTTGCACTAAGCATGAGTTACTTTTGTAATGTGACATGAAACAATGAAGATTACTTTAAAAATACAAAGACCTGTGATCTATCAGCAGGACAGGGAGTGACATGCCCATGGGTCCCTGTCCTCACTCCAATGGGGTCAGTCATCACTGGCCTGGAATGACATGTCAACCCTCAGGATTCAGCCTCATTTGGGGGCCAGTGTGACAAGTATCAGGTAAACCTTTACTTTCAGATTCTTACAGAAATGAAATTTTTGCTTTCAAATACATTCTTCTTTAAATGGAGGCCAAATTAATAGGTGCCAAGAGGAATGTTTGGAGAGAATAATAATTTGTAACTCTCTCTCTCTCTTTTTTTTTTTTTTTGGCTAAGCAAAAGGGGGGGGTGTCAGGGTTTAAAAATGGCTATTGTAGGCAGGGAGTCCATCCTTGTCCCATGTGTCCCTTGCTGGCCCTCTTGGTCCCCCACCACAGGTCCTCCAACTCAGCAACCTCTGTGCACTCCTACCTTGACTGCACACACACACACACACACACACGCACACATATGCACACAGGGTGTGCCTGCCAGCCAGCATGATCATGGAATCTTTATTAAAGAGGTCCAAATTACCAAGGTTTTACTACACTACTAAAAATAGTCATGCTTACTTAGCCTGCTTAATAAGCACACCATTTCTAATTTTTCTGCCTGAGTAAACTAAAACATCATTCCAGAAATACATTTTTACTTAAACAAGAAGGCTTGTTTTTTTCTTCTCCGTTCATACATTTTCCCCCCTTTCCCCTTCTCCCTCCTCTCCACCTCTCTCAGCTCCCTCAGCCCCCTGCCCCCTCCTCATTTTTAAATTTCAAAACAGAAAGGGGGAGAGTAACAGTAATTTGGACTTGGCTTTCACACAAAATGGGCCAATTTTTTTTAAGTGTTGGTAATTTGTCCTGAAAATGGATATAGGGAGTGGGGCGGGGGAAGCTTTGAAGAATGGGGTTTTACGAGAGGAAAATGAGGCCTGAGTGTGCGGGAATGTGTGCTGCACCTTCCCCTCGTGCCTGGGACAGTGCGGGCACGTGTAATAACCACAGCTAATAGCACCATTATTGCTATTATCACATTATATTATTATGATCCATCAGAATCAGACAAAGCATATTAACCCATTTAATTGAACCAAGGGCTTAACGTCCCAGTGACTTCACGGAAAGTGCTTGGCAAACTCTCCAAGACACTGTAGCCACAAAGCAGCCGGCCACTTTGCTGCTTGCCAGGCTGTGGCAGGGCCCAGTGAGGGTTTCCCCAAACTGTTCCCGCCTGTGGCCTATCTGGGAACCTTCCAGGACACACTGGGATGGATGCTTATCCCCACCCTTACTCCAGCCTTTTCATGCACATACCTCTCTGTCCCGGCGGATAAACGCAATCTAATAAAGGATAGATTTACATGAAACACCCCACACACACACACACACATACACACAGTGTGGCCCAGGACCCCTCCTCCATCCCCAAAGCTGCCACTCCTTTGGAGTCACCAAGGCATACACTATCCATGGTGAATGCCTAGCTTCTCCAGAGCTTCATGCCAACACTTCCAAAGCTCCTTGACTCTCCCACAGTCCGGACCCCAGGGTGGGGCTGCTGAGGTCACCCCTGGCCACCCCCACCCCAAGGCCACAGAGACTGACCCAGCCCAACAAAAGAAGGATACTAGCAGAGCTGCAGCTGGTCCGGGTGCCTGGGGGAGGCCTGGGCCCCCCCGGCTTCCAGCCCTGGACTGGGCTTTCCTCCTCTCTGGGGCCTGGCCTTCCCTTCAATGGACCCTGAGTGTCCCCCTCTGTCAAACAGGCGCTGGGCCTGCCTGCTTGCCTCGTGGGCTTCGATGTCAGGGTTTGAAGAGACCCTGGATGTGACCAGTATGGAAGGTTCTGGGGTAGGCTCTCTCCTCTCACTGACCACCTATGGTTGGAGACTTTCCACCAGCTCGGTCTCCCGCCCCTCTACCCCGTCCTCCACCATGGTGGCCCTGCCAGCCCGCCCTAAGGGAAGCAGCCTGCTTTATTTCACTGGGGATGACAACACCCACGAGGCCTTAGAAGGGCTACTGCAACACCCCAGATCCTCCACTGGGTCAGGAGCTACCACCTGAGTGACATGGCATCGCCTTTCCACCCTGATGTCCATGTCCACTGGGCCTGGGGTGGCCAGGCACAGGATGGTCCTTCCTCTGCCTCAGCTCAGCTGACGTCCAGGGAGTGTGAGGGCCCAACACAAGCACATCACAGAGATTGAGAGTATGGGCTCTGGAGTGAGACAGGTTCAAGTCTCAGCACCGCCACTCTAGTGCCACATCCGCCTCTCCAAGCCCCCTCTCCTCACCTGCAAAATGGGGAGAGTGATGAAAAGGCAGAGTGTTTGCCACCATGCCTGTGACACCAGCTTCAGCTCGCTCCTAGGTCTGTACTGCCCACTCCTCCTCTATCCCCCAGGACTCAAAAGCTCGCATAACTCAGGCAATCCATCACTGGCATCCAGGTGTTAGGACAAGACTCCCAGGCCACCACCCTCACCCACTGGGACTGAGAGAGGAAGTACCTGTGGGTCTGAGTTGAAGGTCAGGTACAAAAGGCCAACGGCGAGAGCAATCTGGGAGGGCTTCCTGTGAGAGAGAGCCTGGCCCTGAGCCTCAAAGGACAAATAGGACTGGAATGAGTGTGCAGGAGTGGAGGAGTACAGACTGAGTCCTGGCAAAGGGAGCATGGGAGGTTTGGGGAGAGGAAGGGGGAAAGAGATTGGGGAAGTCCTACGTGCCAAGCGAGGGGAGTGAGGCCTCTCCTGGGTGGCAGGAATCCAATCTGGCCAGGTTACTGCCCTGCTTCCACGTTGCCAAGCTGAACACTCAAGTTCCTCAGGATCTGGCTCCAAACTACTTCCCCAGTCCCACAACACCCCCACCCCCACACCCCATACACTGTGGTCACATTTGCTAAGCCCTCTATAGCTCTACCATCATTCCTTTGTGCATGGGGTTCCTTCTGCATGGAATGCCCTTCTACATGTCACAGGTGTGGGTACATGTGCACACCCTCCCCACCCAGCTTAACATTTCGTTCAAGGTGAAAATTGTGTGATTTTCCCTGATTATAGCATACATATTCATTCTTAAGATTCTTAAAGTTCTGGGGCACCTAGGTGGCTCAGTCAGTTGAGCATCTGCCTTCGGCTCAGGTCATGATTTTGGGGTCCTGGGATCGAGCCCCGCGTCATGCTGAGCAGGGAGTCTGCTTTTCCCTCTCCCTCTGCCTCTGCCCCTCCCCTGGCTCACATGCTCTTTTGCTCTCTCTCTCCCAAATAATAAATAAAAAATATTTTTAAAGGATTTTATTTATTTATTCATGAGAGACAAAGAGAGAAAGGCAGAGACACAGGCAGAAGAAGAAGCAGGCTCCATATAGGGAGCCCGATGTGGGACTCGATCCCAGGACCCCAGGATCACACCCTGGGCCAAAGGCAAGCACCAAACTGCTAAGCCACCCAGGGATCCCCTAAATAAAATATTTTTAAATTTTTTTGTAAGTTCAGAAAAGTGTGAGGACAAACTAAACCACCATGAGCGATGTCCTCCCAGATATCCCTCTATCTACATATGTGTGTAGGTACACATACATCATATATGTGCACACACTGTTACATACAGGATATCCTGTCATGCGTTGCTCAAGAAGCCACTTTTTTCACTCAGTATGAGATCAAGAACATCTATTCTTATTAAAAAAATCACTATTTTTAAGAGCCACATATACAGATTCATAAGAACTTAACCAGCATCCTCACCAGTGGGCATTTAAGTAACTTCCTGTTTTCCTTTCTTTTTTTTTTTTTTTTAAGGTTTTATTTATTTATTCACGAGAGACACAGAGAGAGGCAGAGACATAGGCAGAAGGAGAAGCAGGCTCCCCGCAGGGAACTTGATGAGGAACTTGATCCCGGGATCACCCCTGGAGCCAAAGGCAGATGCTCAACCACTGAACCACCCAGGCACTCCAACTTCTTGTTTTCTTCCACTGTCTCTCTATTATAACAGGCCACAGTAACACCCTTATCCATGCATCTCTGTGCACTAGTCATTTGGCACCTTGGGGTAATTTCAAGAGCAGAACTATTGAGCCATGGGAACACGCACATAAAAATCCAACCTGCGTTGCCGTAGGAGAAAGCCACACCTATGGGCACGGCCAGAAGTGGACAAGGGGGCTCATTCTCCATATACTGGCCAATACTAGGTTTTGTGTATTATCTTTGCCACCTGGAAGAGAACAAATATTGCATTGCCACTTTGTATATGTGGTTTTATTTCTCCTTTTCAAAACAAAATACAGATGGTGTCATGTATGTACAGTTCTGTGACTGGCTTTTCCCACCTGCCAACTTTCATTCCTTTTCTGCACACTCATTCAAGGGTCATGGGCAAAGCCACCTACTCGAGCCAAGAGACTCACAGAGTGCCCCCTTTGGGTGCCGACAGCTTCTACCCTTGCTCATGAATTATCTGTGGGTACAGGGGCAGGCAGAGAGCCAGAAAAAAACAGACCTCAAGGTCACCACCCAAGGCCAACCTTCTGGGTACAGAAACGGCTGGGTCTGCTCTACAAAGTACTGACAAGGCTGGCTCATCCCACCTGCCAAGTTCACTCCTGCTCGGCACATCCCCTCTGCTGGCCAAGCCTTCATGTGGGCAGACTTCACTGAAACCCAGGGAAGGGTGACTTCTAAGCCAAACCCTCTGCTGCCCAGGCTGTAATTTCCTGATTAGGCGCAATAGTCACAACCCTTTCATGCACACCGACTGCTTCTTGCCTTCCTCTCCATCTCTGAGGCTCCCAGGGCCAACCCAGGGGACACTGGGCCAGCAGACTTCAGAATCGGGCCCTGCTCTGAAGGCAATCATGGCTTGAATCTTAAAATTCAAAAAATAGCTTTGAAAAGAAAGATCAAGGTCACTGTGAGGCTGTAGAGCAGAGGGTATGTGTGTAGCCTGCATTTTGCCCTTTAATGACAATCCTGGCCAAGTGATGGTCCCTGTGAGTGCCTGCTTACCCACTTATAAAATCTTCCTTAGAAGATTGGTGCACAGCTTCATAGGAGAAGGGCACACGCGCCAGACTTGCACGGCTGTGAATCCTGGTTCTTCCTCCGTAGTTGTACAGACTTGGGGCAGGGAGTGGTTTCCATCACCTTTCTGAACCTCAGTTTTACCAGTTTAATGGGAATAACAAAAATACCTAAGTGTTGCAACAAGTCTCAAATCATGTATATGAAAGTATCTTGTAAACACAAATGCCGAAAAAAACAGAATAGAAGGCGTTGTTTCCACTGTCAACAAAGAGAATGGGCTATACCTTCAGAGCCTGGGCCCGAAGCCTGATTGGATGCCTCCTCCTCTGGAGGCCTTTTTATGAAGAGCACTTTTTATCCCAAACCACCAAGTAGGCATCAAGGTCCTGCTGGGGAAGGAGGGAGTCAAGGGCTATGTGTGCTGAACTGTGGGGCAATGGGGTGCCTCTGTTGTGAGAACATCATTGTCCCGTCACTGGTTTACAGAGGCTAGGGTCAGTCCAGTTTCCCAAGAGTTCTAGAATGGACTCTTCATATCTCTTTGGCTTCTTCCACACTTTGTTTTCAGACTTTGGTTTCACTTCGCAAAAATCCAGCCACATGTGGTACCACCACCCCCAGGGCCACTTCACCTAGAGGCTTCTGAGCCCAGCTGGGGATTCAGGCAGTGGTTTGCAAAGCCCTCTTTAACATTTCCCAATTTTAGCTTGAGAGGTCTCTATTAGACAGAATGATCTTTTGGCCAAATATAATCCAGATTCCACATGGTCAAATCTATTCAGGGGGTTCCATTTGTAAAGGGCACAGTTAGCAACCAAAAGTCATCCTAGAATGATCCCAAGCATGACCTGCCTCTCTCAGAGGACATCAGTGAGGATCCAGTTCCCACCCCCTTCAAGGACACCTGTCATGTCCATTTCTCCCCTTTGCAAGCCTCACACTCCAGCTGGGTCAGAACCTCTGCTTAAAAGTCTCTGACTCTTGGTCCTCGGCTTTTGCTTTCTTCTTCCCTCCCTGTCCCAGTTCCTGTTGGTGTAGATCCACCGTAATCTGACTGGTCTCTTCACCTGCTCTCTGTTCACCCTTTACCCTGATTCTCCATCACGGAGAAGAGACCTAGAAAGCACCAATTAAGAAAGCATTCAAGCTCAACAATTCTCTTCCCTTCCCTGTCTAGTCCTGGCTCTCCCCCAACCCCCCAGCACTTTGTCACCTAGAGTCTATAGTAAAGTCACAGACAGAACTCAACAATGGTGAGGGGTGGGGCTGACCAGCAGAGCTCCGGGTAGCAGAACATGGGGAAGAGCGGGGCAGTCACATGTGGATAAATCTGTCTCGGTCACATGGGGTCCCCTTTCTCATCATTTCCCAAGCCCTGGGACTAGAACTAGCAGTCATTGCTCTCCCTTCTGGGTAGTCTACTTAGAAATTCAGAGCCATCCTCTCTCTTGAGAGCCTGTGAACCAAGCAAACAGGCCTAGGCAACCTGGGGCCAGGCACAGAGACCAAAGCAGGGAGAGAGACCACTGAGAGTGGAGTGTGACTGGGTAAAGGGCCTTTTAAATTAGGAGGGGTCCTGTCTCATCCACATTTGAAGAAAACACAAGGTGTGCAGTTTCTAGCATCTCCATAAGATTTCTAAGGGCTGTTGGAATAAATAGAAGAGAGTTTATATTCTCACTCACTGCCCGGATCTCCATAATATAGGGACTGCTTCCTGCTGTGGAATCAACAAGCAGTTTAAAAAAAAAAAAAAATCCGGCCACCTTCCAAACACCTCCAGCCTTGGATTCTAGATCCTTCCCACAGGAGCTAGGGGAGGACCTGAGTGTGACCAAAAGACTCAAGCCCCAGGTCCCCAGCATTCCAAGGCAGCTACCAAACCACCAGGCTGGCAGAATGCAGATGAACGAGCCATCTGGGGACAGCTCTGCTGGATCTGAAGGCTGGGGGTTGGTGAGGAGGGTCCTGCTTTCCACTGCCAGGCCTGGGCAGGCAGAGCACTTCTGCCCCAAGCAAATCAATTGAAAGTCGTGGCCAAGCCTGTTTGAATTGGTGAGGACCCAAGTGGGAATTCCAATCTGCCAGTGTTTGCTCTGCAGACGAATAGAGCCAAACAGAAATGCTGCTTTGGGACTTTGCGCCAAATATCCGCTGGCTTGTTCTGGCAGCGGTGCTGGGCCAGCCCTCCACACGTCACCCTCTCCTGGCTCTCTGCTCTGTGACAGCCTTCTACTTGTGCCCTTAAAGGCGGCTCGCCCCGGCACACCGCAGCCCAGAGTCCTGTGCCTGGGACTCCCCTGCAGGGACACAGGCCTTCCAGGTCCTGCGCCATCTGCCCATTCCATGCCAGCTCCCCGTAGAGACCCCTTCACCGCCCACCCCCAACACAGGTTCCTGACCTCTGCTCCCTGCTCTGGGCACCACCCTGGTGTTGGCCCCGTGCTTCTCTGCACCTGACCAGCACGGCCCACTGCAGCTGGCCACCCAGCAGAGGCAGAGCTGACAGCGAAGCAGCACAGGCCACAGCTGACCACAGCTTTCCTCACAGCCTCACACATGTTTCATTTGATCCTTAGAAGTGGGTCCATTTTATCAGCCCATTTCTCAGAGGAAATAGCTGAATTTTCAGAAGATCTAGCACCTTGCCTGAGGTCACCCAATTACAGAATCCTGACCTCTACATTCCAGAACCGTAGCACTTTCCGACTTACCTCCCTGAGGCTGATTTTTTAATCTTTTGTTCACATCCAGGGACCTAGGGCGACTCTCAGGATTCCTGGTGAGAGCAGGAGAATGTGTTTTCATATTCTCCTGAGCAATGTAGGCACACAGCATGCCAACAGTGTGCACAGCAGGGCGGGCAGCAGCAATGCCTGCTTTGCCTCAGGCCTGAACCAGAGCCCTCCAATGCACTGGCATAAGCTCTTCTGCGCCTCAGGAAACAGCGAGGCTACAGCCCCTGCCCTCAGAGGGCTCCCCTATAGCATGGTGATGGGTCTCACCCTCCAGAGCAAGCCTTCTTCGCACTTTTACACGATTTTCAATTTGGCCCTGAGAGTGTGAACATTTGCAAATGCCAACAACCTGAGTATCTTAGAAGACATGTGCTCTCTGCATTCAAAAAACCGTCACTTCCTCAGGGAAAATCTCTCCTCCAGTCTGGCTGGATTACTGCTTCCTCCGCATAACCGAGGGCCCCAAGAGAACCAGGATTGGACTGTGGGTTTCTCATTACAGTACCCCCAGGACCCAGCACAGCTCAGTAAGGAGGAGTCGGATGTATGAACAAAACCATGAGGAAAGGTTTCCATGTGCCCTTGTCCCAAGGCCTTGAAGGCGCTGTCACCCATAGTGGGAGACCATGGGTCCACACAGGGATTCTTCGTCCTGCTGCTCTGTCTTACCCCATGTGTTTTCTGCTGACCTGACTCCCCACTATGGGTTTGGGGCTTTGTTCCCCTCAACTATAGATGCCAGTGTCCTACCCCAGCTCCACCCAGAACATACTCCTCCCACTGTCAGACAGGGCACTGCTAAAGTGATGAACCTCCAGAACAGCCCCCAGAAATGGGAGCAGAGGGGCAGTGGGGGTGTCATTTCAACCAATCCTGCTCTTCCTATGCCTTCAGAAGATTCCATCATGGCTGGATCGAGGTAGTGCCAGGACAGGGGCAACCCTGCTAGTCACGTGGCCAGGAATGACACAGAAAATGTCACCTTTTAAGTGAAAAGTCCTAATTAACCATAGGAGGGGCAACAGCCCAAAGGGCCTGATACTGCTGCTCCGTGGACACCATATGAGATGCCCCAGCACTGCTGGTGGGCCACTGCCCCAGGCCAGGCTACTGTGAGCTCCATGCCCACACAATACAGTCCTACTGGTCATGACCACACCCATTGCAGCAACATGACCACTGTGAGCCTAGAGAAAAAGCAAAGTCAACTTCCAAAGAGGGGTCCCCAAGGGAGTAGGTACATAGAAATACTGCTTTCCCTGGTGTGAGGCACCCACAAAGAGGAGCCCAGCTTTAAGAGGTTCCAAGATTAGTGTGGTTATACCAGCCCAAAGAAGCCATACACACTTATGGGGTTGCTGGAGGCCTTTCTTTGTCTGGGGTCCTCCAGGAACCCAGTGAGCCCTCGCTGCTGGGGTCAAGGGATGAGACAGCCAGTATGACCCTTGCATGTGGCCTCTAGCCAAGGGCAAGTCTTGAGCATCCCTCTCTCCACTCCCCAGGCCTGAATGCATCATGTGGAATGGGGAGCAATCAGACTTCATGGGTGCCTACTCGGACCCATCCCGCAGTGGCAGGCAAATACCATGATCCCAAGTAACTGCAGAGAGGGCAATTCAGAAAGCCTGTGTTGAACAAGAGACTGGCTCGACCTGCGAGGCACCTCAGTGCCTGGCTGCCCACGCCCCCTCTACTTCTCATCAGCCTTTTCGGAGGACTGGGACTGCTTCTTCTGCGGCAGGTCTTCAAGCATCAGGCTCAACACGTGTACAATCTCGTAGTACAGCTCCTGAAGCCTGGAAGAGGAGCCAGAGGAGAGGGGGCCTGGGCTCCGGGCGGGGACTCCATGCCGCCCCAGCCCCACCCCCCACATGCTTGCACCTGTGGATTCACCACATCTGGTAGGTATGGGTTCAGGGAAGAGCAGGGACTATAGAACTGGATCAGATCAGCTAAAATCTGGGTCTGCTGCTCTGCCTGTGGCCCCCAGAGTAAGTGATTTTAACCCATGTGTGGGGTTGGTGACATTGTGTGAAGGTGACCAGACACTGCCTGGCCCCACTCTTAGGCCGCAAGTGGATGTTCCCTGACCCCCTCCTTGGAGTTCCTCCAGCCTATGAAGCCCTCCAGGGGGCTGTTGTCATGAAGCCACCCTGCTTTCATTCTCCCTCCCTTCATCAAGAGCTCACTGTGACTCATGCCCCTCCCCTTCCTGTTCAGTAATGGCCCAGGTATAACTCCAGCTGATGCACACGTAGCATAGCCTTGAGCCCAGCCAACTCAAAGCTCCACACACTGTTTTTATAGAATCAGCCCCCATGTGGCAGATGGGAAAGGGGCAGAGACCTCCCCAGAGTCCCAAAAGAAGGTTGTGTCAGAACCAGGCCAGGAGCCTCAGCTCCTGCCCTGCCAAGCAGCACTCTTTCCTCTGACTTCTCAAAAGGGGGCAGTGAGAAAGGGGCTGGAAGAGTCCAAGGGACCAGCACCTTGATACCAGGGGAGGGGCAGGGGGACAGATGCCTCTGGGTCACAGGCCTGTCCATATTGCAGCGCCGCCCCTGTGCACACAGAGTCCTGCACCCCCAAGAAGGACCTCGCTTCACCCACCCTGCACATCGGCCACCGCCCCCTGGCTCTCCCAGACCACCTGACTTGGCCCCACCCTGAAGGAAACCTCAGGACTAGGAAAGGCCTGGTTTCCAAGGGGCCAGGGGCAGCGGGGTGGGTACTGACTTGTAGACTGTGGTGTCCTGGTTGTCCAGAGTGGACAAATAGACATCGATGAAGGGCAGGCTGGTGCCAAAATCATCCAAGACCATGGGGTCTGTGTGTCGCAGGGTCTTCTTGAAGTTCTCCACCAGCTCACTAAAACTTTTGTAGTCAGCGTTTTTCTAGAGAGGGGAGCGTAAAGAGGGCAATGGAAATGAAGAAGCAATAGCCAAGATGCAGAGAGACCTGGGGACCCTTCACAAGGGGCCCAGGCAAAGGCCTGAGCTGACTTTTGGGTTCGCCCTGACTCCTTCCAAGCCTCAATCCCCCTGACCACCATAGCCTCATAAGCCACCATCACTGAAGTGAGTACAGCTGACATGGAAAAGAGCCAGGGAGAGCCCAAGTATGGCTGGGCGTGTTCTCACTGTGCCCTGGACAAATGGGCATGATCCAGACAGATGTCTCTAGCTCAGAGAAGGGTCTGAGGAGTGATGCACTGACTGCACAGGGGAGGAAGGGTGGAGATTCAGGACCCCCCAGCAGAGAACCCAGGGCTCTGCAAGAGGAGCTCAGAGAGCTTAGGCTGAAAAAAGAATGTTCCCTCCCCAAGCTTTCACAGGTGTATCATGCTTGACAGGAGACCTCCAGCCTGGTGTGCTTATCCTCACTCCACTTTAGAAAAACCAGGAGCACCTATCAGGACCTCCATGACCTCACTCAACTCCGTAAATGGGGCCTATGGGCTGCCTGGTGATCAAGGAGCCTCAGTCACAAAAGCATTCCAGGCAGTGGGCCTGGCAGTGGAGTTGTGCCCAGGGAGAAGGGAGAAACCGTAACTATAGTTCTCAACTCTCTAAGAGGTCCAGAGAAATACAAAAATATAGAGAATAAAGCCAAACTGTGGAAAACACAGAGCATTGGAACCTGCCCGGCCTAAGACCAGAGATGCCCAACACCACCTGCTGTCTACACTGGCCCCAAGGGCCTCTCTGTGGTCACTCCTTCAGGTCTGATGGTCCATGTGCCTGGAAATGGCCTACCTGCATCTGCATCAGCTTGCTGACCTCTTCCTGCTGCCGCCTTACAATCACCTGCTTCTCTTCCATGAGTGTCACATGTCTCTCCAGCATCAGCTCCCGCTCAAACTTTTTAATGGAGTCCTAGAGAGTGGAAAGATGGAGGTGAGACACAGGCTTTCACTGCCTCCCCACCCACCTACCCCCATCTTTCTTCTTCCCTAGCCTTGCATTGCTCCTCAGCAGGAGGAGCCCCACCCCATACAGGGCCAGCCTCAACTCAAGCTGCCATCTGCAGTTGCAGTGACTCCCCAAGCCCCTGTCCTGCTGACTACCATCACGAGACAGGAAAATGCACTGGCTCAGGAAGAAGAGCAGGGCTGGGGACAGGAGGGCCCACCTGACCACCTCCCCACCCCGTCCTGGACACTTGGCCTATGGCTCTGCCTGCCACACCTAAGCTGACCCCCTAGCCTCACAAGGGCAGCCTCACCTCAGTGTGAATGATCATTACACCCACGAACATACTGAGGAAGACGAAGGAGGCAAGCAAGATGAAGGTGATGGTGAACGTCCGGCTGAGAGGCAAGTTCCGACTGTCCAACTGCTCCTGCAGGTCTGTCCAGCCATCAACCTGCTTGGGCAAGGCAGGGTGTGCCAAGTGCCAAGGCTCATTGGGGCAGGCCTCCTCCTCACCTGTGCTACAGCAGCCCCAGCCCCACTGAGGAGGCAGCTGGCTTTGCCTTCACATCAGCCCCTCACCCACTGTCCAAGGACTCCAGTCCATACATGATGGCTGGGGATGCAAGGTGCCACTGGATATAGACACTACTGGCCAAGGTGCCCTGGGGGCTCTTCTCCAAAAGGCCTCCCATCCTTCCAAGAACTATATTGTCTCTCTGCAAGGCCCTCCTTTGGAAAGATTTCAGAGTCTACCCTTCCAGACTTGGGCTTTGCAGCTTGATTCTAGGTGGATTTGTGATAGCCTAGTCCCAAAAAGCCTATGTGACATGGGCTTCATTTCTAAAGTAAACTTAATCCAAAAGAGTTCTCTTTTGAGAACTCTTTTAAAGTTTTACAACCCTGTGGGACAAATGGGAATGCTCTAGGGAGTCACAAGATTAGAGAGAGAAATGGACCCCTGGGCAGGGCCCTGGCCTCTCCTGAGAGGCTAGCCTTCCATTTCCCCAGCCCAGCTAAGTATCTGAACATGAGGAGGACCCCATGTGAGGCTCAGCCTGTCCACACACCCAGCTGGCTCTCCCTTTGTAAGGCCTCTGCCCCCACCACTGTTCCCAAACACAGTACCGTGGCCAAGCTGAAGAGGGTAAAGAAGGCCACAGCCAGGTTCCCCCAGTTATTCGGGTCACCCTTGTCTGGAACTCCAAACAGGCAGAAGCCCAAGATAGCGAAGATGTACATGAGGAGGAAGAGCAGGATGAGCACGGAGGCCACGATGTAGGCTGTCTGCCCCACGGCAGTGATGAGTGTCTGCAAGGCAGAGGTACTGGGGCTAGGCCAGATAGCCAGACTGGGTGGGGCTCAGCGGACAGGTCCAGTCTGCCCAGACCCCAGCTGTCCCCAGTATCCAGTGCCAGGCCTGGCACACAGTAGATGTTCTATAAAGGGTTGGATGGATGGATGGATGGATGGATGGATGGATGGATGAATGGATGATTGTGAACTGTGTCCAAACTGAAGGCTGGACCAATCCAATAGTGGTTGATTGGTGCCTGGCCTCTATCCTCTGTCACTCATGGGCAGATGGTGCTGGTTGCCTCAGGCCTGGGTGTCTCTCCAGCAGCACCACTGGCCACTCCACTTGAGCCCTGGCCTGCCTTTGTGGTCATCGCAAGGTGTCCTGCTCCTGCCTCTCAGCTGAGGGCCAGCCCTGAATGCTCTGCCAAGCCCAGGAGGAGTAGGGGAGCTACCCTGGGAGTGGGAATGACGAAGGCTGAGAGGAATATGACTTCCCATTCTTTCTGGATTCTGTTTCAGATGCCCTAGAAAGTGGGCATTTGGCTTGCCTCCACACAGCAGATGCCTCCTCATTGTTCACTCTCTACACTCCACACAATAGGTGCTTAAGACATGGTCACCTACCTAGATGCTGCCACAGACATGATTTCAAGGCAGGTGACCATTATCATTTGTCACATTTCAAGATGAGGAAGCAGAGGCTTGGAAAAGCAAAGAGCCTTGGCCAGCATCACATTCCAATAAGTGGCAGAGCTAGAACCAACTCCTGAGCCCTTTGCCTTGTGCCACCAACTTCAACCATTAAAGCCTCATTTTCCAGGTCCAGAAACCATTTATTGGTTTCACACTATGAAAAGAAGCACTCGAGAGAGCTGGGCCCCAGGACAGGGAAGTGATGACAGTTTGGGATAATGTGGGAATCAGAAAGACAAGCTGAGAGCCCCGGCATTACCCTACGTGTGGACTGGCTTGACAGCTGCCCACAGAGGTGAACATTTCCTCTCTTTGGGAGAAGAAAATCAAGAGGTGAGATGTACAAAATTGCCTCCCTCCCTGTGACACAGAGACAGAACTTCTTTCACAAGAACTACTGCAGGTAAAGAAGGAAGTGGCCATGAGAAAATACTACACAGGCATACAGTACGGATGACGTCTGCCCAGGTGGGCCTGGAAGGGGCAGCCCTGAGCCAGAGAACCTAGAGCACCAGGGACAGGAGAGTGGAGGACTGGCCCTGGCTGGGGGCTGCACTTCCAGGCCAGCGTGAGGCCCAGTGCAACCTGAGGCCAAAGCTGAGCAGCCTCGAGAACAACAGTGGAGAAGAGGTCACGCTCACCAGAAGGCCTGACATGTGGGACTCCTGACAGCTGGCCCTGACAATGTCCTTCAAACACAATCCAGGCGGGCTCCATTAGTCTGCAGTCCAGAGGTACAGAAATCCAGTCCCAGTGGATGACTGCCCAGAACCCCACAGGCTGATGACTCCTCCCCATGGAAGTCCTGGGCTTTCAAAGCTATGACCTGGTTCCCATAAGTGCCTGATTCTGAATTCCCAAATTCTCTGGGGAAGCAATTCCTAGCTGCTAGCTCAGCCATCCAAAGCTCTAGGTTAAGCCACAGCTGCCCTCCTGGCCCTGGGGCATTCAGGGTAAGGAGAAGATCTTGAGGCATGGCAGGTGCCCAGGCCTGGCCACTCTCAGAGGGCCCTTCTGTGCTGCTGCTTAGATGTGTGGAAAGTGATGAGCTCCAAGAAGTAGGAGCCCAGCATCTGATGGTTGTTCTTTGGGCCTAAATACAGATGAACAGGGGTAGTGTGGCCTCCTGGTACCCAGCCAACAGAACCTCTTTGTGTGCAAAATAACAAGGAACTATTTCCTCATTGTCCAGGTTTATTGTCATGAGGTGGGGGAGACAGAATGTCATTTTAATTAATCAGAGGACAGGAGCCAAGAATTTGCCAGAGTACCAGCTCTGTGGGCTTGGAGGCTATGACTCTGTTAAAGCATCATTTAGACTTCAAGGAATATAAATTAGCACAGAGGTACAGGTCTCCACCTCCAGCTCCACCTGGCCAGTGTACAGAGGATGTGTAATTTAGAGTCACTTCTGTGCTCCTAGGGATCTGGGGTCCTATGATATCCCAAAGGCCATAGGTGAGCCACAGCCAAGTGGCCTGATGATCCCCAGGGAACAACTTTGGGATACAAGGCTCTGCTTAATGACAGAAACCCCTGAAGTCAAACATGGGCCATATGTCTGTGTGAATATTCTATCTGCATGCCCATGGGTCTCTGTTCATGTCTACAAGAACCAAAGGCTGTGGTCACCAAGCAAGCCAGGCTGAGCTTTGGGATAGATGTTGGCCAGTGGGAAGGGCTGTCCTCTCCTTACTAGATCCCTGCCCTGCAAATAAGGGTTATCCTTGCCACGCTGTAAACCTCAGGCCTTAGCCTCTAACAAGGCTGCCACAACATAGCTAAGATGATGCACTTGGCAGATAGCTCATGCCCTCAGCTTCACAAGGAGTCAGTCTGGGTCAGTGTCCCTGCCCCAGACCTCAGTCCTATATGGTTCCCTCCTCCTCACGCAGCCCTGGGCTTCCTTTCCCTCAGCTCACAGCCATCACCTTCTTCCTCACATGTTTCCCACCAGTTTCTGCCACTTTCATTCTGTGCTGACTTCTCTCCTGGCCTCACCTGAAAACCCTTTCCTTGGCAGGACATCATTCCTTAGCAGCCCTCTCAAGGGAAGCTGCCTATTCTTCCCAGCCTGATTCAGGAGGCCACCCTTGCCTCTCTCTCAGAGACGCTATCTCCATTGGTGAAGCTCCTGCTTCTAGAAAGAGCCAGCCTTCTAGCTAACCATTCCCCTTCATGTCTTGGAATCTCTGCCTGCAGGATCCACAACATGCTGCTGTCATCCTCGAGGCCTTCAGTATCCCTATGGAATATCAACCATCCCCCAGGCCTCTTTGTCCCTCAACTCCTTCATCTCCAGTGACCTTTGCACCAATTTAGGCCTCCACTATCTTGGTGTCTGTCCAACAACTGCACTAAGCAGACTACATTTCCAATCGCCTGATTGTGCCCTCAATCTGAGGTATCTATCACCCAGTATCTGCCTCCCAAGGACCTCCAGTCTTTTTTCCTGTCCACGTGGACTCCAATGCCTGGCACCTCTGACACATCCCTCCCCTGCTTCTAGGACACTTTATAGGGTCCATCTCTGGCCTACAAACAATGGGAGCCACTCTCAGCTTTGAAAGGAAGGCTGCCATGATTTGATGTACCCTTTAGAGATTCTCCCCAGCTGCAGGGGCATTTCTTTTTTTTTTTTTTAATTTATTTTTTATTGGTGTTCAATTTACTAACATACAGAATAACCCCCAGTGCCCGTCACCCATTCACTCCCACCCCCCGCCCTCCTCCCCTTCTACCACCCCTAGTTCGTTTCCCAGAGTTAGCAGTCTTTACGTTCCGTCTCCCTTTCTGATATTTCCCACACATTTCTTCTCCCTTCCCTTATATTCCCTTTCACTATTATTTATATTCTGCAGGGGCATTTCTGCCCCAGGGCTCTCGCAGGAGTATGGGAAGCCAGTGCAGGAATCCTGATGAAGGCGGGTGAGAATGGTGAAAAGATGATGGGCAGGGTGGGGTGGGAGGAGGTGATAAGATGTGGACAGGTCACTAACCACGTAGGAGGCCGTGCAACAGGACTTTGAGACAGAGGCCTCAATGCTGACACTCAAATTTATGACCTGGCAGTTGAATGGGGGTGGGGCACAGCCTTCACAAAAAGATATAATACAGAAGGAGGGGCTGGAGTCTGGGGATATGACTTCGGGAGAGCGATGACTTCCAGCTTAGACAGGATGGGTTTGAGGAGCATGTGAGTTGTCCAGGAAGCTGTGAGTCTGAAGGTCAGAGAGAGCCATGGGCAGGTGAAGATCCCTGAAATGTGGAAAAGATCACCCAAAGAGGATATGCAGAGTTAGGGGAGCGGCGAAAAGAACTTAGGGTATAGTCCTGAGAAAACCGCACATAAAGACCAGGCAAAGCAAGCAGGCACCCAAGAAGTGCTCATGAGGCTGGAGGAACAGCAAAAAGAGGCAGTGAGAGGACAATGGAACTGGCCAGTGGACTTGGCAACAAAGAGATTGCTGACAACCTCAGAGAGGCTAGTTCCTTTGGAGGGAAGAAGCCAGGGCATAAATGACCAGTGAGGAAGCAGGGACTAGGAGTTACAGACACATCTTCCCAGGATGCAAGGGAAGGAGAGGAGAGGAGGGCTGGCCTGAGTTTGGGAGAGGACACACAGCCATGGCACTACATGAGAGCATAAAATGAGTGAATGGGGATCTGTGGTAGGGGAAGCTCTTTAACATTCTCCTCATCTTGTCCGCCAGGCCTGGGACTGCTAAGTGTAGGGCCCAGGTCCTAGACAGAAGCCCAGGCCTGGCTGGGGGCAATCTCTCAGCAGAATAGGCTGACACACACCCTAGCTGGTCCAATGAGTCCAAAGCAGCCCCTTTCGGGAGAAGCGTGGACACAGGGCACAGTGCCAGGGAAACATACTGTCCCCGAGGTGAATGCTCAATGGCAGGTTGGGTCAGTGATGAAGTTTTTTCTGATACCTTCTGAGCAAAGAAAAACTAGTCACCTCACGACCTCTCAGCGGGAGCACCATCTCTAGAGCTGCCTGAACAAAGTAATGAGATTGTTCTCATCCAGAGAAGCAGCAGATTTTTAGCTGTATGGGGAAAGCATACAACTGAAAGTGTGTGACCAGTGCCACCAAAAAGCAAGAGACCCCTGGGAACATAGTTTAAAGGCCTTGCACCATGTAGCATGGGAGAGAGGAAAAGTTTGTGTGGCCACTGGAGCCAGCCACACCTCTCAAATCTCAGCTGTGTCATCTAACTGCTGAGGGACTGTGAGTCTCAATTTCTCCATCTGTAAAACAGAGATGATGACACTTTTCCTCATTAAGATTAGGTGAGATACCATTGGTAAAGATCAACCTGCCATACAGTAGGATTCAGTAACTGGATGATGGTGGTAGAATGATGACTTCATCAGGGGCTAGTGGGCAGACATGGCACCCCTAGGTCACTCACCCGGATGCCACGGCTATAGGTGATAAGTTTGAGGATGCGCAGGGATTGCATGCCATCAGCAATGTTGAGGTAGGGGTAGTGCTTGC
Source organism: Canis lupus baileyi (assembly GCF_048164855.1). Lineage (NCBI taxonomy): Eukaryota > Metazoa > Chordata > Mammalia > Carnivora > Canidae > Canis > Canis lupus. The sequence goes on along the minus strand of NC_132847.1, from coordinate 24,272,413 downwards.
CCTTGAATCTTCGGAGACCATAGGGGATGAAGATTGTGATGATGATGATTACATCCAGCAGGTTGTAGCCATCTTTCCAGTAGTTGATGGGGTCCACGTAGAGCTTCATGCAGAACTCGGAGCTATAGATGGACACAAAGACCAGCTCTGAGACCTGCAGGGATGTCAAGGGTTAGATGGTCAGGCCAAGCTGCAGCACCCCATAGTTCTGTCCTCTCCCTACCTGGGGCACCCAATTGGCTGTGTGCATCTTGGGGAGAGTGTACTCCTAGGTCCCCTGTGTGTGAGGGAAACCCAGGCAGAGCCCCAGGCACACAGTGGAGACATAGTATTGTGCCTGATTCTCTTCCCCTTCTGCGTCTCCCCTCCCTGCAGCCCTCAGCCCTGGGGGTCACAGCCAGGTCACACCCAGGTTGCTCAAGAACGACGGACTGACCAGAAAACAGAATGACCATCTAGACCCCAGTATAAGGCAACTCAACATATCAGGTGACCTGAATGTAAGCTTTCCCAAAGAGAAGATCCCAAGAGTTTTCTGGCCCACCTGAATATTCAGGAATAGAGATGAAATACTCAAATATCTACTAATATATACTAGTAATGTTCATCACAATACTGAAAATCAGTTAACTACTTCTGACGAACATTCTGCTTTTTTCCCACTTTTACACTTGATGAAATAATCTAATCTTATTCAAATTTTCATGCATCTATAACTTCAGGTGAGCAAAGATTGGTTCAAAGAACAGAGAAGTTAGCATACTAGAAGAGAAAGGGGAGAGCAGAGCAGGAAATGCCGTTGGAGGGGCAGGCCACATAGGGAAGCCCTTATAGGCCTGGTGAGAGCTTTGAAGTTTAACACCCACCTTGGAGGATTCTGAGCAAGGGAGTGATAGGAACTGATTGGCATGCTTAAGAGACCTCCGTGGAAAAGAGACTAGTGGGAAGACTGGCAAGACTGACGACTAGTGGGGTGGGGGGACTTACGGAGGAAGAGGCAGGTGGCAGGCAAATGATTAGACTGGGGGATGGTTGGCATCGAAAGGAAGAGGAGAGAGTGTGTGTTTTGGAGGCTACCATGTCAGGACCTGGCTGCCGGAGTTGGGGTGTTCAGGAAAGGCAAGAGGCCAAGGAAGACTTTAGTGCTTCAGACAGAAGGGTCAGCGGTGATGCTTTCTCGGAGATGAATTTGGGGTGGGCTGAAGTGGGCTAGAGAGAGATTCTGGAGGGAAACAGAAAAGTTTGTGAGGTATGTCACCTTTTCAATACATGTCAGACACTACCACTGGAAAATGTAACTCAAGCCATAGCTACCCACTTAGATAACATGAAGGCAGCTGGTGTTTTTTTTTTTTTTTTAATTTTTATTTACTTATGATAGTCACACACACAGAGAGAGAGGCAGAGACACAGGCAGAGGGAGAAGCAGGCTCCATGCACGGGGAGCCCGACGTGGGATTCGATCCCGGGTCTCCAGGATCGCGCCCTGGGCCAAAGGCAGGCACCAAACCGCTGCGCCACCCAGGGATCCCCAGCTGGTGTTTTTATTTGTCCTGCATACTTGTGTCTGTGGCCCTCTACTTGGCAACCATTTACATACCTTTCTATTTTTTAATGACTATGTAATATTTAAGATACACAAAAAGGTATAAAGAATAATATAATGAACCATATACTACCACCCAGCTTTAAGAAATAAAATATTATTACCATTGTAGGTAGTCTCCACTGACCAAGTCCCTTCCCTCTCACAAAAGTAACCCTACTGTAAGTCGGCAGCAGGTCATGCTCATGTATTTTATACTCTTACCACAAAGGTACCCCAAAAGTACATGGCATTTTTTTTGCATTTTTTATACATTATGGAAACAGCATAGACCCTGAAGTATTCTTTGGCAATTTGTGTTTTGTTTTGTTTTGTTTTGTTTTTCATTTAAAATTACATTCAGGCGCCTGGGTGGCTCAGTCAGTTAAGCATCCAACTCTTGATTTCAGCTCATGTTCTCAGGGTCATGAGATTGAGCCCCATGCCCATTGGGTTCTGTGCTTGGCGGGGAGTCTGCCGGAGGGTCTCCCTCTCCTTCTGTCCCTCCTCCCACCAGCATGCACATGCACACATGTGTGCTCTGTCTCTCCAAAATGGATAAATCTTTTTTAAAATAAATAAAACTACGAGATTCATCTATGTTGGTATGTGTAAATGTAGTTTATAGTTCTACTACTATGTAGCAACACCACTCATGAAAATACTGTAATTTATTTAACCCGTTACCCACTGGGTGATATTTGGCTTGTTGGTAATTTTTACTATTGCAAACAACCTAAGAGTACAAAAAGTGAGTAAATTCTTGTATGTTTTATCATATCTGTGTATAAAGCTTCTCTCAGTTATATACCTCAGGGTAGAATTAGCAAGTTGTAGGATATGAGTAACTGCAACTTCACTGGATAGTGAGATGTATTTTCTGAAGCTATTGTACCAATTTATTTTTTTTAATTTTTATTTATTTATGATAGTCAGAGAGAGAGAGAGAGGCGCAGAGACACAGGCAGAGGGAGAAGCAGGCTCCATGCACCGGGAGCCCGACGTGGGATTCGATCCCGGGTCTCCAGGATCACGCCCCGGGCCAAAGACAGGCGCCAAACCGCTGCGCCACCCAGGGATCCCTATTGTACCAATTTAATACCAGCAATGTTCCCACTGTCTTCCCTGCTAACCAACGCTTCCCAGGGCTGAGCTTCTTCATTTTTGTCAGACTGATGAATATTTGTCATTTCTCTAATTAATGACGTTGGATGTCTCTTTATATGTTTAAATTGTAAACCACTTGTTTCTTATCTTTTGCCAAATTGCCTGCTGGACTGTTTTCGGTTTTTTCTTATTGGCCTACCAAATGATCACTTTTTCAGATATTCTGAATCCTGATTCTTTACCCGTCATATGTACTGAAAATATCTTCTCCTACACTGACTTATGTTTTCACCTTTTCAATGATCTTTTGATAAACAAAAATTTAAAATCTTAATGGAATCAAAAGAACCAAACTGTTTTTTCATGACATATATTTTGTATTATATACTATATATATATTATAATACAAGCTTTAAAAAAGCTTCCTGGGGCACCTGGGGGCTCAGTGATTGAGCGGCTGCCTTTGGCTCAGGGTGTGATTCCAGGGTCCTGGGATTGAGTCCCACATCAGGGGACTCAGCAAGAAGCCTGCTTCTTCCTCTTCCTCTTCCTCTTCCTCTTCCTCTTCTTCTTTCTCTGCCTCTCTCTCTGTCTCTCATGAATAAAAATAATTTTAAAAAATCTGTAAGAAAAAAAAAAAGGAAAACTTCCCCTCCTGAGATTATTATAAATATTCTATTCTAAACATTCTGAAGTGTCACTTTTCACATTGGGTCTTTAACCCTGTTGTGTACGCTGTGAGGCAGAGATCCAGTTACATGCTTTCCCCACACACACACCCTATGGTCCTAGTACTGTTTCTAGCAGTAGGTACTCTTTTGCCCCTCACCTACAGCGCCCCCTGACAGGTACCAGGTCTCTGTATGGGCCAGGATCTATTTCCCAGCACTCTTACCTATTGCACTGGCTTCTTTGTCTACTACGTCATCACTCTTGCCTTCATTACTAAAGCTCTACACAAAATTTTGTCTGGTTAAGTCTACCCTTTTCTCCCCCTTTTAACTTTCAAAGTCATCTTATTTGCTTTTTCTCTTTAATTCTTTTTTTTAAAGATAGATTTATTTATTTACTTACTTACTTACTTACTTATTTATTTATTTATTTATTTATTTATTTATTTATTTATTTATTTATGATAGAGAGAGAGAGACAGAGGCAGAGACACAGGAGGAGGGAGAAGCAGGCTCCATGCCGGGAGCCTGACGCGGGACTCAATCCCAGGACTCCAGGATCGCGCCCTGGGCCAAAGGCAGGCGCTAAACCACTGAGCCACCCAGGGATCCCCCCGCTGCTTTGTTTTTTTCCCCCGCCTTTTTTAAAGATTTATTTATTTATTTATTTATTTATTTATTTATTTATTATAGACACAGACAGAGAGATTCTCTTTGTTTCTCTAAATTTTAGCATCAGCTTTTGGCAACCCATGAAAAACACACTGCCTTTATTTCTTATTGGAATTGCACTGATTTTACAGATTAATTTGGGGAGATTGCATCTCTAAGAAATTGAGCTTTTCTATCCATGGTCTGATAGATCTTTACATTTCTTTGTCTTCTTTAATGACCTTTATATATTTGAATATTGTTTTCTCCTTAAGGATCACATAAATCTAGGGGCACCTGAGTAGCTCAGCCAGTTCCTGAGCCACTCAGGTGCTCGGGTCATGATCTCAGGGTTCTGGGATAGAGCTCCAGGCTGGCCTCCCTGCTCAGTGGGGAGCCTGCTTCTCCCTCTGCTCTTCCCCCACTACTCATGCTCCTGCTCACTCTCTCTCAAATAAATAAAATCTTTTTTAAAAAATCACAAATCTTTTATTAGATCTATTAGATTTTATTACATCTTTTGTCTAAATACTTTGCATATCTTGCTATTTGAAGTGCTGTTTTACAGTTAATATACTAAATGTAATTAATTTTATTTATTAATCATATATCCAGCAAACTTATTGGACTTAGTATTAACTTTACTAACAATTTTTTTCAGATTCTTTTGAGAGTTCTATGCAAAAATGACAGTATTTTTCTAATCCTTAAAAGAGAATACTGCTAAAGTTTCACCACTGAGTGTGAATTTTGATCCAAGTTTTACAAAGTACCCTTAATTGGGTTAAAAATAAGCCCTTTCTATTCCTAGTTTGCTAAGTTTTTATCTTAAAGGATATTCATGATAAACTTTTTTCTTCATCTTTTGAAATTATCTTTTTTTCTCCTCTAATATTTTAAGCTGGTTAATAAAATATGTAGATTTTTCTAATACTTGCATTCCTGAAAAAAACAAACCTGGCAATAACATATACTCTTTTTCATTCATTTTCTAATTCAGTTTCCTAATGTTCTGTTTGGGATTTTGTATTTTTTTAAATTTTTTTTAAGATTTTCTTTATTTAATCATGAGAGACTGAGAGAGAGAGAGAGAAAGAGAGAGAGAGAGAGAGGGTCAGAGACACAGGCAGAGGGAGAAGCAGGCTCCATGTAGGGATCCTGATGTGGGACTTGATCCTGGGACTCCAGGATCACAGCCTGAGCCGAAGGCAGGTACCAAACAGCTGAGCCACCCACAGATCCCCATGGGATTTTTGTGTTAATGTTCATGTAATTGGGTGTGATTTTCTTTCTCATACTGTCCTTGTCTAGTTTTGGCATGAAGATTATGTCAGCCTTACAAGATGAACTATATGTGGGCAGGGCAGGTATACTCATTTATCTGATCACTTGCAAGCATTTTATGTTTGAAATTATATCTTCCACGAATGTAAAACCATCTAGTACAGGTTAGTTTGTAGGTTTTGGGGATAAAGTTTTAGCAACTAATTCAACACTTTATACCCATTAAAAGAAATATAAGGACATATAAAAATTAGCTCAGTTTTTTGCTTTTTTGTTGAAAGTCAGTTTTGTCAATTTTTTTCTAGAAAATTATCTTATCTCAGCTAGGTTTTCAAATTTATTGACAAAATTATTAGATTTCTGACATCTACTGTATCTGTTATTTTAATTTTAAAATGCTAACATACATACATACATACATACATACATAAGCAAGCAAGCAAGCAAACAAGCTAGCTAACATGAGGGTACATGGGTGGCTCAGTGGTTGAGCGCCTGCCTTTGGCTCAGATCATGATCCCAGGGTCCTGGAATCAAGCCCTGCATCAGACTCTCCGCAGGAAGCCTGCTTCTCCCTCTGCCTGTCTCTGTGTCTCTCATGAATAAATAAAATATTTTTGAAATAAAATAAATACTTACATGAAGATATGCTGAGTGAAATAAGTCGATCAGAGAAAGACAATTATATGGTTTCACTCATGTGTGGAATATAAGAAATAGTGAAAGGGCTTTTAAGGGAAAGGAGGGGAATTGAGTGGGAAAAATTAGAGAGGAAGACAAATTATGAGACTCCTAACTCTGGGAAACAAATAAGGATTACAGAAGGGGAGGAGGAAAGGGGGCGTGGGGAAACTGGGTGACGAGCACTAAGGAGGGCACGTGATGGGATGAGCACTGGGGGTTATACTATTTGTTGGCAAACTGAACTTAAATAATTTTTTAAATAAATAAATAAATAAATAAATAAATAAAAATAAAAATAAAAAATAAAACGCAAGCCTAGTGGCGACTGCATGGCTCAGTTGATCAGCCATCTGCCTTCAGGTCAGGTCATGATCCTCGGGGTCCTGGGATCAAGCCCCACATCAGGTTCCCTGCTCAGCAGAGACTGTGCTTCTCCCTCTCCCTCTGACCCTCCCCTCTGCTTATACTCTTGCTCTCTCTCAAACGAATAAAAAATCTAAAAAAAAAAAATCCTAACATGATTCAGGGCTGTCATTTGTCTTGATTGTCTCATGAAGAAAGCTATTTTATCATCGTTTTCTAAGATCGAACTTTGGCTTTATTAATACTATTGAATCTTTGCTTTCCTTAAAAAAAGATTTATTACTTATTCACGAGACGCAGAGAGATAGAGAGGCAGAGACAGGTAGAGGGAGAAGCAGGCTGCATGCGGGCGGAGCCTGATGTGAGACTCACTCCCGGGTCTCCAGGATCACACACGCCCTGGGCTGAAGGCGGCACTAAACCGCTGAGCCACCCGGGCTGCCCCTTTGCTTTCTATTTCATTAATTTTTGCTCTTATCTTTATTATTTCCTTTTTTCTACTTTCCTTCTTTTCTTCTATTTTTCCTTCCTTTTTCCTTCTTTTTGATTTTATTCGGTTGCTCTTTTCCAAAAGGTCAGCTCATTAATTTTTTAAATTGAGGTATAATTCTTGTACCATAAAATTCATCATTTTAAAAAGTAAAATTCGTAAGGGGGGTTTAACTTTTGAGTATTCATAACCTTTGTTTTTGATTAGGGTAAAAAAATATATATATATAACATGATAAGTACACATTTACCCATTTGTAGGTGTACAATCAGTTCAGTGGAAGTAGTGCATTCACAATATGGTACAACCATCACTACCATCCATTTCCAGAACTATTTCATTTTCTCAAGCAGAAGCTCTCTACCCAATAAGCAGTACCTTCACATTCCCCTCTTCCCCAGCCCCCAGATAACTCCATTCTTTATGTCTGTGTTAATTTTCCTGTTTTAGGTACTTTAATACTTTCACTTATAGTGAAACCACACAATATTTGCCATTTTATACCTGGTTTATTTCACTTGGCATAATGTGTTCGAGGTTCATCCACATTGTAGCATGCATGTATCACAATTTCATTCTTTATAAAAGCTGAATAATATTCCATTTTACATATAGACCACATTTTCTTTATCTATTCATTTGTCAATCATGTGTCATGTGGCAATTCATGTGTCCACATGACTTGCTTCCACCTTTTGGCTACTGTGAACAATGGTGCTATAAACACTGGTGTACAAGTATCTGAGTTTGTTTCCAATTCTTTTGAATATACACTTAGAAGTGGAATTGCTGGATCATACGGCAATTCTATGTTTAACTTTTTGAGAAGATGTTCTCTAGAGCTTTTACATGATTTAACATTCCCACCAGCAATGCACAAATGTCCTAATTTCTTCTTGTCTACATCACTAACACTTGTTCTTTTCCATTTTGCAGTTTTTGTTTTCATAATAGTTGTAATAATTAGGGTGTGAAGTTGTATTTAATTGTGGTTTTGATTTGCATCTCCCATTCTAAAGGGATGACTAGTGATTCTGAACATCTTTTAATGTGCTTATTGGTCATTTACTATCTTCTTTGAAGAAATGACTATTCAAGTCCTTTGGGCATTTTTTAAAATTTAAATTGAATTTACCAACATATAGCATAACACTCAGTGCTCATCTCCTTTGGGCATTTTGTAATTGGGTTGCTCATATGTTGTTATTGTTATTACTGTCAAGTTGTGGGAGTTATTTATATAGTCTGCATGTTAACCCTTTATCAGATTCAGGATATGCAAATACTTTCTCCCTTTCTGTGGCTTATCTTCTCACTCTCTTGATAGTGCTCTTAGACTCACAAATGTTTTTATTTAATGAAGTCTAATTTATCTACTTTTCCTTTTGTGGCCTATGCTTTTGGTATCATCTCTAAGAATCTATTGTCAGATTCAAGGCCATAAACATTTACCTCTATGTTTTCTTCTAAGAATTCTAGCTTTTATACAGTTAATTTTTTAATACGGTGTGAGGTAGGGGTCCGACTTTATTCTTTGAATGTGGATAGCAGGCTGTCCTAGAACCTGACGAAGAGACTATTTTTTTTAAAGATTTTATTTATTTATTCATGAGAGACACACACAGAGAGAAAGAGAGACAGGGAGGGAGAGACACAGGCAGAGGAAGAAGCAGGCTCCATGCCGGGAGCTCGATGTGGGACTCAATCCAGGGTCTCCAGGATCAGGCCTTGGACTGAAGGCGGCACTAAATCGCTTGAGCCACCTGGGCTGCCCAAAGGTTCTTGCCCCAACTAAACAGTCTTGGCGTTCTTGTCGAAAATCAATTAGCCTACTTAATTTGGTTTTATCTCCAGAATTTCAATTGTATTCCATAGGTCTATGTTTATCCTTATGCCAATACCACACTGTTTTTTATTATATCTCTGTAGTCTAAAGTTTTGAAGTCAGAAAGTACAAGTCCTCCAACTCCGTACTTCGTATTCAGTAATATTGTTTTGGCTCTTCAGGGCTCTTTGCACATCCATATGAATGTGGGTATTCCTTTGTTAGGAGGTTTTTGATTAGTAATGTAGCCTCTTTACTTAATATAAGTCTGATCCAACATGTCAGTCTTCTATTTTTCTCTTGAGTCAGTTTTGCGGTTAGTATGTTTCTTGTAATTTGTCCATTTCATCTAGGTTGTCTAATTTGTTGGCATCCAATTGTTTATTCTTCTCTAACCCTTTTTTCCTATAAGGTCAGTAGTAAAGTCCCAACTTTCATTTCTATTATTAGTAATTAGAGTCTTCCCTTTTCTTTAGCCAATTTAGCTAATACTGTCAAATTTGTCAATCTTTAAGAAAAAAAAAAGGAAATTTTGGTTTTATCTCTTCTCTATATGTTTATCTCACTCTAAAATTTTTTATTTCCTTCTTTCTGCTAGCTTTCAGTTTGGTTTGCCCTTCTTTTTCTAGTTCCTTAAGGTATAAAGTTAGGTTACTAAGGTACAATCTGGGATCCCTGGGTGGCGCAGCGGTTTAGTGGCTGCCTTTGGCCCAGGGCGCGATCCTGGAGACCCGGGATTGAATCCCACCTCAGGCTCCCTGTGCATGGAGCCTGCTTCTCCCTCTGCCTGTGTCTCTGCCTCTCTCTCTCTCTGTGACTATCATAAATAAATAATAATTTTTCTTTCCTAATGCAGGCATCTACAGGTATGTATTTCCCTCTGAGCACTGCTTTTGCTGCATAAGTTTGTTTTTTTTAATTGAAGTATATTGAAATACAATTTTATATTAGTTTCAGGTGTACAACAGTGATTTGACACATACATTATGCAATGCTCACCATAGTAAGGGTAGGTATATGTGTCATCAAAGTTATTACAATATTATTGACTATAATCCTTATGTGTTATGCTGTGTGCTCATTTTCATTTACCTTACTTTCTAACCTCCCTTGTGATTTTTTTCTTTGACCTACTGGTTATTTAAGTTTATTTCCATATATTTGAACATTCTTCCAGTTTTCCTGCTATTACTGATTTCCAGTTTCATTCCATTTTTTTTAAACATTTTTTTTAATTTTTATTTATTTATGATAGGCACACAGTGAGAGAGAGAGAGAGGCAGAGACACAGGCAGAGGGAGAAGCAGGCTCCATGCACCGGGAGCCTGACGTGGGATTCGATCCCGGGTCTCCAGGATCGCGCCCCGGGCCAAAGGCAGGCGCTAAACCGCTGCGCCACCCAGGGATCCCTCATTCCATTTTTGTCAGAAAAAATACTTTGTATGATTTCATATTTTTAAATTTATTACACCTTGTCTATGGCCTAACATATGGTCTATCCTGGAGAACGCTCCATCTGCATTTGAGAAAAATCATTGTATTTTCTTAGTGAATTGACCCTTTTGTCAAAATACAATATCCTTGTCTCTTGTAACAATTTTTCCCTTAATGTCTATTTTGGCTGATATTTTAAACCCATCTGAGCTCTCTTTTCATTTCTACTTGCATGGAATAATTTTCTCCATTCTATTTTTTAAGATTTTATTTATTTATGAGAAACACAGAAAGAGACAGACAGACAGACAGACAGACAGACAGACACAGGCAAAGGGAGAAGCAGGCTCCATACAGGGAGCCTGACATGGGACTTGATCCCAGGTCTCCAGGATCATGCCCCGGGCTGAAGACAGCACCAAGCCGCTAAGCCACCGGGACTCCCCTAAAATAATTACTGATAAAGAAGAAATACCTCTGGCATTTTATAATTTTTTATATGTGTCACATCTCTTTTGTACCTCAATTTCTCTATTACGACTCATTTTCATGCTTGATTCTTTTGTAGTGTACCACTTGGATTCCTTTCTCTTTTCTTCTTCTATATATTTTTTAGTTCTTTTCTTGGTGGTTACTTTCATGATTACATTTAAGCTCTTAAACTTCTAACAATCCATTTTTAATACAACCTTAGCTTCAATAGTATATAACAATTATTTCCTTAGAATTTCATCTCCCCCTTTCACGTTTTGTTGTCACAAAACACATCTTTATACATTATGCACCCATTAACTATAATTATTGTTTTATGCATTTTTATTTTAAACCATATATACACATAGTGTGTGTATGCACACACATACACATACACACACACATATATAGTTACAAATTAAAAATATAATACTGACCTTTTATATTTACCTATGTAATTACTTCTATAAGTGGCTTCAAGTTACTGTCTAGTTTCTTTTCTTTTTTAACCTTCTTTTTGAAGATTTTATTTATTTATTCATGAGAGACAGAGAGAAAGGCATAGGGAGAGGGAGGCAGAGGGAGAAGCAGGCTCCCTGTGGGAAGCTCAATGTGGGACTCAATCCCAGGACCCTGGGATCACAACCTGAGCCAAAGGCAGACACTCATCCACTGAGCCACCCGGGCAACCCAGTTACTGTCTAACTTCATTTCCACCTAAAAGACTACCTTTAGCATTTTGTGTAGAGCTTCTACCAGCAAACTCTCTCAGCTTTTGCATATCTGGAAATGTCTTATTTTCTCTCTCTCTCTCTCTCTCTCTTAAGTAGGCTTCATGCTGGATGTGAAGCCCAATGCAGGGCTTGAACTCATGACCCTAAGATCAAGATCTGAGCTGAAATCAAAAGTCAGATGCTAACTGAGCCACCCAGGTACCCCTCTCCTTCATTTTTTGAAAGACAGTTTTGCTGGATATAGAATTCTTGGTCAACAATATTTTTCTCCCAGTGCTTGAAATATGTTCTGTCACTTTTTTCTGTCCTCCACAGTTTCTGAGAAACCAGCTGCTAATCTTATAGATAATACCTTATATGTGACAAATTGCTTCTCTCTTGAGAGTTCAAGATCCTAAGATTCTCTTTGTCTTTGGTTTTTGACAGCTCAATTATGTGTCTCAGTGTGGATCTCTTTATGTTTGTCCTTGGAGTTTACAGATTCTTGGATGCATATATCCTTTACCAAATTTGGGAAATTTCTAGCTACCATTTTTGTTAAATATTCTTTCTGCCTCTTTCCCTCTCTCACCTCTCTTTCTGGAACTTCCAATATGTATATGTTGATATGCTTGATTGTGTCCCACAGGTCTCTTAAACTCTGTTCATTTATCTTTCTTTTTTTTGTACTTTTTTTGTTGTAGTTCATTTATCTTCATTCTTTATTCTTTCTGTTCCTCAGACTAAGCTCAATAGATTTGTCTTCAAGTTCACTGATTATTTCTTCTACCTACTCAAGTCTGCTCTTGAACTCTCCAGTGAATTTTTCTGTTATTGTACTTTTCAGCTCCAGAATTTGTTTGGTTCTGTTTGGTTCTAATTTCTATCTCTTTATTGACATTCTCTTTCTTGAGACACTTTTTCTGGTTACCTTTAGCTCTTTGCCCAAGGTTTCTTTTAGCTCCCAGAGCATATTTTACACAGTGGACTTATTAAAGTCTTTGTCTAGCAATTCCAATGTCTATGCTTTCTCAGGGACAGTTTCTATTCATTTCTCCTGTATAAAAGCCATACCTATTTGTTTATTTGCACACTTAATTTTTTTGAACTAGACATTTTAAATATAAGGTAGTAACTAAGATTTTAATTATTAGAGAGAGAGAGAGAGAGAGAGAGAATGAGCAGAAGCAGAGGGAAAGAGAGAAGCAGACTCCTTGCTTAACAGAGATCTCCATCCCAGAATCCTAAGGTCATGAACGGAGCCAGAGGCAGATGCCCAACTGACTGAGCCACCCAGGTGTCCCTACAATGTAGTAACTCTAAAAATCATATTCTTCCCTTTCCTCAGAGTCTGTTACTTTTTCTGAGTAGTAGTTGTTTTTGTAAAATTGTATTCTTTGCAGGGTGCCTGGCTGGCTCAGCCAGTAGAGAATATGACTTGATCTCAGGGTTGTGAATTCAAAGCCCCACATTAAGTACAGAGATTACTTAAAGATAAAATATTTTAAAAACTGTATTTTGTCATATGTGGTATTTGAAGTCTCTTCCTTTAGCTAGTGTTTAAAGAGAGATTTTCTTAAATGCTTCAAGTGAAAAGAAGAAAAGGAGGGAGGAAAGAAGGAACAAGAGAAGGAAGGAAGGAAGGAAGGAAGGAAGGAAGGAAGGAAGGAAGGAAGGAAGGAAAGAAGGAAGGAAAGAAGGAAGGAAAGAAGGAAGGGATAAAGTAGACAATACAATTCTTTAAGAACAAAGTCTGCTCTACTGCTTCTGGACCCAAGGAGACCAGAGTCCCTCACTGAGAACTCAAGCTGCCATCTTTAGGACTATCACCATGCTGAAAAAGGGAGTGGGTCAGGGACATATAAAAATGTTGCAAAGTTTTCTTCACTTTTAAAGGTTGACTCTTTCTTGGGGCGCCTGGGTGATGTAGTTGGTTAAGTGTCCAACTCTTGGTTTTAGTTGAGCTCATGATCTCAGTCATGAGATCAAGCCCTGCAACAAGCCCTGGGTCATGCTCCAAGCTCAGCAGGGAGTCTGCTTAGGATTCTCTCTCCTTCTCCCTCTGCCTCTTCCCCCAGCACTCATACTTTCTCTCTAAAATAAATATTTTCTTAAAATAAAATTTAAAAGTAAATAAAAGTTGACTCTTTCTTGATTCACAGTTTACTCATTTGCTATAAAACTTTGACGATTTTTCAGAATTCTGACAGTTATTGCCTCTTTTCAGGTATTTTTTTGGGGGTAGATGGACCCCTTAGAGCTACCTACTCTACCATTTTCACCAATATCACTCCTTCATTTTTGAAGGATGGGTTTTCTGGATGTAGAATTCTTGGTTGACAGTCTTTTTATTTCAATACTTTGAAAACAACACTCCACTGCCTTCTGGCCACTGTAGTTTCTTGGGATAAATAAGCATTAATTTTATTGAGGATACTTTGTATGTGATGAATCACTTCTCCACAGGTACTCTCAAATTCCTTGACTTACAACAGTTTGTTCATGATGTGTCTAGATGAATTTCTGAATCTTAGAGTTTACTAATATTTTTGGATGTGCAGATTGTTTTTTCATCAAATTTGGGGAATTTGGGGCCATTGTTTCTTTGTATTTTTTCTGTCCTTTCCTCTCCTTCTGGGATACCATATTTGATGGTGTTCCACAGGTCTCTGCTCATTTTCATTCCTTCATTTTTTCTTTCTGTTCCTCACACTGGAGAATCTCAATTAATCAATCTTTCTGTTTTTCAATTTCTTCCTCTACTAGCTCAAATCTACTATTAAATTCCTCTAGTGAAATTTTCAATTATTGCACTTCTCAACTAAGGAATTTCTATTTGGCTCTTTTTAATAATTTCTCTATATTCTCTATTTGATGAGACATTCCTCTCATACTTTCTTTTAGTTCTTTAGATATGATTTTTCTTTAGTCCTCTGAACATATTTACAATAGCTAATTTAAAAAATCTTTGCTTAAGTAAGCCCAAGAGATGGGCTTCCTTGGAGACAGCTTCTACTGAGTGTACTTTTATTTACTTGTGTGGAGGCCATACATTCCGGTTTCTTTGCATGTTTCATGATTTTGTTGTTCTTGGAAAGTGGACATTTTAAATTATAGAAAATTGGAACCCTGGAAATTAGATGCTGCCCTCTCCTTAGAATTTTACTGTTGCCATTCCTTTTTTTTTTTAAGATTTTATTTATTTGAGAGAGAGAGAAAAAAAAAAAAAACATGAGGAAGAGTAGAGGGAAAGAGAAAAGCAGGCTCCCCACCAAGCAGGGAGCCTGATGCAGGGCTCAATCCCATGACCCAGGTCATGATCCCTGAGGTCATGACCCATGCCAAAGGCAGATGTTCAATCAACTAAGCCACCCAGGTGCCCCCCCTTTTAAAGGGACTTTCCAGAAGTACTTCTGTGAAGTCTGTATTCTTTATCATACGTGAACAAAGTCTCCATAGCTAACTTAATGGCCTGCTAATAAATGGATAGATGTTTCTATAAATGTCAGGACCCACTAAGTCTCTGAGCCTTTTCTATGAGGCTCTGAGTGTTGGGGCATATATTTAATGTTCTAGCAGTTTACATCTCTGTCTCAGCCTTCATTTTCTGCTTGCAGAGTCTCAAAATTTTCCAAAGGTGAGAGATCGGGGTCTTCTCAGAACTTTCCTGATGCCTTCATTGAGATCTTCCAAAATAGTAATAATTTCTCAGAGTTTCATAGCTAATCAAGGTTTTTCATGCATGTTATTTCCAATGACCTCACAGCCATCCTGTGTGTATTAATAACAGTGCTTTACAAATGTTGATGCTGAACAATTTCGAGATTAAGTAACTTGCCAAAAACCTCAATTCGTATAACACTGAAATCTGTCTGCATCCCTTCCACAGCACAGAACATCCCTGAGGCTTGCAAACCAGGGCCCTACAGGATGTATGTTTTGTGACCCATATGGCCTCTGTAAGGCAATCAAAGATTCAGATTCCTCAACTCAGCTTTTTCCCTGACTCCTATCAAATCCTATACCTAACATGATGTTCTACAGTCCATTACCAAACACTATAGAATACTGGTGTGGATGCACTGCCATACCAACAAGCTCACAGCAGTACCAAATGAACATTGATCCTCACATTTCAGGTGTTGATTAGGGTATTCCATCACCTCCATGATTTCTGACCCCACATTATGTTGATGCAGGCCATTTTTACCACCAAGAAAGAAATTTGTTATTTACCATAAATAAAGACAGAGTATATTTTTAACCATTTTATTTTACAATAAAACATACATATAGAACCAAATAAACAAATATATAGCTTAATAGACTGTTACAAGACCAATACCCCGGTAACTATCACCTAGGTCAAGGAAAGCAACTTTGTTCACCAGCCATCCCAAAAGTCCTTCCATGTGCCCCATTCTAATTACAACTTCCTTCCTTTCCCCCAAAGTGACCACTATCCTGATTTTCATAGTAATCACTCTCTTGCATTTCTCTATAGATAGGTACCCCTGTAGATCCCTGGAACTAATACTTTAGTCTTCTCCTTTAAAATTTTAAAAAATTTGTTAAGTCTTTTAAGTCTTCCATTCCTTTTTTCCTTTCAGTTTACTTGTTGATGAATCCAAGCAGTTTGACTGGTAGAATTTCCAGTCTGGATTTTGCTGACTACACACTCATAGTGCAGCTCAGTATGCTCCTCTGTCCTCTATTTCCCAGAAGTAGGTAGTTGGATCCAAAGGCAAGATCAGATTCATGCTTCATCTCTTTGGCAAAATTTTAGGCTCTGTTCTTTCATAGCAGGCATATGTCTGCTTGTCTCTCCTTTTATGACATATGGTAGCAGCCACTCATACTCATTGCCTAGATTCATTACTTCACCAGGGGTTGAAAATAGTGATATTTTAATTCTACCATTTTTTCATTTATTAATTGGGATACTTCTATAGAGTTTTCCTTACTGATTATATGGTCACTCAGTAATATGGTTCGTGTAAGGTCAGTAATGGTTGATTCTTTATCTTAATTTAATAGTTTTTTAAATAAAGGATTAGTTCTTTTTTTACTCTCCAAAAGCAACATTAGTTTTCTGGTTTCATTATAAACTTATGGATTGTTTGATGAGTTTCAATCCATTGTAATTATTATCCTTTTTGAAGCTCAAAGTGTCCCATCTTTTGCAAGTTGGAGTCTCTTCAAGTAGTCTCCTAAGTCCTTTTGATAGGACTCCCATAATCTTTGATAGCTTCCTTGTTATGTGTATGACAAGATATTCCTGATTCATCTGGTATATATTTTGCCTTGACTGGCAGTCAATCATTTCTCCTAGAATCCCTTAGAGAAACAGCATTTCAACATCACATTATGAGCACTAAAGATGCATAATTACTGAGTGGCAATGTTCTCGGTTTTTCATGGTTAAGGATAAAATACTTTAGTAATTTATCCTGACATTTCCAACTTAAATGTCAAAAGAAAGTTTTTAGTTATCTTTATCTGTTTGTCCTTTCTTCCATGAGTATCCTAGTTCTCAAGAGTACTGAAGATAATAGAACTAAACTGCCACATATTTACCCACCTGCTTTATTCCATATTATAGACTCAACAGTTTCAAAATGGCACTACTACTAGTGTCGCCACTAAATTGACTTCTAAAAATGGTTTAAAATTTGTTTTGCTTTAACTCTCCCCATTCTCCTCCAGTTTTGAGTCACACTATATCTTCACTGTCATGGGATAGATTCATTATATGCTTTCTTCTTGTTAACCCACAATTATGATTAGTTCTACCAATAATTGTAATTAGCATTCACCACCCATCCTAATGTTGATGTGTCTCTAGTCATCTTGGTTGGATGCAACTTATTCTTTGCCAGATTCCGAAGTAAGGGCTTAAGGGAACACTATCACCCAAGTGTTTTCATGATTATTGACAGTTTCTGTGTGTGTGTGTGTGATCTGAAAGTCAATTATAATGGATCTAGAATTCTTGGTTTACACTTTCTTCCCTTAAGTATCTTAAACACGTTACTATTTTCTTTTACCATACAGCATTATCACGGCAAAGCCTGCCAATACTTTCCCTTTCCTTATCAGCCCCTTTGCCCAGATGCTCACAATTTCCTCCATCCAATTTTTTACTAGAATGTCTTGGTGTTTGTTGTTCTAAATCCATATACTCAGGGGTGCAACACGTGCTCTTTCAATAAAGAATTTCAATTCTTTTATTTCAGGTAGCATTTCTTATAGATTTGTTTGCTCCATCCCTTAACTTTTTGTTTCAAATTCAGCGACTCTTATTATCCTTATGTTGGATCTTTTCTTCCCCCCATTTTCTTTGTCTTTTTAATCTTTTTTTCTGTTTCTTTTTTAACTTTAAAGTAATCTAAACCCAACATGGGGGATCAAACTCACAACCCCAAGATTAAGAGCTGCATGCTCCACTAACTGGGGAGCCAGCCAGGTGCCCCTTCCCTCATTTTCCATATTCATCATTTTCTCTTGAATCCTTTTTATTTCTTCATTTCTGATTGAGTTTTAAAAATCTCCCCCATTGGGGATCCCTGGGTGGCTCAGCGGTTTAGCGCCAGCCTTTGGCCCAGGGCGCAATCCTAGAGTCCCGGGATCGAGTCCCGCGTTGGGTTCCTGGCATGGAGCCTGCTTCTCCCTCTGCCTGTGTCTCTAACTCTCTCTCTCTCTCTCTCTCTCTCTCTCTCATGAATAAATAAATAAATAAATAAATAAATAAATAAATAAATCTTTTTTAAAAATCTCCATTAATCCAATACTTCTAAGCTTACCCATTATGTTTACTCACTCTTAGTTTCATCTTCATTTTTGAAGTGACTTTTATTTCTAATTCTTTCCTGAGTTTTGTTACCTCACCTCTGTTCTTTCCTATCTCATATCATTTTCTTTCCTTCTTTTTAAAAAGATTTTATTTATTTATTTGACAGAGAGAGCAAGCACAAGCAGAGGGAGAGGCCAAGGGAGAGGGAGAAACAGACTCCCCACCAAGCAGGGAGCTCAATCCCAGGACTCTGAGATCATCAACTGACCTGAAAGGCAGACACTTAACTGAGCCAACCAGGCACCCCTTGTCTCATGATCTTGAAAATTTACCTTGTTTTGAAATAACATGCTACAGTTTTTATCTGTTTTTTGGACATGTCTTTGTGGTGGGCTTCTACTATCTACATGGATATTATTCTGTACTTCATTCTCTTTTCTCGTTTCATAATTCTGTATGGGATTTTACCTCAATCTCTTTCTAGTATACTTTTTTTATATGACATTAGTTTTCCTGAACTTTTAGATGCTATGGCTCTAACTTCACATAACTCATCTGTTTTGGTGGTGTGTTTTAAGATGTGCTAGCTTGATTTTTAAGGTTTCTTTGTTCCATTCCCCTCCTCCAATTTTATCTGGGCCTTCTCTTCCTTCAGCTCTGGGTCTCTACCCTGCTCAATTTTTATTCCACTCCCACTATTTCTCCTAAGTGGGTGGAGAGCAGGGGGTGTGTCCCTGAAGGGAGCCCTAACTGGTCAGTCTTCAAAGTTCACAAGGTTTAGACTGTTCTAGGCCCTTCAGAAATTACTATGAACCTCTTGTACTAACCCAGTACTGGACTGAACAACACTCTTCCCAATATCAAATGCTGTACATCAATAGATGAATGGATAAGAAGATGAGATGTGTATACACACACACACACACACACACACACACACACACACTGGAATATTACTCAACCATCAAAAAGAATGAAAGCTTTCCATTTGCAACAATGTAGACGGAACTAGAGGGTATCATGGTAAGTGAAATAAGTCAGTGAAAGACAAATACTGTACAATTTCACTCATTTGTGGAATTTAAGAAACAAAACAGATGAACATAGGGCAAGGGAAGGACAAATAAGACAAAAACAGGGAGGGAAATAAACCATAAGAGACTCTTAATCATAGGAAACAAACTGAGGGTGGTTGGAGGGGAGATGGATTGGGGGAAAGGGTAATTGGGAGATGGACATCATTAAGGAGGGCATGATATAAGTAGCACTGAGTGTTATATGCAACTGAGGAATCACTAAATTCTACCTTAAATTAAGTAATTTAAGATTACTTAAGTTCTACATTATATACTAATAATACAGTATAGGGACACCTGGGTGGCTCAGCGGTTGAGCATCTGCCTTTGGCTCAGGGTGTGATCCTGGAGTCCCAAGATCGAGTCCCACATCGGGCTCCCTGCATGGAGCCTGCTTCTCCCTCTGCCTGTGTCTCTGCCTCTCTCTCTCTCTCTCTGTCTCTCATGAATAAGTAAACAAAATCTTTAAAAAAAAAAAACCTAATAATACAGTATATGTTAATAAAAAATGCTGTTCTCATATCAGCCCATATTTTCCAATTACTATTTTTTTTAATGTCCTCTGCTTCCTCTCAGAGACTCATACTGTGCAACTGTGGCTCAGAGTAAGGATATTTTTTTGACTAGTTTTGATTTCGATGCTGCCCATGGGTTTTTGGTTTTGCTCCCAAGTTGCTCATTTTTTTAAAAGATATATGTATATAATATCTACACTGACTGCTGAGTGTGGAGCCTGACACAGGGCTCAGTGTCACAACCCTGATATCATGACCTGAGCCAAAACCAAAAATTGGATGCTTAACCCACTGAGCCATCCAGAGACCCTCCAAGTTGCTTTTTTTTTTTTTTTTTTTTACTACACTTGATCTTAGCCAAAAGGCCGAGAAGTGATGCTTTTTTTTTTTTTAAGAGGAAATTCAGAGACTGAAAAACCATGTCATCACTGCTACTATTGCTATCATGTTCCTAGATTTTAGACTATATTTTTCAAGTCCTTGAGAATTTTTTCTATGGAAAATTTTCTTGAACGAAATGTCTTAAAATTTTTTTAATGTTTTCACCAATAAAAAGGATGAAACAGAAGAAAGTTAACCCATTTTGTCTGCTTACCTCAAAAAGTCTGAACAAGTTGTATTTTGTGTTATAATCAGTCCACAAGACTACAAAAAAGGCATTCAGTGAGACGATGCTAATCATCATTATCTTAAAGAGACGACTCATTATGACTCTCTTCACAAATGCCTGACATTGGGTATCTTTCCTCCTGTCAAAAAGTTGAATAAGAGGTGTGATTATCTTACAATAAAACTAGATCCCAAACATTACACACATTTGCAGAGACTAGGGTCTGCTTTATCCCCTCTGTCAATATAAATTTAAATATATTTTTAAATTGCAACACAATGCAGGGCACCTGGCGGGTTCAGTCAGTAGAGCAAGTGACTCTTGATCTCCGGGTCATGAGTTTGAGCCCCACACTGAGTACAGAGATTACTTAAATAAATGCATTTTTTAAATTGTAACACAATGCTAATTGAATGACCAATAAAATATGTATGATGACTCCTGAGTTGATCTGTTCCCACTTAGTTACTTAGTTCCTTTTCTTTGGACCTCTGGGGTGGTGCGGGGGAGAGGTTACCAATTCTTCTTAAGCAAAACAAAGCATTATCTTCATTTACTCATTCAACAAATTTTTACTGAGTGATTACAAATGCCAAGCAAGGCAGCAGACAGCAGGCACTGTGGATACAAGGTGAACAAAACTAAATATTGTCAGTCTAGTAGGAAAAACTGGTAATAATCAAATCATCACCCATACAAGTGCTCACAAATCAATGATTAAAAAACTGGACACCCTAAGAAAAAAATGGGCAAACACACAGTCAATTCATGAAATAAATACAAATGGTAATGAACTTCCCCCAAAATGTTTAGTAGCATTACTAACCAGGGAAATGCAAATTAGGTACAATGATTGTTTTTGCTTATGAAATTAGCAAAGACTTGGGGCTCCCTGAGTGGCTCAGCGGTTCAGCGCCACCTTCGGCCCAGGGCGTGATCCTGGAGACCCGGGATGGAGTCCCACTCTGGGCTCCCTGCATGGAGCCTTCTTCTCCCTCTGCCTGTGTCTCTGCCTGCCTCTCTCTCTCTCTCTGTCTCTCATGAATAAATAAATAAAATCTTAAAAAAAAAAAAAAGAAATTAGCAAAGACTTAAACATAATAGTATCTAATGCTGGGAGTAGTTACTGTGATGAGGCAGTCTCATAAACTGCCTGGGGGCATGTAAATTGGCCAACTCTTCTGAAAAGCCTTAGTACTGTTTGTATCCTTTGATCCAAGGAACCTATCCCAAGAGAATGCAATCTGGAATAAAGTGGCTTTGGCCAAACATGTTCATCCCACCATTATTTAAGTAGTGAGAACTTGGAAACACTTTAAAAGTCTAACAAAAAAGACTGGTTAAGTACATTATGGCATATCCATCTCATGGAATATTATATAAATACTAAAATATGCCTATGCACTTTCTATGGTTTAAAAAGACGTTTATGATCCACTGGGTGGCAACGGATAAAAACAAAACAAGATACACAATTCTCTACTCAATATTATCTCAACTGTGCAAAAACAAGTAGAAAAAACTGAGAAGGAAACACACCAAAATGTTGATAGTGCCTGCCTGTGGATGGTGAGCTTACAGGTAATACTTTTTTTTTTTTGGTTATTAATATTTACCTGTGCTTTCCAATTTTTCTCAAAATCATGTATTACTTCCCCACTATATGCAACAAATTAACACACTCTCCTAAAAGTAAATAAATACAGAATGTATATACTTTTATAATCTATAAAAACAGGATGTATAATTTTGTCTGATTTGAGGTCTAATACCTCCAAAAAAACCTTCAAATTTTCTAACCTAGTAGCTAATAAAAGGAAAGTAAGAAGGACAAAAAGATAAAAAGGACTAAACTGAGTCAAATGCAGTATATGGGTCAAATGAGAGAGTGACTGAAGCTGACTTAACTAGCCAGTCATGGTATTAAAGCCAAAGAAGCAAAATGTCTGGCTGAGCCTTCACCAACCTTACCAGTCACAGAAGGCCAGTCCTCAAGGGCACATACCTCGTTTTAGGCAGCGGAAGAGTATGTTTGTGAAGAAGCTAAGAGAACACTGGCAGCCTGCTCCCCTAAGCTGCCATCTGCACATTTCTTAAACAAACAATAGAAATAAAGAATATTTACTGAAATTTCCCGAATCTTGCACAGAACACCAGTGATGGATTATCCAACAGTGAGCTGGAAATGACTCTTGTTGTATCATTCTGGTAATGAAACTGTTGAGACATTTTCCAAATTTCTGATTTTTATTCCTTGATTATCTAACAAAAAAATCTCTGCTTAGGGATTTCCTTGGCATCCAGATTCTAAGAAGCCAGAGAGCAAAGCCCAGGAAGGGAACGCTTTGTTTATGAGGTCATTCTTGAACATTCTAGTACCTTACTAGCCTGGAGGCCCACAGAGTCAAATACTCCCTGGCTGATCTCTACCATCCACATCCTCTTAATGATGTGTTAGAGTAAATTAAGGGTCATATAAAAGGGAAGAGCAAAGTTCTCTGGGGGCTCTAAGAGCTAAGAGCATACATCCAGGGCACAGGACTGGAAACAGCAGGATGGACAGAAAAGATTTCTATGGATCTGGGGCTAGAACACAAGAAGTGGGAGGAAAGGAACAGAGGTTAGTCATGCCCAGCACTAGGTTATGGGGCGGGCGGCATGTAATGTGCACATATGACTCGCCTAGATAGAGCGTAGGAGCTCATGAGCCTGTGGGTCAGATATATTTTAAGTACAGAAGCAATAGTGTTTCTGCTCTGTTCAATTCTTGGGATCAGTATATTCTCCTTGCTTTCCTTCTTTTAATCTCCTGCAAATCTAGACAGAGCAATCTGGGTAACCCTTTGTTGTATTAAATCTTCAGTGGCTAAATTGATCATAGTCGTAAAAACATAACTTCTTGAACCATAGAACAAGCAAATGATCACCACAATATCTCTGTAGTCCCAGGCATTCTGAAACAAGTGTATATAACTATTCTTGGTAGGAAAATACTCTTGTCAACAACCAATATACTGAACTGGGAAATAACATATTTATTCAGCTCCTCCTATACCTCCTACTGCCTCCTTAGGGGGTCATATGCCCCCTAAGGCCTTCTTAGCTAATGCCCAACATCCCCACAACAGCCCTCTGAAGCAGCTGCTGGGAAAAAGCCTGACTCAGTACTCCACCTGAGTCTGTTTCCACCTGCCCCATACATCAATATGCCTATTCAAGTTGGGACACAGAGAAGGCCCTTGGTACATGTATGCTGTATGAATATACAAATGAATGACATCAGGGGTCCTTATGCTCACTCAAGCACCTGAGTGAGCATGGTGGGAGTCCATCTCCAGGAACCCCAATGGTATACTTCCATACCTTCCCTCTTTAAGCATCAAAAGCACACTTTCGGAGAGAAATTGAGAGGAGATTAAGAATATAAAGAATTCTTTCAAGATGCTTGGAGGGGTGAGAAAAGATGGCCAGCTGGAAGCGCAAAGTCCAATTGTTGTTAGTATACATCAGCACAGCTAAGCACAATTGAATGTGGTCTCTGAAGTCACTGAGGAAGATATCTAGTCTGGGAATGGAACTTCAGCTGGTGAGTAGAATCAGAAGTGAAAAGCTTCTCCAGGGCCAAGTGAAATCATCCATATTTTCTCATGAAGAGGTGGGCACAACAGATACCCTGGACAAGAAGCCAAAGGGCCATCTATCTCTTCTGTCCTTCCAGCAGCAACTCACATCGTGCCTGACTTCTGCATCACCACCCCAGCCACACACAGCTAGGGAAGTCAGCAGTCAAGCACGCAGGCATGGCAGCTTGGTGGCTCAAGTCCCGGGGCCAAGTGTCATTCCTTTACTTGTCTCAAGAACTGGCAATGAAACAAAAAGCTCACATTTTATAACCAAACCCTATTCCAGCTCTTGGTGTTTTGCAGGGAATTCCACAAAATTTAAAGTGATAGAGTTTAACCAGTGTCTTTTTGAACACTGGATGAGAAAGCATATAGACTGTTGCATAATTAAACTAGTCCTACAGGACATTAATGGGAGTCAGGTTTGTGTCCAAACACAATATACACACTGCTTCTTTCTCTAGAGCAAAAACATAAAGAACCATCCTTATTCTGTTTATCCAAAGATTTCCTAACTCCTATCGATGCCAGAAAGTAACCATTATTTTCATAACATTAACTTCAGTTTAGAAAAGGGAACTGTCAAACATCCCGCCACCTGTTTTGTTACCTGTGGAGGTCATACAAGGGGTCATAGTTCATGTCTTTGTAACTCCTCTCTACGCCAGAGATCATTTACAAAGAAAATGGAGGGAAATCGGAAGCTTACTGCATCAGAAAAAACACTGCCATCGCACAAGGATGCGGAATAGAAGGGAACCCAGGAGTCTCCAACTTTGACAAGTGTCTTCTGAGCTGAAATGTCAGTTACTTGAACAGTCTGGAGATTCGTTCTATTGCCATTTACCCTAGTGAGTACTTCCACAGCCTTTTACTATGGGATCGCTGATTCTCTAAAGTCTGTGAGTTCCAAAAGATGCAACAACCCTTAACAAGGACCTTACATCAAACCTTCTTGGAGCTGCTAATTAGTAGATGCACTCTCGGGTCTTCACCACTGCAGTCACAAGCCCTATCCTGCTCTCTCCATCGTGCTAATGTGTGGTATAGGTTAACAGCCAACAAGGTGAGCCTCTCACGCCTACATTCAAGATAAGGGGAAAAGTTTCCATTCAGGGTACAGTGAAACAAGTCAAAGGACACCAAAAGGAGCAAACAAATTCAGAAAGTCAGATACTCCACAGGACAACAACAAATGATCCCATTTTTACAGTAAGTCAATGACATGCGGAAAAGGGAGCAAAGGGGGGAGCTTGCTCATTGTAGATTGAAATGACAGAGACCGAATGTGATAGGTGAATTTCATGATTAGATCAAAATTACTGTCCAAAGGCATTCCTGACCTTCAGGGAAATCTGATTTTGCCTGGGTGTTAAGTGATACCAAAGAATCATGGTTTATTTTATTAGGTGTAATAATGGCATTATGGTTTATACAGGAAAATGACTGTATTATCTAGAGATATTTACTGAAGGATATAAGGGCAAAATGACATGCTATTAGGGATTTTTACATTTTAAAGCTATTTTAAAGCTTTTAAATGCTTTAGCAAAGAAAAATGAAGAATTCTATGAAGTAACTGATATAAAATCTTGGTAACTGTTAAATCTCAGTGCACAAGGGTTCGATGTACGATTCATTCTATTTTCTTTTAAGATTTTTATTTATTTATTCATGATAGACATAGAGAGAGAGAGAGGCAGAGACACAGGAGGAGGGAGAAGCAGGCTCCATGCCGGGAGCCCGATGCGGGACTCAATCCCAGGACTCCAGGATCATGCCCTGGGCCAAAGGCAGGCGCTAAAGCACTGAGCCACCCAGGGATCCCCTCATTTATTTTTAAATATGCTTAAACTTGTTCATGTTTTAAAAATTCATGTGAAAAAACTAACTGAGCTAAAAATCTTTGGTAATAAAATTTACAAAAGTTCCAAAATCTATAATATAGGAAAGAGTTTATAAAAACACAATACAGGGTGGTACCTGGCTGGCTCAGGTGGAAGAGCATGTGACTTTTGGTCTCAGAGTTGTGAGTTCAAGCTCCAAGTTGAGGATAGAGATTACTTAAAAAATAAGATCTTAAAAAAAAAAAAGTTATGCTTTTTCCCCTAAAGTAAATTTCTAAGAGGCAATAAACCTGGATCTCCCAACAGCTAAAGAACCTGGGTGTCTTTTGTCTCTCTTCTCTCAGGTACTGTCAGTTTACCACTGACAGTACCTGAGAGTGGTACTGTCTCCCCCAAGCCAACAGACTCAATCAAGAACCAGCTTCAGAGAGCTCAGCCTCCTTGTCCTGTTTCCATATGGTTTCTCGGACTAACGCCAAGGTTGGGTAGGGAGGGGAAGGTTTACTTGTTATAACATACAGATTTTTCTGGTCTCTGAAACAAGGTGGGTTACAAAGATGATCCCTATTAAATCCTGCTACCACAATGCTTCAAGGGATTAACACAACCTCCTTGGGCAGATATATATATTATTTTAATCTACATTCTAATCTTATTAATAAGTATATTCCATAGGCGCCTAGGTGGCTCAGTTGGTTAAGCATATGCCTTTGGCTCAGGTCATGAGTCCCGCATCGGGCTCCCTGCTCAGTGGGAGCCTGCTTCTCTTTCTCTCTCTGCCCCTCACTCCATCTCATGCTCTCTCTCTCATTCAAATAAATAAATTTTTAAAAAATTAAAATACATTAAAAAAATAAGTACATTCCTAGGGTGCCTGGGTGACTCAGTTGGCTGAGTGTGTCAGACTCTTGATTCCAGCTCAGGTCATGATCTTGCAGTTGGGAGATCAAACCCCACATCAGGTTCCGCACTCAGTGCGGAGTCTGCTTCAGATTCTCTGTCTCCCTCTTCCTCTTTCTGATAAATAAAATTGTTAAAAAATAATAAGTACATTCATGAGTTCCTTCAAAGAACACTGTAACTGTAATTTTTAAATAGACAACTTTTTTTTTTATTGGGGTTCTATTTGCCAACAAATAGCATAACACCCAGTGCTCATCCCATCAAGTGCCCCCCTCAGTGCCCATCACCCAGTCACCCCATCCCCCCACCCACCTCCCCTTCCACTACCCCTTGTTCGTTTCCTAGAGTTAGGAGTCTCATGTTCTGTCTCCCTCTCTGATATTTTCCATTCATTTTCTCTCCTTTTCCCTTTAATCCCTTTCACTATTTTTTATATTCCCCGAATGAATAAAACCATATAATGTTTGTCCTCCTCCGACTGACTTACTTCATTCAGCATAATACCCTCCAGTTTCATCCACATTGAAGCAAATGCTGGGTATTCATTAAATAGACAACTTTGCATTCCATTTTTTCTCCTATCTATGACACACAGAATAAACAGAGTTCAATCCTGTATAAAAGCTCAGTAGCTTCTAACTTGGTAGTAACAGACCCTTAGTTCAGGAGTCACAAACTACAGATGATTTTCAAAAATGACCTTTAGTTCCTCTTTAAAAAAAAAAAAAGATTTTATTTGTTTATTCACGAGAGACACAGAGAGAGACGCAGAGACATAGGCAGAGAGAGAAGCAGGCTCCATACCAGGAGCCTGATGCAGATGCTCAACTGCTGAGCCACCCTTTGTTCCTCCTTAAAAAAAGAAAAAAAAAAAAAGATCTGGGGCACCTGGGTGGCTCAGTGGTTGAGTGTCTGCCTTTGGCTCAGGTCGTGATCTGAGGTCCCAGAATTGAGTCCTGCACTGGGATCCCTGCAGGGAGTCTGCTTCTCCCTCTGCCTATGTCTCAGCCTCTCTCTCTGTGTCTCTCATAAATATATAAATAAGACCTTTAAAAAAAATCTTATTTATTTATTTGAGAGAGAGAGCACAAGCACGGGGAGGAATAGGTAGGGGAGAGGGAGAAGCAGGCTCTGGGTTGAGTGGGGAGCCCAATGTGGGCTCTATCCCAGGACCGTGGGATCATGACCTGAGCCACAGGCAGAGGCTTAACCAACTGAGCCACCCACGTGCCCTGACACTTAGTTCCCCCTTAAGGCAGTAAGTCAAATAATGAACTGCCAAGTTGGTCACTGTGATGGTGAATCCTTATAATGCCCCAAGTTGCCAGAGGCCATGGATAAGACACTTAGTCTTCTCCTTCAACTCCCTCTCTGAACAGGATATAACACAAGGTATTGTTACCCAATTTCTGTGGCTTTTGTAATCTAATTATGTAACTAAAATAGCTACAATCCAAATCAACTTCGGCACCATAAGATCGTTATATATGGTTAAAACCCTTTATCTACAGAGTTCACCATTCTTCTACTTCTAATTATTCTCCATCATAATGCCTTGGTAAAGTCACCATAATCACTTAAACTTCTGGGTTATAAAATGTGTGCATACTCTCACATCACAATTTCCAGTCTTTAAGAATGTTACTTCTTGGGCACCTGGGTGGCTCAGTTGGTTAAGTGTCTGCCTTCAGCTCAGGTCATGACCCCAGCACCCTGGGATCAAGTCAGGGAGCCTGCTTCTCCCTCTCCCTTTGCCTGCTGCTCCCTGCTTATGCGCTCTCTCCCTCTCTGTCAAATAAATAAATAAAATGTTTTTTAAAAAACTAAATAAATTAAAAATTTTTTAAAAGAATGTTATTTCTCTCTGTGAATATTGTGAAAATAATTACTTGAGTTGGTTTACCTCATGTATATGATTAGAAATAATGAGAAATCCTCAGGCCCAAGTTTAATCATGTTGTAATTAAGCACTGATTGTACAAAAGACTGTTCAAAAGGTGAACTTAAATTGACAACTGAGTTCGTTTATGTCAACTGCCTTTCACATACATGATGGCTAAGAGGCACACAGGGTTTGCATTTTCCAAGAAATCACACAGAAGCAGCTGCTTTGTCAATAAACGTGGCCAGTTTCACATCTCTCTTGGTCAGTCCGCCACAGTCATGCGAGGTTAGGGTTATCTGCACCTAAGAAACAGAGAAGCAGTTTTAAAAAGCTAGAGCTACAATTCATGCTACTCATTTTTGGTAGTTCACAAGTCATTTTATTATTCAACATTCACATCTAATACACAGTGCAGAGATTAAATAATTTACAAAACACTACATTATGAATAAGTGCAGCATTTCCAAAACCAAGTCTCCTGCAGGGGCACCGTGGGCTTCAGGCTGGGCCCAGCAGCTGCCCACAGATAAAAAAAAGGTCCTTTCACGTGAAGGGCAATCCAGTTGCCGGAATCTGTAATCTTGTCCCTCAAAAAAAAGAGACAGACTACGGTTCCATTTTGACTCCCATTACTTTAATTACACAACTATTTTAAGGCCACTGAGAAAAACCAAAGTATCAAATGTAGTATCTTAGGAACTACAGTCAGAAAAGCCCATTTCCAAATTAGGGAAATGGGGGGGGGGGGGTGGAGGAACAGACTGTGGCTTCTTGAAAAATCAATTAAAAAGCAAAAGTAAAATTATGGGCAGAGAGAGGCAACTAGGTAAGAAAGGTTTATCATGGTACCTGCGTATTCTGAATTATTCCAATAAATCACAAGTACATCAGAAAATGTTCTTTCTTTCAAAGAGAGAGAAAAGAGAATCATGCAGAAGTCTAGATAAGATACTTCAAATGGCATGACCATAAAGGCAAGGACATGGGTGGGGGGGGGCATGACTGTTCTTACTTTGAGCCCCCTTCAAAACTACTTAAAATCTTTCTTTTTAGCCTGCTCTTTGTCTAATGAAGGTCAGTTCCCACTTAGAATGTAGAATTTAACAGTTATTTTTAAAGCACAGTTCTTGAGTAGTTATTTCAGTAAGATAATAAGGCCATATCTCTCTTATTTGCTACATTACATTCAAATATTTACCTTAGGAGAGTTTAAAATGTATCTGCATGGCTGATTTTCAACTTTAATTCAGAAGCCTTATTTGGCCGAACTCACTCACATTAGTTTCAGTAGAAGACAAGCATGAAAATAAAAGAGTTTTGTCACTGCTCTCTTGAGTAGATCTGAGAATTTGTTACTAATTTGCAATAATACACAGGGATTCACAGCAAAAGAATAAAAGAACCCTTTCCTAAGCACAATGACACTTGACACATCATTGCACAGGATAACAAGGAAGAATGAAATTTCTTAAACTTCACAGTGAAGGTGATCCCCAAATAAGGCAATTTAGTTACCTTGTTGTACACATTGAACCATTCCGGGTGATGATTCATCTTCTCTGCTTGCAAGGCGACTCGGGACATAAAGCCAAATGCCTGCATAAAATGAAGCTGAAACTGATTAGTGGCACTGCCTTCTACTCTGGACCTGCCCGAGCGAGACCAGAGCAATCCAGCCCGATAAAGACAAGGCTAGGATCCTTAGGGAAGCCTGCAGAAATCAGAAATGAAAGGGATTGCTCTCCACAGAGTTGGGGTAACGGTGTAGCAGGACCATGACCTGCTGGCTCAATGTTGAAAAACAATCAGGCTCAAATAAACAAACCAGGAAATTGGTCTCACCCAGTGACCTGTCTGGACTATTTAATTGTCCTCAGGACAAGACTCGCCAAAATAGCACAGGAGTAATTTCCCTTCAACCAAGTACCCTGGATCTCACTACCTGGCCCTAAAGCTTCGGGGCTACTTTTCTTGGGTCACAACTCCATTGTGTTTGGTGAACAGATTGCTAACTAAGGCATCAATCCCAAAACTATGGAAAAATATCTTCCAAGTTTGTCTTCAGTAAAAGCGCTGGCAGAACTGAACACCTTCCCCATCCTATCTCCCAGACAGGGCAGGATGGGATAAAAGACTTTTTTTGACATGTAAAGGGAGACAGGGAAGTCTGGCTTGCCTGCTCTGGGTCTTCTTGGAATTGCTCAGCAATGCCATGTGGAACAGAACACGCTCTTCCTCAGGGCAGAGGATGGCAGATTTAGGCACATGAGTAACAGTGGCCCTGTAGGGCTCTGTCTTCGTTCCATAGGGAAAGTGCAAACCTAATTTTGCTAAGCAGAAGGTAAACTTGTCCTGAAAGGACAAAAAACTTTTCTTTTGCTTGCTTTCCAGTTTTTATGAAGGCAAATGCAAACAATAGGAGAGTCTGTCTCTAATGTGTCCAAAGGCAGAAATACTTGGTAAGACTCTAAGGTAATGGTATATTAACTACAAATTTACAGTGGAATTCACAGGGCAGTACTCATTGTAGCCACATAAATAAATATTTAACTACATTACCCCAATCCAGAAAAACTGATCTGATGCTAGCTGAGCTATGCTTTTTGGATCACCAAATTGACATAGAGCACATTTCCAAGTAAATATGCGAAGTATGGAAGATGCTATTTTAAACCATTCTATGTTATTCAAAATGGTTCCTATGTCAGAACAATTGTATTCCAGATAAAGGCTCCCATTTTGGCCTTTAATTAAAGGCCTGAAGGTTTTCCCTGTCAAGAAGAAAATTCAAGCAAAATCCATCTAATCACTCTTGGAATTATCAGTGGAAAAAAAATATTCACTCTCCTACCTCTTAATCTCATAATGTGATTCTCCAGATTCTGTCAAATGTGCAAAGTCTGTTTTAATTATCCAAATACAGAGTTAACCTGCATTAAATTATGTACAATGAGAATTTTTTAGTCTATTTGCCTATAAAGCATTATTCTTATTTAGCTTTAAAAGACTTTTATACTAGCACAAAAACAGACACATTGATCAATAGAACAGAAAAGAGAACCCAGAAATGGACCCTAAACTCAATGGTCAACTAATCTTCAACAAAGCAGGAAAGAATATCCAATGGCAAAACAAACAAACAAACAACAACAACAAAAAAAACCCAGCTTCTTCAACAAATGGTGTTGGGAAAACTGGACAGCCACACACAGAAAAATGAAACTGGACCATTTCCTCACACCATACATAAAAATAGACTTAAAATGGATGAAAGACAAATGTGAGACAGGAATTCATCAAATTCCTAGAGGATTTTGCACAGGCAGTAACTTTTGTGATCTCAGCCGCAGCAATTTCTTACTAGACACATCTCCAAAGGCAAGGGAAACAAAAGCAAAAATGAACTATTGGGACCTCATCAAGATAAAAGCTTTTGCACAGCAAAGGAAACAGTCAACAAAACCAAAAGACAACCAACAGGATGGGAGAAGATATTTGCAAATGATATATCAGATTAAGGGCTAGTATCCAAATCGATAAAGAACTTATCAAACTCAACACCCAAAGAACAAATAATCAAAAATGAGCCAGAAGATACGAGCCAAAGAAGACATACAAATGGTTAGCAGACACATGAAAAAAATGCTCAACTTCACTCAACATCAGGGGAATAGAAATCAAAAACATAGTGAGATACCACCTCATACCAATCAGAATGGCTAAAATGAACAAGTCAAGAAACAAAAATGTTAGAAAGGACGTAGAGAAAGGGAACCCTCGTATACTGCTGGTGGAAATGCAAGTTGGTACAGCCACTCTAGAAACAGTATAGAGATTCCTCAAAAAGTTAAAAATAGAGCTATTCTATGAACCAGATTGCACCACTAGGATTTACCTAAAGGATACAAACGAGGGATCCAAAGGGGCACCTGCACCCCAACATTTACAGCAGCAAAACAAACTATGGAAAGGGCCCAGATGTCCATCAGCAGATGAATGGACAAAGAAGATGCAGTATATATATACAGAGGAATACTATACTCAGCCTTCAAAAAAATGAATTCTTGCCATATGCAATGATGTGGATGGAAGTAGAGGATATCATGCTAAGCAAAATAAGTCAATCAGAGAAAGACAATTATCATATAATCTTACTCATGTGAAATTTAAGAAACACAACAGAGGATCATAGAGGAAGGGAGGGAAAAACAAAACAAGACCAAATCAGAGAGGGAGACAAACCATAAGAAACTCCTAATCGTAGGAAACAAACTGAGGGTCACTGGAAGGAAGGAGAGTAAAGGGGGATCGGGTAACTGGGTGATGGACATTGAAGGCACATGAGCCCTCAGTGTTATATAAGGCTGATGCATCACTGAACTCTACCTCTAAAACCAATAATACATTATATGTTAATTAAATGAATTTAAATAAAATTAAAATATGTCCACATACACACACAAAAAAACTTTCAAAAAAGTTAACCACAATCCCTGAGAAATAGTAACACAGTCATTAAGGGCATAGGCTTTTGGGGATCCCTGGGTGGCTCAGCAGTTTGGCGCCTGCCTTTGGCCCAGGGCGCGATCCTGGAGTCCCGGGATCGAGTCCCGCATCGGGCTCCTGGCATGGAGCCTGCTTCTCCCTCCTCCTGTGTCTCTGCCTCTCTCTCCCTCTCTCTCTCTCTCTGTCTATCATAAATAATAATTAAATAAATAAATAAATCTTAAAAAAAAAAAAAGGCATAGGCTTTTGAGCCAGGGAGGCCTGAATTCAAATTCCATCTCTACAACCTGTCATGTGAGCCTCAGTTCTCTAATCAGTAAATTGAAGATAATAATAAAAAGCTCACATAATCACCCTAATTAAAAATGAGGCTCCCTATGTGGAGCCTGCTTCTTCCTCTGCCTGTGTCTCTGCCTCTCTCTCTCTCTCTCTCTATCATAAATAAATAAAAATTTAAAAAAATAAAATAAAATAAAATAAAATAAAAAAATAAAAATGAGATATAGGATATAAAAGTACCTAGCACAGCACTTGGCACTGGGCAAGAGATCAATAATGGCAGATACTGCTACCCCAGACTGCTCTGGCCAAACTGCACGTGATAAACTTTATAAAATGTAATGACAGGTGAAAAGCCCTCCCACGGCCTTAAGAATCTAAGATTTCAGTTGTTGTCTCCCAGAAGAATAGCGCTTTCCTTTTCCCACATGCCATAAATAGAGACTGTAACCCACACACAAGGAAATAGATAACACACTATAGGGTAATCCCCTGATGCACACTGACCAGGGAAAACAGCCTAATGACAAGATACTAGTTGGGTAAAGTCAGTCACCATTCAAGTTCTTGGCCCTGTGGCCATCATTTCTTTTAACTATTATCTTAAAGGTCCAAAGTGATGTTTAGCATCCCTAACAACTTCCAAGAACCAAGTGGATCAAGGGATGATTTGAACATAGAAGTGCTCCTCAAATCTTTGATTACTAGCATGCCATCAGCATGGTAGCACAATCTATTTTAGCACAGAAATGACTTCAAAGAAAAAGCTCATTGGGGCACCTGGTGGCTCAGTCAGTTAAGCATTCAACTTCTGATCTCAGCTCAGGTCTCAATTTCTCAGTCCTGACTTTGAGCTTCACAATGAGCTCCACACGAGTGGAGCCTACTTAAAAAAAAAGAGAGAGATATATATATAGAGAGAGAACACCCAGATTCTAAGAAGTACATTGATCAAAGAAAAACTTTCTACCATATCTACATACAATGTGAAAAGAAAAAAAAAAGACTTCCAAAGATCTTCCAAATTTGTGTATTCCTCAGCTTTACATGTTTCCCTTCAACTATCACCTAATATTTGCATTTAATAAAATAACACAAAGCTTGATAAACAGGATCTACTCCTAATTTTTCCCTAGGGAAAGAACACTTGCTCCTGCTCTAGGAGCAAGGAGACAATTTCAAAATCCTTCTTCCATGTAACAGAACCAAATAATCCCCCAAATATTTATATTTTTAAATCCATAAATTAAAAACATTCACAACAATACACACTCAAATTAAAGTAAAAGGATTTCTGCAAGGAAGTGAAATGAGAGGAGAAGAAAAAAAGCAGAACCTCAAAAGGGAATTTTGATTATCTGTTATTAATAAAGAAGGAATATGACTAAACAGCAAAACTGGCAGATGGTGAAAAGCATCTGTCCTTTTTTTTCTACAATTTCTTTTTAAAGCCCTAGCTACTTGTTCCCAGGATGCCAGTTGGAACCTACAGGCCTTGAGCCAGCTAAAAGTCTAGGCTTTCTAAAACCATTCCATCAATAAAAACTGCAAAAAGCCCAAGGCAGAATATATACCACTAACAACCCAATAAGAAGCTTAGATGACAGGACTAAAAGAGTGGAAAAAATGAAACTGAAGTCAGCAAGAGTTTATAAGAATTAGAAAATAAGTACAGAAGACAAAGTAGATCTAACATATAGATAAATTTTGCGAAAAAGGGCCTCCTGGGTGGCTCAGTGGTTGAGCGTTTGCCTTCAGCTCAGGTTGTGATCCTGTGACCAAATCCCACATTGGGTTCCCCACAGGGAGCCTGCTTCTCCCTTTGCTTGTATCTCTGCCTCTGTGTGTCTCTCATGAATAAATAAATATTTTTTAATTGTAAAAAAGAGAACTATAAACACAGAAAGAAATGAGAGATGTAATTCAAAAAAAATTTCCAGAAATAAGATTTAAACTTATAGATTGCAAAAATTTAACCATTTCTAGATATCCTAGTTAGGTTAGTGAATTTGAAGAGTCACATCAGCAGTGAGCAACTAACTCACTCAGCTCTAGGAATATATTTAAGACAATTGTGGGGATTGTAGTCATGGAATGGAATGCAAATGTTATAAACTGTTAAAAGATATGGAGAAAAAAGAGAAGAAATAGGGAAGACAGATGAAACTGTAAAAAGCCTGAAAGCTGAGAGATCACAAGCATATTTCAAGGTATAAAACTAAGCACTAGAACTAAAAATAAAATGTAACAAAACTGCATGGTGAAGGGAAAGTAGGAGAAAGTAGAAGTTTAGTTTTGATACTGCTTAGTGGGGAGAACACTATCTAGAGAAATGCTATATATGGGGAGCCTGGGAGCTAGGTTGGTTAAGCATCTATCTACAGCTCAGGTCATAATCCCAGGGTCCTGGGATCAAGTCCCATCATTGGGCTCCCTGCTCAGTGGGGAGCCTGCTTCTCCCTCTCCATCTGCCTGCTAGTCCCCTTGCTTGTATATGTGCACTCTCCCCACCCTGTGGTTCATGAGAACCACAGAGAGAGAGGCAGAGACATAGGCAGAGGGATAAACAGGCTCCTTGCAGGAGCCCATTGTAGGACTCAATCTCAGAACTCCAGAACTCCAGGATCACGCCTGAGCCGAAGGCAGATGCTCAACCGCTGAGCCACTCAGGCATCCCAAATAAAATCCTTTTAAAAATAAAAATAAATAATAAATAAATGCTATCTAAAGAAGTAGAGGATTATGTCTGCTATTTAAAATTATAGGTAGGGGATCCCTGGGTGGCTCAGCGGTTTAGCTCCTGCCTTTGGCCCAGAGCGCGATCCTGGAGTCCCGGGATGGAGTCCCACATCGGGCTCCCTGCATGGGGCCTGCTTCTCCCTCTACCTGTGTCTCTGCCTCTCTCTCTGTGCATCTGTCATGAATAAATAAATAAAATCTTAAAAATAAAATAAAATTATAGGTATAACAGTATCCACAAGAATAAAAATAGTAATGGAAAAATTCACAATTAAGTGAAAGAAAACACAATTAAAATGAAGCAAAGAAAACACAATCCATATTATGATTTAAATTAAGGGCAAAAGGGATACCTGAGTAGTTCAGTGGTTGAGCAGATGTCTGCCTTTCGCTCAGGGTGTGATTCAGGGACCCCGGAACTGAGACCTGCATCAGGCTCCCTGTAGCAAGCCCTCTGCCTATGTCTCTGCCTCTCCCTCTGTGTCTCTCATGAATAAATAAAATCTTTAAAAATTAAATAATTAATTAATGGCAAAAAAAAAGGTATATTGGTTGCATCATATTTTATAAGACCAAACATCTTTCCAACCAATAAATGTAAAGAGCCATAATACAACTAATTAAAAAACAGAAAACTTGGGGCACCTGGCTGGCTCAGTGGTTTAGTGCCGCCTTCAGCCTAGGGCCTGATCCTAGAGACCCAGGATCGAGTCCCACGTCGGGCTCCCTGTGTGGAGCCTGCTTCTCCCTCTGCCTGTGTCTCTGCCTCTCTCTCTCTCTATGTCTCTCATGCATAAATAAATAAAATCTTTTTAAAAATGTAAAAAAAAATACTTAACTTATGATGAAGTATATCCACAATGAAGATTGAATAATTTTTTCCTTTTTTTTTAAGATTTTATTTATTTATTCATTTATAGAGATGCAGAGAGAGAGAGAGTAGCAGAGACACAGGCAGAGGGAAAGCAGGCTCCATGCAGAGAGCCTGACGTGGGACTCGATCCAGGGTCTCCAGGATCACGCCCTGGGCTGCAGGCGGCACTAAACCGCTGCGCCACCGGGGCTGCCCTTGAATAATTTTTTTAAAAGATTTTATTTATTTATGCATGAGACACACTCACACACACAGAGGAGAGAGAGAGAGAGAGAGAGAGAGAGAGAGAGGCAGAGACACAGGCAGAGGGAGAAGCAGGTTCCATGCAGGGAGCCTGACATGGGACTTGATCCAGGGGAGATCTGGGATCACGCCCTGGGCTGAAAGCGGTGCTAAACCGTTGAGCCACCAGGCTGCCCTAAAGATTGAATAATTGTGATGCTATACTACAAGTAACACAGCATCAAAATCAATGAGGCAGAAATGGCAAGAAATACAAGACAAACAGAAACATCTGTAGTGGAAACTTTACTTACTATTTCCTAACCCACAGCACAATAACCAAACAAAAGGAAGATGAACTACTTAAATATATCATTTAAAAAGTAGATCTAGTCCACAAAAAAATAAAAATAAATAAAAAATAAAGTAGATCTAACCAGTATACTTTCAACTCTAAACAATGAGAATATATCTTTTAAAATATCTACTTAACATTCACAGAAATTGGGATGCTTGGGTGGCTCAGTGGTTAAGCATCTGCCTTCAGCTCAGGGCGTGATCCTGGGATCCAGGATCCATCAGGCTCCGTCCAGAAAGCCTGCTTCTCCCTCTGCCTATGTCTCTGCCTCTCTCTCATGAATAAATAAATAGAATCTTAAAAAAATAATTCACAGAAATTGAACATACACTGTTCCACAAAGGAAATCTCAATCAATTCCAAAAAGTAGAAATAGTGCTGACAACATTCTCTGATAAAATTAAAAACAAAATGAGAAGGCAGAAGTAGCAAAAGTACTATCTGGAAATGTTTTTAAATTCTTCTTTTAAAGTCTTGATTCAGGGATCCCTGGGTGGCCCAGCGGTTTGGCGCCTGCCTTTGGCCCAGGGCGCGATCCTGGAGACCCGGGATCGAATCCCACGTCGGGCTCCCGGTGCATGGAGCCTGCTTCTCCCTCTGCCTGTGTCTCTGCCTCTCTCTCTCTCTGTGACTATCATAAATAAATAAAAATTTTAAAAAATAAAAAATAAAAAAAAATAAAGTCTTGATTCAGAGAAGAAATCAAAACAGAAACTGAATAGAAATTATTAATGTATGCACTATATATAGGACACATGTAAAACAGTAATCAGAATAAACACCTTTAAATATTTAAACTAAGAACTTATAAGAAAATAAATTTAAAAAATAAACTTGGGGAGGAAAACAAGAATGAATATAAATAAAGAGAGCAGGGGATCCCTGGGTGGCTCAGCAGTTTGGCGCCTGCCTTTGGCCCAGGGAGCGATCCTGGAGTCCCAGGATCGAGTCCCGCGTCGGGCTCTCGGCATGGAGCCTGCTTCTCCCTCTGCCTGTGTCTCTGCCTCTCTCTCTTTCTCTTCTCTCTATGTCCATCATAAATAAATAAATAAATCTTTAAAAAATAAAATAAAATAAAGAAAGCAGCAAATGTAAATGAACAGCAAAGAAAAAAATGGCAGAACTTTTAAATCCAATAGCTGAAACAATTATGTATTAGGAAACTGGCTACTTCATTTAAAGACAAACAAAAAGATATGGAGAAAAAGTATAGATAAATAAAACAGGGGCAGCCGGGTTGCTCAGTGGTTTAGCACTACCCTCAGCCCAGGGCGTGATCCTGAAGTCCCACGTCAGGCTCCCTGCATGCAGCCTGCTTCTCCCTCTGCCTGTGTCTCTGCCTCCCTCTCTCTCTCTCTCTCTCTCTCTCTCTCTCTGTGTCTCTCATGAATAAATAAATAAAATCTTAAAAAAAAAAGGAAATGAGAATAGAGAAGTAACTACAGATAAAGGAAATTTCAAAACATACAAAAAAATAAATTTTAAACAAATTCAAGTATTTATACAAAGAAATTTCAAAACATAGGTAAAACAGTTCTCCAATAAAAATTACCCCCCAAAAAATCAAAACTGACCCCAGAAGAAAAAAAAACATATAAACAAGAATAACACCAAAAAATGACAGTTCTAGCCATTTCACAGAGCCATTCTATAAAACCTTGAAGGCAGAGTTAACTCTAATACTAATTAAACTGTTCCAGAGCACAGAAGGAGGACATTTTCAAATTAGTTTTATAAACCACCATAACACTATGCCCAAATTCTCACAAAGATAGCATGTAACAATGAAAGTACAAGTTGATCTGATATTAAGTGAAATCTTAATAAATAAAACCTAGCAATATACTAAAAGAACAAAGAACCATGAGCAAATGGGATTTATTCTAAGAATGCAAGGAATGTTCAATATAAGGAATATACTCATATAATTTACCATATTAATAAATGTAGAGGGAAATCATATGATTTCCATAAATTCTGAAAAGATATTTGATAAATTCAGTATTTCTTATGTATTAAAATTCTTAATGAATTAAAAATATATGGGCCTCTCTTTTTGTGGTTATCAATGGTTTTATTTATAACAAGTAATGAGTACAAAAATTGCTTTATATTTGAAAGGTATATAGGAGCATGTAACCACAGCATCAAAATACATATACCAAAATTGGCTATATGGATAATGTATCACTGTTTGTTCATAATAGCAGCAGTTAGGAAGAACCCAAATTGGATCCTTCTTTAATAGACTATGTTCTCGGTCTAAAGGTTATATTCTTAAATGGAAAACACTAAAAGATTCCCATTAAAGTCAAGAATAAAACAAGCCAAAAAAAAGATCTTTTATACAAACAACTAACTAGAAAATATATTGGAAGAAAAGATCCCATCTAAAGTGGCACCAAAAATCACCTAGGAGTAAACTTAACAAAAAATATATGAATTCTATTGGCAGAAAACTTTAAACCACTCCTAAAAAAAACCAGGTAAATCTTACTACATTAAAAATTTTTTTCTATATAGCAATAAAAACCAACAAATGAAATTAAAAGATAAACAAGCCAGGTTTGCAGTACGTATTTCTTTAGCATATAAAGAACTCCTACAAAAAAAAAACAAACAAAAAAACAAAAAAAAAACTCCTACAAATTAATGAGAAAAAGATTAACCACCAGTTTTTTAAATAAGCAAAGGACATAACAGGTAACAAAGGAAGCAAATGGTTCCTAAACATAAAAACTGTTCAGACTCATACATGTTCAGAGAAGCACAAATTAATAGTAACTTTTACATCAACTATATCTCAATAAAGCTGCAGGGGGTGGGAACTAAGTTAAACTTACCAGTTTGATAAAGATCAAAATGTATGATAATATTCTGTTGATGAGGGAGGCCTGGGTGGCTCAGTGGTTGAGCGTCTGCCTTTGTCTCAGGGCGTGATCCTGGGGTTCTGGGATTGAGTCCTGCATCAGGCTCCCTGCAGGAAATCTACTTCTCCCTCTGCCTATGTCTCTGCCTCTCATGAATAAATAAATAAAATCTAAAAAAAAAAAAAATTCTGTTGATGAGCATACAGGAGAAAAGGCACTCACATGATGCTGGTGAATATTAACTAATATATCATCACTCTGGAAGAGAATCTGACAATATCCACCCAAATTAAAAATGCCTATGCCTTTCAGCTAAGTAACTGCACTTCTAGGAATTAATCCTGCAGGAACACTTATATATGACTTGGAAGAATGGTAACTGCAGGGCGCCAGGGTGGCACAGTTGGTTCAGCCTCCAACTCTTGGTTTCATCTCAGGTCATGATCTCGGGATCCTGAGATCAAGCTCCATGTGGGGCTCCATGCTCAGCACAGGGTCTGCCTGGGATTCTCTGCCTCTCCCTCTCTCTCTGCCTCTCCTCCCACTCTGTCTCTCTCTAAAATAAATAAATGGCTTAAAAAAGGGGGGGGGGGAGAATGGTCACTGCAGCACAGCCTGTAAGAGTTACAGGTTTTAAAAAGCTAAAGGTCCATCAGCAAGAAACTGATTAAATATAGGATGGTCCATTTACACACAGGAATACTATGCAGCCATTAAGAGGAATGAAGAAACTCTCTGTTGACATAGAAAAACCTCCAAGAAAAAAAAAAAAAAAAAGAAAAACCTCCAAGATACATTACTACATGAAAACCAAATGCATAACAATAGTCTGTGAATTGTACAAAGGAGAGGAAACTATATGCATGAATACCTCTGCAACCATACATGAGAGATTGGTAACTGTGAATGACAGCGGTGGAGAGGGGAAACTGGGTGGCTGAGAAGAAGGGACCAGAAAAGACTTACTATCTCTTTGGTGCCTCTGAATTTGTGCCATATAGATACCTGGTCTACTTTTAAAAATTAGTTTGGGGAAAAATGAAGACGTCATGCAAATGAAGATCTCACTCTAAAGGGAACTGAGATAGTGCAACATATGTAACCTGGTTCATATTAAAATATTTTGGCTCATGTTAGCTTCTTAACATATGCCTACCTGTTTGGGTGGGTTTTTAGTGCCAATTTACAACATAGTTTATCCATGAGCCATATTCTATTGAGCTATGGCCATTTCAAACAAACATATGGCCAACAAATAACATATAATGGCTGATAATAGTTTCAGTCTTTCCTCTTTTGCAAATTACAAACATTTTATGAACAAGTCAATGAATGCATGATGAAGTATGACTTTTTAAGTCACTCTGCCATATTAAGGAATGTAAGCACAACAATCACGGTAAATTGGGCCCAATGAAGTTTGTCATTTGGAAATCTCCAAACCATCAGCAATTAAAAGATTTTTCCATGAACCCCAAATCAAGTATTCCTAGGGAACTTTAATTTTTCTTAAAGTTCCTTTTGTTCCATTTTATTCCATGAAAATATGAAAGACTATCAGATGCACAAAACCAAAACAAAAACCCTGTATCAATCTGTGAAATGTTTAACAGAAGTACCCTGAATGTAAAATGCAGCTTCAGCCCAAGTAACATGTACAATTTATTAAAGTTCTAAGACTTAACTTCTAGCACATATTTACAATACAAATCTTTCATTACCCAGAGCAATTCTCTTTGATAGATGTTCTTTAAATCTGCTGCCTTTTATATTTTGATTATAGACTATTGTAATTATGCCCTAAAAAAGAACATATCTCCCACTAAGAAAATGAGCACCAGCGACTCCAAAGTAATTTCCCCAGTACAATCTCCATTAAGCCTCTAAATACTTCCTTTACTAATTCAATGAATTAGAACTCTATTGTTTGTGAATCACCTTTATGTTTGTAGGCCTACAACTCTTCTTTTAGAAAACACAATTGCTATGGAAGGAAAGGATATTTACGTCTGATTAGAAATGAAAACACTATTACATAAATCAGTTTGGGCATTTCTTCACGTCTTGAAACATGATCGGCAATTTAGTCTAATTGGTGATCAAGGAAACTATCTTGTGATCAATTAAAGTAATTACCAGATTCCGGCAATACAACCTACCTTAATTTCAGCTAGAGTCTGCACTTCTTCAACTTTAATTAAAAATAATGAAAATTATTAAGCAAAATGCACAGCAAGATCATTGCCAAGCACGCACATGTCACAGGACGGGGCCTTCCCATGGTGTTGTGACTGATCAACCACATAAACACTGCCTGGTGCACCAAGAAAAGGCATTCTTTGCCCCAGAATATTACATGACTCACCATGACTTTCTCATGGAAACACTGTTAACTGTTCTAGCCACTGCAAAGGGAACATCAGATACTAATTTGCCGGCAACAGAAGAATACTCTGGACTAGCAACATGAGAATTGTGAGGAACAGACCCAACCAAAGATGTATTTGATCCATGCTTTTTTTCTCCGAAGTGTCATTCATATTTTGAGCATGTTGGTCTAGTGTAGAAATGTTAGGGTCAGAGACCTAGATTGAAATCCTAGTGCTAAAAAAAAAGAAAAGAGAAAGAAAAGAAAGGAAAGGAAGGAAAGGAAAGGAAAG
This sequence comes from Canis lupus baileyi, assembly GCF_048164855.1. Lineage (NCBI taxonomy): Eukaryota > Metazoa > Chordata > Mammalia > Carnivora > Canidae > Canis > Canis lupus. Next base: position 24,229,372 of record NC_132847.1, on the reverse strand, counting down.
GAAAGGAAAGGAAAGGAAAGGAAAGGAAAGGAAAGGAAAGGAAAGGAAAGGAAAGGAAAGGAAAAAAAAGGAAAGAAAAGAAAAGAAAAGAAAAGAAAAGAAAAGAAAAGAAAAGAAAAGAAAAGAAAAGAAAGAAAGAAAGAAAGAAAGAAAGAAAGAAAGAAAGAAATCTTAGTGCTGCTATTCACTAGCTATCTGATTTCAGAGAAACCACTTAACATTTGAAGCGATCCTCAGTTTCCTATTATGTAAAAATGGAGTATGTGCCAAGCATTCTATGAGACGCTCAGTGAATGCTACTGATTATTATCATCACCAACACTTTAACTTTACAATGTCTGGGGCCTAGACAGGAAGATCCTTTCCAAACCTATGAGAAGAACCACTGAAGACCAAAGAAATTCACCCTCACAAGGATGAAAAATCAGAAACCTACTGAAAACTGTTTCTCTAAGTAAGTATCCTCATAGAAAGATTTCCAGTGGAAATGGCAATCTGTCGGTGAGCATATGAGGCAAGCAGGTGATTCCTGTGTCCTTGAAGAGCCAGACTAAAGACCTTACCTGAGGACCAACACCTAAGCAGTTTAGTATGGGTGTCTGGGGACAGACACAACCCCCACCAATCCCAGGCCACTACTCTACCTGCCTTCAAATTGATCCACTGTAGAGAATTATCTCCAATAATTCATGCCAAGACTATCCCACTTTTCTCTTAAAACTGGCTTCTCCGAGGCATCTGAAACAATGCCCACAAGGTACCAAATGAGCAGCTGGCTCTACTGTACTGTAGGCTAAATTAGTGCCCCTTAAGCTGTTGGTAATAAATATACAACCTGTGAGGTAGCATGCTCACTTCTAAACATTACCCTCAAAAGCTGTGCTCACAGAACCGTAACATTCCAGAGGCTTACAGAAAAGTTCTTAAGTCATCATTTTTGGCAATTACCGTAGTATCCCAAACAGCCATGTGGAAAAATAAGATAGCTTTTAGCTAATTATATGATACTATCTTCAAAAATATACTGTTAAATGAAGCAAGGTGCAAAACAGTTTTCTTTTGCAGAACTAGGATTTATAATTACATTAATAAATTCCTCCTGACTTCCTAGGCTAGATGACTACTCTTTGACAGAGGTCTACTAGTATCCACGCTTCTCCAGGCAGCAGAGTTGAACCAACATCAACACCTCTACCCACAATTATACCTAAGAGCCCATCATTTCTGTTTTGTTTTTAAGGAAAGTCCTCTAACTAGACAAATACCACATATCTGATGTGAGCCAAAGAAGCGCTATGGACAAGAGGATCACAAGCTGAGAATCTTTTCCCTAAAAAGACATGATTAATTTCCAAATTCCTCTGCATGTAAGTTTAAATTACATTTCCCCATATCATCATCAGCTACTATGGGGCATATCAACAGCTCTGTGTGATTAGCTTCATCTGAAATTTCTCACAATCCTTCAGTTTTGCTCTCTTGGAATCAGCACACTTCACCAGTTTCCTATCCATCATTTCCCTCTAAAGCAAAGTGAAAATATGGGTTTCAAAATCATCCCAACAGGAATTCACTAGAGAAGCCATTTACTTGGAGTTCCCTAATATCAAGTAACTTCTCATGCCTCCCTGTTGTCTCTACGGCTGCTTATGACCACCAGATAGGTGCTTGGGAAAAGCCTCATTGGAAGTTGTCTTTCCTAATCAGCTGATAATTCCTGTTTGTTATCCTTCAGGAGTCTCATGAAATAAGAGGTATGGCAAAGACTTCCAAATATTTTTTGCTTTGTTTTAGTCAAATTAGAATTCATGAATTAAATCCTTCAAGAATTAGAATTCAGGCTCCTTGTCATTGTCACCATTATGCAATTTATAAAAATTCAAATTTATATAGAAAAATATCCTTAGGCTTCAACTTTATGCATCCAGATCACTAAGATATATGGAATATCTAGCCAAATACATTTTTAAAAAATCAAATAACAGGCAAAATGGCAGTCTACTCCCGACCTTTTCTTCTTTATAATCAACTGGCTCCTTTTAAAGAGATGCTACTACTACCTGCACTATGTGATTCCAATATATTATCTGACATGATACTGTCCTGCCCTATTATTGTACCTAAGTTTAAATAGAGAGAAGGCAAAAAAGCTTCTGCTCCAATTGGAGTATTTTAAATTAAACTGAAAGTCAAGATCCTCCAACAATAAAACCAAAAGAGTTGAAGGAATAGAACAAGGGTTCAGAGCAGAAAGAACACCTACTCTCACAGCATGGGGTAGGGAGAGATGGTACTCAAAAAATACTTTAAAGAAACAAAGCAATACCTGTTTGGCTTACCTGTCCAGAAAATACATTTTCTATGAGCAGTACACATTTTGCAAAACAGAGTCTCATCTCACATCACAAAATCTGTAACTGTATAAAAAGGTCTATCCCACCATCAACAAATTCATACTTAGTCTTTGCTTATTTCTATATTGGATCAATTCTCCTTTTAAGGGTTTTTAAGTACAGTTTTGATGACATTTGCCAATATCTTCTGTGAGAAAAATATACCACTGAAACATTCAAGCCCGATCAGACCTCCAGATAATTCAGCAGAGGACCTCCAGCGATAGACGGCTGCAATGCATCACTGCAAGCAAACAGCCTGCCAGACCCACTTCTCAGAAAACACTGCCAATCCAGAAGAAGCCTGGTGAAGAAGGAGACCATCTCTTAACTCGTCTGTATTTATTTGTTTCAAAGTGCACACATAGGTTGTGAACTTGAAAAGGTCCCTGAACCTGTCAGAGTCTTCAGACACTGAGCTAAAGCAAACCAGAAATATATTCAGAATTTATCCTCAACCTGTTATGATGAGGCTTAAGGAGAGACCTTTGGATAGTTAAAAGATTGAAACTAGGGACTTTTTTGTTTCTGTTTTAAACAGTATTACTAAAGAATTGAAGAAAAATCTCAGGGCTGGACACACAGAGAGAGTAAAACAGACTTAGCACTTACCCTGCTTTTGGTATCAAAAGACTCAGAGGGTCTGGTGGATGGTGTCATCTCATCCTGAAAAGTTCTAATCCCAGCTCTGTCTCATTCTCTGGCCTTGAACGAATCCTAAACCTCACTCACCTCCCTCTCCCCGTCCCTGTAAATCAGAAGCTCTACTACTTAGCTTCACTGTGCAAGGTGTTCTCATAAAAACATGCAGAGTGCTTTGCACAGAAAACATGTTACTGGGCAATACTGCAAAGGTTCCAATCTGCTTGAATCCTACACAAAGTAATTTTATGCAATTTTTTTCCTCTAGAAAAGTTGCTCTGTGTGGCCAAGTAAACTTGGTTGCATCCTGGATATGAAGGAAAAAATTAAGTCTCTGTGATAAAAATTCACAAGTAAGGCTAACAATTCAGGAAATAGTAATGGACAGAAGAAATCTTTAAAAGAACAAATGCTTACTTAGGTCAATTCTTTCTACAGTACTCCTATATAAATTACCTTAGCTTCAATTGTTGATCACGTTGGGTTTTTAGGGTTTGGGGTATTTTTTTTAATCATTCATAATATCCTGAGGAGGGGGAAAAACAGTCTGTTTTCCTGGAAGTATATAAATGGGAAAGTTGGCTTTCCCTCTTTCAAGCAGGCTCCCATCCAGTCCCACCACGGAGCAGCTGCCTTCTCTGTGCACGTGAGGGCTGACGGGCCGGCAGCACCCGATGAAGCTCCATCTCCACACCAAGACCTGCACAGCTTGCCTGCAACACCACCGGAGAAGAACACCACCGGCTCTCACACACCGGCACAAAGAAGACACAGAGATGTTGCTGGAGAGGGAGTACTCTGCCACTTGATCCAATTCCTCAAGAGAAATGCTTCCCTTTTGTTTTTCCAAAGTTTATTATTGCATACCTTATGCAAATCCTACTTTCTCCATCGGGCCATAATATTTGAGAAAAACTCAAGTCAAATTAAAGGCTTCAATAGCCTTGCCAAAAGCACTGTGATTTTCCTATAAAAAAAATTATTCCAATTTGTTGATCTTACAGAGGATGAAACATACTGTAACAATCTTCATAATTTATGTCCTGTTGGGACACAAAGATTTAAAGTAACATAATACAGAGCCGCATCATGGCTAATCTAAACCACCTGACCAGATAAACACCAGCTTCCCTTCTCTCCTCAGCAAGGGCATTTCTGTTTATTGTCATATCATTTCCTCATTCTAGGAACATGCAGAATAAATGCAGCCAACCTGCATTTCAGTGGGAGGCTGAGCTGGCCTTTCCCATGTCAGGAGGTTTGTGTGCACACAGGTACCAGTACAATGTCAAGGGCTTACAAGACAGAAAACAACCCAGGAATTCCACCCTCAAAATCATTTACAGCGAAGCAAATATGGATTCGTCCAGTACAATCTGGACCAGGTGTGGTGTTATAAACCACAATCTTTGGGGTCGTTTTTTTTTTTTTTTTTTAACGTCACTGAAGAGGTAATTCTTTCCAACAAATTATGGTGCTTACTATGAGCCAAATTTTTATAAATGTTTCAATCATGCCTCTTGCTATGTTCACAAGCACTCCTGATCTGATTAACTAAACTGAAACACCCAAATTAACCAAGATCTTTTTGGAGGTGAGTAATCTTGGTAGAAGATAAAGACAAAGAGCCCCTGCAGCACTGACCATGGCCATTTCTGGTGCACAACTACACAGGACAGATTTTAAATTGGGAGGTTTCTCCAGGGTCCAAATCCCTTCAGCCCTTCTCACATATGCAAACCTTACTGGGCAGAGCAAGGTTTTTCAGGGGGACTTAAGGGAAGGGTTTAAAGTTTCAATCGTGAAAGAAAAAGTGCAGGAACACATGTGCATTCGGCAGATAACAATTCACTGAAAATATTTTAAAACAAAACAAAACGCCTGTCTGACTGAATTTTTATAAACGTGGTTGCGGAAGAGGAAAACAAACAATTGTTTAAGGATGGTTTCAAATGCTGCTCTCTGCTATTACTGAGAATTTTCAAAACTTTTCATGCTCCATTGGAAACGGCTCTGCTTCACAAGCTGTTCTTGTTGGTCCTGCCAAAGAAATGGTCTGATACACTTTATTGCAAGTTTATCGATTTGCTTACCCAAGCAAATATATATAATTACCTCTGCCTATCAAGACGGGTGTACAATAGGATTCCTCCACAGAAAGCAGTGAGATGATTAAAAGACAATGGGATGGGGGCACCTGGGTGGGTCATTCGGTTAAGTGTCTGCCTTCAGTTCAAATCATGAACCCAGGGTCCTGGGATCAAGTCCAGCATTGGGCTCCCTGCTCAGTGAGGAGCCTGCTTCTCCTTCTTCCTCTGCCCCTTCCCCTGCTTGTGTGCTCTCTTGTGCATTTCTATGAAATGAAATGAAATGAAATGAAATGAAATGAAATGAAATGAAATGAAATGAAATGAAATGAAATGAAATGAAATTGAAATGAAATGAAATCTAAGGGGATGAGATGGATTAGCAGACACCAGGCATGTGGGTCCTCCACCCCAGCTCCACTGGAGTGGCCACTGCAATGTCCTAATCCAGTTCCACCAGTTCCAGAATGTGCAGAACCTGAGCCAACCCGACCAGCACAGTTTTTCACTAAGATGTGTACAGGAATGAACACAGCAAACAGATACAATTTGTGTCACAACCTGGAGCCCTCTGATTTGTGAAATTAAAGAAAATAAATCTTGTGAAATCAAACAGAAAGTATCTTTTTTCAGACAATAGACATTCCGTAATGGGTTTGAATTTAACATTCTGCATTTTGTAAAAATTTAAGGTGACAGATTATAAACAAGCAATATTACTGGCGACATTACAAATTAGTGCTATCATAATAAGTTCTGGTAAAAGTAGGTCTTTTGCCTTAAAGCACTCACACCTTGGACTGAGACCCCACTAGCTAATTCTTGTTTTCATTATGTTTATACATCTTCCCACACTTCTAGTACCACTTCAAAATCAGCTCACAATGCTCTGAAATCATGAGGACCTAGGTCACTATGCGGTTCTCTGATGATGAAGAGCCTTATCCAATGAGCTACAATGTGACTGTCCTCAAGCCTTGACTTGTCACAATCCTGCATCTTCATTTTTTTCAATCTGTATGCCAAAGAGTTATCCTAGCAATTACATTTTTAGATCTATACCCTAAGGAAACTCTCACATCTGTACATAAGGAGACATAAGGATGCTTGTTACAGAACTGACAGTAATAATGAGCAGTGCCGAGAACCTAAATGTCCATCAATAGGGGCACCTGGGTGGCTCAGTGGTTGAGCATCTGCCTTTGGCTCAGGTTGTGATCGCAGGGTCCTGGAATAGAGTCCTGCATCAGGTTCCCCGCAGGTAGCCTACTTCTCCCTCTGCCTGTGTCTCTGCCTCTCTCTGTCTCTAATGAATCAATCAATCAATCAAATCTTTAAATAAATAAATAAATGCCCATCAACAGGGGGAATGGATAAACTTGGTTAATTTATTTACAATTGTATTTCATTTTCAGAGGAATAGAACATTTAAAAAACAAAGTACTATGTGAGAAGCAGATGGAAGAGTATTAGTCTAGGAATCCAAAACCTGGGTTCTGTACCCATACCTTGAGCAAGCTACAACACTTGGCTGGGTTAAGACTCCCTACGGACACTACAGGAGGTGATGTGTACCAATCACATAGCACAGTCCCTTCACACACAGAAATGTTCAATTAAAAAGAACAGCAGCTAATAATGATAGCCCATCACCATCTAGCAGGTTGATCATTTTTATTTTACAGAGAAGAGAACTGAGGCTGTAAGAGTCTAAGTCATGTGTCCAGAATCACACATCTCATCAAAGGTGAAGCTAGGATTCGAATCCAAGTATGCCCAACTCCAAAGCCCCCACATGTATATCTAGGACAAATCCCTGATGTCAGGTTATACTTTTTCCATTTATTTCCTTTACCTAAAAGTTAATGATAGCAAAAATAAGTTTCCTATACTTTTTACTTTCAAAGTTTATTTTAAAAAAAAAAGATTTTATTTATTTATTCATGAGAGACACACAGAGAGAGGCAAGAGACAGAGGCAGAGGGAGAAGCTGGCTCCATGCAGGGAGCCCGATGTGAGACTCGAACCCGGGACTGTGGGATCATGTCCTGAGCCAAAGGCAGATGCTCAACCGCTGAGCCACCCAGGCATCCCTTTCAAAGTTTAATTAAAGAGAAAAATTAAACAGAACAAAAACTTTAGAAAAAGGAAGAACTTTTATAATTTTTTTCCTATGCCTTTCCCCTCAACTGTCATAGTACTATTCATTTACTGTGTACTCTGAACATGAAAACATCTTACTCATTTTTCAGTTAGTTCCATGGTCTTCTTTACTTCTTTTTAGAAGCCACACAATCTCAGAGAGAATGCGTCATCTTCTCTTTGAGAAACTATTTCATGTACACAATTCAAGCACGTAGGAGACATGGATACCAAATATGTCTTTCTAAGTCAAGCCTTCTGAACATTAAGATTCTTTGAATTCTCTATCAATACATTGTGGAGTTTTAGGGGCAAAACTAGAAGACCAACTGTATAATTTGAGGTCTATGGAATAAATGAGACATCTTTCTTTAAATCTTTTTTTTTTTTCAACACGCAGTAAAAACATTAGATAATATGGTAAAGTCCTCTTTAGCTGAGCACCTATTAAAGCAACCAATTAGCACAAGTACTGTGCCAAAACTATGACAATTGAACCTGTAAAAACAAACACTCCACCCAACAAACTTCAAACAACAGGGACATTGTCGTCAAATCCTCCAACATGCAGGGAGAGTACGCTGTGGAAAGATCCCCAGAGTAGACTTCTCTGAGACCAAGGTTCTTATTGTCAAATATTTCTTCCAGCCACATGTGTGACTGGGGCTTGCCACTCACCCTTCATGCTCAGCTCTGGTTTCTCCAGGAAAGAACCACTGGCTGAGCAGCTGTGAAAAGGCCAAGCAGTCAGGAAGCAAAACTGCTATTACGTAGCTCTGACTTTAGTGCTTAGAGAAAAGAGTACAACAGACATCAAATGATCTCCATCTTAGGCTTTCAAAATGATGACACTGGTAGACCATAATGAGGTTAAAGTCTCCATTATTGTCTTGCTCCGCCTAATCTTCCTCAGGCACCAAGTGCAAACTTGGGGGCCCTGCCTGCCCTGAGATGTATTCTTCATCAAAACCTTGAGAATTATGAGCAATTACAAATTCAAATACAAAAAATATGCTGAGCTGTGATTGTGGAGAGTGTGATTGTGGAGAGTGGGCAAGGGATGCCTGGGTGGCTCAGAAATAAATTCGGGGGAGGTTCTGAAAGACATGTATGATCCAGAGTGCCATGTTTTATGAGACCAACGGGGTTGGGGCTGGCAGGGACTGCAGCACTTAACTGGCCCAAACCCTCAAGGCTCAGAAAAGCATGCCTTGCAATTTTTAGTTTGAATTAATTTTCTCTACTAAACATCTAAAGAGATGTTCTGCTTTAACTTTAAATCCTTCTGAGCCCACACAGAATGTTATGGAAAAGTGCCTAAATGGTCCTGTGATACATGAAGTCCAGAAACAGAAAAGGGGAACGTGTGCTTGAGGTACAGGCTTAGCACTCCCACCTTGGATACTTATTCCTCCCTGCCAGCCTTGACTTCCCCACCGCAACAGTAAGGGGGAAGACCAATGATGGCAGGGTTCCTCCTGCTGGGTGATGTGATGACCAGAATACAGAGATAAGTTCTGTGTTCGATGATGATGATGATGATGATGATGATGATGATAAGAAGAAGATTATTAAGATTCTTCTCAGAGCATAGACTTGGAGTCTCCTTCAGCCAGTAATCATACTATTTAGGAAGTAAGGGTTTGTTTTTTTTTCATGGTACTTAGGAGACAGTCTAGAGTTCTTTGTCTGGCATAAATAACTTACTTTGGATCTCAGAAGTGTTTTTATATGAGCTAGTAAAACTTTAAGGTAGTTAAGTATCCCATTTATCTTTCAGTTTCATATACTAGGAGAGTGGACACCAAGTCACAATTATCTGTCCCAGCCTTTCCAGAAAGAGCACTTTTGAACCTTCTTAAGTGTTTCATCTGTTGCCTTCCTTAGATGCAGTGAAGGCTTTGGGCCTGGAGATCATGTCCACACATGGTGGGTGCTGCAGAGGATTTCTGCAGTCACTGCTTTTTTAGCATAGACTGAGGTGAGGCACTTTGCATTACTTTCTCCTGACTGCCTCAAATTTCAGTTAAAACCTCCTTCAAAGATGATGAAGCTTCCTTTAACTCAGCAGATGACCCACACACATTATTACATGGGCATAACAGGTTATGGATATAAAGTTCTAAAAATTCCACAATCTCAGACGAAAAAGTTGAAAATAAGAAAATCAATGACCGTTATTAACATAAGCTTGTAATTAAGTTAGAAATCCTGTCTGGCCACTGTCTGTTTGTATACCACATACAGAGTATTACTAAGAAGGCAGAGTATTACTGACCAATGATAACTAAAAGAGAAGATTCTAGGTTGGTGTTTTCCCTCGAAATTCAGTACTATTCAGCACTTTCTTTAAATGTATTTCCTTTAAACAGTAAATATGGTCAGATATATTTCAAATATGGTGTTTTGTTAAAGACTAACACTGTAAGAATGGGTTTAACCTGAGGTACATGCATGTCTCAGTCCTTTGTATACCGAACTCTTGATTGCAGCTCAGGTCATGATCTCAGGGTTGTGAAACCGGGCCCCCACATCAGGCTCTGCACTGGGCATGGAGCCTGGTTAAGAGTCTCTCTTTCTTTCCCTCCTCCCTCCCCCTGGTCCTCTATTAAAAAAAAAAAAATGGATTAGCTTAAAAAAAATCCGCTCACCACTGACAATAGAGACGATGATGGTTACACGAATATATCTAATATTTACAGTCCCTTTAAATAAAGTCTTCGGCTTTCACAAGTATATATAGGCCCTACTTCATTGAGAATCTTAAAAAATTAAAGGTAAACAGATTTTTTTGATGCAACACCTTTCTGTTGCCACTTGTAAGTTTATGAGTTAGTAATGAGTAAGTTTGGTCCCACCAAAGCAAATGGGAAATGATTTGGGTTTTAACTCAATAACTTAAAACCTGGTAATAAGTTCCTTTAATAGCATTCTACATATACATTAAAAGTAATTGAACTTTCTAAACCTAATGCTTGAATTTCAGACAGCATTCAAGCATTCCTAACTTCACAACCTGCTAACTCTATCCCTTCCCCTGCACAGCACCACCTCAGCACCAGCTTCCCAGCCTCTATTTGCACAAAATTAAGTCAGAGGTTCATTTCCTTTACCCAAACTCCAATCCAAACTCCAACCCTGTGCTCAAGTGTCCCACCCAACCCACAAAACCACCATGTAACGGTCTCTGCTCCAAAGGGTGATGACACTCAACAGTGAAAATCGGCTCTGAAACTCAGTGTCGCTGAGAGCCACACCATATTACAGAGGCTACGTAGTTAGCCAGTGAAAAAGCGACCTCAGAGTACCTCTGCTGCCACTTCTCAGTGAGAAAATCACTTTTAGAAGCTAGTCAAAGCACCACATGGGGGGCAGCTAACAGAGCCGCAGCCAGTTTCATATCTGGTACCCAAGGCAGTGACCACAGTGACAAAGCCCGAGATGCGCATGACGATAAATACTGCAAGGCAGCAACATGGTAGGTAGAGAGGCTACAGAACTGCAGACCAAAAAGCAAAACCTCGAACCCCCCACTCCCAAAGCTAAAACGTTTCCTTGTGTGAGAAACAGAACGACCACTAACAATTTTCGGAAATAATGTTTGAATCTTGGCTCAATTGGATAATTTTGTTCTGCACCAAAGACAATTCCATTCAAATTCCCAAAGTCTACGGGTAGATCTATACTTATTTCAAGATATAGTTTCCTTCCAAGCCCAAAGAAATGAAAGGCAGAAACTGGCAAAAGAAAAAAAAAAAAAAAAACATGTAGAAGATGGTTTGCCATTTTATGAAAAACAAATGAAGAATTACAGTCACATCACACTGATAAACTGAGAGGCTGCCAGTGGTTTTCAGGGCAGATGTAACATTTTACCAAATGTGATTGTTTGTGAACGAAATAATTCTGATCAAAAACTTAATTGCAGCCAAAGTGAGCCCTGGGCTGTGTCACCATAATCCAGTCTGACAGGAAGCAGTGAGTGGAGATTCCTACTGTGAACGGAGCACATGTGAAAGGTCAGCTCTGGCCTGGAACTTCAAAACCGTTAACGTGTAAAACAGTGTGCATTAGAGCCCGGAATGGCTAACCACTGGATTAGCGGATGTCCGCTGTGTGGGTCTGATGTGCTTTTGGCAGGTAATGGTTAATTTGTAAATAGGCAAGGTATTGTAACTTTCTTCTGTGCCTCTTCCCAACACTGGTCAGCAGAGCCCATTCTTAATTACAGACCCAGAGTATTACAATATTAGATGTATATAACATAGACTCATTATAACAAAGTTTTGGATTTTTAAAGGATTCTTATTTTTTAAGAATTTGGTGAAGGAAAAGTTGCATGCAGTTAAAAAAAATGTTTGCTTGTATAATGAATGAAAAAATGTTTCACGTAAAATCTGTTTGTTCATCCAACACCAACTATATAACAACAGTCAAAATTTGCCAAGTGAGGATTTCATTACTAGAAATATAAACTTTACTCATATATACTCATATATACTATCATCTGAAAAAACAATTATACAATGCTGTTTTGCATGGCTTAAAACAAAATTCTAAAATGCAGTTAAGTACCACAGTTTTCATTTCTCAATGTGAGATGTTATTCATGAAAGAACCAAAGTAAACATGTTTTATGAGCCAGTGCATGCAAAAGTGCTTTATACATATTTTGTGCTATAAAAGTTGGCCCATTTGACTCTAAATTAGCCATTTCTACCATATCTAAACCAATTACAGTAACAGAGTATTAATGAGTGATAAAAGCTGGCACTGGGCACTTCAGTGATTCTTTTAGGATTTAACTCATTTCTGAGTTAAGGGTAAATAATACTTCTCTTTGAAAATAAGCAGGTCTTCTAAAATACATTTTATTTTTGTTCTCAAAATCAACCTTCTAAGACTGTGTCTTTGGTAGCTGGACAGATGCGGCTGCTGGGCCCTCTGTAGGCTAAACCTTGAGATCCTGAAAAAGGCTATGTGGCAAGGCAGACCCATTGCATGGCCAGCACTCTCATGATTCCTATCTCCTCCAGAACATCAACTGACACATTTATTTATTTATTTATTTATTTATTCATTCATTCATTCAGAGAGAGAGAGAGAGAGGCAGAGACACAGGCAGAGGGAGAAGCAGACTCCATGCAGGGAGCCCGACGTGAGACTCGATCCTGGGTCTCCAGGATCACACCCCAGGCTTCAGGCGGCGCTAAACCGCTGTGCCACCGGGACTGTCCTCAACTGATACATTTAAAAACAAAACCACACATATGCTTCTAACTGCAATGGAAGATGGAGGAGAAAAACTAATTGTGGCCAGCAAAATCTCTCGTTTCCACTTTCTGTACAGGATCTGAAACATTTAACATAACAGGAATATTTGGCATCTCCTGAACAGTCTGTCCCTGAAAATACAGGATATGCATGTATACCAATCTGCTGCTCTGTACCAAGCACCTTTCCAGACTCTGGGCCCCGTGACACTGTCCCTGTCCCCCTAGGAGCCCACAGTGTGGTAGGAGAGGACAGAAAGGCCAACTGTGAAGACCTGGTAAGAAAGGAGGTAGAAGAGTAAACAACTGAGAAAGTCTGGGTCAGAAACTGGTGCTGGGCACACCCATCTTCCATCTTCACCCCTCTTTTCCACATACCTCTGAGTGGACACTGCACTGGCAATCCAGGGTCACAAGGGCGGGGGGGGGGATGGGGAGAGGGCAGCTGCCCAAGTTAACCTAGAAGTGGACAATGATGTCATGATTTACCAACAAAATATTTTACAAGGCTCCAAACTGCTCATTACGGAAATTTTTTATACTGTTAAGTGATTAATTACACCAGGTAACACACTCAATGTATGTAATTTTAGCCTCACTCCAAATTATTTCTTCCATGCACTACCACCTTATTCTAGGCTACCATTCCCTTTGGTGAGGCTCAGGCTCAAAGAAGCTTGCAAAGGTCCCTCCAGAAGGATAATCAGCAAGGCAGAGATGCCTCCACACTGAGCTCCAACCTAACATGGGTATGCCCACTCAGGGTTATGAACCCAGTTCTGAGGTCCTGCAGGCTGCCTCACCCACGGGATCAACCCTAAGGACTCTCTCAGGAGCAAGACGACTGCTCAGAGACACTGATTATATCTTAATTAGCTTATATTTGTTTACATGTCAAAATACAGAATGTCCAGAAAGCTGAACTTATGCTTTCATTCAGTTCTGGACTATAAGTTAGTTTTCACGAATCCAAAGAAATATGTTACTGGTTTCTTTTTAAGGACTCACGTTCAAATGGGAGGATGCCAAAGAAATTAATCATTCAATTCTTATTTGTAGGAGTAGATTATCTGTAACTTGTAAATTATTTTGATTTACAGTGAATCATTATTGTATCCATAAATGCTGGAAAGTTGGTGAACAACATGATATAACGACACCCCAAAATAATTTTAGAACTGCAGGTGTACAAATCATAACACGTGGGAGATGACTCAAAGGATAATGGGGAATAAAACAGCTTAGAAGGGTCACATAAAGGAGGGAAAGGGGTGAGGGCATGCACCCCAATTTTCCAAGATGTCTGTAAAACCAAACTACTAATTTCTAGGCAGATGCGGTGGAGCAGTCAGGCATGGGCAGCAGAGTCAACAGTTACGTTCAAACAAGGGAAGGCAAAATGCTCCATAATTTACAACAACCCAATCACACTGCTCATTCTTTTGAGGTTAAATGCTACTGACATAAGCTACACCTGAATCCAATCAATGCAGAGACGTTGAGAAGATTCACACGAAAGGGCTAAATTTGTCACAAATGGGTTGGTTTCCGATCTTAATGTAGCCAAGTTGCTTTACTCTGACCTCCATTGAACAAATCAACTTAATGGGCACTAGGAGTGCTATAAAACTTAACAATGGAGTGATTTTTAACTTTTAAAATATAGTTATGAAGCAAAATGTTGGATAGCTCCTACAATACTGGAAATCAAATTAAATCTAGATGTTTTTTAACAGTCTTGACAGATATAATCCTAGTTACCATGTAAATTTATGGTAAGCTGCTGTGATATTAGCCACAGGTGCTACTTTTAATATATGAGCCGCATCTGGCTGGGAATAGAATTTCTCAGAGGACTGAAAATGACCTCACTATCAGACAATGGAAGGGAAAAAAACAAGACCACTGTGGCATATAAAAAGCTGAAGATGTGGTCCACAACTAAATATTTCACATAAAATTCATTTTAACTCTGCAGTTATAGGTTAAAGGATATTATGCTTTCAATATCTAAAAAGCATAGATATATTTCAACCAAATAGCCAAAAGATTAAGAATGTAAGACAGTTATGAATGCCCTGGCTACATACATAATACTGGTTTTCCAAACTTTGATCAATGTCAGAAAAATGATGCACGAAGACTTGAAAAGAAAATTCTTTCATGGTTCCCAAGAACACAACATGATTAGACATCACCAGGCATACCAAACCAAGATGTAACAATTACTGATCTCTACGCAGCAGCAACTCTCCAGCACCTGGCCAACATCACTGGCTGTGTTTTTAAAGTTCTTTGGAGTTATTCATCACACCCAAGAAAACATTCTCATCAGGTGAAATTAAAAAAAAAATCACTACAAGTATTTACCATTCTGAGTTTTAAAACTGCTAATATCACCCATAGACATCCACAGGGAGAAAGCACAAGTTTCTCTTACCTAACCAACTCAAAAATTAAAAAATGAGTATGTACAAAACATGGAATTGTTTCCTTTTAAGAAACTATTCCTGAACCATTTGAAAGCCATCATTTGCTAGAGAACTGGCAAGTGTGGAAATGTGATAAAGGATTTACAAAGATTTAATTTCCTATGAAATAACTCTTCCTGAATTAAACAAGCCTTCTTTATCTGAAAAACATCTCTAAAAGAGAAACATTTCTATGAAAATATTCCCTACATCATTCCACTGAGCTGTGAGAATGGTAGCTACAAAGCCCTGTAACATAACATTTTCCTTCTGACCTTCTCAAGTAACTTGAAAGGGCTTGATTTTTTAGCTTCAGGAGATCAATCTAGGTGATGATTTCTATTTACTTTAAAAAAAAAAAAAAGTAATTGGATCTATGCCTGATCTCCAAGGGCATCAAGACCCTGAATATCTTTAACCTAAGAACAACCTGGTAAGACTCCCTGATACTTTTGTAATCAACCGGCAGCATGAATATGGATCATTTAGAAAAGGTAGGGTCACAAAGCCTCAGCTGTGAAATGGTGGGTTACTGCAGAAAAGTACTGGTTAAATTACATATGGCCTTTCCGTCCAATGGAATAGAGAGAGAAAGAGAGACAAAGAAAAAATATGTATAAACATACATCCCACTATATATATATATACACACACACAAACACACACACATATATATATCCCATCAATGAAAGTCATGAAGTAAAATATTTTTTGTCAGAGAAAAATGTTCACTATACATGAAGGAAAAAAAGTGAGCAAAATACATCTACACTATGACCCCAAACCTATATAGATACATACATACATAGAAGTTATAGATTCACACATACTGCTTTTTAAGCAAGCAGAAAGATTACAGGTACATTTTTCTTCTTTGTACTTTTTTTGTGCTTTCCAAATTATAAAACATACTATGCCATCAGAAAAAAAAAATGTTGTAGTTTATTAACAAATTAAACATACTACACAGATGTAACAGGGTGCTGTCATTCCCAGAGGAATGAGAAAGGCCTGGCTGAGATCCATGGGGTATGCAAGTAATGCATACATGTTAAACCCTTCAACTGAAACCTTGCAGTTGTAAATAAATAGGAAGACTGAAGAAACTTGTTCTCGAGCTTACATAGCAGAACCACACTTTAAGACATCCAGAATTACAAATGCCCTCTCTTCTACACATCTCTATCCACGGCTGTACGGTCAGTGGCTCAGAAAGCTGGCGTCTCTCGGTGCAGGACAAGTTTAACCTCTTACATAGAGTTCTAATTTGCCAAGTAAAGTTTTTAGCTTTAACTCTATAGACCTTCATTCTGGAAATGACTTCCCCCTTCCAAGCTGTAGTCGACTTAGGGCCAATAACTGAATGATCAAGTATTATAAATGACTGTTATCAGGGCAAGGCATGGAGAACCATACAGTAATTTACAGGTCAAAATCCAAACAATACCTGGCTTCTCTTTTCTTCAAAATACACAAAGAACATGTAGCCTCCTTTAGGCCCTCCAAAATAGGCATTTTATCCTAAATGAAGAAACAGACTTGATTTTGAACTCAACAGCAGAGTTGGTCATTCAAAAGTCTAAGATATTCCGAAACAGGAAGCCCATCCACATCTTGAATTATTCCACAACCCTTCGAAATACAGATCCGTGTCAGACAAGAGCTTTGGCCTTAGGTCAGGAAGCCTGGCCTGGGAAGGAGACTACTGCCTCCTTCCTCAGTCAAGTCTGAGCAGGTTCCTTAACTTCCCTGTTACCACCATGACCAAACTGGCCTATATTACCTCCCAGGACCCCAAGAGAGACCTACTATCACTTACTGGATGCTCAAACACTCCTTGGTTCACAAAAACTTTTGTGATTCTCCAAACTCACAGAAACAAATGATTTGGCTACATTTCAAGTAAATAACGCAACATTAAGAGTTACCTATATACAGGGGCACCTAGGTGGCTCCAACAGTTAAGCATCTGACCTCTGCCTCAGGTCATGACTTCCGGGTCCTAGGATTGAGCCCCGTGTCGCATCATCCATCATCGCATCATTCAATGGGGAGTCTTCTTATCCCCCTCCCTATATCCCTCCCTCTGCTCATGCTCTTTCTCCCTCTCTCAAGTAAATAAAATCTTTTAGAAAAAGTTATCTGTATATAGAATGACCTTAAAGTAACATTTTTCACTTAATCAATATTTGTATAAATAATTCCCAAAAAATGTATTCAACGAATTTATAAACTTTTCTACCTAGAACACCAGGAAGTTTTTTTTTTTTTTAAAGTTGGCCAAGAGTGCTAGACCAGTGGTCATAGAAAAATGAAAAAAAAAAAAAAAAAGGACCTGGGATTAAAACAGAAATGAGCGCCTAATTGATAGCGGTAAACAGGTCTGTGCTAGTCTCCCAGCATTATACTTTCTGGAAGCTTGGAAGAATCTGCCATGGGCTCTCAGGATACTAAAATTCACAAAAGACAAAATTGTGGGTAGCCGGAGCTGTTAAACCAAAATCATAAGTGTTAACTTCAGCCTCTTATTATCGATGCAATTTACTACAGATGCCACAAGTGGCCCATTTCCTTCTCTGATACTTCAAAACTGCAAGCTGAACAAAGACAATCAATGCTGTTCTTTTGGGAAGTGCACCATGGCATCACAGATCATCCCTCATACACAACTACTTAGCGGCCAAAAATACCAGTCACCATTAGGAACCATCTGTGTCCAAGAGCAAGGAAATGAGGGAGGGGGGAAAGTCCCTAGTGAGAAAGGATTTTAGGTAATAACCTGTAGGAGACAAACAGATGAAAAATACAACTCCCTGGGGCTAAGGGCACTGGCTAAGATCACCTATGCTGAACCCAATCAAGGGACCTCATGTATTCAAAATATACCTAGGTCTATCTAAATTTAAAAAGAAAACAAAACAAAACAACCCACCTAGGTAACCCCGGGCTGGGTACTGTGGTAATGTACATAAGCACGACCTGAGTCTCGGGCCTCAAGGTGCTTGTATCTTAGGTGGGAAGAGACAAAGGTGAGTAGCTACCTCCCCCTGTTGCATGATTTAATCTGAACACATCGTAATTCTGTCACTGGTTCATTGTTAATGTGAGCAAACCACTTTGCCCCTAGGCCTTGGTTGCCTCATCCCTTCTCGGTCTAATGTTCATGAACTCATCATCAAAACGATGCTGATAGAACACCATAAACAAGGTAACTCAGGGGCTGAATTCAAAATGCAAGAACAAATAAGACTACTGTCTATATAACACACGGGCTCCCTCCTTTCCAGGCTGGCCTGTACAACCATATCATCCAAGCCATCCTCACCATGGCCTTGATGGCATCTGTGGCACTTAATACAGCGGTCATCCTTTGGTATCTCTTGGAGTCTCAGCAGAAAAAAAATTCCTCTCTGCCTTTTTTTTCCCCCTCTCTGCCTTTTAAAACACCATCCTCTTTGGGATTCTGTGATACAACAGCAACCTGACTTTCTTCCTGTATCATATCACTAAGTCTTTCTCAGTCTTCTGCTCCTCCTCTTCCTTCCAACCCCTAAACGTACTAAGTCCTAAGCCCCCTTCTCTCCTTGCATTACGCTTTCTGCCTGAGTGGTCTCCTCTATTACCTTGGCTTTTTTCCACACATACCTAAGACTCCCCAGTTACCCACAACCCACACCTCTACTCTAAGTCCCGAACTCAGACATAAAACTGGCTTCTTGAAGTTGACATCTGGACATCTCCTGGCAACTCACACATAACAATGTTCAAACCAGAAGTCTTGATCACAGCACCCCCATCATGTTCCCCTCCCATACTTCCCCAGCTTAATAAAGGCCACTTCTGACCACCCAGACCCTCTAGAAGTCATTTTTAACATCCCCTGCTCATCTTCCTCATCACCTATCACCACTCCTCCCTAGTCAGAGAATCTTAGATTTTCCATTTATAAAAATTATGTGTGGCATCACTGGCTCCTGCTCATGTAAGCTCCAAAATACAGCTCCAACCCCTCCAGCTCTCTGCTTGGCCTGTGTCACTGCCACAGTCCCAAATCCCCTGCTGGGCCTACCCTAATGACGAGGTCTCACCTGGATGGACACATAGCCTCCTTCCTATCCCCCCATGTGGCCTTTGTCCCCCGCTCCCTTCCGCTCCATCCTTTAAGTCCTCTAACTGGTCTTGGTAGAAAAAAGCATCAGTCCTTCATCCCCCCCACCTCCTTCAACTACGAAGTCCTTCCCCCCATGCCAAAAGTCTCGAGATACTCCTCCTGTTTCCCATAATACCTCACAATGGCCCCTCTTTGCATCTATCCCGCTATCCTTGTGCCTGTGCGTGTCCTCTGAGACGCTTTCAAGAGCATCAGCAATGCCAAAAGGAGAGGTAAACGCCACTTTCTTACTAGACTGTGCTCCAAAGTCACTGTCAGGTTCCTAACTGAAGATGAAGCATAGTTATATTGATGAATTTGATGTCATGGATAACCACATCAGTCAGAAAACCGTGAACCTTACGGGCAGGTCAAATGGACAAGGGGTGATCAGCCCTAGATCTGATGTGCAACTCAAAGATCTAGAAAAATGGCTGAATAGCCATTTTTGAAAATGGCTGAAAATGGACAATATCAGGGGGCTCCTGAGTGGCTCAATTAAACCTCAACTCTTGATCTCAGCTCAGGTCTGGATCTCAGGGTCATGAGCTCAAGCTCAAGCCTGGTGCTGAGATCCATACTTGGTGTGGAGCCTACAAAGGAAGAAAGGGAGGAGGGAGGGAGGGAGGGAGGGAGGGAGGGAGGGAGGGAGGGAGACAGGCAGACAGACAGACAGACCTGCTCCCATCCCTTTGATTTCATTGTACTGACAACCTAAGCTGGCATCATGGACCACTAAGAATCAAGAAGAAAACACAGGAAGGAAAATCCTGGAAGTCTTTTCCCAGGAATGTAATACATATGTGCAAATAAAATGCCTCAAGGGACAAAGGGGGGCGGTGCATCACCTTCTCAGTTCCTTAGAGAGACCTTCCATGATGGTTCTCCTCAGACTGAATTAGGTCTTAACCATTATTCTTTCTCATAACACTCTTTTCCATTGGAGAGGCAGCATCCATTCGGGCAAATGGTTGGGATCCGCCTGAGGTCAAACCCCAACTCCACTGCTTACTAGCTTAATCTAAACCTCAGTTTCCAATCTGTAAAATGAGGAAAATAGTCTCTACTCCACTTCACACCATTTTGTGAAGATTAAGTGAATAAATACATGCAGCATCCTTACAATATAGTGCTTGGCCCAAGGTTAAGTGTTCATTAAGCATTAGCTAGTAGGATTTTCCTCCATGGCACTTATCATAATTTACAATTATATAGTCATTGCTTTATTTGTTTATGCTCTCCCTCCACTCCTAGATCTAGTGAGCTCCATGAAAATGGGGACAATATCTGTTTTGCTCATCACCGCACCTCCAGTGTCTAGCTTAGTACCTTGCCTACAGTAAGTGCAGTCACAGCTTATTAGTGCTAAGTGCATAAGTGTTAGGAAAAACTTTCTAGAAGTGGGTGAGATGTGGACATATTGGCCTAAGATAGGTGGAATGGAACAAAGAAGGTGAATAATGGCTTAAAGGAAGAAAAGAATTGAACCAAGATGCTGGGGGTCTTGGCTCCAGCTCCAGCATGGCCACTATTTCATGCTCCATCTAAACCTCAGTTTCCCATGGGCAGCCCAGGTGGCTCAGCGGTTTAGCACCGCCTTCTGCCTAGGGCCTGATCCTGGAGACCCAGGATCGAGTCCCGCGTTGGGCTCCCTGCATCGAGCCTGCTTCTCCTGCCTGTGTCTCTGCCAATCTCTCTCTCTCTCTCTCTCTCTCTCTCGTGTGTCTCATGAATAAATAAAAAAAATCTCTAAAAAAAAATTAAAAAATAAACCTCAGTTTCCCCATTGCTTCAGTGAAGGGGATGACTAAATGACTTATTAATGAGAAATATAATAAAAAAATAAATTTAAAAAAATAAAAATAAAAATAAATGACCTCTTAGTTTTAATTTTTAAGAGACTTAAGAGGCCTCTGGCAGAGAAATAACAAAAGGTAGGGTTAAGGGCCAGCCTATGGGAAGCTCTGAAAACTTCTGAGAAGGGGTGCCTGGGTGGCACAGACAATTAAGCACCTGACTCTTGGTTTTGGCTCAGGTCAGAATCTCAGGATCATGAGATTGAGCCAGCATCGAGCTCTGCAATCAGTGGGGAGTCTACTTCAGATTCTCTCTCCCTCTCCTTCTGCCCATTCCCCCGCCCCATATTCTCTCCCCCCCTCCAAATAAAGGAATCATAAAAAAAAAATAAAGGAAAGAAAAGAAACCTCTGAAAAG
This sequence comes from Canis lupus baileyi, assembly GCF_048164855.1. NCBI lineage: Eukaryota > Metazoa > Chordata > Mammalia > Carnivora > Canidae > Canis > Canis lupus. Next base: position 24,208,000 of record NC_132847.1, on the reverse strand, counting down.
ATGGTGTCTTGTAATATAAAATAGGAAGGAAATGGGATTTTCTGAGCAAAGACCAGCTTGGTCACAACAAAGCTACATGGAGCCCACCAAACACAGGGAGGTAAAAGGCTGTGAGAAAGCTTGTACAGGAGCTCAAGGGGGAGATGAGGTGAACCCAGACCCCAGCACAGTCTTGGTGAAAGACACTGGGTTCTTAGGAACTGATAACCAAGATAATTCTTCAGTTTTAGGTCTAGGTGCTCAACAGAATGGTGGTACTGCTGAAAGCAACAAGCAAGTTGGAGGAAAGAAAGCGAAGACTGCTTTCAGATACTCTAAACCTGAGATGCCAAACCCAGGAGAGCCGCACCACAAGGACCTGCCTTTCCAATGTTTAGTCCAGCTCACTGAACCACACCTAGGGCCCACACTTCCCCAACACATTACAAATAAAATGTGCCCCCCTTTCCTATATCCTTCCTTAGCTCCTACCCTCAAAACAACCTATCAGACCTTTTTTTTTTTTTGTACCTATTATCAACCTTTCTCCAATTCCCTCTTTTCCCACTTTCCACCCCTGGTAACCACAAGTCTGATCTCTCTTTCTGTAAGTCCTTTTGTTTTTCAGATTCCACATATAAGTGAGATCATACAGTATGTGTCTTTCTCTGACTTATTTCACTTAGGATAATGTCCTCAAATGGTAGGACTTCCTCATTTTTTATGATTGAATAATATTCCATTGTAATATTACATCTTTTTAATATTATTCTAATTCCTGTACATTTAACATATGGTGCTTAGTTTCAGATGTATAATATAGTGATTCAACAATTCTAGGAGTGCCTGAGTTGCTCAGTTAAGTGGCTGACTCTTTGTTTCAGCTCAGGTCATGATCTCAGGGATGTGTGATGGAGGTCAGGCTCCACCCTCAGCAAGGAGTCTGCTTAAGAGTCTCACCCTCTCCTTCTGCCCCTCCCCCTGCTCCAGTGTGCTCTCTAAAATAAATAAAATATATATTTTTTAATTCTATACATCGGGGAATCCCTGGGTGGCGCAGCAGTTTGGCGCCTGCCTTTGGCCCAGGGCACGATCCTGGAGACCCGGGATCGAATCCCACGTCGGGCTCCCGGTACATGGAGCCTGCTTCTCCCTCTGCCTGTGTCTCTGCCTCTCTCTCTCTCTCTGTGTGACTATCATAAATAAATAAAAATTAAAAAATAAAATAAAATTCTATACATCACTCACAGTGCTCATCACAGTAAGTATACTCTTAATTCTCTTCACCTATTCTACTCATCTCCTATTCTCCCTCTGGTAACCATCTGTTTTTTCTTTAGAGTTAAGAGTCTGTTTTTTGGTTGGTGTTCCTTTTTTCCTTTTTTCCTTTGTTCATTTAGTTTTTGAAATTCCACATGAGTGAAATCATATGATATTTGTCTTTCTCTGACTGACTTATTTCACTTAATGTTCTACTTCCTAGTGCTACCTATGTTGTTGCAAATGGCAAAATTATGGGTATTCACGACCCCACTGTGTGTGTGTGTGTGCACGCATACATCTTCTTCTTTACCCGTTCATCTATCAATGGAACTTAGGCTGCTTCCATAATTTGGCTATTTTATTTTATTTTTTTTATTTTTTTTATTTTTTAAAGATTTTATTTATTTATTTATGATAGTCACACAGAGAGAGAGAGGCAGAGACACAGGCAGAGGGAGAAGCAGGCTCCATGCACCGGGAGCCCGACGTGGGATTCGATCCCGGGTCTCCAGGATCGCGCCCTGGGCCAAAGGCAGGCGCCAAACCGCTGCGCCACCCAGGGATCCCAATTTGGCTATTTTAAATAATGCTGCAATCTGGGTGGCTCAGCGGTTGAGTGCCTGCCTTCGGCTCAAGGCATGATCCTGGAGTCTGGGATCGAGTCCCACATCAGGCTCCTTGCAGAGAGCCTGCTTCTCCTCTGTGTGTCGGCCTCTCATGAATAAATAAATTAAAAATCTAAATAAAAATTAAAAATTTAAATAAAAATTAAAAATTTAAATAAATAAATATAGAGGTGCAGATATCCTTTCAAATTAGTGTTTTTGTACTCTTGGGGTAAATACTCAGTAATACAATTACTAGACTGTAGAGTAGTTCTATTTTTAATTTTTTGAGGAGAGTGGCTGCACCAGTTTGCATTCCCACCAAATGTAAGAGGATTCCCCTTTCTCCCCATCCTCACCAACACCTGTTGTTTCTTGTGTTGTTGAATTTAGCCATTCTGACAGGTGTGAGGTAATATCTCATTATAGTTTTGATTTGATTTCCCTGATGATGGGTGATGTTGAGCATCTTTTCATATGACTGTTGGCCATCTGAATGTCTGAATATTTCTTTGGAGAAATGTATGTTCATGTCTTCTGCCCATTTTTTAATTGGGCTATTTGTTTTTGGGTGTTGAGTTTTATGAGGTCTTTATGTATTTTGGATACTAACCCTCTGTAGGGTAGTCATTTGCAAATATCTTCTCCCATTCTGTAGGCTTTTAGTTTTGCTATTTCCTTCACTGTGCAGAACCTTTTTATTTTGATGTAGTCCCAATAGTTTATTTTTGCTTTTATATCCTTTGCCTCAGGAGACCCATCTAGAAAAATGTTGCTTTGGCTGATGTCAGAGAAATTACTGCCTATGCTCTCTTCTAGGATTTTAATGGTGTCCGGTCTCACAGTTAGGTCTTTAATTCATTTTGAGTTAATTTTTGTGTATGGTCTAAGAAAGTGATCCAGTGTCCTTCTTTTGCACATTGCTGTTCAGTTTTCCCAATACTATTTGTTGAAGAGGCTGTCTTTTTTCTTTTTTTTTTTTAATTTATTTATTTATTCATGAGAGACAGAGAGAGAGAGAGAGGCAGAGACATAGGCAGAGGGAGAAGCAGGCTCCATGCAGGGAGCCCGATGTGGGACTCGATCCCAGGACTTCAGGATCACGCCCTGAGCCAAACCACTGAACCACTCAGGCATCCCGAGACTGTCTTTTTTCGATTGCATATTCTTGCTGCTTTTGTCAAAGATGAGTTGACCATATACTCATGTTTGTTTCTGGGCTTTCTATCCTGTTCCATTGATCTATGTGTCTATTTTTGTGCCAATGCATACTGTTTTGATTACGAGAACTTTGTAATATAACTTGAAATCTAGAATTGTGATACCTCTAGCCTTTTATTTTTCCAGATTGTTTTGACTACTCAGGGCCTGTTGTGGTTCCATACAATTTTAGAACTATTTGTTCTAGTTCTCTTTAAAACGATGTTGTTGTTGTTGCTGAAGTAATCTCTACACCCAATGTATGGCTTGAACTCACAATCCTAAGGTCAAGAGTTACATGTTCTAAAAAAAAGAGTTACATGTTCTATCAACTGAGCCAGCCATGCATTCTAATACTGCTGGTCTTTTGATAGACCCCTTCTTGGCTAAGTTTATTCCTAGGGTATTTTATTATTTTGGGTGTAAATGCACACTGGATTGCTTCCTTAATCTCTTTTTATTGCTTCATTATTAATTTTCTTTACACTGATTCTGTATCCTGTGACCGTACTGAATTCATTTGTCCATTCTAGTAGTTTTTTGGTGGAATCTTCAGGATTTTCTATGTATAATATATGCCACAACTTCTGTACCTATTCATTCATCAGTGGACACTTAAGTAGCTTCCATGTCTTAGTTATGTAAATAATGGTGCCATGAACATAGGAGTGCAGATGCCTTCTTGAGTTACTGTTTTCATTTCCTTTGGATATATTCCCAGAATATATAAGTTAATGGAACATATGGTAGCTCTATTTTTAATTTTTTGAGGATCCTCCATATATTTTTAAAGATTTTATTCATTTATCTCTGCTACCCTCTCTGCTGAGCAGGGAGGCTGATGCAGGGCTCAATCCCAGAACCCTGGGATCATGACCTAAGTGAAGGCAGATGCTTAACCAACTGAGCCACCCAGGCACCCCTCCATATTGTTTTCTAGTGTCTATGCCAACCTTTAAGGACCAACTCAAAACTCTCCTTCTCAAGGCAGCCACACTCTAGAGTACACCTCCTTCAGTTTATTACTACCTCACATTTTAGTGTCTGACAACATGGAAATTTTAAAAATCAACTATCCTGTACAATTCGGATGTGCCACCTCCCCAACAAAACTGGAAGGTCCTGGTGCACCTAGGTGGCTTAGTCAGTAGAGCATGGGACTCTTGATCTCGGAGTTTTGAGTTCAACCCCCATATTGTGTAGAAATTACTTAAAAATGAAATCTGAAAAAAAATAAAAAATAAAAAAATAAAATCTGGAGCACTTGGATGGTGCACTCAGTGGAGTGTTCAACTTTTGGTTTCAGCTCAGGGTTATGAGACTCAGCCCTGCATTGGGCTCTGCACCAAGAACAGAGACTGCTTAAGACTCTCTCTCTCCCTTTCTCTCTGCCTCTTCCCTCTGTGCTCTCTCACTCTCTAAATTAAATCTTTAAAAAATAAAATAGGAGCACCTGGGTGGCTCAGTCAGTTAAGATCTGCCTTCAGCTCAGGTCATGATCGATGATCAAGACCCACACTGGACTCCCTGCTCAGCAGGGAATCTGCTTCTCCCTCTGCCCCTTACCCCATTCATGCTCTCTCACGTTCTTTCTCTCTCTCTCTTTCTCTCTCTCTCTCTCAAATAGATAAATAAGATCTTTAAAAAAATTTTTTAATCTAAGAACAAAAATAAAATATATATTTTTTAATCGGAAGGTCTGGGCAGAAATGGAATCTTGTACTTTTTTTACACTACCCTTCCACACTCAGAGTGCAGCTAGTCCCTCAGTGGTTGCCAGCTCAAAGACCTCACTACATTCACTGATTCCACCAGAGGCAGGCTCTGTGGCTCTCAGCAGGAAGACCATGTGGCTCCCTGCCCAGCCATGACTGGGTCTGTTCCAGATGCCTGGTATGTGTCCACGGCCAGAGTTGCAATGGTGAGGACAGGGCATTTGAAATCAGTTTGATGAACAATACAGTAGAAGGCCACAATCCTATCTTGCTGGCTGAGAGCACAGGAGCAAACAGATTCATTAGTGGCCTTTGCTGTTTTGATAGGATTGATTTTAAGGATACAATTAAATGACCTCTGATTGCTCAACAGTGATACCTGGGTTACTCTTAAACAAGTGGAGCTTTGTTTGTTTTAGCTGGTGAATAGTGCCTTTCTCAGGGAAGTGTTGTCAAACCCATTTAAGGTGGAAAGTAATCCAACAGATAGCCCTTGGAAAAAAGATTATCCTCTGGAAAAAATAAATGTAAAAACAAAACAACTTTCTGCATCATAGTAGGATCTAAAAATCTTGCTGTAGGAATCAGAGATGGGAGTCTGATACCCACTGTGACATGACCCAGTGTGACCACAAGCAATCCCAAGGTTTCGGTCTAGTTTGGTGTCCTGTGAAAGTCCATGAATTAGTCAAAATGGCCCATTCCAGCCTGGATCAGAAGGGTATCAGAGGGAATCCTGGGTGGCGCAGCGGTTTGGCGCCTGCCTTTGGCCCAGGGCGCGATCCTGGAGACCCGGGATCGAATCCCACGTCAGGCTCCCGGTGCATGGAGCCTGCTTATTCTCCCTCTGCCTGTGTCTCTGCCTCTCTCTCTCTCTCTCACTGTGTGCCTATCATAAATAAATAAAAAAAAAAAAAGAAGGGTATCAGGAAAAAAAAAAAAAAGAAGGGTATCAGGATGGTAAATTATCTGCAAAATGGGGGAGATGACGTGCTATTCTGTTTTGTTGACAAGAATGTAGGGGAAAGAGCAGAACACAAAGAGCTCCAAGATATGGAAAAGCCCCTCACCCACGTATCCACAGTGGTGGGCTGGATCCCTCCCAGGTGCAGAGGGCACCTGGTCATGCCCAGCCCCAGAAATGGTAGCACACCACTGTAGGGAGAGATATCAGCTGTTGAGGTCACATCCCAAGATCCATATTTTGAAAGAGCTGAATTTAAGTTTCTATGCCCTAATGCACCCAAACTGTACTGACAAAACTCTTGCTTTGCAAACCCGAACACTGTTTTTAATGGCTGTACTGAAGCAAAGGGCTGGTACACTCAAGAAATACAGACCAGAAAAGAATAAGACTAAAATACATTGAAGTTATTATTTGAGGTCTCTTTTAAATTATTTTCTGTAATTACTGAGCTGGCAGTCCATTGTTATTAATTCCTATTCAACCTATTTAAGCAGTCCCAGCAATGCAGGCAGAAAACAAATGCCTCTGTAATTTCCTAACTTTTGAGTGTTATTTTCTTGTCAGTTAAATTTAAAGCAACCCAGTTCTGATCACATTATACCAAGTTAATCTCATCTAAAGTGCTCTGCAACCCCTAACAGCTACACTAAAGTTTTGTACTAATGAAAGCAATTTACATAAATGAAATTTATGTCAATGCATTTCATGAAAAATTTTTTATTTTATAATAACTGCAGTACTTATATGATAACATCTGTTGATATTCACAGTCTAAAGCTGGCAAAGATTTAAACCCACAACATTTTCCATGCATCATGTACATTATCTGTGAAAAGCAATAAAAAAAAGCAATGAATGCATTAATCATACCAATATCATCTGCAAAGCATAAATCTGAAATGCCTTTCACGTCAGCTCAAACTGCTTTTTATTTTTTACACACCTGATTTGACGCCATCTGTAAAAGGGCAAGACAAAGACTGCTGAGGAAATTATATTTCTTGGCTGTTTGACTTTCACAAAATACTCAGGCTAAGTTCTGTAAACAGAAGATTTACTACATGACTAAGAAAAAGCGATGCAGTTAAAAGTCCATTTTTATGAAAGGCCCGTGTGATGGCCACAGCATTTTCACACTACACCGTGGTGCCATATTTGCATTTTTGACACCTGTTTTACATTTCCCCTTGTTCATCCATTACATGAGTTTTCACAAATACACATCAGCTCTAAACCTATTTTATGAGATACACAGCAGAAGCAAGACGCCAAATGATACCATTCTAGGCTCTAGTTTCCCTACCCTGTAGGTCACCAACACTGCTGTCCCAGCCACCGCCTGACAACACGAGCAGCATCCTGCCCAGGGCTCCCTGGAGCCCCAGGGGAAACTCCAAAGTGAACATCACCACAAATACACCACACAGATAGTTTAATTAGCCCCTCAAATGTTAGGTCAAGTTTGCTCAAATGTATCTCTCTACTCTCCATTCCAGTGACAGTGGAGGAAGCTTTCTTGGGTTTCAAGTTGGCAGAGGCTACAGAACCCATCAATGGGCACAAGTGGAGCAGAAGCCACCGTGCGTGGTGAGCATACAGGTTTTCACTTGATCTGGCTCCCAGACAGAGACATGAGCCTATATTAACAGCAGAGGACACTTTCTAAGCTACATAATGAATCAGCCTTGGGAACATCCTCCTGGGAGTGTTCCCCTACCTTCAACAGGCAGAATGAGTTTCCACTTTCAGGAGTGCTCAGATGTGACATTTCTATTATTGCACTGCTGACTCATAACTTTGACGTGCACCAAGTTTTGGCTTACAACAATGAACAATGAAACCTGAATTAATTCTTTCACAAAGAGAACTGTTGAGAGCCGTGTCCCACTGAGGACTGTTAAGATTTTCATTAACAGTTGTCTTCTGGTATCATCAAGGTTTTGACTTCACTAAGTGTTTCAAAATGTTAACCATAAGCCTATTATCAGATTCCTCAATAAAACATTTTTATAAAGTAAGTCAGCAACAGTAACTTTCAACGGCTCTACAACAGGAGCTCCAGGGCACAGGAAGGGAAACATTTTACAAACCCCAACTCACATATGGTGCTACTGCTGCTGGACACACAAAACGGGGTTCCCTGGCACCACCACCCTCATGGCCCGGGCCACTCAGAAGGCCCCTCCCCCGCTCCCCACCCTCTCGATGGCAACAGTTATACCAACCACAATATGATAAATAAAAAGTCCAACAAATGAAGCTTGGACCTTGTCTGCAAGCTCTATCCATGACACGCTGTGAAGCTGAAAAGGGCCATTTTTGTAGGGTCAAAATGGGCTGTTAACGAGTTCATGTGATTCACTCTAACAAAATCGAATGCCTTGAGGGCTGGTCCACTGGAGGAAGCACATACAAGGAACGGGAGCTCCTCCAGGAATTCAGGGAATCCCAAGTCTTTCTCCGAAAGTTCAGTCCCTTTCTCCTGAGTCAAAAGTGTTCTCTATTACCAACTGGAAACTCCTTGTATCCTTCTCCTGGAATTCTTCATTCACCCAAAAGATACCAAACCAGGCGAGGTATCCCAGCGCCACTGCTTACCTATTCCCGATACTAATTTCTTGCCATGCTCAACAAGGGTGGCTCTAGCATCCCCAAATAACATAATGGGGGAGCCCTCCCAGGGGGCTATGCTGCCCCGAGGTCAGTTCAGGATCCTGCCCTGGAGGGCTCCACCTGCTGGCATCCGGAAGAGCTGTTTACTGGGTTCCAAAGCCTCACCTGCTGCACCCACTTCCAAAGCTTCAAACTGCATCTGATTTTGCAGGCTCCCCACTTGGCCCCACACATGACAATACCTAACAAAACGGACCTTATGAGACACACCCACATTTCTAACTGAATTTTTTTTTTTTATGCAGTCGCCCTACAGTTGCCAAACACCTAAGAATCAGTTTATCTGTCACTGAGGGACCACTCTCTCCCCAAGTCTACATAAACAGAAGGCAAAACTCCCTTACAAACGTGCAGAGCCCACCATGTGAGTCCCAGCACTCAGAGCGTGGAGACCTGCAGCTCCAAGTCCCGGCAGCGCTGTGCCCAGACACTTCATGGATGCTCACTGTGCCGGTCACACTGCCCAGCAGCTCTCAGCTCAGTACTGGTCCCTCCCAGAGAGACACCACAGCTCCGGTGATAAAAACCTATAGCCTGGCCACCCACCAACACTGTAAGGATCCCCTGGGAATCCTGCTTTTACGGTCTCTAAATATTTGCACCCATCTGAGCTATCAAATGAATGTGCACTTTTTGGAACTAACCATACGCTGGAGTAAAACCACTAAGAAAAAAAAGTTCCAATGTATTTTGCTGGCTACTTATTATTAGAGAAAAACCTAGAATAAACCCAAAGTTTTGAGGAGCTTTTACCCAGGGTCACTAAAAATTTTTCTAAAAGGTATGGTTCAGGGCAGCCCAGGTGGCTCAGCGGTTTAGTGCCACCTTCAGCCCAGGACGTCATCCTGGAGACCCGGGATCAAGTCCCATGTCGGGCTCTCTGCATGGAGCCTGCTTCTCCCCCTGCCTGTGTCTCTGCCTCTCTGCCCCCCCCCCCACCGTGTGTATGTGAGTGTGTCTCTAATAAATAAATAAATAAAATCTTTAAAAAATAAAAAATAAAAGGTATGGTTCATTTTTTATAGCAATAAGAGGAATGAATTCTACAGCGAATTGTGACACCACTTCACGCACTGTTAGCAAACCATTTAAAGACTGTAATGCCCAACAAGTGTAACCTTCCTCCTGAAGATTTATTGTAGGTAAAAACACTATGTAGAAAACTGAAAAATGTTCATAACCTATAAAGAGGATAAAGAAGAATGTAATTTTTACCTGTATGTTCAGCTGAGACTATTTAAAGCATATGCTAACATCCAGGGTGGGCTGAACTCTGCCAAGGGAGAGAGGGGATCTCTTCTGACAGTGGCTCCCTCCAGTTTACAGAGTCAAGGCCAGGACAGGTGCTGCCACTGCCAGGAGCACAGGGGCCTCCCAGACTCTTGTTAAGGGCAGGGCTGCAGCCAGGGTAACATCGCCTCAGGGAGGTGTGCCTAGGCACACGGAAGTGCCGGCTCACGACAGAAAATTCAAGGCCAATGTCCTCATATATCCGTTCTGTACACACAGATAGTATCTAGAAGATAAACTTCTAGATTAGGACAAAAGGTATGTGCATTTTAAAAGCTGATACACACTCCTCAACTGCCCTCTAAAAAGGTGATACCCCACTGACACCCCCATCTCCTCCCACATCACAGCTGCAACCCCCCTCCCACCAGCTAGATTCCAAGCCCCAATGTTTTAATTCCTGTCCTGCACATGCCCTTACTTCCCTTGCCCCTCAGTTCCTCCAGTGGACTCGCTTAGCAAAAAGTACAGCCTTGGGGCACCTGAGTGGCTCAGTTGGTTAAGCATCTGCCTTCAGTTCGGGTCATGATCCCAGAGTCCTGGGATAGAGCCTCGGATTGGGCTCCCTGCTCAGCAGGGGGTCTGCTTCTCCTTCTGCTGTTCCCTCTGCTTGTGCTCTCACTGTTGCTTTCAAATAAATGGATAAAAGCTAAAAAAAAAAAAAAAAAAAAAGTACAGCTTTTATTAAACCCAACTCTTCAACTACTTGAATCCCAGTGCCCAAACAGCTGAACTTATGACCATAAATCTCCAGTGACACTGAAAACTGCCTAGACAGTAACCACAAACCCCTAATTAGTGGACTGTCCTAGCCTCCAAGATGCCTATTCTACTCTTTTTCCAATTTTCCCAGATGAACATTCCTCCCTCCCATTCCGGCTCATTCTCAATTAATAACCTCCCTTAAAAAATAGAAACCATCAAAGAGAATTATCTCTACTTCCCAGGACAAATGTAGCAACCAACCTTCATCTACATTTATATTTTCTGCCTTCTTTCCAATGACAGTGGATACACCGGGTGCCGTGTGCTGCTACTTGTTCATTCCATCCTGTGCTCTCTTGCCAACCACGTGCTCACAATTATCCCTTCTGACGATTCCCAAACCAGTATCTCCATTCTGACCTCCTACCTCACACATCCAAGAGCTGACCTGCTACCACCACCTGAGTGACTAGTAAGTATCTCACACCTGCCACATCCAAAACAGGATTCTCAACTCTCTACCCTGCCCCCATCTTCCTCAACTCAGTAAATGACACCAACAGTACAGCCTATACCTCAAGCCAAAACCTTGGGATCATCCTTGACTCTGCTCTTCCCTCATATCCAATCTAACGGCAAGTCAGGATCGTTCTGTCTTCAAAATATATGAGGAACCCTACATTTCTCTCCATTCCACTGCTACCTCCATAATCCCCCATCACCTCTTACCTAGCCTGCCAGATGGCATCCTAGATAGTCTGCCTATTTCCCCTCTGACCCTCCTATTGATCAGCCTGGCTGACCAGCGAGGGCAATCTTTTTAGAACATAACTAAATCATGGCACTTCTATGCTTGAAATCCCAACAGCTTTCTTACACAGAATAAAATCTAAACTTTTCACCATACAGGCAAGGCTCCAGGGCTCTGGCCTCTCCCTCTCCTCAGCCCCATCTCCTACCAGTCTCTCCTTTCTGTTCACTCCAGAACACAGGCCTTTTGGCTCTTCCTCAGTCATGCCAAGATCATTCCTGCTTCAGGAAATTTATACCTGCTTTTCTCTCCTTCAAGAATGTTCTTCCTTTGGGTCTTCATGTGCTGAGCTCCTTCACATGATTGAGGCCTCGGATGTCCCCTCCCTGAACAGGGCCTGCCAGACCACCCCATCTTAAGCAGTGTGCACACCCCTCCATCAGCCTCCATTCCAGTATCCTACTTTGGTCTTCTCTGTGGCACTTATCTCTACCTGAAATTATATCATCTACTCATTTGCTTATTTGCATATTGTCTATCTTCTCCATTAGAACAGGAGCTACCTGGGGATCCCTGGGTGGCTCAGCAGTTTGGCACCTGCCTTTGGTCCAGGGTGTGATCCTGGAGTCCCGGGATCAAGTCCCGTGTTGGGCTCCCGGCATGGAGCCTGCTTTTCCCTCTGCCTCTGCCCCCTCTCTCTCTCTCTCTCTATGTCTATCATGAATAAATAAATAAAATCTTTAAAAAAAAAAAAAAAAAGCAGGCGCTACCTGAGCTTAGAATTGTGCCTGCCAGAGAGAAGATCTTAATAAATATGTGTTGAGTTCATAAATACTACATGTACAAAAAAAAAAAAAAAAAAAAAGCTGATTTTTAAGACTGCAACTGCATGAACAACTGATACATTGTGAATAAACTCTACCGCTGGAGAAAGACTAGAAAAGAAATGAACACTAGATGAAAGAAGTTGCAATAGTAATTGTCCTTAATTTATAACATCCTATTTCAGCATTTCCTCTGTTTTATAATAAAAAACAGTATCTTTTCTGCCCTAAACAAGAGGTTAGTGAGACTCTATCAGTGCGAGAGAATCATGACTCTAAACATAGGTTGTGAAACAGAGAAGGGCAACTCCTGACAGCCCGGGGCCAACCTGGCACTCCCATGGAGGTCTGGGATTAAACTTGAACATCAATACCAGATAAGGCCACTCCATGACCAGGATGGATTCAAAGAAAAACACGATCACACTGCAAGGTTACATGAACACAGAGAAAACATGAACATCGTCCACAATACAAAGTACCGAACACTCCCTCTCCCAGCTAGTGAGTACTGCTTCTTTGCCCATTTCAGCTTTAACCCACTGCAGTCTACTCTCCTTACTGGGAAGAGGTATTAAAATACAGAATCAGAGAACTGCCCATTTTCTGACAGCATCCAATCCAGACCAAACTATCCTTCCAGCACCATCTTCCTGAGAGGCCCCACAGCTCCCTGTGGTGTGCATTACCCCTCACAGAAACAATTACCACCGTGCTCAACTAAGCCCAGATGGGTCCCTGGCGGTCCTGGCTGGTGGGCATCGACAGGTGTCATGACATCAGATGCAATTATAGGCCACTGTACATGCAGAAGTCGTAAGAGACCTGGCTGGAAGACTGACCCCAAGATACAATCTCAGTGCTGGTTCTCTGAATACATTCCCTGACATTGGCTGATTTTGTTATCTGCCTCCTTCTCCTAAAAGCTGAGTGAAACAAATTTTTTTTAAAAAGTCAAATTAATAAAATGTCCTGATGAATTAATCAAGGATGCCCTACACAGCTTCCTTACCCTCCCATTTCTGAAAGCCACCCCAAGCACAGGGTTAGGGTGGGCTGGACAACTGACTCTTGGGCAGAGCCTGAGGCAACACCACTCAAGTACTTTAAGCCACATGTTCAAGCCTAATAAATTAGCCCAGGCTTAAAGAAGTCAGGCTGTACGCATGTAAGAATTTTAATAAGCCTGGAAAATGCTACCTAGAGCTTATACACGAGCTTACTGTACCAATGGGATTCCCTGCCACCAGCCACGGAGTGCTAAGCCCCTGACAAGAGCTGTCGAGCACATGGGGCAGCAGGGACATGGAATCGGCTTGGTCCAGGTCTCCTCAGGAGTTGGGAGACTCAAAGCAGAAGGCTGGCAGCCAGATGGATGGAGAGCAGAATAGGGCATGCAGCTCAGTGGAGCCAACGGCATTTACTAGGAAAACATGTTGAAGGTTTCTTTGGTGGAAACCTGGTCCTCACACACCCTTCCAGAAACCAGCAAACACCGTAATCAATGTCTGCATTTATCAAATGCCTGTTTATACCCAGAACTGTGTTAGGTACAATAGAGAGTTATTGAAGCAAACATGGTCTCTGCCTTCTAGATGCTGACACCTAATATAAATAAAAACAATAAATCTGTCCAGAGGATTACCAAACTAACTGAACAAACATGAAATAGTCAAAAGCACCAACTTTATATAAATGCAGTAGAGTAAGTGCTGAAGGGCAAGTTATGGGAGATGACTCTCTAAGCAGGGTGGGGCCCTAATGGAACAGTTACCTTGTGAAGGCTGAGTCCCCAAGGGGAGAGGTCAGCCCTTTAAAAAAGCTGCAAGGGCTGGCTCCCGGCTGTGGGAAAGGAGCCAATCAGAGGACAGGGTGAAGCTTGAGGGTGGATTTAGAGACTGAAATACATGTACAGGGAGAAAGAAAACTTGACCAGGGTCCAAGAAAAGTCGGGGAAATTAGTCCAGCAGGTGTATTTTTCTCAACTGCTTTTACTCAGGCCCTCTTCTGATAAACATAAAAAACTCATACTCCCTTTTAATGTTACTTAAAATTTGAAAGGAAACTAAATATCCTAACGAACACCAAACCAGTGGTTTCACAATCTGATTTTCCAAATGACAAAAACCACTCCCTTCCCCTACAGCTGAGAATCATCCTGTTGGATAGTAGCACCTGTCAACGAGGACAGAGCAACTGTCACTGAATTCTTAACAATCCACATGGGATCAGACAACCAGTAGTGTTAAAAAGACCTGCAGCCTACAGTGACACAAACAGATCATGGCACTAGCAAGAATATGTAATAATTACCTGATTAAAATTTTTAAAGGAAAACTCTTTGTAGATGGCATCTCTCTCATTTAATTCTGACCATCCTGCTGCTTTCAGGTCACGGATAACTTGGTTCCTCTCTTCTGTTGTCAAACCACGAGCATCTGCTGCCTATGAAAAGAACACATTTCATATCTGATATGTAGAAGTTTGTTTAAACTCAAACACATAATCCTTTACCTTACAGACAAATGCAAAAAATATCTTAAGGGCAACAATTTGTCACTATTTTTGGTTCCTTGGTTCTCAAAAAATATACAAAAACAAGGCTAACTCTGTACAAAATAAGCTGCCTCCATGGAATGTTGTCTCATGCACCTTACTGTTGCCTCAAACTTCACATTTCTGTGCCTCTGGTTTATTACAAGTACAACCATTAACCATGACCACTGGTCATCTTACCAATGGCCAGCATTCCGGGATGTGGGAAACTTGGTAAGCACACCCATGCAAGGAAACCCTGCAAGTCCACTGTTATGAGAATTAGAATTCAGGGCTCTATATTCATGGTCCACTGCTCTTTGTGGAGGCTCCCACACATCTTGGTAGACTTCACTGCTTATTCATATGGGTCTCAACTCTCTGGGCATACTATCCCCTTTCAGGTCTGATGAAAACTAAGCTCCAGAGAGGGGGGAGAAAAACAAATGTCCACTTAACTCAGGATTTGGGATAATAACTTCTAGGAGTCCACAGATCCTCTGGACCACAAGCAAAAAGCCCTTGCCTTAGTAAAGTGAGGTTTTTTCCAGGACACCAGGAAGACAAATCCCTCCAGTCTGGCCAGAGCACTGTCCACCCTGTTCCTGCACTCACCCTGGTGATGAAATTCACAAACCCAGAGTTCTGTTGGTTAACAGGCCCACATTTCCAAGCTATTTGTTTTTTAAGGAAAGAAATCTAAACATCACGGCTAGAGAAAGAAGAGAAGGATACTGTAGGAGAAGTCAAAAGAGCTTAGCTCTCCAGCATAAATGCCAAACAATACTTCCAACCATATCTATTTTCGGAGCTATTGAAGGCTCAGGTGAGAGAGGGACTGTCACCCAGAAACACAAAACGTATTATAAGGCGTCCTCACGAAATGCCAACTGGAGGCTGAGCTGGATCCTCCACTGTGAAAGTACAACTCGTTCCCATTTTAGAAATCCTGAAACCTTTTATCACTGACATTAATGTAATTAAGAGGGCAGAATCAGTGAAATTAAGACAACTTATTTTGGGCACCTGGGTGGCTCAGTGGTTGAGCCTGCCTTTGGCTCAGGGTGTGATCCCGGGGCCCCGGGATCGAGTCCCACAGCGGGCTCCCCATAGGGAGACTGCTTCTCCCTCTGCCTATATCTCTGCCTCTCTCTCTGTCTCTCATGAATAAATAAATAAAATCTTTAAAAAAAAAAAAAAGACAATTTATTCTAATAAAAGGAAAAAAAGGATGCTCATGAGCCAATTTTCTTGTTTCTGTTCCTTGCCAGGTAGCCACCCTTCCCACAACATAAGAAAAAAAAAAAAGAAAAGAAAAAAAAGTCTCTAATAGAAACATTTGAAGACTTCTTATCAAAACCAATTACTATTGGGGCACCTGGGTGGCTCAGTGGGCTAAGCATCTGCCCTCAGCTTAGGTCATGATCCCAGAGGCCTGGGATCAAACCCCGCATCAGGCTCTCTGCTTCTCCCTTTCCCTCTGCCCCTCACCCCACGCATGGTCTCTCTTTCTCTCTAACAAATTTTTTTAAAAAGCCAAACAATTACTGTTAATATTAAGATCCAAAACACTGGGACACCTGAGTGGCTCAGTGGTTGAGTGTCTGCCTTCAGCCCAGGGCATGATCCTGGTCCTGGGATCAGGTCCCACATCAGGCTCCCTACGAGGAGCCTGCTTTCTCCCTCTGCCTGTGTCTCTGCCTCTCTCTCTCTCTGTGTCTCTCATGAATAAATAAATAAAATCTTAAAAAAAAAAAATCCAAAACACCTATTCATTAGTTTTATAGTGACCCACTATAGGAAATAATCTAAAATTCTTATTAGTCACTTAAATATGTTAATTCAACTCCAAAAATTATGTAAAAGAATTTAAATTATCTGTGTCCACGCTGAGTAGCTGCCAAGAAAACCATTAACCATGCTGTGGGTAATGCAGCAGTCACCTGAAGTGAGCAAAACATGCCCACTGAGCTGATCTCCACATTCTCCACCCTGCACATCCCCAATGAGGGCAATGGTATGTGCTCTGTGCTTGGTACTTGCCACAGGTGTCTGCCCAAGAACAGGGACTGAGTCCAGGACTGTGAAATGGAGCCACTTCACCTACCTAGCACAAATGGTCCCCTTGCAGATACACCTTCTGCAGAACCCTTTATGATGGGCTTAATTTTTTTTCTGCAGGAGATGGGGACAGGGATAGGGAAGAGCATAGAGTCTGGAGAGAATGAACTTGATTCAAGGCCTAGCTTTGTCACTTTCAGGTGCGGTGACACTGAACAAATCACTTAGCTTCTCTCAATACCAGTATCCTCATGTCTCTATGTCTATGTCTATGGTGGGGGTATCACAACAACTACCTGTCAAACTTTTTTGAAAGGGTTAAAGAGATCTTGAATGTAGACACCTAGCATAGAGCCACCATGGCTTGGTGCAGCCACTCAAATCATGTCGTTTATTCATTCCTCTGAACCCCGTAATTTTACTGGATTATCAGCACCTTGGGTAGAGGTATGCTTTGGGACACGTTTAGGTGTCAGTAAGCACTCAACTCGTGCTCTCACCTTACTGGCCACGAAACAGAGTCCATCATCATCATTAAAATCTATTTTTTTTTTTTTTTTTAGATTTTATTTATTTATTCATGAGAGAGCCAGAGAGAGGCAGAGGGAGAAGCAGGCTCCCTGGGGGAACCTGACGCGGGACTCTATCCCAGGACCCCGGGATCACGACCTGGGCCAGAGGCAGACGCTGAGCCGCCCAGGTGCCCCCGTCGTCAAGCTACCTTAAATGAATCCCTGTTAAACACTTTCCAACTGCCCAGGGGGCTCTAGCAAGCGACGGAGGATGAAATGGGAAGTTTAATGCAACATTTCCCCACTAGGTGGTGCTGCGTGTCCAAACTTTCCCTCAGGTTCATTTATCTCCATACATTAATTTCCACGGCCGGTAAAGTGACGGGACGCTCTGCGGAAGAGGAGAGAACAGATCTGTCCCCTGTAAAATAGGTAAGTGTCCCTAATAATTCGTCCTAAAGCAGCACATCCACAGCAGCGCGCTGACCCCGCGCCGAGCGGCGTGGAGCCGGGCCCCGCTCTCAGCCGGCGCACCAGCGAGCGCAGCGCCCGGGCTCGCTAAAGACAGCTTTACCGCTACTATTCGTGCTCGTCTTTCTTTCTTTTTTTTAAGCCAAAATCGTCCTCGGTTTTGTTCTGGCGGGCAGCTCCGTAGACCGCGACGGGACACGCCAGCCCGGAGGTCCGGCAGGGGCCCCGCGCCCGCCCGCCCCCGCGCCCGCCCCCGCCCCGCCGCGGGGCCCCTCGCTGTCCTCCCGCCGCGCTCTCCTTCCCCCCGGCTCTCACCCCGGCCGACAAGCTCGCGCCCCGGCCCCGCAGAGTCGCCACCACGAGCCGCGACGTCCCCCGCGCCGCCGCCATGGCCGCCGGCCGAGGGCTGCCCGCCGCGCTGCCTGCCTGCCGCCCGCGGGGCCCACCGGGGGGCCGGGAGCCGCGGGGCCGTGCGAACGGCCTCCAGCCGCGCCGTCCTGCGGGCGCCCGCGCGGCCCGCCCCGGAAGGGCCCGGGCGCCTCAGGGCCGCCGACCGCGCGGGCGGCAGGGGGGCGGCAGGCGGGCGGCAGGCGGGCGGCAGGCGGGCGACCCCGCAGGCCCCGCAGGCCCCCTCCAGCCCGGGCGGGGAGCGGGGCCGGGGAGCGGGGCGGGGAGCGGGGCCGGGGAGCGGGGCGGGGAGCGGGGCCGGGAGCGGGGCCGGGAGCGGGGCCGGGGAGCGGGGCCGGCGGGCTGGCGCCGCTGGCTGCGGGGCGCTGGGGCCTGACCCACGTTCGCCGACGGTGGGCGCAAGGACTCCGCGGGCCGGGGCGCGAGGCGGTGGGCGCCGGGCGCGGGTCGGCCCGTGTCCCCGCCCGCGGAGGGCCAGAGCCACCGTGGACCGGCCCGGGGCGAGCTCCGCCGTGCCCGCCGGGGAGTCTGGGAGCCTGGCCCTCCGTGCCCCGCGAAGAGAAGCGCCCGGGGCGCGCTCCGCAGAGGAACGTACGCGGGTTATTTACGGAAGTGTGTCTCTTTCTGGAAAAGGGGGGGGGGGGTCTTTTATGTATTCACTAATATTTTATTCTTACTCCTTTTTTTCTTGCCTTTTTTTGCGATGGGACGCCACATACCATAAAATTCACCCTTTGAAGTGTACAGTTTACGGCCTTTTAGTATATTCACTTGGATCTTTTACTAGTTTAAGCAAATTAATGATACAGCCAAATTTTTAAAAAGATTATTTATTTATTCATGAGAAACACAGAGAGAAGCAGAGACCCAGGCAGAGGGAGAAGCAGGCTCCTGCAGGAAGCCCAATGTGGCATTCAACGCCAGGGCCCTGGGGTCATGCGCTGAGCCACCCAGGGTTCTATAATATAATCCATTTTGCCTAACATTTAGCCATATACTAGAGAATTTTTTCTATGCGTGCCCATTTAAGTTCAACTTAGCAGGTGCTAGCAGTTAATTTTTTTCACATATCGATTGGGGGATAAGCGTTTTTGCCTTAAAATATCCTAAAATTCAGACTTATGGCTCAATCCATATTCTTACCTTTGCCCACTTCACAAAAACTTAATGGAGGAATCTCTGCAGACCCTGATCGGATGTCACTGATCTCAAAGCATTCATCTAAGACATTCTAGTTTCCTTTGGTGCCTCAAGTGGGCAGAGACTGGAGACAGGATTAAAAGTTTCATTTCCAGTACTTAATTAGGTGTATACAGTTATGAAGAATACTCTGCAAACTTGCTTATTGAAGTGAGAACTGCAAAATGAACTGGTGGGTGTGAGGTAACAAGAGATTCCTGATCGGGAGACCTGGGTGGCTCAACAGTTGGGTGCCTGCCTTTGGCTCCGGTCATGATCCCAGGGTCCTGGGATCGAATCCCACATCCGGCTCCCTGCGAGGAGCCTGCTTTCTCCCTCTGCCTGCGTCTCTGCCTCCCTGTGTCTCTCGTGAATAAATAAATCTTTGGAAAAAACAAAACTCCTGATTGTTTTCTTTCCCTATATCCACTGTAGGAAATTGGCATCTCGGCTCTAGTTATGAAAAGCAGCAGCAGTAGCACACTAGTAGGGCCCCGGGGAAGTGAGGTGCACCAGTAGGGGCTGTGAATACTCTGGCTTCACACCAAAGTCTCTAATTAGTAGGATTTAAGTTCCTTAAGTAAAGATTTACTGAGCAACTTCTTTATAGTGGATACTCTTAGGAAAGGCGGTCTCCTGCTCACAGGAGATCTTTTAAGCCCTGTTCACCCATGTAAGAATGGGCCTTGGGCCTAGAACACTTCCTTACCGATAAAGAGCCCATGCAGCCTGTTCGAGGCTTAGCACCTTGTGTGGGAATATCCTTCCCTGATCCAGACTCAGTATATACTCCTTTATTCGTCTTAAGCATGTAAGTCAGATCGTCCTGGGACATGCCCTCCCCTTTCAGTATTAAGAGACTCTGCTGGGTGGGGGTAAACTTGTGCTAAGGCACTAGGGGCCCTCTGGCCTTTGGCTGCTGGGGAGGATCCACTGGCCATGAGGGACCAACGCACACTCCCGGAACTGATCTTGCTTTGTCTCTTCTGTAGGTATACACACACACACACGTAAAGGTTCAAATCCCTCAAATCCCAGCTTCGTCTATTTACTGTGTGTGACCTGGGCAAGTTACTTAACCTCTCTCCATGCCTCCATTTGCTCATTTGTAAAGGGAAATGAGCCATTCTGAACCACTGTCCCTTCCCGCCAGTAACCACCCCAGCCATAGCTGTCCACAACATAAAGCTGTAAACTCCTGCCCAACATAACATTCTGAGAAGGTGACTCAACTAAAGTTCTATTTCCAGAGAATTTAAGGTGCATTATGAAATGAACTACTCTATCTGGAACACTGGAAACAATCAATCTAAAAGTAACTTAGCAGGGGCCTGGGTGGCTCAGTCAGCTAAGTGTCTGCTTCTGGCTCAGGTCATGATCCCAGTCTCCTGGGATCAAGCTCCACATCCAGCTCCTTGCTCTGTCAGCCCCTGCTCCCCCTACTTGGTGTTCTCTCTCTCTGTCAAATAAAATCTTTTTTAAAAAAAGTTTTTCTGTGGTCAGATGTTGTATCTGAGTTTAAAGGATCTTAGAAACAGCTTTTCAAAAAGCTGGTATAGGGATCCCTGGGTGGCGCAGCGGTTTGGCGCCTGCCTTTGGCCCAGGGCGCGATCCTGGAGACCCGGGATCGAATCCCACATTGGGCTCCCAGTGCATGGAGCCTGCTTCTCCCTCTGCCTCTGTCTCTGCCTCTCTCTCTCTCTCTCTGTGACTATCATAAATAAAAAAATAAAAAAATAAAAATTTACAGTATGACTCGAGTTATAATGGACAATGTTTAAAAAAAAAAAAAAAAAAAAGCTGGTATAAATTTCATGTTGTCTCTTTTCTACATGTGTCCTAAATTAGACTAGAATCAACTGTGGGCAAGAACACAGTGTTACATACTTCTTTTGGCTCTCACTGAAACTCACACAGTGCTAAGAACCTCTTAAGGCTGAATCAGTGCATGCTGGGTAGGTAACTGTGACTAAAATTTGAGTGATGCTTTTGCCTAGATCTGGTAATAAATAAGCTTTAGTTTGATGATAATATTTACTTTCTCCTAACATCTGTCGTATCCAGAAACAACTTAAACCACTTCAAATTCTTTCAATGAAATTAAACATTACAAACACCAAAGTACTTGACTCTTTTATTTTCCCATCAGTTACTCAAGAAGGTCACACTTATCAATTCTAGTTATTCTTCTGCAACAGAACACTCTCCTGCACGGAGAGAAAAACTGCAAATGAACAGAAACCAATCTTCTTACACATATATAAGGAATCAAGAGTTTCCTAAAACTATAATGTGAAACTCCTATTTCTTCCTTCTATGAAGCAAACTGTCACTATCCACTATTCCACCTGAATACAGCTCCACATTTGAAACTGGATTACTCCCTTAAAACATTGGATTAGTCAAAACAAGAATGGTGAGCGCCACTGAATATTTTTGCATTTGCTTATTGCAGTACTAATTAAAACACCAATTTATAATTTTTAACACATTTAACAGTTCAACAAATGCATGATTCTTTTAATCTAACTGAAGTTGTAAATCTACACTTCACTGGAGAAGATGTAAGAAAAGGCAGCACTGATTTCTGAAATTCCTCGTTCCAACTTCTTTCAGCCCGTCACTATTCCACGTGTTCCTGCTCTTGTCCTGGAATTAGCCACCGAATGCTCTCAGTTCGAATGGTAGCATACATAATAAAGCTAATTAAAAAGAACAGGGAAAATACAAGCAGCCAGTCCACACTTTTGATCAGAGTGCTGGGAAGAGGGCCTATTTGATCAGCTTGCGTTACCACCACATTTTTCTTGGCTTCTATGCCTGAAAAAGAAATCAGCTGTTTCAAATCAGACAGAAAACATACACGCTAAAGATCTTTCTCAAGCATTTTGTGTGGTATGCAAAAAAGATATGTAGTCTTAAAATAAATACACTGGTGTATCTGGGACGGATTTCACTTGTCTGTTGGTATAATCTGTGTTTGCCTCTCCCCCACCACACATCAAAGGAGCAGGAACCCATTCAGCTGTTCAAAGCCTAAATGCTAAAATTTTTATGAACTCCCCAGAAGGGTCTTAGTGCAGGGTAAGAGTTGTCTTTTGTTCTCTGTGACACCAAAATTCAACAAGTAACTGCTAAAGCTAGTCTCAGGAATCTACAGAATGTTTTCACAGGTGAATGAATGCTAAATTCAAAATGCCTTTAAATCATTTACTGAAAACATTGTTAGAACTAACCACCACTAAGATACGCCATTACCAAAGATGCTATGACTCCTCGATTTCTTTTGGGTTCTAGGTTTTCCTAGAACGTTGAGCAAAATGGCACCTTCTTTCCATATCTGTCTGATTGATAAGCAGGGGTATGGAACTCTAAGACTTGGAATAGCTAACTACCCACCAACAACCCTTTCACTCATATGAGGTAACTCAGCTCTTTGTTCTTTACTGTGAGATATAAGTAGATTTCATGTATATGTAAGGTATGTTTTAACTTATTTTTATTCCCAGTAAATATACTTCAGGAAAAAGTGGGGTTCATAATTAAGATATTCAAGCTTTTGAAGAGCAAACTTATGCAAAGAAAAAAATTTCTTCAATATTTAGTGTTCAAACTTCTACAGAATAAAAAAATTAGGCTACATGTTTTGGCAAATATTAAGGGACTAAAATAGCATCTGCATATGGGTGAATAAATGGAACAACACACAGCAACAAAAAAGAAGAAAATACAACTGTACCCACCAATGCAGATGAATCTCACAAAAACACAATGGTGACTGAAATAAGCCAGCACAAAGGAATCTATTCTGGATGTCTCCATTAATATAAAGTTCAAAAACAGATAACACTAGCCCATTGTGTTAGGAGTCAAGGTGGTAGTTATCTTTGCGGGCAGGAGTGCTGAGGGTGGACTGGTCACATTCTCTCTGGGTCTGAATCCTGGTTACTCAAGGTGTTCATATTGTGAAAATTTATCACCCAGCACACCAATAATTAATGCATACATTTGGGTAAATATTACACTTTAATGAAAAATGTATGTAAGAAATTATCTACAAGGGGCAGCCCCAGTGGTGCAGCGGTTTGGCACCGCCTGCAGCCTGGGGTGTGATCCTGGAGACCCGGGATTGAGTCCCAAGTCAGGCTCCCTGCATGGAGCCTGCTTCTCCCTCTGCCTGTGTCTCTGCCTCTCTCTCTCTTTGTCTATGAATAAATAAATAAAATCTTAAAAGAAAAGAAATGTAAATGTTTAAAAAAAAAAAGAAATTATCTACAGGTGTATGGTATGTGAATTATAGAATAATAAAACTGTTTTTTAAAGGTATTGATAGGGATCCCTGGGTGGCGCAGCAGTTTGGCGCCTGCCTTTGGCCCAGGGCGCGATCCTGGGGACCCGGGATCGAGTCCCACGATGGGCTCCCAGTGCATGGAGCCTGCTTCTCCCTCTGCCTATGTCTCTGCCTCTCTCTCTCTGACTATCATAAATAAATAAAAATTTTTTAAAAATAAAAAATAAAAAAATAAAGGTATTGATAATCATTAAAATTACCTATTCATGTGAAGCTTGCCACTGATTGAGAAACTTTTAATAGAACCATAGCAGTTCACCAGAAAAGAAGGTTTGCATCTGAAAACCAATCTTGAATCTTTCACTTAAGAAGAGCAGACAGGAACCCACAGAATTAATATACCTGAGCAAAATAAAATCCCTTGAATGGCATATTATTTCTACATACCCGTCTGGTTAAAAATGAAGACTTTCAGTGTTTCCAATGTTCGGTCCGTATGATTAAATCTAGCCATTGGTTTAGCTCCTTGAAATAACAAGATGTTGGGAACAGCTACGGTTCCAAACCTGGTAGAAAGGCTATCATCACAGAAAGAAGTCAGTCAGAAAACCAGAACCAACAGCAGGTTTTCTCACGCAGTTACCATATCAGAATGGATGGCCATAAATCCATTTTTTATCAGTTTATCAGTATCAGTTTCCTGTGACCTAGAGAGGTTTCTGATAACTCAAACTCTATGCTTATAGCTCTTTCTGACCTTTTTCTTTCTTTCTTTCTTTTTTAAAGATTTTATTTATTCATGAGAGACAGAGAGAGAGGCAGAGACACAGGAGAGGGAGAAGCAGGCTCCCTATGGGGATCCAGATGTGGGACTCGATCCCAGGATCCAGGATCACGCCCTGGGCCAAAGGCAGACACTTAATCACTAAGCCACCCAGGTGTCCCCCTTTCTGATCTTTTTCCTTATGGGTTAAATTTGGGGGCATTCCTATTCTGCTGAGTTGCTTTCTATTATAATAAGGCACTATTCTTCACACAGTTATTCCACTTTTTTTTTTTTTTTTTTTTTTTTTTAAGTAAACTCTACCCCCAATGTAAGGCTGGAACTCACAACCTCAAGATCAAGAAGTGCACACTCCACTGAGTCAACCAAGCTTCCCCTAGTGATTACACTATTTAAGTTGCTAACTGCCAAAAGTGGTCAGACCAGAAAATTCTAGTTCATGGACAAAGCATACTATGTCAATTTTTTTGACAAAAGAAATTTCAGACTCTCCAGAATGCCCATCTCCATCCTTCATATATGAGATTCAACTTAGGGTGAGCAGTTAGTTTGGTTAAGTCAGGACCCGTGGATCTATGGTCTAGCAGACACACCAGGAAGTTCACCACTGGGGCAGGACATAACATGATCTGAGTGGTACTGCTTCACCTTTACATAATACAGTCGGTCCTATAAGCTCTGGAGTCAAAACACTCGGGTTCAAGCCTCAGGTCTGTCACTGAACCAGTTGTGTGAGCTTCAGGCAGACTATTTAACCTCTTTAAGCCTCAGTTTCCCCCATTAGTAAAATGATAGTATTGGAAAATCAGGATTTATTTATTTTGTAAACATGGTGTACCTTAAATATAACACATAAGGCAAACACATGCCCCGGCCTTATAACAAGTCTCTACTCTCCATGATCAGCAGACACTGAGAGGCATGCACGGAGATGACAGAAGAAAGCAGATGATAAAGGCCAGCAGAAAACGGCAGGGTGAGACCCAAACCTAGAGCTTTAAGCTGGTGCTAGGGGCCAGCCCTGCCAGTGGGGTAGGGGGAGTCCAGTCCAAGTCTGACACTGACCTAGACTGTCCTTCCCACCAGTCTCTTACCTTGGGCCAGGCCACCTAGATATTTCCCTGAAGCCCTTGTGAGAATTACTAATTTGCTGCAATTTCTTTCTCCCTAAACAAGTTTAGGTAAATGTTGGCAGTTACATTACCCACATGGAAGATCAGTGGAGTGCAAATTTTTACTCAAAATTTTTACTTGAAGGGTGCCTGGGTGGCTCAGTTGGTTAAGCATCGACTTGATTTAGGCTCAAGCCATGATCTCAGGCTCATGGGATTGAGCCCCAAGTTGGGCTCTGCACTCAATGGGGAGTCTGCTTCTCCCTCTCTCCGTCTCCCTCTGCTCACTTGGTCTCTCTCTCTCTCTCTTTCTCTCTCTCAAATAAATAATTAAAATCTTTTAAAAAGTCTGAGGGGACACTTGGGTGACTCTGTGGTTGAGCATCTGCCTTCAGCTCAGGGCATGATCCCGGAGTACAGGGATCAAGTCCCACATCGGGCTCCCTGCATGAAGCCTGCTTCCCCCTCTGCCTGTGTCTCTACCTCACTCTCTCTCTTTCTCTCTGTCTGTCTCTCATGAAAAAAATAAATAAAATCTTCAAAAAAAAATTTTTTTTTTTTTACTCAACTTCATTTTTACCAATTTGACCATGTTCCAGACTTTCCAAAGTGATCCACCCACCACCTCCTGTAACCTGCTAAAGGGCATGTGATGCAGAGGAGGAGGGACACACTTTAAAACCCATGCACAGGGGCGCCTGGGTGGCTCAGTGGGTTAAACATCTGCCTTTGACTCAGGTCATGACCTCGGGATCCTGGGATTGAGCCCCACATCGGAATCCCTGCTTTGTGGAGAGTCTGCTTTTC
Source organism: Canis lupus baileyi (assembly GCF_048164855.1). Classification (NCBI taxonomy): domain Eukaryota; kingdom Metazoa; phylum Chordata; class Mammalia; order Carnivora; family Canidae; genus Canis; species Canis lupus. The sequence goes on along the minus strand of NC_132847.1, from coordinate 24,181,868 downwards.
CCTCTTCCTCTCCCTCAACTCATGTTCATGCTCAAGCTTTTTCTCTCACACACAAAAATAAATAAATATTTTTTAAAAAATAAATAGGGCAGTCCTGGTGGCGCAGCGGTTTGGCGCCGCCTGCAGCCCAGGGTGTGATCCTGGAGACCTGGGATCGAGTCCGACATCCGGCTCCCTGCGTGGAGCCTGCTTCTCCCTCTGCTTGTGTCTGCCTCTGTGTGTGTGTGTGTGTCTCTATGAATAAGTAAATAAAATCTTTTTAAAAAAATTTTTTTAATTAAAAAATAAATAAATAAATAAAACCCTCGCACAGTCACAGCCCTTGGGGGAAATACACATCTGAACAAAGCTCTTTATACCTTATCTCACTGAACATCTAAAAAAGACAAAAGCCCACTGCATAACATAAAACAAAAGTAAACACCATTTTATTTATTTTATTTTTGTAAAGATTTTACTTATTTATTCATGAGAGACAGAGAGAGAGGCAGAGACACAGGCAGAGGGAGAAGCAGGCTCCACACAGGGAGCCCGACGTGGGACTCGATCCTAGGTCTCCAGGATCACACCCTGGGATGAAGGCGGCACTAAACCACAGAGCCACCCGGGCTGCCCAGTAAACACCATTTTAAAGGGCTACATTAATCCATTCAATCAATTTATTGACTGTCCACTAAGGAACATGCATACAATAAATGTAAATAAGAGGAAAGAAAAAAGGGGGAGGGAAAGGAAAGAAAGAAAGAAATCCTGAGCAGACACACAACAGGGTGCTGAATCAGGCTACCAAGGGGAGAAACTTAAACTGCAGATGAGTCTCAGGAGGGTTCCACATGTGACACTAATTTTGCTAATTCAGGCAGACCAAAACCCTGAAGAGTCCTCTGGCCCCTCCACTACCATCAAGCAGACCCACCTTTAAATTCCATCCTTAATGCAAACTGGTGCAGGCACTCTGGAAAACAGTATGGAAGTTCCTCAAAAAGTTAAAAATAGAGCTACCCCACCACCCAGCAATTGCACAACTGGTTGTTTATCCAAAGGATACAAACATAGTGACTCAAAGGGGCACCTGCAGCCCAATGTTTATAGCAGCAATGTCCACAAGAGCCAAACTGTGGGAAGAGCCCAGATATCCAGTGACAGATGAATGGATAAAGATATAGTATATATATAAAATCGAATATTACTCAGCCATTAATAAGAATGAAATCTGGGCAGCCCCGGTGGCTCAGCAGTTTAGCGCTGCCTTCGGTCCAGGGTATGATCCTGGAGACCCGGGATCCAGTCCACGTCGGTCTCCCTGCATGGAGCCTGCTCCTCCCTCTGCCTGTGTCTCTGCCCCTCTCTCTCTCTGCATCTCTCATGAATAAATATATAGAAAAAAATAAGAATGAATCTTGCCATTTACATTGATGTCGATGGAACTAGAGGGTAATATAGTTAAGTGAAATAAGGCAGAGAAAAATACCATACGATTTCACTCATATATGGAATTTAAGAAACAAAATAGAGGAACGTAGGGGAAGGGAAGGAAAAATAAGGTAAAAACAGAGAAGTAGGGCAGCCCGGGCGGCTCAGCGGTTTGGCTGCCGCCTTGCAGCCCAGGGCCTGATCCTGGAGACCCGGGATCGAGTCCCACGTCAGGCTCCCTGCATGGAGCCTGCTTCTCCCTCTGCCTGTGCCTCTGCCTCTCTCTCCCTCTGGGTCTCTCATGAATAAATAAATAAAATATTAAAAAACAAAACAAAACAGAGAAGTAAGCAAACCTTAAGAGACTTAATGCTAGGAAACAAAGTGAGAGTTGCTGAAGGAGAGATGGGGGGGAATGAGTAAATAGGTGATGGGCATTAAGGAGGGTATGTGATGTAATGAGAACTGGGTGTAAAAAGAAAAAAAAAAAAAAAAAAAGAAGAAGAACTGGGTGTTACTTGAAATTGATGAATCACTAAAGCCTACCCCTGAATCTAGTAATACAATATATGTTAACCAAATTGAATTTAAATTTTTAAAAAAATTATTAACTTAGTCATAGTAATTCACTCATTTATATAATACAACCCAGGGCTAGTTACTTACTTCTGTTCAAAATTGGGGGGAAATTATCGTACATATTCACTATACCCATTTTGAGGACAAAATGAGATACAAATGAAAAGTACTTTCCCCAATGTCTAGCACATGGTAGGCCCTCCATAAACAATAGATGTAATTAACATAAAGATAGATAGGGAAGCCTGGGTGGCTCAGTGATTGAGCATCTGCCTTTGGCTCAGGGTGTGGATCCCAGGGGTCCTGGGATCGAGTCCCACATTGAGTTCCTTATGGGGAGCCTGCTTCTCCCTCTGCCTGTGTCTCTGCCTCTCTCTCTGGGTCTCTCATGAATATATAAATTAAAAAAAAAAAAAAAAAAAAGACAAATTCCACCCTGCAGACAACAGTCCCTTCTCTTCAGGGGCCTCCAGAAAGTGAGTCTCAGCTCCCTGAGGAGTCTTTACCACTCACCCTTGCCCATCCCTCCTGCTAGTCCACTTTCCATGCTCACACCTACATTCTCATCTTTGAATTTAAATGACTACCTCCAAATAACTGCAACCATCATCCAGAAGGATGACGTGTAAGCTCTATTCAGGGAACATACCTGCTGTGCTGAGAAGCATCGAGTGCCAAAAAATGAAGAGCTGGAAATGCCCGGGGCAGAGAATTAAAATGAGGGGCCAAACTGGCAGAAAATCGGCACCATGGGGTGTAAAACAGGACCAGCGTGCAGTCACTACCATTTGGATTCAGAAAATCCATAAGGTCCTGTAGTAAAAAAAAAAAAAAAAACAAGTGTTAAAGTCAGCAGTAAATGTTCATGTACATTCTTCTGGAAGGATGCCCAAGAAAGTGGAAACACTGCTGCCTCCAAGGAGAGGAGGCAGGGACACGATAGGGAGACTACAGGATATCCCCTTAAGAACCTTTTGGGTTTGGGGGCACCTGGGTGGCTCAGTGGTTGAGAGTATGTCTTCCACTCAGGTCGTGATCCAGGGGTCCTGGGATCGAGTCTCCCATCCGGCTCCCTGTGAGAAGCCTGCTTCTCCTTCTGCCTATTTCTCTGCCTCTCTCTGTCTCTCATGAATAAATAAATAAAAATAAAAAATAAAGAACCTTTTGGGTTTTGAACCATAGGAATGCATGAATCAGCAGCAAAGTATTGGCAAATAACGAATCATAAACTTTCCCATAGGCTTTCTTGATAGTACTGTATAGCAATTTCAGTATCTTTCGGGATTCGTCAATTCAAATACTAAGTACCCACAAGGCACAAGCCATTGTCCCCACCTCTGACCTGTGCCTTTCACACATTCTAATGGCATTATTAAAGCACTGAACAGTAGATCCAGATCTGCAAGCAGTCAAATCAATGTATTTGCCCAAAGGCTAGTTCAATGACAGGGTGCATCATCCCTGCCACCACCCTAACTCAGACTGCTGAAACTGCTCTCTCCTGGTCAAGTGTGTGACACTCAAGAAACAGTCCAGCAGGGCTGAGGCACACTGTTCACCAGGCACTAAGGGGAGGGTGTGAGGCCAGCGCGGACCCCTGTACTTCAAGGGGCCACGGACACTCCATATACCATTTACCCTCATTTAAAATAAGCAGTCATAGCGTGCAGAGCTAGGATTTCTTCTCATATTACATAAGCAGCCTAAACTCATCCTGCTACCTGACTCAACAATCCCACAGAAACAGTCAGACATTATCCTAGTGTTCTCTTTGGAATTATTATTTATCCAACGGGCTGGAAAAGCATGGCTGCATTGGGGACAACTCACTCCGGAGAAAACACTGGAATCATAGTCTTTGAAGAAACTTTTCATTAATATAACCTGCTTCCCAGGGGTATCACTAGTCTAAACACTGCTAATCACAATCTTAGTAATTCAGATATTTTTAACTTACCTCTGTAATAAATAGCTCATTTGGAAGAAGAAAAATGCTAGGATTCTGATGCTAAGTGCCTATCTGTCCAATGGGATTTTTTTTTTTTTTTAAGATTTCTTCATTTATTTGAGACAGAGAGAGCATGAGTGGGGGGTTGGAACGGAGGGAGAGAGAGAATCTCAAGCAGACTCTGGGCTGAGCGCAGAGCCCAACATGGGGCTCTAACTCACGACCCTGAGACCACCACCTGAGCTGAAACCAAGACTCAAACTAAACCAACTGAGCCACCTATATGCCCCTGGGATCTCCATCATGAGGCTTGGTGGAGAGAAGACCCCAAGGATGACTAGGCTTAAGCGGCCTACAAAGCATAATTGATAACTGACACTAGTTCTATTGCCTCCTCTCCTCTCCCTACAAACATGAGAGCAAAGTCAATTTTCACTGATGCAGCCGTCAGAAAATGATAAAGATCCCGACCCTCCGTTTGATAGCTGATAGAATATTAAATAGGAAAATCAGTATGCAGAAAAGGAGGAAGAAACTAAGCCATCCTTTCTTACCTGTGACATATTTAAAACTTTGAGAGTAAAGTTTTCTAAGCCGGTCACATTTCTCTCCTCGCAGTTCACCTTGGGAGATTTCAGACTTTCCGTGTTATTGGAGTCCTCGTGTGGGGCCGGGTCCGATTCGCCCACCTCGGGCTCTGAGTAATACTCCTCCTCTCTGTCCTGGAAGCTGGCCCCCGTGCCGTCCAGAGAGAAGAGGTGCTCTCGGAGGCTGCACCGCGAGTCCTCCTCCCCTTGGGCCCCACAGGTGCCGCCACTGGGCTCGGAACTCAGCTTGTCGTCCGTCTCCCCGGGGATCACGGACAGCATCAGCACATGGTCGCCATCCGCGTCAAGCCCCAGGACCGTGCCTGCCTCTCCTGCTGACCTGTCCTGGCCCCCAGGGCCACGTGGGTGCTCTTCCTCACTTGTGGACACGACTCCGGCCAGCAGAGCATGAGCAGGCTGCTCCTCCGACTGCAAGTGACTGCCTTCCTCAGCAACTAAAACATGCCAGCATGTTCCCAGGTGTAAGTCACTTCAAAGTACACGCACCCCCAAAGAATTACAGTTATCCTCAAACAAGAAATTTTCCCCTACCAAGAAAAAAGGGTAATTTTCCCATAAAACTATCAGAGGGCCACCCATCATTCTCCAGATCATGAAGAAAAAGGTACCAGGTCAATGAATGTCAGATACCAAATGGACAACTACATGCCTTCATGTGATACCTGCTATTTGTCCTGTCGATTATAAGCAAAAACATTCCACTGCAAATATCCGATTAGGAAAATATAACGCAAATACTTCAACAATTTCATATGCTTGATGGAAATATCCAACAAAACAATGATGCCTTTATAGAAGATTCTACTATAGCAAGGCAACCTTGCACACATCATAACAGCTCTGAGAGCCCAGCAGGACAAGGATCACCATCCCCACTTAACGGATGACCAAGCCGAGGCACAGAGAAGCAGCATAAGGCCCAACCCAAGCAAGCTAGTAAGCAGCAGAGCCAGGTCTCTGAGTGAAGTCTTCGGACTGCTACTCCAGATCAGGCCTTACCCTGCCCCCATAATACCTCAGGGAGTGCTGTGCCTCGCAACCTGAGAACACTACTCCAGCCATACAGCAGCTCCTGCATGAGGTAGCCTCTCTCCTGCTTGCCACCCTTGGGAGTGCCAGGAGGTACACCCCACAGTGCCAAGGCAACAGCAGAGGTAAGGAGGACTTTCCTCCCACTTTTGGAGCCACTAGACAGGGAGTGGGCAAAATGTTTTGGGTAAGGGAAGACCCTAGGGAAGTCTCATTCACTGAGCAATCTCCACTCACCTTTTTTAACAGTGACTCCTGCCTTCCAACTCCCCTTAACTCAATAAAAGCAGCCAGACTCAGTGCCAACCACGGGGCAGCGGAAACAAATGAGCCCAGCTGTACTCAGACAAGCTCACCTTGCGGCTAGGAAACCACCAGCCATGTAATGGGCTGTGCCCTGTCAACAGCATGTCACCCAAGTGTGAATAACCAACTGACTTTAAAGTTGGGGAGAGGTCTGGGAGCTTCCTAAGGTATGCACACTTAGTGTAAGAGCTCAAAGAATATCCCCATAGAGATTTGCAGATTCAAAGAACATTCTCTCAGAATCCTGCTTCTGGCTAAGTTGGAGGAAGAGAGACCAGATTTACCCTCCCTAGTGAAACAACCCCCAAAAGGCCAAAAATGTGCAAAAGTTTCAGGAGACTAGTTAGCCCGCAAGGAAGGATAGGGATCCCTGCAGAACAGGAAGAGAAACAGAGGAGAGCCCTACAGGGGCTCTAGCTTACCACCTGAGGGAGTGCCTGCCACAGCTCAGGAAGGGGGGAAGCAGGAGTCCAGCAGACTCCTCCAGTTGAGGAGTCCAGCAGACTCCTCCAGTTGAGGAGATGGTACTGAGGGTTCAGAGGGACCAAGAAATCTAGAGTCTGCAGGACAGAATAGTGGAGATGGGCAAGCTGCAGAGAGAGGACCCAGAGACCTGCAGAGAGACCCCCATCAAACACACTCATCAACATTTACATGGGAGTAAGTTCCCAAAGCAAAGCAAAGAACCACCCAAAAGGATCAGAGGCAATAGTAAGTACCCACCACTCACAGAGAGCTGGGAGGAGTACCTGTTCTCACCAGCTAGACTAGAAAACCTCACAATTCACAGAGCACCGGAGAGAGGATGCAAAAGTAGTTGTGCACAATTAATCCTACAGTAAATACAGCTGTGCACCCATCTAGCAAACCTTAAAAGCAAGGCTCAAACCAGGCTCAGCTAACTTAACTGTACCCCAGGACAAAATTCATGAATATTTAGATGAACACTAAAATATCTAGCACTCAATAAGATCAAACTTATGTCCGGCATCCAATCAAAAGTTACCAGGCATTCCAAAAAGCAGGAAAATAAGATCCATAATGAGAACAAGAATTAACCAATTACAACTGACCCAAAGCCTGCAGATGTCAGAATTAGGAGATGAGGATATTAAAACAGTAATTATAACTCTATTACTATGTTCAGAAAGTTAAGCAAGTATAGAGATATAAAAGACCCACATCAAAATGCAAATCAAAACCACAGAGATCTCACCTCACACCTTTTATCAAAAAGACAAGAAATAACAAGTGCTGGGGATATGGAGAGAAAAGGAAACCTTCATGTGCTCTTGGAAGTAATGTAAATTGGGGCAGCTATTGTGTAAAACAGTATAGAGGTTCCTCAAAAAATTAAAACTATAATTACCATATGATCCAGCAATTCCACTTCCAGGTGGAACAAAAACACTAATTTGAAAAATATATGCATCCCATGTTCATTGCAGCCTTATTTACAAAAGCCACAGAAGCAATTTAGGTGTCTACCAAAGGAAGGATAAAGAACATAGAATCTATACACACGATATCATTATTCAGCCACAAAAAAGGAAACCTTGCCATTTGCAACAACATGCATAGATCATTATGCTAAATTGAGATGAATCCCAGAAAGACAGATTACCCTATGCTCTCACTTACATGTGGAATCTTCATAAATAAATAAATAACTAGCTCAGAGATACAGAGAACAGACTGGTGGCTATGAGAGGTGGTGGTGGAAGGGGGTGAAGATGGGGGCGCCTGGATGACTGGTCAGTGAAGCATCTGCCTTTGGCTCAGGTCATGATCCCAGGGTCCTGGGATGGAGCCACACATTGATCCCTGCATTAGGCTCCCTGCTCAGCAGATAGCCTGCTTCCTCCTCTCCCTCTGCTCCTCCCCCTGCTTCTGTGCTGTCAAATAAATAAAGTCTTTTTAAAAAAAAGGGGGTGGGTGGGGAGGGAGATCCCTGGGTGGCTCAGCGGTTTAGCGCCTGCCTTCGGCCCAGGGCGTGATCCTGGAGTCCGGGGATCGAGTCAGGGGATCGAGTCCCGCGTTGGGCTCCCTGCATGGAGCCTGCTTCTCCCTCTGCCTCTCTCTCCCTCTCTGTGTGTATCTCATGAATAAATAAATAAAAATCTTTTAAAAAAAGAAAAAAAGAAAGAGAGTATAGATGGTCAGAAAGTACAAACTTTCAGGTACAAAATAAGTCATGAGAATGTAGATTCACAGTATGGTGACTCTAGTTAATAATACTAATACTGCATTGCATATATTAAAGTTACTGAGAGTAAATCTTAAAAGTTCTCGTCACAAGAAAAAAATACTTTAGGGGGGCGCCTGGGTGGCTCAGTCAGTTAAGCATCTATCTGCCTTTGGCTCAGGTCATGATCCCAGGTTCCTGGAACCAATGCCCATGGCAGGTTCCCTGCTCAGCAGGGAGTCTGCTTCTCCTGGCTCTCTGTCCCTCCCCCCACCCTCCCCCGTTCCTGTCTGTACACCCGCTCTTTCTCAAATAAATAAAATTTTTTCAAAGATTTTATTTATTTATTCATGAGAGACACAGAGAGAGGTAGAGACACAGGCAGAGGGAGAGGCAGGCTCCACGCCGGGAGCCCGACGCGGGACTCGATCCCGGGTCTCCAGGATCGCGCCCCCGGCCGAAGGCAGGCGCTAAACAGCTGAGCCACCCGGGCTGCCCGATAAAATATTTTTAAAAAAATATTTTAGGGGATCCCACCCGGGCTGCCCAATAAACTATTTTTTTAAAATATTTTAGGGGATCCCACCCGGGCTGCCCAATAAAATGTTTTTTTTTTAATATTTTATTGGGGATCCCTGGGTGGCTCAGCGGTTTAGCACCTGCCTTCGGCCCGGGGCGCGATCCTGGAGACCCGGGATCGAGTCCCGCGTCGGGCTCCCGGCGTGGAGCCTGCCTCTCCCTCTGCCTGTGTCTCTACCTCTCTGTGTGTCTATCATAAATAAAATCTTTAAAAATATCTATATTTTTTAGGTGGGCAGCCCGGGTGGCTCAGCGGTTTAGCGCCGCCTTCGGCCCAGGGTATGATCCTGGAGACCCCGGATCGAGTCCCACGTCGGGCTCCCTGCATGGAGCCTGCTTCTCCCTCCGCTGTGTCTCTGCCTCTCCCTCTCTCTCTCTCTCTCTCATGGATAAATAAAATCTTAAAAAAAAAAAAAAAAAAAAATAGCCGGCCAAACGGTCGGGACCTGAACAACGCGCGAGGGGCGGGACGACCCGGCCCTGCAGGGTAAGGCCGCAGCCTCGGCGGCGGGTCGGGCCGGGCTCCGGCGTGGCTCCTCCCCCCGGGAGGCCCGGAGAGCGTCTGTGGCTAGCAGCGGCTTACGCGGGGAGCCTCCTCTAGGTACGCCCGTCTGTCCTGCCTACAGGCAGCTGACCGAGCGCGGCCTTCTTAAAAAAAAGTGATCCGTCAAAGTGCAAAATAAAGCGTGGGCCCTGCAGGCGGACAGGCAGGCTGTGACAGGCCCCGGAGAGCAAACCCGGCCCCGCCCGGACACGGAGCTACTCGCAGCCGGTCTCCTAGGTGGGTGCGCCGGGAAGGTCGGCTCCTCGCTAGGATCCGCGTCGCCCCTAATGACCGGCGCGCCTCCGTAGGCGCCCACACGCTGCCGCTGGCGACTGACGGACGCCTGCGGCGCGGGCCTGCACGGGCTCCCCGCCGCCCCAGCCCACCCCGCGGAAAGGGGTCGGGACGCCGCGGGGCTGGGCGCGCGGGCCGGCGCCACGAGGAGCCGAGGGGCGCGCCGCGGGCCCCCGCGCAGGTGAAAGAGCGCCGCCCGAGCCGACCTCCACGCGCGTCATTTCGCTCGCCGCCGCCGGCCGCCCCACCCCCGCCGGCCACGGCCACGGCCACGGCCACGGCCCCAGCCCGCACTCACCCTCCAGGCCGCGGGCGGGAGACCCCAGCACCCACAGCAGGACCTGCCACCAGCCGAGGAGCCGCATGGCGCGGGGCTAGGAGCGTTCGGGACCACTGCCCGAGCCGCAGGGCAACGGGCGCTCGGCGGGGCGCGGCGCGGCGCGCTCCTGGCTTCCTGGGGGAGGGGAGCCGCGAGCGCGAGCACGAGCGCGAGCGCGAGCGCGAGCCCGTGCCGCCATCTTGGAAGCTGGCGGCGGCCGCGAGCGCCATCCTGGAGTCGGGCGGCCTGCCTCTGGCTTGTGGCCTAGAGGCCTCTAGTCCTTGGCGTCCGCCGCTGTTCAGGATCCCAGAGCTAGACACCTCCGGTCGTCTCGAGCTCTCCCGACCCGCAAGCCCCGGGCGGGGCTCCAACACAGACCCGCAGCCCGCCTTGTTCGCGCGGAAGGCGCCCTGGCTGCCGGCAGCAGGCGCTGCGTCTGTACGGCGCCGCGTTCCGGGGCGGGAGAGGCTCCGAGGCCTCCGCCGAGTGCCCGGAATCTCCGCCTTCCCCCCCGGCCCTGCCTGCCCGGGCCGCGCGGATCACGGGGCGCCCAGCTAAATTTGAATTTCGCAGAAACAACAAATAGGTTTTTATCTTACTCTAAGAAACATACGGATTTTGTTTCCTTTTTTTTTGTTTTTAAGATTTTAAAAGATCATAAGCAGGGGGAGGTGATAGAGGAAGAAGCAGGTTCCCTGCTGAGCGAGGAGTGGGCAGTGAGGCTCCATCCCAGGATCCTGAGATCATGACCTCGGCCTAAGGCAGAAGCTTAACCGACTGCCCCGCCCAGGCGCTCCGAAACATACAGATTTTCTTTTTCTTTTTCTTTATTTTTAATTTGTAAGAGTGTACAAGGAGACACCGAGACATAGGCCGAGGGAGAAGCCGACTCCCCGCGGGGCACCGGATGCGGGACTGGATCCCAGAACCCCGGGATCACGCCCTGAGCGGAAGGCAGATGCTCAACCCGGATTTTCAATGGAGCTTTCTTTGTCCTGTAATTGTATTTGAGGAGTCTGATAACCGTAATCCTGCCTCCTGTGAACCCAGGGCAGGCAGTTTTGGTTGGTTGGTTGGTGTAACTAACCCACTCGCAGGGCAGTCTCCGACTCCCGGACCCTCCCCTCAAGCCCCGTCCCCGAGGAGGTTGGGCCACCTCTAAGCACACAGCCCGGATGAGGAGGGGAGCGGAGTAGCAGAGGAACAGGGCTCCGCATTCCAGAGCTAGGGGGGAGGGAGGAGGGACCTGAGAGAGCAAGCTGAGATGAAAACAATGACTCTCCAGGTCAGCAGTTAGGGGGAAGGGCCTCCTAAAGTCAGTAAAGCAAGTTTTGGGCATCCTGCAGTGCTACATCAGTGCAGCTTTCAAACTTGCATTAAGTGAGGTTAAAAACACAGAAATAGATGTTAAAGATCTTACATCAAATCCTTGGTAGTTACAGTTGGGCTGGCGAGTCTGGGGACCTCAAAATGGCCCACCCGAGGCCAGCAACCCCCCAATAACACCGCCCTACCCCCATCTTCCCGCCAACGCCACCTTGCTGCCCTACCCTAACTTAGCTTAGGAAACCCGTAACCTTTGCCCTAACCAAAAAAAAAAAAAAAAAAAAAAAAAAGACCCGGAAAAGACCGAAAACCTGAAAAACATCACCAAATAAGGAAACCTCACCCCATATTTCCCTACCTAACCCTCCCGCCAAAAACTCCTTATAAACCCTCCTGCGACCTGCCTGGGCGCGACTTCCCTGCTCTCTCTCTCCCCTGGGGGCCGCGGAACCTCGCTGGAGAGCGTGTCCCATTAAAAGCTTGTTTCGACCAACTTTTGCCTGGCCTCTCCATTTCACTACCGATCGGATTAAACCTGACATTTGGTGCCGAAACCCGAGAGGAGATCGAGGCCCCACGCTGGTTGGGGAGCCTCTCTCTTCTCACCACCAGGCTCAATGGCCCCCCTGTGGGTACTTTTGACTAAACCTGACAGTTACCCCAACTTTGAGAGGGAACTAGGCTATTTTTTGGCCACGTGGCGAATCCCAACTTCCAACATTTTTTTTAAAGATTTTATTTAGTTTTTCATGAGAAACAGAGTCAGGTAGAGACATAAGCAAAGGAAGAAGCAGGCTCCCTGGGGGAGCCCGATGCGGGATTCGTTTCCAGTACCCAGGGATCACAAGCTGAGCCAAAGGCAGATGCTCAACCACTGAACCACCTGGGTGACATCCAGGTGTCACCCAACTCCAACATTTGTAAGAGTATATGGTTGGTCAGCAACTTAATAACTGCACCAGCCAGGTGCCCCAAACCTTATTTTCTTTCACTTCTTCTTTCCCATACCCTTCATACCTAATTCAAAGATGCATAAAAGCCAATAGGACAGAGGATTAAGGGAGTTTAGGACTTACAAAAAGGAGAGTGATTTGATTGGTCTAGACACTCCAAAGTGAATGCTCTGTGTTTACTATCTCCTTTTTATTATGTCCTTTCCCTCCCTGTGTTTTTGCTTTAGCTATTGGGACAGATATTCTGCAGATGTTAGAATTGTTGTCTGGTTAAATACTGTGTATTCACTCTTCTAATGACATCGCAGGAAATGCTGTCAACAGGACAGAATCCATATTTGACTGTCTCACCACCAGGGGGCACTTGCATTTATTTTCAGCAAGAAAATTGCCTTCAGGTTTATCTTGAAACTCCCATTTTATTTTCATTTCTGAGGGGTGAAAAAGTTGACATCATCTTCTTCCTTTGGCTGAAATGAACTCCATGTACCAACACCATTTGGCCTGGGATTGTTCATTCGTGTGAATGATAATAATTTGATAATAATTGGAATTGTTATGCATAAATACACACCCACATACCTAGTGTTTAGTTTGTCCCTCTTCATAGGTTTGCCTAATTTGTTTTGAATCTGATGAGTCATGAGAACTTCTCCTTCTCGGTGTTTTTCTCTCTCATGAACAAATGAGTATTTACTTTCCTTTATTTTTTTATTTATTTTTTTTTTTTACTTTCCTTTAGATCACTATAGCAAAGTACATTTTCCAAAGACTGCCACAATAATACCCCTCCTCCCACATGCTGTTCTTTAAAATAATTATGCCCCTGCCTAGTCAACAGGTAGAATCAAATTCCCCTTTCCTTGAATCTGGGTGGGCCTGTGATTCACAAGGAGCCAGGAGAATGTAACAGTACGTGAAGAGATCCTGTGTAACTTCTGAGGCTACACAGTTTTACCCTCTTCCCTGGAAGATTTGCATGGAGGCACTAAACTGAAACACAAAGTAGTTGAACTGTCTTAAGCTGCCATGTTCTGACGAAGCTCAAACCAGCTTGCCCAGAGAAGCCCAGACACTACTGAGGAATGTCCACCATCACTCCCTGATCCCACTTATACTCTGCTCCGCCTTCGGCTATCCCTGAACTCCTACTGCCTAAGAGACCACAGCCAGAAATGACCTGACCCACAGATGCAGAGATAAAAAAAAACTAGTGTTATTGGGATGCCTGGGTGGCTCAGCAGTTTAGTGCCTGCCTTCGGCTTAGGGTGTGATCCCCATCTGGGGATTGGATCCTGCATCGGGCTCCCTGCATGGAGCCTGCTTCTCCCTCTGCCTGTGTCTCTGCCTCTCTCTCCCTATGTCTCTCATGAATAAATAAAATATTTTTAAAAATTTTTTTCCTTTAATTCCAGTATAGTTAACATAGAGTGTGATGTTAGTTTCGGGTGTATAATACAGTGATTCATGAGCCTAGTTGAATCTTAACATTATCCTGAAAGGGAAATTTCATGAGTTGGCCATTCATTTCTTAGTTATATGAATACTTGATAAAACAATTATTATAACATTTATAATCAGTGCATTAGTTGTCTATTGCTACATAACAAATTACCCAAAACTTGGTGTCTTAAAACAGTAATAATCATTATCTTACACCATTTATACGGGTTAGGAACTCAGGCATTGGCAATATCCCTGGCTTAGCTGGGTGTTCCTGGCTGAGAATCTCTGATGAGATTACATTCAGGATGGTGGGTAGTGCTACAGTTATCTGAATACTTGATTGGGGGGATCCCTGGGTGGCTCGGCAGTTTAGTGCCTGCCTTCGGCCCAGGGCGTGATCCTGGAGTCCTGGGATCGAGTCCCGCATCAGGCTCCATGAGGGACTTCTCCCTCTGCCTGTGTCTCTGCCTCTCTCTCTGTGTCTCTCGTGAATAAATAATAAAATAAAATCTTTAAAATAAATGAATACTTGATTGGGAATGGAAGATACGCTTCCAAGATGACAAGTTGCTGGCAACTGATGGCAGGAGAGCTCAGTGCTTAAACATGTGGATCTCTCTGTAGGACATTTTGTTCTCATGACATGACAGATGGCTTTCCTCCGACCAAGCGACATAAGAGAGCAGCGCTAAAGCTGCAGTACCTTTTATGTCCTAGCCTCAGAAATTACACACCACCGTTCGTGCAGTATCCCATTAGTTACACATGTCACCACATTTAATGTAGGAGGAGGCTATACAAGGACATAAATACCAGAAGATAAGATTTTATTTATTTTTATTTTATTGGGAGCTATATTGGAGGCTGGCTTACCACAGTGAGTAATAATATTTGGATTCCTATAGTATTAACACTTGAAGATGTTGTACATAATATTGTGTTAATAAAAAACTTTTAAAAAGTAGTGATTGGGGCATCCCAGGTGGCTCAGCAGTTTAGCGTCGCCTTCAGCCCAGGGCGTGATCCTGGAGACCCAAGATCAAGTCCCATGTCGGGATCCCTGCATGAAGCCGCTTCTCCCTCTGCCTGTGTCTCTGACTCTCTCTCTCTCTGCTCTGTGTCTCTCATGAATAAATAAATAAAATCTTTAAAAAAAAAAAAAAGAATAAAAAGTAAAAAGTAGTAACTGAAAAAAATACTGTTATAAATAATATGAAACATAAAAAATACCTATCCAAGCCATCACCTAATGATCAATATAGGCTTCCTTCTCTTTTCAATTCACTGAATCTAATTTTGATAAGTACTTGAGCTTATAACAGATTTGTGAAGTTCTGTTTAGGAAATACCAAACCCTCAAGCTATAAATCCTTAAACTGTAATTCAGTTTACTGTGTTTGATAATGTATCCAATGTAGTATTTGGAGAAACTGAGTCACTAATCCTGCCTTCACAATATTAAAAGTGACATCATGAGATCGAACCCCATGTCAGGTTCCACACCCTGAGGCAGAGTCTGCTTGAGATTCTCTGCCCTCTCCCTCTGCCCCTCCCCTGGCTTGCCTTCCTTCTCTTTCTCTCACTCTAAAATAAATAAATAAAATCTTTTTTTAAAAATTTGATCTATAGGGCAGCCCCGGTGGCTTAGTGGTTTAGCGCTGCCTTCAGCCCAGGGAGTGATCCTGGAGACCTGGGATCAAGTCCCACGTCGGGCTCCCTGCATGGAGCCTGCTTCTCCCTCTGCCTGTGTCTCTGCCTCTCTCTCTCTCTCTCTCTCTCTCTCTCTCTCTCTGTGTGTGTCACATGAGTAAATACATAAAATCTTTTTTTTAAAAAATTGATCTATAGTGATCTATAGATATAATACAATCCCTAACAAAATCAAAGGAATTGGTACAAACTGACAAACTTATCCTAAACTCTGTATGGAAACATGAAAGCCAAAATATCCAAAACAATTTTGAGGAAGAAAAACAAAGCAAGAAAAATAACTTGGCTGCCTCAGGAACATGTGACTTTTTATCTCAGGGTCCTGAATTCAAGCCCCATGTTGGATGTAGAGCTTACTTTAAAAAAAAAAAAAAAAGGAAAGAAAAGTAAAACAAAGTAAGAAGACATTACTACCTGATTTCAAAACTTACTATAACCAGAGATGGGCAGCCCGGGTGGCTCAGCGGTTTAGCGCCGCCTTCAACCCAGGGTGTGATCCTGGAGACCTGGGATCCAGTCCGACATCGGGCTCCCTGCATGGAGCCTGCTCTCCCTCTGCCTGTGTCTCTCTGCCTCTCTCTCTCTCTCTGTCTCTCATGAATGAATAAATAAAATCTTTAAAAATAAAAAAGAAAAGAAAAAAGAAATTTGGGGCACCTGGGTGGCTCAGTTGGTTAAATGTCTTCCCTCGGCTGAGGTCATGATCCTGAGGTCCTGGGATTGAGCCCTGCATCAGGCTCCCTGCTCCATGGGGAGCCTGCTTCTCCCTCTCCCTGTGTCTGCGCTCCCGCTGCTTGTGTTCGCTCTCTCCTTCTGTCAAATAAATAAATAAAATCTTTTAAAAATAATAAAATAAAAATAAAGAAATCCAAACCAAGGGTTGCCTGGGTGGTGCAGTTGGTTAAGCATCCTACTCTTTGTTTAAGCTCATGTCCTAATCTCAGGGTAGTGGAATCCAGCCCCATGTTGAGCCTCAAGCTCAGTGCGGAGTCTGCTTCGAATTCTCCTCCCTTTGCTTAACGGACTGAGCCACCCAGGCACCCCTATATGTATTCATCTGTTTGGAAAGATGTGCAATCGTAACAATATTTTAATCCAAGGACATGGTATATTTGTCTATATATTTAGGTTTTCCTTGATTTCTCTCAGCATTGTTTTATAGTTTTCAGTGTACAGAACCTAAACTACTTCGGTTGAATTTATTCCTAGTTATGTTATTGGGGTTTTAGTTTATTTGTTAAATATTTTATATATTTATTTGCGAGAGAGAGAGAGAGAGCATGAGTGGGAGCAGGGGAAGAGGCAGAGGGAGAAGCAGACTCCTTGATGAGTAAGTCCCAAGGCAGGGCTCGATCCCAGGCCCCTAGGATCATTTCCTGAGCCAAAGGCAGAAACTTAACCCACTGAGCCACACAGGTGCCCCTATGTTATTGTTTTTGATGATATTATAGATGGTATTGCTTTCTTTATCTCATTTTAGTATTGTTTCATTGCCAGTATATAGAAACACAGTCCATCAAAATCCATTTTTTAAAAGATTTTATTTATTTATTCATGACAGAAAGAGAGAGAGAGGCAGAGGGAGAAGCAGGCTCCATGCACCGGGAGCCCGATGTGGGACTCGATCCCGGGTCTCCAGGATCACACCCCGGGCCGAAGGCAGTGCTAAACCGCTGGGCCACCAGGGCTGCCCCCAAATCCATTTTGATCTTGTATCTTGCAAGCTTGCTAAACTCACTTATTTTGGGAAGTTTTTTGGGTGGCTTCCGTAAGATTTTCTGCATTTGAGATCATATTATCTGTGAAAAAAGACAGTTGTTCTTTTCTTCCAAACTATATACTTTGAATCTCATTTTATTGCTGACTGCACTGGTAGAACTTTCCATATATTATTCGATAGAAATAGTCTGAATGGACATTATTGCCTTGTTCCTGATGTTGGGGGGGAAAACATTCTGTCAGTCTTCATCATTAAGTATGATGTCAGCTGTATGTTTATGATACATAAACCACATGGCCTTTTACAGATTAAGAAGGTTCTCTTTTCTCACTTTTTTGAGAACTTTAAAAAAAATCATGAATGGGCATTGGATTTTTGTAAAATGCTTTTTCTGTATTTACTGATATGACTTATTTGACATTACTGTATAAATGGTTTATTCTACTTTATTCTATGAATGTGGTATATCACATTAACAGATTTTTTAAAGATTTTATTTATTTACTCATAAGAGACACCGAGAGAGGCAGAGATACAGGCAGAGGGAGGAGAGCAGGCTCCATATAGGAACCCGATGCGGGACTCAATCCCAGAACTCTGGGATCATGTCCCAAGCCCAAGGCAGACGCTCAACCACTGAGCCACCCAGGCGTCCCACATTAATAGGTTTTTAAAAAGATTTATTTACTTATTTGACAGAGAGAGAGAGAGAAAAGGAGGGAAGGAGAACACATGCAGGGACAGTGGGAGAGGGAGAAGCAGACTCCCCGCAGAGCAGGGAGCCCCATGCAGGGCTGGATCCCACCACCTTGGGATCATAACCTGAGCCGCAGGCAGGTGCTTAACCAACTGAGCCACCCAGGAGCCCCACATTAATAGATTTTTATATGCTAAACTAGTCTTGCATTTCTGAAATAAACCCAGGTTTGTCATGGTACAGAATTCCCTTTGTATATTGCTAGATTTGGTTTGCTAATATTTTATGACTTTTTGTCACATAAATGTTGGAATCAACATCAAAATAAGGCCCCCAGTTGCATTCAGTTGATGTGTCTCTTAAGTCTCTCTTGTGGGTTCCACTTCCCTTTCTTACTCCTTGTAATTTATTTGTTGAAACTAGGTCATTTTCCCCTAACTTTTGTTTTTTGTTGATTGTATCCACATGGTGTTATTTTAAATTCTCTAAACTCTGTATTTTCTGTAAACTGGTAATGAGATCTACAGGTGTGAGGAAATTCCAATTTGATGTTTTAGTCAGTTTAGGTGGTATTTTGTATTTCCTACTGCATCATATTAGTTTGCCCATAATAACTAGTTGTCTCTTGCTATGGTATTAAAATTGGTCTGTGGATTCAGGTGTCCTTTGCCTGATTCATCCATTTTAAAATTCCTCTTCAAAAAAAATAAAAAATAAAAAATAAAATAAAATAAAATTCCTCTTCAGCTTTTCACTTAATGAATGATTATGGTAGCTGTATTAGTCAAGGTTCTCCAGAGAAATAGAACCAATAGAAAAGAGATAGAGATCCTTGGGTGGCTCAGCGGTTTAGTGCCTGCCTTTGGCCCAGGGCGCAGTCGTGGAGTCCCGGGATCGAGTCCCACATCGGGCTCCCCGCATGGAGCCTGCTTCTCCCTCCTCCTGTCTCTGCCTCTCTCTCTCTCTCTCTCTCTCTCTCTCTCTATCACGAATAAATAAATAAAATATTTTAAAAAGAGAAAAGAGGGACAGGGTGACTCAGTGGTTGAGCATCTGCCTTTGGCTCAGGTCATGATCCCAGAGTCCTGGGATCAAGTCCTACAGTGGGCTTCCCACAGGGAACCTGCTGCTCCCTCTGCCTATGTCTCTGCCTCTCTCTGTATGTCCCTCATAAATAAATAAAAACTTAAAAAAAAAAAGAAAAGAGAGAAGACTTATTATAGGAATGGCTCATGAGATTAAGGAGGCCTAGAAATCCCAAGATCTGCCATCTGCAAGCCAGAGAACCAGAAAAGTTGGTGATAGAATTCAGTCTGAGTCCATAAGCCTGAGAACCAGGGGAGCCAATGGTGTAAATCCCAGTTGAAAGACCCAAGAACTGGAGGACAAATGATGCAAGTTCAAGTATCAGAACTAAAAGCACCGAAGTCTGAGGATAAGAGAAGATGGATGCCCCGCCTCAAGCAAAAACAAACAAACAAACAAACAAACAAACAGATTTGCCCTACCTCCACCCTTTTGTTCTAAATTATTTATATCTTTCTTCTCAGGAGTTGCAGGGGTGCTTGGCTGGCTCAGTTGGTAAAGCATGCTACTTTTGATCTCCAGGTTGTGCATTCAAGCCCCACACTGGGTGTAGAGATTATTAAAAAAAAAAAAAAAAAAAAAAAAAGGAATAGCCTGTGCTGTTTTTATTTATTTGAGTTTATTTCTTGTTTTTTAATTTTATTTTTTGCATGGGATGCTTTTTAAAAGATTTTATTTATTTTTATTTTAGAGAGAGCATAAGCAGTGGAGGAGCAGAGGAAGATAATCTCCAGCAGACTCCACACTGGGCACAGCACAGAGCCGGACACGGGGCTCAATCTCATGACTCTGAGATCATAACCTGAGCTGAAACCAAGAATTGGACACTGAATCAACTGAGCCATTCAAATGCCCCAGGGGCTTTCATTTTCAATTACTAAAACTTGATGGTGGTCACATTGAGGGGCTGTATATTCACTTTGTTGTTGGTTTTTTGTTTGTTTAGTTTTGGGTTTTTTTAAGATTATTTATTTATTTATTCATGAGATATATATATAGAGAGAGAGAGAAAGAGAGACAGAGACATAGGCAGAGGGAGAAGCAGGCTCCATGCAGGGAGCCCGACATGGGACTCGATCCGGGAACTCCGGGATTACGTCCTGAGCCGAAGGCAGATGCTCAACCACTGAGCCACCCAGGTGTCCCTTTGTTGTTGTTTTTAAGATTTTTTTTTTAATTTTTATTTATTTATGATAGTCACACACACAGAGAGAGAGAGATTGGCAGAGACATAGGCAGAGGGAGAAGCAGGCTCCATGCACCGGGAGCCCGACGTGGGATTCGATCCCGGGTCTCCAGGATCGCGCCCTGGGCCAAAGGCAGGCGCCAAACCGCTGCGCCACCCAGGGATCCCTGTTTTTAAGATTTTATACAATCATTTGACATAGAACACAAGCAGGGGGAGCAGCAGGGAGGAGAGGGAGAAGCAGGCTCCCCACGGAGCAGGGAGCCCAATGTGAGGCTTGAGCCCAGGACCCTGAGCTCATGACCTGAGCCAAAGGCAGATACTTAACTGACTGAACCACCCAGGCCCCCCTATATACTCTCTTTTTGCTTAATTTTATGTTTGAAATTTCCGAAAAAAAATTTTTTACACAAAATGTTTATAATGACTTTTAGTGTTTTTGTGATGGTAGTTCAGTTGGTTACTCCAAAACACCATAATCAGTTTCAGTCATCAGTTAACTTTGTACCTGGCTTACTGAGGATGCATAACACTTTATACTTCTTACTTCTTTGTATGACAGAGGGAGCACAATAGTTACATAAGTAACTCCCAACATTATATAAAGCCAACATCATCACAAGCTTATAAGTAGTTTTCTTTTTTCAAAAGATTTTATTTATTCATTTATTATTTTGAGAGATAGAGCATGAGCTGGAGCATGGGCAGATGGAAAGGGAGAATGAGACTCTTAAGCAGGCTCCATGCCAGCACAGAGCCAATGTGGGGCTCGATCTCACGACTCTGGGGCACATGGGTGGCTCAGTGGTTGAGTGTCTGCCTTTGGCTCAGATTATGATCCCAGGATCCTGGGGTCCCACATCAGGCTCCCTGCAGGAAGCCTGCTTCTTCCTCTATGTCTGCCTCTCTCTCTATCTCATGAATAAATAAATAAAATCTTTATAAAGAAAAAAGTAATCTCTACTCCCAATATGAGGCTCGAATGCCCAACCCCAAGATCAAGAGTCACATGCTCTACAGACCAAGTCGGCCAGTCACTCTCAGTTTTCTTTTGTGAAATTCATCTAAAAACTAGCCTAAAGCTTAGGACTAGGCAAATGAGCTGTCATTTCACTGTCTTTGTACTAAAATCAACTAGCTAACATGAGAGATAAAGCATGTTAAAATATCAGTTTGGGATGAATAAAATTGCCATCGCATGGCTTAATTAAGTTCTACATAGTAAGGCATATGTTTTCTACTATGAACTCCTTAAGGGTGGGGATTTGTTCAGTATGTGAGCTGCCACACTACAGAGATGCTCAATAGTTACTAAGATTTACTGAATTTATTAAGCCAGAGAAAACAACTAATAAAATATTTGTCTTAGGATGCCTGGGTGGCTCAGCGGTTGAGCGCCTGCCTTCAGCTCAGGTTGTGATCCCGGGGTCAGAGGTCGAGTCCCGCACTGGGTTCCCTGCAGGGAGCCTGCTTCTCCTTTTTTTTTTTTTTTTTTTTTTATTTTTATTTATTATTTATGATAGTCACACACAGAGAGAGAGAGAGAGAGAGGCAGAGACATAGGCAGAGGGAGAAGCAGGCTCCATGCACCGGGAGCCCGACGTGGGATTCAATCCTGGGTCTCCAGGATCGCGCCCTGGGCCAAAGGCAGGCGCCAAACCGCTGCGCCACCCAGGGATCCCCCTGCTTCTCCTTCTGCCTGTGTCTCTGCCTCTCTCTCAGCCTGTGCCTTTCATTAATAAATAAATCTTTAAAAAAAATTTTTTTATCTTACCTAAAATATTAACAAATTTTCTATGTTCTAGTTCCCACAACTGTCAGAATTATCTAACAATTGGCTATTATCAAAAAGATAAGAAATAACAAGTGTTTGGTGAAGATGTGGAGAAAAGGAAACCCTTGTGCACTCTTGGTGATTATATAAATTGGTGCAGACCCTATGGAAAACAGTGCAGGGATTCCTCAAAAAATTAAACTTAGAACTACTATAGGATTCAACAATTCGGGCAGCCCAGGTGGCTCAGTGGTCTAGTGCCACCTTCAGTCCAGGGCATGATCCTGGAGACCCAGGATCGAGTCCCACGTCAGGCTCCTTGCATGGAGCCTGATTCTCCCTCTGCCTGTGTCTCTGCCTCTCTCTCTCTCTCTGTGTTTGTGTGTCTCATGAATAAATAAATAAAATCTTAAAAAAAAAGTTTCCTTTTTAAAAAAAGGATTCAACAATTCTACTTCTGGGTAATTATCAAAGGAAATGATTAACACTAATACAGAAAGGCATATGCACCCCCGTGCTCATTGCAACATTAATTACAATAATAAGGATATGAAAGCAATCCAAGAGGCCATCAGTGGATGAACAGATAAAGAAAATATAGTTTGCACACACATGTACATGTACACGCGCACATGCACGCAGAGGAATATTTTTAAATCATAAAAAAGTAAATCTTGCTATTTTTGACAAGATGGATGGAACTGAGGGCATTATGCTATGTGAAACAAGTCAGACAGGAATACAAATACCGTATGATTTAACTTATATACAGAATCTAAAACAAGAAAAAAATAAACTCATAGATACAGAGAATAGATCATTGGTTGCCAGAGGCAGGCGGGAAGTGGGCAAAATGGGTGAAAAGGATGTTACAAAAATCAATCAAACAATCATAGGGATGTAATGTACAACACGGGGACTATAGTTACTACTGTTTTGCATATTTGGGATTTTTTTAAGATTTTATTTATTTATTCACGGGAGACACAGAGACACAGGCAGAGGGAGAAGCAGGCCCCATGCAGGGAGCCTGATGTGGGACTCGATCCCGGGACTCGAGGATTATGCCTTGGGCCCAAGGCAGGCGCTAAACCTCTGAGCCACCCAGGGATCCCTATGTTGCATATTTGAAACTTGCTAAGAGAGATTTTAAAAGTTCTCATCCCAAGAAAAATCATGTAACTATGTATGGTGACAGGTGTTAACTAGACTTATAGAGATCATTTTGCAATATATACAAATATATACAAACAACAACAAATGTTGTTCACCTGAGACTAATATAATGTATGTCAATATGCCTCAATTTAAAAAAAAAAAAAAGTTCCTTTTTGCTTCACACCCTCCATCAGCTATGAAACCAGTATTTACTTTCATCCACAGAGGGGTAGATTTGGGGTTATTCTAGAAATAACAACCCTTTGATGTAGGCAGAGGCCATCTTAATCGTCATACTTGGCTTGGGTAGCTTCCATCTAACAACCTCTCCCCAATGTGCGCACACTCCCATGTTCCTAGTCTAGTTAATACTATCTTTATTTTAAAAATATTTTTAGTTTTAAATCACATCTTTATGCCCAATATAGGGTTTGAATTTGCTAGCCTGAGATTAAGAGTCACATAATCCACTGACTGAGCCAACCAGGTACTCCTCCCCACCATTATCTTTGATTCCTCTTTTTCCCTTAATACTGATACTAGGTTTTATCAACTGTGTCTCAGATCATAATCTGTCCCCTCTCTCTTCCCCACTGCCCAATCCTTATCTTAGCATCTCACCCAAATGAGACTTTACCACTGTGCCTGCCTCTCATCTCTCCTCCAAGCCAACCTAAACCACAAATATAAATCATTCCTTTACTTAAAAACCTTCCAATGGCTCACCACTGTCCTCAAAATAGAAACTCTTTAAAATGATTTTGTAGACCCTTCTATAATCAGGTCCATTCCATTTCCCCTTCTCAACCCTTGTTCACCACCATCACTCACCATATAATTATTTGTTGTTGAAGAATATCACGCTTTCCAGGCTTTTGTGTTTTCTTTCCATCTCCAATGCTCTCCCCTCTTCCACACATCAATCTGCCTCATCTTTCAGTGCTTATTAGCTTAAATGTCATTTTGTTTGGGATATTCTTATAGCCTCCTCCCTCATTTACTCCAGAAATAGCGTTAATTATATTGTGTAATTGTCTGTTTACTTGACTGAACCTTCCATTAGACTGCAAACCAGTCATCTAGTGCACTCATAATAGTGTTTGGCCCAAAGATGACACTCAGAATCTTTAATGAATAACAATTGTTCAAAAATAAATAAATAACACCTAGGCAATGATTTAAATTAGCGTCAGAAACATTCGTATGGTTTCATGTAATCTGTAGGATTTTGCTTCTTCATTCTACTCCAACTGGAGCCCACAACCCTTACCCAGAGGGACATGGTAAAGATTGCCACTAAAACCGTTCTCTCCATCTGTAACTGATTATGGCTGCCCAAAGGTGAACTAGACTTCTCAGTGCCTCTTGCAAGCCACAGGCAGTCATGTGACCAACCTTTAGTCAAAGAACCGTGAGAAGTGACACAACTTACCTAAAGGGCCCTTCCCTTCAGGCCAGCTAAAATAAAGAGTAATCTTGGAAAAAAAAAAAAAAAAAAAAAAAAAAAAAAGAGTAATCTTGGAAACCATCTTCTGAAAATGGCAAAAGTCACTTGGAGACCAGGTCTTTGAAAGACTGCACAAGACATTTATGTGGTGAGGCGTACGCTACCTTTATCAGAACCACTGCATTTTGGGCTCCCTGTTACAACTATCATTACTGGAGGGGTGCCTGGCTGGCTCAGTCAAAAGAACACATGACTCTTGATCTTGGGGTTGTGAATTCAAGCCCCATAATGGGTATGGAGTTGAGCTTTAAAAAAAATCCTTGGCAGCCCAGGTGGCTCAGTGGTTTAGCACCGCCTTCAGCCCGGGGCGTGATCCTGGAGACCAGGGATTGAGTCCCAGGTCAGGCTCCCTGCGTGGGGCCTGCTTCTCCCTCTGCCTGAGTCTCTGCCTCTTTCTCTCTCTCTCTCTCTCTGTGTCTCTCATGAATAAATAAAATCTTAAAAAAATAATAAAATAAATCCTTAAAAAAGTAAACAGTCTTAAAAAAAACCTATCACTGTGAACCCTGATACATAGGATACATGCAGATAGGCAGATGAAATGGGAAACTTCAGATATTCAGAAAGACATTAACCTAATAAAGATTAAAATTTCCAGTATCAAAAACAGCATTATTATGAACCAAGGGTCATACAAATATAGAAACTAGGATTTTTCAAAACTAATTAAAAATATTTTCCTTGAGGGGCACCTGGATGTCTCGGTCAGTTAAGCATCTGCCTTTGGCTCAGGTCATGATCCCATGACCTCCTTGCTCAGCAGGGAGCCTGCTTCTACCTCTTGGCCTGCTTGTGAACTCTGTCAAATAAATAAAATCTTTAAAATATATGTTTTTTCTTTGATGAGAAAGGATTGAAATGTTATTTGAGGCATATTAAAGTCAGCAAATAAAATCAACACAAAAATGACAAGGGAAAAGAAACTGTTGTGACAGATCACAAGGAGCTGAAAGGCAGCAAAAGGTATGACTGCTACTCTATAATTTTTTTTTAAGTAGGCTCCATGCCCAACATGGGGCTTGAAATCACGATCCTGAGACTAAGTCACACGCTCAACCAACTGAGCCAGTCAGGCGCCTCTACACACAACTTCTTACCCCAGGAAGAGCTAGCCTAACCGTAAAGGGATAGATAGACAATATATCACATACTAACTTCTTAGCAGTCACTAACCAGTACCAGGAAGCTCAAAAACAAAATGGACAGACTATACTTTCAAAACCATGCCTACCTCATATGGCAATAAAAACCTAACAGAAAAGACTAAAGATTTTAAGAGTAATGAAAAAGACAAATTAGAGAAAAAGAAAGTCTAACTTTTTCAGTCACTCTCCTTGCTTAGAAGCTAGTTCAGAGTCCCTAGATTCTCAGAAGAGCCACTGGCATGAAGACAAAATGAATATATTAATTTTGCAAAGTGACATTTGTCTCAGGGCTGGTAACAAAAATACCTACTAAAAGCAGAACCCCATTAAAAATTTTTTTTCCAATGGGGAGTAGAAGATTAGAAGTTAAGAGCTGACTACCACTTACTGGGTGTGTAATTCTGGGTAAACTTTTCTTCCATGGGATTCAAGTTTTCCTACCAGGAAAAGGGGTATTTTTTTGATACCATTCTATAAAACTGCAGTGATTTTTTTTTTTTTTTTAAGGTTTTAGTTTTTCATGAGAGACACACAGAGATAGACACAGGCAGAGGGAGGAGCAGGCTCCTTGTAGAGAGTCCGATGTGGGACTGGATCCCGGGACTCCAGGATAACACCCTGAGCAGAAGGCAGGCGCTCAACCGCTGAGCCACCCAGGCATCCCAAAACTGCAGTGACTTAATGAAAACATGTAAAGTGTTTATTTATGCCAAGTACTATATTGAAGCCATTACCACTGTACCCTATTATACTTTCATTCCAATGGGGGTTTTGCGTTTTCATTTTCAGAAAGGATTTATGGTTGGCATTAATTTTGAAGCAACAAGTTTCTTTAAGGGTGACTTTTTATAATGGTTATCACCAAAAAGGCCACGTTGTAGTGTATTCTATGTTTGCGAACAGCTTACCCCAAGCATTTGTGTGTTACTTCACCTCTACTACTCTAACGCTCTTGCAAAAATCAGGCACTAAAATTCCCATGTACTTGATGAGATACCCATGATGCACATCTTGAAACTACTGATATTGAGAATAAAATTCTCATAAACTCAGAACAAAGACATCTGGGTGCTGAGAAAGGAAAATGTATGGTAGCAGCAGACCTTTTTTTTGGTAACCTATTATTTATTCATTCATTAAAGACACAGGCAGAGGGAGAGGCAGGCTCCCTGCGGGGAGTCCAGTGCTGAACTTGATCCCAGGACCCAGGGATCACCACCTGAGCCAAAGACAGACACTCAAACACTAAGCCATCCAGGTGCCCTGTGCAGCAGACCTACTTTCATTCTAGTAGGACATTCTCACCGAAAGGTATAACATTCTATGTATTTGTTCTAAAATTCATGCTTTTCTGTTGTCATAAAACTATCAAGTGTCAATTCATTTATATTCCCAAAAGTTGTTCGTGATTCTCACACACCACTGGTGACTAATGGGATCAAAACCACAAGTATGTCAATAATATTCAATGCATGAATTCTAGGTGGTAAATGGAGATTGCCTTCTTTTCAACCTACAAATCTTCAATTGGCTGGCTTTTCACCAAACAGGATACTGATTTGCTGACAATTGCCAGAGAGTGAGAATTCTGGCAAGTTTAATTATAATGAATATGTTTTTATTATAAAACTCTATGTAAAAACCTGCAGAAAATGTGGTAAAGACATTGTAAATAACTAATCCTTTGAGCCACAGAGAATGGTCTGGTACTATGACAGTATAGATCTCATCCTTAGATTAGGAACAGGAAACCTATAATCAACAGCACATTCTCACATAGAAGTCAAAGTACTTCAATAATTTGAGGAAAAGCACACATAAAAATGCTTTTAGGTATAATCTGAAGAATATTTACAACTATTCAAAAGCATAAAAAAACCCATCTTTTTTCAGGTTTTGATTCTGTTTCCTACTCCAATTTATCCTTCTAAATGAGAGCTCAGCAAACTTTCCCATAAGGGAATCATTATTAAGTATTTTATGCCTTGCTGATCTTATGTCAGAACTTCTCAGCTCTGACAAAAAAGCAGCCATAGACAATCTTTAATAAATGAGAATGGCTATTTCCGTAAAACTTTAATTACAAGAATAGACAGTGGGCCTTAGTTTGCAAACCTCTGTCTAGGCGACCTGCACAGGCTTTGGAGAAAATAAAAAAGGTTCAAAAAATGATGTTCAAAAAATTAGGGGAAAGTGTTTTCCTTTTATATCTCCAATATTTAACAACTACAATTATGCACATGCTGTTCTTCCTGAGGTTAACATTAAAACAGGGGTACCTGGATGGTGGCTCAGTCAGTTAAGTGACTATGGCTCAGGGCATGATCTCAGGGTCATAAGATGAGCCCAACATTGGGCAGGCAGCCTGCTGAGATTCTCTTTCTCCCTCTTCCTCCACCCTTACCCACCCCATTCCTCTGCTCCCTGTGCAAGCTTCTCTACCAAAACACAAAAACAAACCCACATTAAAACAACAAATTAGCCATGTTTAATGCCTGAATTTGTTGGGAAATATTTTATTTACTTATTTGAGAGAGTGCACAAGCGAGTGAGTGGGGGCAGGAGAAGGAAGCAGAGAGAGAGGGACAAGCAGACTCTGAGCTGAGGGCAGAGCCCAACAGGGGCCTCAATTCCATGACCCTGAGATCATGACCTGAGTGGAAACCAAGAGTGAGCCACCCAGGGGCCCCAATACCTGAAATTTTTAAACTAAAAAGATCAACCATACTCAAATTTAAATATAAGCCTTTGGCAGAACTAGTAGCCTGCTGCATTTTAATAATGGGAAGAAAAAGCAAACAATGTGAGATTTGTTTATAAGTTAGGATTTTAAATTGCAGTTATGTAAATATTTTAAGAAAAACAAACTACAGGGGAGATTTCAGAAAGCCAAGAAAATACAAGATCCAGTCATGATAAAGGTTTACTACTTGCCATTCCTCTACTTCACAAATATTGTGCTAATAAAGCAGTAAACATTGTTGGTTTTAAAGTAATGACTTTATTAATAAATATACATCCATATGATGATGTAGATACAAATCATGAACACTACTCCATTCCCATACACATAATTGCACACGAGTAGCTCAAGTTCATGGACATAAAAACATACACAGTATCTATTTGGACTTTTTACAGCAGAGGACAGCGTGCTTATATCAGTTACTTGGTAATTATTTTCTCTGTAATTATCTGTGGAAAAAGGAAATTGTGAAACTTAAAGAATCAAAGTGGTCTGATTACTATAAATCACACACTTGATTTACTACAGCATTAAATTTCCCAAAAATTAAATACATTGTGAAAGTACAGATTTACCTACTTGGGAGGAGGTGGAGGGAAAAGCAAAGGAAAGATTTAGATACATCCTAGAGTTTAATAGCATATAGTTAAGCCATAATAAAAACAAAAATATAATACCATCTAAATATTTTATGTCCAAGGAAAAAAACATTTTGAACTGTTGTGAAGGTTTATGTTATAGAGGGATAAAATTTTACTGCATATAGAGACAATGACTGACAGAGCAGCAGGTATTGCCAACATCCCCTGAATTATTCTTTTAAAGCTTCTTAGAATATAAAGGAGAAGGGGTTTTGTTTTGTTTTGTTTTAGCTCATACACTGGTTTTTCTTACACTGGATGGATCACCTTTAACCTAACAAATGGGTCCAGATAATTGTTTTTTCCTCCTTGACTCAAAGAAACTCTATTACTTCATGAAAATATACATGTAAATTCACACAAACATCAGTCTGGAATGAAGATTACTTTTATTACTTCAACAGATGTTTCCTTTAAAAAGTAAATAAAAAATATAAAGAATATTTCAGTCTAACTGAACACTGATTTTAAAAATGTCCCCAAATATTAAAAATTAATCAGATACTTGTTTTCTTCCAATACATTGTGCCAGTATTTTTTTAATATCCAGTGCAAAACTCCAAAGATAGTATCAAAATCATCCCATACCAAAGATTAGTTATGCAAGGTTTTATCTGTCAAAAAATGAAAATTTCATTTGTATTACTGCTTATTTGTTAACATGATAATAAATAAGGCATGTTAAAATAGTTTTCAAAGAAAAAAAGTAAAGCAAACTTACTTGAATAGATCATTTTCTGACCAACAGTTTTAATACAGAATAGTGAGACCTATTATGTGAAGAACAGAATTCTACAATATAAAATTAGCAATTTACCTTTTAAGAAACAATCATACAATTGGAGGAAAAGGCCAGTTTTCCCCAACTGATTATATTAAAGTATAGGCAATTTTTTAACATGCTATTTCAGTGTTTATCATGACGAGACAGTGTTACAAAAGATGCACAATGTAGTCTTTATAGAGAAGTAAAAATATTTTATATTTTAAGACTTCATGTTATCACTTAGATGTCTTTCTCTTCAGCATGGCACCAATAAACTGTTCACAAGGAGAAAAGGAAGTGGAATCAGGAGATGCTCACCACCATACAGATCTAATACTCCAGGTAAACACTTACATGAACAGAAAATTCAGCTTTCTAAACATTGTTAACCATTCACAACTGTAGCCATTTGTCCCCCTTTTTTTATCCTGGGACATAGCTCCTGATATTAATAAACACGGTTATGAACAGAATTCCTTTAGCTGATTTCACCATTTCAGTAACATGTATACAAAATTCATTATACAATAATACACCTGTTTTATCTTCTGACACACAGCACAGCACCACTGAGTAGATGTGCTGGAGGATGGGGAAAGAGGAGGGGAATAAATGAAGCAAAGGGAAGAGAGAAAGGGAAGGGTATGTACATCAAAATCAAGAATGAAAATAAACTGAAAGGAAATGTCAAATGGACACAGTATAAAAACAACAGGAAACCAAATCCTTGACAGTTATATTACCTTGCAGTATAACATTTAATTAAACAACTGTTTTCAGGAACTCAGAAGAGGACTTCTAAGTATATTTCTAAGTAGCCAACTGCTGAACATCATCTTGAGAAACAACTAAATGACACATAAATATTAAAAGTGGATACACGAATATATGAATAAAGATGTAAGCATTTGTGTGTGTCAGAAGTTATACTGTTCTGAGTAAATTATTCAAAGTTTTGTATTTTGAGCTTCTGCAAGGAGAAACTCTTGTAGCAATTTAGCTGCCAGAATGTTACAACTGATTATATAGTCATCGAATATTGTTCTCTATGGTTTGTGCAAAGCTAAAATTGTTGAGGTCACTGTCTTAGATGCCAGTGCACACACAGTCCCCACATACAATGCAACACCTCTAACTGTAAAGAGCAGCATAAGTCCAGCTCATTGTGTCAGGCATCACTGGAACACCTGAAGGCTTGCTGCTTTTTTCCTAATAAAAAAGGTACGAAACATGACATCCATTTGCAATCAGAGTTTGCATTAACTGAGAGCAAGCCCAACAACACAATGTGTGCCCTTTTAAAATTTTAATTATTTTAAAAGTTTTTGGGTCCTGCAAATCTATACTATAATCTCAAAGGCATTTAAAATTCCACGATTTGAGTGGAATTGTTTTTCAAATCCGAAGTTTGTAATAGTTTATTTTATTTAGAACAAACTCAGAATAAATAAAATGTCTATTAACAAAGACTATTACTTTCAGAAAGGGGAGAAAAGTGATTTTTCTCTGTCCCTACCATCCATATCTACCCAATACCTTTTTTTTCTGTATTGCTTCTAAAGCAAACGTTGGAAAAATTTTTTTAGATGAAGTGGTCTCACTGGAGCCACAATTAAATTTCAATGAAACTTATCAACATATTTTTTTTACATGATGCATGCATAGATGGTATTCCTATGTATTCCTTAATATTTGGGTTCTGACAGACAATTGCAGTTTATTTATAACAGTTTTAGACTCTACCACTTGATTTGCGTCCTTTGGCAGATATAAACCTGAAACCACAGTAAGTGCTAATGTAATGGGACAATTTCTCAGGGAAAAAACTAAAAAACATTTTTAATAAATGAACATTAATAAATGTTTTAAGCATAATGCTTTAAAACTAAATATATGAAAGGCAAATTGTAGTGACTACAGCTACATGCAGACCTTAAGAATGTTTCTTTTTCTATTAAGTATGCTATTCTCAGAATGCATATTTCACCAAAAATGTAATGTGCAGTTTTTATTAAAAAGCTGAATTTTTCTGTAAATATGAATTGTTTGTAGTGTTTGGTATATATGCTCTTAGGCAATTAAGAAATACACAACATATCATTGTTGAAAGGCAAACACTAAAGAGTTTTTAGGAATAAGGGTTAAATCAATTAACACCATGTAAATCAATAAAATAAAATAAATAAGATTCTGCTGCTTAAACCTAGAACAATAAAAGTAAGATTTTTAACATCTGAAGTTCTATGTAAATGCCAAAGCATACAAATATCTGAGTCTAGTCTCATGAAAATAAATGTTACAAAAACTCACAGCCATTACCTCAAGTAATCCTGAATCATTAGTTTGCTTTGTTCCATCAGTTAAAAATACCTTGGATATTACCTTTATTATACTGTAGGTTTACTTCACAAACTAACAGGTATAATGGTTTCAGTTGTTTAGTACATAAAGCATCTATTTAGAATGGCCCAAAGGAGTAATGAAATATGAGACACAACCAGAACTCTAAAAGAAAAGCAAAAATGATTTAGTTAGGTATTACACTTGAACCTATATACAAATACAATGCCACTGCTCATGCCCTGAGTGCATCTGTCAGCATATGGCAGTTTCTGAGCAAAAGGAAGAAAACAAATCAAATGGGGAAACAATTTGGAAAGCCCAGGCCATAAAATTATGTATGTCAAAATAAATCCAAGAAGCTTTGGGATTATTCACAATCTTCCTTCTAAACCTGGCCCTCCTTTCCTGCCTCATTCACTCATTGGGTGGTTTGACTTCGCTGCTGGTTTCCTCTACCCCATGAACTGCTCTGCTGTGCATCATAGGGTAAGGAAAAGCAGCGGTGCCACAGCCATAACCAAGATCAGCAAGACGGGACAGAGCTTTAATGCTACCTGGAGGTCTCCCTGGGCTTACTTTGTATCCCGCAGCTTTAGTTGTACCCAAAGGTCTGCCTGGACTTGTCTTAAATCCAGCTGCTTTGGTGGTTCCCAGGGGTCGGCCTGTGCTGGTACGGTACCCTGCGGATTTGGTGGTTCCTGAAGGTCGGCCACGTTTTCCAGATCGGTTGAGATTTTTCTTTTTCTTTAGTTCATCTTTTATCTCTAGACTTCTGCCACTTGTAGTCTGCAAGTGTGTTTCATTTAACGGGTCTTGCCTCTGACAAGCCATTGGTTTGTGGCTGACTGTGTGGCTATATTTGCTTTGCTGGGAGGAATATATGTCAAACTGATCAGCAGCTCTCATGGCATCCTCATTGAGGCAGGAAGGCTTGCCAGGGCCACAGAAAGCCGGATTACTGCTGGCAACAGGATGCATCATTTTCTACCAAAAATAAAAGACGAATATCCATAAACACACATATACAAATATATACCTGTATGACAGCATTCAGTGGGAAAATAGCCCATCTTCCGAAAACTATACAGGCTATCTAAAATTACAGACAGAAAAAAAAAAATTATGCTAACAGGCAAGACTCTAGACCACTTATAAACAAACACACATCAACAGATTCAGAGATACTTGTTTTCCTCAACTTAATCAAGGATATGGACTTACTTTACACGAGATACCTTAACTGTAATACTACATTAGTAGCCATGTTTTCTGCTTAGGAATTGGAAAAGTGGATAAAGTACAGAATAAATCTGTTACATTTTATAGGCTCTTCTAGATCATGAAACCTTAAAAGGATAACAACAAACACAAGAACTCTTAGTAACAATATTTTTTTTTCATTTGCTTAACATTCTTAGAATGTCTTCTTTTGGCCTTTTATTCTGTTTCTTACATACATACACTTCTGATCTGGCCACAGCTGCCACAAGGTGGACACTTCCTCCTTATTATAACTTATTATTATTTTTTAAAGATTTTATTTATTCATTCATGAGAGACACGGAGAGAGAGAGGTAGAGACACAGGCAGAGGGAGGAGCAGGCTCCATGCAGGGAGCCCGACGTGGGACTCAATCCCCGGTCTCCAGGATCACTCCCTGGGCTGAAGGCAGCGCTAAACCGCTGAACCACCTGGGCTGCCCTTATAATTTATTATTAATATGGAATCTTTAGTAAAGGGACACCTAGGTGACTCAGTCAGTTAAGGATCGTACTCTTAGTTGTGGCTAAAGTCAAGATCCCATGGGTTCTATCACTGCACTCAGCAGGGAGTCTGCTTGAAGATTCTTTTCCTCTGCCCTTCCTAAACTCGCACACATGCATGCTTCCTCTAAATTAAATAAATCTTTTAAAAAAAAGAATTCTCAGTGTACTACACTTTATAAAGCACTGAATGTGCCAAGCAAAGAACACAATCTCTCAAGGTACTGACTCCCTTTAAATTAACCAATCAGGGGCACCTGGGGGACTCAGTGGTTGAGCATCTACCTTTGGCTCAGGTCGTGATCCCCTGGTCCTGGGATTGAGTTCTGTATCAGGGTCTCCACAGGGAGCCTGCTTCTCCCTCTGCCTGTGTCTCTGCCTCTACATCTGTCATGAATACAGAAAATCTTTTTTAAAAAATTAACTAATCAGTCAAAACAAAAAACAAAAAACCCCAATCTATCTAAATAGGAGGAAGTACTAATATAAAGGGTGAACAGAGGTTTCCATTAGCTAAAATGAGTTCTTCCACAAGTGAGAATTATACTACAAAAATATGGGTAACAATCATAATAAAATACTTCCTATTTTGAAGGTATGGTTATCAAGACAGAAAGTTGAATGTACAATACTGCTTCCTCCTTGATTATAAACATGTGTGGATGTTCTTCCCTTAAAAGAGCCCTGTGACTAATGAACAGACCAGTCTCTGTTTTGTCTGTGAAGACATCCCTGTGATTTTTTTCTCTTTATAAAGTATGTATTACAATCACCACCAAAACAAGCCAGCCCTAAACAGCCATATTATCTGGACACATAGAGAATGAGTTTGGTGACACTACAGTATTATATTTCAATAAGGTATAAAGATACAGGTTCTAATTCAGTTTTAGAAAAAGTCACAGATGTATATAGTAAGATCTAGCCCCCAAGTTGTTAATGTTTGCCTATACCATATATGTAAAATTGCACCAAAACCTGTTATAAAGGTAAAAGGAAATGAGAATCAAGTCACAGAATTGAATTGTTAAATTACTAAATAATTCCTGAAAATCAACACATACAAAGCTATTTGCCAACTATCTTAAGATCTTAACTATAGGGATGTCCGAGTGGCTCGGTGGCTGAGTGTCTGCCTTCGGCTCAGGGCATGATCCTGGGTCCAGGATCAAGTCCCGGATCAGGCTCCCCACAGGGAGCCTGCTTCTCCCTCTGCCTGTGTCTCTGCCTCTCTGTGGTCTCTCATGAATAAATAGATAAAATCTTAAAAAAAAAAAAAAAAGTCTTAACTATAAAGAAAGAATATCTATAATAAAAAGCTACTTGTTTATGGCTGAAGTCTTGTAAAACAAGATTGAGTTAAACACAAATATTAAAAGGAGCAATTCTTCACTCAGTCCCTAAGGATATAAGAAGAAATAGGTTATTAATCATCACTTCACCAGCTCAAATTCTAATTTCAGCTCAGAAATTAAGAGAGATCATCAAAATGTGTTCCACATGTAGTAATAGGAGCTGAAAGTTAAGTCTTTGAACATTTACTATGTGCCAGGTAATAAGCTTGGGACTTTGCATATTATCTGACTTAATCCACACAACTCTATAAGGAACATACTATTATTAGACCTATTTTACAGAAACTGAGAGATTTTTAGCAACCTGACAATGGCACTCATTAGGAAATGGTAAAGCCAAAAAGGAATTCAGGTAACCTGACTTCAGATCAACAATTTCAACATAATCTACAAATACATCAGGGTTTCTCAATAATAGCATTATCATTTGAGTCAAACAATTCTTGGGGGGAGTGGGTGTCTGGTATATTTTAAGATGCTTAGGAACATCCCTAGCTTCTACCCACTAGATGTCAGTAGCTACATTCTCTTCTTCTCCCTCCCAATTTGACAATCTAAAGTTTCTCCATATGTTGCTAAATATCTCCTGGAGGGCAAAACTCAACCCCTGCCATGAGAATCACCCAGCTCTACTAAAATGAAAACATAAGACCCACTTTAAAATATTCCTGTTTAGGGATGCTGGGTGGCTCAGTGGTTGAATTGTCTGCCTTTGGCCCAGGACGTGATCCTGTAGTCCCAGGATCGAGTTCCACATAGGGCTCCCTGCATGGAGCCTGCCTCTCTCTGTGTGTCTCTCATGAATAAATAAATAAAATCTTAAAAAAAAAAAATTCTGGGCAGCCCAGATGGCTCAGAGGTTTAGTGCCACCTTCAGCCCGGGGCGTGACCCTGGAGACCTGGGATGAGTCCCGCATCGGTATCCCCGCGAGGAGCCTGCTTCTCCCTCTGCCTGTGTCTCTGCCTCTCATTCTTTGTCTCTCATGAATAAATAAATAAAATCTTAAAAAAAAAAATCCTGTTTAAGTTTTTATTCATGTCTTTAGCTCCTCTCCCCAAAAATCCACAAAACCTTTCTGTTGATAATATCTACAAAGTCAAACAGCTTTGTTTTTCATATTCAAGAAAAGCTAATGTTGGAATTTGTGAAGGAACTAACCACATTCCTTTCCCCCCTCAAGTTATAAACTAATTCAGAAATATAAACAGGAATTAGGCAGGAATCAAAATATTAGTTTATTGCCAATAAGGCTGAACTAGAGACAACATACAAAAAAAAAAAGAGAAACAGACCTCTGAGAAGATTTTAAGAGAAAAAGTGATGCCTTTTTCAATTTTATTATTCACAAATTCCTCTGCTGCAAAGAAAGCTCTAGTAAAAAAGAGGTAGAAAGGTACAAGTTCCCTTCCACAAGTAGCACTGACAGTAAAGGAAGAAAACATTTCTTCCCACAGTCTATTTCAGTGCTTTACATTTCATGCTTTTTCAGTTCCTATCATTAATTTACTAAACCTTTCTTCTGGACCTTACTTCCCTTAACTTTACCTTCTTTTAGTGTAGCAGAACATTCACGATACATCAGCACTCAGCTAATACAGAGATACCGAGTCTCAGTTTATATTACATTAGGCTTTTAAAGGCAAGATGCTGCCATGTATCTTCTACTCAGATACGAACAAACACTGAAAAAAAAATACACTACTTAAAAAGTAGACTTGTAGGGCAGCCCGGGTGGCTCAGCGGTTTAGCGTCGCCTTCAGTCCAGGGTGTGATCCCAGAGAGCCAGGATAGAGTCCCGCATCAGGCTTCCCCCAAATGGACCCGGCTTCTCCCTCTGCCTGTGTCTCTGCCTCTCTATGAATAAATAAATAAAGCTTTAAGAAATAAATAAATAAAAAGTAGACCTGTAACTTGGAAAAAAAAAAAAAAAAGCACCTCTCACCAATTCCTTTAATCTTCTCTAGGAATTTAGGCATTTGGTTTGTATTATGTTAATTTACTTCTGACACAG
This sequence comes from Canis lupus baileyi, assembly GCF_048164855.1. Classification (NCBI taxonomy): domain Eukaryota; kingdom Metazoa; phylum Chordata; class Mammalia; order Carnivora; family Canidae; genus Canis; species Canis lupus. The sequence goes on along the minus strand of NC_132847.1, from coordinate 24,144,730 downwards.
CTCACATTTATCGAGAGCCAACTCCATGCAAAACACTATTCTAAGCTCTAGGACACAAAACAGGAGTAAAGTTGTTTATTCCAATGGAAATACAATGATACACTGACTTAAAGATCATTTCTAAGGGCTAGTCTTCTATCTATATTTTGTGTTTTCCTTCCCTGCTGTCAAAAAAATCAGCATTTTGTTTACTCAATAACTGATTAAGAAGCCAGAAAAGAGGGACATCTGCGTGGCTCCCTGCCTTTGGCTCAGGGCGTGATCCTGGAGTCCGGGGATCGAGTCCTGCATGGAGTCCCACATTGGGCTCCCTGCATGAAGCCTGCTTCTCCCTCTGCCTATATCTCTGCCTCTCTCTCTGTGGCTCTCGTGAATAAATAAAATCTTAAAAAAATAAAAAAAAGCTAGAAAAGAGGGGCACCTGGGTGGCTCAGCTGGTTAAAGCGTCCAACTCTTGATTTCACTAGGGTCATGACCACAGGGGCGAGATTGAGCCCCAAGTGGGGCTCCACGCTAGTGTGGAACTTAAGATTCTCTTTCCCTCTGTCCCTCCCTACTCTGCTCACCCATAGGCCTGAGCCAGCTCTCTCTTAAACAAACAAAAAAGAGTTGGAAAAGAAATTCACCATGACAGTCACTTCTGTAGTTAATAAGGAAACAGAGCTAAAACCAATCCCTTCTATATTCAAATTCCAACCTTTTAAGATGGGAATCAACACCATTAGATCCTTGTGTGCATCATCATCTGCACACACACAACACACACACACACACACACACACACAGGATATGAATGTTTGTAAGTACTATTTACATACACAGGCATTAATTAATCCTACTCTTAATAATGTCTCCTACTCCTACTTCAGGGCTGGTCAGCCTACTGTTCCTTCTTGTAAGACTCTTCCCACAATACAGTACAGAGTTCAAAGTATGCAGGCCACATTTCTTAAGAGAGTCAGAATGAATACATTTCTATAAAGTTTGGACTGAAAGAAAGCCAAGAGTTACGAAACAAAGCGTAGACTCTCAAAGATTAATTACCTTAAAGATGGTTCACTGAATATAAGGGAGTCAACTAAGAGCTTCGACATATTTTAACTAAGACTAAATCAGGATTTTTAAACCACACACTGCGGCGCCTGCGTGGCTCAGTGGGTTGAGACTGACTCTTGATTTCCGCTTGGGTCGTGGGATTGAGCCCCCGCGTCCGGCTCCAAGCTCAGCGGGGAGTCCGTTTGGGATTCTCTCTTCTCCTGCCCTCGGCTGCTCCCATAGCCTCCCCCATCCGCTAAAATAAATAAATCTTAAAACACACACACACACACACACACACACACACACACACTAAAACTTGCAATGCACAAAGCTCTTTTACTGCGTTTAAACCCAAAAGTCCAAGCTTGGGTGCGCCATTCTTTATGAAGCAATTCCTCTCTTCTCTTGAATGTGGCACGCATTACTGCCAACATAAAGAACTAAAACTATTTTTAGTAACTTCACAAAGCATTCCTGAAGCTTTCTAAACATGCAGAAAAATCTTCCTTTCAAGAAATCCAAGTTTTGCTCTCTTCCAAAGATCCAAACATCACGTAATTCTCAAAGATTTTTTTCAGGTTGGTTTGGGTTGTAACGATTACATAGAATCTTTTTTTTTTTTTTAATTTTTTTTAATAATTCTAAACCAAAGTCCATTTGTGACCCACATCACTCAAAGTCTATTCAGCAAAGGCCAAGACGAATGCCAGAAGCTATGCATCCTGTCCCACCACGGAAAGTTTTGATACCAGGACAGATCATAAATAACGGCCTTCTTTGTCTTCTTTCTACCCCTTAACTGTGCCCCACGCGCAGTTTCCCCGGGGCCAGAATCCTTATTTGACAAGAGCCGTTTGGAAATGCATTACCTGTTGTAACCAAAAGAGATTATTAATGTATTAGCAATAAAAACTTTGCAGAAGATACACGCCCACACTAGAGAAAGAGTCGTGTAATCTCCAAGAAGCAAAATTCAGAGCCCGCTATCCGTGCACTTGGGAGTTGTGCAAGCTGCAGAAGTCCACAGGCCACTCAATCTAGACGTCTACCTCGAGGCCGGCAGGCTTTAATTTAACACGGGGAGCACGGAGGACGGCTAATTGAGACCTCTCGAAGAAAAGAAAGGGTGACCCCTCCCCCCCGCCGCAGGAGGCATTTCCCCCCAATAATGGCTCCACGCCGAGGGACGAGCAGGCTACGTCCGGGGCCCCTCCTCCCGCTGCGGGCTGGGCCAGAGCCCCTCCTCAGACGTGGGTCGGAGACCTCTCCGCACCGGCGGGCTGGGCCACTCCCGTCCTGGCCGCCTCCTCGCCTTTCTCCACGAGCTCCCGCCGCCCCGACTCCGCTCGGAGCCAGACTGACAAAACCCCGCGCGCCCACCTACCTCAGCCGCTGGTAGCTCGGCCCCTCAGCGCGCCCAGGGGTTGCCCATCAGCTGGGAAGCTCCCGCCGGCCCAGCTCCCTTCCCACAGCCCGCCGCCTCGGCGCTGCGCGAAGAGCCCACGTCAGACGGGCAGGCAGCGAGGCCGCTGGCGGCGAACCGGACGCTGACTCTCAGCTCTCGCCGCGGCCACCTCTCAGGGTCCTGCCCCAGACGCAGGAGGAAGAGGCCGCCCCGGCCCAGGACTGCGAGGGGAGGCGTGCGCGAGCTCGCGAGGACCGCGCACGCACACGCAGACGCACATCGCGAGACCCAATCTCCCGCCGACGACCAGCACGCAAGCCTTGGGAGGGTGGCTGGCGGAGCGCGACTGCGCTTGCGCGTGGCGGGGCCGGGCAGGGGGCGGGGCCGGGGCCGCTCGCGCGGCGGGGCAGACCCGGCGCCGCGGAAGGGCCGGAGACCCACCGGAAGCGGGAGTAACTTCTTTACAGGATTGATTTTTAGCGCGATTCTGTGATGTTGGAACTCCTACTTGACCCCACTTCTCAGATTACAAGACTAATAAATGATGGAGTCAGGATTTGAATCCAGCTGTCTTGTTCCAGAAAGTGTGCCTTTGATCGCTGTTGGTAAATTAATGCCTAATTGTGTCATGTAGTGTCCAAAGCATGTTAGAAGGACTCAGGTTCTGCCTTTTACTGGTTATGGTTAGGTAGGAGGAGACCTCCACCTGCTAACAAGATGGGGAATATTCAAATATAAGGCATTTGGACCCTCGGGCCTAGGATCAGTGTTAATGAAAGGCCGCATTTTGTAGAACATGGTATAACTTTTAAAGTTTTTATACCTATACCTATAAACAGAATTGCCATATTCTTCATGACACCATCACAAGAAGGGATGGGACTAGAAGTAGTTTACTTACAACCCCCCCACCTTTATGTAGTTTATTGTGAAATTTCTAGCATATCAGTCACCCCATACAAGCCATTTAGCAGAAGGGGATCGGTTTCCCCAGGTCTTCCCCCTGTGAATTCGAATATGCTAGAAAGGGTAGGAGCCAGAATTGGGAAGGCAGTCCAGGGAAAAACATTGTATTAGTGCGAAGAGGCTAGGGACAGTGTTTCTCCTTTTTGCCTATGCAATGAAGACTGGGGAGGGTAATTCTTAGCACTGATTTCTGCCTTGAGCACAGCATTTGTCCAGGCACTGCTGCCAGTAGGAAAGACATGAGGAGCAACAGGAAAACAAAACCAAATACAGTACAGGCCAGTCCCGGGGCACCTGGTTGGCTCAGTGGTGGAGCGTCTGCCTTTGGCTCAGGTCATGATCGCGAGGTTCTGGGATGGAGTCCCGCATCAGGTTTTGGCAGGGGACCTGTTTGTCTCTCTGCCTCTGTCTCTCATGAATAAATAAATAAAACCTTTCAAAACAAAACAAAAAAACCCTAGCCTGTTCATTTTCTGGCAGGCAGTTTCCTAACAAGATTTTAAATAATCTGATTCATTACCTCCATAAAATACTACAAAATGGGACTGATTATACCATACTGTGATATACAGAAGGAAAATGTAGAAGACAGCTAAAATATATACACGGATGTGAGGACATGTTAAAGAGCCTTCCAAAAAAACATTAAAATTGGTTTTCTCTACTCAAGTCCTCTTTTTTATTCTTGAAGTGGAATTTGAGAATGCACTGTAACACTTCCATACTATGACTATTCCAGATCCGTAACTCTGTATTTTTCTCTGAAATGGGATTTGTACATAAAACCATTTTAGAAACAGAAACTTTTGGGGCACCTGGGTAGCTTTGTGGTTGAGTGTCTGCCTTTGGCTCAGATTGTGATCCTGAGATCCTGGGATAGAGTCCCACATCAGGCTTCCTGCAGGGAGCCTGCTTCTTCCTCTGCCTGTGTCTCTGCCTCTCTGTCTTTCATAGATAAATAAAATCATAAAAAAAAAAAAAAAAAAACTTTTGTCCTAATAAGGTCAAATGATTTGCTGGCCCAGTGGAGAGGTAGCCAGAATAACAGATGAAGTCAGACATCCTGGGTTTGAATGCCTCTCTGCCATTTGTCTCCTGTGGTTCCTTGGGCAAGTCATTGCTCTTTCCAGAAGTTTCTGTATGTGTGAAATGAAGACAAAGTCCTCCTTGCAGGGATAAGAAATTAAATGAGCTAATGGGTAAAGACAGAGGTGGAATTAAATCCAGTTTTACCACTTAACTAACTATATGACTGGACAAGCAACTAATCAATTCAACATGTATTTACTGAATGCAAAGTCCTGAGGATACAGGACTAACATGGTCCCTGACCTCAGGGAGTTTACATTCTGGTGAGGCAGACAAAAAAATCAAGTTGATAGTTAGAATATAGTGTTAAATACAGTAATCTGTTGTTTTCTGAGAATCATCTCAGGTTGGCTTTAATGAGATACTATAGTACACGCAAAACATAAAGCTAGTCCTGAATGTCGAGTTTTTTTTCAAGAGCAGAGCCGTTTATTATCACTTTATGGGCAACAAGAGCACACTTTTAATATTTTTTTAAAATTTTTATTTATTTATGATAGTCACACAGAGAGAGAGAGAGAGAGAGGCAGAGACACAGGCAGAGGGAGAAGCAGGCTCCATGCACCGGGAGCCCGATGTGGGATTCGATCCCGGGTCTCCAGGATCGCGCCCTGGGCCAAAGGCAGGCGCCAAACCGCTGCGCCACCCAGGGATCCCCAAGAGCACACTTTTAAATGTCACACTCTTTGATTTATCAACCAACATTTCTTCCTCAGAAATGTATACCCAAGAAATATAATTTGGACTTGATCCAACATTCTTCATTTCTTCTCCAACAGCTTCAGCCTGGCTCAGGGCAGGCCAGATCAGATGGACAGACCACCAGCTACTAAGTTTTTGAATGATAAATGGTGATTGTACACATGCAAAAGAAAGGCTATAAAAGGAGTATTTGTCTAGAGCTGGGAGCTGGCTGCCTCTAAAGACCTTTGAACTGAGGCAACAAGTATTCCTAAACACTTTCACTTGAACTGAAAGACATAGAAAAAATGAATCTCACTTTCTAGATTTAGTTTATCAGTAGCCATGGACTGTCCTTGCTAGGTATACAGCTTATAGCAATACTGAAAGTAACAGCAATGCTGAAAGACAGCATAAAGAAACCCAAACCCACTGTAATGATAATAGTACTGACACTTTCTGGATGCTTACCATATGCCAGGCCCTATCTTTACATGCTTTAAAAGCAAACATTTTAAATAAAGCATTTAAGCAACCTGCCTAAGGTTGTTCAAGTATCCCCAATATAGAAAAATTTATTTAAAATTATGTGCATAAACTATTTTACCACTATTGTAACCAATATATTTAAACACAGTATGTCATAAAACAACATATTATAAAAGCTACTGAAAAAAATTTAAAGGATGGGGTGCCTGGGTAGCTCAGTCACGGGGACTGGCTCTTGATCTCAGGATCCCGGGATCAGCTCTGCACTCATTGGGGAGTTGGCTTGAGGATTCTCCTCCCTTTCCCTCTGCCCCTCCCACACCTACCTCACAGGAGCTCTCTCGCCTTCTCAAATAAGTATCTTAAAGGATGAGATTTAAAAAGTAACATAAATAGGGCAGCCCAGGTGGCTTAGTGGTTTAGTGCCGCCTTCAGCCCAGGGCGTGATCCTGGAGACCTGGGATCGAGTCCCACATCAGGCTCCCTGCATGGGGCCTGCTTCTCCCTCTGCCTATGTCTCTGCTTCTCTCTCTCTCTCTCTGTCTCTCATGAATAAATAAATAAAATCTTTTTAAAAAAGTAACATAAATAGCTCTAGTATATTTTTCCTGCTTTCCAAATGGCTTACTACACATGTGCCCCACTTTGGAGACCACTGAGGTAGATCGCAGGCAGTCAAAACCCAGGAACGAAAGAAAGTAATTAGTTTTCAAACTTGAACGTGCATCACAGAATCATAAAGACCCCAGGACACCCTTAAATAAAGGAACCTGTGTTCTCTTTGAAGCTCCTAGGCATTCACTCCTCTGCTCTTTCCATCAAGCTTTCCAAATTGGTAACTTGGGCCCTGGGCCGACTTGGGAAATAGAAAGGACTCTTTTTGCAAAAGTCAACAGTATAGTTCTGGGGGTCTCAGCTTCCAGAAGACTTCCACAGGCAAAAGCACAGAGAGAAAATACTGCCTTCAAAGATCCTTGAACTGCTGGACCCAGGGACCTAATAGATTACTAGGAATTCAGAAATAAAGGCTATGGACACTTTAAATCCAAGGCTGCTGAGTACTAAGAAGAGTTGACAGACTATTAATCTATCTACTACCAAGTGCCAAGTTAAAATGATACGCTTTTTCTATGGACAAAGCCCATTTTTCATACTGAATCTTCACATATTCTTTATTCCATAATAGCTAGAACTGTGAAAAGAGTCTAATATTCAAAACATGGACTATCAGGTATTTCCATATATCAAAAATGGTTAGGAATTTTTTTCATTCTGAAACTCTAGCTTCTACAGTGATTGTAATAATATCTGAAAGGATAACACTGAGCTCCAGATTTCCAAAGGGTTGTTAAAACTTTATTTTTTTATTCCACTTTTTTTCCCTCCCAAGGTAATGCAAAGCTAGAATTTCTTTTTAAAGGCTAGAGCTTCAAAATCATGAACAACTATAAGCCGAAGCCGTATTAGGAAAAGAATAAGGTCAAGAAAAATAATCAAAAGTAAATTCCTTGGGGCGTCTGGCTGGCTCAGTCAGTGGAGCATACAACTCTTGATCTTTGGGTTGTGAATTCAAGCCCCACACTGAGTGAAGAGATTATTTAAAAATAAAATCTTAAAAAGAGAAAAAAAAAATCCTCTCCAGTCATGTAAGATTTGATAGTATGCACTTACAAATACATAAATACCAGCTAAGCCAGAACGTACCATAAAGGTGAGATCACTGATTCTGCAGGGATTTTGCAAAGAAATTGTTTACAGTTTTTCTTCACATTTCTACTTGGATTCCTGCCTCAGGAAAAGTATACGTTGATATAGGAGGGAGGGGAAAAAAAAAAAAAAAGACCTTCAAATACTTGCAATTGAGAACACTAGGGAATCTTTAACTAGGGAGGGAAATGTAGCCATCTTTAGCTCTAGAGAGCTTGCCTAACATTAAACAGTAAGCTGTTGATTATATTCCTAAGCCAAACAGCCCACTCAAGTTGAGATTTTATTAAGGTTTTCTGAAGATTACATCACCTAAACTGAATAAAAAGCTAAGACATCCCCTCTACACATATTCATTTACTCTTTGTCTTTATATTTACACAGCCATCTTAAGCTTTTCATGCCAGAAGCAGAAGGCATAAAAAAATGCCAACCAATTCCAATTCTTAAATAAAACTATGTACCAAACTGTAAAGAACTAGTAGCTCCAGACTCAAATCTTAAGAGGAAGCATCTGATCTCAAGGATCACACTGGGCTAGTTACTTAGAACTCTTGCCTGCTATAAGAGCTTAGCATCCATCATCAATAAAACACCAAAAGAGAACCTTTTACTAAACCAAATGTAGCTTTTTGCCCTAGAATTCAAATGCCATTTTCCCCCTAGTTCCTATCTTAAGCACTATGTTATCTGTCATTAAAGAATCTTAGCTGGTTTAATGAAGAAAAGGAAGACATCATAGGTTAAGCTAAATTACAATTTTGGAGTCTTTGCTTTCTAGCTTGTGATCCTTAAAGTGCTGATATGCTATTTAGAAGCAGATCTCACAACTGGCTTTATAGGATTTATAAATACCAGGTACTAAAGGGCTGGTTCTGCTCAAACAAACCAAACACTTCACATGTAGGGGCTGCCTGCCTCAGAGGAAGGACTGCAGTCTCTGGTGTACAGTGCTACTAGCTGACCACCATTTGTACACTGACAAAGCTAAGAAGAAATGAAACATATCAAATAATAAAGCATCTACAAGGACTTGGAAGGAACTTAGCCATCTTTGGTAAATTCTATACTTCCATTTTGTAAAATGAGTGCACTGTGGTGAAGTGCCAACTGTCACATGAACTATTATTTTACCTATAGCCTGTATTATGCCAAACACGAACATAATCTAAGACTACAAGCCTTCTTCAGAAAGATATTTTTGGATAGAACTGTAAATTCTCAGTGGTAAGGTTGTTCAAATTTTTAAATAAAGATACGGAGAGTACAGTACTTCTCTCACATGCCTACCAATGTAAACCAAATTAGAGAAAACAGCATAAAACATTTCAGCAGAGATGATTTTAAGAAAGTGTAGGTTGAATTAACTTTATTTTATAAGGAATTTAGAAAACATGAGCAAATATTGATACTGCATTAAAAAAAGAAATTAGTCTGTACATCATTTAAATTTTAAAAATCAAAGAGTCAGTGTGAAACTAAAAAATGTAGTAACAGAGAAATGTGTTTCACTTCAGGACAAAATACTATCAGTGGTTTATTACAACTAGATATACAAACATAAAGATAGTAATGCTAAAATGATGTAAAACTCTGAATCTCAAAGTGATCCAGAGGCTGAAGGGAGCACCAATTGTCACCAATGTGAGACTGCCACATATTCTATCAAAAGAACCAAACTATCCAGACGTAATAAAAATAAGCAAATAAATAAACTGGGGGAAGGGGGAGAAAGGAACCCAAGATGCCTGCACTTTAGAGTAAATGGTTTATTTGGTTCTCTTGTTACTTGTGTTTTGTCTGTTTTCTTCTCCTAAGAAAGAAAGTAGATATGGAAGGGATCCAAAAGTATTTCCCAGTTATATTCATCTTAGTTTTTCAATAAGAATAACTATATTGAAGAAATAATGATTGATACCCCTTGTCATTTTAACCACTTATTGTACAATTAATATTTTGGTAAGCTTTATTTTTTTTTAAATTCTAAGAATATTCAGAAACTTTATCTCTTAATTTAAGAAATATCTATTTAATTCCTAGAAATTTTATTTTTTCAAGAAATGACAACAATACAAAGTTCTAATACACCAGCAGTCTTGAAAAGAATACTGGGTGATCCAATTATAACAATTTAAATTAGAATATTCAGGAAATATATCTGGGGGGGTCAAAGATATAATTTATGACTCCTTGTGAACTAGATTTCACCGAGATATGCTTTAAATCTAAGTCTACAACATAGGTACCATTATGCTTGAAAATTTTTAAGAAAGAAAGTTCATGACCTACTCAATAATCCTGGAGAAAATGTGGATTAAAATTAGCAATGTATTTTTATGTACAGATGTATAAACAAACGCTTCAGAGGAGAGAGGAAACATTAATATTTATAGGCTACAAATCACTTTCTTTTAGGGAAGATTAAAAAAGAGTCAGTAGCTAGACACAGAGCTAGAGGTTGTGAGGGAACCTAAAAGGAGTAAATACTAAAGCTCTTTGCAGTGTAAAGAAATGCAAAAACTCTTATACTACAAATCTTTAATTTTACAAAACCAAAAAGCAGTCCAACTATTGCCCATTTATGATGATTAAAATTGAAACAAAAACTGAAATATTTTGTAAAAATTCTATTATAACATTCTTATATCCAGTTCATATTGTTCCACTGAGTCAAGTACAATTTAAGCTCAAGGGGAGACACAAATTAGAGAATTTTACCTTTTTTTTGAGAAGATGATCAGAATTTCATTTCAAGAGGATAAGGTGAAGAGCTCCTTAGTGACTTGTGTACTTTATTACTGTCAATAGAAAGTCCAAATATTTCCATTTTTTTTAAACTTCTGGAATATTATCCAGATATTTAAAATATTGATATTTAAAGCTTACATTAAAGGATATCATACTCTGAAAACAGGCCTGTTTTAAATACAGTTTGATAATTCTGGTGGTACTTACTGAAAGAAGATTTCTTTAGCAAATACTGGTTTCATGTATTTAAAAAAATCAGCAAGACAGAATTTTAAAAATGTTAATATACAATACATTGTAAACTGGAGACAACAAATGCCACATGTGTCACAGGCCAGCACAGGTAAAAAGTTTTTTCCAGATGTTTTATAAGACTTTGTATCTTCCTTTATTTGTTGGTTGGTATGAATTTTGCTGCAACAGAAAAAAAAGATACATGGTCAGAAAAAGCAAAGGAAAAAAAAGGAATACATGTCAAATAAACTTCTTTTCCAAATGCCTAGCATTATCAGATATTTAGAACAGAAAATGTTAGTATTATTATACCAAGGAAGAAAAAACTCTTTAATAATCAATCATCTTTGTGTTCATGTGACTACTCTTGTACAATAGCTTTGAATCAATTAATGGTGGTGGCATCAAGGTTCTTTTTCTATCACTCCTTGGTGAGACAGTCTAAAAAGAACTTGATTAAAAGACTGTTTTTCAAAAGAAAAGGGGAAAAAAAAGGTTTTTCTTCTTCCTTTCTGTTTTGTGTATCTTTTATTCTTTAAACTTTTTATCCCCTCAAGGGAAGTTCCGTAAGGGGAATTTCTGAAGAAAAAACAAAAAAACCAAAAAACATTTGTAGAGAAAGGACAAAGCCTCCTTTCAAAGGGTCCTCACCCAAAACACATATTATAGGAAGTTTACAAGCTTCGACTGGCACTAAAGACACAGGGTTGGGGGCAACTGGGAGGCTCAGCTCAGTTGGTTAATCATCTGGATTCTTGATTTTGGCTCAGGTCATGATCTCAGGATTGTGGGATCAAGCCCCTCGGCAGGCTTCACACTCAGCTGGGAGTCTGCTTATCTCCCTCTGCCCCTTCCCTTGCTAGAGTGTACTCTCTCTCTCTAAGGTAAATAAATAAGCCTTTAAAAAAAAAAAAAGACACTGGAATATGTTCACTTTCTTTGGCATGGTGGTCTATAAAACAATGTCTTTTCCAAGTCATAACAACTTTGGAAAATTAGTTAGCAAAATTTATGTAAAGCTAACTATATCCACCTATAATTAGCAATTCTATTCCAAGCATATAACCAAGAAAAAAGCATACTTGTATGTACAAAGGAGACATGAAAGAATTCTCAGAAAAGAGACCCCTGGGTGGCTCAATTGGTTAAGCATCTGACTCTTGATTTTGGCTCATGCCGTGCTCTCAGGGTTGTGAGATCATGCCCCATTTCGTTCCATGCACAGCATGGAGTCAGCTTAAGACTATCTTTCCCTTTCCCTCTGCCCCTGTCACCGGCACCCTCTCTCGCTCTTAAATAAATAAATAAATCTTTTTTTTTTTTTTTTTTTTTTTAAAGAACGCTTATAGAAGTGTTACTCTTAAAAACAAAAAAGCAAAATAGCCCCAAAGTCAATACAAAAATTGTGGGTATATTCACAAATTAAATACTACACAGCTGTGAAAGACAATTAACTACTGCTACAAGCAACAATATGGAGTTCCTCCAAGTAATGCTGAGTCAAAGAAACTAGATACCACTGAGGGGGCACTTGACGGGATGCGCACTGGGTATTATTCTGTAAGTTGGCAAATTGAACACCAATAAAAAATAAATTTATTATAAAAAAAGAAAAAGAAACTAGATACAAAAGAGTATACAGTAATGTAGCTCACTTATATGGAGTTCAAAAATAGGTGCAACTAATCTACCAGGTTAAAAGTCAGAATACCATTACATTTGGGGGAAATGAACAGTGACAGGAAGAGCATGAGACAGGTTTTTGGAATGCTGGTATTGTACCATGTTTCTTGATCTGGGTAGTTATCACATCATGGTGCATCCTTTGTGAAAATTCATCAACCTGTATGTTTTAGAATTGTGTACTTTTTTGAATTTATATTATAGTTCAATAAAATATTTACTAAAACAAATAAATAAGTCCTTGAGGTTTTCACTCACCAGCCGAATCAGTTCTTCTTTTATAAGCCTGGTGATTTCTGCCTTTGCTTTCTGCACAGCCAGTTCATTGGCACCTGGTGAGTAAGAAGAAAACATTATTCGTATTACTAGAATTACACTGGATGTTTATCCATGTCATGGAGATCCAGTAGGAAATACTGTAGATGACTTTTAGAAACACTGTACTACCTGGCAAGATAGCCTTTCAGAACTTGGTAGAATGTCATCCACATTATTATTCCAATTACTTGTAGAGTTTCAAATGTAACCAGTGAGATCACATTACATGTAGTGTTAAGAATTCTTGGTATAGGGCACCTGGGTGGCATAGTCACTTAAGTGATCAACTCTTGTTTCGATTCAGGTCATGGTATCAGGGTCTTGAGATTGAGCCCTGCATCCTGCTCTAAGCTCAGGGTGGAGTCCACTTGAGATTCTCTCTCTCTCAAATAAATAAATAAATCTTAAAAAAAAAAAAAAAAAAGAGTTCTTGGTATGATTAAAAAGACCAAAGAAGGGATCCCTGGGTGGCGCAGTGGTTGAGTGCCTGCCTTTGGCCCAGGGCCTGATCCTGGAGACCCGGGATCAAGTCCCACGTCGGGCTACCTGCACGGAGCCTGCTTCTCCCTCTGCCTGTGTCTCTGCCTCTCCCCCTCTCTCTCTCTATGTCTATCATGAATAAATAAATAAAATCTTTAAAAAAAAAAAAAAAAAGACCAAAGAAAAGATGATTAGCACTTTGTCTAAAAGAGACTAAGAAAAAGTTGAAGAGAAATATAAACTCCTTGGGATGCTTGGGTGCCTGAGTGGCTGAGTGTTTGTTTTTGGCTCAGGGCATGATCCCAGGTCCTGGGATTGAGTCCCACATCAGGCTCCCCAGAGGGAGCCTGCTTCTCCCTCTACCTATGTCTCTGCCTCTCTCCTTGTCTCTCATGAATAAATATAATCATAAAAATACATATATAAATTCCTTGGTTCATTTATTTAACAAATATTTATTGGGCATTTATTATATTCCTTAAGATGGAGAACTAGCCACATTGAAGAAGTTATGCCACGGAATATTTTGCAAAGGGAATCCCACGTGCAGCAGTACAAATTAATGAAAGGCATGCTTATGTGTGCCTGAGTGGCTCAGTCAGTTAAGTGTTTGCCTTTGGCTCAAGTCATGATTATCAGGGTCCTGGGATTGAGCCTGCATCAGGTCTCCCACTCAGCGGGAAGTCTGCTTCTCCCTCCCCTTCCCTACTTTCCCTTCTCCCTCTCATGCTCTCTCACTCTCAAATAAATAAATAAACCTTTAAAAGAAAAAAAAAAAGGCATGCTTAATTCCTGAAGAGAAGTATAGTGCGGTTGGAAAAGAGTGTAAAAGAACATTAGTAAGATAGCCAAGAGGATGAAGCATTCTGGACACATTCATCCATAGTTATTAAATTCAAGAAACATTAAGCACCTATCATATATGATACAGTGTTAGAGATTCATTATACAAAGAACTGATTCATGCTCTTTATGATCTTGCAGACTATGAGAAAAACAAACTTGTAAAGATATTACAACATAATGAGAAGATAGGAAATAGTCTGTTAGAATGACTTTTAAATATCACTCTTATAAAAACCTCTCCCTCACTTCTCTAGGCAGAGTTAAGTGACTAAGAGTTGAGAGATAAATAAAGTAATAAGGAAGATACCAAATCCAAAAACAGGTATTATCAGCAGTAATGCTGGATGAAATTCACTTCTGATATTGCTATAATTGAGGTGCTCATGTGACATCTAGTTGGAAATATCAGTAAGGCCAATGGAAATATGAACCAGAAGTAAAGGAGACATGGACACAAGAGAGAGCTATGAAGGGTGGTCGTGTGAAGGGATCTGAAGCCAAGGGACAAGGCCAGGGAGCAGGTGTAAGTCTAGGTAGGTAGCACACACACAAAATAATAATAAAAACAAAGAAATGAAAGTTTTTTAAAAAGGGAGGGCAGTTGGGTGGCTCAGTCGGTTAATTTTCCAACTTGATTTCGGCATGGATCATGATCTCAGGGTTATAAGACTGAGCCCCATGTCGGGTTCTGCGTTGGCGTGGAGTCTGCTTAAAATTCTCTCTCCCAAAAAAGTGAATAAACAAAATAAAAATAAAAACAATAGGTAGCACTGTGCACACATAAAAATGAAAGAGCTGGACCAATAGATTAGAAATTAAAGGATGAGGAGTGAAATGTTAAAGAATATAAGGAGAACGAGGGATGCAATGTAGAGAACTATATATTTATCATTCTATGTAAGAAAACCAAAAGAGGAAAACAAGCTACAAGCTACAAGAATTCCCCTTATTAGAGGTGAACGACCTTTTCTGACCCTAGAGAGAGGAAAGGGAGAAGGAGAGAAAGGGGAGGAGAAAGAAGAAACAGTTTAACAATAGGAAGGAAAGAGCTGGGAATATGGGTGAAGACATAGCAACATATCTAATCTAAATCCTACACCTCCACCAGCCAGCAACCACACATTCTAAAGCTGTGGGTGCTGGAAGAGAAGAGAGGTGGATGAAAGTAAACAAAAGAGTAGAATCAAGAGCAAAGCCAGACTAAAAATTACAAAGAAAATGAAATTCAGGAGGAAAATATGCTACACTTGGCATGAACTGGTGTGAAGCTTGCTGATATTCTGTGCTGTTTTAAAAAGAAAGAAAATGACACTCTCACCTAAATTCAAGTAGAAAAGTAATTTTCCTACTTAAGTTAGTGCCTGACCATTTGGACCAGTTTAAAGTTTTGACTTATAAAGCTTCTTTAGGTAATAGGTTACATATGTTTATAAGCTGCCATGGAAAAGAGGCATTTCCTTTCATTGGTCCTAAAACAACTCTGGCTGCTTTTAAGGGATTCTCCACTAGTAAAAAGAGAGGGTCACAAAACAGGCCATAAATTATACAGGATGGCTAGGCACATAAGTCCTTCCTGTTCTCCTTCCCGCTGCCTGGTGGGAGGCCTGAAACCGCTGAGCCACACAGAGCCTCCAAGGAGCCAGGCAGTAGGGTCCCTCCAATTACAGAACTAGAAACAGATGACACTAGGCTCCTTCCAACACCTGTTTTCATCCTATTAGAGTTCAGTTGATTTGGCTGGCGTTTCAAAAACTAAGAAAAAAAATCCTTTAAAAAACTAATCATCTATGAAAATCTCCAAGATTTGGATCATTTTAATTACTAATCTCCACTAATTAGCATCACTATGGCTCTAGAATTCTAAAGATTCATTTTTGACAAGATTGTCTTGTTACAGAGGGGGAGAAAAAAGCTGGCTTAGATCATAAAAATTTGAGGTTATTTCCTAAGTACAAATTGACAATGGAAAGAAATGACCAGCATTCGAAGTGACTGCAAAAGTTAAGCAGAAGCTATGGGCTTCTCACTTCACTTGGCAGTAGAGGAGATAAGTTCTGATAAAATTATATGTAAGATGAACTCTGATATATTTATACTATACTAAACATAATTACCTTTAAATTCAAAAACTACATAAAGGATCCTTTTTCAAAGCAAACAATCATATCTCTCTCTGATTCAGCTCTTTGTAAGGCAGGCATTTAAAAAAGTATTGGCTTTGCTTAAATGACACCCATGATATTCAAGCCGAAAATAAAAGTATGATTGCATGTATACCAAGGGTTTTATCATCAGATTCCATTGGATGACACTGTGTCTCCATCCTGTACGTCCTCCTAAAGAACACTGGAATAGGAAAGACCTGTCCAGTTCCAAGCACAGAAAGATGTCAGCATAATTTTTTCTCCTTAAAGAACTAGGTGCCAGCAATCCCATTGTACTACACAATAAAGAAGAGTATCATATGATTTAGAAACACACAGTCATTGGCAGAATAAAAGTCTTTCAGGACACATAAAAAGATGCATTTAAAAACCTGACTTAAAAAAAAAAAAAAAACTGACTTAAAGTCACAATCACAAACAAAAATAGACAATTTGCTCAGTTCCAGCTCTACATCTTTTGTATACCATTTAAAAATATACATAAATCTTAAATATGCATGAATTTTTAAATATCCATAAAATAATGGCAGAATGGGAATAAAATGGAACATACAAAGGGTACATCTGAATTTCCCCATTACTACAATTCATCATTAACCTAAGAAGTTCAATAGTGAGAGGGCATCAGTGAAAATGGCAGCCTAGAACTCCAAAAGCCTGATCTTTGACAAAAAGTGAATAAACTTGCAAAAACCTGAAATCAACTGTATGAGAACTATAAAAGCTAATCAAAAGTTTATAGCAATCAGGCAAAAACTAAAGAAAAAATAAAGAAGGAAAGAAGAAAGAAAAGAAAAAAGAAAAGAAAGGAAAAGAAAAGAAAAGGAAAAGAAAAAAGATTAAAGGAAAAACAAAAACCATCCCAACCAGCAGAATCTTGGCAACAGCACTTTTCAGTGCTTTAACATACTCTGACCCCATCTCGCACTTTGGGGCAGCAAACAATTTCTACCTAGGGGTAGATGGGATACATTGCACATGTGTGTCTCTTCTTGTGTCTTTATGCTAAGATGCCACACAAAAACAACTGAGGTCACCAATTCAAAGGAAAGTGACTAAACAGGCACAGCACTAATCAATTTTTAGTCATGTCTGTGGGATTCCTTGTTTTGGCCTGGAAAGAATCAAATCCTAACACGTAAGTAAATCATCTGTAGATTATATTCAGTAAAGAACTTCCCTAAAATTATAAAGTCTTCACAAAATTAAATAAATGCCAAAATATAACAAGAACAAACTGTGTCACCAAGAGACAAATCTTATTTACAATACACTTTCAATGGATCTAAATACCTTCCAATGATCTTTCCAACCACAAACTTTAGAGGAAAACTATTCATTACAGTAGCCACTAGCCAAGCATGTGGCTACTTAAATTAATAAAAATTGGGGGTCCTGGCTGGCTGAGTCAGTGGAGCATGCAACTCTTGATCTTGCCATCAGGAGTTTGAGCCCCACGATGGATGTAGAAATTACTTTAAAAAAATAAAAAATGAATTCCTTTACAAAAATTTTAATTAATAAAAAATTAAATTTACAAATTTTAGTCACACTGGCCATATTTTGAGTGCTCCATAGCCATCATAGAGCATTCTCCTGGACAGTACAGCTCTAAATAGATCAAATAGAGGATATGCCTGTCAAATAATACTTTGTATTCTGAAGACAAGTGATTATAGGGCTTAATTAGATGTATTACTCAGAAAATTTATCAAGTGTTTAACCATTTGCTTTGGGAAGAGAACAGATGACAAAGTCACTACATTCCTATAACTCTAGTAGGGGGGACATAGACAAATAAAAATATACTACAATTTCTATGTGATGAGTACTGTGAAGAAAAACAAATAGGTAAAGAACTACAGAGTGGTGAAGAGGGATGAGGTAAGGCTTCTTTGTCAGAAGTGATGTATGCACCTTAAAGTAACTAGGCCAGTGCCTGAGGTAATACATGATATGAGAGCGGCTTCTCAGCAGCCATCAAAGCCATTTAAAGCACCATGTATGCAGACTTTGAATGTACAGAACACACAGAATCAACCTCTCCACAGCTCCAAAAACAGTATCCAAAAAATATTTAGTTCATTAAATAGATGAAGAGGATGTGGCTGTTCTACACTTTTAAGTCTATTACAAAGATATTCAGATTAAATATAAATGAAGGAAAGTCATTGATCTCAAATTGTCCTACTATGCAGGAGAATATTACATTAGGGGGAAAATCAAAAAGGAAACTGTTAAACTCATTCATGAATGTGTGAAATAAAGTTATAAAGCACATCTGATTGGGGTGCCTGGGTGGCTCAGTTATGTGTCTGACTCTTGGTTTAGGTTCAGGTCATAATCTCAGTCAGGGTCATAAAATCAAGCCCCATGTCAGGCTCCACACTCAGCAAGGAGTCTGCTTGAGTCTCTCTCCCTTTTCTGCTCCCTCTGCCACTTTCCCTACTTGTATACACTTTCTCACACACAGTCTCTAAGATAAATCTGGGGGGAAAAAAAGTGCAAATCTGATCAGTCTTAGATAATACATATCTCATACACTTTGTCTTATGGTATTATTTGTCCTCTCATTTTTTTAAAGATATGCAAGAACTTTTATGGGCATAATTTCACAGGGAATACTTGCTTGGATAAATATTCATTAAGTGAACTAATATACTGATTTCCTTTTTTTTTTTTTTTTTTTTTTTTTTACTGATTTACGTTCTAACCTAAACTCTGGCCAGAATATTCTTATTAGAATAATAAACAGGGATCCCTGGGTGGCGCAGCGGTTTGGCGCCTGCCTTTGGCCCAGGGCGCGATCCTGGAGACCCGGGATCGAATCCCACGTCAGGCTCCCAGTGCATGGAGCCTGCTTCTCCCTCTGCCTATGTCTCTGCCTCTCTCTCTCTCTCTCTCTCTGTGTGTGTGTGACTATCATAAATAAATAAAAAAAAATTAAAAAAAAAACCTTTTAGAATAATAAACATATTAGTCCTTAAAATACATGTTTTCTTTTAGAGTGATTTTCTAATGTGACTGAACTGTCAAGACTGAAAGAGTTCTATATAAAGATCATTCACCTTTCTATATATCCTGAATTTCTAAATAAAGACCTTAAATGATATATGGAACTATTTTCTTATACATGTTATTTTTATCCTCTCTAGAAATGACTTTACATTCTCTCCATTTCTATTACATCTGTATCAACTCTGACCTAATTCAAGGCGGCAACAGAACCAATAATACATACTTTCAATTGCCAAGTAAATTTTCCGCTCTCCTTCCTTTGGTTCTTTGCCAGGTGGGAAATACGTTCCTCTGATTGTAATTGCAGCTTCAGAATATTCACTGATTCTTTGCAGAGCTTCCTTAGAAGTAACTTTCCATCTAGCAGTCTATGAAAGAAAGGGTCGGGGGAAAAATCACTTTACAATAGAACAAATCCCTGGTGTACTGACAAAGAATAGGTTGGCTAAATAATATTCCGGTCAATATTAAGAATATAATTGACACCTTCACATAAAATCATTTAGATCCTAATGCACCTAGAATATATTCATAAAAATACAACTTCTATTGTTGTCTTCCTCATCTAGATAAAGAGTAGCTATTAAAATGTTCATGGAGGGACCCCTGGGTGGCTCAGGGGTTAAGTGTGTATGTCTTTGGCTCAGGGCATGATCCTGGAGTACTGTGATTTAGTCCCACATCACGATTGAGTCGAGTCCCACATGAGGCTCCCTGCATGGAGCCTGCTTCTCCCTCTGCCTCTTTCTGTGTGTCTCATGAATAAATAAAATCTTAAAAAAATATATGTTCATGGGTTTTTAAGAAGAAATTTTTGTTCCTAAAGAAGCAAGAGTTTTTACTCCATGATTTTAAAAAGGTTTAAAACTGTTACTTGCCTGTGGGAAGTCATTGATCTCTAATTCTTCCTCATATCTCTTAAAAGACTCATTTTGTCCACCATCCTGTCTCTCCTCTTCTTGTTTCTCCAAAGGCACATAATTGAGCTTGGCATTGATCTTTTCAGCAAGTTGCTCTGCAATGGTTTTGGCAGACACAGTGGGAGCCAGGATGGTGCCACCTCTGAGAATTGCATTGGTAGCCTGTTGCATCACATCCTGCAGTTAAAGAAGACCTACAGTCAAATCTCAAATGAGGACAGAGACAAGATCAACGATCCTACCACAAATTATTCTCTGGAAAGCCACTAACTAGAACCACCTTTCTAATACAGAGTCCTACTCATGTGCAATTTAGCAGTACATATTAATAGTTTAATAATAAATCTATCTTCCTTACTTTGATGGGAAAATAAAGAACACTTAAAGAACACTCAACTCTATCATTAAAAATTCTACTGGATCATAGAAAATTAGATAACTGTTGATAGCAAATATAGTAAAATATATCTAAAATCGGGCAGCCCGGGTGACTCAGCGGTTTAGTGCCACCTTCAGCCCAGGGCGTGATCCTGGAAACCTGGGATGGAGCCCCACATCGAGTTCCCTGCGTGCAGCCTGCTTCTCCCTCTGCCTGTGTCTCTGCCTCTGTCTCTCTGTGTCTCTCATGAATAAATAAAATCTTTAAAAAATATATCTAAAATCATTTATATAACTTTGTGGCTCCTAAGAGTTTCCTCTAAATTAGAATCTTTGTCCACTACCACCATTGAGCTCTTCCTTCCCCCCATAGCCCAAGCCAATATTCATTAAATTATGGTAAATGACTGACTTTCTAATTTTATTTTACACTCAAACCTTTCTAATTTGGACTTAATTTGACTTTATGCCTAATGTGGACAGAATTTTGTAGGTTATACATGACTCAAACCTCAAGCTTTTTTAACAATGAGAAGGTAGGGCTATTTGATGTCACAAATAAGGAGTTACTAGCAGTAATAATCCCAGGGAATATTATATTAGGCGCATTAATCCCTGTTTCCAGAGAAAGTACAGGCCTGAGTATAGCAGACACATGATTCTCACTGGCTAAACAACACAGAAACCCGAGACTCTAAGCCTTGATTGTGGCTGCCTCACTAAGTCAAGTGTACTAGTATCTAGCTTGGATCTTCCAGCTATTCCCGAAGCTATCCAGCCTACTGGAGAGAGGGCCCTATAAATCCACAAACACTCAAAATCTCCAAAACACTGTTAAAATTAACAAACTATTATTTGGGAATGCTAGAAAGTTTACTCTTAGTTAAAAATTAACTGATAATAATTTGTTAAAAATTAACTTAATAAAAAAGCTCTCAAGAGAAAGATGGCGGGATGCCTGGTGGCTCAGTGGCTGAGCGTCTGCCTTTGGCTCAAGAAGTGATCTCAGGGTCCTGGGATCAAGTCCCATCAGGGAGCTTGCTCCTCCCTCTGCCTATGTCTGTGTCTCTCATGAATAAATAAAATCTTTAAAAAGGGGGGTGGGGGAGCAGCTCTGGTGGCTCAGTGGTTTAGCGCCGCCTTCAGCCCAGGGTCTGATCCTGGAGACCCAGGATCGAGTTCCACATGGGGCTCCCTGCATAGAGCCTGTTTCTCCCTCTGCCCGTGTCTCTGCCTCTCTCTCTCTCTCATGAATAAATAAAATATTTTTTAAAAAATCAAGAAAGAAAAAGGCAGGGGTGCCTGGGTTGGTAAGTCAGTTAAACTTCTGCCTCTAACTCAGGTCATGATCCAAGGGTCCTGGTATTGACCCTGAATCAGGCTCCCTGCTCAGCTGGGAGTCTGTTTCTCCCTCTCCTTCTGTCCTTCCCCACTGTTCATGCTTTAATAAATGAATTAATTAAGTAATAAAGTCTTAAAAAAAAGAGGAAAAGGGAGTTATTTCCTTAAGATTTTGGTAAGTTCAATCAGAATATTATTTTATAAAAGTATCTACAGCTAACATGCTTCAGTTAGGCATTCTAAAATAAGCATTAAGATTTCAGTTAAACAAAAACAACAACAACAACAACAAAAAAGATCTCCGTTAACCATACTAGAAGAATCATCCACATGAAATAATTAAATAATTCTGTATTTAGATTAATGTTAAATTCCTGCTAACTCAACATCTAGAACAACTTGTTCACTTGTGCTGACAAAAATACTGACTAAAACTCGGAACAAATTACTTAATACCTGAGACTCAATGCCCAAATTCTTCTGAGCATTGATTCTAAGAGCCAATCTCTTAGCAATTTCTAATTTCTCAGCATTTCCTGCAGTTGGAGCAGGGACACTAGATGTTCCAGGAGCAGCCATATCTTTAACTCTCTTCTTTGAATTAAACATGCTTTCAATTTGTTCATCAATCTAAACAAGAAAAAAAAAAGGATTAATAAAAATTGGATTAAAAATACCAATTTAGATATATCCACAGAAACTAATAAAGAATATTTCTACCAAATGACTGGATTTAGACAGTTGTATTTATGTTAATTCAAACACACATATCAATAGGAAAATAGACCAGGTAATTATTGAGGATGGCACACTTTAAAAGTCAGGTATCTATGGCAGGATAAAGAAAGAGAAAGAAAAAACAGAGATGCAATGCCACATGAACCTACTGAACACAGTCCTAAGTGGTCCAGAATATACATGCCAGTTCAGCAATTGAGAACCATGTGCTGTCAAGACAGAGTACCCAACATAATGCAGCTGAGATGCTTCAGGGCTCAAGCCTTGAGGCAAAATTAAACTGCAGTGAAAGAGGCTGGAAGAAGGGCAGTAACTCAAGGCCAATGGGCAACTAAAAATATAGTCAACAAGCTCTGAGGGTGAATGGTATATGATCCTAAGGTGGGGCTCCCAAAATCCTTTCCAACTTCTAAAGTGTAAATGGATTTGCCTTAAAAATAGGTAACAGGGCACCCGGGTGGCTTAGTACGTTAAGTGTCTGCCTTCAGCTAAGGTCATGATCCCACAATCCTGGGATCCAGCCCCACATCCAGTTCTCTGATCAATGGGGAGTCGTCTTCTCCCTCTCCCTCTGTGCATCCTCACTCATGCTCTCTCTCAAATAAAAAATTGGGTAACAGAATCAGGAAAGAAGCCTTTTTTTTTTTTTTAAGATTTTATTTATTTATTCATAAGAGATACACACAGAGACATAGGCAGAGGGAGAAGCAGGCTCCACGTAGGGAGCCCAATGCGGGACCCAATCCCGGGACTCCAGAATCACGCCTGGGCCAAAGGCAGGCACCAAACCACTGAGCCACCCAGGGATCCCCCAGAAAAGAAGGCTTTATTGCACTATTCCTTTGAGCCAAAAAAGGAAAACAAGTAAGGTTTGGTTTACCCATCAAAGCAAGAACAAAGCGTGAATACCTCAGCTCTTCCAGGAGCCACTTGAGTCCAAGTGCCACCAGGTCATCTTGAGGCTGGACATATCTATCTATAAGCATCTTTTAAGGATGCCTTTTGCCCAACAATGACTATTGACAATGCCAACTAAAGAGATGCAAATCCCTTTATACACTTAAATTAGGCTAATAAGGACTTATCTACTAAATCTCAAATGCAGAGAAGAGCTTGTTTAGGGTTTTAAAAATTAATTAGATGGGGTGCCTGGGTGGCTTAGTCCAAGCATCTGATTCTTGATTTCAGCTCAGGTCATGATCTCAGGGTCATGAGATTGAGCCCCACATAGGGCTCCATGCCCAGTGCTGATTCTATTTGAGATTCTTTCTCTCCCTCTCCCTCTGCCCTTCTCCCCACTCATGCATATGCTCTAAAATAAATAAATATATATTAAAAAAATTAACCAGAGAAAGAATTGATATATTTCATACAATGAGATTTGAAATAATGTTCAAAGTAACATTAAAAAACTGAGGTGGATTTTTGGGGGTGCTTGGGGGCTCAGTCGGTTAAAGCATCTCTTAATTTCTGTTTGGATCATGCACCTCAGGATTTTGAGATCGAGCTCTGAGTCAGGTTGTGTACTGGGTGTGCATCATGCTTAAGATTCTCTCTTTCCTCCCTCTGCTCCTCCTCCCCTCAAAAACCTGAGGTGTTTCAAAGCAAGTTCATAAATTCTTTAATACTCTTCCCCTTCAAAACGTGGAGCCTCTCCTTGAATGTAGGCTGGACTTAGTGATATATTTCTAAGAGACAGAATAAAGTAGTAACTCCAGTGTGACTCCAGACATTAGTCATAAAAGGCCTTAAAGGCTTCCTCTTTGCCCCTTCTCTTAGCTGACTCACCTTGGGAGAAGCCAGTTGCCATATTGTGAGGACACACAGGCAGAGGAAAGAACAGAGGTATTCTGCCAACAGCACAGTGAGTGAGCCATCTCAAAAGAAGATGATCCTCTATCAGTCAAGCCCTCAGATGACCACGGCCTGGGACAATAGCTTTACTGCAACCTCAATGAGACCCTAAGCCAGAACTACCAGGCTAAACTGCTCCTGATTTTCTACCCTAAAGGAAATGTAAGAAAATAAATGTTTTTTGTCTTAAACTACTAGGTTTTGGATTGATTTGTTACACCATAACCAATAACTAAAACATTGACCTAATTAAATTTTAAGACAATATGGGGATCCCTGGGTGGCGCAGCGGTTTGGCGCCTGCCTTTGGCCCAGGGCGCGATCCTGGAGACCCAGGATCGAATCCCACATCAGGCTCCCGGTGCATGGAGCCTGCTTCTCCCTCTGCCTGTGTCTCTGCCTCTCTCTCTCTCTGTGACTATCATAAATAAATAAAAATAAAAAATAAAAAAAATAAAAAAAAAAAAATTTTAAGACAATATGGTATACTAGAAAGAAGTGGCATAGGGTTAGTGAGAGATCTGGGGTCTGCTGCTGTTTGTACCTAACAGCCAATGTGGTTGTAGACCAAATACCTTTTCTGGGCCTCAAATTCTCAAATGACTAGATCAGATTGAATTCCTGATTCTAAAATTGTGTCCTGAGCTAAGGTTTAATAGAATATGTAAAAAACAAAAACAGAAACAAAAAAACAGGGAAGCCTCGGTGGCTCAGCGGCTTAGTGCCACCTTCGGCCCAGGTGTGATCCTGGAGACCCGGAATTGAGTCCCACGTCAGGCTCCCTGCATGGGGCCTGCTTCTCCCTCTGCTTGTGTCTCTGCCTCTCTCTCTCTCTCTCTCTCTGTCTCTCATGAATAAATAAAGTCTTAAAAAAACAAACAAAAAACAACACAAAACAACTATGATCAATGATCAAATGTGGAGGACTTCTGAGTTTTTTTTTTAATTAATTAATTTATTTATGATAGACAGAGAGAGAGAGAGAGAGAGAGGCGCAGAGACACAAGAGGAGGGAGAAGCAGGCTCCATGCTGGGAGCCCGACGTGGGACTCGATCCCGGGACTACAGGATCGCGCCCTGGGCCAAAGGCAGGCACCAAACCGCTGAACCACCCAGGGATCCCCAGGACTTCCGAGTTAAACAAAGTTAAACAAGTTTCTTGAATTGAGGACTTTACATATACTTTGATATGCTTATATCACTACTAGTGGTATACACTAGGAAGATTTTCCAAAATTATTTTATAATGAAAACATCCTTTGCTAAAGCTCAAGCTTCTTTGGGTTCCAAAGAATACTCTGTGAAACACTGAATTTGCTGAGTCCTCAGGGTCCCTCTTCACTGGGTCACAAATAATGCCATTAGCTAAGAACAAGGGCTCTAAAATAAGAATGGATTAGGTATAGGGCCCAGCTCATCCCATTAATTGCTTTGTACACCTGAAAAGACTAATACTCCTAAGTCTTAGTCTCCTCAATTATAACATGAATACTCTTGAGTATTTACCTTCTATGGATAATGTGCAGAAGTAAATGAAATAATCCCTGTAAAGCATTTGACACAATGCATGGCACTTAGTAACACTCAAAAAGTGCTAACAATTATTGCTCTTTATTTTTTAAGTAAGCTCTATTACACCCAATGTGGGTGGGGCTTGCAATCACAATTCCAAGATCAAGAGTCATATGCTCTACCTACTGAGCCACCCAGGAGCCCCACTGAGTATTACTGTAAGTGAGGATATTCTATAATGATTAAGTTTTTTTTCTTTTTCTTTTTTTTTTAAAGATATTATTTATTTATTCATAGAGATGCAGAGAGAGAGAGAGGCAGAGACACAGGCAGAGGGAGAAGCAGGCTCCATGCAGAGAGCCTGACGTGGGACTCAATCCCAGGTCTCCAGGATCACGCCCTGGGCTGCAGGCGGCGCTAAACCGCTGCGCCACTGGGGCTGCCCCTAGTTTTAAAAAATAAAAATATTATGGCTCAGTGGTTAAGCATCTGCCTTCGGTTCAGGGCATGATCTCAGAGTATTGGGCTCCATATGGGGAGCCTGTTTCTCTCTCTGCATATGTCCCTGCCTCTCTCTCTGTGTCTCTCATGAATACATAAATAAAATTTAAAAAATATATATTAGTACTAATGTTATTAAAGACACGGGGGAAAAAAAAGACATGGGGAGCCAGGTACTCTTCATACTACTAGAGGGGATGCAGACTGGTATTCACTTTGCTGGAGGACAATCTAACAATGTTTGAGAACCAAATCAGATACACCTTTTAGACTAGCAATTCCATTTACACACTTAACCTCAAAACTTAATCTGAATGAATGTGCAAAATTAAATGTAGGATAAGCACTGAAGTACAGTTTATGATAATAAAGTATATTTATATTCTAAATATGAATATGTAGAAATGACCCACATATTGAAAATTAGGGGTCAGATTCATTAAACTGTGGGACATTCATATAACAAAATATTATATAACCATCAAAGAACAATGTAAGAATTAGGAGTACCTAGGTGGCTCAGTCAGTTCAGATCATGGACGATCTCAGGGTCGTGAGATTAAGCCCTGCACTGGACTCTGTGCTCAACAGGGGGTATGCTGGAGATTCTCTCCTGCCTCTCCTGCCATTCCTATTTGCTTGCTCTCTCAAATACATACATCTTTAAAAAAAATGTATTAAAAAAAAAAGCAAGAATGAATTTACTAAAATGAGTAGATTTCAACTTAAGACTGTTGTAAAGGTTATAAGGCAAGTATGGCTTCATTTTTATGAAAATACATAAATAGGGTAGAGCATACGTGAATATACAGAGAGACAGAAAAGGGAGAGAGTGAGAGAGAGAAAGAAAAGGTTGGGAAGGGCACACACCAGAAAGGCTTGCAAGAACTGGCTTTCTCAACAAGCAAATGTTAAGACCTCCAGAACGAAAGCAACAAATGCTTCAACTGGGAAGAATGAGGCTTAGATAAACGACACTTACATCAACTGCAGCATCCTCATCATCTGAGTCTTGCAGACCAAGAGCCGCTTTTTGCAACTTCTTCCTCTCGTTAGCCAAAGCTTGTTCTGTTTCATCAAACTTGAATCCCTTACCAGAGAACCCACTACTCTTTTTAATTATTTTCCCTTCCTTTCAAGGAAAAACAAAAAAGTTAATTTCATACTACAAAACCTCAGTGTTCAGGAATTTAGGAGTCATTAAATATTTTTCAAGGTAGTGCACACCAATATAACAAAAAACACTTCATCTAGTGTGTGAACAACAAAAAAAGAACTCTATGTAGATTATACAAACACTGAGTTGAAGAAAAAGAGAGAATTTTGTTTTCATTCCTTTTCCCACCTCTCTAAAGAGATAAAATAATTCTATCAAAGTTTACAAGTATTAAATATTCGAAGTTTAGAACACAATAATGAGCTGCATAAAAATAATGGGAGTTAAAAAAACTTACAGCTTTCTGTTGATCTTTGAAATCACTCCAAAGTTTCTCCAGATCCGGAGGCACTGCAGTTCCTGATAATTCAAGTGCTTTAATGATGTCACCAGCATAGCGAGCTTGATCTTCTGTGATAAAAGTATATGCATAACCCTAACGAAGGATGAAAAGTAGATTAGACACTAACAACATGACCCTAACTTAGATCACAAGACAGAATCTGACCCACCTAATAAATCCTCTTAAGACTGACTTCGTTATTAAATAATTTTAAACAACAGAAGAGTCCTACTAAATTCTTTAACCCCTCAAAGTGAAATGTCCAAGTTTAATATGTAAATATATGTGAAACCAGAAAATTTCTAATTTCTTTATGTCTAAGTAGAAATATATGATTTTACATAAA
This sequence comes from Canis lupus baileyi, assembly GCF_048164855.1. Classification (NCBI taxonomy): domain Eukaryota; kingdom Metazoa; phylum Chordata; class Mammalia; order Carnivora; family Canidae; genus Canis; species Canis lupus. The sequence goes on along the minus strand of NC_132847.1, from coordinate 24,116,774 downwards.
TGCAAAACTGCATTGTCATAGAAATAAATTTTAATATAATACATTATTTTTCCCCTTTTGTTTGCACTCCTTTTCTACACTACCTACAACACCACTCTACCCCAACTAACTTCTACTTATTTTCTGGGATGTATCTTTCCACATAATTTTTCCTCCACACAGTTTTTAAGACCAATAAAAGATATAAAAACATTTGTGTGTGTGTATATATGTATGTATACATACACTCACACACACATATATATACACATATACATATATACACACATACAAAAAAAATTTTTTTTTTTTTTTTACAAAAATTTTTATATACAGAAATGAAGTCAGTTACATCATCTCCCTGGGGTTCTCCAAAGTTAAAGGTTTCACATGTCTCCAGGAGCTTTTTGGTTCAGGCAAGACAAAAGCTAGAGTTGGGAGTAGGGGAATAGCACACCACAATCAAGACAGTCATCTCTACAATATACTCTGCCTCTACCAGAGAAGTGCTACAAATTTTAAAACATGGCTTAATAGAGTATTTCAGGAATATCTAATTATCACATTTGACCCATGGCCTGCTTCTGTACTGTCCATGAGCTAAGACTGGTATCACTTCTTTTTTGAGGTTTGCACACCACCCACACACACCCCCATACACCCAACCATACCCATATGACAAAGACTGTATGTGGACCAAAAAGGCTGTAATTTTTACTGCATGCCCCTTTATACACTTCCTTAAATCTACAAAATAACTCAGGTTAAAAGAATAAAAGCCATCACTACTTATTAGCTATGCAAGCTTGGGCAACTAATTTAATTTCCATGTGCCTTAGCTTTTCTCATCTATTAAATGGGGTAATATCATTTACCTCAAATGGAAATTATGAGGATAAAGTGAGACAATATATGTATATCACAGGGAACAGCATCTAGCATTCAATAAACCATAAGAATATCCTATTATTATTAATATTATTGCTTCAGTTTGAATGTTCAGGGTTGGAATATCAAATATATCATCATCAGTGATTCCAACAACAGAATATTCTGCTATCTTCAAAAAGAATGAGTTAGACTATATATACTCACCAGACCATAAGTGAGTTAAAACAGCAAGTAATATATATAGTGTACAGAGTGGGACAGGGAAGTAATGAAAAAAAGGGTGACAGTTTCAGGGAGGAGTATATTTTATGATCCCACATTTTAAAAATAGTAATGAAAGATCCCAAACCATATACATGTACGTGTGTAGGCAGAAATTTTTAGGTAGTGTAAAATAAAAAATCCTAAAAGAAGACATAACACTATCTGCCAAAACAGAATGGCTAGTTATGATAATTTTAATACTACTATACATAGAAATGATGAACATCAGTTAGTCCCCATATTCTGATGACTGAGCATTTTCAAAATGTTCCTGTAACTCCTATTATTTACTCCTTAAAAATCTTAAAAAAAAATATATATATTTTAATGTAATGGAAATCAACTTTAAAAAATTCTTTTTACTTTATTGCCTGCTCTTCCAGTCCGTCCTGCTCTGTGCACATAATCCTCATAATGGTTGGGGCAGCTGTAATTTACTACAAGAATCAGATGTTTCACATCTAGACCTCGGGCAGCAACAGAAGTAGCTACGAGAAGTTTGCACGTCCCATTCTTAAAGTCATTTATGATGCTATCTCTGTCATATTGATCAATGCCTGCAAGAAAATTTTTAAAAAGTTATAAAACCACACAATGAAATTAAATTTTTCATTTCCTCTGACACAGAAATAAGTAAAAATGTACAGTAGAGAATAAATCCAACTTACACTGCCCACAAGTCCACCAACTCAATAGAGAAAATAAAATATTATGGGAATTTAATGGCAAGATCAAAGGCTACTGCTTTTAACTCATTTATGAATCTTCTAAATCTGCCCTTGTTTTGCCCCCTTTCTTGTGTATACGGGTTGTAACTGCAGAAGCCCCATCTCCGATTCATTAACCTATACCTGTTTAAGAGGTAAAAGAAGAAAAGGCAGGTATACTTAGCCTACACTAACAGGATTCACATCCTTCTCCTCCTATGGGTTATTAGAGCCTTGCTATTTCTGTCCGAGGACCAGAAGCAGCATCACATGGCCTGTTGTTAAAATGTAGAACCTGATCCTAACCAAACTACTGAATCCGGTTCTGCACTTTAAGATACTTAGGTGATTATACATTCCTTTTAAATACAGTTTGAAATCCACTGGTTAAAAAACACCCAATTGGATCTCTTTTAAATATGGTACCCATAGAGCCTCCGGATAAGTGATAAAGGAAGGTATAAAATGCTAAAATGTTCTATGATCACAGATCACAAATTGATTTTATGATGGCAAATTTCTAGTAATTACAAAATGGAACGGGGAGGGGCGCCTGGGTGACTCTGGTTGAGCTACTGCCATTGGCTCACATCATGATCCCAGGGTCCTGGGATTAAGTCCCACATCAGGTTCCCTGCAGGTAACCTGCTTCTCTCCCTCTGCCTGTATCTCTGCCTCTCGCTCTATGTCTCTCATGAATAAATAAGTAAAATCTTTAAAAAAAAAAAAAAAAAAAACAGAATGGGGTAAATTCTCAAACCTTGAAATTCTTTTCTGTAGCAGGAGATACTCTAAGGGTTCACATAAGATCTGAGTTTAAAACACAGAGAATAACTTAGCATCTAAATATGCATCAATGTTAATTAATATTATTACCTAAAATTTAAGTACTCTTCAGAGACCGAATTAAAGAAAGTATTTGGATCTAATATCAAAACAAGTGGAATCCAACACTGAACCTAAAAGTCTTGTAAGAAAAATGGAATCAGTATTAATATAAATTAAATGTATGAAGTACAAAAACTTTTACTTTAGACTAATGTATCTTGACTACCTAAGTCAACTGCATATGCTTTATTATGTGAAATGAATATGATATGCTAAATATATGGGATACTTGCCTAGCAGCAATTAACCCTCTTCCTTTTAAACATAACCTCGGGAATCCCTGGGTGGCTCAGCGGTTTAGTGCCTGCTTTCGGCCCAGGGTGTGATCCTGGAGACCCGGATCGAGTCCCACATTGGGCTCCCTGCATGGAGCCTACTTCTCCCTCTGCCTGTGTCTCTGCCTCTCTCTCTATCGTGTATTTCATGAAGAAATAAATAAAATCTTTATTAAAAAAATTAAAAAAAAATAAACATAACCTCAAGTTTGTTCAAAAATTCACCCAACACATGGTCAATGTATATCAAACCAGAGAAGAGCGTCTCCATTTTAGGAGGTGAATGAACCCCTCCCAAACTTTCTGTGCAAAGGATGCCTTTCAAGTCTTAAAATTAATAAGGATTAAACCCTCTACATAAGTATCTCTATCAATATTTAATTTATTAGAAACTAGAACTGGGGCACCTGGGTAGCTCAGTCAGTTAAGCATCTGGCTTTGGCTCAGTTCATGATCTCAGGGTCCTGGGATCAAGCCCTGTGTCAGGCTCCACTCTCAGTGGGGAAGTTTGTTTTTCCCTGTCCCTGTCCCCCTGCTTGTGCTCTCTGTCAAATGAATGAATGAATAAATAAATAAATCCTTTAAAAAAGAAACTAGAATGAAAATAATTTAAGGTATTTTTTAACCTATTTAAAAATAAAAATAAAGCACATATTATAAATTTTAAAAATTTCGTGCAAAATAACCCTTCCAAAATAGTAATTTATTAAGATGTTTCACATTTTTGTAAATCTCTTTAATGTCTGGCTTAGTAGAGGATAGCTGGCATGTCATATCTCTGCATCCAGTCTAGTGTAAATATAATATGCCATGAAGCTTTTAAAACACTATACATTCCTAACAAAACTAAAGTAGAAAAGGCAAACCACATAGTGAGGTTATTACACAAATACTTGTGATCTCATGAACTCCTGAAGCATGTGATGTAATTCTGACCAAAGGGAAGTACAGACAAGGGATTATTTGCGGGGGGGAAGTCCTTACTTATAAAAACAGCACAACACATTTTTGGGGTGCCTGGGTGGCTCAATCGGTTAAGCATCCACCTTCGGCTCAAGTCATGATCTCAGGGTCCTGGAATCAAGCCCTGGGTTGGGCTTCTCACTCAGCGGGGGAGCCCGCTTCTCCCTCTGCTCCTCCCCCCATTCATGCCCGTTCTCTCTCCCAAATCAATGAATAAAATCTTAAAAAAAGGAAAAAAAAAGAAAAAACATACATTTCCCTCAATGTAGGAAAAGCTATTTATTGGACCAACCCACCTACAGATAAAAACTATAAATTCTAACGAAAGTATTAAAACAAAAACAAAAAAACCATTAACTGAAGGCACAAGAGAGTGACTAAAAATAAGCAGAAATTGGAATTTTTGATAATATAGAATAATAATGGCACTCGCTGAGTTTAAAGGATTTGATTTATTTATTTTATTTTATTATTTTTTTTTTTAATTTTTATTTATTTATGATAGTCACAGAGAGAGAGAGAGGCAGAGACACAGGCAGAGGGAGAAGCAGGCTCCATGCACCGGGAGCCCGACGTGGGATTCGATCCCGGGTCTCCAGGATCGCGCCCTGCGCCAAAGGCAGGCGCCAAACCGCTGCGCCACCCAGGGATCCCTGATTTATTTATTTTAAAGATTTTGCTTGAGGAAAGGCCCTAGAAAGCTAAGGAAGGAAGTCAAACTTAAATAGATGGCCAGGAAATCTAATTAGAGAAACAGGAAAATACAAGAGAGAGTTGGATAGACTTAACAGCAGATGGCAAAAAGAAAACAGTGAACTTGAAGATTGGAGTCAAAGAAACAACCCAACCTTAATTAAGGAGGGGAGAAAAAAGGGCTGAAAAACCAACGTGAAGGGATGCATGGGTGGCTCAGCAGTTTAGCGCCTGCCTTTGGCTCAGGGCATGATCCTGGAGGCCTGAGATCAAGTCCCATATAGGGCTCCCTGCAGGGAGCCTGCTTCTCTTTCTGCCTGTGTCTCTTCCTCTCTCTCTGTGTTTCTCATGAATTAATGAATAAAATCTTTAAAAAAAAAAAAAAAAAAAAGAAAAACCAAAAGTGAATAAAGGATCAAAGATGTGACAGTATTGGGATCCCTGGGTGGCGCAGCGGTTTGGCGCCTGCCTTTGGCCCAGAGCACGATCCTGGAGACCCGGGATCGAATCCCACGTCAGGCTCCCGGTGCATGGAGCCTGCTTCTCTCTCTGCCTCCCTCTCTCTCTCTCTCTCTCTCTCTCTCTCTCTGTGACTATCATAAATAAATAAAAATTAAAAAAAAAAAAATGTCACAGTATTCAAGGGCTGAACATACACATAATGGAGTCTCAAAAGGAAAGAAAAATAGCACAGGAAAAAAAAGAAACCTTAAGAAATTATAGTCAAGATTTTCCCAAATATGTCCTAAAAACATAAATTTTACAGAATCTACAAGCTCAGTGAACCATGAGTAGAATAAAAACAAAGAAAACCATACCTAGATAAACACTTTTTTTTTTTTTTTGGGATCCCTGGGTGGCGCAGCGGTTTGGCGCCTGCCTTTGGCCCAGGGCGCGATCCTGGAGACCCGGGATCGAATCCCACGTCGGGCTTCCGGTGCATGGAGCCTGCTTCTCCCTCTGCCTATGTCTCTGCCTCTCTCTTTCTCTCTCTGTGACTATCATAAATAAATAAAAATTAAAAAAAAAAAAAAAACACTTTTTTTTTTAAAGATTTATTTTTTTATTTATTTATATTAGACACAGAGAGAGAGAGAGAGAGAGAGAGGCAGAGACACAGGCAGAGGGAGAAGCAGGCTCCATGCCAGGAGCCCGACGCGGGACTTGCACCCTGGGCCAAAGGCAGGCGCGAAACCGCCGAGCCACCCAGGGATCCCTCCTAGATAAACACTTACCATACTTACCCAGCAATCCCATTCCTGGTTATCTACCCTACAGCGATGAAAACTATGTTCACACAAAAACCTGTAGTTGCACATTCAGTAGCAGCTCTATTCCTATTAGCAAAAATGAGGAATAACCCAGGATGTGCCTAGGTGGCTGTTAGTTGAGTGGCCAATTCTTGTTTTTGGCTAAGGTCATGATGTTGGGGTCCTCAACTTGACCCCGTGTCCAGCTCTGTACTTGGCAGGGAATCTGCTCCAAGATTCTCTCTCACCCCTCCCTCTGTCTCTCTCCCCGCTCGTGCTCTCGCTCAAATAAATAAATAAGATCTTTAAAAATAAATAAAATTTAAAAAAAATTTTAAACTGGGAAAAACCCAAATAAGCCTTCAGCAAACGAAGGGACACAAACACTGGTATATCCACAATAAACAGTGCTGGGCAATAAAAATAAATAAATAGTCCAATAACTTCAGTGGACATCAAAGTCATCATATTGAGTAAAAAAAAAAAAAAAAAAAAAAGGTGCATAATGTATGACCTGCATTTACAAATATTCTTATGAGAACATATCAGTGGTTGTCAGGCACTGTTCCACTACAAACTAACTGGAAAAAAAAAGTCTAAGCTAACACATAAATCTTACATGCACAATAAACAGAAGTATTTGCTTTGAGCCACAAGATCTACATAGACATACCTGTGTTAATAAAAACATTTAAATTTAAAAGTACAAAAAAAAAACAAAAAACAAAAGCAAACACTAAACATAGGGCAGAGGAGAAATCATCCAGGGAAAGAAAGCGGAGCCCAATGTTCCAAATGAGGACGACAAAGTTCTAGACTAAAAGCTTTGCAGCTAATGGCAACCAAACATTTCCAGGATGATGACATTAACAGGGCTAAAATAAAACATCAATGTATGTCAGTACTGTCTATTTATCCTAATGACTAAATGTAAATGTGGACATTCTAGAAAAGGCAAAAATGTAGAGAAAGTAAAAAGATTAGTGGCAGCCAAGGGATAGGGACAGAGGGATAAACAGGCAGAGCACAGAGGATTTTTATGGTAGTATTTTCTATGTGAGTAATAATACATTATGGTACTATATTCCTAGATATAGGTCATTATAAATTTGCCCAAATCCACAAAATTCATAACACCAAGAATGAATCCTAATGGGGCCCATGGCTAGCTCAGTCAGTAGACTATCCAACTCTTGATCTTGGGGTTATCCATCTGAGTTTGAGCCCCCCATCAGGTGTAGAGATTACTCAAAAATAAAATCTTGTTTTTCCTAAAGATTTTTTTATTTATTTATTTATTTATTTATTTATTTATTTATTTATTTATTTATTAGAGACAGACAGAGGCAGAGACATAGGCAGAGGGAGAAGCAGGCTCTCTAAAGGGGAGCCCAATGTGAGACTTAATCCCAGGATTCCGGGATCACTCTCTGAGCCAAAGGCAGACAGACGCTCAATCACTGAGCCACCCAAGGCATCCCTCAAAAATAAAATCTTACAAAAGAAAAAAAAAAAAAGTGAATCCTAATGTAAACTATGGACTTTGGGTGACAATTATGTCTGAACGATTTTAAGAAATGTACCTCTGTGGTGTGGGATAGCAATAGAAGAGAAGTTTTGCATGTGTAGGGCAAGGGATATATAGAAACTCTAACTTCTACTCAATTTTGCTGTGAACCTAAAACTGCTCTAAAAAAAGTTTATTAAAAAAAGAAATGTAGGGGCACCTGGGGCAACTGCCTTTGGCTCAGGTTGTGATCCCAGGGTACTGGGATTGAGTCCCACATTGAGCTTCCTGTGGGGAGCCTGCTTCTCCCTCTACCTATGCCTCTGCCTCTCTCTGTGTCTCTCATGAATAAATAAATAAAAATCTTAAAAAAAAAAAAAAAAAAAAAGAAATGTAAACAGGTGCCTGGCTAGCTCCTTCAGTAGAACAGTCAACTTTTTTAAAAAAGATTTTATTTATTTCACAGAGAGAGAGAAAGCACAAGAAGGGGAGCAGGGAAGGGAGAAGCAGGCTCCCCACCGAGTCAACTCTTGATCTCTGGGTCATGAGTTCAAGCCCCACATTGGGAATAAAGTTTATTAAAAAATAAAAAATGAATAAAATAAATGTAAAAAGATCAAAACTAAAATGAAATGATATTGGTGTAAGACAAATATACATGGGATCCCTAGGTGGCTCAGCAGTTTAGCACCTGCCTTCTGCCCAGGGCATGATCCTGGAATCGCGGGATTGAGTCCTGCATCAGGCTCCCTGTGTGGAGCCTGCTTCACCCTCTGCCTGTGTCTCTGCCTCTCTCTCTATCTCTCTCTCTCTCTGGGTCTCTCATGAATAAATAAAATCTTAAAAAAAAAAAAAAAAAACATACAGACCAACAAAATTAAATAGAGAGCTTAGAAATAAACCCTCAGATAAATGGTCAGATGATTTTGATGAAGGTGCCAAGATTCTACAATGGGTAAAAAGACAGTCTTTTTACCAAAAGGGGCTGGCATACTGAATACAAACATGAAAAAGAATGCAGCTGGACCTATATGCATCATAAAAATTACCTCAAAATGAATTAACAGCTAAAATGTTAGAACTCACAGAAGAAAACAATGGGGAAAACTTTCATAACCTTGGAATTGGCAATGGTTTCTTGGATATAACACCAAAAGAACATGCAACAGGGGCGCCTGGGTGGCTAAGTTGGTTAAGTATCTGATTCTTGATTTTGGCTCAGGCCATGATCTCAGGGTCATGAGACTGAGCCTTGCAATGGGCTCATCATTCAGCATGCAGTTTGCCTGAGATTCCCTCTCCTTTTGCCTATCCCCTGCTATCTCTTTTTCTCTCTCAAATAAAATCTTAAAAATAAAAAAAAGAGAGGCATAAAAGAAAATATACATAATATATATATATTAAAGATTTTATTTTTTTACTCACGAGAAACACAGAGAAGAGAGAAGACATAGGCAGAGGGAGAAGCAGGCTCCACGCAGAAAGCCCGATGCGGAACTCAATCCCAGGACTCCAGGATCACGCTCTAAGCCAAAGGCAGACGCATAACTGATGAGCCACCCAGGCATCCCCAAAAAAAAATATATAAATTGAACTTCAAAATTTAAACTTTTGTGCATCAAAGGACACTATCCAAAGGTTGAAAGGACAACCCACTGAATATAAGAAAATACAAGCAAATTGTACATCTGATAAGGGACTGCTATCCAGAATAAAGAAATCCTACAACTCAGCAATGAAAAAAAAAAAAAAACTGATTAAAAATGGGCAAAAGCTTAGGACAGACATTTCTCCAAAGAATATATACAAAAGCCAAATAAGCACATAAAAAGATGTTCAATCTCAGTCATTAGGGAAATGCATATCAAAACCACAATGACAGACTACTTCACATCTACTAGCAAAATAAGAGAAAACAATGAGTGCTAGCCAGGTCGTGAATAAACCGGAATCTTACTGCACTGCTAGTGAAAATGCAAAATGGTACAACTACTGTAAAGAACAGTATGGTGGTTCCTTAAAAAGTTAAAAATAGAGGATCCCTGGGTGGCTCAGTGGTTTAGTGCCTGCCTTTGGCCCAGGCCAGGGCGTGACCCTGGAGTCCCGGGATCGAGTTTCATGTTGGACTCCCTACATGGAGCCTGCTTCTCCCTCTGCCTGTGTCTCTGCCTCTCTCTCTCTCTTTCTGTCTCTCATGAATAAATAGATAAAATCTTAAAAAAAAAAAAAAAAAGTTAAAAATAGACTTACCATATGACCCAGCAATACTTGCAAGTATATACCCAAAGAAATTCAACATATACTTATATACCCGTGTTCAAAATAGCATTATTCACAGTAGCGAATAGGCAGGAACAACCCAAGAGTCCATCAAGAGATGAATGAATAAAAGAAATGTGGTATATGCATGCAATGGAGTATTTTTTAATGTTAAAAAAAAAAAAGGAGTATCTTCTTACACCATACTTAAAAATAAACTCAAAATGGATTAAAGACCTACATGTGAGACTTGAAACCAGAAAAATCCTAGAAGAGAGCACAAGTATCCATCAATACATGAACGGATAAAGATGTGGTGTGATTAGAATGGAATATTATTCAGCCACAAAAAAAGAATATCTTGCCGTTTGCAACAACATGGATGAACACAGAAAGCAAAATGCTAAATGAAATAACTCAGAAAAAGAAATACCATATGATTTTACTCCCATGGAATTTGAGAAACAAATCAAATGGACAAAGGAAAAAAAAAGGAGATAAACAAACCAAGAAATAGGCTCTTAACTACAAAGAACAAACAGAGGGTTACCAGAGGAAAGGTGGGTAGAGGGATGGGTGAAATAGGTAATGGGGATTAAGAGTACACTTAGGACCAGCACTGAGTGATGTACAGAATTGCTATGTCACTATATTGTACAACTGAAAGTAATATAGCAATGTATGTTAACTATGCTAGAATTAAAATACTTATTTAAAAAAATGGAAAATTCTGATACATGATAAAACAATGATAAGCCTCAAAGACAATTATGCTAAGTGAAAGAAACAGGCATATAAAGACAAATACTGGATGATTCCATTTGTGTGAAGTACCTACAACAGGGAAATTCATAAATGGAAAAAGTAGAATACAGCTTCCCTGCCTAGGTTAGGGGGTGGGGTTGGAGATGAAGTTATCACTTAATAGGTAGAGTATGTGTTTGGGATGATAAAAACTTCCGGAAGTAGAGAATGGTAGTATTACACAGCATGGTGAATGCTTAATGCCACCAAATTATACACTTTAAAACAGCTAAAATGGTAAATTTTATGTAATGTATATTTTATCCCAATAACAAAAAAAGGGGGGAAAATATGAGGCATTTTCAAACATTAAAAGCTAACCAAATACATATGCTCAAAGCCCTTTTAATTACATCCACAATGACACATGGTAAGGTAGACTATTTCCCAAAGATGACAGCAAAAGCATGGCCTATTCTACATTCTCTTCTATAAAGGGTCTGACCCTCCCAGGATCCCTGGGTGGCGCAGCGGTTTGGCGCCTGCCTTTGGCCCAGGGCGCGATCCTGGAGACCCGGGATCGGATCCCACATCAGGCTCCCGGTGCATGGAGCCTGCTTCTCCCTCTGCCTGTGTCTCTGCCTCTCTCTCCTCTCTCTCTCTCTCTCTCTCTGTGACTATCATAAAAAATAAAAATTAAAAAAAAAAAAAAAGAACTGGAGTCTATCCCTCCATTCCCTTGAATCTGGGCCACTCTTGGGACTATTCTGACCTACAGAGTATGGTGAAAATGAAAGTTCTGCCAATTCCCAGTATCATCCTTAACTGGTCTGTCAGCTTTTCATTCTTACCTTCTAGCCAAGCAGTCCACAGAGAGGTTCGCAAAGGAAAGAGCCATGACCCCTGGCCGACAGCCTGACAGAGCTCAGTCAAAAGCCAGTACCAACTTGCCAGCCATATAAGTTAATAAGACAAGTTAGAAACAGATCCCCAGTCTCAATTAAGTCATCCCAGTAGATAAGAGCATGAAACAGCAACTAGACAGTACGTGCTGAGCTCCATCCAAAATACAGATTTATAAATAAGTGACAGTTGCCACTAAATTTTGGGATGGTTCATTACAAAGTCACAGACCGCCAGAACACTTAGTTAATGAAGGTGATTCAAATCGTCTCTATTTCATATGTGTAGTGTTCTATTATAAGTCCCACATACATGTAACAATGGGGATGTTACACCAAAATGAAACGTTACTTTCAATTAAAGATCTAATGCCAATCATGAAAACATCTAAGTAGCATGACACAATGGAAACAATTTAACATAAAACAGAAAATTTTAAGTTCATTTTCTCCCCAACTGATTAATGGCTGTATGATTTAATCAAACCAACGTACCTTTGTCTTATTTTCTTTATCTCTAAGATGGAACAATAATGCTTACCCTTCCCAAAGAGTTGTTGTGAATAAAAACTAAGAAAGATGATACAAAATCTGGTTCTCCATTACAGCACACAGTAAATATTATCATTCAGAACAACACAATAGTGCTTGGCCAAATTAAGTACTCAACAGGTATTTTACTAAACGTTACCTCCATGAAGAGACATGCAAGGATAAGATGCTCTCATTAAATCTTTCAGAAGACCATCAGCATGTTCTTGCTTATCCACAAATATAATAACAGATCCTGATTCTTGATAATGGCCAAGAAGCTCAAGCAACTTCAAGAATTTCTTTTCTTCTTCAATCACAATCTGAAAATATCAAATTGCACCATGTTAAGGGAGTAAAATGCAAATACATCTCTAAAACAAAAATATTCATTTTATTTGTGGCAAATGGCTGAGAACACCTTGCTATATCCTTAGGGATGGGTAGGAAAATACTGATTTTAGCTGATAGACCAGTTAGACCAAAAGAAATTTCTAACTTTGAGAGAAGGGGCTTGCAAATGTGGGCAAATGATCATCTAGTTCTCTCTTGCCTCTTGACCTTATATCCTATTAACTAAAGAGTAAGATTGGTATATAACATTTCCATCCACTAGCCCCACCTCTTCTGGTGAGAGGAACTAAAAAGAGCATTTTAAACACGCAGTTCCAAGGAACAGCATATTCAAGTTTATCGGATAAAATATTAATGGCTGCAACTGTATCCTATTTAACATTAGAAATTATGTGCCTTCATCACAATGATCCCCAAAGGATTATATATTGCCTAAACAACACACAGGGAACTGAGGATTTCCTAAAGATTGTACCTACCACTTGTTGCTCTACATCTGAGCAAACCACACTCCTGCCTCCAACCTGCACTTCAATGGGTTTACTCAGGATTCTGCGAGCCAAAGCCTCCATAGCTCTGGGAAAAGTAGCTGAAAACATAACTGTCTGTCGATCAGGACGGACATTATCCACAATGCGCATCACCTGAGAACATATTTGCAAATAAATATGGTGAGTATAGTCTCCAAAAACCATACAATGTCAAAACCAAGTAAAAGGAAAATTTGAGAACATCTATTCAGTGACTTTGAAACTTGTTACCTTTCATTGTTCCACTCAGTCTCCCCCTCCTAAGAATGGCATCTAGAGTTACCCACAAATTTAGAGCAAAGATGGAAGAGTCACCTGTCACTAGTCTCTTTCACTCATCTCACCCCTAATTCACAAATTCAATATTCTTAATCTTAAAATTTTATCTGGAATACAACTATTTTCTCTTAGTATCACTGTTCCTTCACTTATTCAACATTTTTGTTGAGCAACTATTATGTGTCAAGCATCACTCGAAGTGCTTGGAATATTCAATAAAAAGAAATAAAAATTTGTCTTTGGGGAGTTTCTATTCTAAGGAAGAGAGACACATATTATGTGTCAGAGGTTGATATGAGCAACAGAAACAAAGAGAACAATTCAAGCGGACACATTGCTGAGGGAGTAGGATATAGGTACCTCTATAGATCCCTGGAGAAATCCTAGGAGTCTTACTATGACTGGAATAAACAAGAAAAATAGAAATAACGAATAATCATTAATAATGATTTCTTTTTTTTTTTTAAGATTTTATTTATTCATAAGAACACAGAGAGGGAGAGAGAGAGAGAGAGGCAGAGACACAGGCAGAGGGAGAAGCAGGCTCCACACAGGAAGCCCGATGTGGGATTCAATCCCGGGTCTCCAGAATCAGGCTCTGGGCTGAAGGCAGTGCTAAACCGCCAAGCCACCCAGGCTGCCCCAATAATGATTTCAAGGTAGATAGTGGTGAGTGGCTGGAAAATGGGAAGGGTGAAGGTCTTGCCAGGAATATACAGAATTCTAAGACCAGATCTTCACTCCAATCAATGATGTGAAATCTATGAAACAGACAGTCCTACCGAATGCACTTGGAAATCTGGGTTCTTGGCCTAAACATCAACCATCTCTGAGCTGGCTAATTCCAACTATCTCCCAGCTTTTACTCCTACCCAAGCTATTCTCTATCCAGCAACCAAAATGATGGCTTTTGTGTCAGTACTCTCAGTTAAAGACTATTGGCTGACCACGTACATTTATTTCAATTCCCCTGAGAAACGCTGTAAAAGGTAACAGTACGGGGATTGTTTTTAAAAATTGCACAAACCAGCGAAGACAGTAAGAAAATAAGATAGGAGATGATAACAACATTCTGACTAAATGGTACCCAGACCCAAGAAAACATAATTCTAAAATAAGAATTAACTAGATTTTTAAGAAGCACACTATCCTGTTTCTCTTCCACAGGAGGGTTACTCTTCACTGCTTGGTCTTTACATAACTTTGGAAATCCTCTGTAATGTTTTCCAGTAAATCTTCATAATTTTCTACAAAAGATCTTAGATATCTTTTGTCAGGTTTATTTTTTCATGCTTCTGTAAATTATTTTTAAAGTACATTTTCTAACTTGCTGAAAAAAGAAATGTAAATGACTTTTGTTTACTGAGTTGGTACCCAGAAACTTTACAGTCTTCTTATCTGTAGATTGTTTTAAATCTTCTACAAAAATAGTCCCAGCATCTGTAAATCACACTTGCTACTTCCTTTCTAAACATTATACTCTTTCTGTTCTAGTAAAATGTTGAATGGGGTGTTAACTACTTTACTTTTTTTTTTTTTTAAGATTTTATTTATTTGACAGAGAGAGCAAGAGAGCAAGAGCTGGCGGAGTGGTAGACAGAGGGAAAGGGAGAAGCGGGCTCCCTGCTGAGCATGGAGGCTGATGCTGGACTCAGTCCCAGGACCCTGGAATCGTGACCTGAACGAAAAGCAGATGCTTAATCAACTGAGCCACCCAAGTACTCCCTTACTTTCTTTTTTTATGTTAACAGTTAAAAGTTCTACCGCTAAGTATAACATTTACTACAGAGTTTTTTGTAGATACCTTTTATTAGGGAAGGAGGTTCCTCACTAGTCTATGTTGAATTTTTAAATCATAAAATGTTATCAATGCCTTTTCCACATTTTAGATAATGTATGGCTTTTTCCTCTCTTCTGAGAGGAAGGATTATATTACTTAATTTTTCTTTGTTTAAAGAAAAGATGTACTTATGTATCTTAGACATAGAGAGTGCATACAACTGAGGGTAGGGTCAGAGGGAGAGAATCTTCAAGCAGACTCTCAATGAAACACTCAATCTCAGGGCCCATAAGATCATGCCCTGAGCCAAAACCAAGAGTCGGACGCTTAAATGACGGAGCCACCCAGGCGTCCCTTACTTGATTTTTCTAATCTTAAACTAGCCTTACATCTAAAGAACACCAACTTCAGGGATCCCTGGGTGGCGCAGTGGTTTGGCGCCTGCCTTTGGCCCAGGGCGCAATCCTGGAGACCCGGGATCGAATCCCACGTCGGGCTCCCGGTGCATGGAGCCTGCTTCTCCCTCTGCCTGTGTCTCTGCCTCTCTCTCTCTCTGTGTGACTATCATTAAAAAAAAAAAAAAAAAAAAAACACCAACTTCAGCATGGTTTATTGTTTATTTATTTTAAGCATTACTCTATTGGGCAATATAATTTTTAGGCTTTTGTATCATTGTAGATGAATTTTGATACCAATATTATACTAGCCTATAAAATCAAATAGCCACTATGGAAAAGTCTGACAGTTCCTTACAAAGTCAAACAAATTGCCACACAACTCAGAAATCCTAGCCCTTAGGCGGGACCTGGGTGGCTCAGTCAGTTAAGCATCTGCCTTCAGCTCAGGTCATGATCCCAGGGTACTAGGATTGAGCCTCACATCATGTTCTCTGCTCATCAGGGAGTCTGATTTTCTCTCTCTCTCTCTCTCTCTCTCTCTCTTTCTCTCTCCCCCTGTGCCTCCCTCCCCCCTCACATTCTTTCTACCTCTCAAATAAAGTCTTTTTTTTTTTTTTTAACGATTTTACTTATTTATTCATGAGAGAGACAGAGAGACAGGCAGACACACAGGCAGAGGGAGAAGCAGGCTCCATGCAGGGAGCCTGATGTGGGGCTCAATCCCGGGACTCTAGGATCCCACCTTGGGCCAAAGGCAGGTGCTAGACTGCTGAGCCACCCAGGGATCCCCTCAAATAAAGTCTTTAAAAAATTTTTTAAAAGAAAATGTTTTTAAAAAGATTACAATGATCTTATAAATTGTTGAATATTTTTTAATTGTTGAATATTAACCCTTCTTCATACTTTGAAATAAAATATAATTAGGAACAAAATTATTCATTCCTGGAATATCTGGTAGAACTTGCTAATGAGAAACAGGAACTGTTCTTCCTCCTGTGTCTCTGCCTCTCTCTCTCTTTCTCTATCATAAATAAATAAATAAATCTTTAAAAAAAAGAAACAGAACTGGTGGTTTCCTTGTGGGAAAATTAAAAATTTATTTCTTATTTTTTAGTCTGTTTAATTTAAAGCTTTCAAATGTACTGGCATACAAAGAAAGATAAAAGCAAGATGGGAGGGGTGCTTGGGTGGCTCAGGTGGTTAAGCGTCCAACTATTGATTTCAGCTCAAGTCATGAGCTCAAGATTGTAAGGTGGAGCGCTGCATCGGGCTCTGCACTCAGCAGGGAGTCTGCTTAAGATTGTCTTCTTCCACCTCTGCCTCTCTCCTAGTTCATAGGCATGCTTTCTAATACACAAAATCTTAAAAAAAACAAAAACAAAAACAAAACAAGCAAAAAGCAACAAAATCCTGAAGACAGTAAAAGATAAATCAAGCTCAAGGAAGCAGAGCCCCACGTTAGCAGTGAAGAAAAGTTGAGAACAAAGCTGTTTTCCCTACATGGAGATGAAAGGTGGGGTCTCAAAATAAGGAGAATTGCTACAAAGCCTGCTTAAGAAGCAATCAAATCACCCAACCTCTATGTAACTGCTACTCAGCCAGGCAATGGGCCCTTCTCTCATCCTAGCCAAAAACCTAAAGGTTTAGCTTCTGGAGAGAATAAAACAAAAAAGCATGACTGGATGAGGCAAGGATAACATCCCAAGAAGAAAAGCATTTAGTAAATACATAATGTTTGATGCTGAGGCTCCCGTCTCTCCCTCAAGTCCTCTTTCTCAACCCATAACGAGAGACAGGCCTTCACATTTCTGGCCGGAGACTAGCCAATATTTCTCCAGGGACAGTCTGCTCAGCCCAAGAAGACAGGAAGAAGACAGTCCCCAACCAAAAGAAAGACTCAGTCAGATCACAATAGTGAAACTTAGGTAGTCAGTAGGTTCTGCTCTGGCAGAGAGAGCTTTGAATTTTAAGCTGCCTTTTCTCCACCTCTTAAAGATAAGTAGATAACTACAGATTCCCAGACATCTACAGAATGCCTCTGATCTGAATACAGAAACCAAAGCAAATAGAAAATCAATTTGGAGGACACAAATCCTATGTCGGTAGAAGGCAATCTTTAGAAATGAGCCATTTAGGGGATGCCTGGGTGGCTCAGCAGTTGAGCGTCTGTCTGCCTTTGGCCCGGCCGGGGGCATGATCCTGGAGTCCCGGGATCGAGTCCCATGTTGGGCTCCCTGCGTGGAGCCTGCTTCTCCCTCTGCCTGGCTCTCTGGCTCTCTCTCTCTCTGTATCTCTCATGAATAAATAAATTAAATCTTAAAAAAAAAAAAGAAAAAATGAGCCATTTAAATGAAATCTTGCCATATGCAACAACATGGATAAACTGGGACACCTGGGTAGCTCAGTGCTTTAGCTTGTGCTTTTGGCCCAGGGTGTGATCCTGGAGTCCCAGGATTGAGGTCCACATCGGGCTCCCTGCATGGAGCCTGCTTCTCTTTCTGCCTGTGTCTGTGCCTCTTTCTCTGTTGTCTCTCATGAATAGATAAATAAAATCTTAAAAAACAAAACAAACAAACAAAAAAAACACCATGGATGAACCTACAGGGTATAATGCTAAGTGAAAGTCAGTCAGAGAAAGACAAATAACCTAGGATTTCATTTACATGTGGAATTTAAGAAACAAAACAAACGAACAAAGAAAAAAAGTTAAAAAAAAAAAGCAGACTCTTAAATACAGAAAACAAACTGGTGGTTACTAGAGGGTATGTGGGTGTGGGGATGGGTGAAATACGTGAAGAGGATTAAGAATACACTTACCATGATGAGTACTGAGTGATGTATAGAATTGCTGAATATTGTACTGAACAGTGAGTACTGAAACTAATATAACCCTGTATGCTAATTATACTTGAATAAAAATAAATTTAAAAAATAAAAATGAATCACTTAAGTGCTTGCTTCAGTTAATACATATACTAAAAAGAAATTGGAATGATACAGGATGACACAGAAATTCATGAAGCGTTCCATTTAAAAAAAATTAATTAATAAAAGATTTACTCTTGGATTACAGAACTTTGGGGATCCTAACCAAGTGAGAAACAAAGGGG
Organism: Canis lupus baileyi; assembly: GCF_048164855.1. Classification (NCBI taxonomy): domain Eukaryota; kingdom Metazoa; phylum Chordata; class Mammalia; order Carnivora; family Canidae; genus Canis; species Canis lupus. The sequence continues at coordinate 24,098,470 of NC_132847.1, read as the reverse complement.
ACCCTCAGAATGATGGATTCCAGGATGGCAGATGTATGTCAAGCATAAAGAACAATAAACCATGAATGACTGGAGCAAGTCAAGAGGCTCTGAAGAAATTCCTTGGGCAGTCCCGGTGTCTTAACGGTTTAGCACCACCTTAAGCCCATGGCCTGATCCTGGAGACCCGGAATCGAGTCCCACGTCAGGCTCCCTGCATGGAGCCTGCTTCTCCCTCAGCCTGTGTCTCTGCCTCTCTCTCTCTGTGTCTGTCATGAATAAATTAATAAAATCTTAAAAAAAAAAGAAAGATATTCCTTAAGGAAGATGAAATAAACAGAAAACTTGGGGTGTTTCAACTACTTGATAGATTTATATAACAAACAGAGTTTGGCATTTAATTAATTTTAAGTATATAAGAAATCTAGGCAACAAACATAAAAAGATGATTATCTCTAGAGAAAACAGAAAGTTATAGAGGAAATTAAAAATAATTTGTTTACTACACTGCCCAGCTCTGAATAACATTTAGATTGTCATATACTGATCCAATTAAGACAGCAACAAAAATCTACTGGAAAAATAAGGGAAGAAATGATGCAAGAATGTGACAGGAAGAAGGAAAACAGAAATTATGTTCCCCTGTGGGAAATCAGTAAGTGATATCAAAAACAGAAAAATAAAAAGGAGAAACAGAAGCACACCATTTAGAGAAGTAGAATACCAAAAAAATCAGCTAAGAGATTAAAGAGAAGGGAGCAGAGGGACACCATTTAACCTATGTGCACATGTCATTGTGAAAACTAAAAATGTAAAAAAATTACATGACAGGGATCCCTGGGTGGCGCAGCAGTTTGGCGCCTGCCTTTGGTCCAGGGCGCGATCCTGGAGACCCGGGATCGAATCCCACGTCAGGCTCCTGGTGCATGGAGCCTGCTTCTCCCTCTGCCTGTGTCTCTGCCTCTCTCTCTCTCTCTCTGTATGTGACTTTCATAAATAAATAAAAATTAAAAAAAAAATTACATGACAGATTCCTCTGCTCAAAACCCTCCAATATAGAAAAGCCTGAATAGCTTAGTCAGTTGAGCATTCAACTCTTGATCTCAGCTCAGGTCTTGATCTCAGGGTGGTGTGTTCAAACCAAAAAACAAAAAAACCTTCCAATATAGCAACTCATCACATCAAATTAAAATCCAGGGATCCCTGGGTGGCGCAGCGGTTTGGCGCCTGCCTTTGGCCCAGGGCGTGATCCTGGAGACCCGGGATCGAATCCCACATCAGGTTCCCGGTGCATGGAGCCTGCTTCTCCCTCTGCCTATGTCTCTGCCTCTCTCTCTCTCTCTCTCTCTGTGACTATCATAAAAAATAAAAAATAAAAAATAAAAAATAATCCAAATTCCTAGCCCAGCCATATAGGGTCTTACATGTTCACCACACCATCAGCACATCTCTCTGTACTTATTTTCTACTCTCTTCCTACCAAAATCCCCCTCCTTTACTCTACTGCAGGGACACTGGCCAAGCAAATTCCCAAGTCAGGGCATTTGTACTGGTTCTTTGCCTATAACACTTTTCTCCCAAATACCCACCTGGCTCAACCTCTCACTTTACTGAGGACTTAGTTCTTATGTCATCTTATCAGCAATGCCTTTCTTTAATTTCCTACATAAAATGACATTCCTTTCAGAATGACTAAAGTATATTACTGAAAAAAATAGGAATCATTAACCATGACTGGTCTGATAATATGAATTTGGCAGTAGTATCATTGCAAATTCACATAATAGTATTGAATGTGTCCATCTTTTAAGACATTACAAAGCATCGTGACTTTCAGGTATCTTATCTAAACAAGTCAAAGGACTGCTCATTTAGTCTCAGCCTCTCATTTTTTAAAAGAAGATTTTATTTATTTGAGAGACAGAAAGAGCACAAGCACAAGTGGGGGAAGGAGCAGGGAGAGAAGCAGACTCGAAAGCATGATGTAGTGCTCATTCCCAGAACCCTGAGATCATGACTTGAGCTAAAGGCAGATGCCCAGCCTGACTTAGCCACCTAGGTGTCCCTCAGCTTCTCATTTTATAGATGTAGAAACAAGGACCAGACAGACAATTCATATTAAAGCCCCACTGTGGCCTTGAAAATCTCTTCAAAGAGTAATACACATCCTGCCTTCCTAGAATATTCACAAATAACCTTTAATTTTCACTATATGCAGAAAGACACTATCAAAGGATTAAAGTTTTCTGGAGAAGCAAACCTAACTCTCCTCTTGTCATAGTGCAGAGAAACCTTCCTGAATAAGCTACAAATCCTGTGCTTCCTATAACAATGTACTGCACATGGGAGCTTAGATTTACCTTTTGAGTATCTAGTACTGCTTAGGGTCATGAAGATGTCTGTAGAATGACTCTAATGATTATGCACTTTTTCAGTGATGACTGGTATACATTTTGATTGCCTTGGCTATCAGATTGGGAGCTACTGATTAAAAGCTGTTCCTGAAACTTTTCAATATGTTCCTTCTCTCATACTACAGATACTTCAAGTCAGCTGTGATTTGCCAAGTCCATAAACTTCCCCTTTCACACTTATAAACTAAAATTAAATTCATTAGTCCAATAAGTCACTATGTTTACCAAGTAGCAGTTTTCTACTTTTTGCTAATTCAATTCGATTGTTGGCATATGCTCCTTTTAGAGATGTTCTAAAAGCTTAACACATTATGTCTTCTATTTCTCCTGATGATCTGCAATGCTTTTCTTTACCATCAAGAAAATAATTTGCTACCAAGTGAATGATTTATTTACTCATCAATGTAAATATCCCAATCTCAGTTTTTATTTTTATTTTTTTTAAGGTGTTATGTATTTATTCATGAGAGACACGGAGAGAGAGAGGCAGAGACATAGGCAAGAGGGAAAAGCAGGTTCCCTGCAGAAAACCTCATGCAGGACTCTATTCCACGACTTCGGGATCACGAACTTAGCCGAACGCAGACGCTCAACCACTGAGCCACCCAGGTGCCCCTCAATCCCAGTTTTAAAATCACGAATAGGGTCCCTGAGATGTTGATATGTAGTTTGGTAAAAATTACCCTGGACTAGAGTATAGTATGAAATAGGAATAAAACTTGGTGTGTGTTGGGGGGAGAGTAGTCAACTGTCATTATGTCCCTGAATGTTTCCTCTAATGTTAAGTATTACATTAGACTCAACAATAAGCTTTCAAAACTCTGTCTTTTTTTAGTGCCTCAATTTCCTTAAGGAGCAGCCATTTTATTCATCAGTAACTGCTTATGCACCGAATCCTTCATCAGTGGCCTGAAGAAAGAGGACTCAGACACTGAAGTGTCTTATCATCTATCTAGTGAGTTATTTTTGATGTTAATTTGAAGAAAGCTTCAAAGTTACAATAATCTCTCATGAGACCGTGAGCTCCTTAAAATGACTTATGCAAACATGGTGCTTTGCAGTGTACAACTGACAAGCACATTTACAGTCTCACTTTACTATGTGATTGGTATTTTTAAGAAAGTGAAAACTCGGTGGGGCGCTTGGGTGGCTTGGTTGGTTGGGCCTCTGACTCTTGGTTTCAGGTCAGGTCATGATCTTAGGGTCGTGGGATAGAGCCCTGAGTCAGGCTCTGTGCTCAGCAGGGAGTTTGCTTGGGATTCTTTCCCTCTGCCCTTCCCGCCCTGTTCCTGCATACACGAGCTCTCTCTCTCAAATAAATACATTTTAAAAAAGAAAAAAGAAAGTAAAAACCTAGAGTAAATATCGTCAGGATCTTTAGCTCCCTTCACTTTGTATTAGGCATAGGCATGAATAAATTTAGGCCAATTAAAACATGCTTGTCTTTCTCAATAAAAATAGAACATGTCAATAATAACATTTTATAACTAAAAGGAATATTATTTACATACTTTCACCAAATCATGTATTTCTAGCTCCCATTATGGCTAACTTGAGCTAACAATTAGCTTCTGTATCTAATCAATTTCTTCTCTTACTCTTTATTTCTACTAAATTAAATGAACAAACCCAGAAACTGTGGGCAATTTCTTATGGAAAACCACTTTTTAAGAATGCCTGGGTGGCTCAATGGTTGAGAGTCTGCCTTTGGCTCAGGTTGTGATCCCAGGGCCCTAGGATCAAGCCTCACATCAGACTCCCCACAGGGAGCCTTCCTCTCCTTCTGTCTATGTCTCTCTCTGCCCTCTCTGTGTCTCTCATGAATACAAATATAAAATCTTAAAAAAAAAAAACCACTTTTTAATATCCTATCAGATGCTAAGTTTTAATAGATTTCAATTTCAGATACAAGACCAAATGGATTCCCAATCTACTCTTCCACTGTCTTTGGTTCCAAAAGAAGGCTTTTTGTTTGTTTGGTTTTTTTACCCGAAAGGAGTTCTTCACATTCTGTTGCTGCCCTTTGGAAGATGTCCACTAGATAGTACAAGTTTTTCTTTAGTAAGTTAAAAAAAATAATAAGGTTTAAAACAGATGTAAACTTGTGTACCACTTGTGGTGTTCTTGAGAAATCCTATCATCTTATCCTTTTAACCTTTATGCTAAAAACTCTTGTTTTGGTGCTTGAAAGTGTTAAATTTAAAACAATACACAAAAAAAATAAAAAATAAATAATAATAAAATAAAACAATACACAAAGATTTCTTCAAGTCTTTTGACCTGCCAGCCTACATACGTCAATACAGAAAAGTAGAGTCTTGTACCTTCTGCCTATATCATTGCACAACATGTACACTTACTGTACATTGACCTCAGAGAGATATACATTCAGCGAATGTATTTAATTTAGTTCCCAAATTTCATTATTTTCTTCAGTACAAAATCATGTCTGAAGACATACTGCCTGCCCACTCTTCTTTAGATAGAGACCATTATGCACATGTGCATTCATTAGAACTAGCTTTGATTCAAACTGGAGTGCCTTTACTTGCTTGCTTTACACTCAAATAGTGGAAATGAACCCAAACCCAGCATTTTTTTAATCTACACTACAAGCTCACAAAATAATCATTAACTTACTCTAAAATTTCTTCTCATGGTTTTTAGTGATCAACAAATAAACTACTAATCAGCATTTCTCCCTTGAGTACTTAAAGAGATGTAAGCACTAATGGCAAAGGATGATTCACTCTGCATATCAATGGGAAATGTTGTTTTGACCTCTCTCTGGCAAAACTTAATTGATCGACCATAAAGGCCCGATCACTACTACACCTACTTTTTTTTTTACACCTACTGTAAATATTACCATAAAGTCTAAGATTTCCTGGGATTGGGAAAGACACTAAAGGGATCTGATCCCATCTACCATCAGATTCATCAAGTCCCTCTACTTTCTTTCCACAAATGGATCACCCTGCCTCTCTATCTGAATTCATGGATGAAAAGCATACTCAGTATCTGCCCTCCTTCTACAATGTACCCTGCTTCATGTCCAAATGTTTATCCAGCCCACATTATACTCAGACCCAGCTTCATACAATTTCCCAAACAGGTCCTAGGTCCACTCCTCAATGATTCTTTCATGTGACAGACTTTTTAAAGGATGCTATTAAGTCCTATACTCCAAGCTTAATTATTCCTCATGTCCTTAACTATTTCTCACATGGTTCAGGGGTCATTACACTCCTCTTTACTCTTATGTGCTCTCGAGATCTCTCATTTAGATTATTCCTAAATCTAAACACTATACAGTCACTATGTGACAGGCAATGCATTTCTGGAGACCAAACAAACTGAAAAGACTAAAGATCATTTTAATTGTGTCCCTTTCTAATATCTCATATAATGCAGTTTGTGATTGAAAGTAATTTTTTTAAGACAAATGTTTTTATTTTTTTTATTAATTAATTATTTATTTATTTATTTATTTATTTATTTATTATGATAGTCAAAGAGAGAGAGAGAGAGGCAAAGACACAGGCAGAGGGAGAAGCAGGCTCCATGCACCGGGAGCCCGATGTGGGATTCGATCCCGGGTCTCCAGGATCGCGCCCTGGGCCAAAGGCAGGCGCCAAACGGCTGCGCCACCGAGGGATCCCTGAAAGTAAATTTTGAGGGGCATCCATAGCACACTGATAACTCGCATTCCTTATCTCATTAATAAAAATACCACCTCTTAACGTGTCCCTCTAAGTTTATATCACTGGAATTTTGTATCTGAGCAAAGAATGCATGAGGAACATGAAAACCTAAAGAGACAAATGCTCTTGGGTCTTTGTTTTTACATTTGGAGAATGTAAACAGCATGTACTATACTGAAAATTAAAAGAATGAATTGAAGGAATTTATTTAAAAGCATTAACAAAAACTATAAAATATGAAAGCTTAAGCTTCTACTATTGGCACTCCAATTTTAATTTTACCACGGATACCTTTAAAAGACTAATAAGCAAAGCCTGCACAAATACTTTCTGAACCAGTTTTAAGATGAATTCAAAACATAAAAATGTATTTCAATTCAATATGTTCTCAAACACCATATGAACATTTCATTCTCATGGCAGTTACAAGGTTTATTTTACAGTTCAAAACACTAAGACATTTAATGATTACCTGTGGTTCAAAACCCATGTCAAACATTCTGTCTGCTTCATCTAAAACAACATATGTCACTCTTCGAAGATTCGTGACACGACCTAAAATGAGGGAAAAAAATAAAGACAAAAGGAAAACTAAAAATCAGTCACAATTCATTTTATGACTACCAACAACTTTAAAAAACTGTAAAGGGAACTAAAATGCCTGACTTAACCAGAGGGGTAAGTTAGGTATGTTTAAACAGTGAAACGAAACTTTGGTCTACAAGATCTTAATCTAATGGCAAGTACTTTCTGACAATGGGTATATGAGGCCCTTTATTTTGTCAAACTCGTCTCTTGCATACCATCATAGGGCCTGAAGGACCTGTAAAATTCAGAAAACAGCCCTCTCCAAAACACATCATAAAACTAAGACTGAGATGAAGCATCGAGCCACATCAGCCATTATCTGACAGCATCACCTAGGAAAAAACATATTAGAGATTACAGCGTATGTGTGGAAAGCAAGTTCCAGTGCTAACTATTTTAGATGCAGAAAACCTCCTTTTTATATTAATTTATAAACTACTTCCATACAGTTAGAAGCTTCTAACGGGCATGTCAAGATATTAATGAGAAGCTATTCAACATCATTAGGTAACTAAAATACTACACAAAAACTTTAAATATCAAATGTATTGCATACATACATTTTTCTATATAAAGATAACAAATTCAATTTTATTAAATGCTTCCACTGGTTTAAAAAGATGCAAAGTGTTTCTTAGCCAGTGAAAACTACTAAATACATACACAGGAAAGCCTTTCTAAAGGATTAACACAAGCATTTCTATCAAATGATGAATCAATCACCTGGCAAAAACACGTATAAAATAGTTATTTCAATATAAACCAAAAGACAGATAAAGGAAAAAGGTAAAATTAATCAAGATGAATTTCAGGAGACTTAATCAATGCAGCATTGAGAAAAAAACGAGGGATTATTTTATCAGCATTCAACCCAAAACTTTTTGTAGACTGTACAGGCACACTGATTTTATCAAACAACTTCAATGTCACTTCGCCAACTTCACGGAGAATTAGAAGTAAATGTATACAGAAATTCAAGCAGAATGCTATGAAAAACATGCATTACTCACAGTTTTTAATACTCTATTATGTACATACTGAATACTGCAATGGAAACCTTTGAAAGCATTTTCTTCAAAAAAAATAAGAAATGAAGCGAAAATAAATGCTAATACTTAAGTATTCCACACTAACATCTGCAGCCCCCATTAGTTCTGCAAGGTTGGGAACAGCATTAAATGACCTACCTTGGATGGCTTACGTCTCGGAAGCCCAGTTCTATAAATCTTGAAGGGCCTTTCTCCACAGAAGTTAAATAATGTCAACAGTTTAGTAACAGTTTTGATAGGGAATAATTTAACAAAGCACAACATACGAGCTAAAAAAACATGCAATATTTATAAAAGATAAAATTTCTTGAAGCTGCAATACCTTAATTTATCCAGTATTATAAGAAAATACTAGCTCCTGTGGGGGAAAAAGTCTAAAGTTCAGAATTAAAAAAAAAAAAAAAAAGTCCAAACCCCTCCCCTGTTAAAAGCAAAGCTAGGCCAAAATTTGATTGAGAATCCATGTTAAAGAGCTAAAAAGATCAGATGGAGTTAGTTCCCAAAAGAAGTTGTAAATTAAATTCCAATATGAACGCTCACAACAAATGTGTTGCAATACAAATTTTAAGATATTACAGCTTTAAGAAGAAATATAAAACCACTTTAGTGATTTCTTGTATCTGCTTTGATTTAACAAAAAATGTACAGAATTCAAAAAGGAGAAATGAGAACAAAAAAAACACTCGTGACTTACCACTGTTAGCTGCTAACATGTCAATCATTCGACCAGGTGTGCAAACAATAATTTCAGCACCTCTTTTCAGCTCAGCAATCTAATGAAAAAGATTAAATATTACAGTCTATTTATCACTAATTCTTATTTAAACAGATCTGAAAATACTGCCCAAGATCCTTGTATAGCTCCATAAGGTAAAGACAGTGAGGACTGATTAAAAGACCCCAAAGCTTCCTGCTCAGTTCTTTGGAATGCTGGAGCACTACTGAAGGAAGAGGAAGCGGCAACATGAGCACACAGGGCTGTACCTTTCAACTCCATGTAAACCAGATAATTTTACCAATTTTAATTTAACATGATTCCTCAAAATCAAGAAAGGAACATGAGAGAGCTGTATTTAAAGCAATTATATAGACCAATGATTTTCAAGTAGAGAGCTGGTTCCACTAGTGAATTATTATGTAAGTCGCAACCAGGGTTTTAAAAATGAAATAGAATGGAAAAAAGAGAATGTGTTAGAGATCATAAAACTTTGTTTGGCTTCTATATAAATATAATATTCATGCATGTATCAAGTTATTTTTGTAAATATTATTTCTTACAATAAAATGTCATCAAAACAACCAAGGAAGACGAGCTTAGAAAACATAAAGTGCTTAACAACACCAAATATTCCTCAGAAAGGATTTTGTGTTTAAATAAGTTCAGCAAAATATCACTTAGGGACCCCAAGTGGCGCAGTGGTTGAGTGTCTGCCTCTGGCTCAGGGCGTGATCCCGGGGTCCTGGGATCGAATTATTCATCAGGTTCCTTGCAAGGAGCCTGCTTCTCCCTATGCCTATGTCTCTACCTCTTTCTGTCTCTCTCATGAATAAATAAATAAAATCTTAAAAATATATATATATCACTTAATTTATCCCATTCTTCTAGTATCACAGAACATACTCATTATTAAAGACTAAGAAGTCCTGCAGAATAAAAAGTCTACTTTAACACTGCATAATGTGACATTTCCAAAATTTACTTGATCATAGAACCTGGTTTTTTTCCTCCTTCTAGTTATAGCAAAGTATCTAATGACTATCATTCTTTAGAAAACACTTGGAGGGGCAGCCTGGGTGGTTCAGCGGTTTAGCGCTGCCTTCAGCCCAGGGCATGATCCTGGAGACTCGGGATTGAGTCCCACATCAGGCTCCCTGCATGGAGCCTGCTTCTCCCTCTGCCTGTGTCTCTGCCTCTCTCTCTCTCATGAATAAATAAATAAATAAAATCTTAAAAAAAAAAAAAAAGAAAAGAAAACACTTGGAGAGGGGAACCTGAGTGGCTCATTCAGTTAAGTGCCTGCCTTGGGCTATGGTCATGATCTCAGGGTCCTGGGACTGAGCTCTCCACCAAGCAGGGAGTCTGCATCTCCCTCTCTTTTTGCCCCTCCTCCACTCCCACTCATACTATCAATCTCTCTCTTAAATGAATAAATAAAAAATTAAAAATAAATTTAAAAAAAACAGAAATGTCAAAGTAAGAGAGTAAACGAATGTCTGATTAAATAATTCTGGCTGAAATTATTTAAGGATACAGATAAAACTAATATAACACAAAGCACTCATCACTACGTTTTTGTTTTGTTTTTTAAGATTTTGTTTATTTATTCATAGAGACACACACACAGAGAGAGAGGCAGAGACACAGGCAGAGGGAGAAGCAGGCCCCATGCAGGAAGCCCGACACAGGACTCGATTCCGGGTCTCCAGGATCACACCCCAGGCTGCAGGCGGCGCTAAACTGCTGCCCTCATCACTACGTTTTGAAGATGTCACATGAATTAGAGAAAATAAATGCTGGTCTAGAATGCAGAAGGCCTAGGGTCTAGAACAAACTAATTTGTTAACCTAAAACCTTTGATCAATGTAGCTAACTTTTCTGGCCTTTTCTTTATCTGTAAAATGAAAAAAAGATCAGCCTTCCTTGAGCAAAGAAAGACAAAGAGGAACAGAAAAAACAAGGTATAAAAATGACTCAAGGAAAAAAAAACATGACACAAGGGACACCTGGGTGGCTCAGTAGTTGAGCATCTGCCTTCAGCCCAGGGCATGATCCCGGGGTCCTGGGATCGAGTACCAACATCAGACTCCCCACAGGGAGCCTGCTTCTCCCTCTATGTCTCTACTTCTCTCTGTGTGTCTCTCATGAATAAAGAAAGAAAATCTTAAAAAAAAAAAAAAAGACTCAAAATCCTGGGCGCCTGGGTGGCACAGTCAGTTAAGTGTCCAACACTTGGTTTCGGCCCAGGTCATGATCTCAGGAAAATGAGATGGAGCCCCACAGTGGGCTCTGAGCTCAATGCAGAGTCTGTTTAAGATTCTCCCTCTCAGGGATCCCTGGGTGGCTTGGAGGTTTGGCGCCTGCCTTTGACCCAGGGCGCGATCCTGGAGTCTGGGGATCAAGTCCCGCATCGGGCTCCCGGCGTGGAGCCTGCTTCTCCCTCCTCCTGTGTCTCTGCCTCTCTGTCTATCATAAATAAATAAATAAATCTTAAAAAAAAAAAAAAAAAAAGATTCTCCCTCTCTTTCTGCCCCTCCCCACCTGAACTTTCTCTCTCTAAACTAAATATTTTTAAAAAATAAATAAATAGGGGGGGGAATAAATAAATGAATATTTTTAAAGAAAGACTCAAGATCCTAAAATATAACATTAGCATAATTCATCCTATTATTTTCCTACCTCATATTTTTTAAGATTTTAAAAGCAATCAGTATATGGAACACCTGGGTGGCTTAGTGGCTGAGCCTTTGACTCAGGGCATCATCCCAGAGTACCAGGACCGAGTCCCACATCAGGCTCCCTGCATGGAGCCTGCTTTCCCTTCTCCCTGTATCTCTGCTTCTCTCATGAATATATAAAATCCTTTAAAAAATTAATAAACAAAAATAAACAAATAAAAGCAATCACTATACAGAGGGGGTGCCTGCATGGCTTACTCAATTAAGCAACCAACTCATGACTTTGGCTGAGGTCTTGATCTCAGGGTCATGAGATGGAGGCCCACAGAACGCTCCATCCTGAGCATGGAGCCTGCTTAAGATTCTCTCTCTCCCCTTCCCTCTGCCCCTCCCCAATTCTCTCTACTAAATATAAAATGAATGAATGAATAAATAAAAGCAAGGACTAGACAAAACACTAAAACAAATCACATTTACATTATTAAATAATGAAAAAACCAAATATTCCTTTTATAACTACCTGCTCACTGATTCCTGTTCCTCCATAAACACAAACCACTCTAAGTCCCAGGGTCTTCGAAAACTTCTTACATTCTTTAGTAATTTGTAAAGCCAGTTCTCGAGTTGGAGTCATGATGACAGCTGAAAAGATAAATATGTCAAAAGCCTAACCACCAAAATTCTACAAACTATGCTTTAAAGTGTTAAATTTAACCTCTGTAATAACATTCAGATTTCTTAGTCTAATGTTTGTTTTTGTTTTCACTTGTTTTATGGACCTCTGAAAACTATTTCAAAAGCTTTACAATAGTAGAAATTGTGGTGTATGATAATTTTAAGATTTTAAAAACATGCTATAGAAAAGATAAATGAGAGTTAAATGCCTCACTCAGTCATCAGGAAAACATTTGGTTGAAAAGAATGCAAATCATTCTCAACTGCAAATCACAGAGCAAAGATAATCAAGTGACTCACTGTGCTGCAGAGCCATACTGTGGCTTCTGGAAACAACCTTGGTCTGAGGGGCACAGACAGAGTAGGAATATATTGTGCCCTCTTTTTCCAAGAGAGGACCTGAACAAATTTACAAAACCCTACTTGAATTTGCAAAACAGATCTGTACCAAATGAATGAAGAAATGAATCTGAAGACCTACTCCCGGAATGAAATGCTGGCACTATATAGCCTTTTAAGACCAAAAATAAAAAGAAAATATATTTCGCTACAGTCTTCTACGTTGAGTTCATTGATCCATGATACTCGCTAAGCACAAACCTCAATATAAATAAACAGATAGATGCACGAGGAGTCTACCTGCCGAGTCAGAGTTTAAAAATTGAGCTGTGCCAGGAGAGGCTGTTTTTGTACTTCTGAGATGTCACTCCAGAGCTCTGAAGATTCTCACTCCACCTGCTGGTAAGGGGAAATCAGCCCCAAAGTGCCAAATTTATAAAGGAAATGTACATAAAGACATCTTTATTGATATAATAGAACATTATAAAGTATTAGGTCTTTCTGATTAACTGACAACAAAGTTGTTACCTGAAAAAATAGTTTAATGAAAAGAATTTTACCTATTGGCCCCTCTCCTTCTTCTAATGACCTCTGATCCATGATGTGTCTAAACATGGGTAACAGAAAAGCAATGGTCTTTCCACTTCCTGTCTTGGCAATACCAATCAAATCTCGTCCGGACATGATAGCAGGAATCGCCTGGGTCTGAATTGGTGTGGGCTTTTCATAGCCATGCCTTATAAAGCAAACCAAAGGAAGACAAGATAAAAAGTGAGATCTCTGGATCTCCCAAAGTCCCAAAATAAAGTTGTCCAAAATGTGGTATATTCATAACAATGAAAAAAAAGGAAATAAAGTATTTTTTTTGTTTGCCAAAAAGGAATAAAGTATTAAGGCATTCTACATCACAGATAAACACTGAAAATGTTATGCTAAGTTAAAGACGCTGGTGACTAGGCAGCCAAGGTGGCTCAGCAGTTTAGCACCTCCTTCAACCCACGGTGTGATCCTGGAGACCCGGAATCAAGTCCCACATCGGGCTCCCTACATGGAGCCTACTTCTCCCTCTGCCTGTCTCTGCCTCTCTCTCTCTCTGTCTGTATCTTTCATGCATAAGTAAATAAAATCTTAAAAAAAAATAAAATAAAGAAGCTGGTGACAAAAGACTACATTAGTAGAATCCCATTTATAGGAAACGTCCAGAATAGACAAATCTAGAGACAGTAGATTAGTGGCTGCCTAGGAAAGAGAAGGGAGAAGTGAATGGATATAGGCCTCTTTTTGGGATAAGGAAATTTTCTAATATTAGATTATGGTGATGACTGTGTAACTCTGTAGGTATACTGAAAATCATTGGACTATACATTGAGAGAGTATACTTCATAACATGGTAAATGCTATCTCAATAAAGGTATTTAAGAAAAAAAATAGTAAGGGATGCCTGGGTGGCTCAGTGGTTGAACATCTGCTTTTGGCTCGAGTCATGATCCCGAGGTCCTGGGATCGAGTCCTGCATTGGGCTCCCCACTGGGAGCCTGCCTCTCTTTCTGTGTCTCTCATGAATAAGTAAATAAAATCTTAAAAAAAAAAAAAAATAGTAAGTTTTTCCTATAAATATAAATAAAAATGTAATGTAGTTAACTGTATAAAAGAGCCACTATGAATACTAAGACATTGAAAAATGTAGATGAGGGATCCCTGGGTGGCGCAGCGGTTTAGCGCCTGCCTTTGGCCCAGGGCGCGATCCTGGAGACCCAGGATCGAATCCCACATTGGGCTCCCGGTGCATGGAGCCTGCTTCTCCCTCTGCCTGTGTCTCTGCCTCTCTCTCTCTCTCTCTGTGACTATCATAAATATAAATAAATAAATAAATCCTTAAAAAAAAAAAAGAAAAATGTAGATGGGGTGCCTGAGTTGCTTAGTTGGTTAAGTGCCTACCTTCAGCTTGGATCAAGAGTCCTGGGACTGAGCCTCATGTTGGGCTCCCTGCTCAGCTGGAAGTCTACTTCACCCTTTCCCTTAGCCCCTTCCCCCACTCTTGAGCTCCCTCTTGTGATCTCTCAAATAAATAATAAAATCTGGAAGGAAAGAAGGAAGGAAGAAAGGAAAGAAAGACAAATGTGTATATAATTGCTAACCACTTACTTTTTGAGAGAATTTAAGATCTTCATGGAAATTCCACACTGGACCCAAGATTTAATTGGTTTGGGACAACCTTTTCCCTTGACAGTGATGCCCTCCATTTCCAACCGAAATACATTTACCTCTACAAAACAAAATCCAGATTATAAACTGTTAAATATTGTTCCATTAATGCCTTCTACTTTTCAATCAGGCATGGTAAGATTAAGAATCTTCAATTCTTTTTTTTAGTGCTACTGAAGATTAACTCTGCAGAAAGCTACAGGACCAAGTATTGATCAGCTCAGGGAGGGTTAATACAATCAGTGCTACACTAACTGGGAACAAAAAGAAATACTCCAATTTCTATAATATGGCTTTTATTATGTCTTATATTGCAACATCAATAACAAACAATGATTGGCAGGTAATACAGTATTTCTCCAAGCAAGAATTGCCCAGATTATCCTTATCTACCAGTATTATACAGATTCACATTGGTTCCTAATGTTCATACCCTAGAAGGTTAAACACTAACAGTAATTCATTTGGTAACTTCAAATGAAGAGTACTCTGAACCCTAAAAATCTCAACTACATGACCCAAACTAATTACTCTCATTTTTTAAAATAACTTCAAAGCTACACTGATTCCTAACTGGTCTGAATCTTTGGAGATGATGCTCATACTCATTAGAATGACTTCTTGAGATCTAGTTTCCTCTCTCACTTCTTCAGGTAAGCTATGCAAATGACTCTGCTAGTGCATCAACACACACCTATCCATAGTCCTCCTGAGCAAAGCAAAGCATATCCCTCTCTATTCCACAACAGCCAATACATTAATAAAAGAATTTTACCTTCTTGAGACATTTTTGCTAATTCTGGAACTTCAACATAAAAGTTTTTTCTGAATGGTTCATATTCAATTTTTCCATGGTCCACTGGTTCTAGAAGCTTTCTCTGTTTTGTCTGATAGCCTGTAAGAGCCGTCTGAAGATCAACTTCTTCCTCCTCTGAAGAATACTATTTAAAAAAAAAGTAAAAAGCTAAATCCATTACTAATTTCACCTTATGGGAGGCAATATTCCTAGATTTTAAAATCTTCATCTCTTAAAAACAATTTAAATAAATAAATAAAGGAAATTCTCCTGTCCTAGAAAATATTCTTTGGCTTTTACTTATTTACATTCTGAATTCTTCAACTTATTCTTTTTTCTTGGCCCTCACAAAAACTCCTACTAATGACAGCATAAAGCTAAAATGACAAAATATTTCTAATATGGCTTTAAGGAAGTTTTGATATAGTTCTCTCCACACAAATCTTTACAATGCAGGTCAATAGGAAGAAATTCAATTCATTCTGTCACTTTATTTCTTCTCCCACCCTATATGCCTGAGGTGAGCTGATGAGGGGCAGAGAGGAAGCAAAAAGTGGGCATACAGAAAAAGGTCAGATACTAGAATGTTCTATCCACTGGATATTTAGCAACAAAACAGTTGAGAATAGCAAGAATTCCTCTTAACAGAAGTTTCTGTAACTAGAAAGTACATCTCCATCAATGCTTTCTAATAAATAACTTCTAGTATAGTATGAACAAAGTCAAAATTAATGAAGAATTACCTCCATGGCATCCTGGTCATTCTCCATCAGTTCACCTTTCTTCTTATCAGAATCTACCACTGCTTTTTTGGTTGTTACAACAGTGACAACTTTGGTGACTGTAGGCCCAGACTTCTAAAATGAAACAAGAATATATAAAGTATTTGTAAAAATGAAAAACAAATTGTGTGCAAATGAAATACAGTAACAACTGTCACAATTTATAATTTGAATTAACTTAATTACTACTGAAAACTTAAGTGACAAAAAAGACAAAAGGAGGGGAACCCGGGTGGCTCAGCAGTTTAGCACTGCCTTCAGCCCAGGGCATGATTCTGGAGACTCCGGACTGAGTCCCACGTAAGGCTCCCTGCATGGAGCCTGCTTCTCCCTCTGCCTGTGTCTCTACCTCTCTGTCTCTCATAAACAAACAAAATCTTAAAAAAAAAAAAAAAAAAAAGACAAAAGGAGTCTTTCTTTATGAACTTGTTTAAATTTTAAAATGCAATGTAACTGCATTATATAGCATATAGTTTTTACTTAATACTGTGGATTATAATTTTTTATCATTTTATATCATTTTATATAAAATCTAATTATGTAACATAGTTCATTTAAAAAATACTACTAGGGGGACGCCTGGGTGGCTCAGCAGTTTGGCACCTGCCTTTGGCCCAGGGTGTGATCCCAAAGTCCTAGGATTCAGTCCTAAATCGGGATCCCTGCATGGAGCCTGCTTCTCCCTCTGTCTACGTCTCTGCCTCTCTCTGTGTGTCTCTAATGAATAAATTGAAAAAAAAAAAAAAAAAAAAAAACTACTACTAGGGACGCCTGGGTGGTTCAGCGGTTAAGCCACTGGTCCTGGAGTCCCAGGATCAAGCCCCACATCGGGCTCCCTGCATGGAGCTTGCTTCTCCCTCTGCCTGTGTCTTTGCCTCCCTCTCTCTCTGTGTGTCTCTCATGAATGAATAAATAAAATCTTAAAAAAAAAAAGAAAAAGAAAAAATGTGGAGAGGACCTACTGAGAAGTCAACAGCAAACATAGATACCAAATAAAGATGATGGTGTTAAGACTGACTTTTCATGGGTGCCTGGGTGGCTCAGTAAGTTAAGCCTTGGCCTTCAGCTCAGGTCATGATCTTGGGGTCCTTGCATTAAGCCTTACATCTGACTCTACTCAGTAGGGAATCTGCCTATCTCTCTCCTTCCGGCCCTCCCCACCAATACATGCTTTCTCTCTCTCTCTCATAAATAAAATCCTTAAAACAAAAAAATTAATTCTCAAAGAATGCTTATAGCTAAAACTCTCAAGTATCTGCAGTACTGAGAAAAAGTACCGGCATTCTTGAGATGGAAGAGGAAATAATTTCCTAAAGTTAGGCAAGCCAGCCCTAGTAGGTCACTACAATAATTCAAGTTACCCAATTAGGAATAAATCTTTAAAAATAAGAGAAAGGCAGCCCTGGTGGCACAGCGGTTTAGCACCGCTTGCAGCCCAGGGTATGATCCTGGAGACCTGGGATCGGGTCCCACGTCGGGCTCCCTGCATGGAGCCTGCTTCTCCCTCTGCCTGTGTCTCTGCCTCTCTCTGTGTGTGTGTCTCTCATGAATAAATAAATAAAATCTTTAAAAAAAAATAAAAAATAAAAAATAAAATAAAAATAAGAGAAAATGACCTACCTTTTCGTTTCCCCCACCACCTTTCACACTTCTCATATTAAACTTCTTTACTTCTTCTTTTACTTCTTCCATGTAAGCATCTAATGGATCTAACTCCTCACCTTCCATTTCATTTCCTTCCTTTTCAGCTTCCGCAGGATCATCTTCATCATCTAAAATGGCAGAATCACTTTTCTGTACACGTTTTCAAAGGAAATACTTCATACTCAGGTTGCATCCCACCACTACCGATTCTCTCACTGCACAAACAACCTCCCTTCCAATCAACCCAGGTACACAGCAGTGCAAATACATTTATGAGTTTCTAAATAAAACATATATCAGTTTTAAGTAGTAATAATAATAAACTATAAGGTAAACTGAAAAAGACTAAAAACTCCTAAATTATAGGTTTCTTTTCTTTCAATTACCTATTTTTAAAATCACAGGAAAAAATAGCACATTTTAATTTCAACTAAGACATCATTGTCCCTTAAGAATACAATTCCTTCATCTATTTAAACCACTCTGAAATTTTCACAAAAATTGAAAAATTCACTGTATTTTGCACAGAAAAATGAAGCAAATTTCCATTTTCCTATAAAATTTCATACTTGCCTACTTCACTAAAACCTAAAAATCAAAATCAGATATGATAGGGAAATACTTCCAAGTTATGAAAAATCAGGAAGGACCTAAAAACATACCCTTAATTTACCTTCATTACTAACATTCTTACTTGTAGTAAAAAATTAAAAAGCTATTTATTGACTATGCCCATAAGAACCCAACTCTCCAGTCTAAAGTAAAATCAGTAATTCCTTATTGAACATTGCCCTAGGGGCAGCCTGGGTAGCTCAGCGGTTTAGCACCTGCCTTCAGCCTAGGGCATGATTCTGGAATCCCAGGATCGAGTCCCATGTCAGGCTCCCTGCATGGAGCTTGTTTCTCCCTCTGCCTGTGTCTCTGCCTCTCTCTTTCTCTCTCTCAATCTCTGTGTCTCTCATGAATAAATAAATAAAATCTTAAAAAAAAAAATAGAACATTGACCTACAATTTACATATTAATAAATATTACAAGAGATTTAATAGCTCAATATGAATCCAGTAATTCTACTTCTAGGTATATATCCAAAAGAACCAAAAGCAGGTATTCAAAGAGATATTTGCACTATATTCATAGCAGCATTATTCACAATAGTCAAAAGGTGAAACCACCCACATATCCAACAGAAAAAAAGGTATACATAATGTAGTATTATACACACAATAGACTATGATTCAGCCATAAAGAAGGAATGAGAGGCTGATACATGCTACAACATGGAAGAACTTTGAGGACATAACAGTGAATAAAATAAGCCCACTTGCAAAAGCAGAAATAATGTATGACTACACTTATGTGAGGTACCTGGAATAGGCAAATTCATAGAATAGATATTACCAGAGATAGGAAGTAGAGAGAAGGGCAAGATGGCGAATTGATTTTTATTGGGTACAGGGACACCTGGCTGGCTCAGTCAGTGGAGCATGTGATTCTTGATATCAGGGTTGTAGGTTCAAGTCCCACATCAGGTATAGAGATTACTTAAAAAATTTTTTTAAATCTTGAGGGATCCCTGGATGGCTTGGTGGTTTGGTGCCTACCACTGGCTCAGGGTGTGATCCTGGAGTCCCGGGATCGGGTCCCGCATTAGGCTCCCTGCATGGAGCCTGCTTCTCCCTCTGCCTGTGTCTCTGCCTCTCTCTCTCTCTCTCTCTCTCTCTGTGTGTCTCATGAATAAATAAATAAAATCTTTTTTTTTTCTTTTTTAAGTAAAATCTTTAAAAAAGGTAAAGAAAAATCTTTATTGGGTACAGAGTTTCTGTTTGGAATAACGAAAAAGTTCTGGAAATGGACAGTGGTGATGGATGATGAAAAAAAACATGAATGTACTTAATGCCACAATATTATACACTTAACAGCGGTTAAAATCTGGGCACCTGGGTGGCTAAATTGGTTGAGTTTCTGACTCTTGGTTTCAGCTCAAGTCATGATCTCAGGGCCCTAGAATCGAGCCCTACATCGGGATCCTTGCTTAATAGGGAGTTCTGTTGTCCCTCTCCCTCTGCCCCACCCCCTTGCTCATGCTCTTATCTCAAATAAATAAAATCTTTTTAAAAAAATCGTTAGGGAAACCTGCGTGGCTCAGTGGTCGGGCGTCTGCCTTCAGCTCGGGGCGTGATCCCAGGATTGAGTCCTGCATCAGGCTCCTTGCCGGAAGCCTGCTTCTCCCTCTGTCTCTGCCTCTCTCTCTGTGTCTCTCATGAATAAATAAACAAAATCTTTAAAAATAAATAAATAAAGTTTAAAAATGGTTAAAATGTTATATTTTTCCACAGTAAAAAATGGCCTAAAAATTCCCAGCATGAAATATGACTCATATTTCTAGAATATTCTACATGAATTGTTATATAGGCTACTAGTCTAACAAATGAATATACCATCATCATCTTCTAAACTCCATTTTTTCCCTTGTTTCATCTCTTCAATTTCCTTTTTCAGTTCTCCTATGTTTTCCATGGCCTTTTTACGTTGCTCTTCTCGCCACTTTTCAACTCTTTCTTTTCGCTTTCTCATTTCTTCCTCCAACTTATTCTGATCAAAATTCTTGGGGGAAAATGAGAGATACAGAGAAAAAAAGATTAACTTTATTCCAGGGACATTCCAAATAAACTGTCCAAATTATAAAAAAGGAAAAGGGAAAACAGACGTTTTTACAAATTCCTCAAATTAGAACAGATTTAGATCACACATCTTTTAAAATATACCAGCAAAATGAAATCACAATAAAAAGCATCTACAACAGGGATGCCTGCCTTCAGCTCAGGGAGTGATCCTGGAGTTCCGGGATCGAGTCCCACATCGAGTCCCACATCAGGCTCCCTGCATGGAGCCTGCTTCTCTCTCTGCCTGTGTCTCTGCCTCTTTCTCTCTGTGTCTCTCATAGATAGATAGATAGATAGATAGATAGATAGATAGATAGATAGATAGATAGATAAAATCTTTTTAAAAAGGCATCTACAACTAAGAAAGCAGACTTCAAAGACAATAAACTAATCACATTTTAATTAAAAGCTAGATACACACATGAATTCACTTTCTCAAACTAGACACTAGATAAATTAACAAGCAAAATTCCAGTTATTAGTTATTCTCAACTTTAAATCCACTAAACTCCAAATTTTCCTCCATGAAAAAGAAATCTTCTATTACAAATAAGTGAGTCAGTGAAAGCGATTTATTAACATGATTAAAAAGTTTTGGTCTTTTAGTCTTTAGGTCTAGGTTTCCTAAAAACAGCCATTCTAAAGACATTATCAAGATGATTAATAATACTCTGGAAAGGTGACAACAAACCATTTTCACAGCCATAAGCAGAAACTTAATGATTAAGCACCACAGAAATAAAAAAAGTTGACATATGCTGGCGCACCTGGGTGGCTAGATCAGTTAAGTGTCTAATTTCAATTCAGGTCATGATCTTGGGGGTACTGGGGTCAAGCCCTGCTTCAGGCTCAGTGCTCAACGGGGAGTCTACTTGTCCCTCTCCCTCTGCCCCTCCCCCAGCTTCTGATCTCTCTCTCTCAAGTAAATAAAATTTTTAAAAAATAATTTACATATGCCATAATTATAGACAGATATGGAAATATATATATCAAAAAACAGGAAAATTTACCACACAATTTTATTTTTTAAAGATTTTATTTATTTATTCACGAGAGACACAGAGAGAGAAAGAGAGAGAGAAGCAGAGACAGAGGTAGAGGGAAAAGAAGCCTCCATGTTGGAAGCCCTATGTGGGACTCAATCCCAGGCCTCCAGGATCACAGCCCGGGCCAAAGGCAGGCACTAAACCACCGATCCACCCAGGCATCCACTACCACACAATTTTTTTTTTTAAAGCTTTTCCCCTGAGTTTTCTTTCTTTTTAAAGATTTTATTTATTTATTCATGATCGACATAAAGAGAAAGAAAGAAAGAAAGAAAGAAAGAAAGAAAGAAAGAAAGAAAGAAAGAAAGAAAGAAAGAAAGAAAGAAAGGAAGGAAGGAAGGAAGGAAGGAAGAGGCAGAGACACAGGCAGAGGGAGAAGCAGGCTCCATGTCGGAGCCCAACGTGGGACAAGATCCCGGGACTCATCCTGGGCCAAAGGCAGGCACCAAACCGCTGAGCCACCCAGGGATCCCCAATACCACACAATTTTAATGGTGATTTGGAACTAATATAACATTGGATGTTAAGTACCCTGGAATTAAAATTTCCAACTTAATTAAAAAAAAAAAACTTAAGGCACCTGGCTGGCTCAGTCAGAACACATGACTCTTGATCTTGAGGTGGCAAGAGTAGCCTAGCCCCACATTGAATGTTCCCACGTTGCGTGTAGAGATTACTTAAATAAACAAACTTTAAGGGACACCTGGGTGGCTCAGCAGTTGAGCGCCTGCCTTTAGCTCAGGGCATGATCCTGGAGTCCCGGGATAGAGTTCCACATCAGCCTCCCTATATGGGGCCTGCTGTTCCCTCTGCCTGTGTCTCTGCCTCTCTCTCTCTGTGTCTCTCATTAATAAATAAAATTTAATAAAATAAATAAATAAATAAATAAATAAATAAATAAGATTTAAAATAAATAAATAAATAAATAAACTCTTAAAAAGTATACAAATCTTTTAGAGGGTAATTGATGCTATTTTTTAAAACATTAAATGCAACACACTGATAAAGCCATTTCACTGATACCAATTTACCTATACTATATTCACAAAAGACATGCGTAAAAGGATTCACATACCACTATTCATAACGAAGCCTGGAAACAACCTAAATATCCATCCCATCAAAGGTGATTTCTCTACATTGTTTCAACAGAACACTATGCAGACATTAAAAACATTGAGCTATATCATTTATGCAGTTACAGAGGACAGACCTCCAATATATAATAAATAAAACAGTGTGGCAATCTATTTAAGTTGGATAGTGGGTCTACTGCTGTTTATTCTTCTTCAGACCTTATGTGTTGATAAAATAATGCATAACTTAAAAATAAACAAAAGGAGGGCACCTGGCTGGGTTAGTGGAGCCTCAACTCTTAATCTGGGGGTTGAGTTTGAGCCCTACATCAGGAGTAGAGATTTTTTAATTAAAAAAAAAAAAAAAAAACAGAACAAAAGCAAGGTATAGCATAGTATATATGTTACGGTCACATTTTCTTAAGTAAAAACAGATAATGTACATAGACATGAAAGATTTTTGAGAAAAAAATTTTCTAATGGGAACAGCTTTCACTGTTCTTTCCTTAACCTGTTTCTTTCTTTATAAGTTATCGTTTATTTAAAAATAAAAATAGGGGCACCTAGATGGCTCAGTCAGTTAAACATCTGTCTTTGGCTCAGGTCATTATCTTGAGGTCCTGGGATGGAGCCCCCGTTGTGCTCCCTGTTCAGCAGGGAGTCTGCCTCTCCCTCCTCCTCTGCTGCTCCCCTTGCTGTGTTCTCTCATTCTCTCTCAAATAAAAGAATAAAATCTTTTAAGAAAAAATAAATTAAATAAAAATAAAAATATATAGGGGCACCTAACTGGCTCAGGTGGCTCTTGATCTCAGGGTTGTGAGCTCTTGATCTCAGGGTTGTGAGCTCAAGCCCTATGTTGGATGCAGGGCCTACTTAAAAAAAAGAAACAAGGGATCCCTGGGTGGCGCAGCGGTTTGGCGCCTGCCTTTGGCCCAGGGCGCAATCCTGGAGACCCGGGATCGAATCCCACATCAGGCTCCCGGTGCATGGAGCCTGCTTCTCCCTCTGCCTGTGTCTCTGCCTCTCTCTCTCTCTGTGACTATCATAAATAAATAAAAATTTATTAAAAAAATAAATAAAATAAAATAAAATAAAATAAAATAAAATAAAATAAAATCAATAGCAATAATAAAACCCCAACAGTTTGTGATCACAGAAACAAATTTGATACTATACAATTATTCATGTTAGTAAACATACGCCAGCATCTTTTTCTTTTTCATCCTCTTTGTCATCTTTGTCCTTTTTCTTCTCTTTAGAGCTTTCCCCACTATCTGTTTTCTCTTTGGATCTAGACCTACCAAAAAAGAGAGAAAGAAACATTATCTATTTGTGCTTTAAATTCACATTTAAAATACATTTAAAGAGGGCGCCTGGGTGGCTCAGTCAGTTAAGTGTCCAATTCTTGATTTCAGCTCAGGTTATGATCTCAGAATAGTGGGATCAAGCTCCACGACGGGCTCTATGTTGAGCATGGAGCCTGCTTAAGAGTCTCTTTCCCTCTGCCCCTTCCCATACCCTGCTCACATACACACACGCTCTCTCAAAAAAAAAAAATAATAATAAAATACATTTAAAGACTTGCATTTTACTTTTGAGGTAAGAAACTTCCAAGAGTCAACTTAACTTTTATATTAATAATCACCTTGGAAATAAGTTGAAAATTTAATCCTATAACATTAATTGCAAATATTATTAAGTATTTGGCAATTTGGCCAAGAAAAATTAGACATATCATAAAAATGACAAAATTTGAGAGGTAAAATTTAACACAAGAAGAAATTTATGAAAACAGTATCATTCTGGGGATCCCTGGGTGGCTCAGCGGTTTAATGCCTGCCTCTGGCTCAAGGCATAATCCTGGAGTGCCGGGATTGAGTCCCACATTGGGCTCCTTGCATGGAGCCTGCTTCTGCCTCTGCCTCTCTCTCTGTCTGTCATGAATAAATAAATAAAATCTTAAAAAAAAAAAAACATTAACATTCTGTACGATAATTTAATATATAATGCTTAAAACCCCAGCATGGGGGACGCCTGGGTGGCTCAGTGGTTGGGTGCCTGCCTTCAGCTCAGGTCGTGATCCTGGGATCCAAGATCGAGTCCTGCATCGGCTCCCTATGGGGAGCCTACTTCTACCTCTGCCTGTGTCTCTGTCTCTTTATCTCAGTCTGTGTCTCTCACGAATAAATAGATAAATCTTTAAAAATAAAAAAATTAAAAATAAAACCCCCAAAGGCTTGCATTTCACCCCTATGTGTGGTATCTTGTAAGAAAAAAAAACATTGGGGATCCGTGGGCGGCTCAGCGGTTTAGCGCCTGCCTTTGGCCCAGGGCGAGATCCTGGAGTCCCAGGATCGAGTCCCATGTCGGGCTCCCGGCATGGAGCTTCTCTGCCTCTCTCTCTATATATATATATCTATCATAAATAAATAAATAAATCTTTAAAGAAAAAAAAATTCTGGGCAGCCCCTGTGGCACAGCGGTTTAGTGCCACCTGCGGCCTGGGGTGTGATCCTGGAGGCCCAGGATCGAGTCCCACATCGGGCTGCCTGCATGGAGCCTGCTTCTCCCTCTGCCTATGTCTCTGCCTCTCGCTCTGTGTCTCTATGAATAAATAAATAAAAATCTTAAAAAAAAAAAAATTTGAAAGCAATCAATTCAGTCTTTTTTTCCTCTCCCTTTAAATTTGGTACATTTTACACTTTCCAGATTTGATGAAGCCATCCAGAAGAAAAGAAGACAATTTTCTAGTACAGACTTCTAAATAGTTTACAATTATGCCATCGAGTTTGGTCTTTATTTTTTTAAAGATTTTATTTATTTATTCATGAGAGACAGAAAGAGAGCAGGGCAGAGACAGAGGGAGAAGCAGACTCCATGCAGGAAGCCCAATGTGGGACTCCATCCTGGGACTCCGGGATCACACCCTGAGCAGAAGGCAGACACTAAACCACTGAGCCACCCACGCATCCCTGAATTTGGTCTTTAATCTGCTTTTTTGTACAGAATGAGGTAGGTGATCCTACTTCATTATATGGTAGCAAATGTCCCCAGTACCACTTTTTTTTTAAAGTAGGCTCCACACTGAGGTTGAACTCAGAACCCTGAGATCAAGACCTGAACTGATATCAAGTATGACTTTTAATCGACTGAGCCACCCAGGTGCCCCCCCCACCAAGTACTTCTTATTGAAAGAACTTTTTCCCACTAATTACGCTGTCTTTGCTGTCTTTTATTAAATGACCATGTATGTGGGGATCTGTTTCTGGGCTCTTTATATGGTTCCACTGATCTATTTGTCTATCCTTACTAAAACCACACTTAATTCCTACAATTGTATGACAAGTTTTAATATCTAGTAGCCCTCCTCTCTTGTTCTTTAAGATTCTTTATGCCCTTGCATTTCTAATTTTATAATCAGTTTGTGAAACACTTTTATATTCATGTACACTAAGAACTTTAAACATGAATATATTTTGAAGTTAATAAAAAAAGCTCTTTCTAAATCTACTTAGATAACCATGACTTTTCTCCTTGAATCTTATTCCAATTTTAGTATATGTGCTCCTGAGGCAAGCACACTTTGAATCCTATTAATAAAGAATTACACTGATTTTTTTTTAAAGGTTTTATTTCTTCATTTGAAAGAGAGCACAAGCAAGAGGAGGGGCAGGACAGAGAAGCAGACAGACACACACCACCCTGCAAAGCAGGAACCCAGATGCGGAATTCGATCCCAGGACCCTAGGATCACGATCAGAGCCGAAGGCAGGCGCTTAACCAACTTGAGCCACAGAGGCACCCCTAAACAGATTTATTTTCTAATGTTAAATCAACCATCCATTCCTGGAATAAATATAACTAGTTCATAGTTATTTTCTTTATATATTTTTGGATTTGGTATAATAACTTTTATGTTTAGATTAATTATAGACTTTAATTTTCTTCTATCATACTGCCCTTGTCAGGCTTTAATACCTACTTTCTTCTAAATACATAACATGAATTGAGAAATATTTCTTCTTTCATAAGTCTTTGTTCACCAGAAGTATTATTACAGAGTGACAAGACAAGCCACAGAGTAAGAGAATATACGTGCCATTCATACAAATGACAACCAGAGTATTTTAAAACAACAAAAACCTCCTACAACAGGAAAAGAAGCAAAAGATTTTTAACATATTTCAGAAAAGAAGAAATCCGAATGACCAATAAACATATGAAGAGATGTTCAACCTCACTAGTCATCAGAGAAATACAGATTAAAAGCACAACAATACTGGTATAACATGTATAACCAATTAACTGGTATAACATGTATAACCAATTAACAAAATTAAAAGGACTGGCAATACCAAATATTGGGAAGGGTATGGAGCAACACAAGTCTCACACTATTCACTGGAGTACAATTAGTATTCCCTCTTTGGAAAGCATTTGGGATTACACAGTAAAAATGAAGGTATGTTGGGGTGCTTGGGTGGCTCAGTTGGTTGAGTGAATGACTCCTGATTTCAGCTCAGGCCAAGATCTCAGGGCTCAAAAAGAGCCCCATTTTGAGCTCTGCACTCAACAGGGAGCCTACTAGAGTCTCTATTCTTCTCCCTCTGCCCCTCCCCTTGCTCATGTGGTCACACTCACTCTCTCCCTCAAATAAATAAATTTAAAAAGGGGGGGGCGCACCTGGGTGGCTCAATCAGTTAAGTGTCTCCCTTCGGTTTGGGTCATGATCCCAGGAGATCAAGCTCTCCACCCGGCTCCCTGCTCAGCAGGAATCTGCTTCTCCCTCTCCCTTTACCCTTCCCACTCATTCTCTCTCTCATACAAACAAATAAAATCTTAAAAAAAAAAAAATGAAGCTATGTTTATTCTACGACCATATAATTTCACTCCTAGATATACACCTTAGGGAAACTCATGCACATGTATACTATGACACATATATAAAAATGTTCACAATAGCCAAAAAGTTAACCCAAACACCTACCTCAGTAGAATGGATAAACAGTGGTATATTTATGCCACAGAATAGCATTCAGCAATGAAAATAAACTGTTGTAAGCAACACAGATGAGTCTCAAACAATAATCAACAGAGACACAAAAGAATATGTGACTTATTCAGGTAATATTAAAAAAGATATAAATCTAAGCAATTCTTTTTCCAGATGTGAACACAGGTGTAAAACTATTAAAAAAAATACAAAGAAATTATGAGTATAAAAGTCAGGAGTGGTTTTATCTGGGGTAGTAGAGAGCTGAGTTAGAGAAGGGACATGGAGGGCTTCTGGAGATACATGTTCTATTTCTTAACCTTGGTAATGGTTATGTGGATATTGGTTTATAATTATTTAATAGATTGCACATTTATTTCATTCACTTTTCTGAATTATATTTTATTTTTAATTCAAAATAATCTCAGTGAGTATTATTATACCAATCTTGGTCAAATAAAAAAAATTCATAAAATAAAATTAATGACATGAGAAAAACTCATGATTAATAAGAGGAATATAGAGAAAACAGAAACAAACTCCTATATCAACTATCGTATGTCGCCACTTTAGAAATAGGCAAAGAACAAACCACTAAAAAGAGAAACATAAAGGATAAACATACTATGTCTAACAGATATATATCTCTCAAAATTGAATGGTACTAGCATCCTAAGGAAACATGTACATTTAACTTAACACAAGCAAAGTTCACACCTATCCTGAAGAGCAATTCAGCAATGCACATCATGAGTTAAAAAGTTGTCAACCAATGTCAGAAATGCTAAGATCATCATTTTAAAGCAAAAAGAGGGACAATTGGGTGGCTCAGCGATTAAGCATCTGCCTTCGGCCCAGGGCGTGATCGAGTCCTGGGATCAAGTCCCACATCGGACTCCCTGCGTGGAGCCTGCTTCTCCCTCTGCTTGTGTCTCTGCCTCTCTCTCTCTCTGTGTCTCTCATGAATAAACAAATAAAATATTTAAAAAATAAAAATTTTTAAAAAAAGGAAAAAAGAGTTCCTACAAAGATATTTATACAAGACATTCCTGACCATTAACAGTAGGTATTAAATAAGAGAATATATTATGAATGTTAAAACTAATTGAACCTAGTACTTTTCAATAGAATTATAAGCTTTATAATTAAAATTCAACCAACAGTTCATAAGAGACAAAATAAGTAATTATTTATAAAGACAAAAAAAAAAAAAAAAAAAAGGAGGGACGCCTGGGTGGCTCAGCAGTTGAGCGTCTGCCTTCGACCCAGGGCGTGATTCTGGAGACCCAGGATCGAGTCCCACCTCGGGCTCCCCGCATGGAGCCTGCTTCTCCCTCTGCCTATGTCTCTGCCTGCCTCTGTCTCTCATAAATAATAAAATTTTTAAAAAAAGGAAAGAGCTTTGCGCAGTGGCAGTATCGTAGCCAATGAGGTTTATCCGAGGCGCGATTATTGCTAATTGAAAAAAAATAAAAAATAAAAAAAGGAAAGAATAAGGAAGAGTCAGTTCCCAAACTGTAGGAGAGATATGGTCCAACAATAACATTACCTATTCTCAGCTTTCTTGCTTTTATTGCCAGGACTGGAGGATCTGGATCGCCGGCCTCGGCTTCTACTCCTTGAGCGTCTCCTGTCTCGACTTCGAGATCTTCTTCGCTCTCGACTTCTGTCTCTCTCTCTACTTCTGGAACGCCTAAAAGGAGGACACTTTTCATTCATTCTATGAACCAAGTAAAATTTCTTTCAGATAATGGTTCTGTCCCGTATTGAAAGAACCCTTTTAACTATTACCATTATTAAAGGCTGAGATTTCAATTAACCATCAAGTCAGATAAACAAGGAACAAGTAAAGCCAATTCTTACAAGTGGTTAAAGAAAAAAATGACAATACTAATGCCAAAATGGTATTTGTTGAAAAACAGCAAATCTGTGATAATAAATCTTTTTAAAATCTATGGTCTAAAAAAAAAAAAAAAAAAAAAAATCTATGGTCTAGAGTAGAAAATCCAAATTTCAGTCAGCCAAAACCTAAGTATAAGGATGGGCACAATGGGGCTATGGAAAGATCACAGAAGGGGCGCCTGGGTGAATGTCTGCCTTTGGCTCACGGTGTGAGGTCCTGGGATGGAGTCCCACATCAAGCTTCCTGCATGAATCCTGCTTCTCCCTCTATGTCTCTGCCTCTATGTGTCTCTCATGAATAAATAAAATCTTAAAAAAAAAAAAAAAAAAAAAAAGGAAAGATCACAGAAATTAAGACTAGGAGACAGGGATGCCTGAGTGCCTCAGCAGTTCGTTGCCTCCTTCAGCTCAGGTGTAATCCTAGAGTTTACACTAGGATTATCATGTGGGTTCGAGTCCCACATCAGGCTCCCTGCATGGAGCCTGCTTCTCTCTCTGCCTGTATCTCTGCCTCTCTCTGTGTCTCTCATGAATAAATAAATAAAATCTTAAAAAAAAAAAAAAAAAAGACTAGGAAACAATTTCTATTCTAGAGCTGACTGTGAGATGACACAGGGCAGATCAACTCTCTGGGTCACAGCTTCCTCATCTATATAATATGGAGAATTCACTTAGATAATCTCAAAATCCTTCTTGCTCTTCTTGTGATTCTACTTTCACTCCTGAAAGTCAAAGACCAAATCCCAAAAAATCAATTTCACTTAACAAGTACATGAATGAATTTTATGAAACTGTTCCTGGCACCACATGATACAAAACTGAGTAAGTTAGCACTATGCACATTTTCATAAATGAGTATTTTCCCTGAGTACCCTGTAATACCTTTTCAATTTCTTCTTCCGCTGTTTGAAAAAGACAGTTTTTTTGTGATCAGTTCATAGCACATGTATAACTTTGTCTAATTTCCTATTATAATAATAAGAAACTTATCAAACGATTTTTTGGTGTAAGGAAGATTATTTTTATTTACAATGTTTTCAACAGCTAGAAAGGTTACAGCTGCTTGACTGATGCGGAGGAATATGTAAGCAAGTGAAAGTAAAATAAAAATTAGGAGGTTCTTTTGTTTAAATCTAAAATAGTTTTTTGGGATCCCTGGGTGGCGCAGCGGTTTGGCGCCTGCCTTTGGCCCAGGGCGCGATCCTGGAGACCCGGGATCAAATTCCACATCGGGCTCCCGGTGCATGGAGCCTGCTTCTCCCTCTGCCTGTGTCTCTGCCTCTCTCTCTCTCTCTCTCTGTGACTATCATAAATAAATAAAAATTAAAAAAAAAAAAAAAGTTTTTTAAACTACCAAGGGCAGCCCCGGTGGCTTAGTGGTTTAGCGCCACCTTCAGCCCAGGGTGTGATCCTGGAGACCCGGGATCGAGTCCCACGTCAGGCTCCCAGCATGGAGCCTGCTTCTTTTCTTTTCTTTCTTTTCTTCTTTTCTTTTCTTTTCTTTTCTTTTCTTTTCTTTTCTTTTCTTTTTTCTTTTCTTTCCTTTCCTTTCCTTTTCTTTTTTCTTTCTTTCTTTCTTTCTTTCTTTCTTTCTTTCTTTCTTTTTTCTTTCTCTCTCTCTCTCTCTCTCTCTAATAAATAAACTTTTTTAAAAAATCTTAAAAAATAAATAAAACAGTGTCAAACAGGGTTGCCTGATTGGCTCAGTTGGTAGAGTATGCAACTCTTCATTTTGAGGTTGCAAGCTCAAGCACCACATTGTGTGCAGACATTACTTAAAAATAAAATATTTTAAATAAATAAATAGAATTTTTTTTAGAAATTAAAAAGTGGGAGGTGGGTGGGCCGGGTGGGCCAGGTGTGCTTAGCTGGCTCAGTCTGTAGAGAATGCAATTCTTGATCTCAGAGTTATAAGTTTGAGCCCATGTTGGGTAAAGAAATTACTTAAAAATAAAAAGCTTTTAAAAAGCCATTTTTCTTTTTTTTTTTTTCTTTTCTTTTTTTTTTTTTTTTTAAGATTTTTTCATTCATGAGAAACAGAGAGACAGGCAGAGACACAGGCAGAGGGAGAAGCAGGCCCCATGCAGGGAGCCCGATGCGGGACTTAACCCCGGGACTCCAGGATCAGGACCTGGGCTGAAGGCAGGCACTAAACTGGTGAGCCACCCAGGGATCCCCCATTTTTCTTTAAAGTGTTAAACAGCAAACAGGGATTGCAGATGGCTCTGCCCTTTTCCTTCTCCTGTTGCCTTTAGTGGCTGTTCTGAACACAGTGGTCAGCTCTCTTGGGACAGAATTAGAACAGAACAGCCCTGATGACATATTACCTTACCTTTCACTTGTTTTTAAAACCTTTCTCAGGGCAGCCCCAGTGGCGCAGCGGTTTAGCGCCGCCTGCAGCCCATGGTGTGATCCTGGAGACCAGGGATCGAGTCCCACATCAGGCTCCTTGCATGGAGCCTGCTTCTCCCTCTGCCTGTGTCTCTGCCTCTGTGTGTGTGTGTGTGTGTGTGTGTGTGTTTCTCATGAATAAATAAATCTTTAAAAAATAATAATAATAATAAAATAATAAAATAAAATAAAACCACCTTTCTCAGGGGACTCTGGGGATTCTCTCTGGATTACAAGAAATATAGCCTAACGTTTCCAAACTTAAAACACCGTTTAATAGTCTTTGCTTCAGGCAAATCACCTCTGGACCTCATCAAATGAACTGGGTTTAAGGAGAATGCCCACAAAGGGGCCACTAAATTCCACTTTTGAAGAAGCCTGATTTACCTGAGAAGGCCCACTTTATCATTTTTAGGAAACTAGTCTTACCTCAGGCGCTTCCGGTCTCTTGACCGAGATCTTCTTTTATCTCTGCTACGAGACCTCTCTCTCCTTCTATCTCTATCTCTGCTTCTAGACCGTCTGTCATCTCCACGTTTACTTCTTTTGTCTGAGGGTGAGCGACTTCTAGAACGACTTCCAGAGCGCCCCCTTGATGCTGATCGCTTTCGATAGTGGCTAGAATGTTAAGTTCAAGATTAGGTTTAGCAAACACAGGTAGCTTCTATATTTAATTACTCAGATTTTCCCCGAAAGATCTTAACAGACAAACACTGAAATGACTTTTTATTCATCAACTCTTAAAATCTGGGGAAAGGAATGATGCCTGTAGCTATCTACAGTCTGTGTAGACAGGAAAAAACTATACTGAAAAGGAAGCAAGGACAGCAAAAATTTTAGAATAGACCAAACTCCTGCCTTGGGGCCCTAAGCAACTTGCATTCTGGTAAATGAAGAGATGAGAGACAACTAAAGCAATAAATACACAATACATCATGTGGTGCTATGGAGAAAAACACATCAGAGTAAATGAAGAGAGAGACGACGGGGCACAGGTTTGCTATTTTATACCAGGTGGTAAGAGAAAAACTTGCCAATCAACAGATATTTCAGAGGTTTGAAGAAAATAAAAGGAACCTTGAAGATACAGGGGGGAGAAACTTTTCAGGCAAAAGGTACTGCAAATGCAAAGTCCCTGAGGAGGAAGCTTGACTGGTGTGCTCAAGAAACAGCAAGGAAGGCAGATGTGGCTAAGGCTCAACAACCAAGAGAGAGTGCCATGTGATGAGGTGAGAGATACAGTAGGGCAGCCAAACATGGAAGGCCCTGTAGAGCCTTAGAGGCGATTCTAAGGATTTTTTCTTTCACTCTCTGTAAGTTGAGAAGTTACTGGAAGATTCTAAGTGCAGAAGTAATGTTACCTCACTAATATTTTTAAAGCACTGGTCTGGCTGCTGAGGGGAGAACAAATTGAAGCCAAGGGCAGAAGCAGGGAAAACAGGCAGAATGCTAACACAATCATCCAAGTAAGAAAGTGGTGCATTGGATGAGAATGTTAGGTGGAGAGTTTCTAGGACGTGTCAAAATCTAGAGATTTTCAAACTAGAACTGCCTGATTTAAGGATTAATTCAATGCCAAGCGTGACAGCAAGGGAGAATTCATGGGTGTTTCTGAGCTACGTGGCTGGACTGGGCAGAAAGATAAAATTGCTATTTATTAAGATGGGAAGCCTGAAGGAACACATGTTGGGGGGTGGGTGGGAATCAGGATATTAGGCATTCCCATGGATATGTAAGTAGGTAGTTGCAACACGAGTCTAGAGTTGAAGGGAATCATCAGTATACAAAGGTTACTTAAAGCAATAAACATGGATAAGATGGCTAGGGAATAAGCGCACCACATCATCCCTCAAGCACCTGAAATTCAATGTTTAAAACCCAAACTTACTATCTTTGCCTCCCCAAGCCATTTATCATCCCAACTTGCAGTCAGTAAGCTCAAAATACCAGTTACTTTCAGTATTTTTCTCATTCTACACAACTAATAGAACATGAAGTATCACTAATTTCACTTCTGTAAATTCTCTGCACACTATTATCACCTCCTCAGAGTTCTCACTCACTATTCCACATCAGAGCTTTCTAGTTAGGACATTTTAGAAGATCTCTGTCTTCTTACTTCTAAGCCCTTTTCCCTGAAATGTTTTACTCGTTGCTGCTACAGTAATCTTTGTAAAACAGAGTTCTGACCACATTATATTAACATAGGTACACATTTCTTACTCAAAACCTTCAAAGACTCTCAAATTCTAACCTTCAAAACTAAATCTACAATCCACTCACATTCTGGACCCAATTCCCTTCCAGAACCTATCTCCTACCACTTTTCTTCATGACACCTATATATGTAGGCAAACTAGGCTCTTATTTCTCAAACACCTTGCTCCATCCCACCTCTGAGCCTTTCATAACTTCTTGAATTAACCTAGAGCACAAGGGGGGGGGGGGCTATAAGAGGCTTCCTTGAGATGGGCCCTGAAGGCTGTGCTGAAGAGTCTGACTTCATCCTGGAGGCAATGAGAATCAATGCAGATGAAAAGAGAGGAATGGCATAATCTTTATTCTAGAAGTATCACTCTGGCGGCAGTGTGAGGAATTTTTAGAAGAGCAAGATCACAGGAAGATAATTTGAGGCAAGTGTAGCATTCTGAGTACTAAATGATCAGGGCTGGAATTAGGTTAGGGAGAGCAAGAATGAAAACAGAGTGTAGAATCTTACTGGGTTTAGACAGTTAAGAGAGAAAAATGAATCAAATAAATAATCACTTCCAGGTTCCTGGTCTGCATAGCCAGATAAATAGCCTTCAAGGAAATTTTAGAAGATCTTCACAGGGATTCTCTGTAAACAAAGAAATTCTCTTTATCCAGGTGATGGTTACACAGATTATGGATTTGTTAAATTTTCATCCAGCTCTCTATCCTTAAGCTTTGTCCATTTCCCTGAACGTTCACTGTACTTCAATAAACTACTATTACTTTACTCATTACTTATATCTCAGATAAAAAGGACCTTTCACTCACTGCTAAATACACAGCAAACATTCATCTCTAAGATAAAAGCCTCAAGGTCCCAAACCACGTAACAATCTAAAGTTTTGAAGAGATACCATAATTCTAGTAAGACCTCCCCCCCAATCCACAATTTTAATAGGATAGAAAACACCTAATAAAGAAATATGATATATATCTGCGACATAATCTCCATGCCACAAGCATGTATTGTAACCTGCTAAAAGGCTAGTCATGTTCAATGTTGTAGGTGATGTAAAAATACGTAGTCTTCGGCTCCTTTCGACTGACTTGGGAAAATACGAGACACGCACAAAGAACTAAAATAGCAACAGGCGCCCAGAAAACGTGGCAAACGCGAACTGCTAAGAACTTCAACGGGGATCACTAGTGACTGCGGGATTACGGTGGGCCCCGCGGAAATGGCGGGACGTGGTGCCCATCACTGACCCCCGGGAGGGGCGGCTCCGCTCCAGGCGCTGCAACGGGCCATGGCAGTGCTGGGAACCCAGTGACCGTCACCGGCCCAAGGACAGCCACTCTCTCGGCCGAGGCCCCCCTGCCGCTCCGCGGGCCGCGGGCCGCGCTGGCCGCACGTGGGGCTGCACCGGCTCAGGCCTGGTCCCGCCGCCACCTCAACTCCCGCCTCTTCCCCCACCCCGGGGACGCCGCCCGCCGCTCGGCCGCTAGGCGCGCCGTCTCACCGTGACTCCCGGCCCATGGTGCCGCCCGCGCCGACAGCGGCTCCCCTCGGGACGACGCACGGAAGAACCGAACAAAGAAGGAGGCCCCGCCGCCCTCGGCCAGCCCGGCGAGTAGCAGCACTAAGAGGGAGCAGCAAATACAGCTGCAGCGGCCATCCGAGAGCGGCCAACGAAAACAGGACGTGCGGGCGCCGCGGCAGAGAGACGGGACAAGCGGGCCGGAAGCTGCTGGCTCTCCACAGCGCCCCCTCTGGGCTGGAGGCCGCACTGCGCCGGCCGCGCCGAGAGGCGCGCGACCTTGGCTGGGTTTTCCCTGCAGTGCCTAGAAGGTCTGTCTGTGCGCTTTGGTGCTGTGGAGGAAGATGCCTTGGCTTTGCAGGCCCTGGGAAGATCTTTCCTCCAAGGGCTACCGAGGCGCCGTATGCATTCCCGACCTATAATACTGTCCCCCTTAATCTGCGCTGAGTGATGCTACCAACATCTCCATTCACTTTCATTCATTTATATTACATTCATTGATATGTATTGTTTTTGTTTTAAACGTTTTATTTATTTATTTATTTATGAGAGAAACGGGGGGGGGGGGCGGGCAGAGACACAAGCAGAAGGAGAAGCAGGCTCCATGCGGGGAGCTCAACGTGGGACTCGATCCCAAGACCCCAGGAACATACCCTGGGCCTAAGGCAGGCGCCAAACAGCTGAGCCACCCAGGCGTCCCATTGGTATGTATTGTTGTGTGTGTGGGTTACGTCCGTCCTACATCCAGGGAGTACAAGTTAGTGGGGGATATAGACATAAAAACACAAGCAAATGTAATACAAAAAGAGAGAGAGAGAGAGAGAGATTACAGCATAAGGGAGAGGTTTAGAAAGAGTTCCCTGAGGATGTGACCTTTAAGGTGAGATGTGAAGATTGAGTAGGAGTTAAGTTGGTGGAGAAGAGGAAGAAGAGCTAAGAATATATTCCTAAAATTATAGTGATTCTCAACATTCCCTGAGCTTGGAAGCTTTAAAAAAAAATACATGATGGGGCATCTGGGTGGCTGTCTATAGAGCATGTGACTCTTGATCTCAGAGAGACGAGTTCAAGCCTCAGGCCAGGTATGGAGATTACCTAAAAATAACATCTTAAAAAATTTTATATATATATATATATATATATATATATATATATACACACACGTATGCATGTGTTCCATACCAATATTCTGATATACTCAGTTTGGAGTGCCTCCTATGCACTGGGATGTTTAAGCTTCTTAGGTGATTCTGAAGTACACTTAAGATTGAGAATGACTCACCTAGCAGAACATACAGAAATGTTAAGTGCTGCTTTGATGCAAAGCTGTAATGCAGTTAAGAGAGAGGCTGTCATAGTTTACATGCCTCTACGATTTTACTTTTTTATACTTAAGGAAGAGGAGTTGTAGACTGCTTTTTTAAAATATTTATTTACTTATTTACTTATGAGAGATAGAGAGAGAGAGGCAGCGACATAGGCAGAGGGAGAAGCAGGCTCCATGAAGGGAGCCTGATTCAGGACTTCATTCAGGACCCTGGAATCACAACCTAAGCTAAAGACAGAAACTCAACCACTGAGCCCTGAGGCATCCCTGAAAAGTTCTAGGTTGTAATTGTGGCAGCTGATGCATGAATGTACACATTTGTCAAAACTCATTGAATTGTAAACTTAAAATTGGCACATTTTACTGTATGTAAATTTCATCTCAATAAATTTGATTTTAAAAAAAGAAACTGAAGAGCTTCTGTTCTTCTTCTGTGCCTTCCTGCCCATCTGTAGCAGCAGTACAATCCATGCCCAGGGCAAAAGAGGCACGGGGCTGATGCCTGACATAATGGAGAGCACATATCAGAACCATTCTACCTTGCTTGTCAGTAGGCTAAAGGTAACAAGTGTGGGTTTCAGTCTCAGAGAAATAGGAAACCACTAATGACTTAAACATGGAGATACTAGGGACACCTGGGTGGCTCAGCGGTTGAGCGTCTGCCTTTGGCTCAGGGTGTGATCCTGGGTCTGAGGATCGAGTCCCACATCAGGCTCCCTGCATGGAGCCTGCTCCTCCCTCTGCTGGCATCTCTGCCTCTCTCTCTCTCTCTCATGAATAAATAAATAAAAATCTTTAAAAATCAAACAAACATGGAGACACTGAAAAGTGGTCAGATTCTGGATGCATTCCAGAGGCAGCTCTCCAAATACTGATAAATTGGCTGTGAACTGTGAGGGAAAGAGAAGCATAAAGAGGACTCTCAAGCTTTCAAGAGAGCTGTGGATTGTGGTTATCTTGTAGAGAAAGGGGTCGAAGCAGCAAATTTGGCAGGGGATGGAGAGAAAATCAATGGATTTGATATAATGATGTGATGTTTGAAATGCCTACTAGAGGGCAACCCCGGTGGCACAGCAGTTTAGCGCCGCCTGCAGCCTGGGGTGTGATCCTGGAGACCCGGGATCAGGTCCCGCGTCGGGCTCCCTGCATGGAGCCCGCTTCTCCCTC
This sequence comes from Canis lupus baileyi, assembly GCF_048164855.1. NCBI lineage: Eukaryota > Metazoa > Chordata > Mammalia > Carnivora > Canidae > Canis > Canis lupus. The sequence continues at coordinate 24,060,602 of NC_132847.1, read as the reverse complement.
CGCCTGTGTCTCTGCCTCTCTCTTCGCTCTCTCTGAATGAATGAATGAATAAATCTTTAAAAAAAAATGCCTACTATATATCCAGGAGGTAATGCCACACTGGGGATACGTGAGTCTGGAGTTCAAGGGAGAAATAGAAGTAGTCTATTTGTATTTTTTTTTTTTATGATAGTCACACAGAGAGAGAGAGAGAGAGGCAGAGACACAGGCAGAGGGAGAAGCAGGCTCCATGCACCGGGAGCCTGACGTGGGACTCGATCCTGGGTCTCCAGGATCGCGCCCTGGGCCAAAGGCAGGCGCTAAACCGCTGCGCCACCCAGGGATCCCCTATTTGTATTTTATAGGATGTATAAGAATGCGGTATTTGAAGCCATGAAACTAGATGAAGCCATATAAAACTCAATGTTACAACTGGAACAGATTTTTTTTTTAAGATTTTATTTATTTATTTATTTGACAGAGCATGAGAGAACACAAGCAGGGGGATGAAGAGGGAGAAAGAGAAGCAGGCTCCCTGCTGAGCAGACAGACCAATATGGGGCTCGATGCCAGAACCCTGGGATCATGACCCAAGCTGCAGGCAGATGCCTAACTGACTGAGTCACCCAGGCACCCCGGAACAGATCTTTTAAGTCACACACTTAAATTTCTTGATTTTAATTGAGAAAACTGAGACTCCGGAAACAAACTTAATCCTAGGTCACTAATCTTTTTGGAAACTAAACTGGAACCAGAACCCAAGTATCTGATACCCAGGCCAGAGCTGTTTTCAAGATACTTCATTTCTAACTCCACTTAAAAAAAAAAAATTTTTTTTTTATTTGGGAGAGAGGGAGACAGTGTGAGCCAGGGGAGGGACAGAGGAAAAAGGAGAGAATCTCAAGCCAACTCCCCGCTCAGCATGGAATCCTACATAGGGCTGGATCTCACAACCCTGTGATCATGATCTGAGTCAAAATCAAGAGATGGACATGTTGCCAACTGAGCAACCCCGGCATCCCTATAAATCTCCTTTAAGAGAACACATTCATGTGACAATTTTGAGAGGCTTTTTATGTTCATGAGATGTTTATGTTAGATTCACAGCAATTCTATGTCCCAGAAAAAGCTGTTTTAACTATTAGGGCAGGTAAAAGAAGTAATTATATTCGAGTATGTCTCCAATACATCACTTTTAACAAAATCCCCCAACTTCTTTTTTTTTAATGCCCCAACTTCTAAATCAGATTTTGATTCTCATTAACCCAGTTCTAGCTGTCTCAGAACCTTCTTGCTGTTTTTAGTACAAATGGTGGTGCACACACATCTGTTTATACACTAGTTTTAACCCATATACATTTCAAGCCCTTGATATTTTTAAGTAAAAACTTAATTACTTCCGACACTAAGAAACTACCATTTCTGTGTGATATTATTAAACATACTTAATTAGGAAGATGCCAATTGGCTAAATATTTTTTTAAGTGGCAACAAAAGACAGATACCTTACAGCTAAGCTCTTCTCCGAAAAAAAAATCAATAATGATCTACAAGTAGTAAAGCTTTGCAAGTGTCAACTGCAGGGTTTTGTTTTGTTTTGTTTTTAAGAAACAAAAGAATATGCAAAAGAAGTAAACATGTACAATTGAAGATCACTAGTATTTTCCCAGGGGTTGGGGGGGGGGCAATGACAAACCCCAGGGTGCTTTCTAATCCTCTAGATACTAGATGCATTAGGGAGTCAGGAAGGATGTATACTCAAAAAAAAATTTTTTTAAGATTTATTTATTTATTTATGATAGACAGAGAGGCAGAGACACAGGAGGAGGGAGAAGCAGGCTCCATGCCTGGAGCCCAACGTGGGACTCGATCCCGAGACTCCAGGATCGCGCCCCAGGCCAAAGGCAGGCGCTAAACCACTGAGCCACCCAGGGATCCCTTATACTCAAAATCTTATACTATGTCAGAGGAATACACTTAAACTATAGTTATTCTCTATTATTGTGGTTCAAAGTAAAATGCCAATGACATCAGGAGTGATAAAAAAAGGCATATATGTTTATAATTTCACAAGGATTAATCAATATGCCATACAAAAATCTTTAAGGAAATGTAATACCAAGCAATATAACTTAATTAACTTAATCTTATAACTTTCCAAATTATGGTAGCATTACCAAGTTATTTAAACGGGTATTTATGATACTAGGTTACATACCTCAGTTAATTTTCAAATCCCATTTTTATATGTACTAAACATGATGTTCTAGTTTACTTAAAAATCTTACTTCTAGGAGCACCTGGCTGGCTCAGTAGGAGGAGCATGCAACTCTCAATCTCGGGATTGTGAGTTTGAGCCCTGCATTGGGTGTAGAGATTACTTAAAAAAAATTTAAATCTTTAAAAAGTAAAAAATAAAAATAAGGGGCATCTGGGTGGCTCAGTGGTTGAGTGTCTGCCTTCAGCTCAGGGTGTGATCCGGGGTCCTGGATCGAGTCCCACATAGGGCTCCCTGCAAGGAGCCTGCTTCCCCCTCTCGCTATGTCTCTGCCTCTCTCTGTGTCTCTCATGAATAAATAAATAAAACCTTTAAAAAAAGTTTTTTTCATAAGTAAAAATTAAAATACATACCTTCATAAATACCTTCTAATTTCACATGTACGAATGTTAATCATTTCTTCCATTACTCCATATTTGCACCAGAGTAAAAATTAAGATATTCAACAAAAGAAGACAAAATTAGCTACCTTATTTAGCCCTTATAAGTTAACATGTGCAGACTTCACATTAGACAATTCAGTTTCATTCATTTTATTTTTAACATGGCTCCATTTCTCAAGACAGAACAACACAAATAGAAGTTGCAGCCCTTGGTGCTGGCTGTGACCGTGTTCATCTGCTCTCCCTAAAAGAACAGCTCAGCTCCCAAAAGAGGAATTACAAATCTTAGAAGTTAGTGAAAGGTAGAGACTAGGGATTCTAATTAAACAAGAAAAGTCAATTAATGACAATGGTAGTCTATTCTTCCCATTAGTGTTAATACAAACTCAATGCTTTTAAATCAGGGAACCTGCCATTCCATTCCTAATCAAATTATTTTAAAACTCCTATAAAGTAAAAGAATTACATAAAGGTGTAAACCCATTTGCCTCCTTTAGAGACACTGCACTATAGAAGAGAAGGTGCTTTTTGGAAAGCTTCTCTGAGTGATGCAAGCTTCATGGTACTTCAGAGCCCCAGTAATTAAAGAGTTCATGACAAAAGATAAAAGTGAAAAAGTAGACACAGAGATCTGTGAAAACTTCGCCCATTTTGCTATAGGTATCCATTGACCGATTTATCACTTCAGCAGGGATTCCAGACAATAGAAGAGCAGCTGTTAGTACGGTTGTCTTTATCTTCTTTTCACCCTGTATACAGAAAGAGTTCAATAAATCTTACAGCTTTCAGAAGACTACTTAAGCTCTATACAAACATTATCAGTGCTGCAATTTTTGCCTGATTCAGAGCTGTTAACAAAGTTTCAAAACATCAATCAGTAATATATCAACAACTATTTATTCAACATTAATATGTAAAGCAGAGAACTGCTAGGCAGTAGGAAAAAGACATCATTCATGCCATCAAAAGTGAAAAAAAAAAGTCTTATCTTGGAAGGCAAGACATAAATAACAATTTAAGATATATACAACAGCACAAGAGAAAAACAGGAAAAACATTACTACACGAGACATATATAACTGCTAAATGAAACACATGAATAATGTATGGCATACTGGCTCAAAGAAGAGAGAAATTACTTCAGGGTTATATGTATAAAGAAAGCCCAGGGAAGGATTTCAGGAGGAAGTAAAATTAAAAACAGGCCTTCAAGAATGAGCAAGATTTAGATGGAGAAAAATGAGAGGAGAAATCTCATCGGAGCTAAGTCTTATGACAGCAAAAGTCAGAAGAAGTCAGAAGAGTGAAAGCCATACTAAAGGAGTTATTTGTGACAGAATGATAGAAACTTTCTGTAGAGCCCTAAGGGTCATGCAAAGGAATTCACACTTGTTACACATGCAGTAGGATATTACTGAATATCTATTTCCTGATGAAATTTTCTTGTCTAATTTTTAAAGACATTCAAGGCTGAATTTTCATTTACTTAATCAATTTGGCATCACCAAATTCAGTCACTTGATTAAAAAACTTTTTAAATACAGAAGGCTCTTGTTACCCAGGAGAAATCAAAGCCTAGTCCACAAAAATAGTCATACAAATTCTCAGCTGCTTTAGTTCTTTTTTAAGACTTTATTTATCTGAGAGATAATTATTTATTTGAGAGAGACAGAAATAGCAACAGAGATAAAGAACAAGCAGAGAGGAGAGGGAGAAGCAGATCCTCCCAGGACCCTGGGATCATGACCTGAGCCGAAGGCAGACATTTAACCAACTGAGCCACCCAGATGCCCCTTTAGCTGCTTTTAAACATAATAACCAAAAATTCGAAATACCAAGATATCCACGGACAGGAGATCAGATAAACAATGGATAGTCACAAAATGGAATACTACTCAGAAAAAACAAAAGGGGAGGGGATGGCCCAATAAACTCAACAACATGAATGACTTTCAAAATTATTTTTTTAAGATTTTATTTATTTATTCATGAGAGACACATAAAGAGAGGCAGAGACTTAGGCTGAGGGAGAAGCAGGCTCCCCCTGGGGAGCCTGATGCAGGACTCGATCCCAGGATCCCACCCTGAGCCAAAGGCAGATGCTCAACCACTGAACCACCCAGGCATCCTGAATGAATCTCAAAATTATGCAGAATAAAAGAAGCTTTGTTCAAAAAAGTACAGACAGAAATTATCCCTTATATCTGAAGTACTAAAACAGGGGCCCCTGGGGGGCTCCGTCAGTGAAGCATGTAACTCTTGATCTCACGGTTGAGTTCAAGCTCCATAATGGGTATAGAGGTGGTGAAGAAGAAGGAAGAGGAGGAGGGGAAGGAGGAAGAGGAGGAGGAGGAGGAGGAAGAAGAAGAAGGAAAAGAAGAAGAGAAGAAGGAGGAGGAGGAGAGGAGGAGGGAGGACGGGGAGGAGGAAGAAGAAGGAGGAGGAGGAGGAAGAAGAAGAAGAAAGAAGAAGAAGAAGAAAAAGAAGAAGAAGAAGAAGAGGAGGAGGAGGAGGAGGAGGAGGAGGAGAGGAAGTAGCAGCAGCAGCAGCAGCAGCAGTAGTAGTACTAAAACAGGCAAAAACTAATCTACAGTGGGAAAAACTCAGTCAGACGCTGAGGTTGTACGGGCTAAAGATGACGAAAGGGGCATGGTGGAATGCCCTGACAATCACGTTTTAAATGTTGAAAGGATTTGAGTTTCACAAGCTGTCAAAATTCACTAAATCATATACTAAACACTTGAACGTTTCACTGTAAGAAAATTTTACCTTAAAGTTAAGAAGCACCACAAACCACCACTGAATTGTAGTTAATGATATTAGGCTGATACGTGTAGGGGTAAAGTACACGGATATCTATACCTACAACATACTTTGAAATGCATCAAGAGAAAAAAAAAAAGATGCGTTGAAAATGGATAAATTGGATAGATACAGGATAACATAACAAAATGTTAAAGAATTTATGTAATAAGTATAAATAAATGGGTGTTCACTGCACAGTTCTTCAAACATTTGATTTTCTTTTTTTAAGATTTTATTTATTTATTCATGAGAGGCACAGAGAGATAGGCAGAGACATAGGCAGAGGGAGAAGCAGGCTCTCCACCGAGCAGGAAGCCTGATGCAGGACTCAATACCAGGACCCCAGGGTCACACTCTGAGCCAAAGGCAGATGCTCAACCGCTGAGCCACCCAGGAGTCCCAATTTCTCTGTATTTAAAAACTGTCAAGGGAATCCCTGGGTGGCTCAGCGGTTTGGCACCTGCCTTTGGCCCAGGGCATGATCCTGGAGTCCCGGGATCCAGTCCCGTGTCGGGCTCCCAGAATGGAGCCTGCTTCTCCCTCTGCCTGTGTCTCTGCCTCTCCCTCCCTCTCTCTCTGTCTCTCTCTATGTCTATCATAAATAGATAAGTAAATAAATCTTTTTTTTTTTAATTTTTTATTTGTTTATGATAGTCACACACAGAGAGAGAGAGAGTCAGAGACATAGGCAGAGGGAGAAGCAGGCTCCATGCACCGGGAGCCTGATGTGGGATTCGATCCCGGGTCTCCAGGATCGCGCCCTGGGCCAAAGGCAGGTGCCAAACCACTGCGCCACCCAGGGATCCCAAATCTTTAAAAAAATAATAAAATAAAAACTGTCACAAGGGGTTCCTGGCTGGCTCCATTGGTGGAGTGTGCAACTCTTGATCTCAGGGCTCTAAGTTCTAGCTCCATGTTGCTTGTGAAGATTACTTTAAAAAAAAATCTTGGGATGCCTGCATGGCTCAGCGGTTGGGCGCCTGCCTTTGGCTCAGGGTGTCATCCTGGAGTTTCAGGATCGAGTCCCACATCAGGCTTCCTGCATGGAGCCTGCTTCTCCCTCTGCCTGTGTCTGTGTCTCTCTCTCTCTCTGTCTCTCATGAATAAATAAATAAATTCTTTAAAAAAAAAAAAAAAATCTTGGGTACCTGAGTGGCTCAGTCAGTTGAGTACCTGACTCTTGATTTTAGCCTAGGGTGTGATCTCATAGTCTTGGGATCAAGTTCTGCATCCAACTTGGTGCTCACTGGGAAATCTACTTGGGATTCTTTCTCTCTCTCTTTCTCTCTCTCTCTGCCTCCCTCAGTCCTCCCCCGCCCCACCCTATGCTTGCGCATGTGCGTGCGCTCTCTCTCTCTCTCACTCTCTCTCAAATAATAATAAAATAAATAAAATAAAATAAAATAAAATAAAAATAAAATAAAATAAAATAAATAAAATAAAATAAAATAAAATAAAATAAAATAAAATAAAATAGGTGCCTGGGTGGCTCAGTTAAGTGCCTGCCTTTGGCTCAGATCATGATCCCAGAGTCCCAGACTGAGCCCTGGAAGTAGGATTCCCTGTGCAGCGGGGAGCCTGCTTCTCCCTCTCTCTGTCCCTCCCTCTGCTTATACTCTCTCTCTCTCTCTCAAATAAAATATTTTAAAATAAATAAATCTTAAAAAAGAGTTACAAGAAAATGTTTTGTTTAGAGAAAAGTATATATACTATAGTCTCCCTTCCTTTTCTCTCTCCCATTTACCTAACAACACATACACTCCTAGCACAAATAACCACTGTTAATAGTTTCATGTAACATTCCTCCAGAGTGTTTGGGGCACCTGGCTGGCTTAGTCAGTGGAGTGTGTGAATCTTGATCTCAGGGTTGTAGGGTTTTGTTTTTGTTTTTTGTTTTTTAAGTAGGCTCCTTGCCCAGTGTGGAGCCCAATGCACGGATCAAACTCAGGACCCTGAGATCAAGACCTGAGGTGAGAGGCACCTGGGTGGCTCAGTCAGTTAAGCACCTGCTTTCAGCTCAGGTCATGATCCCAGGGTCCTGGGATACAGTCCCATGCTGGACTCCCTGCTCAGTGGGAGCCTGCTTCTCCCTCTCTGTCTGCCCCTCTCCCCCCTGCTCATGCTCTTGCTCTCCTTCTCTCTCAAATAAATAAATAAAATCTTAAAAAAAAAAAGGGGGACCTAAGCTGAGATAAAGAGTCAGACACCTAACTAACTGAGCCCCAAGGCGTCCCTCAGGGTTGTATGTTTGGGCCCCACATTGGCTGTAGAGATTACTTAAAAATAAAATCTTAAAAAAAAAAAAAAGATTCTTCCAGTTTTACATATACACAAGCAATTATTTTCCACCTTTCGATGAAAAAAGTAGCATACTATAGATCCTATCCTGCATTTTTTCTTCTCTTAATATTTCTTGGCAGGCTTACCATTATCTATATATCAGAGCTTCATCATTCTAAACAGGCCAGAATTTAATGAGTCATTTATTAATAGACATCTTTGTTGTTTCCAAACTTTGCTATTGAAAAACTGTAACTTGGGACGCCTGGGTGGCTCAGTAGTTGAGCGTCTGCCTTTGGCTCAGGGTATGATCCTGGAGTCGCAGGATCAAGTCCCACATCAGGCTCCCTGCAGGGAGCTTCTCCCTCTGCCCATGTCTCCGCCTCTCTCTCTGGATCTCTCATGAATAAATAAATTAAATCTTAAAGAAGAAAGAAAGAAAAACTATAACCAATCTTTCAATAAATACATATTACCCCTCAAAATTAATTTACATATAAAATAAAATCACATTACTTTATTCTTTTACTTTATATATAAAACCTATTTGACTCTTCATAAATATAAATGTTTCAAACCCATTAAAAACACATATGAGGTCTATCAGTTCATTACAAATGACTAAGCAAATGACCATGAACCTGTTTTTCAGTTAAAAATTCACACAACACTCAATGACATAAGTGAGGTTACCCTCTATGCCAGCCAAGTCCCATAAAACTGTGTATACATTTGTAGTTAAGCAGACTAGGTAAACATGACACTCTCCAGGATTCTGTTCTGCAATTTTGGACAAGTATTTCTTGCAAATACCAGGCCCCTGACATTAAAGATAAAGTGTGTTGTTACTAGGTGTCCAATAAGGAGCACAGTAAGGTAATTTAACCCGTTTTAAAATTAATTTCTGGGATGCCTGGGTGGCTCAGAGGTTAAGCATCTGCCTCTGGAGTGATCCCAGGACTCCGGGATCACATCTCGCATCCGGCTCCCCACAGTGAGCCTGCTTCTCCCTCTGCCTCTCTGTTTCTCATGAATAAATAAATAAAATATTTTTATTTTTATTTTTTTAATTATTTATTTATTTATGATAGTCACACAGAGAGAGAGAGAGAGAGAGAGGCAGAGACACAGGCAGAAGGAGAAGCAGGCTCCATGCACCGGGAGACCAACGTGGGATTCGATCCCGGGTCTCCAGGATCGCGCCCTGGGCCAAAGGCAGGTGCCAAACTGCTGTGCCACCCAGGGATCCCTAAATAAAATATTTTTTAAAAATTAATTTCCTTTATTACAGATAAAATGTATTACTAAATTCACTAAGTAATTAAACTGAACACTTTCTCAGACAAGTATTATTCAAACTCCATGGTTAAGTTTTCCCTCCAATCCACGGTGGACCAAAATTTTGTTAAATGTTAAGGCAACGTGGAATTGCTAAGAAGTTTCTAATCACTTGCTTTCTGAACTTGTTACAAACAAATAAATAGCTTTAAGATCAGCACTGGTGGGCCAAGGATACTTCTAGTAGCACTGATTCAGACCATGAGTATGACTAATTTTTTTTTTTAAGTTCTTAAAATTGTCAAATCATTAATCAGTCTAAATACATCACCATAATTTAGAAAAAGCTTAATTTACCTTGGGAAAATATTTGTATAGTCCCATGTACGCAAGTTGTAAAGTAAGAAACGGAGCAAATATGGACTGTGAAGATAGAAGATAAAATTATGTATTTCCAACATCATCATTTAAACCACAACAAATTAAACTAACAGCAACAATAAAATTCCAGGCAAAATAATTGTAATATATATATTTTAGAAGCTGAAAATAGTCTTGTTTCTGCTCAAGGGTGAAAAAAATAAAGGGAATGGATTTCCTTATCATAAAATATGTTTCTCAAGTCAAGTTACATTCTTTTGATGTCCCCCCAAAGTCTACTCTCGCAAAAATTTATTCTTTCAATGATTTAAAGTATTCAGAGGTGATATAGATGTATAATACATCATGCAGCAACATCTCTCTTGTCTAGAGGTAATTAACTGACAATTTCAAAGCACACATAAAAGACCCAGTATTCAATAGATGCCATACATTCCCAGACACTGTGGCAAGTAATGATCTCACTAGCTACATTGTTAAGCATCCAAATGGCAAGCTATTCTCACTATAGATAAAATGGAGTGGTTGTCTTGCTTCTCACACAATAAAATCGGAAAGGTCAAAACAATAATTAATTTACATTTATTCCTAAAACTAAAAATATTATGAAGGGAGTGAAGGAGTAAACATTAACAGATGAATGTATAATATAAGCAGTGAGAAGTAACAGCTGAAAATCTGATAGCAAAAAACCCCAGAAAACCAAAAAAAACTCACACAAAAATGAGGCACAAAAATAGGACATAACTTTAAAATCCTAAAAACACATGGCCCTTTAGATAAGAAAAAGGAAAAAGGAAGCAGCCATACATCTCATTTTTAAATACTGAAAGCTATAATGACAATTTAACCTCAGAAAAAAAGTCTGTATGACAGATTCACTTTTTAAAAAATGTCCATTAAGTATATTTTTAAAACCTTTCTTGCTGTTTACTATAAACTTTAATTATCTGAAAAATTTGCTATGTGCAAATTGGGTACTGGGTAGATATTCTTAAAAAATCTAGTGAATGAAAGTTCTTCCAAAAGCAAGACACAGGGATCCCTGGGTGGCGCAGCTGTTTGGCGCCTGCCTTTGGCCCAGGGCGTGATCCTGGAGACCCGGGATCAAATCCCACGTCGGGCTCCTGGTGCATGGAGCCTGCTTCTCCCTCTGCCTGTGTCTCTGCCTCTCTCTCTCTCTGTGTGACTATCATAAATAAAAAAAAATTAAAAAAATTAAAAAAAGCAAGACACAGAAATATGAGCTATGATTTTCTTCATTTCTCCTGGCGAGTGAAGTGAAGGCGTGGTGAAGATGGACTGCCATCACGATGATACTACAACATTATAAAATGCTGAAGTGCTTGGTGAATCACAGGAAATTTACATCATGTTCAGGACCACAGGGACTGCATTTTAAGGTTTCAAATTATTTAAATAGTAGTAATTAATATATGATACATGTAGATACTTTACCCTTTGGTTTTGGAAAGAAATTGCCTGCATTAAAGCCCAGCTGTCATTTAGTAGCTATGTGACCTTGGGCAAATGACTTAACCTCTGAGTCTTCATTTCCTCATCTATAAAACACAGTCAGAAGGATGAGGTTCAAGGAGTTTATATATGGAAAGCACTCAGAATGCTGCCTAGAATACAGAGTTAAGTAATTATTATTGGGCTCTGTATTCAACCAGAACATTTCATCTATATCTAGGGGGAAGAGCAGTGTAATAATATATCTCAAAACAGCCATATTAATCTGGTAAATATTAATACCGGCAATCAACTCCATGGATCAAAAGCACTCATTATATAGCCAATCTGCATTTTCCATGTTTCTTACCAAGTATTTGCAAACAAAAGCTCGGACTCCAAAGGCAAGAAGAGCACATCCCACCAATCTAAAGATTCGAAAAGAGTCAAATTCTTCTGTTGTATTTCCATCTTCTTGATTGGGTTTTTCACTAATCAGCTGTTTCCGTAACTTCATTGCTTCTTCAAATCTGGACAGGTACTGTTCAAGGCCATGGCGTGAACCCCGCTGAACAGTGTCTGCTGTCAGGTCCCCTCTGTTCCGCTGCCGGAGCTCAAGATTTACATCATTACTGCACTCAGGTGGTTTAATGAAAGAGTCCAACTTGTCTCCCAGCTGAGTCCCCTTTACCTCGGCCACACCACTTTGCTGGTCAGTTGTTCCTATACTGACCGAATCGCCCAGCACTACTCTCTTTGAAACTGAAGGAATGCTGAGGGAGTTCAGTTTGTCACTGTCCTGCTGCTTTGATTTTGTCTGACTTTCTTCTTCTGAGAAAAGAAATTTAGAAGCCTTATGGAGTGTATACTGGCAAACAGCTCTTATATTAATATTAAAAAATATGCCGCTGCTAGAACTCTGCAGTCTCTGAATCTAAACACTGATTCTGCGTAAAACATAAACTAGTTTCTTCCTCTACACCCCCAGAAGAGTATTCTGGCAGAGGATACAACCCAAATTCTGGGAGTAGAAGATAAGACTAGCAGACAAATTGGGCAAGATGGTCATGGAGATGGAGCAAGCTATACAGACCAGGTTTTCATGGATAATATATCCCAGAAGAATGACTGCATTGCCTGCTGTAGCTTATTTGATTAAAATCATTAAAGCTTTTACAAATCTGTACTTTAATATCACATTTCTGAACCCAGAATCTGGTCAGCATAGGGTGTGGCATACCCTACAGCTACTGTTTACGTAATCCTTCTACTGTAGTGAGGGAGCCATTAGTAGGTAATTAAGCAATTTGAGGATGCTGTTCTGCTTCCAAAGCAAAACAAAAGCTTTAGTGATAGAATTATCATAATTAAAGAACAAAATATAGAATATAACTTGAGAAGGACAATAAATGTCTTGGGAAATAATAAATACCTGCTGTCTGTTATTAAAGGGAGAAATGCGTCTAACTATTGTTCTAGGATAATCTGAAATAGTGCTCCTTACCTTCCCTGGTAGTTTTGGCTGTGAACCTGCAAACTATCTAAGTGTTCAGGACTGACTATCAGAAGCCCACAGAAATCACAAAGCGTTCAGTAGCTTGCAAATACTGAGTAAAGGTCAATTACTAAAGAAGCTCCATGGAAACTTAAGAGAACACTAGCACATACTACATGTTCAATAAATATTCACATGAATATTCATTGAATTGTACACGCACTGGGGGAGAAATGAGGAACTCTCTTTCGGGTTAAACGCGGTTCCTGACTTCAATCACATCAATCTCAGCAAATTGGGAGAAAAGACCTGGGGGTGGGGGTGGGGGTGGGGCACGTCCCACTTGTTGGGGTAAAGAATGGTCACTCAGTTTTATCTGTTTAGAAAGCCTGAAGAGGACAGTGTTGAGAGCACTGGACACAGGCACCAGGATAGATGACCACGTAGGAAGGACTGGGGGAGCAGGTAAATAAACACAGGCTCCGGGGGGCGGACAGAGCAACAGCGAAAGGCAAAAGAAGGTAGACAGACGCTATGGCAAAGGCACTGGAAGGAAAAGCATTTCGAAGGGAAAGAACCGAAGAGCAATTTTACCGAGGGACATAACAGGCAGAGCGGTGCAACCGGGGACAGAAGGGAGAGCGTGGGGAATGAAGCTGGGGGTGTCTGGCATAACGGGCCAGAAGGCGCCAAGGCGGAGGCGCCAAGGCTTCGCAGCCTGGGGCGGAGATGGGGACAAGCAGAGCGAAGCCCGCACAAAACGGGGGAAACGTGTGTGTGTGTGGGGGGGGGGGGTGGGTGACAAGTGAGAACTTGGGACATCACCTAAAAAGAGGGGACAGACGGGCACCTGGGTGGCTCAGGGCGTGATCCCAAGGAGCCTGCTTCTCCCTCTGCATCGGTCTCTGCCTTTCTCTCTGGGATTCTCATGAATAAATAAAATCTTAAAAAAAAAAAAAAAGTCCGGGACAGAGGGAAGGTCAGAGAGCAAGGCTCTGTCAAAAAGGCCAGCGGGGCGCTGGAGGGAAAGAGAGCAGGAATGGCCCTGGAGACTCAAAGCGGCGGGCGGGAGAGTAAGGGGAGACGGGAGGCTCTCACCCGCGCCACTCCCGGGCCTGTGAAAGCCCATGATGCGGTTGATGCGCTGCTCCGAGTTCATGAGCAGCTTCCTCCGCCGCAGCTCCGCACGACGCTGGGAAGCCGACAGGCCAGAGGTCGCTGGAGCTCCCGGCCGGTCGCCGCTGTCAGACGCGACAGTCAACGGCTCCATCTTCCCCACCAACACCAGGGAACGCTGAAGGTGTTGCTGGCAGCGGCAGCCGAGCCGCAGATGACTTCAGGCCAGGCCGCAGGGTACGAGCGCACCACCGCCCCCCCACCCCGCCGTAGACCCGCCCCCGAGCGCCAAGCCAGACAGGCGTGCTAGGCATGCGTGCCATCCGACCGGACAAAGCGCGAGGCTTGCGCCGCCATCTTGAATGAGGGCAGTCGGGCGGGGGGCGAAGCGTGGGGGAGGTACGAAGCGTTGGGGGAGGTCCTCCTCCCTGGGCTAGCCCTCGTGGCCACTCTCCCAGGCCACCGGGCTTCTCTACTGTTACCTCGAAAGTGAAGAAAATTAGCCCCCAGGCTGAAAAGAAGGAAAGGAAGGAGGGCAAGGCCCCAACCCACCAACGGCTGGTGCCCAAAAGCAAAATGGAGGCTATTGCGCCAGGCACTTGTTTCTAGTGACCGTCTGCGACCTCGCTTCTAAACGACGGAAATACGTCAGTAGGGAGCGACGCTTTAGAGAGAGTTGCGTTTAGGATGTGTTCTTGGCGCAGGTTTATTCTTTCTCCTCAGTCGCTCTTCTCCCAAATATTTATCTTACGTGTTTCTGGCCTTCTTCACGTCTTTGTTCAGGGTTGTCCCAGTGGAGATTTCCCTGTCCATTCTGTTTAAATTGCCACCCTTCTCAAGACTCCATATTCCCCTTACCTGCCTTATTTTTCTTAACAGTTACAACTGACTTGCATGCTAAATGTACTTATTTTGAATGTTTCTCATTAGATAGAATGTAGGCTCCATGAAGACAAGCATTTTTTTTTATTTTTATTTTTTACAATCCTGAGGTCTTTTATTTTCTTTACAGTTATCATGCCATGAATTCATAGGGAATGGGTTCCAGCAGTTCAGGCTCCTTTCCATTGGTTCTCACAAAGTGTGCTTCTCTGGGTGGGGCAGGCTGGCGCTTCAGTAGGACCCAAGTACCTTTCTCTTTGGCTTCCTTCTTTTTCTGATCATTTTCCTTCACACGCTTCAGGAAGCTACCTCGGCTCTTTGAGTGTTTAATATGCTCAATGCGGACATTAATTCTCTTGGCAAGAATCTTGCCCTTAACTTGTTTGTTTACAACAATGCCAACAAAAAAAAATTAAAAAAAAAAAAAAAAATAAAAAATAAAAAATAAAAAAATAAAAAAAAAAAAAAAAAAAAAAACAATGCCAACAGCATGCTGAGTAACACTGTAGACCCTTCCAGTTTTGCCATGGTAACATTTGTGGGGCATTCCTTTTTGAACAGTGCCCATTCCCTTGATGTCCACAATATCCGCTTTCTTATAGATTCGCATGTTATGTGGCCAAAGGAACAACTCTATGTTTTCTAAAAGGCCTAGAGAACATATAGCGGGTACCTCTCCTCTTTCCCTTTGTGTTGGTCATTTTGGCAAATTACTGGAAGATGGAGGTTCCGGCCGAAAGGCACAAGCATTGCATTTTGTTGGGAACTGCAACTCCTGGAATAGCATGAGCACTCAGCAGGGCCAAGTTATTCAAGGCAGCGTTGAGGACCACGGTAGCGGGAGGGACCCGAGAAAGTGTGTTTTATTAAAGTCAGAAGAAAGGTGTAATGACAATTAATATATAATAATAAATCTAGGGGGGATCCCTGGGTGGCGCAGCGGTTTAGCGCCGCCTTCAGCCCAGGGCGCGATCCTGGAGACCCAGGATTGAATCCCACGTCGGGCTCCCCGTGCATGGAGCCTGCTTCTCCCTCTGCCTGTGTCTCTGCCTCTCTCTGTGTCTCTCTTGCATAAATAAATCTAAAAAAAAAAAAAAAAAGAAAGAAAAAGAAAGAAAGAAAAAGAAAGAAAGAAAGAAAGAAAGAAAGAAAGAAAGAAAGAAAGAAAAGAAAGAAAAGAAAGAAAAGAGGAGCCAAGGTATAAACACGGACTTTCTCCCTTGATTGGATAAAAGCTAAATCGCAAGGACACACCCTATTTAATAATTATGAAGCACTAGAAAAGGTTGCCCTGCCTGTATGTACAGAACTATATCTCTAAGCCAGTTTTTTTTAAACTTCTAAAACTGAAGTAATTGTTAAGCATAATAAACGTACAGAACAAAAAAACAAATGTACAGAACATAATGACATAAAAAATTGATGAACCAAAACTAAATATAATTCCAGGATAAACTATTTTTTTCATTTAATAGACCCTATAGAAGCAAAATTTAAATTTTGTCTGTGTCGATGCATGATAGTGCCCTTAGTTTGCTAAGGATTCAAAGTGTGAGGATTTTATGTTACATGCTCACTTATCTCTTGGGAACCACTTCCCTGTGGGGTTTCTGTAGTTTGATTAAACTGCCTAGTACTTCTCCATGGTATAAAGGATTCTTTGATAAATGGTGTGAATACTTAAGATTCTTATATTAATTTCTATTACCCTCATTATGGACTTTACAAGGGCATACCCACTCATTTTTTTTTAAATTTACCACTTTCCTGAGTGCCTGGATGGCTCAGTTGATTAAGCGGCTGTCTTAAGTGGCTCAGTTCATGATCTCTGGGATTGAGTCTGGTATGGGGCTTACTGATCAGCAAGAGTCTGCTTCTCCCTCTGCCCTCTTCCATGCTCCTGTTCTCTCTCAAATAAATAAAATGTTTTTTTTTAAAAATTTACCACTTTGCCCCAAACCTATAGCAAAGCACTGATAGCACTAGGTCAAACCTTTATGAATAGTTGCAAAAATCTTTAAAATTTTACTATGTATTATTTTTTTAGAGATTTCATTTATTAGAGAAAGAGAGAGAGAGAGAGAATGAATGAGTGGGGGGAGGAACGGAGGGAGAGAGACAAGCAGACCCCATGCTAAGTGCAGAGCCAAATGCCAGGCTTATCCCATGACCTGAGATCATTACCTGAGCTGAAATTAAGAGTTGGACACTTAACCAATTGAGCCACCCAGGCATCCCTCTTTTAGTTTCAATTTTTGTTTTAGGGATCCCTGGGTGGTGCAGCGGTTTGGCGCCTGCCTTTGGCCCAGGGCATGATCCTGGAGACCCAGGATCGAATCCCACATCGGGCTCCCAGTGCATGGAGCCTGCTTCTCCCTCTGCCTGTGTCTCTGCCTCTCTCTCTCTCTGTGTGACTATCATAAATAAATAAAAATTAAAAAAAATTTTTTTTGTTTTATTAAGCAGGCTCCAAGCTGGCATGACCCTGAGATCAAGACCTGAGCTGAAAGAGTCAGATACTTAACTCACTAAGCCACTCAGGCACCCCAAAGAAATCTTTCTTTTAGAGGAAGTGTCAAAATAAGGCATTTTCAATTAGTTTCATGTATCATTTTTTAAATTTTTATGTAGCATTGTTTAGGCAGGTTAGCAATAATACTTTATTGATAACATGTAATACGAAGTTGAAGAGATTGAGTCAGAAAGTGATGAAACTAGAATTCAATTTCTGGGGTGAAATTTAGGTAGGAAGTTCATGCTCAGATCCCTCTTTACACAGAAATAACAGCTAGAAATATGAAGGGAGAAAAAGAAATAGCAAGACTAAAAAACAGGGGGTACCTGGTTGGCTCAGTGGTTTAGCATCTGCTTTCAGCTCAGGTCATGATCCCAGGGTCCTGGGATGGAGTTCCGCATTGAGCTCCCCACAGGGAGCCTGCTTCTCCCTCTGCCTATGTCTCTGCCTCTCTCTGTGTCTCTCATGAATAAATAATTTTTTAAAAACCTCAAAAACAAGAGAAACATCTTAGCAGATAAAAAGTATCAGAAACAGCATCGCAGAGCTAAACAAGTCAGGTGCCTATGGGGCTGCAGGTCTAGAGGCAGGCAACAGTAGCACGTTCTAGGGGCTAAAAGCCACTGAAAGTCCTCCACACAACACACAGAGACAAACAGGTTGAACTCACTTCTTGAGGCCTTCCCTCCCTCCAAAAATATTCAAAGTATCATTCACTATTGACCCACAAAGTTTTGGACTTCAACTTTTAATCTGGGAGGCAGAAGAAGGCAACAACTAGTCTTCCCACTGCTGGTGACTGAAATGGTGATTTCAGTCAAATCACTGCAGCACAGAAGCCCTAAAACACCACTATGAGCCCTCGTTTTGGGGAAAGGGCTAGAAAATATGACTAAAAACACCCATAGATAGGTGAAGGGGCTTGGATAGAGACAAGCTAAAACAAAAACAAAAATTCTCCCACTCAGGGCAGCCCGGGTGGCTCAGCGCTTTAGCGCCACCTTCCGTCCAGGGCATGATCCTGGAGACCAGGGATTGAGTCCCATGTTGGGCTCCCTGCATGGAGCCTGCTTCTCCCTCTGCCTGTGTCTCTGCCTCTCCCTCCCTCTCTCTCTCTCTCTCTCTCTCTCTGTCTCTCTCTCTCGGTGTCTCCATTAATAAAATACATCTTTTTAAGAAAAAATTCTTAAAAAAAATTCTGATTCTCTCACTCCAATGAGTCTACAAACTCAAATTTTGAAAAACATGGATATTTAAATTGCCAGCCGAATTAAAAATTGGAATTCGTGGGGGGTGAGGGTATAGATCAAATAGGGGATTAAAGAATGGGGAATGGGGATTAAAGAATGCAGTTGTTGAGGGGTGCCTGGCTGGGTCAGTTGAAAGAGCATGCAATTCTTGATCTTAGAGTCCTGAGTTCAAACCCCACAGGGTGGGGTAGAGTTGAAATTAAAAAAAAAAAAAAAAAAAAGAGGAAGAAGTGTACTTATGATGAGCACCAGGTGATGTATGTAAGTGCTGAATTATAGTATTGTACACCTGAAACTAATATAACACTGTTAACTAAATAGAATTAAAATAAAAACTTAAAAAATTACAATTTGCTCCAGAAAGAAATAATTTTATGAAAAGGCCTTTATAATTTTTTAATTATAAGCCTCTCTCTCTTTTTATTAATCCCTTTACAAAATCGGGGATTAATCAATCAAAACTACACGGATATTTTTAAAAAAATCAATCTTGAAAATGAAAAATAGTTATATAAATATAAAACTCATTAGATGAAATTAAAACTGCAACCTGGACACAGTTACAAGATGAATTAGTGGAAATATTCATCTAATAGGAACTCTGAGAGTAAAAAAGAAAATGACAACTTTTTTAAACGACACATTTTTAAAAGAAAATAGCTTTATGTCAATCATCTCTCACTTAAAAAAATAAACAGCTGAGAATTTTCCAGATATCAAGATACATGAGGATTTTCAGATTAAAATGTGCTCTGAAAAACAAGCACTATAAACTATAAACTCAAAGTAGCCAAACTATAGAATATTAAGGAAAAAAGAAAAATCTTGAAAGCTAACAGATTATCTTCAAAATAACAATCAGGTTGACAGTAGGCATCTTATCAATAACCAAAGGGTCCAGAAGACAACGGAGTAGTATCTTAAACATGTCAAGAATTTTAAAAAACAAAAACAACCCCTTTCAATCTAGAATTTTAAACCCAGCAATCCTTGAGGAGTGAGCATCCAAGAATTTGGTTTATGACATCCCAGACACCAGCTTAGATTCAAAGTGCTTTCCGCAATAGCCTCCGTTGACTTGAATGTAAAACATGGCACAATTCAGTGACTAGCAGGTATTCATATCCCTTTAAAAAATTAGTCACTTGGGGATCCCTGGGTGGCGCAGCGGTTTGGCGCCTGCCTTTGGCCCAGGGCACGATCCTGGAGACCTGGGATCGAATCCTACGTCGGGCTCCCGGTGCATGGAGCCTGCTTCTCCCTCTGCCTGTGTCTCTGCCTCCTCTCTCTCTCTCTCTCTCTCTCTCTGTGACTATCATTAATAAATAAAAATTTAAAAAAAATTAGTCACTATATGTAAGCTCTTTCAATAACTTTATTGAATAGCCAAATTGATAAGTTAGCACAGTTCAAACGATTATTTGCATGGGTTACAAATGACTGTTTCTTTTTACAGGAATAAAACAGTGAAAATTACAAACTGTAAAAAGGAAGACAAATCTTGTCTCTAATAGTTAAGAGAAGCAAGATTTAACACAGCACATTGAAGATCAATACATATTTGAATCTGAGAACAAGAATTTAATGTTACAATATTATACACTACTTTACAAAATTAAAATTTCTATATAAGGATTATATTTGAAATAGTTAACAAAATCTTGAAATCACATTTGATGGTCCCCTAGATAATAGCTGTTACGCATCTTTGATTAGAAGAAATAAATCTTTTGTTCTAATTATTGTGAAACAGTCTGTTAGACTCAATACATTAAATAAAACAATGAAATATATGCAAACTAAAAGGTACACAGCTTGAGCGAATATTACTATGTCAGACACACAGAAATGTTATTTTAAAAATCCTAGAAATTAGAAAAATAGAGTACTTTTTATGGTAGAATTGCCATGCTCAGATTTAAATACCAAGATTGCCCTTGTCTGTACTTTAGTAGTTGTAGATCTGTAGAAAA
Organism: Canis lupus baileyi; assembly: GCF_048164855.1. NCBI lineage: Eukaryota > Metazoa > Chordata > Mammalia > Carnivora > Canidae > Canis > Canis lupus. The sequence continues at coordinate 24,040,532 of NC_132847.1, read as the reverse complement.
TTCAAGGATCTTTCATAATTTACAACTACAATAAAAAAAAATATGGCATAGTGTAAATATTAGTTGCTTTACATTAAAAAGTAATACAAGATGAGATAGCAGGTAGTGCCCTACTGCAAAAAAAAAAAAAAAACTAAAAAAACATTCAATATTACAAAAAATAATTACTTACTATCAATATCTCCAAAAGGTTCATTCATTCCCTCATTATCCGGAGAACAAATATTACGAATTTTAACTAAAATTGTGTTTATGACCTATTATAAAATTATTCTAGGTTGCACATGTTATACACTATTGAAAATCATTTTTAAAGTGAAATTTTAAAAGTAAATTTGTGAACTATACTAAAAAAGCATGCTGTGGCAATAACAAGAGTCCTACCCACTCGGGGATGAAGTGAGGCACAAGGAAGGTTATTGTCCCTAGAAGCACAAACTTTTCCCTCTGGAAGATTCTTCACTACTATTAAGAAAGGACCTACAAATAATAACATTTACAATTCACATTAAGAAGAGAATTTTAGTTATTTTAAGAAACATCAATCAGTGCACAAGGATGACTGTTTCTGTAAAAGAGGGGAAAATAGAAATTTATTTTAATTTGCTACGATGTGAAAATTGCTTCCTAATCAATGAAGCAGCTTTCAAGAAAATTTCCAGTTCAATGCACCACTCACATACTGAAGAGAAATCTTAACACTGCTTAAGGGAGATGATATTCCTAAAAAACCCAGTTAGTCTGATCCAGCAGGCAGGTAGTAGTGTATACTCCAATGGGACCTGCTTCTTCCATATCCCCCAACAACTCAGTTAAAGTCAGCTCATACTGATGTAAACTTGAAAGTTACTATTTCATTGGTGATCCTATGAGACCAAGATTGTAAACACATTTTTCTAACTCATTGAAACAAAGAAACAAAAATCTTTTCATCAAGTATTACACACTGAACAACTTTTACTTTAAGAAGTTTATACAAGACAAGGTGAATCTGTGAAAAATGAGCCAAACTCTTTTAAAGATATCCTACCACAGCACTTTAAATATACAAATGTTTAATTTATCTATTTGTAAACAAAATCCATTCAATGGTTTTGACTATAATATTTCTCTGGCTCAATCAAAAAAGCAGTCTCTTGAGCATGTTCAGAAATCAAGTTTCTACCATAACTTCAATATTTTGGATTTGTGTAATCTTAATATCCACCAAATCAAAAGCAGCATTCATGCTTTAATAAGTTTTAATATCCAAGAATAAATAGCTTATGAGTGGCTTCCAATTATTAAATTCCTTAGAAAAATGTTACTGATGCATGAGACAGAATTTTAAAAACCTTTAATTCATCAATTCACCAATAATATAACACTTTTATTGTACATCACAGAGCAGAAATGAACCAAAGCCCATTTCAAGAATCAAGATAATCAGTTTCTCATCTCCCTATTATCATTGCCAGTCCCAATATATTTATGAAGACAGCTGATTCTTTTCACTGCAGAACATGATAGTGTGTCCAAACAAGTCTTCTGCAGTCACATCACATCAGAAAACCACTTAGTTTTCACTTCAAATCAAAGTGACTTTGTTCTTCAAGTATAGAGAATACTGATAGATTTTAAAGCTTGACTGTATTATTTCATATTTTTCTTCTCAAACTAGAGTGAGTTTACTCTAGCTTTAGTTAACATGATCCTTTTTCTTCCTTATATAAAAAAAACAACACAGGTATGGGGGATGGGTTCTAGTTTTCTACATAATATTTACTTCTGAAACTTTTTGATTTTAAAAAGATCATTATCAATGAATTGGTAACATCCCTGCAACACTAAGTCTTGTGAGGTTTTAAATGTAGCAGCCAAAATTTCAGGAAAAAATGAGAAATATACATTTGAAACACAGAAGTCTTTATTTTACAAAATTTACTTTGCCTCTGCAATATTGTCTCATCCTATTTCAATCCATAACAACTCAAACATTATTGGCAGCAAAGGAAAAAAAAGTATCCAATCAAATGTATGTAGATCTATTTTGATTTGAAAAATACAGTATTTCAGAGTTGCATGTTTGATTCTCTGTTGTGGTCCTTTATTTGCTATAGTTTGTTGAAATCACAGTGAGAACATATAATCATCACATTAGTCCACAAACCTAATAGAAAAGGAAGGTATTACACATTCTCAGGTGTTCTGCATTATCATGACTTTAAGTCAAATATCTTCATTTATTCATTTGTTCACTTGTTGTTGTATATGCAAAAGGAATTCATAATATGATAATGCAGATTCTGTTCTGTCTTCTACCATGTTTTGAAGGAAGTTTGCTTTCATTGGACTTTCATCCCTGTGGAATAAGACAAAAATATATACATTACATAAAATGCAATAGTAAAATAAACAGTGGATTTGTCCATTGTCATGATGCTTTTAACATACTCTTTGCTAGTAACTGAATAGAAAGCATAATTGAGTAATATTTATTGAACATTCTTTCTTTTTTTCTTTTCTAAAGGGTTTCCTTAAGCAATATGTCATGGGTAACTATAACTCAAAATAGGTCCTTGTAAAGCTAAATAAATTATTTCCCAATTAGCAAACAAAAAATGCAACTTACCTTATTACATAAAGTATGGGGAAAAATGGTCTCTGCTCTCTAAGCCAAGAGATGAATGCTATTATTCTGGCAGATTCTGGTGTATCAAGTTCTGGAAGATCTGTCTATTAAACAAAAATCAGCAATATCCAACTTACTTGAATCACACAGTTAATGCATCATTTACAGTGCTTCTCAAACTTTATCATGTATATTATTCACCTGGAGATCTTGCTGAACTGCAAGATTGACTTAGGAGGTCTTAGGGAAAGGGGCCTGGGAGTATGTATATCACAGTTTTCTAGTAAGGGGTAGGCAAACTTCTGAAAAGGCCAAACAATAGAAATACTTTAGGCTTGCACGTCATTTGGTCTCTGCTGCAATACACAACTCTGCCAATGTTCCACTACAGAGCCATAGACAATACATAAGTGAATGGACACAGCTATGTTCCAATAAAACTTTATTGACAAAAACTTTGGCACACTTTACTGAGCCCTGATCCAGAAGAAATCCAACCTCTTCATTTTATTATGACATCTAAAATTAACTGATTCAAAAAAAATAAAAATAAAAAAAATAAAAAAAATAAAAAAATAAAATTAACTGATTCAGGCAGTTATTACAAATATGACAATTATTTACCTCATTACCTAAAATGCCTTGTCAACCAAGCCAATAGTTTTATTTACAGCTTTAAAGATAGTGCTTATTCCAGCTATACTCCTGACACAAACATCTTTTAAATACATGATTTCCTAATGACTTCTGTGAATGGAGTTAAACCCATAAATATGAAAAAGCACTAACATAAAATACATATTCCAATGTTGGGGACAAATTGATAGTAGGGTCTAAAATATATGATACTAAATAATACCATGTTATAATCAATTCTAATTTTAATATTATACCTTTTTATTTATTTTTTAAAAGATTTTATTTATTTATTTATGAGGGACAGAGAGAGAGAGAGGCAGAGACAAAGGCAGAAGGAGAAGCAGGCTCCATGCAAGGAGCCTGACGTGGGACTTGATCCCCGGTCCCCAGGATCAGGCCCTGGGCTGAAGGCGGCGCTAAACCACTGAGCCACCTGAGCTGCCCATATTATACCTTTTAAAAAAAAGATAGATAGATAGATAGATAGATAGATAGATAGATAGATAGATAGATAATGAGAGAGGGAAGAGAGAAGCAGATTATCCACTGAGCACACAGAATGACCCTGAAATCATGACCTGAGTTGAAACCAAGAGTCAGATGCTTAACCAAATGAGCTACCTAGGCACCCCTAATTCTAACTTTAAAAGTGAAAATTAGGGGTATCTTGGTGGTTCAGTGGTTGAGCATCTGCCTTTGGCTCAGGTCATGATCCTGGGGTTCTGGGATCAAGTCCCGAATCGGGCTCCCCGCAGGGAGCCTGCTTCTCCCTCTGCCTATGTTTCTGCCTCTGTCTCTGTGTCTCTCATGAATAAGTAAATAAAATCTTTAAAAAAAAAAAAAAAGTCTACCACAATCACTATAATAAAAAAGTCTTACCATAGTCTGTGGAATTAATGCATAGTTTTGAACTCCTAGAACTTGGCTGAGAAAATTTTGTCCACAATTTTTTCCAACCCAAAGCATCAGCACCTGGGAACAGGAAGAAAATTATTTTGAGACACACACAATAGTGAGCTGCTGATTCACCTTTACCACTGAGTATGTTTTAAAAGATCAAAACGAAGAGTATGTTTAGTAAGATTATACAGATTTCAGCTGAACTAATAATTACTTTTTACCATGATGAGACTTTTATGCTTGGCATGAAAAGAGGTTATAGAGGGAGAAGGTAGCTCATACAAAAATAGATTAAGTAGCAAATAATCTGTTCAGGAAAAGAGATACTAAAGTGAATGAAGGTATAATAGTATGTAGAGGGAAGGATCCCGATCAATCAGACTACTCACAGAGCCTGCATCCATGAGGAAAGCTCCATCTCTGCTCAGCTTCTCCACGGAAAGCTGAAGAATAGGTGGCTGAGGTATGGTGCGATCATTGATGTTGAGTGCCCCCTGAGGATTTAAGCAAAAAAATTAAAGCTTTTGGACTTTATTAATTTGAGAGAGAGAGAGAGAGAGAGAGAGAGAAAGGGGGGAGGAAAAGAGGGAAAGGGAGCAAAAAAAAAAAAATCTCAAGCAGACTCCCCACTGAGTGTGGAGCCCAATGCAGGACTTGATCTCACAATTGTGAGATCATGACCTGAGGTGAAATCAAGTTAGATGCTTAACTGACAGAGCCACCCAGGTGCCCCCCAAAAAGTTAAAGCTTTTAGATACAACTGAAGAACAAAATACCCCAATAATTAGACAACAAGAGCTGACAAGATGCATTCCCCCATGTCAAGGGAGAAAAAATAAACTTTTAATCAGGCCAAATGACCATGGAGAACAAAACCAGTCAACAACATAGCCTGAGGTAACAAGCCCACACAAAATTCAGCACAATTTGCTGCCACACATCTTATCAGCTGGAGCTGCTACCATATCTTGAAGCTGCTACCAGAAATACTGAATTATATACAGCTTATCATTCTGCTCCTGAAGCTATAGTTTGGGACCTCAGTCAGAGGTCCCAAAGGACACAGAACTTGCAGTTTTTGCCTATTTAACCCTGTGGTGACTTTCTCCTTCAGAGCGGACTTCCAGTTTGCAAACTCTACAGCACTAGAGCTTTCCCGGCCTCTGACCTTTGCATTCCAAGAATTTTTTGTTGACATAGTTAAAAGCAGTCATAATTGTTTTTTAAGATTTTATTTATTTATTTATTTATTTATTTATTTATTTATTCATTCATTCATTCATTCATTCATTCATTCATGAGAGACAGAGAGAGAGAGAAGCAGAGACACAGGTACAGGGAGAAGCAGGCTCCATGCAGGGAGCCCAATGCAGGACTCGATCTCGGGACTCCAGGATCACACCCTGGGCTGAAGGCAGGCGCCCAACCTCTGAGCCACCCAGGCGTCCCAAATGCAGTCATAATTTTTTTTAAAGATTTTATTTATTTATTCATGAGAGACACAGAGAGAGAGAGGCAGAGACACAGGCAGAGGGAGAAGCAGGCTCCATCCAGGGAGCCTGATGGGACTCGATCCCCGGTCTCCAAGATCACGCCCTGGGCTGAAGGCGGCACTAAACCACTGAGCCACCCAGGGTGCCCGAAACCTCATATTTCATAGGTAATTTGTCCTTGATATATGTAAGACATCTTAAATTCTTTAAATTTTGTAAGGTTTTTAACCAAAATATTACTTCTAATATGTATATCCTAACTTGATCACAATTTTAGAAAAAAGATTATGATTTAACATTTTATGCATGTGACTTTAACTCAGGTTAAATTTCCTAATAAGGGCAAATAATATCTCGGTGGGACCTTCCAAAAAAAAAGAAAAGAAAAGAAAGGAAAAAAGGGGGCAAATAATGTTACAACTTAAATATTTTTTTCTTTAATTCAATAATACTATTAAACTCAATATTGACTTAGGGCTTTCAGATGTAATTCCACTCTCAGGACACTCCAGATCAATTTGTTTAAATAAATAAATCAGATGTCAATTTGATTATTCATTTACTTAGATCTGCTATAGAGATCTGTCTTAACAAAGTTTATTACTTTTATATCTTAAATAATATTTTAGTAAGAAAGGAGGCTCTATTCTCAGAGCTTCCTCAAACCAAGATTTCCTTACACAGATCTACCAAAGGAATAGAATTAATAGCTTTAAGAAACAAAACTTTACTGGGACGCTTGAGTGGTGCAGTCGGTTGACTGTCCACCTCTTGGTTTCAGTTTAGGTTGTGATCTGCCCTGATATGGGCTCCACGCTCAGTATGGACTCCGTTTGAGACTCTCTCTCACTCTGGCCACCATCCCACCCACACTCACATGCACACGTGCTGTGCTCTCTCTCTGTAAAATGAATAAATAAATCTTTATTTATTTTTTTTTTTTTAAGATTTACTTATTCATGAGAGACACACAGAGAGAGGCGGAGATACAGGCAGAGGGAGAAGCAGGGTCCCCGCAGGCAGCCCGGTGCGGGACTCAATCCTAGATCCTGGGATCAGCCCCTGAACCAAAGGCAGACACTCAACCGCTGAGCCACCCAGGTGTCCCTAGATAAATCTTTAAAAGCAAAACAAAACTTTCCTCATTTCTACAAGGGACTTAGTATAATTAAGCTTGTGAACCTCTAAGAAAAAGTCACTAAAAAAATAATCTTACCTCATCTGAGAGATTGTCAACTCTATACAAAGTGGGATGAGTTGTGAGCATAAGGTAAACCAAAGGCTGATTTTTCACTTGACACATGGCAAAAATGCGTTCATCCAGACGTGCATTTGTCCCAGTCTGAAACGATTTCTGTAACAGAAAACCACTGCTCATCAAAAAAAAAAAAGGGTATTTAATAACAAATACAAAGCTTTGCAAATATCAGATGTTAAAACAAAATTTTCAGGCAGAATTAGCAAATTTACTGTTATTCTTTTAATTCGTTCTGTTAGGTATCTTTTAAGAAGTTGCCCATCTATTAAAATGTGACTATATCCCCACCTGAAAGAAATTAACCACCTGACTATGGCAAAGTCATTAGATCTCTCTAGTGTTTTCTAATCAGTGAAATATATCTAAATACTCTATCTACCATAGAGGTATAGTGATATAAAAATCTAAATAATAGGGACGCCTGGGTGGCTCAGCAGTTTAGTGCCTGCCTTCGGCTCAGGGTGTGATCGCGGTCTGGGGATTGGGTCCTGCATCGGGCTCCCTGTGAGAAGCCTACTAAGTTATAAATAAGGAAAATACTCATAGGTCAGTGTTAAATGCTATGGAGAAAAATAAGGGCAGGAAGAGAAGTAAGAATGTAGGTTAGGTTGGCTAAAGAACATTGCTCAGTAAATGGGGAGATCAGGAAAAATAAGCCTCAGTGACAGGACAGCATTTAAGAAAAGACCTAAGGAGGGAAAAGCAGAGATTTTTAAATGTTAACATTTAAGTATATATGTAATTTCTGTACATTAACATCATATTCAGAAGTAGAAATATATATATATAAAAAAAAGAAGTAGAAATATATAATTTGGGTTAAAGAAACTACAAGTTGATCCTAATAGGATGAGTAGGGTTGCCCTTCTCACCTAGAAGAGATGACATACACCAGACAGGTCAATCCTGGAGTTCAGAAGATTATACAAATTGACAAGATCAGAGTAGTTTTCATCAATTTTGGAATCCAGGATCCTCTCCCAGGTGATTTATTAACATGAACTTTTTAATAAAATTTATAAGGGAAGGTTATCCTAAGTATACAAGCTTGGAAAAATAAGCCTCCTCTACTTGCCTAGTTGCCTTTCTTTTTTGGGCGGTGGGGAGAAGGGAGAGCCAGCAGAAGGGGCAAACAGCTGGCAACGGAGATAAGTAATAAATATCAAATGAAAAACTCTATAAGATCATAGAAGGAAAGGCAACTGCCAGAGAGGAACATTTGAGCTCAAACATAGGAATAGGAAAGTACAATGCAAGTATGGAAATAAGTACACAGATATGAGAAGGCATATCTACGATTAAGAAGTAGTATGTGGCTGAAATACTGTAGAAAGCAGGAAAAAGCTAAAAGAAGAGTTTTATCTGTGACTTTTTGCATAAGCAATAAAATATACAGCTCTTTTGTTTGGAAAACTGGGAAACTGATCATCATTGGCATCTTTGATTTCTTTCAAGATTTGAATAAAGTCAAAGTCACTGACTTCAGAAAATTTAACTGGCTTACAGTTAAACATACAGTGTTTAGTCATTCACAGGATAAAAATTTGAGCTATTTACATTTTTACTGTCTTAGTTTCTGATTTTGATTCTCTTACCTGTTTAAGGAGAGCCAACACAAAGAGTGGGAAAAGCCGCAAAGAAAAGGGAACCATGAGTCCAGGCTGCTGGCTACTTAAGACTGAAGAATGATAAGCTGAAAGAGAGTCTATGACGGCATTCACTAGGGCATCCCGAGCATCACTCAGACTGGCAGTCACAGATCTGTCAACAGCTAACAGAGTTGGAGGTAGGGACAAACAAGAGAAAAGAGAGTTTAGCTATCCACTGTTAAGGATAGAAGATATATAATTTTTTTTAATTATACAAAATCTCTCACCAATTTATTACATATATAAGGACACAAGTATAGCAGCAGTTAAAAGCCCATAATTTGAAGAATCAAAATGCATCTCTATTTCCTACCTGTATGACAATATGGCAAGGGATCTAACCTTTATGAGTCTGTTTTCCTATCTGTAAAATGGGAAAACTGTATCTTGTTGGATTTAAGATGTTATTAATTATAATCCATTATAACGTTTATAATTATAGATCTTTTATACACCACAGAGAAAGAAAAAATTGCAACTAAAAACACATGCTTTCACAGAGAATTTTATGTTTATTGAAAGACCTCTTAGAGAGCTACTTAGATGATTCTTATCACCTGTTATGCTTCTGTTTCTATGCATTTCTGCAAACTTGAAAAAAATTTTTCTAAAAAAACCCCTTTTTTAAATACTAAGAGCACTATTATTGTTTTGAAGACTTCTCCAACTACAACTAAACTCAATTCATGTGCTCTCAAAAATACAATCAATAAAGTGAGGTTATTAACTCCTATAACCAAATTTGTACATAGTAAAGAAAAAAGACCACTGTTACCTGGTCAACAGTAGCACTTTTTTTTTTTAAGTAGGCTCCACACTGTATGTGGAGCCCATCACAGGGCTTGAACTCATCATGACTCTGAGATCAAGACCTGTGCTGAGAACAAGAGATGGATGCTTAACAGACTGACCCCACCCAGGTGCCCCAATAGTAACTCTTAAGACTTTAATTGAAGACTTCCTGATTTTCAAGATTTTGATAAAATGTGAAAAAATGTGCATGTTGGGATAAGCCAAATTTAGTAACATAACTAACACCTGTTAAGCCAATTGTTGTGAAAAAATTTTTAATCTACAAATATTACCTGAAACAGTTCTTATTGATGATAATAATGATCATACAATTACTAAAAAGCATTAGCTCAACAAAATATAAAGGCAGTGACTCTCAAATTCTTAGGTCACATCTTTAAACAGTGTATAAGACTTATATGGAGTTGGATTCCTTTTTTTTTATTTCAAGATTTTATTTATTTATTCATGAGAGACACACACAGAGAGAGAGAGGCAGAGACACAGGCAGAGGGAGAAGCAGGCTCCACGCAGGGAGCCTGATGCGGGACTTGATCCCAGGACTGCAGGATCATGCCTTGGGCCGAAGGCAGGTGCTAAACCGCTGAGCCACCCAGGGATCCCCTGGGGTTGGATTCTTTATCAGGCTTCAATAAAGAAAGAATTTCCCAATAGGAAATTCAAGAAAATGGGTGGTTATTCCTACTACAGGCAGGCAGATTTGAGTTTGAAGCAAATGGACCCCAATGGCATCTTTCCTGAAGGAGAAAAAAAATAAGAACCAAAATGATGTTGGACACCTGGATGGCTCATTAGTTGAGCATCTGCCTTTGGCTTAGGGCATGATCCCGGAGTCCTGGGATCAAGTCCCACATCAGGCTTCCTGCATGGAGCCTGCTTCTCCCTCTGCCATGTCTCTGCCTCTTTCTTTCTCTGTCTCTGAATGAATGAATGAATGAATGAATGAATAAATAAAATCTTTAAAAACAAAACAAAAAAAACAAAATGATGGTAAGTTCTATGTATGTAAAAAGGGGCCAAAAAAGAAAAAGAGGGATGCCTGAATGGCCCAGTGGTTAAGCATCTGCCTTTGGCTCAGGGCATGATCCTGGAATCCCAGGATCAGGTCCCACATAGGGCTTCCTGCATAGAGCCTGCTTCTTCCTCTTCCTACATCTCCGCCTCTCTCACTCTGTGTCTCTCACGAATAAATAAAATAAAATATTTAAAAAAAGAAACTTTCCCTTTAGGGTTAAAACGAAAAAAAGGAAAATTTAAGGAGGCAACTCTATCTGATACGGAAATAAAGAGGTGAAGTTTGAAGTTATCAGTAAATTTTCTCCTAGCTCATGTGATCTGACCAAGGCTGCACATTTATGTGTGAGAGTAAACTGATCTTCTATCCTGAATTGCAAGTCTAAAGATCTTTTACAGTTCAAACTCTCTTGTAAATCCAAGTTACAGAGCTCATAAAATAGCTATTCACTACTAGCATTGAACATTAAGTAAAATATGGTTATTTAAGTCCATCATAGGCAGATTATGAGACAGAAAGTAGTTTAGTAGCTCCCTGAGGTCAGTGAGGGATGGAGGAGGAAGGAGGCCAGTAACTGCTGATGTGCATGAGGTTCTTTTGGGATAATAAAAATGTTCTAAAATCAGATTGAGGTGATAGCCACACAATTCTATAAATATACTATAAATAGTAGGGTCATATACTTAAAATGGGTTATATGATATGGTAAACTATTTTTCAATAGTTGTTAAAAATTTTTTTAAAATGAGGTTACCGGGCAGCCCGGGTGGCTCAGCGGTTTAGCACGCCGCCTTCAGCCCAGGGCCTGATCTTGGAGACCTGGGATCCAGTCCCACGTCAGGCTCCCTGCATGGAGCCTGCTTCTCCCTCTGTCTTGTGTGTCTCTCGTGAACAAATAAATAAAATATTAAAATAAATATATAAATAAATAAGGTTACCTACAACAGATCCTTTCATTCAAGTAGTTAGTTACTTAAGAGGTATACAGAAGATCCAAAACATTGAAATCTTTAAAGCTACATATTTATTTACTTATTTTTAAGATTTATTTATTTATTCATGAGAGACACAGATTGAGAGGAGAGACAGAGACATAGGCAGAGGGAGAAGCAGGCTCCTTGCAAGGAGCCCAATGCGGGACTTGATCTCGGATCCAGGGATCATGACCTGAGCCAAAGGCAGGCACCCAACCAGGGAGCCATCTAGGCCCCCGTAAAGCTACGTATTCTAAGGAAAATAACACTATATGAGTTTTTCTAATGTTATTACTTGTGAAATATTTATAATAGCTGATAACAATTCTTACCCATATTGGCCAATAACCCTGAAATTGCTTGAACATCAGCTCCCAGAAAGACTTCATTCAGAGTTGAAACTACAGGCAAACACAAAGTATGAACTCGAATTCTTCTTTCACCTTTGGGGAAAACACATAAATGATAGTAAGGCACAACTCCATTAAAAAAACTCTTTTTTAAAAAATTTTATTTATTCATGAGAGAGAGAGAGAGAGAAGCAGAGACACAGGCAGAGGGAGAAGCAGGCTCCATGCAGGGAGCCCGACATGGGACTTGATCCCCAGATCCCTAGACTCCAGGATCATGCCCTGGGCCGAAGGCAGGCACTAAACTGCTGAGCTACCCAGGCGTTCCATTAAAAAACTTATATTAAAGTCCCTTGGAAAAATCACTTCTTTTCAATTTAGAACCAAAAAGGGTTATTCAGTATGCAGAAATAATATCAAATATTTAATGAATAAAACTTTTAAGTTTCATCCCTTTTATTATTTGGCTACAAAATTATTTCTGTTTGGTGCACCTCAGATCAAGCCCCGCATAGGCATCCACACCTTCTTGCTCAGCAGGGAATCTGCCTCTTCCTCTCCAACTCTGCTCTTACCCACCCCCCACCCCACCCCACCCCACCCCCGACTTGAGCACACATGCCCGCTCTTTCTCTCAAAAATTCTTGTTGTTCAAGTTATTACTGAAAAGGGATAATTAAATGATGGTAACATACTACCTTCTTAATAATCTCTTTTCTGAACCTTTTGGTTACTTTATCTTTTTTCCTTTTATTTTTTATTTTTTATTTTTTATTTTTTTTATCTTTTTTCCTAATAAAAACTTTGAATATACATGCTACAACAACACTACTTCCACATGTGTTTTCGAGTCTGATTTGATATTTAAAGCCCAGAGAAATCTTACACTTTCTTCCTTAAACACAGAAAACAATTTTTTTTTTTTTAATTTATGATAGTCACACAGAGAGAGAGAGAGAGAGAGGCAGAGACATAGGCAGAGGGAGAAGCAGGCTCCATGCACTGGGAGCCCGACATGGGATTAGATCCCGGGTCTCCAGGATCGCGCCCTGGGCCAAAGGCAGGCGCCAAACCGCTGAGCCACCCAGGGATCCCCCAGAAAACAATTTTTAAAAGAGATCACTTAATATAGTATTTTCTTTTTGGTAATTACCAACAATAACAAAAACCAATATAGAAACAAAAATGAAAACTTTTTGGCAATCATCAAATATCAAATATTATGTCAATCTTTTAAAAATTTCTAAGCAGCAAGACCTTGAAAACTACTAAAAAAGAACAAGTAAAAAAACCTAGAAATGATACGCAATATACTCACAACCTACCTGTCTTGAGACATGAAGACTGATGAAAATGTACATATAAGGAGCTCATACATACTTTTTATTTTTTTTTATTTTTTATTTTTTTTTAATTTTTATTTCTTTATGATAGTCACAGAGAGAGAGAGAGAGAGAGAGGCAGAGACACAGGCAGAGGGAGAAGCAGGCTCCATGCACTGGGAGCCCGACGTGGGATTCAATCCCGGGTCTCCAGGATCGCGCCCTGGGCCAAAGGCAGGCGCCAAACCGCTGCGCCACCCAGGGATCCCTCATACGTACTTTTTAAAAAATTTTTATTTATTTATTGAGAAAGAAGAGAGAGAGTGTGTACTCAAGCATGAGCAGTAGGAGGGACAAAGACAGAAGCAGACTTCACCCTGAGCAGGAAGCCAGACATAAGGTTCAACCCCAGGACCCCAGAATTATGACCTGAGTGGAAGGCAGAGGCTTAACCAAGTGAGCTACCCAGGCACCCCCAAATTACTTTTAAAAAGACTAAACAGTATCTGCAAAAAAGAGTAACATTGTTTAGAGTTTCTATTTGAGACAAGAACAGTGAGACCTGAAAGAAAACAGATACAATGTTTAGCCTAAGGGACGCCTGGGTGGCTTAGTTGGTTAAAAGTCAGCCTTCAGCTCAGGTCATAATCCCAGCATCCTGAGATGAGTCCCACATTGAGCTCCTTGCTCAGCGGGGTGCCTGCTTCTCTCTCTGAGTGCTATTCCTCCTGCTTGTGTGTACTCTCTGACAAATAAATACAATCTTAAAAAATAAAAGTTTAGCTTATCATAACAGCAACTAAACATAGAGACAGAGAGAGACACAAAGACACACAAAATCAGAGACTGAAATAAAAAGGGCCCTTGATAGGACCACAAAGTGGTACCTTTCTGAAAAACAATCTGGCAATACCAAGGTTTTTCTAAACAATCAGTCTGACACTAAGAAGACTCTCAGTAAATATCTGTTAAATAAAATGGTTAAGGAAAATAAATATGACACGTTTTAGCTTTACCAGGGATAGCAACAAAGATTTTAAGATTAGAAATACTCTTTTGGTTTAATAGACATGAGTATCTCCAAAAGAGGGGGTATTTAGTATAAGCCAAAGAATACATGACCGAATCAAAAAACTTACCTTTGTTGCCACACACTGTATTTATAGTTAACAATACTGGATTGTAAACTTAGAAATCTGTTAAAAGTGTAGACCTCATGTTATCTGTCTTTGCCACGATAAAAACGAAATGATACAAAAAACACACTCACCTTTGCTGGATGTATACAAGAGTGCAGACTGAAAGGAAACCAACTGGGTGTCAGTAAGACTCTCTTCTACAGACATCTGTACTGCATACCCAGCATCTGGGTTTACATTAGGCAAAGACAGTAAGTCTGTTGACCGAACAAAGAAGTTCCCATGGAAAGTATGAATGGAAAGACCTAGAAGAGAAAACTTTATCAGAATGACTTATATAAACCTATATACAGATATGTATATTATATACTTATCCGATTGGCTGAGAGTAAATTTAAAATTTTAGATGTGAGGGACACCTTGGTGGCTTAGTCAGTTAAGCATCCGACTCAATTTCAGCTCAGCTCTTAATGTGAGACTTGTGAGTTCAAGACCCTCACAGGGCTCCACACTAGGTGTGGAGCCTACTTAAAAAAAAAAAGTTTAGGTGTGATATTGTGACTTATAATAAGAAATATGTACTTTATTTTCACTCATTTCTGGCACAGAGCTCCTAAACTCTTAAAATTTCCTATGTAACAAAAATCACCACAGTGTCTTTTGCTATGTTAATGGAGTGACTTTGGAAAGCACCTACATAACTAAAGGATAGGGGCTGGTTGGTTACCAGAGGACACAACCATATGAGTAGAAGGTTGGAAATTCCAGTCCAACCTCTTCCCCAACAATATCCTTCAGGGAGGAGAGATAAACTGGAGGTTCAATCAGTCATTAATGACCAATAATTTAATCACCCATGACTATGTAAAGAAGCCTTCATAAAAACCCAGTAGGTTGGGGACCTTTGGAAAGCTTCCAGATTGGTGAACACATGGAGATATATGAAGAGTAATGCATTCAGAGAGAACATGGAAACTACACAAGCTCTATGGCTTTCTTTCCCCTTCTCTGTACCTTGCCTTTTACATCTCCTCTTCAATCTGGATGTTCCTGAATTTTATCCTTTTATTTTTTAAATTAATTTTTTAATTTAAATTCAATTTGCCAACATATAGTATAATACCCAGTGTTGGGATCCCTGGGTGGCGCAGTGGTTTGGCGCCTGCCTTTGGCCCAGGGCGCGATCCTGGAGACCCGGGATCGAATCCCACGTCGGGCTCCCGGTGCATGGAGACTGCTTCTCACTCTGCCTGTGTCTCTGCCTCTCTCTCTCTCTGTGACTATCATAAATAAATAAAAAATAAAAAAATAAAAATAAAACACCCAGTGTTCATCCCATCAAGTGCCCTCCTTAGTGCCTGTCTGAATTTTATCCTTTTATAATAAACCAGTAACCTAGAAAATAAAATGTATCTCTGAGTTCTGTAAGCTTCTCTAGCAAATTAATTGAACCCAAGAAGGAGGTCGTGGGAGCCTCCAATCTATAGCCAGCCAATCAGATCACAAAAAGAAGCAGAAACAGAAAGCTACTGCGGTAACTAATTGGTTATGAGTGACACTACAAGTTGTTGGAGTGACAACCAACAAGTTGTTTGGAGATGTGACAACCTTAGAGAAGTGTTTGATACCTTACATAAGATATTACAAATGCTTTATTGTTAGTTGTTTCACTCAAACATTTTTTCTTTTTATTACAGTGATGGATAACAGAGAACTTCATTTGGCACACGGTTTGACCAACAGATTTCTTTTTTTTTTTTTTTTTTTTTTATTTATTTATGATAGTCAGAGAGAGAGAGAGAGAGAGAGGCAGAGACACAGGCAGAGGGAGAAGCAGGCTCCATGCACCGGGAGCCCGATGTGGGATTCGATCCGGGGTCTCCAGGATCGCGCCCTGGGCCAAAGGCAGGCGCCAAACCGCTGCGCCACCCAGGGATCCCTGACCAACAGATTTCAACATCTATCTAGTAGCCAGATCTGTGGATCCTTATCGTTGGATATCTTTCTATTGGCTAGCTATTTCATAAAATCTTTCCACTTCAAAAAAAATGATTGTTTTGCATCTTTTAAAGAACAACCTTATTTTAAAATCTGAATAAAGGGCAGCCCCGGTGGCGCAGCGGTTTAGAGCCACCTGCAGCCCAGGGCGTGATCCTGGAGACCCTGGATCAAGTCCCACGTCGGGCTCTCTGCGTGGAGCCTGCTTCTCCCTCTGCCTGTATCTCTGCCTCTCTCTCTCTCTCTCTCTCTCTCTGTCTCTATGAATAAATAAATAAAATCTTTAAAAAATAAAATAAAATAAAATCTGAATAAAAGAGTAGAACCAGATTGATAATGTAAAGGAATAAAATATCAAGAATTATTTCCCATTTTCCTAAGAAAATAGTTCTCATTTTAGCAGCCATAGGCATCTATCCTGAAAAACAAACTGGATTAAAGCATTCTGAAACTGTCAGACTATTTTCAAAGCAACACTGAGGCAAAGTGTCAGTAGTAGGACAGAATGAGAGATGCACAGATTAAAAGACCTGCTACTTCTAAAGATGAATGGTGGGAATGGTTGTACAACAATGAGAATATACTTAATGTCATTCAGTTGCATACTTAAAAATGGCTAACATGGTAAATTTTATATTAGGTGTATTTTACCACAACAAAAAAATAACTTTGAATAAAAAAGACATTTCACTATTATTGGGAATAAATGGAATAAAAATCATGCTTATTTAGTGGTGGGGGTGGAGGGAGATAGGATTTTTAAATGAGATATAATTCACATATCATAAAAAAATCACACATACAGTGTACAGTGCAGTGGCTTTCAGTACATTCAAAATAGTCCCTATTTTCTTTTGTTTCTTCTCTATTCTTTTTTTTTTTTTAAGTAGGCTCCACACCCAACGTGAGACTTGAACTCACAACTCTTGAAATCAAGAGTTGCATGCGTTAGCAACTGAGCCAGCCAGGTACCCTGGCTCTATTCTTCTCTATTTTTTTTTTAATATTTTATTTTATTTATTCATGAGAGACAGAGAAAGAGAGAGAGAGAGAAGAGACAAAGGCTCCATGTAGGGAGCCTGAAGTGGGGACTCGATCCCAGGTTTCCAGGATCATGCCCTAGGCCGAAGGCAGTGCTAAACTGCTGAGCCACCTGGGCTGCCCCTCTATGCCTTTTTTTTCCCCCTCTACTCTTTTTTTTTTTCCCCCTCTACTCTTAATTGCATATTCCATCAGTTTAAGTAAAATATGTTAGAAGACCAAAACTTATGAAATAAGACTAGATAAAAATGCATATTTACTGGTATCAAAAGTAACATCTAGGTAAATGTAAAAAAAAAAAAAAATAGTGCCCCCACCTTTTGTGCACCGAATCCTCATGACTGCCTCAAAGCCAATCTTTCGAGTGAGGTATCTCTGTAGTTCCTTCTGTAATTTCTGCACTTGTACTGGGTTCTGCTGATGGTGGTAAGAAGGATAGTAATAGACGCTACCTGCTGAATACCGAGAAATACAACCTGGAAGAAACACACACTTCTTAAATTCTGCAATTAACTATTACTGCATGAAAAAAACTACTGGTTTTTGAATCCATCTTTCCTTAGCCTCTCAAAGTATAATCAAAAAAGAATTTTTATTCCTTTAAATAATAGTACAAAAATGTATCCATTACAAATGTTTAGAAATATATAAACATTTAGAAGAAAAAAAGGGTTTTTTTTTAAAGATTTTATTATTATTATTATTATTATTTATTCATGAGAGACAGAGGGGGGGGGAGGGGGGCAGAGACATAGGCAGAGGGAGAAGCAGGCTCCACACAGGGAGCTGATGTGGGACTCAATCCCGGGACTCCAGGATCACAGCACTGAAGGCAGGCGCTAACTGCTGGGCCACCTAGGGATCCCCATAAATAAAGGTTTTTAATAGACTAACTTTCCCAAAGGAATAAAAATTCCAAAAAAAAAAAAAAAAAAAAAAAGGAATAAAAATTCCTTCACTTTGTCCTTTATTTAGAATATCATCATATAAATAGCTTCACATTCATTTGAGAAAAATAATCATGAGGAAGAACTCACCCAGAGAAGCCAAATCAGAATACTGTCCACTGAGAAGGAATAAGTCCACAGCAACCTGCTGACCAGAACAATCCAAGGCTAATTTCTTATAAAAGTCAGTGGATGGTGTCAAGTGAATTTCCTATTAATGATAAATTACATAAAGAAAAAAAATTTTAATTGTTAAATTGTCATAAAATTTTATTTTTTTATTTTTTTTAAGATTTGTTTTTATTTATTTATGATAGACATAGAGAGAGAGGCAGAGACACAGGCAGAGGGAGAAGCAGGCTCCATGCGGGAGCCCGACACGGGACTCGATCCTGGGACTCCAGGATCACGCCCTGGGCCAAAGGCAGGTGTGAAACCGCTGAGCCACCCAGGGATCCCCTTGTCATAAAATTTTAAAACCTATCTATATATACACCAAAATGTTAACAATTATTCTTGGGCATTCTAAAAATCCTTTATTTTATGTTCTTTTGGTTTTCTTAGTAAAAAACATACTACTTAAGAATTTTCTATTTTCGGGACACCTGGGTGGCTCAGTGGTTTAGAGTCCGCCTTCACGTCAGGGCATGACCCCGGGGTCCGGGATCAAGTTCTGCATTGGGCTCCTTGCGAGGAGTCTGATTCTCCCTCTGCCTATGTCTCTGCCTCTCACAAATAAATAAATTAAATCTTAAAAAAAAAAATTTAAAGAATTTCTATTTTCTAGTTTTAAAAAGAAATACATCTATTATGCTAATTTCAATAATCTATTAAATACTTAGAATGCCAGAAACTGTTCTAAATAATTCATGTGTAGGGCAGCCCCGGTGGCTCAGAGGTTTAGCGCCACCTTCATTCAGGCCAGGGTGGGATCCTGGAGACCCAGAATCAAGTCCCACGTCAGGCTCCCTGCATGGAGCCTGCTTCTCCCTCTGCCTGTGTCTCTGCGTGTCTCTCTCTCTCTCTCATGAATAAATAAAATTTTTAAAAATAAATAAATAATAAATAAATAAATAATTCATGTGTGATATCTATTTAGTCCTTTGAACTACTATAAGAAGCAAGTCCTTTGAACTACTATCATTACTTTCACAGTATAAATAAACATAAGGAAACAGAAGGGCAAAGAAATTAACTAATTCTTCAAGCTCCTACATCTAAAAAGAAGTAGAATTTAGGCAGACTGACCCCAGGACTGACACTGTCATCATTAGAGCATACAGCAACTCTCATTATCTTTATGGCAGACTACTCATTAATGGTCATCCACATTCTACTTAGTTCCTAACAGGCATATTCTTTAGAATGCCAGGCTTTCTCATCAAAGGCAGGCTGCAATGCTAATGGCTTGCTAAGGTCCAAAAATAAGGTAAGACTGAATCAGGTGGAAAGTGTAATAAAATAAAAATTTTAACATCAGCAAAACATGCTTTATCTATTTCCTTATACTCCCTCCTCTCCACAACTGAAAAATAAATGAAAAACAAGCTTTTTGGTCAAAGGGACAGAGCAGAGTACCAGCATATATGGTAACATACACTTGATGACTTTCTAACCTTAGCAGATGACCTTTGGTTGGGCTCCTCTCGTGGTCTCAGGGCTCCTACTCCAAGAGTAGGAAGTTGTGTTTGAAAGACAGACATTCGACCACCAGTTGGGGACATCAGCTTAAAGGCAGCCTGAAGTGCAGGACCCAAGGCACTCTGGGTTTCCAGGGTCTTGGTGAACATTTGTGGCAAAGTTTTCAGTAAATCTTGAACAAGCTTGTAAAATAAAGCAAGAAAACTCAAAGGTATTAACAATTAAAAATTTTTTCCACAAAAAGTCAGTAACTAATACAGCAGACAAGACACTGAATCATGATGATGGTCAGAAAATCTACAGACAGTACAGTAAACAATGAAGTTGGTCAAATGACAAGAAAGCCATTTTAAGTCAACATCATAAATTGGCAAGCAAGACAAATCAAAATTGGGGCCTTACAGTTCTTGCACATGCAGTAGTCCAGCAAGACTATAAGTCCAAAATGTATCCAAAAGAACCATCACAGTTTAGAGATTTGTTTTCTTTTAATGCCATCAAACATGGCCTTCTCAATCACCTCTACACACTTTATTCTTTTCAGTTCCAAAGTGAGTTTAACTCTTCCCCTATTGAAAAGTCTAAGATAGCCAGTAAATTTGCCAACTAGTAATACCACTACAAATGAAAAACAACTACCTATTCAGGTTAGGTTTTATAAATAAAGAGAGTTAAAGGGAAAAAAAGTACTTCACACTATTGTGAAGTCACTGTTGCCAACAGCTGAGACCATAGACTTGCTAGTTAAAATGTTACCCCTACGGCATATATGCATGTACAGGGTAGACAACAACCCCCCTTCAGACACATTCTGTTCACCTCTCACTGTATTATGTCATGGCAATTTCCAGGCAGGTAATAAGTTTCTTCTGAACTGACCCCAATGACACTCTGTGAATCAGAAAAGCAAAGGGCACTGAAAGCAGCCTAGCTAAAGTGCTTCTATGTAGTGACCAGAAGCTAATCTGAGCAACCCTCCCAATTTCCCAAATGGCTGGCAAGGCAGGTTTCCTTTATGAAATAGGCTTATCTTCTACCCTATTATAAGTATCTTGCTACGTTAGACTTAAAAGCCATCTGTTCAAGGGTAAATTCAAGAGCTATTCATCTGATGAATTTTAACTAACAGCAAATATAAAATGTTACACATCTTAGAAATGTCTCAGAAAGAAACAAAACTTTACTTAAAGTATATTTGGAGAATATTTTCCTTCAGTATTTCAATTAAATATGTCAAATAAGAAAATTAACTTACCTCTTTACTTTCATTTAAATTTACTAATAAATTCTCTGGCATAGGTATAAAAACATCTGAAAAATAAATAAAAATTTTTTAAACAAAACTTAATTGTTAAAGATGCTCCAAACACTTAACACTGATGATAATAATTAACCACCCTCATAATTTAAAGAAAAGCAATCTCCTCTATTATATTTGGCACTGTTTAATTATGTTCAAAATGCCACCAAAGGAGCACTGATTTAGGTATTTGTTGCAACTTATGTGTTAGCATGTAAAAGGTAAATAGCCTCCTAATCAGAAAATACTGATCTGTAAGCACACAGTATGGATTTACACAAGTGCTCTGCTTCTTAGGTTAAAGACAACAATTTAGAATCCTACCTTCCATTCTTGCTTAGCCTTCAAAGCCAGCACTCTTGGCATTAAAAAAAAAAATGTTGACTAAGATGACACACAAGAATGCTCTGTCTTGGGGCATCTGAGTGGCTCAGTGGTTAAGCATCTGCATTTGGCTCACGTCGTGATCCTGGAGTCCTGGGATCAAGTCCCACACATCAGGCTCCCTGCCGGGAGCCTGCTTCTCCCTCTGCCTATGTCTCTGCTTCTCTCTCTGTGTCTCTCATGAATAAATAAATAAAATCTTTAAAAAAAAAAAAAAGAAAAGAAAAGAATGCTGTGTCTTTATGAAAAAGTAATATAGCCCATGGGGCGCCTGGGTGGCTTAGTCGGTTAAGCCGTTAAGCATCTGTCTTCAGCTAAGGGCAGCCCACGTCAGACTCCCTTCTCAACAGGGAGCCAGCTTCTGCCTCTCCCTCTCCATCTCCCTCTGTGTGCTCATGCTCTCTCTCTCATAAATAATTTTTTTAATATTTTTTATATTTATTTATATAGTTACAGAGAGAGAGAGAGAGAGGCAGAGGCATAGGCAGAGGGAGAAGCAGGCTCCATGCACTGGGAGCCCGATGTGGGATTCGATCCCGGGTCTCCAGGATCGCGCCCTGGGCCAAAGGCAGGCGCTAAACCGCTGCGCCACCCAGGGATCCCTCATAAATAATTTTTTAAAAAGTCATTAGCCCACCAATAGCTCTGTCATTCAAAAAGTACATACTCTCTCATAAAGAAGGCCCCATTAGTCCCTATACTTATGGAACTACAAAATCAAGTAAATCAGAAGATATGCTAACTGACCACTTCATATGAGCTCCTTTGGATTCAAATTTATTCTTACTTAGGAATTAAATTCTCTTCCTTTAAAAGGAACCAAACTATGGGTGGTGGTAAAGGATTACAAGAAGTCTCACTTACTACATCATGGTATTGTTTTTTGTTTTGTTAAATTGGCTCATTTTAATGTTTGTAAAAAAAAATACCCCCAAAATAAGTTGAAACATTTAATATCTACAGTGACTGTTTAGCTTTCTTCTGTTTCTTTCTTTAAAATTTAGATTTTCTTCTGTTTCTTTAAAATTAAAAATCATTTTGGGCAGCCTGGGTGGCTCAGCAGTTTAGTGCCGCCTTCAGTCCAAGGCATGATCCTGGAGACCAGGGATCTCCCACATTAGGCTTCCTGCATGGAGCCTGCTTCTCCCCCTGCCTGTGTGTCTCCCACTCTCTCTGTGTGTGTCTCTCATGAATAAATAAAATCTTTTTTAAAAATAATAAAAATAAAAAAACATTTTGGGGTAATTTGGGTGGCACAGCTGGTTAGGTGTATGACTCTTGGTTTCTACTCAGGTCGTGATCTCAGGGTAGTAAGATCAAGCCCCATGTTGGGCTCCACACTTAGCATGGAGTCTGCCTAAGACTTGCTCTCCCCTGCCCCTTCTCCTCCATGCACGAAAGCTCTCTCTCTAAAATAAATCTTTAGGGATGCCTGGGTGGCTCAGCAGTTGAGTGCCTGCCTTTGGCTCAGGGCATGATCCCAGATTCCTGGATTCGAGTCCCACATCAGACTCCTTGCATGCAGCCTGCTTCTCCCTCTGCCTGTGTCTCTGCCTCTCTCTCTCTCTGTCTCTCATGAATAAATAAATAAAATCTTTTAAAAAGTAAAAAAAATAAATCTTTAAAAAATTAAAATAAAAAATCTTTAATAAAAGTTTTATTGAGGGATGCCTGGGTGGCTCAGTGGTTTAGCACCTGCCTTCGGCCCAGGGCATGATCCTGGAGACCCAGGATCAAGTCCCACATCAGGTTCCCTGCAAGGAGCCTGCTTCTCCCTCTGCCTATGTCTCTGCCTCTCTCTCTGGGTCTCTCATGAATAAATAAAAATCTTTAAAAAAAAAAAAGTTTTATTGAGATAGAATTCACATACCATAGAATTCACCCTTGTAGAAGATAACAATTCAGTGATTTTTTAAAAAAATGTATTCACAGAATTGGACAACCATCACCACTAATTCCAGATCCATCTCATTATCCCAAAAAGAAACCCCATGTGAATTAGCAGTCATTCTTCATATCCCTGCCAACTCCCCCACAGCACTAGGCAGCCACCAGTCTATCTCTGGATTTGCCTATGCTGGACATTTCATAATTTTTAAAATATTTTATTTATTTATTTTAGAGAGAAAGGGAGCATACACCATAGGGGTGAGGGGTGGGGAGCAAAGTGAGAGGCAGAGAATCCCAAGCACCCCCAAGATCATTATCTGAGATGAAACCAACAGTCCAATAGCTAATAAATAGACTCTTGATTTCGGCACAGAATGTAGTCACACGGTCATGATTTTGGAGTCGTGAGATCAATCCCCACATCGAGCTCTGCACTCAGTGAGGAGTCTGTTTAGGATTCTCTCTCCCTCTTCCCTTCTCCCCACCCACCACAGGAGTGCACATACTCTCCCTCTCCGAAAGGTATAATCTAAAGAGTCACACAGTATGAGGCCCTTTGTGACTGGCTTCTGACACTCAGCATAATGTTTTTATGATTCATCCATGTTGTGTAGCACCTATCAGTACTTTATTCTTTTATGTTGACAAATAAGATTTCATTGTATGGATACACCTTTTGTTCATCCATTCATCAAATAATGGGCATTAGGGTTTTGGCTATGTTGGTATGAACATGCGTATGCATATTTTTTTTAATAATACATTAGATTTTTAAAAATAATTATTTTTAAAAATATTTTATTTATTTATTCATGAGAGACACACAGAGAGAGGCAGAGACACAGGCAGAGGGAGAAGCAGGCTCCATGCAGGGAGCCCGATGTGGGACTCGATCTGGGGTCTCCAGGATCACACCCTGGGCTGAAGGTGGCACTAAACCGCTGAGCCACCCGGGCTGCCCTCGTATGCATATTTTCTTGAGTATGTTGTACATGCTGAGTAGAATTGCTAGGTCATATGGTAACCTAACTTCTGGAGGAAGTGGCAGACTGTTTTCCATAGTGGCCGCAACATTTCCCATCCCAACTAGCAGTGTATGGGGGTTCCAATTTCTCCACTTTCTTGCAAATACTTCACTTGTTACTGTCTTTTTTAAAATATTTTTAAAATATTTAATAGACACAGAGAGAGAGACAGAGACAGAGACACAGAGGGAGAAGCAGGCCTCATGCAGGGAGCCCGACATGGGACTCCACCCCGGGTCTCCAGGATCACACCCTGGGCTGAAGGCGGCGTAAACTGCTGAGCCACCTGGGCTGCCCCTACTGTTTTTTTTTTTTTTAAAACCCCCACTATGTGACATCCAGCAAGGGACTTTTCATCTATCACCTTATGTATAAAACTGAGAGGATGGACTGCATCAGTGAATTCACAATTTGGCCAATCATCAGAATCACCTGTTCAGTGATTTCATTTTATGCAAAGTAAGTATTTCGGTGAATAGGTTAGAGAATGAATGAGTAACTTGGTGATTTGTTGTGAGATGTAAAATAATCAAGACAAAAGGGGGCTCTCCTCAACTACTGCCCTTTAAAGATGTACATTGAATCCTCACTATTTGTGGATTCCATATTTGCCAGTTTGCCTACTCACAAAAACTTATTTTTAACTCCCAAACCAACACTCGGGCTACTTCCATGGATGTTCAGAAACATGCTCAGGACAGCAAAACAATTTGAGTTTTGAATTTGAGAATTTTCTAATTAGTCTCGTCGTTTTCATTTTTATTTCCCTGGTAACTTAGGATATGGAGTATCTTTTCAAGTGCTTATCAGCCAACTGTTTATAGAAAATATTGAATACTGTGCATTGAGTAAAGACATGTCTATTCAAATCATTTACCCACTTTTTAATTAAGTTGTCTTTTTGGTTAGCTAGAGAATTTCTTTATATAATCTAGATATAAATTCCTGATCAGATATAGGATTTGCAAATATTTTCTCTCGTCCTGTGGATTGTTTTTACTTTTTTGATGGTGAAACACAAAAGTTTTTAATTTGGGGGCACCTGTGTGGCTCAGTCAGTTAAACGGCCAAGTCTTGATTTCATGAGGGTCATGAGATCAAGCCCCAAGGCGGGCTCTACACTCAGTGCAAAGTCAGCTTGAGATTTTCTCCCTGTCCCTCTGCCCCTCCCTCTGCTTATGTGCCCTCACTCTCTCTCTAAAATAAATAAACCTTTAAAAAATTATTTTTTTAAATTTTGAAGAAACCAAGTTTATCTATTTTCCTTTTTTTTTTTTTTTTTTTTTTTAAAGATTTTATTTATTTATTCATGATAGTCACACAGAGAGAGAGAGGCAGAGACACAGGCAGAGGGAGAAGCAGGCTCCATGCACCGGGAGCCCGACGTGGGATTCGATCCCGGGTCTCCAGGATCACGCCCTGGGCCAAAGGCAGGCGCCAAACCGCTGCGCCACCCAGGGATCCCTATTTTCCTTTTTTTAAAGGTAATTCTACATCCAACGTCGGGCTCAAATTCAAGACTGCAAGATCAAGAGTTGGATGCTCTACTGATAGAGCTAGCCGGGAGCAGCTATTTTTTCTTTTGTTATGCTTTTGGTGTTAGAGCTAAGAAATCACAACCTAATCCAAGGTCACAAATATTTTCTTTTACTTTCTTCTAACAGTTTTAATTTCACATTCCAGTCTATGATTCATTTTGAGTTAATTTTTCTTAACTGTGGTAAAACACACTTAATATAGAAAATTTACTGCCTTAATTTTTATCTTTCATTTTTTGAAAAATTGATTTTTAAATAAGCTCTACACCCAATGTGAGGCCCCAGCCTCAAAGGCCTCCTTGCCTTTTTAATATGCTAAGGGCCCAACTTCATTCTTTTGCAAGTTTACTTTTCCCAGAACCATTTGTTGAAAAGACTGGCTTCTCCCCATTGAATGGTCTTGATATCCTTGTCAAAAATCAAGTCAGCACAGGGACGTCTGGATGGCTCAGTTGGTTAAGTGTTGGACTGTTGATTTTAGTTCAGGTCATGATTTCAGGGTCATGGGATCAAGCCCTGCATCAGGCCTTGCACTGGGCACCAAGCCTCCTTGAGATTCTTTTCTCCTTATGGCACCCCCGCCCCCACTCATGTGTGTGTGCTCACTTTCTCTCTCAAAAAAACAAAATCAGTTCAGCATATATGTGAGTTTTTTTTTTTAAGAGTATCTTTATTTATTTGAGAGAAAGACAAAAATAGTCACAGACATTGAGAGAGAGCACAAGTTGGGGAGAAGAGGGCGAAGCAGGCTTGATCCCAGGACCCTGGGATCATGACTTGAGCCAAGGCAAATGTTTAATCGAATAAGCCACCCATGCACCCCGTATTCCATTATTCTTAACATGTCTATCCTCAGATATTTTTTGAACGAATGAACGAGAAGGGAAAAAGTAACCTACATTTAATCTGAGTTTGAACATTAACTTGTTTTTGTTTGCCTCAGAATTAACTTTATCTCCATTACTATTTCCTTTTCTGTAAAATGAGGGATTGGAGTAGAGGACTTTTACAATTTCAATAAGCTTATGATTTTATACTCAAGATCTTTTCCCTCAATATATTAGAGTCATATCATACACACCATACATACATATATACATAATGTCAAATACTCATGCTACATTTCTAAAACTGAAAATTCCTAAGGCATTTCAATAATTTAAGTATATACTACATACCTTCGATATCTGAAACGATTAGCATCTGAGGTTGAGAGAGACCTTCTTGAAGACTGTAGAAGTGGATTGTACTATCAAATGTAATGAAGCCAATTTTTGTCCTAGTGTTGCCAGGAAGCCTACAAACAAATTCAGAGAAGTATTGTATCGAGTTGTTTTGTTTTGTTTTGTTTTTTAAGATTTTATTTATTTATTCATGAGAGACACAAAGAGAGAGCCAGAGACACAGGCAGAGGGGGAAGCAGGCTCCCTATGGGGAGCCTGATGCGGGACTCAATCCCAGGACCCCAGGATCATGACCTGAGCCAAAGGCAGACAATCACTGAGCCACCCAGGCATCCCTGCATCAAGTTTCCCATATACATACATATATAAAAATATCTGTGAAAAGTTAACATACAAAGAACTACTTTTGTATTATAGAAATTGTCCCAAGTAAATGTTTAATCCACCTTATGTGCATGAAACATACCCTACCCAAAGTGAAAACACTATGCATAAGCCAAACAATCAACAAAACCCTGCAATAATACAGCAATCCCAAACTTATTACACCTACAGAAAGTTATATCAGTCACATAGGAAATGGTATATAAAAAGATACTTTGAAATATATACAAACCTTTTCATGTTCTTTTTTTTTTTTTTTAAGATTTTATTTATTTATTCATGAGAGACACACACAGAGAGAGAAAGGGGCAGAGACACAGGCAGAGGGAGGAGCAGGCTCCACGCAGGGAGCCCGACGTGGGACTCGATCCAGGAACTCCAGGATCACACCCTGGGCCGAAGGCAGGCGCTAAACTGCTGGGCCACTGGGGCTGCCCCCTTTTCGTGTTCTTGTAGTGAAAACTTTGTAGATGATTTTATCAAAAATATTTCCAAAAATTACCATTTAGCAACTCTAAAATATTATCTATCTCTCTGTCTATTTTTAAGTGGGCTCCATTCACTACCCTGAGATCAACACCTTAGTTGAGATCAGGGATTGGACACTTAACCAACTGAGCCACCCAGGCACCCCTAAAATAAAATATAAATTAAGGTACTGCACATCTGTTCTTATGTTGTTCATCTTAAGAAGAGCAGCAAAAGTGTCTTAAATAACTTAAATATGTGGACCTACAGTTTCTTAAGGAGAGAGATAAACTAGTTTTCATTCTTGTTGTACATTAAAAATACAAATGCTGGCAAGAACAAGAAGGCTCCTTTCGCCCAGGTAAGGGACTTAGTCCATTTCTGGTAAGTTCTGGCTCTTCACATTCTTCCATACCACACAAGAGCACATATTTCATTACAGAAAAGTCATACTAGCTTTTACAGGTTACACTAAGTATCTAAGAACCATTTAAAGTATAAATATTTCGGGACGCCTGGGTGGCTCAGTGGTTGGGCGTCTGTCTTTGGCTGAGGGCATGATCCCAGAGTCCCGGGATGGAGTCCTGCATCGAGTTCCCCACAAAGAGCCTGCTTCTCCCTCTGCCTTATATCTCTGCTTCTCTCTGTGTGTCTCTAATGAATAAATAAAATCTTAGAAAAAAAAAGTATAGATATTTTTAAAACTTAATGGATATGACAATTAAATGCAATGTGTACACACTGTTTGGATTCTTATTTTAACAAACCTGTAATAAAGACATTTCTGACACAAATAAAACCAAAAATTGAACCAGGTATTAAGTCATATTATGGAATTATTGCCAATTTTGTTTGGTGTGATACTTGTATTTTTAGGCTTAAAAATAATCACAAGTAAGAGGTATATGCTGACTGAGAATTGAGTTAAAATACTCAAGGGGAAAAAAGTGTGTATGGGAGGGATTAGATGAAACAAAAACAGATGAACACTAAAAATGTTGAAGTTGAGGGATGGGTACCTGGAAGTCTACTATGTTCTATTTATTACATGTTTGAAGTTTTTCCCTAATAAAAAGTTATAAATAAAAAAATAAATTTGTTTATTACATGTTTATTGCATGTTTATTACATGTTTATTACATGTTATTACATGTTTATTACATGTTTGAAGTTTTTCCCTAATAAAAAGTTATAAATAAAAAAATAAATTTGTTTCTCAGAGAATGAGCCCTGAAACAAACCAATTTATTTATTTATTTAATTTTTATTTATTTATGATAGTCACACAGAGAGAGAGAGAGAGGCAGAGACACAGGCAGAGGGAGAAGCAGGCTCCATGCACCGGGAGCCCGACGTGGGACTCGATCCCAGGTCTCCAGGATCGCACCCTGGGCCAAAGGCAGGCGCCAAACCGCTGCACCACCCAGGGATCCCCTGAAACAAACCAATTTAAATGGACTTTTATAACACAATATACAGCTGTTTTTGTATTTTGAAACTATTTATTCATTTTGCAAACACTGTTAGTTTCAAATTTAAACTGAATTAAGATACTTACAAATCCAGATTGTCTAACAAACTCTGGCAAACTGAATTCAAGTATCCTGTTTCAACTGCATTATGAGATACATCAAATACAAAGAGGTACACTGGAGGTTGAGGTGGTCTTAACTGAAGAAAAAAAAGATCTCGTTAAATACATTATCAGGATTAAATCTAAATTTACCATTTCTCCAATCCACCTACAGCAAAACAATAAACATTATTTATAGATTAAATGGAGACAATAATAAACAATAATGGATTCAGAAAATAAAACAGAAAATAACAGGAGTTTTTTACAGGCAAAACTATCTTACATTGTTCTCAGATGCAAAGTTAGAAAAAGAAAAGTGAAGATGTGACTGCCTTAAGTCAGAAGAGTTTTTCTCTAGGACAAGGAGAGAAAATGTAATCAGAGAGCTTCTGGGAATATTAGCAATGATCAATTTCTGTCCTGCATGGTGCTAACACAGGTGTTTATAATCATTTAGTAACCTACACATTTATGATTTATAGACTTTTCCATATGTACACTATATTTCACAATTTAAGGAAATTGCAACTGTAAAAGTGACAAATCAAGTTAGCCTGAGCTGGTTCCTTAACTAACACATTTTATACAAGATCCATAAAAATGTACAACTATATATTTTTTTAATTTATTTTTATTGGTGTTCAATTTACCAACATACAGAATAACCCCCAGTGCCCGTCACCCATTCACTCCCACCCCCCGCCCTCCTCCCCTTCTACCACCCCTAGTTCGTTTCCCAGAGTCAGCAGTCTTTACGTTCTGTCTCCCTTTCTGATATTTCCCACACATTTCTTCTCCCTTCCCTTATATTCCCTTTCACTATTATTTATATTCCCCAAATGAATGAGAACATATAATGTTTGTCCTTCTCCGACTGACTTACTTCACTCAGCTACAACTATATTTTAAAATTCTAAACTCAAAGAATTGTTCTCCAATTCAATAAAAAGCATCAAATAACCACAATGAGAACTGGGCATGGAGTGTACTTTCTAATTTTTTTTTGCACAGACCACTTGCCAAATTCAGAGCATCTGTCACCTAAGAGATAAATGAAGAAGGAGCAAAATATCTTGAAATAGGCAAGTTTACAAATTTAAAGGAAGTCAGTTCTGCAAAACTTGGGAGACAAGACACCTCAGGAAGCCAATACAAAAGAACAGATGCTTCTGATTTTCTGGCTTTAATTCAACAAAGAGACAGCTGCACTAGGAAAAACTATTACCAACCGTTGAAATATCACAAAACTGTGACTACAGTGTCTTCTACATTGAAATTTCTGTGGTGAAAAGAAAATGAACCTTCATAATTTCTATTTCCCATTGCCCAGACAGATATTACTCCATAAAAACATAAGATAAAATAAAATATATAAAGTTGAGGTTATGTCTTATCTTCACATTCCCTCTATTAAGAGGCAACTATGGTATGGTGAAAGAGTAACCAAACCAAAAGGCATAGATTTTTACCCAAGATCTCCCAACTTGCTTTGTAAAATGTAAAGTGCCAGTTAAACATTAGGCATAATTATTTTTTTTTAAATGCAAGACCTCAGATACTCAACATAAAATTTTTTTTTTATTTTTTTTTAATTTATTTATGATAGTCACACAGAGAGAGAGAGAGAGAGAGAGGCAGAGACATAGGCAGAGGGAGAAGCAGGCTCCATGCACCGGGAGCCCGACGTGGGACTCGATCCTGGGTCTCCAAGATCACGCCCTGGGCCAAAGGCAGGCGCTAAACCACTGCGCCACCCAGGGATCCCTCAACATAAAATTTTGTTAAAGAATGCTACAATGTTTTATTTAAGGCTCAGTGTTAAAATAAATAAATAAATAAATAAATAAATAAATAAATAAATAAATAAATAAATCTCAGTGTTAAATAAATATGTTATATAAAAAAATAAAAGCTTACCATGTATTCTGAAGGAGCCATAAACTCAATTGTAGCATTCTGAACTTCAGGCCTTCTATGAGGTTCTCCATAAACTCTGGTCAAAGGGTTGTACATGAATTCCTCAGGAACTGTAAGTTAACAATATACAATGATAAAACTGAAAGGATTAAGTATTATATTATCTTGCACTTAGCTGTTTTCTTAATTTGAGCATTTATAGATAAGTCAATACAGACTAAATATTAAGGGATAAATATACTTTGTTTTTGAGTTCTGCTTTTATAGCCACAATCACAGTGATTTTTCTTTTTCTATCTTCTAATATGCTATCTTAATTCTTGCTAATACTGCTTTCCTGAAACAGCTTGAAAGGATAAAAACTCATTAAATACCAATTATTATCTTAAACATGAGACTAAATTTTGTCTTAAATTTCGTAATGGTACACTTGACATGAAATGTATAGACTCTGGCTGCCCCTACACAAAGCGATGGTGAAAATACTTTATAAGCTAAAGCTAAAGCCTAACAGTTCTGTGAATTCCATTAATTAATGAGGTCTTTATGGAACATCAGTTGCCTACCACTTATAATACAATACACTAGTGCTCAAAGAATATTTTCTAAATTATCATTACATTTGTCTTCCCACTAACTGTTTAGAAATTCAAATTCCTGTATATGTTGAAGGGTAATCCATAGTTCATGAAATGTTCTGGGCTGCATACTAAAGTAACTTCTATATTTATTATAATTTTATAACATTATAATTTTATTTCACATACTGAAGCACATATACATAAGATTTTAAAGGCATACCAAACATCATACATACATTTTCTAAATTATTAGAGAGTAAAAATAATGTTCTTACTCTTCGCTTACTTTACTCCTAAAAAACTTAAGAATGTTTTTTAAAAATCTCTTAAATTTCCCATTTCCCAATGCTTAATGAAATTTCCTTCCAAACAGAGACCCAGTTTTCTTTTTTTAATTTTTTTTTTAAAAAGTTCTATGTACAACATGGGGCTTGAACTTACTACCGCAAGAACAAGAGTCACATGCTCCACTGACTAAGCCAGCCAGGTACCCCAGAAACCTAATTTTCAATATTAATATCAGTATACCCTTTTTCCTCTCTAATCCTGATAAAATGTTATTGTTTAGTTGATACTCCTTAAACATAGACTGTAAACAGCTCTGAAAGAGATGTCTTCTCCTTCAATTACTGAAAAAACTACATTCAACTAACCTTCTAGCACTGCCCACCTCCCTTCATACAGCAGTGAATGAAGCTAGCTAATGCCCACCTCCCTTCATACAGCAGTGAATGAAGCAGCTATTCTGTGGACTTATTTTCTTTTACTCTAGAGGAAAGGCATGGGACAATTTCTAAATAAAAATATTTCTTAAATTATAGGCTTAAATAATACCATGAAATATGCCATTTATTATATACCCAATATAATAATGTGAAAAAGTGGTATCAAATATTACTACATTCTTTGCTCAAAAAGTATAAATGTGTGTGTGTATACACACACACACACACACACACACACACACACAGAAAAGTTAACAGAAGTTATATCTGAATGGAAGGACTACAGGTAAGTAAGACAGAGTATTGTTTGTTTGGATTTTAACTTCACATTTGTGGTATCTGCTTTTCCCTAAAACGCAAAGTGAAATTTGTAAATATTTAAAAAAAACATACCATCATTGACTCGGTAACATAAGTTACACTTCCATCTCCTTTGATCAAGAAAGTTGACAAAAGGGTTGATATATGTCCTACAGGAGCGGCATCTCACAATTGTACTGGAGGTCACCACAGGCAATTGCTAAAAAAACAAAACTAATTTTTTAAAGGCAGTGATCATCATGTCTAAAGGCCAAACATTAAACCATACCTCCCAAGTAACTTCTGAAATACTGTAATTTTGGAGAAAAAAACCAAAGGGTAAAAGGATGTGTTCAAATTGTCCCATACAAAAAATTATGTAGCTAAAATGTACTGATTTTTAAAACTACTCTTTTTCTCCAGGAACATTCTCATTTAATCTTGCCTTTTAAAAAGCATTTATTTTCTCCTTAAATATTTATATTCTAAGACCAATGAAATGACCAAGTAAATTATTAGAAATTTTCTTCAAGTTACATTAAGAGGCTTTCTAAGTTTGAATAAAAGAACTGTCACAAAGTAAGGTAAGGATAAATTATATTTAAATATTGAATTAAACTCTGCTGTTATACTTCTATTTAAAGTTTATCCTGGGGCACCTGGGTGGCTCAGTTAGTTAAGTGTCTGCCTCTGGCTCAGGTCATGATCTCAGGATCCTAGGATGGGGCCTCACAAGCTCCCTGCTCAGTAGGGGAATCTGCTTCTTCCTCTGCCCCTGCCCCTGCTTGTGTTCTCTCTCTTGTTCACTCTCTCTCTCTCAAATAAAATAATAAATTAATTAATTAATTAATTAAAGTTTATCCTTCACATTAAAAGTTCTCAAATCTTTTTTTTTTTAATTTTTATTTATTTATGATAGTCACAGAGAGAGAGAGAGAGAGAGAGGCAGAGACATAGGCAGAGGGAGAAGCAGGCTCCATGCACCGGGAGCCCGACGTGGGATTCGATCCCGGGTCTCCAGGATCGCACCCTGGGCCAAAGGCAGGCGCTAAACCACCGCACCACCCAGGGATCCCAAAAGTTCTCAAATCTTAATATAAATTTGTTTTGGGATAGCCACTTCACTTATGTAATGATCCTCTCAAAAGTAAGTCAAGGTCCCAGAGCCTATGACAAAAGTAGAAGGGCTTCTTTGTTCTTCCCATGTGAGCAGAGGGAACGGCTTCCCAAAGAAACATACTTAATCCAAGAATGGCAGAAGTGGGAGACTGGGTACAGTATTTTTTTTTAAATATTTTATTTAATTTCAGAGACAGAGTGAACAAGAGAGAGAAAATGAAAGCACACATGAGCAGGGGGAGGTGTAGAGAGATAGGGAAGCAGACCATACTCTCTACCCCTGTGGGGACAGGGAGCCCAAGGCAGGGCTCGATCCTTGGACTCTGCGATCATGACCTGAGCTGAAGGCAAATGCTAAACCAACTGAGCCACCAGGCACCCCCTGGGTAAAGTATTTTATTTTATTTTTAGTTATTTATACATTTATTTTTTAAGATTTTATTCATTATTCATGAGAGAGAGAGAGAGAGGCAGAGACACAGCCAGTGGGAGAAGCAGGTGCCCTGCGGGGAGCCCCATAACAGCCTTGATCCCAGGCTGCTAGGATCACGACCTGAGCCAAAGGCAGACACTCCACCACTGAGCTTCCTAGGCACCCTGGGTAAAGTATTTTATTTTATTTTTTAAAAGATTTTATTTTATTTTATGTTTTTAAAAATTTTATTTTTATTTTATTTTTTAAAATATTTTATTTATTCATGAGATATTTTATTTATATTTGAGAGAGAGACAGAGACAGAGATAGCGACAAAAAGCACAAGTGGGGATGAAAAGAAGCAGGCTTCCTGCCAAGCAAGGAGCCCAATACTGGGCTCCATCCCGGGACTCTGGGATTATGACCTGAGCTGAAGGCAGACGCGTAACCATCTAAGCCACCCAGGCACCCCAATTTATAACTTTTTAAAATAGCATGGTTTATTTTTTTTCATTGCCTTTATTCTATTCAGTACCTCTTGAGTTTTTCAAAAATAGGCTTATTTTGCCTAATTTTGAAGTGTTTGGTAATAAAGGTGATGGCCAAATTAGAAATAAAGGAACTTGTCAATGGTCAAATTCCTAAAGATTGCTCAGAAATTCTATATGTGATTCTTGCACTACTATAGAAAATTCCTCACCATCAAAATAATTTTGCATTAGACATTTACTTTCATTAGTGAAACATACCACTAGGTCTTTGAAAGGATGAAGCAGCAGTCCCAAAGGAAGTTTGGCTTTATTCAGTAAGGCCTGAGTCTGAGGAATGCTAGTCAGCGTGCATCGAAATAACCTATACCAAAGGAAAAATCATGTATCAAAATAAATTTTTTTCTTTTTAAAAATCATGTGTCAGTTGTTGCTATGATTATTTCTGGACCAAAGAAAGTGGTGAAAGGTACACATTTTAACAGTGGATCAAATTACAAAGAAACATTTCAATTATCCCTCTCAAATTTTATCCAATTAAATATTTATGTCCTACTCAGAAAGAGAGGCAGTATAATTAGTTGCAACCCAGTTGTATAATAGAACCAAAATAAAATATCTTCTTGGCTTGGCTTATTCATAAAAGACAATCTGGACTAACATATGACATACTTTTCTTTATATAAATCTAAATTACGCTGGAATTACAAGGTGATGACAATGTGCAAGTGCAAATTTAAGTTTATTACCAAAAAGATCAGTTTTGTTGAAGGTTCTAAAAAGACCGTTTAAGAATAACAAAATTAAGTATATCAGAGAGTTATCACCACATACATTTAAAAAAATTTTTTTTTAAGATTTTTATTTATTCATTCATAGAGACACAGAGAGAGAGAGGCAGAGACACAGGCAGAGGGAGAAGCAGGCTCCACGCAGAGAGCCCAACGAGGAACTCGATCCAGGGTCTCCAGGATCATGCCCTGGGCTGCAGGCGGCGCTAAACTGCTGTGCCACTGGGGCTGCCCTCACCACATACATTTAAACTAATGATCCACTTTAAGAGACAAAAAAAGTATTATGTTTGTTATGAAAAATAATTTAAAATGAGAGCAATAAAGGATTATATAGAATCAAATCCCCATACTTTGTTTTTTTTTTGTTTTTTTAATTTTTTATTTATTTATGATAGTCACACAGAGAGAGAGAGAGAGAGGCAGAGACACAGGCAGAGGGAAAAGCAGGCTCCATGCACAGGGAGCCCGATGTGGGATTCGATCCCGGGTCTCCAGGATCGCGCCCTGGGCCAAAGGCAGGCGCCAAACCGCTGTGCCACCCAGGGATCCCAAATCCCCATACTTTGGACTTTAAAATATTGTATTCACCGCAATGATAATGAGATGTCATAGTCCCATTAAAGCTCATAATAGCAATTATCAGCTTAGAAATTACAACCTTATTTCTTGAGCTAGAACATTTCAAATATCAAGTAAGCAATTAACAGAGTTCTTTTTTCTACATGAAAAGTTATTTTCATAAATTAAAGTTTGTACAGTTTATTCCTAATACATGAAGCCCCCAAAATCCAAAATTTCTAGGATAAAATATCATACTTAAGAAGAAATGCTATTTGAAGCCTTACTCTGGGTTACAATTGAGTTTCTGGATATCTTCATGCAAATTTGGAACAGGAGGCTGCAAAGGTGTTGATGGAAGCATGTTTCTTTCTTGAAGAAGATTGATAACTCTTAGCCCCTCTGGATGTAGACTTAATCCACTCATGCTTGCAGTTAAATGATTAGCACCTAAGGGAGTCTAAAAATACAAAATTTCAAAGTAACTAGACTTTATAATGTTAAGGACTTGGTTACTGGATTTCACTCTAAATAACAAAGCCAATCTAGATATCCTGGTCAATCTTTTTGGTTCTGGGGATATGTAATAAAACATAAGTCTTATGAAATAACCACTATCCTAATTGGTTAGAAGTATTAATTACACCTTCCTAAAACTTACATCTACATAGTTTAAATCAAAAGATGGAAAATTGGTAAAGAAACAAATCACAACCAAAAAGTTTACCTGAGTAAAGCCCTGTGGCCCACTTGAGTAATTCAAGGAAGAGGGTGGCATTCCAGTTGTACTAGGTGGTGCGGTGTTCTGATAACCAGGTGGTAAGGAGGGATATGAATATCCAACACTTCGGCTCATTGTGGGATTCTTATTAGCATACTGTGGTGTTGCTAGAAACAAGGTAACTTTTAAGTTCTATTTTATACTCCAGAATACTTTAAATAAACACCTAACTCTAAAATCCCTCAGGTAATTTAATACTTACATTTATCACATTTGCAACATAAGACAAATAAACAATACTAACAAAGTAATAGCAATGATTAATAATCCAGTTAATGTAGACTATAGCCATAAACATACAAAAATGAACTTGGTATATAAAAAAAAGCTTGATACAGTTAATTTACTTTTGTATCATTTACTAAACTTTATATTCAGACTAAAATTCTAATTCAAAACACTTCAGTGAAAACATATTAACGTTCAACTCGTTAAACAGAATAAATGTATTTATATAGATTTAATTGATAAAAATACTCTGGAGCCGTATCATAATAAAGCCCATAATCCCAATTCTGAAAGGAAAAAAAAGAAAACTAAAAAAAAAAATGGATATAAAAAATGCTACCATAAGGTATTGTTGTATGACATGATTATGAATTTTTTCTTCACTGTTTCCTATAATGAACACATACTAAAACAAAGAAAACAGAAAAAAAACCCCAAAAAATAAAAAAAAACAGCTTTCATAGCATCTCACCCAAGAAGCCACCGCCTTCAATTTCATCGTAACTATTGTGAACCACCATAGATCCATTATTGGTATTTGATGCAATACCTAAAAAGGAAGTTTATTAATAATATTTAAACTAGAACAATTATAACAATTTCTGAAAATTCTGAACTAATGTCTAAAATTGAACATAACATTCTAAGTACTTTAACCCACAGCCCAGGAAAAGTGTCAAATGTTGAAATAAAAAATTCAAACAATTCAAGTTTTTAAATATAGAAAACATACATTTAAAAAAAGAAAAGAAATCATACATTTTAAATAATTTTATGAACTTCTAAAACAGATGGTCTTTGTGCAGTTTATAAAATTATACACTATCTGAAAGATTTCAGCAGGTGAGAGCAGCATTAAAAACCTTTAAAGAAAAAAAAAAAAACCTTTAAAGAATCATAAAAAGGGATCCCTGGGTGGCGTAGCGGTTTGGCGCCTGCCTTTGGCCCAGGGCGCGATCCTGGTAGACCCGGGATCGAATCCCACATCGGGCTCCCGATGCATGAAGCCTGCTTCTCCCTCTGCCTGTGTCTCTGTGCCTCTCTCTCTCTCTCTGTGACTATCATAAATAAATAAAAATTTAAAAAAAAATTTAAAAACCTTTAAAGAGCAGTACACAACAAAAAAAGTTATCAAAATCAATACTATTTAAAAAATAAATTATGAAGATAAAAATACTTTTTTTTTTTTTCAAAATATGGAACACAGTGGAATCTAGAATTAATTTGAAGGTGATATAAATAAATCACAATGATTGCTTTCTTCTGGGGAACAGCCACTAAAATAAATAAAAATCTTAACTTTCTTTCCCCTCATTTTAAAGACTTAAAGATAAATGCCAGGGACATCTGATTATGAAGAATCTATCTATTTCTAGATACCTCTATTACTTATGAGCTCTAACTCGGGTATAGAAGAAACTAAACTTAGTGAACAGCATCAACCTTTAGCTTCTAAGTACAAAGGTGCCAACTTTTAATAGTCATTCTAACACCAAATAGATTAAGTTTAATAGTTTCAATAAAACCAACTTCTTGGGCAGCCTGGGTGGCACAGAGGTTTAGCGCCACCTTCAGTCCAAGGATTGAGTCCCATGTGGGGCTCCCTGCATGAAGCCTGCTTCTCCCTCTGCCTGTGTCTCTGCCTCTCTCTCTCTTTCTCATGAATAAATAAAATAAAATCTTAAAAAAAAACCAAACCCAACTTCTTTCCAGTTCTCAAGACCACCATGACTTTAACCATGAGTTGATACAGAAAACTTTAGTAAAACTGTTTATAGGGATCCCTGGGTGGCTCAGCAGTTTAGTGCCTGCCTTTGGCCCAGGGCCCAATCCTGAAGACCCAGGATCGAGTCCCGCGTCAGGCTCCTGGCATAGAGCCTGCTTCTCCCTCTGCCTGTGTCTCTGCCTCTCTCTCTCTCTCTATGTCTATCATGAATAAATAAATAAAATCTTAAAAAAAAAGTTTATAAAAGTAAACAAAACCATTGGGTGTATTTTTAGTTGGTTAAAAATGCAAATATTTATTGTAGCTTAATTTTTAAAGTTATAATGTGGCAAACAATGGGACATTATCATTTTGTTACTCATCATTAACACCATTGTTTTCAAAATATTTACAAGTTGGTCTTTTCTCTACTTAAAATACTTAAAAAAAAAAGGAAATGCTAGAAGAAAAAATAAAAATAATATTTATTATATTCAGTAGTAGGATATGCACAGTAGTTTTTCCACTCCTGCTTTCGTATTTCCACATTTTGCTGCAATGGTTAGGCTAAAATCAAATTTTTTACTTGACAAAATATATTGTTTAAACTAATAAACTTGTATTTTTTAAGTTATATCTGAAGATAATGCTTTAAAAGATGTTACTGAAAGAAAAAAAACATGTTACTGTTTATATGTAACTTCAAAATACTTGCATATTTTACTTTTTATTTATGCTCATAAATATTTGTTGACATTTACAATAATAAATGTCATAAGTCAAAATACTGCTTCTATGGAAAAGAGCCAATATATTAAAAGGATAGTTCTAATACCATGCCTAGAGAAGCAGAAATTCTCCTCTCATCTTCATCCGCCAAAAGGCACCTAACTTTACAGCTAAAATTGTTAAAATCTGCCCAGCAACAAAAAAAGTTAATAGCAGTAGTTCCCAAATACTAGGCCTAGCACAGGGTAGTAGAATCCTAAGGGGCTTTTTTAAAACTCTAAATTTCTGAAGGCCATCCTTAACCAAAACAACCATATTTTCTGGAAAAGGTATTATGTAAATGAACATAATTAATATTCATCCTTCTACAAGTCAAAACTTAAGAACTTGGTTTTGCCTTGCTTACCTTCTTGGTTGACAGCTGAATTAAATGAGGGCTGGGTTACAGCTCTTTGTGATGATTTTTGAGGAGTGAGGGCCCTCACTGGAAGTGGTCCTCCAGTTGGAGGGGGCCCAAGAGGAGCTCCTGGTTGGAAAGTGGTAGGCAGAGGTGGATTCACTAAGGGAGGTGCAGAACCTATAGAAACAGTTTTTCACAAGTCACTTAAAAACTTAAGAAAAAGGGCAAAACAGCCTTTTACCAAATATGAGTAACTTTCAAATTTATATTTTAATTAAAATCACCAACAAAATACCAGGAATATGTTACCTGCCCAGGTTTATGACTTTTTCATTTATATGCATGCTTTACACATTTACAAGTCTCTTTTATATGCTTATTTGCCAATTATTAAAGCAGCATCAAATCACTTAAAGGGTAGATATAATGTCCTGTTTATTGATTAATTTTTTATTAACTGGTCACAGAGGTTCAACAAGGCCATATCAAATATTCCAATAGAAATTAACATAAATAAAATGTTATCCATGGCCTGTTAATGTATCCATTCAATTAACATCAACATCAACTAGAAAGCTTGACAGCTTTCTAAAACTAAAAACTATTGTGGTTATTCTAAATTCTCCAAGTTTTATTTCATTTTGCTTCATTTTAATTGAGGCACAACCTGTTAAAATGGGATTATAAATTTGTACCTTGTTCCATGTTTACCTAGTTATAATTAAAGGTAGTTTACTCTTAATGATGGTTCAAAGACTGTATTAAGAATAGTCCCTAGGGGCTCCTAGATGCCCCAGTTGAGTGATGGACTCTTCTTGATTTTGGCTCAGGTCATAATCTCAGGGTCGTGGGATAGAGGCCTGTGTGGGAGTCTGCACTGAACATGAAGCCTGCTTAAGGTTCTCTCTCTCCCTCTTCCTCTGTCCCTCTCTCTGCCTCTGCTCAGGAGTGCTCCCTGTCTTAAAAAAAAAAAAAAAAAAAAGGGCACCCCCCTCTCCCACTCAAAAAGAAAGAAAGTAAAGAACACTCCCTGGGCTTAAAAATCAGGAAATGAGGGCAGCCCGGGTGGCTCAGTGGTTTAGCGCCGCCTTCAGCCCAGGGCCTGATCCTGGGGACCTGGGATCGAGTCCCAAGTCGGGCTCCCTGCATGAGCCTGTTTCTCCCTCTGCCTGTGTCTCTGCCCACCCCACCCCCCCGTGTCTCTCATGAATAAATAAAATCTTTTAAAAAATTAAAAAAAAATAAAGCAGAAAACTTTTCTAAAAATCAGGAAATGGGGATCCCTGGGTGGCGCAGCGGTTTAGCGCCTGCCTTTGGCCCAGGGCGCAATCCTGGAGACCCAGGATCGAATCCCACATTGGGCTCCCAGGTGCATGGAGCCTGCTTCTCCCTCTGCCTATGTCTCTGCCTCTCTCTCTCTCTCTCTGTGTGACTATCATAAATAAATGAAAATTAAAAAAAATCAGGAAATGATTTAAAGTATATACTTTATAAAACACTGGTATTCAAGAGGTTTAACAGTACTCATCAAACTAAACTAAGAATGACATGATATCTGTCCTTTATATCTATTAGATCTCGCTGCCTTGATTTTACCAGTTTTCTATAGGACAGTAAGTTCTGATGAGTGTAAAAACATCATCAGTTTCGACAGTTTTTATATATCTCTATGATATCAAAAGTTCTAAAACCCACACCACCTGCTCATTCAAGTCAACAGTGTTCCCACCTTCTCATTTGCCAAAGAAGAGGAACAAAGTAGACAAAACAGATAAAATACTAGTGTTAAGAATGTGATTAATTTTTCGTTCCAGGACTTTTTTTAATCCTCTGAATTTGTAAGTGAAATAGATTATTAATAAGTAAAATTTACTTCTATTCTACCCGTATTTGTAAAACCTTGTAGTTTTTTTAAAATAAGGGAATAAAGATACCCAGATATGAAAATTTTCAATGTTTCTTCAATACTATTCAATTCTCCACGGTCAAACTGAAAAAATGATCGTATTACTGAACCTTATAGCTCCCAATAAGATGAACTGGTGCCCTGTTGACAACTGAAGACAAAGATTACTGCCCATATAACTCCCTTATCAAGGAAGCACTGATACATATCCAGGGCAATACAGACAAGTCAAAGGAACAAAAGGACAAGGTACACTACCAACTCAGCAGGAGCAAGAATGTATGATACATCTGACCACAAAGGTGTAACAACCTAATGTTCAACCAAATACAAGTGAGCGTAGAGAGATTTTTCAGAGGTTTGGGAAAAAAATTTGAAACTACAACATGCTACATTTCATAAAGTACACATTTCTTTTTCTAGCTGAATAATTTTTTTCCTTTTCAAGTAGGCTACATACTCAGCATGAAGTCCAACGCAAGGGCTTGAACTCATGACCTTGAGATCAAGCCTGAGCTGAGTCCAAGAGTTGGACGCTTAACCAACTGAGCCACCCAGGTGTCCCTCAAGTTGAATAATTCTTATTTGTAATTAATAGCTAGAGTTTTAGAACCTGCCCTCTGATATCTCTAAAGCTAATGTAAAAAATGTTAAAAGATGGGTTATTAGAAAAAAAAAAAAAGTCAGGTGGGTCACCCGGGTAGCTCAGTCAGTTAAGCACCTGCCTCACTCAGCTTAGGTCGTGATCCCAGGGTCCTGGGATGGAGCCCTGCTTCGGGCTCTCCTGCTCAATGGGGATTCTGCTTCCTGCTCTGCTCCTGCCCTGTTGATGCCTGCAAATGCTAGCGTGCGTGCTCTCTATCTGAAATAAAAATAAAGTCTTAAAAAAACAAAAAAAAAAAAAAAAGAAGAAAGAAAAATAGAGAAATTTGATATGTGGACTCAAAACTTAGGATAACCTACAGTTTTGAGAACAGATAATCAGGCACCTACTATGAATGATGTGTTTTAAAAAAAATGAAAGTAAAAAATGAGCAATTTTTTAGAGGTATCTAAGAAAAAAAGAGTAGTCATACATTTATTTAAGGTTCATTTTCTTAGTGCATGTATCTTTCTTTCCTCTTATATAGGAAACTTCTTAAATTTTGTCACCGGCTTATGTCTCTTTCACCACATCTGTGGTGTTGCCTTCTACCTAATGACTTGTGAAACCCCCCGAAATTTCAGATTATTGATAATGTGCTTTTTAATGAGAAAATACGTCTACCACTAAATAATTTTTAAATAGTAGCTTTACCCATTTTCTTGTGGCTCTGGGCAAAGTATTCAAGCCTTACATTTATCTGTAAAAGAGACTGTTGCGAAGATAAGTAAGATATCACATATAAAAGTTTGGTAAAGTGCTGGAAAATAAAAATATTCATTAAATGTTACCTATAGTTATCAACAATGACATGAAAATTCATTAATTTCAACTCACTGATGCTCATGGTGCCAAATGACTAAGAATAAAAGTAATCAAAGGATTTCAGTTTGACTACTGCAGAAGACTTCTACAAAGAAACCAATTTCTAGAAGCAGCTTTAACCTTTATAGGCCATAATGCAAAATGAATTCACCAGAACCAATGACTGATCAGAGGCTAAGAAAAATAATTTCAGCAGTTAAAATGTATGTAGTATACAGAAATACATATAAAAGGTAGCCATTGACATTATTATTTCATCTGGAAGTTTTTACTAGTTCCTTGACAATGTTGGCTGAACAGAATCAATCTGCAGATCTCAATACAGAATTTTAAAAGCTTTTCAAAGTAACACTATTAACTTTGTTAAGTGTACAAGACACTAATTTTAAAGCTAAATAGGAACAGTGAAATGATTAAGTGAACTTGTGAACTAGATACAAACAAACACTGATGTACAAGCTGATGTATAAAATCCACACAATCCCAATCAAAATCACAGGTGCCTTCTTTGCAAAAATTGACAAGCTAATCCGAAAATTCTTATGGAAATGCCAATGGACCCAGAACAG
Organism: Canis lupus baileyi; assembly: GCF_048164855.1. NCBI lineage: Eukaryota > Metazoa > Chordata > Mammalia > Carnivora > Canidae > Canis > Canis lupus. The sequence goes on along the minus strand of NC_132847.1, from coordinate 23,996,310 downwards.
CCAAAACGAAGTTGGGAGGATACCTGGGTGGCTCAGTCTGTTAAGTGTCTGACTTTGGCTTAGGTCATGATTGTGGGGTCCTGAGATGGAGCCCAAAGTTGAACTTGCTCAGTGGGGAGTCTGCTTCTCCCTCTCCCTCTCCACCCTCTCTGCTTGTGCTCTCTCTCTCTCAAATAAATAAAATCTTAAAAAAAAAGAAAAAAGAAAAAGTTGCAGGAGTCATACTTCCCAAATTCAAAGCTTACTATAAAACCTACAGTAATCAAAACAAAAACAAAAACAAAACACCTACAGTAATCAAGTTGTTTAGTACTAGTATAAAGATAGATATAGATCATTAGAAAAGAATTCAGAGTACAGAAATAAACCTGTACATTTGTGATCAGTTGATTTTCAATAAGGGTGCCAATACCATTCAATGGAAGAAAGAACAGTCTTTCCATCAAATAATCCTGGGACAAATGTATACCTATATGCACAAGAATGAACACCATACACAAAACTCCAAATTGATCAAAGACCTAAATATGAAATCTAAAACTATAAAACTCTTACAAGAAAAGATAAACATAACTCTCTGCCCACTGCTTTCTGACTGCACTTCTGCTAATACCACTCCTCACTACAGAAGTTACTGTCTGTTCTGACCTGCCCCTCTAGGATCCTACAGTTTCTGGGGACCAAAACTGTCTAAGCCATAACAAAAAGATAACCTAAACCTCAGATCCAGACCAAAAAGAGACCACAGGGATTGAGCTTCTTAAGATGGAACCAGTTAGGGACACCTGGGTGGCGGCTGAGCATCTGCCTTCGGCTAAGGGTGTGATCCTGGGTCTGGGGATTGAGTCCCACATCGGGCTCCCTACAGGGTGCCTGCTTCTCCCTCTACCTGTGTCTCTGACTCTCTCTCATGAATAAATAAATAAAATATCTTAAAAAAAAAAAAATGGAACCCAGTTAATAAAAGTAATGCAAGTCCTAAGGAAGTGGTTCTGCATACACACCTGATTCCCTGAAATATCATGGGTGACTTAAAAAAATACAGAGGAGGGATGCTTGGGTGGCTCAGCAGTTGAACGTCTGCCTGTGGCTCAGAGCCTGATCCTGGATTCCCAGGATCAAGTCCCACATTGGGCTCCTTGCATGAAGGAGCCCTCCCTCCCTCTGCCTGTGTCTCTGCCTCTCTCTCTCTGTGTCTCTCATGAATGAATGAATGAATGAATAAATAAATAAAATTTTTTAAAAAATAGAGGATACCTTCAAAGGAAAAAAGCAAACTATTTTTTTAAAAAAATCAATAGTCCTCCATACATTTTAAAGCTTAAAATATTATAACACCTAAACAAGCAAAATTTTCCCATCCCTACATAGTAAGTACTCCTTTTGAGAACTCTACGAAGAAAAAAAAAAAAGAACTCTACCTGATTTTGTGAGGTTGTTCTGAAGTGAAGGATCTCCAGAAGAAACATACTGATGACTTGTCAAATTTGTATTCCCAGATATAGTTGGTTGGGATGATGAACGAGGACAATGGTTTATCTGTGATCCTGTGGATGGATAGTTATACTGCCAATTCAAAGGTGGCTGTATGTTGGCTCCAGGAAGAAAGCTACCAGAAGGCATTGGTGTAGCAGCTGGGTTCTGAGAAGTAGGTAGTGGCATTCGGGGAACAGGAACACTGGGAAGTGAAGATGTCACTGGATTAGAAGCCACAGGTGGTCTATAAAGAGTCTGCCCAGGTCCCTGATAATTACTTAATGGAGAAACAGTCTGAGAACCACCATAGTTAGACTGTCCAGAGACTGGATTCAAAGTCTTTGCTGGTATTAGATGAGGGTAGGATCCTGGAAGCTGGGAATTATATCCTTGGTTCACTGACACTTGTGAAGACATCAGTGCATTTTGGACAGGACCTTCCAATAAGATGGAGAAAAATTAGTCTTGCAAACAAAGCAATAAAAATACTTTAAGAAATACAGTAAAACACATGGTACTCTTACAATTCAACAAGAAAAAGACAAATAATCCAATTTTAAAATGAACAAAGGATTCATTCAAATATATTTCCAAAGAGATATACAAATGGCCAATAAGCATATGCAAAAACACCAACATTATTAGTCATTAGAGAAATGCAAATCAAAACAAAGGTGATATAGCACTCACACCAAATAGGATGACCAAAATGAAAAAGACCGTAAACATTTTAGTGTTAACAAGAATGTGGAGAAACTGGAACCCTCACACGTTGCTAGTAGATATGTAGAATGGTGCAACTACAGTGGAAAACAGTTTGGTTATTCCTCAAAGTATTAAACATAGTTTTCTTTTTTTATATATTTTTATTTATTAACTCATGAGAGACACAGAGAGAGAGAGAGACAGAGACACAGGCAGAGGGAGAAGCAGGCTCCATGCAGGGAGCCAATGTGGGACTCAATCCCGGGTCTCCAGGATCACACCCTGGGCGGAAGGCAGATGCTAAACTGCTGAGCCAGCCAGGCTGCCCTAAACATAGTTTTCATATAATCTAGCATTTCCACTCTTACCTTGCATAAAAACTCGTGTACAGATGTTCATACCATCATTATTCATAATTGCCAAAAAGTGGAAACAACCTAAATGTCCATCAACTGATGAACAGATAAACAAAAGGGGTATATCTATACAATGGGAATTATTTGGTCATTAAAAGGAGTGAAATATTAATGACATTTTACAACATAGATAAACCCTGAAAACATTATGCTGGTCACAAAAGAGCACACATTGGGGACACTGGGTGGCTCAGTGGTTGAGCATCTGCCTTCAGCTCAGGACGTGATCCTGGGATCAAGTCCCGCATTAGGCTCCCTACAGGGAGTTTGTTTCTCCCTCTCCCTCTGCCTGCCTCTGCCTCTCTTTCTGTGTCTCTTGTGAATAAATAAAATCTTTAAAAAAAAAAAAAAGAGCATACACTGTATGATTCATTGATATAAAACATCCAGAACAGCAAAATCCACAGATACAGAGATTTGTGGTTGCAGGGGATGGGGGAAGGAGGCAGTGGTGAGTACAAATGGAATAGTTTCTTTGGGGGGGGTTATAAAAATATGATAAAATTGATAGTAGTGATGGTTGCAACACCCTGTAAATACACTTAAAAATCACTGAATTGTACATTTTAAAGGTGTTATTAAAAAATCCCTAAAACTATCACTTCTACTCAGGAATATACTGTTATTTCTGTGGCTAAAATTAGACAATAAAAGGAAATAAGATTTTTTTTTTTTAAGATTTTCTTTCTCTCTTTGAGAGAAAGAGCATGAGCATGAGCAGGGAAGAGGGACAGAGGAAGAAAAGGAAACAGACTCCCTGCTGAGCGGGGAGCCCCACATGAAGCTCTATTCTAGGACCCTAGGATCATGACCTGAGCCAAAGGCAAACGCTTAACCAGGATCACACCCTGGGCGGAAGGCAGCCAGGTGCTCCAAGATAAACATTTTTTAAAAGACAGCACTCAGGGGTGCCTGACTGGTTCAGGTGGTAGGGTGTGCAACTCTTTTTTAAATATTTTATTTACTTAGGGACACCTGGGTGTCTCAGTGGTTGAGCATCTGCCTCCAGCTCAAGGCATGATCCTGGAGTCCCGAGATCGAGTCCCACATCGGGCTCCCTGCATGGAGCCTGCTTCTCTCTCTGCCTATGTCTCTGCCTTTCTCTCTGTGTCTCTCATGAATAAATAAATAAAATGTTTAAAAAATTTTTATTTACTTATTTATCTGAGAGGGAAAGAGAGAGGAAGAATGAGGAGGAGCAGGAGACAAGCAGATTCCGTGCTGAGCTTGGAACTCTACTCAAGGCCTGATCTCATGACCCTAAGATCATGACCTGAGCAGAATTCAAAAGTTGGAGGCACATGGGTGGTTCAGTGGCTTAAGCGTCTGCCTTCAGCTCAGGTCATGATCTCATGGTTCAGAGATGAAGCCCTGCCTCAGGCTCCCTGCTCAGCAGAAAGCCTGCTTCTCCCTCTCCCTCTGCCTCCTTCCTCCTACTCATGCTCTGTCTTGATCTCTCAAATAAATAAACAAAATCTTAAAAAAAAAAAAGGGAAAAGAAAAGAATTCAAGAGTTGAATGCTGGGGAATCCCTGGGTGGCTTAGTGGTTTAGTGCCTGCCCTTGGCCCAGGGTGTGATCCTGGAGTCCTAGGATCAAGTCCCACATCAGGCTCCCTGCATGGAGCCTGCTTCTCCCTCTGCCTGTGTCTCTGCCTCTCTCTCTCTCTCTCTCTCTCTGTATCTCATTAATAAATAAATAAAATCTTAAAAAAAAAAAGAGTTGGATGCTTAATGCAGTGAACCACCCAAGCACCACAGTCCCTAATCTTTAAATATGTACCTATAACAAAAACCCTCATCTTTGAGTTTAATAAATGTATATGGTAAAGTCACTGTCAACTGACATCAATTACTCCACTTAATGGTGAAATACCTCATAAATAAATAAGCTATTTGAAAATTTCCTACTCCTTTTCCTTTTAGCTCCAGCCACACCTACCCTCTTAATGTTCCTTCCACAAGCTTAATATGCTCCCACCATAGGGTTCTTCACTTTTTACTCTGCCAAGAATGCTGTTCCCCTGGATAATCTCACTCAATCTCTTTATTTTGAATAATCTCCTCAAAGAAGCACTACCTGAACACATCTCAAATAGCATCTTTCATTCTTTTCACCTCTGACCCTGATTTATTTTTCTTTCTAGTGTTAAAGTGACACCACATTATTTATTTATAGTCTATCTCACTATAACATATGGTCCACGAAGATAGGGACTTTATTTGGAGAAATGTGATAATCAACTGTAATAAAGACTAGTTTCTTTTTTTTTTTTTAAGATTTTATTTATTTATTCATAGACACAGAGAGAGAGAGAGAGACAGAGACAGAGAGACAGAGACACAGGCAGAGGGAGAAGCCGACTCTATGCAGGGAGCCCGATGTGGGACTCAATCCCAGGTCTCCAGGATCAGGCCCTGGGCTGAAGGCGGCACTAAACCACTGAGCCACCCAGGCTGCCCAAAGACTAGTTTCAAACGTTATTGTGATCACCTGATGGAATCCGTTAAAAGTAAAAAACTTATTTCATGATATGACACCATGTTAGATATTCTTATAAGCAATACTTTTAAATAAACTTAGGGCACCTGGGTGGCTTAGTCAAACAGCCCACTCTTGATTTCCGCTCAGGTCATGATCTCAGGATTGTGAGATCAAGCCCTACTCAGTGTGGACTTGCTTAAGATTTTCTGTCTCCTTCTGCCCCTACCCCCTTTCACAATTAATTAATTAATTAATTCCCCTCTCAGAATTAATTAATTCTAAATAAATAAATAAGCTAAAAGGCAAAGTAGTCCCTTTCCTAAAAAATTCAGTCCTCAAGACATGGAGAGGGGGATGAGGTGTAAGCATCCACACTGGAGGCAAGCTGGTATAGAATGAGGAAGCAACACCAGCAATGGGAGAATGGTTATATACAAGAGAATTGACCAAATAAATACATATAGGAATCCCTGGGTGGCTCAGCGGTTTGGCGCCTGCCTTGGGCTCAGGGCATGATCCTGGGATCCGGATCAAGTCCCACATCAGGCTCCTTGCAGGGAGCCTGCCTCTCCCTCTGCCTGTGTCTCTGCCTCTCTCTCTTTCTGTCTCTCATGAATAAATAAACAAATCTTAAAAAAAAAAAAAATACTGAGGGACGCCTGGGTGGCTCAGCGGTTGAGCACCGGCCTGCCTTTGGCCCAGGGCGTGATCCTGGGGTCCCAGGATCAAGTCCCGCATTGAGCTCCCCATAGGGAGCCTACTTCTCCCTCTATGTCTCTGCCTCTTTCTGTGTCTCTCATGAATAAATAAATAAATCTTAAAAAACAAACAAACAATGATAGCCTCCAGCAACTATAAAAGGCAAAACATTCTTTGTTAGAGCTTCGGATAAGGAATGGAGCTCTAACGACCTATTTCCGGCTTCTGACCTCCCCAACTTTAAAATGACAATTTTGTGTTGTTTTAAGCCACCAAATTTATGGCAATTTGTTATAACAGCAATACAAACTAATACATCGTAAGAATATGATTTATATGAAACACAGTGATGCTTCTCACAGAGTTAGTATTCAATAAATGTTTGCTGTCTTCATCGAAGAAAACATATATTTGTGCCCTTAACACTGCAGCACTCACTTACATCTGTTCATAAACCAAATAATTTCATCTGAACTAAACATTTTTTTAATCTTTCATTTAGTTAAAAACTGATCCTATAATTAGTCTAAATTATTCACCTTATTCCAAATAGTTAAGAACATTCTATTTATGTCATCATTGAAATAAACACATTTATCAATACCATCAGAGAAACAAAGGTCCACTCCAACCCTGCCCTCAAGTAGCTTGTGGTCCAGATTGGAGGACAAAGAACCAGGCATGGACAATAAAGCATGATGTGACAAGTGGCAACTCAGGACACTGTGAGAGCACCAAGGAAGCAGCACTTAGGTTAAACTGAAGGCAGAAAGGTAGCAGAGATAATTTCCTGAGAAAGGGAAGTTTCAACTAGGATCTTAAGAGACAATCAGATTTAGTTCCAGGAAAAGGAGTATCAAGAATGTTTCCAGAAAAAGGAGCAAGATGTACAACAGCCTGTGGTCAAAAAAGGGTGTTGTGAAAAAAGTTCAGCATAACAGAACAAAAGTCAAGTGACTGAAGCAAATGTCTGAAGTGAAACATGAGTTCAGAACTATTCCCTTAATGAATCTGTATTTCAGGGGCACCTGCGTGGCTCAGTCAGTTAAGCGTCCAACTCTTGATTTGGGGCTTAGTTTTTTATCTTAGGGTTGTAGGATGGAGACCCCAGTTGGGCTCCATGCTCAGCGCCAAGTCTCCTTGTTCCTCTCCTTCTGCTCCAACCCTGATCACTCACACTCTTTCTTTTTTTCTCTCTCATAAATAAACAAAATCTTAAAAAAAAAAAAAAAAGTCTAGATTTCAGCCTAAGGGCACTAGAAGAACTTTGGAAAGGCTACCTTGGGACATTTTAAATTTGCACAAAAGAGAACTTCTCGGGGATTAGAGGAGATTAGAGACTGAAAGGAATCTATTGCTGTAGTCCAGGCAAGAAACCATTGACTAAATAGCAGCAGTGGGAATCCAGAGATCTTTAAATCAATAAAAACATTTGCCAAAAACTAATTCATAAGCATATTGTGGGACATGTGGATAAAAACAGACATCTCGGGCAGCCTGGGTGAGGCAGCCATTTAGCGCCACCTTCAGCCCAGGGTGTGATCCTGGAGACCTGGGATTGAGTCCCACGTCAGGCCCCCTGCATCGAGACTGCTTCTCCCTCTGCCTGTGTCTCTGCCTCTCTCTCTCTCTCTCTCTCTCTCTGTGTGTGTCTCTCATTCATTCATTCATTCATGAATGATTAAAAAAAAAAGACATCTCACAGCCTGGTTTTATCATAAGATTTGTATTTTTAGGGCAGCGGGGGGGGGGGGTGCTCAGTGGTTTAGGGCCGCCTTCAGCCCAGGGTGTGATCCTGGAGACCCGGGATCGAGTCCCGCATCGGGCTCCCTGCGTGGAGCCTGCTTCTCCCTCTGCCTGTGTCTCTGCTCTCTCTCTCTGTCTCTCATGAATAAATAAATAAACTCTAAAAAAAAAAAAAAAAAAAAAAGATTTGTATTTTTATTTATTGTTTTATCATAGGCTAATGCAAAAAAGGCCTTTGAGCCACGTGCTGCCAAATGAAAACTAGGGATCATCAAAATGCACAAAATAGGGGCACATGGATGGTTAAGAGTCCAAGTCTTGGTTTTGGTTCAGTTTGTGATCTCAGGGTCCTGGGACTGAGCCCCATATCAGGATCCTTGCTTAGCGCAGAGCCGACTTATCAAGATTCTGTCTACTTTGCCCCTCCCCGCCATATGCTGTCTTTCAAATAAATAAAATCATTTTTTTAAGTGCACAAAATAAATAGGTGCCTGACTAGCTCTGTCAGTAGAGCATGTGACTTAAAAAAAAAAGAGGGCAGCCCGGGTGGCTCAGCGGTTTAGCGCTGCCTTCAGCCCAGGGCTGGATCCTGGAGCCCTGGGATGGAGTCCCACGTCAGGCTCCCTGCATGAAGCCTGCTTCTCCCTCTGCCTGTGTCTCTGCCTCTCTCTCTCATTCTGGGTCTCTCATGAATAAATAAATAAAATCTTAAAAAAAAGAGAGAGAGAAAGAAAAAAAGATTGCTGGGCTTAAACCTTACTTAAGTCATTAATAAATTAAGGAGCCCATGAAAATTACAGATTAGAGATTATGAATCAGTCCAGAACACACCTCTGTGGCATGTGAGTTATTCTGACCATAGGGCATGAGTTCCTGAAATCTTTTATCCATCCAAAATAGAGCGTCCCAAAAGAATGCCAAAAATTCAATTATCATAAATCTCTAACCCAGGAACAACCAAAGATAACTGACTCTTATCATCTGAGAAGTTTCCACACCACACCTAAACGTACACTGTCACAAAACTATCAAATCTCCCATTTATTCTACTAAGACCCTATTTATTTTTCATAAAAATCAGTTTGTTTCCTCTTACATGCCCTTCTCTTCTTCCCCTTCCCCTATTAAGATTGTACCTAAGTCACAAATTCTATCTGCCTCCTTGAGTCATTTTTGTAAACTCTCATACTACATAAGAAAATGATGTCTTCTTTCTTGATAATCTGTCTCTTGCCAGTTTAATTCACAGGCCCCCAAACACCCAATCTAACAATGCAGAAAAAGTTCTTCCCCAACAACTGAAAACAAGTCTCACCTTTTTTTTTCATTTTGTAAAAGATTTTATTTATTCATTCATGAGAGATACAGAGAGAGAGGTAGAGACATAGGCAGAGGGAGAAGCAGGCTCCATGAGGGGAACCTGATGCTGGACTTGATCCCAGGCTGCTGGGATCACGACCTGAGCCAACCTGAGCTCAACCACTTAACCACCCAGGTGCCCCCTTTTCTTCATTTTTTAAGATTTTATTTATAAGAGAGAGAGAGAAAGAGAGAATGAACTGGGGGAGTAGAGGGAGAGGGAAAAGAAGACTCCTCATTAAGTGCGAAGCCTGATGTGGGGCTCAATCCAGGACCCCAAGATTATAACCTGAACCAAAGTCAGAGGCTTTACTGACAGTCACCTAGGTGCCCCTCATTTTTTTTTTAAGTAGGCTCCATGCCCAGTGTGGAGCCCAATGTGGGGCTCCAACTCACGACCCTGAGATCAAGATCTGAGCTAGGATCAAGAGTCAGACACTCAACCCACTGATCCACCTAGGTGGCCCTTGTCTTTAAAAAAAAAAAAAAAAAAGAAGGGGATCCCTGGGTGGCGCAGCGGTTTAGCGCCTGCCTTTGGCCCAGGGCGCAATCCTGGAGACCCGGGATCGAGTCCCACGTCGGGCTCCCGGTGCATGGAGCCTGCTTCTCCCTCTGCCTGTGTCTCTGCCTCTCTCTCTCTCTCTCTCTCTCTGTATGACTATCATAAATAAATTAAAAAAATTAAAAAAAAAAAGAAGAACAGTGACCATGATAATCACCCAAATGATGTTCCAACATTCAAAATTAAAACAATCCGATCAATTTTGGCTTCAGCCAAACATAATCCATTGGAGTAATGTTTTAACTTTGAACTGTACTGCTTTTGCAGATGTTTTTTAATGTTTTAGTTTTACCTTGTACAACAGCTATAAACCTATGAAGTTTATGCCTAGGTTTTCTGTTTGCATATACATTTTATAAAAAATAAAATGGGGTTGCAAGGAAATACTTAACATCTAATATAAGTTTCATAAAACTGACTGAAGAAATACAACTGATGGGATTTGATGTGGAAGTGATTATGTGAATTCATGTGGAAGTGAACAGAGGAAGCAATCAGGGATAACTCCCCAGATTCTAACCTGAACAACTCAGTGGATGGCAGTACCATTCACTGGATAGAAGGAAAGGAAAAGAAAAGAATTGGGGGGGATCCCTGGGTGGCGCAGCGGTTTGGCGCCTGCCTTTGGCCCAGGGCGCGATCCTGGAGACCCCGGATCGAATCCCACGTCAGGCTCCCGGTGCATGGAGCCTGCTTCTCCCTCTGCCTCTCTCTCTCTCTCTATGTGACTATCATAAATAAATAAAATTTAAAAAAAAATTGAATTAAAAAAAAAAAAAAGAAAAGAATTGGGGAAGGCTGAGAAGAGAAAAGGGAAGAAAGACTGAAGAATTATTTTTTTTTAAGATTTTATTTATTTATGAGAGACACACAGAGAGAGGGGGGGGGCAGAGACACAGGCAGAGGGAGAAGCAGGCTCCATGCAGAGAGCCCGACATGGGACTTGATCGCAGGTCTCCAGAATAAGGCTCTGGGCCGAAGGTGGCGCTAAACCGCTGAGCCACCTGGGCTGCCCTGAAGAATGATTTTAAAGATACTTTCAGGTGCCACCAAGAAATCCAAGTACAGATGTACAAGAGAAAGAGATTTATCTGCAGCCAAAGATATGGGTTTCTACTTACGATATAACGTTGGCAATCACTGGCATATGTACAACATTTGATACCATGGGGATTAATGATATTGAGGAAATATGTACAGAGTAAGAAACCGTGCCACAGAAATGATGTGAAATAATGTTTATAGCTATTTTTTGGAGATTTTTTAAAGGCTTTTTGTTTTGTTTTGTTTTAGTACAATCTCTATAGCCAATGTCGGACTCAAAATCATAAGAGCCCGTGCTCTACTGACTGAGCCAGCCAGATGTCCCTAAATATTTTAAAGTAATCTCTACACCCAACATGGGATCCAAACTCACAACCCTGAGACCAAGAGTCACATACTGTACTGACTGAGCCACCTAGGCACTCTTATTGTTGTTGTTGTTTTTTTTTTTTTAAAGAAAGAAAAAGAAGAGAAACAGGTCAGAATGCTGACAAACATTTAAGAAAGAGAAGAAAAAAAGCAGTAAAAAAAGGTAGAAATATTGAGAACATTGCTGTTGAGAAAGAGCAACCAAATCAGAAGGGTCTTAAAACAAAACAAGTAATGTTAAAGGGTATCAGATGTTGCTTGAAAAATAACAATGATGGGCAGCCCGGGTGGCGCAGTGGTTTAGCGCTGCCTGCAGCCCAGGGGCATGATCCTGGAGACCCTGGGTCGAGTCCCATGTCGGGCTCTCTGCATGGTGCCTGCTTCTCTCTCTGCCTGTGTTTGTGCCTCTCTCTCTCTCTCTCTGTCTCTATGAATAAATAAATAAAGTCTTAAAAAAAAAAAAGAAAAATAACAATGAAAAATGAAATATATTTTTTTATTTAATAACCAAAAAGTCATTTGTAGCCTTATTTAGGGCTGTTTTGAGGGAAGAATGGAAATAGAAACCAAATTCAGAGAAGTTAAAGAGGCAAAGAAGCAAACAAGGAATTAAAATAAAAGAAGATGGGGCACCTTGTGTGGTTCAGTAGGCTGAGGATCTGACTTGGTTTCTGCTCAGGTCTCAGTCTTCAGGTCCTGAGATCAAGCCTGTGATGTACTCCATGCTCAGCACGGAGTCTGCTTGTCCCTCTCCCTCTGCTTGTCCCCCTGCTCTCTCGCTCTCACTCTCTCAAAATAAATACATAAAATCTTTAAAGTAAAAGCAGATGATTGCTTCTCAATTATCCAAACAGCAGCTTTAGAATCAAAGATATAGGGCAGCCCGGGTGGCTCAGCGGTTTAGCGCCGCCTTCAGTCCAGGGCGTGAACCCGGAGACCCGGGATCGAGTCCCACATCGGGCTCCCTACATGGAGCCTGCTTCTCCCTCTGCCTGTGTCTCTGCCTCTCTCTCTCTGTCTCTCTCTCTCTCTGTGTCTCTATGAATAAATAAATAAAATCTTAAAAAAAAATAGAATCAAAGAGATAGAGGTTCCACCCTTGTAAATTTCTATTCTGTAGTACTCAATGAGGTCCCAGAATCTCCATTAGTGAAAATTTTATGTACTAGTGGTTCTCATGTACTTCAGAATAAAGCTATCAAGTTTAGAAACCATTGATGTGTCAAAATGATTGATATATGATTATTCATGAAAGCTAACATGCAAAAATTAAAAGATACTTCTACATACCACCCCAATGAATATAAAATAAATTTTAATTTTACAAGTTTCTACAAGAAAGCCTACTGAACAGTCACAAAATCACAATCCATAAACTATCCTTTTCATGCAAATTTAACACTCAGGGGAAAAGATGTTGCCCAGAATGGTTTCTCCTAAAATTTCAAGAAAGATAAAGACCTACGATCTTCACATTCTTAAGCAATTCATTCATCAATCCATTCAGTAAATACATATGGAGCTACTATTTTCCAGGGACAGTTCACATTTTCCATCTATCATACATGAATCCAACTGAATAACCAATTCAAATTAATTCAAGGGGGATCCCTGGGTGGCGCAGCGGTTTAGCGCTTGCCTTTGGCCCAGGGCGCGATCCTGGAGGCCCCGGGATCGAATCCCACGTCAGGCTCCCTATATGGAGCCTGCTTCTCCCTCTGCCTATGTTTCTGCCTCTCTCTCTCTCTCTCTCTCTCTCTCTCTCTCTGTGACTATCATGAATAAATAAATAAAATATTTAAAAAAAACAAATTAATTCAAGGCTCTTAGAGTATGGGTTCTACTAATTATGGTGTCATACATGGAAGTATAAATAAAACTTAGAGAAAAGAAACCAAGTATTCAAAAATATAATATTTGAGACAGCAATATTTTCTTTAAACTTTGAAAAGTTCCTTTTTTTGTCTGTATATGCTTTTAAATACAAGAGGTTTGAAGGATAAATTAACTACCAGGAAAAAATTTTCACCCCACGCATCAAAATATATTCTAATCACTTAGCTAACCAACTTTACGTGCAACAAATGGATGTCTCTGTACTGAACACAGAGCCATTGGTGGGGCTCAGTCCCATGACCCTGAGATCGTGACCTGAGCCGAAATCAAGAGTCAGATGCCCAGCCATCTGAGCCACCCAGGCACCCCTCTATTGCTTTCTTTCAACAGCTTAAGTTCTCATACACATACACAAAAAGTTTATAGAACTCCACAGTTACTGCCCCTACTGAAAACATGAAAGGACCACAATAATCATTGCTATAGACCACATGCTAACTTTATTCATAGCATGCTTTGATCACGACTAGAGACTTCCTATATCAAGTACACAATCATAAACATGGTTTATATCATAGTGAAACTAAAAACGATCTACATTTCTGTCATATCTACAATAAAGATAGCACAAGTCTAGCATTTAAATTGATGACCAAACACCACCCCCCAACATATTTTATGGTTTTGGCTAATACTGTAGAAAAATAAGCTGAAAAATTAATCGGAAAAAAAGGAGTTGGAAATGAGCTCTAATCCTCTATGAAGTGAATACATGTTTAGGGACTTAAATTGCAAAATATCCAACTCTAAAACTTTTATTCAATAAAACTGGTAACTCCTAAAATGTGCTAGACACCATGTGAAAAGCTGGAGAGAAGATGATCTGCAATCTAGGTGGGACAGAGAGTGGCAAATATCCTTCTGACCTTTATATAGGAAAAAGTGAATATTACATAAATATCACAAAAACAAAATGAGTAAAACTGCAGTTTCTAACTGCCTTGGCAAATTGAATCAAATAGTCAATAAACAAGCTAATTAAAAGTGGGAATCATGGGATGGCTCAGTGGGCTAAGCAGCCGACTTGATTTTGGCTCAGGTAATGATCTTAGGGTTATGGGATGGAGCCCTGCATTGGGCTCTGCACTCAGTGCAAAGTCTGCTTGTCCCTCTCCCTCTTTTCCTCTCTCCAATCCCCCACCCTGCGTGCATGCACTCTGTGAAAGAAATAACTATGGGACGCCTGGGTGGCTCAGCAGTTGAGCATCTGCCTTCAGCTCAGGACATGATCCCGGAGTTCCGGGATCGAGTCCCGCATCAGGTTCCTGCATGGAGCCTGCTTCTCCTCCCTCTGCCTCTCTCTCTGTCTCTCATAAAATAAAATAAAATAAAATAAATAAAATAAAATAAAATAAAATAAAATAAAATAAAATAAATAAAATAAAATAAATAAAATATAAAATAAAATAAGAAAGAAAGAACAGACTTAAAAAAAAAAAAAAAGTGGGAGCCATGAGGAACACCTGGATGGCTGGCTCAGTCAGCAGAGCATGCAACTCTTGATCTTGGGGTTGGGAGTATGAGCCCCACACTGGGTGTAGAGATTACTTAAAAAAAACTAAAAATAAAAAAAAATAATAAAATCTTTAATCAAAAAAAAAAAAGTGGGAGTCATGATTTGCCTTTAGCCTTATTACATAACAATAAGATGAAGATATGTCAGTTTAAAGCCTTGAAGTTTTAGGGATGCCTGTGTGGCTCAGCAGTTGGGCACCTACCTTCGGCTCAGGTCGTGATCTTGGGATTCGGGATCGAGTCCCCCATCGGGCTCCTTGCATGGAGCCTGCTTCTCCCTCTGCCTGTGTTTTTGCCTCTCAGTCTGTGTCTCTCATGAATAAATAAATAAATCTTAAAAAATAAATAAAATAAAAGAAAATAAAAGAAAAGAAAAGAAAAGAAAAGAAAAGAAAAGAAAAAAAAGAAAAGGGTGACTAGGTGGCTTAGTTGGTTAAGCGTCTGTCTTCAGCTCAGATCATGATCTCCGGGTCCTGGGATGGAGCCCCACATCAGGCTTCCCACTCGGTGGGGAACCTACGTCTCCCTCTCCCTGCTACTCTCCCTTCTTTCTCTCTGTCAAACAAATAAAATCTTAAAAAAATAGGGAGAGAGGGAGAGAGAGGGAGGGAGAGAGAGAGATAGAGAGATATCACAACTCCAGATTGATCTTTTTATAAAAAATAAAACAAAATAAAATTAAAATAAAATAAAAAGCTACACTGAATTTACAGTATGAGTATTCAAAAGAATATTTAAGCAGCAATAAGTGCCTTGAAAAAGTTAACCAAGAGGGATCCCTGGGTGGCGCAGTGGTTTGCCGCCTGCCTTTGGCCCAGGGCGCAATCCTGGAGACCCGGGATCGAATCCCACGTCGGGCTCCCGGTGCATGGAGCCTGCTTCTCCCTCTGCCTATGTCTCTGCCTCTCTCTCTCTGTGACTATCATAAATAAATAAATAAATAAATAAATAAATAAATAAATAAATAAATAAATAAATAAATAAATAAATAAAGTTAACCAAGAGAGCTGCCTGGGTGGCTCAGTGGTTGAGCATCTGTCTTTGGCTGAGGTGGTGATCCCGGGATCTGGGATCGAGTCCCACACTGGGCTCCCTGCATGGAGCCTGCTTCTCCTCTACCTCTGTCTCTGCCTCTCTCTCTCTCTCATTCTGTCTCTCATGAATAAATAAATAAATAAACAAATAAATAAATAAATAAATAAATAAATAAATAAATAAATAAATAAAATCTTAGGGAAAAAAAGTTAAAAAAAAAAAAAGTTAACCAATAAAACCAGATTCCAGGACTGAAGTTTTTTTCACCTAGAGAAATACCCTCTCCAATTTTCCACCACATCTCTACTGTTGTCACTGTTCGCGATATGAAGAAACCCAGTACAAGCCATCAGCCATTTTACTGAGAATAACTCTACAAAAACTTTAGAAATGGGGATTTAAAGACTTTCAAAATTATATTTTAAAAAGGATACATGTATTTGTAACCTTATGATTTCTTTTTCTAAGTGAATCCCCAATTTTTTATTGTTACATATATATTTTTTAATTTTTTTTAAATTTATTTATGATAGTCATCACAGAGAGAGAGAGAGAGAGAGAGAGAGAGAGGAGAGACAAAGGCAGAGGGAGAAGCAGGCTCCATGCACCGGGAGCCCGACGTGGGATTTGATCCCGGGTCTCCAAGATCGCGCCCTGGGCCAAAGGCAGGCACCAAACTGCTGCGCCACCCAGGGATCCCCTATATATTTTAATTTTTTTTTAATTTTTTTTAATTTTTATTTATTTATGATAGTCACAGAGAGAGAGAGAGAGAGGCAGAGACACAGGCAGAGGGAGAAGCAGGCTCCATGCACCGGGAGCCCGACGTGGGATTCGATCCCGGGTCTCCAGGATCGCGCCCTGGGCCAAAGGCAGGCGCCAAACCGCTGCGCCACCCAGGGATCCCATATATATTTTAATTTTAATGCAGAGTCAGATTTTAGAAGCTGTACAAAGGAGAGCCAAAAACACTTTACACATTCATGATTAGCTTTAGTATTTTTTACGGTACATACTGAAAATGTTATCATTTACTAGTAAGGAATGCCAAGTGTGTCCATCACCATTTGAATAGCTTGTAGGGGATTTGTGATTTCTTCCATGTTATCTCTTCTCAAAACCCAATCTGGTTTAAGTCTTGAAACTATTCTGGGCAACTTGTGTACAAGGACTGTTTCCTTGTTCTCTTTTACATTTCCAAGGACAGAACTTAGAAGGTGTGCAAGAAATATCTCTTGGATAGGATCAAATCAACATAGCAACAAAATCTTTTATACTACATATCACAATGGCTAATTTCCTTTAATACTTCAAAAATACCACAACTACACTTACATATTTGCAGGATGTATTTTTGTTGTTGTTGTTGTTGTTAAGATTTCATTTATTTATTCATGAGAGACACACAGAGAGAGAGAGAGAGAGGCAGAGACAGGCAGAGGGAGAAGCAGGCTCCATGCAAGAAGCTGGGGGTGGGACTCGATCCTGGGTCTCCAGGATTAGGCCCAGGGCTGAAGGCGGCGCTAAATCACTGAGCCACCCGGGCTGCCCAGGATTTGTCTTCTAAAGCTCACATAAAATTCCAATTTATAGGTTTTAAGAAGAAGCTATAGCTATGTGACATTTTTTTAACATAAAAGTGAAAGCCTTAAAATGATTTCATTCTCAGTATAAATGTTACTAAATAGCTTAGAATAAAATGTAGTTTATATAATCTGTTACCACAAATGAGAAAGAACGATTCATTCAACCTAACGCCATTACAGTGCTTACCACTTATTCTTGCTTCTGCCTACATACCTGCCTACTCACAGACATTTTTAAAAGTCTTTTAGAGCCTTCTTTGTAAAGCAAACAGCAGTCTTCTCTTAAAAACACTGTCAATTAGCTATTTTAGTCTCTGGCTATTTTCCCAAACTTCACGACAATCTTAGGTTCTAGTGGGCGATTGAAGTATATTAGTTTTATACGACTAGTTTTGTTTCAACCAGCCAAAGATTTATAGGTAAATCAGTAACTTGGCAAGATATTAGCAAAAAAAAAAAAAAAAAAAAAAATCTTTCTCTAATGGGTAACAATTATTGTAAGTTCAGCAAATCACAAGGTAGGACGATGTAAAGAATCCTAGAAGAGGCAGCAAACTATGTAACTCTCACACCAAGTGGCAAAGTGTAGTGCCACACGTACACTATCGAGGGAGGTTCAACCACTTTCCTAAGTGCGTAAAGAGCCCTAGAAATCAAACAGGAGATGGTCCCTTATTATTTGGTCCTTCCAAAGCTGAAACACTGAACAGGTGGCATAAGTACAATTTGGGTAAGGTTCTGGGAGACACGAGCAGGGCTTCAAGGGGACTCCCAAAAGCACAATCATTCACGTCCACAAATTGAGACTAGGTACGCCCCCCACCCCCACCGCAGGCCCTGCAGAACTGAAATAAATCAGCATCCCCCTCCCGCCCCCCGCCGGACGAAAACTGCTCTCTGGAAGACAGGGTGAAGTGGCAAGGAGGGGGAAAGCACATAAACAGGCACTAGGAGTCCTGAGGTATGCACCAAGTCTGTATTTCTCACCCATGTATACCCAGCGTTGCTCCATTCAGCTAGCGCTCATTACCTGCTCCCCGAACGCACGAATGAACCCACAGGAGACCCCCTAAGACGAGCCCCGGCTGCAGCGGCGTACCGCTCCGCCCAGGCGCCCACCACCCCCCGTTCATTGGCCCGACCGGGAGGTCACCGTCTCCGGTGGCCACAGGCAGCCGCAGTAACCAAAGGTCAGCTGGAGCCGGAGCCGGAGCCGGAGCCGGAGCCGGAGCCGGAGCCGGAGCCCGGGCCCAGGCCCCGCCGGCCGGCCGCCCCAGGAGGGACTCACCGTTGGTGTAGACAGACCCCGAGGCCGAGGCGGCCCCGTTCTGGGCCTGCAGGCCGGTCAGGGCGCCGCCGGAGGCCGGTATCCCCGGCTGGGACATGACGACAGTGCGTGTCGGGGTTGGAAGGGGATGGTCGGGGTCTGAGACACCGCCAACCAACAGCTGAACGACGACTGCTGGAAGCGGAGGGCAGGAGCTAACGACTCAGGACGGAGGCGAGGAGGAGAGAGGGCGGTGCATCAAGCCCTAGGCACGGCGCGGCATTCTTCCCAGCCCGCCAGCGGCCACCGCTCGGCCTGGGAGCTGGGGCTTGGGTGTCGGACCGGACGGGCCGAGAACGCCAGGCTGGAAGGCGGCAGCCTAGCGAGACAGGAGAGAGGCCCCGGCCGGAAGTGCCTGTCAGCCGCTGGCCGCGCAGGCGCAATCGGGACACGTGGCACTTCCGGCTCCGGGCTCGCAGCCGCCGCCGCGGCCGGGACGCTCTCGTCTCCCCGTCGGGGCTGCCCGGAGGCCACCTGACAGCTCCGGGTGTCCCAGCGCGAAGCACCGTGCTCGACCTCGCCTGCCACGTCACGGAGTCTTACGGCCGGCCGGAAGTGGCGTGTGTCACCGCTACGGAAATCCCCGCCGTAGTGAACGTCATCTGGCGGGCAGGGCCAGGATCTGAGCGCTGGCCGGGCTTTCAGTGGCCACTTTCGGGGGGTGGGTCTGACAGTTCCTCTCTTACCGTTTGTGCACCTTACCTGGGACGACAGACGTCAACGATGCCTCCGCTAGCTGAACTGATGAATAGTCCTCGCAGGTTTCATTTCACTGAAATTTCATCATCGTATGGCACGTGTAAATTGTAAGGGAGGTTATTGTTTGTTTGTTTTTTAAGGGGGTAGTTAATGAACGTGTATTAAAGGTGTAGTCACATCGAGGACTTTGTTTTTTGACTAGACGACGACTCAACTAATTTTTATTCTGAAACTCGCTGATTCATAGCGTAGTCACGCGAAAGTTCATTAACATCATACTCAACAGTCCTTTTAGTGGCAGTTTTTAGTTCCTCTTCTAAGAGTTTACAGTAAGGTAAAATATTCAAACTTCCTTTCTGGGCAAGTGGATCCCCGCCCCCCCCCGCCCCCCCCCCCCCAGACTTCTTTTTTTTTTCTTTTTAGGCCAAAGGGAGGTAGAAACCGAAGTGATAGGATAATAGTTAATTGATCTCGGTAGCCATTTTAAAGCTACCTTCATTCTTCTTAGGTTTTTCCTGCTCTGAGCTGATGACAAAGCTGCTCTTTAAACTATAGATTTATGCTGTTAAAATGTCATGCCAAGGGTTTTGCAACCCGTGAAGGGTGAAGTACACCTTGCTTAACTCCTTCGATATCAAGTGCCTCCTAAGAAATGCTGAATTTATAATATGTTCTATTACATATGTAATCATTAGAGCAAGAGTTAAACTGCTGTGTCAGACAAGAAAAGCAAACAGTATGCAAATAACGAAGGGTAAAATTTTATCCTAACCCTGTTTCCCTGTTTTTATCCTTTGCCTCAGAATCTTTTTTTTTTTTTTTTTTAAGATTTCATTTACTTATTCATGAGAGACACAGAGACAGAGACAGGCAGGCTCCATGCAGGGAGCCCGATGGGGGACTCGATTCCAGGTCTCCAGGATCACGCTCTGGGCTGCAGGTGCTAAACCGCTGAGCCACGGGGGCTGCCCTTTTGCCTCAGAATCTTACTAAAAATATATTTGCCATGTATGGAGTTAAACAATTAAACTCCTTTGTACAAGATTCAAATATGAAAAGTGTCTTTAGGATGAAGATGATACTTTTGGTCAAACTCCATATAACAAAGTCCCAAATCATATATCACAAGAATGCTTTCCTCTCAATGTTTAATTTTTTTTTTTTCCTCTCAATGTTTTAAAAAGAAAACAGATCTCAGAGAAACTGTATCTTCCTGAGGTCAGACAGAAAATCAGGGTCAATCTTCAAAGGGGCAAATGCTTAGATCTGGTCTCAAACTTGCAGGACTTTAATGTTGTTTCTCTTTTTTTTTTCTTTCTTTCTTTCTTTTTCTTTCTTGCAACTCCTTAGTTGGTTTATTGACCTTGGCACAGGAGTTTGATTCAGTTAAATCAAGCTTCTTTTGGACTTTGTTCTGTTTAAGCAGTATCTGTGTGTTCAGAGGAAAAAAAAAACTGACAGAAAGGATTACCCATTTTAAAACATAAATCACGGTTGGTTAAATAAGGTAAATAAACATAATATGCAAGTAAGTAAACAGTGCTTTTTCTAAAATTTGTTCTCCTCCCTCCATGTTGTTATTATTCCCCAAAAACCTATGGTTAAGTCTCTTCAGAAGTTTTTTTTTACATTTTCAATAGTCAGTTTTAAAATATTTTGAAAAGTAGCTGCCCACCCTCAGGGACAATATGAAGTTTAAGAATTGAGATGAAACATGGGATCCCTGGGTGGCGCAGCGGTTTGGCGCCTGCCTTTGGCCCAGGGCGCGATCCTGGAGACCCGGGATCGAATCCCACGTCGGGCTCCCGGTGCATGGAGCCTGCTTCCCCTTCTGCCTATGTCTCTGCCTCTCTCTCTCTCTCTCTCTCTCTCTGTGTGACTATCATAAATAAAAAAAAAAAAAAAAAAAGGAATTGAGGTGAAACAGCATACTTAAAAAGGTAACTTTTTAAAAGATTTTATTTATTTATTCATGATAGACACACAGAGAGAGAGGCAGAGGCAGAGACACAGGCAGAGGAAGAAGCAGGCTCCATGCAGGGAGCCCGACGTGGGACTCGATCCCGGGTCTCCAGGATCACTCCCTAGGCTGAAAGTGGAGCTAAACCACTGAGCCACCCAGGCTGCCCGGTAATTTTCTTTTTAAGTGTCACCTACACATTGTCACATCCTTCTCTGACTTCTTAAAGTGTGGCTACATAAATATCAAGGAAAAATTGTTAGTGCTATTATCAGTTGTTAAGGGTACTGATTTTTTTTTAATTAACTACCTGTATCTACCCTACAGTACCATACATTTTCCTAAACTGATGTCAAGAATATATTCTACCTTTTTATCCTTGTTTTCCAGAACAACAGGACCCTTCTGCCATAGATATGCCCTTCATGTATGTATGTATCAGATTTTCTGCACATTATTTTCAAAGCCTTCCACTGCAGAAAATGATAAGCAAAAAAATAAGTGATACTGCAGAGTCTCAGCAAGGAGACAGAACTATACAAAGAATATTCCATTAAGGTTGATTTTTTAGGGGCTCCTGGGTGGCTCAGTTGGTTGAGAGTCTGCCTGGGCTCAGGCCATGATCCCGGGGTCCTGGGATCGAGCCCTATATCAGGCTCCCTGCAGAGCCCAGAGCCTGCTTCTGCTTCTCCCTCTCCCACTGCCTGCTGCTCCCTCTGCTTCTGCGTTCTCTCTCTCTCTCTCTCTCTAATAAATAAATAAAATCTTTTTTAAAAAATAAATTAAGTTTATTCTTTATTTTAGACCCAAAAGAGGTAGATAGGCATTCCTAATAAAATTTGCTGACATGCAGAAGTGGAGTCAGGCTCACACACTAGGGCCCCTTTGCCTGCCTGCTCATCACTGTTGAATTGTCAGCTGATAAACAGGAGCAATTCTATTTACTTTACAGAATAGGGGGAATTATTTTAGGTCCTTTAATTATTTAAAACATGTTCTATTTCAAACATACCAATAAAACGGTTTCAGTTACAAACAACAGGTTTGTTCTGAAACTCTTGTGACACCATTTTAAGAACAGTTCTTTTGACCTCATTTGCCTGACAGGACATCTGTTTGTATCTAAAGTCAGCGGCTCTGAAGCTATATCCCAAGAACACTCATCTCACACCACGCCAGCAAATCCCATTGTTTTCTTTGAAAACTTTTCATCTTTATGTAGTTCTTGCCGTTCTCACTGCCCACTGGTTAATTTTCAACATCTTGCACTGAAAATACTGGCATAGTTTTCTGGTTTCCTTCTCTCCAATCCATCCTACATGTTGAAGTGAGTCCTCAATACTGATTCTGTCTTTATTTTCCTGTACCCCCAACACCTGTATTGCTCCCTATGCCTGTTCCATAAAGTTCCTCTGTATGGCTTTTCTCATCTCGCACTGAGTAAAATCCAAAGTCCTACTCAGCCTTCAAAGTTCTACGTGACCTTGCCCTGCTACCTCCTGTCTTAGCTTCCACACTCTATCTCAGTCATTCCACTGCTATTTCTCTAGCTACCCAACCACAAGCCTGCCTTTTACACTTATTTCCATTACCTCAGACGCTCTTCCTCAAGATACACATGTGGCTCAGTCTCTACCCCTTCAGCCTTTATTCAAATGTTAACTTATTGTTGACCCCTTCTCTGAACATCCCATACAATAGCATACCATTCCTGCTCACTCTATCCCTTTTATACTGCTTATTATTTTTTTTCATAGCACTTCTCATAATTAAATACTTGGGTCTATGTTTGCCTTTCTTCAGTGGAAGAAAATTCTATATATATCCTGCCCATTTTAAGGTAATTATTTTGATTTCATATCTGTCTCCTTGTTTAGACCCTCAGAGAGTAGAAACCAAGGACTGTGTCCTTTTCACATCCGTATTACCAGCACTTGACTTGGGGACTCACCATTAACAGGTGTTCATTAAATGTTTTTGAATGAATTAATTTAAAGTGTCATTTTTTCCCATCTTCTGACTATTTTGCCCCTCATTAATTCACTACTACAAGTTCATGTTTGAAGTATAGCCTAAATCATATTACTAGCACTTGTTTCTGAATTATGTCCTCTTTAATTCTTTTGGGTTCCTACCTATTATTGTACATTGTGTCCCATCTGTTACAGACCTAATAGAGTAACTGGTCAGGCCCCATCTGCCCAGGCAGCACTGGAAGTACAATATCAAGTGCCAATTTATTTTCCTTTTCTAACAAAATAATTCCCTCTGTCCCTATACCCTTTGCAAACACCTTAGCACCACAGTATCAGAGATCTGGGATGCATCTTCCCCTCTAAAACCCATCTTTTTGGGGTGTCTGGGAGGCTCAGTGGTCAAGCATCTGCCTTTGGCTCAGGTTGTGATCCCCGGGGCCCTGGGATTGATTCCCCCATCAGGGTCCCCACAGGGAGCCTGCTTCTTCCTCTATGTTTCTGCCTCTCTCTGTGTCTCTCATGAATAAATAAATTAAAATGTTTAAAAATAAATAAAAAATAAAACCCATCTTTTCATCATACTTTCTGCTGAATGATGTCACCAGTTCCTTCATTTGTTGATTATTCTTTTTTAAATTTTTTTATAAGATTTTATTTATTCAGGAGAGAGAGAGAGAGAGAAAGAGAGAGAGAGGCAGAGACACAGGCAGAGGGAGAAGCAGGCTCCATGCAGGGAACCTGACGTGGGACTCAATCCTGGGTCTCCAAGATCACATCCTGGGCTGAAGGCACCACTCAATGCCATCAACCATTGAGCCACCTGGGCTGCCCTGATTAATTTATTCAACAAATATTAAGTGGCTTCCATATGCCGGGTACTTGCTAAGCACCAAGCAAAAACAGAACAGGACAGACAAGATCTCTTCCTACTGTGAATTTTACAGTGGAGGAAGCAAAAGAAAACTGTAGGGGTGCCTGGGTGGCTCACTTGGTTAATCGTCTGCCTTTGGCTCAGATGATGATCCCAGGACATTGGGCTCCCTGCTTCACAGGGAGTCTGCTTCTCCCTCTCATTTTCCCCCTAACCCTCCTCCTGCTTGTGCATGTGCACTCTCTGTCAAATAAATAAATAAAATCTTTAAGACAAAAAAAAGAAAACTGTATGTAAGCACATATTTTTAAGTGTAAAATTTGTGCTAGTGAAGTACTGGTACTGAGAGAATAGCTTGTTGGAGCCTGATTTGGTTAGGATGGTCTGGATAAGAGGTGACATTTAAGGTATGATCTGAAGGATGAGACAATTAGCTATACAAAGAGAGAAAATGGGAAGAAGAAGGGCGCTGGCCAAAGCGAACAGTACCTACAAAAGTGCAGAGACAGGAATGATCTTGCTGTGGTGAGCAAGACAGAATGGCAAGAGAGAAGATTGGAGAAGTAGAGGGGGCCAGAGCAACAAGAGTCTTGTAAGGCATTGTAAGGAGCTAATAAGCCTTGGGAAGCACTTGAAGAGTTGTAAAGAGAGGAGTAATTTGATCCAATTCATGCTTTAAGATGAATTCGTTAAAAAAAAAAAAAAAAAAATCCAGGGTGCCTGGCTGGCTCAGTGGGTGGAGCATGCGACTCTTAATCTTGGGGTCATGACTTTGAGCCCCACATTGGGCCTAAAACTTACTTAAAAAACAAAACAAAACAAAAAACAACAGCTGTGATGGTCACTGATTGTAGGGAGAAGAATGGAGTTGTTGCAGTAAACCAGAGATGTCAGTAACCTGAAGTGAGGTTTGTTATAGTGGATAGAGAAGTAATCCAAGTTAAAATTTTGGACTTTGATATCTCCTTTATTTTTTGCTACTAACATGCCATCAATCATGAAATCTTATAGGTTTCAATGTTTACAGTTTCTCACACACAACTCTGTGTTTCTCAGTTCCCACTGACCCAACCCAGGCCTCTCTTCCCTCTCACCTGCATGAGTGGAGCGGCCTCATTCCTGACCTCGGTTTTCAGGCAAACTGTTCCAGGTCAACCCACATACTGCTGCCAGAGCAAACTTTCAAAAACAATACTGAATGTGTTCCTGCTCTACTGGAAACCCATAAAGTGCTCTACAGTTTGGGAGCCAAGGTCCCAAATAGTCCACTTCAAATCTACCCAGTCAAATCATACTTGCCTGGTACTTTTCAAATCTCTCTTCCTTTTTGTATGTTATTCTCTCTTACATCATCCCTCTGGACATTAATCCCCATTTTACATACACAGAAACACTAAGTGGCTGGTGACTTTAGAAGCATAGTCTTATCTCTTATATTCTATTAAAAATGCTGGGATCCCTGGGTGGCGCAGCGGTTTGGCGCCTGCCTTTGGCCCAGGGCGCGATCCTGGAGACCTGGGATCAAATCCCATGTCGGGCTCCTGGTGCATGGAGCCTGCTTCTCCCTCTGCCTGTGTCTCTGCCTCTCTCTCTCTCTCTCTCTGTGACTATCATAAGTAAATTAAAAAAATTTTTTTTAAATGCATCCATTAAAATTCATAGTTTGGAGCACCTGGGTAGCTCAGTGGTTGAGTGTCTGCCTTCAGCTCAAGTTGTGATCCCAGGGTCCTGGGACCAAGTCCTGCATCAAGCTCCTCATGGGGAGCCTGCTTCTTCCTCCGCCTATGTCTCTGCCTCGCTCTGTGTGTCTCTCATGAACAAATAAAATCTTAATAAAAAAATCATAGTTTAGAATACTTAATTATATGGTAAATTGTCTGTAATAAATGTTTTTAATTTTAACCATTTTACAAAACTGTGTATAGTCTGATTATAATCTTATAAAAGTGGTTTAATCTGTGAGGTAAGACTGGGGGTGATTTTTGTTTGCATGATGTATTTTCTGGATTTTTAGAATTCATATGTATTACTTTTATAACAACAATTACCAAAAAGAATGTGGGAAAATATGCTATGTAGCCTTTAAGACTCTCCTCAAACATGGCATCACCATCCATTTCACTCCCTCACCGCCACCACCATTTTGTACATTATCATCCCCTCTCTCCCTACCTTCTTTGAGAGTTAGGTGTGACCCAACATACTTCCCTGCCAAATGGAAAGGTCCTTGAGTAAAGACATTCACTGTCTTGCTTATTGTCACACTCCCTTATTGCTAGCCATTTTATAATTTGTTGCTGAAGCCAGCAAGTATTTAGATTTTTTTTTAATTTTTATTTATTTATGATAGTCACAGAGAGAGAAAGAGAGAGAGGCAGAGACACAGGCAGAGGGAGAAGCAGGCTCCATGCATCGGAAGCCCGATGTGGGATTCGATCCCGGGTTTCCAGGATCGCACCCTGGGCCAAAGGCAGGTGCTAAACCGCTGCGCCACCCAGGGATCCCAGTATTTAGATTTTTTAAAGGCTGACTAAAATTCCAGCAATACCAGGAAAGAAAGAGCTACAATTTTTAGGAGTCCAGTGAAGTGACTTTGATTACTTAAATGTGTTTGTTAAACCCGTTGACCTTAGGGTTGCCTGGGTGGTTCTATTTGTTGAGTATCAAAGTCTTGATTTCTGGTCAGATCCTGATCCCAGAGTCATGGGCTTGAGCCCTGCATCAGGCTCCACACTGAGCATGGAGCCTATGGGATTCTCTCTCTCCTTCTCCCTCTGCCCCACCCGACTTACGCACTCTGTCTAAAATTAAAACAAAACAAAACAAAAACTGTTAACCTTAAAAATAAAACTGTCAGTTATCCTACTGGGGAAAAAAAAAGTTTATTCTGAAATAGCAGAGAATTGCATTTCCAAAGACACAAGCTAGGGCTTTGAAAGTCTAGAGGATAAATGAGAGGACCACTCTTTATAGAGGAATGGCAAAGTTGAGAGATATTTGTTATTAACAAAAAGCCCATTGAAACAAACTGAGAGTTTTAATGTAGTAGTTTTTCATTGGCTGAGTTGTGACAGTCTCTCATTGGCTGGGCTGTTGCTGAACAAAGAAATTCTTTCCTCCTGCTACCACAATACAATAGAATCTTTTTCCTACGGGGAAGGCAAGGTAAGTCTCTTCCTATTGGGATCTGCCAATAGGAATCTTCCTATGGATGGGAATAGGAATCTTCCTATGGATCTTCCTATGGAGGAAGAGTGGTAGGGTATGAGAGCTCCTACTTCTGGCTCCTGACTCTATTTTACTTTACTTTATAGATGTATTTTTAAGATATATATATATATATATATATATATATATATATATATATATATTTTTTTTTTTTTTTTAAAGATTTTATTTATTTATTCATGAGACACACACAGAGAGAGAGAGAGAGAGAGAGAGGCAGAGACATAGGCAAAGGGAGAAGCAGGCTCCATGAAGGGAGCCCGATGTGGGACTCGATCCCGGGTCTCCAGGATCACACCCTGGGCCAAAGGCAGCACTAAACTGCTGAGTCACCCAGGCTGCCCGATTTATTTATTTATTTATTTAATCTCTATACCCAACATGGGGCTTCCACACATGATCCGAAGACCAAGAGTTGAGTCCTCCACAGACTGAGCCAGCCAGGCGCCCTTCCTGACTCCATTTTAAATGAGATTTCCTCATCAATTTTAACAAATCGAACTAAACTCAAGAGTAGGTAAGTGGGAAAGGAGAGCAGAGGGGAACCCAGATGGAAAAACAAGTTCCGGGATCCCTGGGTGGCGCAGCGGTTTGGCGCCTTCCTTTGGCCCAGGGCGCGATCCTGGAGACCTGGGATCGAATCCCACGTCAGGCTCCCGGTGCATGGAGCCTGCTTCTCCCTCTGCCTGTGTCTCTGCCTCTCTCTCTCTCTCTCTGTGTGACTATCATAAGTAAATGAAAAAAAAAAAAAAAAAGAAAAACAACTTCCTCTAGCTCAGATCAATGGACTCTAGGGAAATTCTTCAATATCTCTCCTTTTTTAAATATTTTATTTGACACAGAGAGTACAAGCGGGGGAGCTCAGGCAAGGAGAGAGAGGGAGAGGCAGACTCCTCACTGAGTGGAGAGCCAATGCAGGACTCGATCCTAGGACCCCAGAATCATGACCTGAGCTACAGGCAGACACTTAACTGACTAAGCCACCCAGGGGCCCAATTCTTTAATCTCTTGAGAACAAAAATATACCTAGGAGTTTTTCATTTATGAATGGATCACTTGTTCATATGAACTGATCACTTACTGTTTGCCAAGCACTGGAAACAGGTTTAAGAGAGGAATAAGCAGATATGGTTCCTCACCTTAGGAAGCTTACAGAATGTCTGTTGGGGGAGACTTTACACAAATACATATTTACTTGGGCAATTATAAGGTAACTTGAATGATAATAGGCTAATTGTACGGTTGCTGGGAAAACCATATGGGGAGGCAGGTTGTTTTTGTTCTTTTTCAAAAGATATTATTTATTTGACAGAAAGAGAGAGAGACAGAACACAACAGGCAGAGGGAGAGAAGCAGGTTCCCAGCCAAGCAAGGAGCCCAATGTGAGGCTCCACCCCAGGACCCTGGGATCATGACCTGAGCTGAAGGCAGATGCTTAACCGAGCCACCCAGATGACCTGAGATTTTTGGGTTTGGTTTTTTTTTTTTTTTTTTTAAGATTTTATTTATTTATTTATTTATTTGAGAGAGAGAGTAGGAGGGGGTGGTTGTGCAAGAGGAATAGAGGGGGAGGGAAAGAATCTCAAGCTGACTCCCGACTAAGCATGAAACCCTCTGTGGGGCTGATCTCAAAACACTGAAATTATGACCTGAGGGGAAATTAAGAGTGGGAAGCAAAATGGACTGAGCCACACAGACATCCCTAGGAGGGAGGTTTTGATGAGAGAGGGCTATCCGTGTTGAAATCTGAAGAGTGGGTATGACATAGATGGAGAGGAGAGGTGTAGAAAATTTGTTCTGGCAGAAGAAATGGCAAATGTGAAGGGAAGACACTAGGATAAGGCATTTCCTGAGGCTGCAGTAGAAAGGGGGAGATTCAGCTTGAGCAAGTTATATAGGTTTTTATTCTATGGAATAACCTATTCCTTAACCCCCAAACAGCTCCTCCTCTGTCCCCATTACCTAGAAACCTGACTTAAAGCAATTTGGAGAGCATCACACTTCCATTCAAGGCACCCAGCTATCCTTATTTAAACACATTTAAGGAAGGTAACATGAATCCATTAGTAAAGAACAGCAGAATCAAGACAGTCTTGTTTAGCTCAAAACCTAGCATCTAACACGTTATCTAGCACATAATTACGTTTTGTAAGTTGTGAATTCAAGAAACAGGTGTACTTTAAAATATATATATTTTTAAATGTAGTATTTTTAAGAAAAGATGTCATGGATAATGTTCCTAAGCTACGGACCCGCGTTTCCTTCTCTGCCCAGGCCCTCGGGCCCCTGCAGGCCTTTGGGGGCGGGGGGCGGGGGCGGACGTGGGGAGACCAGGTCGCGGGAAGGCTGGCTCCAGGCAGCAGACGCGCTCCGCCGGGGCACTGGCGGCGGAACCGCGAGGAGGCGGAACTTTAGGCTCGTGGAACTGTAGCCCTGCGGACCATTGCGAGGGAGGCACACCCCCGGCCCGGAAGTCGCTGACGGGAGCTGGTGCTTCGGCAGCCATCGCGCTTTGCAGTTCGATCTAGGAGGGTGTAGGGCAGACGCCAGGCGAGGAATTGCGACCTCTCCGTTCGCTGGTGAGTGGTAGTCTCTTCCGCCGGTGGCACCGGCAGGCGGCAGCTGTGGGTCCCAGGGAAGGTGTCTGTTTCGGGCCTGAGCCCATCGGGGCCCCTGCTGGTGGCCAGGCGAAAGGGGGTCTCTGTTTTCGTGTCCGGAATCGGGCGGCACTCAAGCGGAACGGGTTCCTTTCCTGCTCTGCGGTGGTCGCGCTCAGAGTCCTCTGGATAGGACACCTGCTTCTGTCAGACGGTGGCATTGCAGGAAAGGACGGGATGACTTTAAGCTGCACACGAGCCCTTCCTTCCCTTCGTCCTCAGTTTACTCACCTGGTCAGGTGAAGGTGAAGGTGCAGGTACAGGGGATCACTGACAGCTCGAGAGCCCGTGACGCGGTGTTTTCGGTTCTCCTCCTTAGTTTGGGGGCAAAGTGAGCTCCCTGACTAGTACGAGTTAGCGTCCGGCCATAGCCCAAGGCCAGCAGAGTGGGGGAACAGATAAACTGTCGGGGGGAAACTAATGATTCATAAATTTTTCCAAGATTTTTGAACAACATAGAAATTTGTTTTGACAACGGCTGAAACTCTGACCTCATTGGCCGAAAGAACCAAACTCATTAGGAACGTAAGGTATTTGGTACATTGGGCAAAACAGTGAGGGAAATTTTTTTTTTTTTTTTTTAAGATTTTATTTAGGGCAGCCCGGGTGGCTCAGCGGTTTAGCGCCGTCTTCAGCCCAGGGCCTGATCCTGGAGTCCTGGGATCGAGTCCCGTGTTGGCTCCCTTCGTGGAGCCTGCTTCTCCCTCTGCCTGTGTCTCTGCCTCTCTCTCTCTCTTTCTCTCTCATAAATAGATAAATAAAATCTTTTAAAAAATTATTTATTTTTTCATGAGAGACACAGAGGCAGTGACCTAGGCAGAGGGAGGAGCAGGCTCCCCGCAGGCAGCCAGATGTGGGACTCGATTCCAGGACCCCGGGATCACGCCCTGAGCCAAAGGCAGACTCTCAACCACTGAGCCACCCAGGTATCCCTGAGGGAATCCTTTTAACTTGAAAAATTAAACCTAGTATTATTTGCATATTCATCTGTCAAGCTCAGTGTTACCCCGTATCTTACTCTAAACAATATCCTAGGTTCAGTGTTAAAATTCCAGTTAAGAGTATGAAAGTAAACATTTACTGACTGTCTCCTTTCTGTGAGGTACTAGCCATTCGCACAACAATCCACTAAGGAAGGTAATGGTATCCTCTCTATTTTACAGGTGAGGAATAAGGAAAAATTACAATTTGTCAATAATTAGTGGTGCAGACATAACACAGAAGCAGGATTTATATTCATTACCAAAATATCTTGAACTTTAAAAAATTAATGTTATAGTTCAATGGCATTTTCTGAGTTTGCAGAAGAGCAATGTTTTGCTTTTATTTTAGAAATGTTAGAGAAGGGGCACCTGGGTGGCTAACTTGGTTAAGCCTCTGTCTTTTGCTCAGGTCCTGATCCTAGGATCCTGGTATCCAGTCCTGCATCAGCAGCCCCCCACCCCAGCCCTGGAACCTGCTTCTCTCTCTCCCTGTCTCCTCCCCCCCTGCTCATGCTCTCTGTTACCCAAATAAATAAAATCTGAAAGAAAAAAAAGAAATTTTAGAGAAGCATTGTTAGTAATTACAAAGATTAGCAGTTGAAAAAAGTACATTTTAACTATCCTTTCCTTGCACTTGAAGCAGGAATTGAGACAAGAGATTAGGCTATCAGAAATGAAAATCACTGCCACATTATTTGAAGCTTATAAATCAGAATTCTGTAGTAATGATTCATTAGTTCTCCACCCTCTTCTTTAAGTATACTTGGTTGATACTCATTTAAATGATTTCTCTGCAAAACATTACTAAGCAAATACCTTTAAAATCACGTGTTTGAAAATATTCTCTTGGAAGTGATGAACCACTAAATTCTTCTCCTGAAACCCAGATTGCACTCTGTTAAATACCTAGAATTTAAATAAAAATTTGAAAAGAAAAAGGAAACTTTCTTTCTCTTGTGTATAGCTTTTAGAACAGTTTCAATTAGGAGTATTTTAAGGGGGCGCCCTGGCTGGCCCAGTTGGTGGGGTATGCTACTCTTGATCTTGGGGTTATGAGTTCAAGGCCCACACTGGGCCTAGAGCATTTTTAGAAAAGTATTTTAAGGATGGAATTTGACACTGCTTATATCTATACATTCATTTTCTTAATTCAGTATAGGCAAATTCAATCCTCAGACTTAAAACTTTATTCATAGTGTTCTTTCCTTTCTCACTCTTAAAAAAATTCTATATATGTCACAGATTTAACCTTTCTTTTTTTTTTTAAACCTTTCAATTGAATGTCACTTTTCCCCAAAAGAAACTTGCGTTTGTACTTTTTGTTGATTAAATGGAACCAAAGGTATAACTCCATTACTATGATTGCTATGCATTCAGTCATAAAAATGTTCTTTTGAGTTTTGTATTTTGTATTCACTGTTTCAAAACTTTAAGGGCTGTAGAAAGAAAATCTAACAGTTCTACTGAAGAGTATTTATAAGGCAGAATTGTCTTGAAACATTCAACATTGTTACTCTCCATCCTTAGTAATGCACAGGGCCTTGCTGAAATTTTATAAAACATGGTCAAGCAGAGCTTGGCATTGTATTTCTAGTACTATTCGAATTTTATATAAATAAAGTTTGGGGTTTGAATTTCAATTTAGTTGGAATGCCACCTTATATTGTGTAGTATTCAAAATGTCTTCAGGTACATTATCATAATTGATCAATCTTAAAACTGTGAGGCCGATAGTATTCCCATTATAAGTAAGAAGAAATTGGAGCTCAGAAAGATTAGTTTTCCCAGAGTAATAGTACCTCAAAAGATGCATATTAAATCCAGATTTTCATTTTTTTAAGGTTTTTTATTTTCACTTTTTTAAAAGATTATATTTATTTATTCATGAGAGACACAAAGAGAGAGGCAAAGACATAGAGGGAGAAGCAGGCTCCACGCAGGGAGCCCCATGCAGAACTCGATCCTAGGTCCTGAGATCACCACCCGAGCTGAAGGCAGACGCTCTGCCACTGAGCTACCCAGGCATCCCTAAATCCAAATTTTTTTTTTTTAAGATTTTATTTATTTATTCATGAGACACAGAGAGGCAGAGAGAGAAGCAGTCTCCGTGCACGGAGCCCGATGTGGGACTTGGTCCCGAATCCTGGGATCACTCCCTGAGCCAAAGGCAGATACTCAACCGCTGAGCCACCCAGGCGTCCCTAGATCGAGATTTTTAAATTCTTAGGATAAGTACTTACTTTCCCCATAGCTCTACCACCCTTTGCTTCCTGAAGTTAATAATGTATTATTTCTACAGTGCTACTCTGGTATTATATTTGCCTTTTTAGGTTATTGGAGCTTTTATTTTTATTTATATTTTAATAATAGCTTTCTTGAAAGATAGTTCACATTTCATAAAATTTATCCTCTTAAAGTATACAATTCAGTGTTTTTGGTATATTCACAATGTTATGCAACCATCACCACTTTCTATTCCAGAACATTTTCGTCACCCAGAAAGAAACCCAGTACCTATTAGAAGTCACTCCCAGTTCCCCTTACCTCCCGTGTCTGACAACCACTAACTGACAACTTACATGTTCAGGACATTTCATGTAATGGAATTTCATATAAACTTAAACTTTCATTTGAAAGTTTAATGGAAGAAGACTTTAAGAAGTTATTTGTCATCTGAGAGGTTCTGCTCCATTATAATCTTTTGTACTGATTTTCATGTTACAGGAGTAGATCACTTTTCTAATCTGCATAGGCACTTTTCCTGTTTGTTGTTCATGCAATAAATAAATCTGCTGACGTGTATATGTTTCCTTATTCTTGACCTTTGCTTTTCACATGTCTAATAGTGTATTCATGATGTTGTGTAACCTGTTCTCAGGGCTCGGATATCTGTTTGTGGCTATGTAACTTTTATTCTTAGTTGGGCATTTTTACTTCTACATTAAAATGATTAATGCTTCCCACCTTGTTTTAAGATTCTTAGAAACCATGGCTTTATAGAAATATAAATATCTCATTATATTCTAAATAAAGTTTCTCTGTATATGTTATTGAATTATTTTTCTAGGGACAAATTTTATAACAGCAAATGTGGACATCTTTATGCAAAAAATCTTTTTTTCTTCAAGGCTCACCCATTCCACTCCTTCAGTCTCACAGCTCTCACCTCCTAAAAATCATCTTCAGTGAGGACTTTTTTTTTTTAAGTAAATTCTATCCCCAATGTGAGATTCAAACTTATAACTCCGAGATCAAGAATCACATTCTCCCCTGAATAAACCAGCTAGGTACCCTTCCAATGAGGACTTTGTCACTTGATTCAGTGTTGCTTCCTCTAGCCCTCCATTCTTCTAGGTAATTCTGCTGTCAACTTGGACAGTAGACCATATAGCCTGGCTTCCCCTTTCACTCCAGTTTCCTTCAGCTCTCTGTGCCAGACCCAGGCCTTGGAATTGTCACTACCCAGACCTGATCCTCTTGAATTTTTGAACCTTACATTCTCCAGTTTGCTGACACAATTCTGCTCGCCTTTCACTTTTCTATGACTGTCTATAGTTGCTTTTCAATAAGATTTTTCCCCCTATTCTCTTCTGTGAGAAGCCTACCTTTGCTCCCCAGTTTATCCCCACATACTAGCTGCCTTTATACCTTTTTTACACAGCCTGAATTTTTGATCAAATCACTTCAGCCTCTCACTAGTACTCTCAAATTCCTGTTCCCCTTGTCTTTTTTCATTCCTAATCCCTATTCATTCCATGTGCTGTGAAGCAGATCCTCCCTGGGAGGTGAGGGTGGCAGGGAGAAGGGGAGGTTGGAAATCCATGCAGTGCAGATGGGCAGTGCTATGAATGTTTTTCAGCCCTAGCCAAGCACTTGCCTCTTTTTAGCAGTCTTTTAACTTGATCTTTTCCCCACAATAGCTATAGCTATTCAGATCCTCACTCTGCTCCTCCGAAAATTCTCTATACCCCTTCTTCACTTCTAGAGTCTGATTCCTGATACCTCCACTGTACATTCCCCTGACCTCCTTCGTTCCATTCTTAGAGGAGATGTTCTCAGCCCTGGCTTCTCTTGAGACTTTCCCCCTTTTGCTTAATTCCTTCCTTCCCTTTCTTTCTCATCTTTAACCTCTCCGTTTCCGCTAGCTCCTTCTTACCAACATATTTAGCCTTCCTTAGGAAGAAAATCCCCTCCATCATACCATTTCAGACTCTTTGAAAGAGGAATCTTGCCTTACTATCTCCACCTATTGACCTTCTGTCCTATTCACTTCTCCATAATAATAGCAACCAGGTATTAAGTACTTATTTTGTGCATTTTATCTCATTTAATCTTTATAACACCCTGAGAGAGTTTGCTAAAGAAACTAGCTTGTTCCAAGGTCACATAGTTAATGACTCCTCAAGACCTAGCTCTGCTGTGCTTTAAGTAGTACTGGCTTTAGTCTCTCCTGGACTACTGCTCTGCTGTGGGCTGCTCATGCTCTCAGCAGTTATCTCCTTGTCACTAAGCAAGCTGTGACAACTCTGCAGTAGTACTTGATGGAGAACTTCTTTCCACTTTGCCACTGTCTCTTCTAGTTTTTTTTTTTTTTTTTTTTTTTTTTGATTTGAGGGAGAGCACAAGTGGATGGAAGGGCAGAAAGGGAGAAGCAAACTCCTTGCTGAGCAGGGAGCCTGATACGGGGATTGATCCAAGGACCCCGGGATTATGACCTAAACTGAAGGAAGACACTTAACCAACAGAGCCACACAAATGCCCCTCTTCTAATTCTTCTATCCTTGCTGGGTTCTGTTGGTTCTCCCACCCTTCTGTGTCCTTTAACAACCATCTCAAGTGAAAACTCCTTTCTTCCATACCATTTGACTGGTGCTTAAAGCAGGAGGCCTTTAGGCAGAGTTGGTGGCAGAAATTCTGATGTTGGTTGGGAAGGAGAATGGACAGAGAT
Organism: Canis lupus baileyi; assembly: GCF_048164855.1. NCBI lineage: Eukaryota > Metazoa > Chordata > Mammalia > Carnivora > Canidae > Canis > Canis lupus. Next base: position 23,960,770 of record NC_132847.1, on the reverse strand, counting down.
TGTAAGGTGGTAATGTATAGGTCACCAGTAGTGAATGGCAAGTGGTTTACTTTGAACCAGGGAAAGCTACAAGTGGAAAAGATTTAAGCTCATAAAGGGGCCAGAGGTACACAGTGGAAGTTCTGGAATACTAGACCAGGAATTGGAATCATTTCTCAGCTCCCTTGGCTCTATCCACAGGTATAGGGTGGCCATATAATGTCACACCTAATCAGCATGCTTTCAAGAGTGAAAGGAAGCACTATTAATAATTGTACTGAAATAACTTTGCTGAGACCATCCCCAGCAGGCCAGGAGTTATAGTCACCCTGACTATGCAACAAGTCAACTCTAGATGACATTTTCATGAAACCACTCTGAAGAGGGTCTACAGACTGGTACAAACAAAATTTGAGGTTAAGATGTTGGGGAATGTGATTTAAGGTTCTTCATTAAGTAGCTCCTATAGGAATTAAAGAAAGCTTGAGACTGCAGAAATTGATAGAGCTGGGGAATAACTAACTGGATGTGGGATGTGAGAGAGAAGGAGGAATTACATGTCAGAGTTATAAGCTGGAGTGATTCAAAAAATAGTATGTAACCATTTAAACAAATTTAAGGGCAGCCCAGGTGGCTCAGCGGTTTAGCGCCGTCTTCAGCCCAGGGCCTGATCCTGGAGACCCAGGATCGAGTCCCATGTCAGGCTCCCTGCATGGAGCCTGCTTCTCCGTCTGCCTGTGTCTCTGCCTCTCTCTCTCTCTCTCTCTCTCTCTCTCTGTCTCTCTGTCTCTCTTGAATAAATAAATAAAACCTTTAAAAAATTAAAAAAATAAAAATAAACAAATGTAAGCCTTTAAAACTGTTTGTTATAAAGTTACTACAATGTAAGAGAAAGGGAATGGACCTGGAAGTCAGAAAGACTCAAGTTTGAATTTAGATGTGCCAATAACTAATGCTTCAGTTTTAGTTACTTTAACTTCAGTTCCTTTTGTAAAATGGGAACAGTAATGTATTTATTTACTTTGGGGCCCAGTCAGTAAAGCATGTGATTCAGTAGAGCCACTAAAGCACTCAACTCTTGATTTCAGGACCCACAATGGGCATGGAGCCTACTTAGAAAAAAATTAATAATAAGGTATTCACTTTGAAAGGTTGTTTGGGGGTACCTGGGTGGCTCAAATGGTTAAGCATCTACCTTCTGCTCAGATCGTGATCTCAGGGTCCTGAGATCAGGCCCCACATTGGGCTGCCTGCTCAGTGGAGAGTCTCCTCCCTCCTCATCTGCCCCTCTCTCCACTCATGCTCTTATCTTTCTCTGAAATAAATGAAATCTTTTTAATTCTTTTTTTTTTTTTTTTTTTTTTTTTTTATTTACTCATGAGAGACATACAAAGAGAGAGAGAGAGAGAGGCAGAGACACAGGCAGAGGGAGAAGCAGGCTCCATGCAGGGAGCCTGACGTGGGACTCGATGGCGGACCTCCAGGATCACACCCTGGGCTCAGGGCGGCGCTAAACCGCTGAGCTACCCGGCTGCCCAATAAAATATTTTTAAAAAAAGAAAGAAAGGTTGTTAGTGTGTTTAGTGTGACATACACAAAGTACCTAGTCATGTAGGCTACATGGTAGAAGAAATAACAGCAGCTAACATCGAATGCTTCCTCCATGTCAGATGTTAAGTGTTTTGTCTAGTAATGGATTTAATCTTCACAGCCATCTCAGGGAGCTACTGTTATCCCCAGTTTACAGGTAAGGAAATTGAAGTAATTTGCCTAAGGTAGATAATAAGTGGTAAAGTCCTGGTTCCATAGCTCTTGTTTTCAACCTCTTGACAAATCATAATGCTCATAGGGGTAGATGCTAATTTTTGCTTTATTAAATCAAAAGACTGATTCATTATTGTTTCTTATGTCTATATGTTATAGGTAGCAAGCATGAAGACCAAACGCCTAAATTTAGTCTCAGATTGGTTTTTCATTCTGACTCATTGCCTCCCTTGTGAGCACCTGTGGACTGACTCGAAGTTTGCAGTCCCTTAAACTGTCCCATCATTTCACAGTACCTGACTTTTTGCTGTCCCCACTTAGTTTCACACCTCTGCACAAAGTACAACAGCTACTTAGCAAACTCTTATTGAATCTTCAAGATTCAGGCTGAACATCATCCAAAAAATGTTTCCTTAGCTACAGTTTGTTGCCTCTGTAGAACTGTGGTAATGGACTCTGGATGTAGAGACAAGGAAGTCTGTTTTTCTCTTTTTCTATACAGAGCATAATGTACATTTGTGAGCATACCATCCCCCTTCCTACTGCTTTACTTCTTCTTATTCTGATTTCATGCTGTTATGATCATTAATCCCCTAATAGCTTCTGATTTACAACATGAGTAGTTCTTTTTCTTTGTGTTTGTATAAGTTTTGAAATTCTAATTCTTTTTTTTTTTTGAAATTCTAATTCTATAGGGTAAGTTATTACCATCCTAGATAATATCATCATACTCAGTTTTTTTTTTATCATACTCCGTTTTAACATTTTTGTTGAATTACATTTGTGTAGCTAACTTACTCCTAGACTATAACCTTTTCAAGAGAAAGAGCCATGTTTATCATCAATGTTTTAATCCCCTATGGTGTCTAGCTCAGGACCTTGGACATAATATGAACTTGGTAATCATTATTGAATTAAGTAAAATGTCTCAGTATACCAGTACTTTATTTGATTATCTACAGTAAAAATTATGATTCTCTTTGAAAAACCTGTATCTTACCTAAAAATCTTCAGAAAAGCCACTTGTATATATTTTCTGTGACTACATGTTTCAATTTCTACATGACCTAGAATAATAATAGAATGAGTTATAATTTTCAACTTAAGTAAAATAAGAACTTCTGAGGTACTGGATTCTTCCATATACATGTGTCTCTTCTAGTTCTCATTCTTGTGATACTAACACATGAAACTTCATAATTTGTGAGTCATTCTCAGTCAGGAATGGACTGGTTCCAAGAGCAAAATTTTGCTCTTGCTAGTTCATGTAAGGGGATGGAAGAGAGGTGAGGCTATTGCCTGGATCCAGGGAATCCCCTAGTAAATACTTCTAAGCCTCCTAAAACTGCAGGTAGGTTGTCTCTTTTGTTTCTCAGTCTCAAGGCAATGTAATCTCTTAACACCTTATCCTCTAGCAATTCTGAGTTTGGTGGGCCTGTCTGGATCAAAATTGGCAGCCCCCTGACAGAGAGGTGGTTAAAGAAAGCAGTGTTGTATGTCACACTTTGTCTAAAGAATGTCAAAGAGAGAAGAACCTCTGAAATTGTTTGGACTTGTTTAGGCTCAATTTTTGGGCCTGGGTTCTATTTAGCTCTAGAAAATGAACTTTGTTGATCTGAAAGTGTATTTTTGTATATGTGATTTTTCATTTCTCGAGGATTTTTTCCCTCTTTTTTCCATATTAGCTTTATTAGTTATCAAGCACATATCAAGTAAATGCTAAACTGAATTATACTCTGCATTTTCTACTGTGATTTAAGAAAAATGGTTTTTAACATTCAGTAATATAGTTAAAATTTGAAAAAGGTCCAGAAAGTTTACAAACCCAGAAATTTACCTGGTACCATTTTGCTACAAAAGACCAAAAGTAACAGAAAGAAACAGAAAAGGTTTTTACTCCACATAGGTATAATTAGACCCAGAAACTTACTTCATTATCATAAACTTCTTTTTACAGCTCTTTGCACTTCTTCCCCTATTCTAAGGTTTTGGTAAATCTGTTATAGGTTGATCACATAGATTTCATTTAACTTACTGTTGAATACAGATTATTTCCAAAATTTTTCCTACATAATGCTTTGAATAACATCTTTATACATAACAATGTCCCTATTTAGGAGAATTTCTAAAAGTAGATTCTTGGGGGCCACCCGACTCCTCATCTCAGCTCAGGCATGGATCTCAGGGTTGTGAGTTAAAGCCCCACATTAGGCTCCACAGTGGGCGTGGAGCTTACGTAAAATTAATTAATTAACTTAAAAGTAAAATTCTTGGGTCAAACAGTATAACTAACATGTTACTGCTGAATTAATTGTTAAAAAGATTTGTACCAATTTATACTGCCACTAACTGCTTCTCTTACCACATCTTTTCCAGTTCTGGCTGTTACAATTAATTTTCGTGTTTGCTACTCTGACTGGCAAAGAATGGTCTCTAGTTCCTTTTTTTTTTTTTTTTTAATTAAAAAAATTATTTTAGTTTGTTTTCTTAAAAATGGAAAGAGATCTTTTACTTTTTTGTCTTTCTTTTCTTTTTTTATGTAAGCTCCACACCCAACATGAGGATTGAACTCAGAACCCTAAGGTCAAGAGTCACATCTTCTACCAACCAAGCCAGCCAGGCACCCCACTAGTTTGTATTTTAATGGCATTTTGTTTTTTATGCATCAATCTATGTCCGATTAGAACACCCTGGTTAAAAATGGCTAACTACTTATAGTAAGGTTGTTGTAGGATTTTTTACTCAGAGTTCATGTTTAATATTGTAGGTGTTTAATGTTGACTACTGAATTCAAAACTCTTTCTTTTCCAGACCCTGTAAGATTTGGATATGTCCTTCATATTTGACTGGATTTACAGTGGTTTCAGCAGTGTTCTACAGTTTTTAGGTAATGTTGGCCCTTTTTTCTCTACTGTTATCCCATTTATTCCTACTTAAATAAAAGTGCTTATTTGTCTGAAGCTTCTTTATATAGAACCCAGTAGTTGCAAATGTGGGCTTTGAAATCATACAAATGAAAAAGAAAAAAAAAAAAAGAAATCATACAAATGTGTTCAGTTACTCGTTGTATCCCTTTTAATTATGTAATCTTGGGTACATTACTTTCTCCGCCTTAGCTTTGTTTCCTTATCTGTAAATTAAAAATAATTCCTACACCTTAAGGTTGTTGATAGGAATATTATTTACAGGAATAGCTACCTTTGATTAGCCAGTTTACCTAAGTGCTTTTAGATACTTTATCTCATTTAATCCTCGCAGGATTCTCTGCACTATTTTTGTTATTATAAAACGCACTTCCATAAAGTGCCTTGCATATCATAACTGGCAGCATATCATCTTCTTTTTTTTTTTTTTTAAAGATTTTATTTATTCATGAGAGAGAGAGAGAGAGAGGCAGAGACACGGAGACACAGGCAGAGGGAGAAACAGGCTCCATGCAGGGAGCCTGATGTGGGACTCGATCCCAGGTCTCCAGGATCACAGCCTGGGCTGAAGGCGGCACTAAACCGCTGAGCCACCCCGGCTGCCCAGCATATCATCTTCTAAATGAGACTTGTATACCCAGCAATTCTGACTAGAGATTTTCCTCTCTTTATAGATTTTGTTTTCTTTATAGATTTTAAAAAGGAAAAATCTTAGCATCTCATTCTCTTAACACTCTTCTCACATTTTCCAATGAAACAAGCTTTTGATTAACTTTTATGTTACAACGTACACAATTTTATTATTGTAGTAATTAATGAAGATATTTCCAGTCTCCTATTTTCAAATCATGCCCTAAGTTTAGTCTCCATGTAATCATCATCTTGAACTAGAACAAAGAGAAGCATTTCATATAATTACAGAGTTGTCAACATAATTCCTAACTGGCCACAACCATACTAAGGAATTATTATCTCCTATATAAATAGTTCTTTTTCCACAACATCTTAACAAAGGAAATAAATTTTGCTTGGAAAATACACATTTTGTTTGATTACTACATATTAAAAGGATAAAAATGTAAGATCAAATTTTGTCGATCTATTTTTATATCTTATTTGGACCTCAATGTTTGCACATTTTTTAAAAAACAAGGTTTCTTTTTTTTCCTTTTTAAAATTCCTCACATTTTTTTTTATTTATTTATTTTTTAAATATTTTATTTATTTATGATAGACATAGAGAGAGAGGCAGAGACTCTCTCTCTCTGTATGTGTGTCTATCAAAAATTCCTCACATTTTATACTGTCACTCTACCACGGGTCAAATATCAGATCTCTCTACACTACCTCCTCAAGAATTCTTTAATATTTTTATCAGACCAGGGACACCTGGGTGGCTCAGCGGTTTAGCACCTGCCTTTGGCCCAGGGCGTGATCCTGGAGTCCCAGGTTTGAGTCCCACATCGGGCTCTCTCATGAATAAATAAATAAATAAAATCTTTAAAATATATATATTTTTTAATCAGATCGAGATATTTTGTTACATATTTGCAACAATTGAGTCAGAAATAAACATTTTCAATTTCATTATACTGGGATAACCTTAGTTGTAACAAGTTGGTATCTATATCTCAGTTTATAGAAATACTAATCTATGCTAAACTATGTTGAAAGAGCAAAATAAATTGCCGCCTAAGCAGGAGCAAAAGGTTAATAGGACTAATACTAGGAGGCAGTGTAGAGAAATGAAATAAACCAAAGCTTTGGCATCAGGCATGGTTTTAAATCTCAGATCTAACTTCAGCATTTGAGCAAGTTTAACTCTGAGCCTTTGTTTCCATCTGTAAAAAAGAAGATAATAATGTTTACTTCAAAGAATTATTTTCAAGATTAAATAATGTGTAGCAGTTTGCTTAACAGTGCCTATCACAAAATAAGAATTTAGTCCAACTCACTTGAAAGATTAAAGTTTAAACGTTCTAGGTGTTCCTTTTGGAATCTTATCTAGTGCACTTTTACTACTTAAAAGGATAACAAGATTGATTGTGATTGCACTGGTTGAAAACAATCTGTGTAGAAACGTTTTAAGAAATAGAAATGTCAGGGCACCTGGATGGCTCAGTCAGTTAAGTGTCTGCCTTCAGCTCAGGTCATAATTGCAGGGTCCTAGGATTGAACCCCACATGTAGCCACCTACTTAGCAGGGAGCATGCTTTTCCCTCTCCCTCTGCTGCTCCCCCTGGTTGTGCTCTTTCTCTCTCAAATAAATAAATAAAATCTTAAAAAGAAATGTATAAAAAATTATTAGTCACAATTCATGATTAAATAAGAAATGTAGTATCCCAGCTCAAGGAAATATGGAAAACAATCCTGCCCTTAGGATCAAAACTCTTGGTCACTGGGTGATCAAAAGATTAGGACATCCTACAATTTACTTCTTAAGGTTCAATGTGGATAAAGAATTAGGTTTTATTTTGGCATGAACTTATTAAAAAATAGGTAGCCTGAATTACAACACCTAAAATCTTTAAAAGTTCATTCATTGATTGAGTAAATATATTTTGGGCTTGCTATTATGTCCCAGTCCTCATGTAATTCCATGGGTGTTGACAATTAAACACATGAAACATAAAGTTCAGTATTACCACATACCTTTTTTTTTTTTTTTTAAGATTTTATTTATTTATTCATGAGAGGCACAGACAGAGAGAGGCAGAGACACAGGCAGAGGGAAAAGCAGTCTTCATGCTGGGAACCCGACATGGGACTTGATCCTGGGTCTCCAGGATTACACCCTGGGCTGAAGGCGGCGCTAAACCACTGAGCCACCCAGGTTGCCCTCACATACCTCTTAGAATTTTCAAAAGCTAGGGCAGCCCGGGTGGCTCAGCGGTTTAGTGCCGCCTTCAGCCCAGGGCATGATCCTGGAGACCCGGGATCGAGTCCCACGTCGGGCTCCCTGCATGGAGCCTGCTTCTCCCTCTCCCTCTGCCTCTCTCTCTCATTCTCTCTCTCTCTCTCTGTGTATGTCTCATGAATAAATAAAGTTAAAAAAAAAAAAAGAATTTTCAAAAGCTAGATGTTGACAACACCAGAAACTGACAAGGATGTGGAGCAGCAGAATGTTCATTCACTGCTGGGAATGCAAAATGGTACAGACACTTTGGAAGATTGGGGGATTTTTTACAAAACTAGACATACTCTCACCATATAATCCAGCAGGTGTGCTCCTTGGTAGGTCCACACATGAACCTGCATATTGATGTTTTATAGCAGCTTCATTTATAATTGACAAAACTTGGAAGGAACCAAGATATCCTTCAGTAGGTGAATGGATAAATAAACTGGTTCATCCAGACAGTGGAGCATTACTTAACACTAAAAAGAAATGAGCTATCAAGCCATGAAAAGACATGGAGGAAGCTTAAATGCATATTACTAAGTGAAAGAAGCCAATCTTACAAGGCTACATACTGTCTGATTACAACTATATGACATTCTGACAAGGCAAAAAGGCAGAAATATGGAGACAGTAAAAAGATGAGTGGATGCTGGGGAGTGGGGACAGGGTGGGAAGAATAGGCGGAGCATACAGGATTTTTAGGGCAATGAAAATACTTTGTATGATAATTATAATGATGGATTTATGTCCTTATATGTGTGTCAAAATACAGAATATACAAACCAAGTGAGCCTTAAGGTAACTGAGCGATTATGATGTATCAGTGTAGATTCATTGCTGGTTAAAAATGTACCATTTTTGTGAGTGATGTTGATAAGGGGGAGGCTATATATGTGTGGGGACAAGAGGTATTTTGGAAATCTCTGTACCATCCTGTCAGTTTTGTTGTAAACCTAAAACTGCTCTGAAAAAAAGCCTTTAAAAAGAAAATAGGGATGCCTGGGTGGCTAGTGGTTGAGTGTCTGCCTTCGACTCAGGGTGTTATCCCAGGGTCCTGGGATCGAGTCCTGCATCAGGCTCCTCTTGAGGAGCCTGCTTCTCCCTCTGCCTGTGTCTCTGCCTCTCTCTTTCTGTGTCTCTCATGAATAAATAAAATCTTTAAAAAAATAAAATAAAGCTCAACTTGGAATTTCACAGGAAATTCCAAACTACTATATTGGTCAGTGTTCTTTTTTTCTGTCACTTCCTGTACCAGTACTTGCTTGATACATCCAAAATTATGTGCTTGGTTTCTTTGTTGCTGCTTTAGTTTTATGCAATCCCGTGAATAGTTTAACTGTATTCTCAGGGAAATTTGACAATGACCTAAGCATTTTATTGAAAAAACTCACTATGATTTTTATTGTCAAAACTGCTTAATTTATTTTTTGCCTATGGAAAATCTCCTTAATTTTCCTTTTGGTCTAGCTTCATAAATACATGAGGTCAAGTATTTTATCAGTGTTTCTCTAGTAGAGGACATTGATATTTATCCCTAAATTGTAAAGGGAATCAGCATTGTGGTTTTGCAGACAAGTTTAGGTAACACATTTAGTGACTGGGACGAAATTTAGTTTTAAAATGATGTAAAAAAAAAAAAAAAGATAAAAAAATAAAACGATGTGAATTAGCAAATCATGATATAGAATAACTCTTCAAAACTAAAACTAGAATAGAAATCCAGACTTTTTCAAGCAATTTATAAAATCTTAAAGTTCAAAAGGTGTTTCTTTATTAAAAAATCTAGAATAATTAGGAAAGGTATCTAAATATCTAACTGTAAATGTTAAGTTATTCTTTTATTCAAAGTCTTTTGTTTGGATAATCTCTGTCAGAATTTTGACTAATCATAGCTCTTACTCTACAGGATTATATAAGAAAACTGGTAAATTGGTATTTCTTGGATTGGATAATGCAGGAAAAACAACATTGCTACACATGCTAAAAGATGACAGACTTGGACAACATGTCCCCACGTTACATCCCAGTAAGTATATTCCCACATACAACATATTACATTATCAAGTGATACCACTTCATAGGCACTAACCAAAAACTTTTTGTTTTTTGGTGGGGTTTTTTGGTGAATAAATTATGATTTGACCTAGTCTTCAAATACTATAATAAATCATAGCTGATACACTCTACTCCCTGGGAGTATATATAGATCTTGAAATAATACTCCTATCTTATCAATTAGTACACCCTTCTCCAGCTAGAGGAATTAAAGTTACTGTCTCAGGGATTATAACATGATTGAGGTCTATCCAACCAAATACTGCTTAGGCTATAAATAGTTACCATTACCTTGTTCAGATAACTTCAGTTTCTTTCAGGTTTTAAAAGTGTACTTTTAATCTTTATTCAGTGGACAGGTTATATAGTCTTACACTTTGCTGGTAACTCTCAATTTATTAACCAGTTATTTTCTACTCAGAGAAACCTCAACAGTATCTGATATAAAGACTGTAGAATAATTCCAAAAAAAAAACAGGGCACATACTGATACATTTATAGAAAGCTTTAGAACAATTTGAAAGATAATTTACTGTGGTTTCTTTAAGAAAGACTACCTGAGGGGATCCCTGGGTGGCTCAGCAGTTTAGCACCTGCCTTTGGCCCAGGGCATGATCCTGGAGTCCCGGGATCGAGGGGGACTCCCTGCATGGAGCCTGCTTCTCCCTCTGCCTGTATTTCTCTCTCTGTGTGTGTCTCTCATGAATAAATAAAAATCTTAAAAAAAAAAAAAAAGAAAAAAAAAGAAAAAGAAAGACTACCTGAAAGACATTAATACTTAATATTGACTCTGTAACTCACTTAATACATACCATCCAGTATATAAAGTTATGTCATAATACTGTTCAAAAAAGTAAATGTTAAAGTGACAAAATTATTAGAACAGAAGCCTAACTTATAAATACCTGTGATAAATACCTGTAACCTTACTTTCACTTGCAAAGACTATGAATCAAGTAGACTTAAAGTTCTGTTTTGTTTTTTAATTATATATTTTTAGGCATAGAGTTTAAAAACAAGTTAATCCACAAATTTTTTTTTTAATATTTTTTATTTATTTATTTATGATAGTCACACACAGAGAGAGAGAGAGAGAGAGAGGCAGAGGGAGAAGCAGGCTCCATGCACCGGGAGCCCGACGTGGGATTTGATCCCGAGTCTCCAGGATCGCGCCCTGGGCCAAAGGCAGGCGCCAAACCGCTGCGCCACCCAGGGATCCCTAATCCACAAATTAACTGTGAAAAAATGACTGTGGCCTTAATAATGAGTGTAAAATTGAGCACTGGATCAAAAAGTAGATAATATGATAGTTATTTAATTCACTAAATATTCAGAGAACAGGGAAGGAGAACAACAAAAACCATGTATCATTTTATTGATAGAGCTCTTAGTGAAGTTGGAAAGGGAAGATTTCATAAAATTGATAAAAAAAATTTTTTTTATATTAGGAGAAGAATAGGGCTTGGCAAATAAGATTCTGATACAAGAACAATACTATTAAAAATGATCATGGTGAAGTTGAGTATATAAATTGTGTGCCTAAACAATTGGAAGAAACAAGTGGTATTATATTAGGTGTAATCAATTTAAAAACATTTTTTAGGGGTGCCTGGGTGGCTTAGCCTGTTAAGTGGCTGCGTTTGGCTCAGGTCATGATCCCAGAGTCCTGGAATCAAGCCCCACATTGGCTCCCTGCTCAGTGGAGAGTCTGCTTCTCCCTCTTTCTCTGCCGCTCACTCTTTCTCTCAAATAAATAAATGAGGATAGCCCGGGTGGCTCAGTGGTTTAGTGCCGCCTTCAGCCCAGGGTGTGATCCTGGAGACCCGGGATTGAGTCCCATGTCAGGCTCCCTGTGTGGAGCCTGCTTCTCCCTCTGCCTGTGTCTCTGCCTCGCACTCTGTGTCTGTCATGAATAAATAAATAAAATCTTAAAAAATAAATATTTTTTATAAATAAATAAATGAAATCCTTAAAAAATTAAAAAAATTTTTTTTCTTAAGATCTTATTTTTAAGTAATGTACACCCAATACGGGATTCCAGTATACAACCCTGAGATCAAGAGTTGCATGCTCTATGGACTGAGCCAGCCAGGCACCCCCACTTTTAAATTTTTGATGTTGCTCTCCTTTATTTATTCATCAGATATTTATTGAGCACCTACTTTATGTCACACATTGTTTGAAGTACTAAGAGTAAAAGCAGTGGCACAAAACAGTTGTCATCTCAACTTTCCTGCACCTCACATTTTATCTTACATTTTTCATTAATCAAAAGCATATGTGAAAAGTTACTATATATCTTCCCTATGATCTGGCAGTTCCATTGCTAAGTATTTATCAAGGAGAAATGAAAAACATATGTTCACCGAAATCCTTGTACAAGAATGTTATACCAGCTTTGTTTGTAATAGCCCCAAACTAGAAACAGCTCAGATACTCATTAAAAAAAAAAAAAAAGGATAAATAATGAAACTCTGTTCAACAAGAAAGAAGAATGACTGTTAAATACAGTATATATTATTATGCTGCTTGGAAGAAGCTGGTCACAAAAAGTTACCTATGGTATTATTTATATGAAATTCTAGAACAGGCACAACAAGCCTGTGGTGACAGAATTCAGATTACTTCTAGGAATGGACAGTGACTGGGAAGAGGCAAACTCCCTGGAATATTAAGTTTTCTGTATCTTAATGAAACTGGACTTCTTATAAAGCAGGGAGTAAACTAGGGATTTTAACCAAGCATTATATTTTCCTTATGGAAAGGAACACATTTGAACACAAATTGTTTTTAAGATTTTACTTATTTGGGGCAGCCCCGGTGGCGCAGCGGTTTGGCGCCACCTGTGGCCCGGGGTGTGATCCTGGGGACCCAGGATCGAGTCCCACATCGGGCTTCCTGCAGGGAGCCTACTTCTCCCTCTGCCTGTGTCTCTGCCTCTCTCTTCACTCTCTCTGAATGAATAAATAAATAAATCTAAAAAAAAAACAACAACAAGATTTTACTTATTTGGGGCACCTGGGTGGCCCAGTGGTTGAGCATCTGCCTTTGGCTCGGGTCGTGATCCTAGGGTCCTGGGATCGGGTCCTGCTTTGGGCTCCCTGTGGGGAGCCAGCTTCTCCCTCTGCCTATGTCTCTGCCTTTCTCTCTGTGTCTCTCATGAATAAATAAATAAAATATTTTTTAAAATATATTTTAAAGTATACTTTTAAAAATATTTTATTTATTTATTCAAGTGAGAGAACACGAGGGGGAGGCAAGGAGAGAGGGAGCGAAATATGGGGCTTGATCCCAGGACCCCAGGATCATGACCTGAGCCAAAGCCAGATGCTTAACTGACTGAGCCACCCAAGCACCCCTACATGAAGAATTTTTTAACAAGAAACTACTCTGGGGCCTCAACAATTGTTATGAATAGTTAAAATTACACTGAACCTTTCATTATAATTGTGGGGGACTTCTGCTTTTGGCTGTGGGGCAGTAAGAGCATCTGGAATTACCCTCCTACTGTAAGCAGCTAGAGAACTGGACAAACATATATACTATTTTCGGAACTGGACAATAGCACAGGACTACAATTCCTGAGAGAAGGAAAACAAACCTTTCTTTATTCAAGTTTTATCACAGAGGAGGTCATCTTCAGACCATGGTGCAGGGAGAAGAAACCCAAACATAACACAGTGGTCTTGCTGAGTTGAGGAGACAGAGACCAGAATAAAGGGAGACTGAAGTGATGCGAATTTGCTTGGCATAGTACTAAAGAGGAAGAAGCTCTATACACAAAGAACTGTAAAAATGTTCATGGCTAAATACCAATCTATGCAGAGGGTAAAACTCCCCATGGCCAGTCAAGGAATACTTTCTGGAGAAAGAGTAATTGTAGCAGAGTTGTTAACCAAATAATTCTCAGAGCAAACTGGGCCCAGGAATCATTCATGTTCCCACCAGCCAGAAGGGAGAGATCTGGTTGGATACATAAGGCGTTCAATAGAGACTCCAGAAGGATCATACCTTAGTAATGGGGCTGAAGTACCTGTAAAGGCTATTATAACCTAATGAAACTCAAAAACTGATCTGAAAGCAGTTGAACTGCCTGCCAGAACAAAGTTCACTTTACATCAAAAGACTACAACAAAATCCAGCATCTAGTAAAAAATTACTAGGCATGCAAAGAAGCAAGATAGTGTGATCCACAGCCAGGAGAAAAATCAGTAGAAACAGACTCAGAAGGGACTAAAATGATGGAATTAGCAGATGAGGATGCCAAAAGAGCTATGATGAATGTGCTCAAGGACTGAAGGAAAACATGAACAGAATGAGGAAAGAAATGGAATATAGAAGACAGAACCAAGTCGAACTTCTAGAAATGAAAAGTATAATGACTGAAATGAGATTTTCATTACATAGGATTAACAGCAAAATAGTGCTAGTACTACAGAAGGAAAGACCAGTGAACTTAAGTCAATATAATAGAAACTATGTAAAATGAAGCACTGAGAGAAAAATGGAAAAAAAAAAAAAAAGAACAGATACTCAGTGACTTGTGGGACAATACTAAGCAGTCCAGCCAACCTATACTTGAAGTCCTAGAAGAAGAAGGGAGGGAGCAGAAAAAAATTTGAAGATATCATGGCAAAAAATCTGTATTGCAACTGTGTCACTAAAGACTGTCCCTTGCTAATATGACAGGCATGGGAGAAAATTACTTTCCTGGTATCAGCTAAGATGCATTATCAGAAAAATTATTAGATTACAGCAGTTACTTGAATTCACACCAAATGGTTATCTGAATAGTTAGTATTTTCAGCAGGGGAAATAGAGAAGGAAAAATGAATGTCAGATTTGTGATGGATAGTGAATTCGAGAATATTACCATTATTTGTGTTATGTTGTCAATATAAATTAGAGAATATCTAATTACAACATTCTTTTATCAATTCCTAAATGTTTGATTTGAACTTATTTGCGGTTAAAGTCAGTCAAACATTAAATAGCAGTACATAACCATGAATGGAAAATCAGATGATTTTCTTGTTGTAAAAATATTTTATATTATTATTTAGCTTCAGAAGAGTTAACCATTGCTGGCATGACCTTTACAACTTTTGATTTGGGTGGACATGTTCAAGGTAAGATACTATTACTCTTATAGTTGCTTTATTTTAATTAGCTTAATAAAAATGTGGTTATTATTTTCCTGTGCGTGAAATCTCATTCTATTAAAGGAAAGCCAGAATAGACTAAAAAAGAATTATTACCACCAGATAAGCTTTAAACCAAAGTGATTTTCATAATACTCCTGAGCAATTTAACTCTGAATTGCTTTTGGTGTAAAGCATGTAAGCAAAATTTAGCCTCTATTTTCTGCTCCAATCCACATCTCACTGATTGTCATAATCATATTATGATGTTACTGTTCTGTATTAAAAACCTTCAGTGGCTGACCTACAACATGGAAGCCAAACTCATTGATGTGGCGTTTGGGATTCTTGTAATCTGATCCCATTTTATTTAATTTCCACTCTTCCCTTTCCTATTCTCTGTACTCCAACCAAACCAAACCTTGGTGTGCTCCCCACTCTGTGCTTTTGCTCATGCTATCCCCATCTGCACACAAGTAACCCACCTTCAGGGCCCTATGACAAAGAGTTGAAAAGATTTTGAGTAGTTGTGGTTAGTGAATGCACACTTGAGACAATCATTCTTTGAAATATATATGAAGTACTTTCCAGAGTTTAATGGTTAGAGAGAACTGGAACCTAATACAGTTTGTCTGAGACTTCATTTCTGTGTTATATTTAAGATATAAAACTGAAGTCAGAAAAAAGTTGCCTACTCCTAAGGCACCCCTCAAACTTTTCTAAAAATAATGTCTTGGAAAAAAATTACTCTAATGGTTTCATTGACCTTAGTTAATTTCTGTTATAACAGTTTGCTTTTATTATTTTAACTTAACAAATCTGTACCCACTAATTTTCTCTTTCACTGACTCTGAATATATCAGTGGCAAAAAAAAACTGATAAACTTGAAATGTCAAAAAACAAATACTGCATATAAATAAATAAAATTTTAAAATAGTAATAGTCATTCAGTGAACTTAATGTGTATCATCGTCCATTGGTAGCAAATAATAATTCCACTTTGAACTTGGGAGAATTGGGGCAGAGTAAAATATTTGACTTGTTCCCATCAAGGAAAGCCTTCCTTGGTCTTCTGGAAAGATTTGGCAACCCTGGGTTAAAGATTAACTTGAGTATATAGTGAAGTGGTAGCCACTAAGGGATAATTATACTTGATATCTTGTTGGACTCTTCCATCAAACCTTATCTGCTAGGTTTGACCAGCAAATAAAATCTAACTCCTGATTGTTTTTGTTAGCTCGAAGAGTGTGGAAAAACTACCTTCCTGCTATCAATGGCATTGTATTTCTGGTGGATTGTGCAGACCATGAAAGGCTGTTAGAATCAAAAGAAGAACTCGATGTAAGTTAACTAAAACTAAACATAGCTGAATCACTCTGGTAAGCTTGAGGAAATAGGTTGGAGATCTAGGTATCAGAGTGCAGCTTTTGTGCAGTTTCTGATATAACTCCTAGCAATTTATGGAGCTCAGTGATTACTCCACTTAGAATACAGAGACAGTAGCTTGGAGTAGTTGTAGCTATTAAGGACATACTAATACAGACTTTCTTCCTGAAGACCTAAGCTCACTCTGTACGGTGTGCCTTTGTATTTCACGTCTGCCGCATACCTGCAATGGCTTGGTCTTGAGTCCCTGGCCATCCTCGATGCTATATTCTTCAGGAGTTGGCCAGAACCTGAAATGATATAACATACTCTCTTTGTCACCACTTCCAAGAGTGAGTAAGGGCACATGTAGCCACTTCTCATCCCCTCTCCAGATCAGATTCTTTGTAAAGAGGCTCTGGATCAACCAGGAAGGCCAGGGCTAGATCTGAGACCACAGAACAAGCAATGATTTGATCTGACCATGCCTCTGCCCAGAGCAGGCAAACAAATAATTGTTCATGTGGGAAAGTCCAGGTAGGTTCTGTGGTCATGGAACAAGGTCAGGGAATTCCTAACTACCTACTTTGTGCCAGGCACGTGTATACCAACTCTTTTAATTCTCAAATCAACTCTAAGGTAGGTGGTACTATACCAAATTCTCTGAACTTTATTGAGGCTTATCTGTCCAAGATGTGACAATTCATAAGCAGTAGAACTAGAATTGAAACCAGGTTTGCTCACCTTCAAGGTATTTTAGAGTCCCTTAGTGATTCACAGAGTAAGCAGAGTTGAGCATTTACAGGAGCTGTAGGGAAACAGAAAGATTGAGCTTACAGTCTTACAGTTAACTTGAACTTTTTTTTTTTTTTTTTTAACTCATCTCTGTACCCAGCTTGCAGCTCAAACTCCCAGCTGCCAGATGAGGAGTTGCATACTCTACTGACTGAGCCAGCGAGATGCTCCTGAGCTTACTTTAAATGTAGGAAAAGTTTGCCAGAGATATTTGGCAAAACTGACATAATGATAGAGAATGAGTCCTTGCTACTCATTTGGTATATTGTATTATTGAGCTCTTTAGACAGTTTCATATCAACATCTTGTGTTTTGTTTCAGTCACTAATGACAGATGAAACCATTGCTAATGTGCCTATACTGATTCTTGGGAATAAGATTGACAGACCTGAAGCCATCAGTGAAGAGAGGTTACGAGAGATGTTTGGTTTATATGGTCAGACGACAGGAAAGGTAAATAAATTTTTTTTTTTTTACTACTGTGACTATTTCATTCGATAGCATGAGTCTTTTAATGTCTTACTTATTTTTATCTTCTGAAATAGATTATTCCAATACTAGTGCTAACAGTAATCATGGTGGTTAGTCCAACTGGTGGTCTTCCTTTGTTTTTAATTGAGGTATAACTGACATGTAACATTAGTTTCCAGTGTACAGCCAAGTATCTTTTTAAATTACTATTTTCCAACTACATATGCCCATTATTAGTATTTTTTCTTAAATACTCATTTGTAAAAAAAAAAAAAAATACTCATTTGTATAGTCTTTGGGTCTTTTAAAATATTTTCATGTTGTTTTCTTTCTGCCACTGAATGAAATCTTTTCTTGGGGATAACAATGTCAAAGCTCATGCTTGTGGGAAATCAAATGAAAGCTTTCAAAGTTTTCAGAATTAACCACCAAATAATATACTTAAATGTTTAAGCATTCCAGTAGTGTATAGGCCCTGAATTCATCAGAGATATAAATAAAATGTAAATTTGAACATAGGAATGTTTGTAGATTTTCTGAATACTTTTTAAAAAAAGATATTGCTTATCTGAGAGAGATAAAAGATAAAAGATATCACTTATCTGAGAGAGTGAGAGCAAGCTCATGAGCAGGGGGAGGGGCAGCGGGAGAGGGAGAAGCAGAGCAGGGAGCCCTACATGGGTCTCAGTCCTGGGCCACTGGGATCATAACCTGAGACGAAGGCAGAGGCTTAACTGAGCCACCCAGGCATCCCTGAACATAATACTTTATGATAAGCTTCAAAATGCATTATTTTTGCATTCATTTTTACTAGTATTTGTTTGGGGGGAGGGACCTTAATATTGAAAATTTTCAGTTTTCAAACAAAATTTCCTTGGCTTATATATATATTTTGAGAGTAGAGAAATATACTGCATTCTTTGATAGGAGACTCTGATGTTAGGGTAGACTTTAAGCTATTTTTCTGTGGCTTCTTTTCAGTAAGTCAACTCCCCATTTTTAGAAAATGCCTTGTTAATCATAAACCTACTCAGAAAGTTTTGTCTTTAATATTAGTGAAGCCGGGACGCCTGGGTGGCTCTGTGGTTAAGCGTCTGCTTTCAGCTCAGGGCGTGATCCTGGAGTCCCGGGATCGAATCCCACATCGGGCTTCCTGCATGGAGCCTGCTTCTTCTCCCTCTGCCTATGTCTCTGCCTCTCTCCACCCCCCACCTGTCTCTCATGAATGAATAAATAAATAAATGAATGAATGAATGAATATTAGTGAAGCCAGCTTGGGTGACTTAAATTTTTCCTAAGTCAAAGGTTATTTTCATTCTTGTGTGCCTCACAAATTCCCCTCTTTCTACTGAGAGAAGGAGGTTTCCTGTGTGTCTAAGAGACTTATCTGCCCAACACCCAAGGCTTAGCACAGTTACCCTTTGTTCTGAGATGTAGAAGCTGCATTCGGCTGTAAAGTGGAGCTTTTATTTAAAAAAGGGGTCATCCATCATAATATAATGTCTCTCTTCCTTTCTAGGGCAATGTATCTCTGAAAGAACTGAATGCCCGACCCTTAGAAGTTTTCATGTGCAGCGTGCTCAAAAGGCAAGGTTATGGAGAAGGTTTCCGTTGGATGGCACAGTACATTGATTAACAACCTCTTGCATCGGTTCCAGGTCTCACCATTCAGGCCTACTCAGAGATTTGATCATTCAACATGCATAACTTGAATTCAATAGACTTTTGTTGGTTAGAAAACATGTTTTTTAGATTATTAATATTATATCAACTTAATTTGAGTGGAAATTGAAAACTGATTCAAGTAAGTTTGAATATCACGTTAGCTTTCTAATTCCATAAAAATAGTTTATACAGTTTAATATCTGACATTTCCCCCAGTGCCATTTATAAAGAACAACTTTCCAGCAGTACATTTGAAGCACTTTTTAACAATGTGAAGCTACAAATATAAACCATGTTTAAAAGCTCATCATGTTAAATTTTTATGTACTATTTTGGAACTAGTTTTTAAATTTTAGATTATATGTCCACCTATCTTAAGTGTACAGTTAATAATTAGCTTATTGATGATTGCATGATGCCTTACAGTTTTCAATAATATTTTTTCTTATGCAAACGTCATGCAATAAAACACACCCTGATGTTTGGCATCCTTCTTGGGCAGATGTCTCATTTTAATGTGTCTTATCTAGCTAGTGTCCTCTGAAATTTTGAGTATTTAATAACATACATATGAGGGGGTTGTGGGGAAAGGAGACCACTTCAGAATTTTTTAGGATAATGTTTAAGTCTCTAGAGGCTTTTGCATTTACCAGAAGAAAAGTTGCTTATACCACATTTATCTCTGAATCATGTGTATTTGTAACAGTAATGCTACTATTGTTAGTGCTGTTGGGGTCCACATCCTCATTTCTGTGAGATCGGTCTTCTGAAGAAAAGCACATCTTCTGGTACAACACAAAGTTAATCTGGGGTTTGATAGGCCCTGTAGCTCTATTCCAGTTGTCAGATTCTGAAGTGTTCCAAACTTTTTGGTGCCTGGTTTGGTCATTTGTGCCTTTTCCCCAAAAGTAGTGACAGGCAGCAGTCTCCCCACATTTAGAGGTACTCCTCAGTTCCTTTTACATAATGGTATTCCCAGGGCAAGCAACAAGTAGCACCTTGTGCATAGTTTCATTGTGGAGGCCTGCATGTGTGAGGAGAAAGGATGCCTGTTCCGCTTCAGTTGTCACTGAGCTGTGTGGGGATTCTGGTCCTGTCCTATAGCTCTTTTGCATTATCTAGCATATTTTATTTCTCAGTAGAAATAAATGAATGCTGTGTTCAATTTTCTTAACTGCTCTCAGCTCTTTATATAGCACCAAGGCTTTGGTTTTAGAAATAATACTTGCCATGTGATAGTGTCTGCAAGCCTCGCTGGTAGACTAACATTTTAGTTAGCTTTTAAAGCACTTTAACCTTCTAAGAAATTGAGTTCTTTTTTTCCCATGAAATTCTGAGATTCCCATGATTACTAAAATAAGCTGAAAGCTAAGTGCCAAGCGTGTATTTTTTTAAAGACTCAAACTTGAGAGTTAGTTCTCTCTTGGTTATAAACCAGGATTTTATAATATATTTAACCAATTCCATTGCAAATAGATTGCTCCAGTTCCATCAAGAATACTTTCAGTATCAGAATTAGTGTTTTCTTTAGCTGTTTTCCAAATCAGTTATTCTAGTTCTTTCCGTCATCAATAATGGAACATCTGAGATACACAAGGATTGAGGGATATAACTGGAAGGACTTACCAGTTAGCTAAACTAGCAAGGTCATTTCAACGTGACCTTTGGTTTTAGTAATATGGCTCTTCTGTTGCACTTTAAGCTTCCTTTCAAATGAAAATAAGAGCATCTTCCCTGCTTAGAATCATTGGTAGCATCATGGAAAAAGGAGGAAATGACCTATCAACCTTTTTGGTTTATTCTGCCACATGGGGTTCAAATACTCACTTCTAGGGGCACCTGACTGGCTCATTTGGTGAAACATGTGACTCTTGATCTTGGGGTTGTGAGTTCAAGCCCCACATTGGGGTGTAGAGATTACTTAAATAAAAAAATCAAGTACTTCTAATATCCTGACTAAACAGAACCAGGCTTTATTAAAAGTAACTGCCTCTCGTTGTTGGTATCTGTCTTGAGCTCCTATAAAGACATGCCTTTTCTTCAAGTATTTCCTTATACTATGATATTGAGAAGTTAATTATTTGTGTCATAAATTGGTATAAAGGAAAAATTCTTTGTGATACAAAATACATCACTCCAGAATTCTCATTCTGATTCTGACAGTGAGATCAAAGAAACAAAGTCAGTTGTGTACCACAGCTAAACTGTGGATATTTTCCCAATGATTTAAGATTCTTATGGCCTGAGCATTCAGAAATGAAGCAGCACTTAGCAGCAGCCGGCTTTCCCCACCCCCAGTTCCAGCTCCAGGGAGATGGGCTCTAGATATTGGGCTTACTATCTCACTCTTCCAGCTCCTCCAGGCACATACACTGAGTCACTGTTCCCCTTCCTAGAGAGGCCTATTAAGAAGATGGCAAGAAACAATAGAAACATAGGGAAAAAATGTACTCTCTCTGTGCCCGTGCAAGTGGGTGCACCTGTGCAATATTCTGGGGTAATTGGTAGCATTGCAGACATAGGTTAATTTTCTACCTTCTACCATAAGGTGTGAAAATGTACACAAGGCAAGATTGGATTCCATATAAATCAGGCACTGCTCAAAAGAGGTTTTAGAATCTTTAGTGTAAAACTCTAAAAGACAAGATCTCAGACCACATTTTTCATTTTAATGAAACCTTTAACCCCATACCTCTTTCAGGGACTGCTATTATATACTTTTGGGTAATGTTTTAAATTGATTCTGGTTTGTCTTTATCTCAGTGAATTTTTAGGATGGACAGCATAGCATTTTTTTTTAATTGGGGCCAGACATTTTCTAAAATACATGAAAAAATATTCTTCACCATTGGCTTGGTTGACCCAGTATCTTTGAGTGCCAAAGATGTATGAATTCAGATATTGCCTGCGCAGATGTAAAGTTTAGTTTTGTGTGCCTGTGTATATAGACACACTTATTGTGGTTTACAGTAGTGTTTCTTTTCCTTAGTTTTGAACCAGCTCACACTTCCTAGTGCTTTCCAGCACATAAACTACTTGCAAGGTTTACATGTTATGAAACTACTGGTTGTGATTCAGTGTGGCATTTCAGTCTTGATAGTTATGTGAATAAAATTCACAAGGGAATATTGCCAAATAAATTTTGACCAGAGTACAATGAGAAGAGCTAATATGAAGGGAATGCTCTCAAAGTATCTTGTGTTCATTTTAGAGTATATTGCTTAGATCATTTTAAACCTATGTAAAAGTTGAAGCTTCAAAAAATCTCGAAGAAAGCATGAAAACATACAGATTAACAAATAAAAATTCCTTAATGCAAAATTAATGATAAATTAAAGGTTCTCTATAAACCTTTTAATTTTTTTTTGCTATAAATATAAGAGTTCAGAAAACAGTGTATCTTCAATTAAGGTCTAAATTCCTAAGGCTACAAGGGGGTAGCTTCCATCATTGTTCTTTTGAAATGCAAATTAGTGCTTTTTAACCAACAAACAAATCTTGGAATATAGGACTGTGCCTCCGTGGAAAATGGGATTTTGTTAAAACCGTTTCCACTTCTGAACCCTGGAACCATCCCCTCTCACACTCCCACACCACCCCTGGATAAAAAGAATGAAGGGAATCTACAGAGTCTATTGAAGATGTAGCTCTGAACCAACTCATTTTTGTCCTCAAAATTTAGAACATTAAATAACATGCATTTAATACCACTGACCGATTGTTCAGGGATTTGACCACACTTTTAAAGAGATTCAAAAGTAATTAGAGTGAGCAAATTTATCCAAAGTAAACTTTGTTTCAGGAGCATCCTTGCTCCAAATAGATTTTAGGGCCATTTTTTTGCAAAGCCTTTTTGAGTGGTTTCACGCAGTTATTTTTGGAAAAGCTGCATTGGAGTGGATAAATTCTTCTTCAGCATGCATTTTAAATGAGGGAGGAAGAATTCGATTTAATTTCAGTTTCAAATATTTTGGGGTAAAAGATAGTTCTACAGCTTTTGACATTCAAGAGGTCTTTGGAATTGTTTTATCAAGTGTGGGCACATCAGAATGGCCAACTTCACATGGGTTTCTCTATTCCCTGGTGCTGCTCATAACCTGAACTCATCATCAGTTGCCATACTGAGGTGAGAGCACTCAGGGTGAATGTAGTCACGTTTCTTTAAAAGTGATCAAAGTGTTTTCTGTGGTGAGGCCTTCAGTATTTGAACGCAGAGTATGCGGAAGTGGTAAGTCAGTGTAAGTTTTTCGTCATTAACCTTGTTTGCACTTTTGTACACTGCTGCTTGCACTAGCATCTTAGTGTGAATTTTAACAATGGTTTTACAGTGTATACAGATTGTTAAGTATAATTTATATAAATATGTTTCTGTTTACCTTTATGTATTTTACAAAGAACAGCTATGATAGATGGTTAAAGGTTCTTGAATTGTGTTTTTATGTTATTTTGATTGTGTTCTATTATCATTCACCCCCTATGAATTCGAGTGTCAGGAGTAGAAAAATAAATGCTAACACAGTCTTTGAAAAACTCTAGTGTCAAGTTCCATTTTTATCATCCAACTATAATTTTCATTTTGCTCACTGGAAATTTCTTAGACTTGGAAATTATGAAGGTAATAGAACTTTCCATTTGTACAGAGGTTCTGAACAATCTGCTTAAGTACCAAATCCTCATTTTACCTGAAAACAACTTAAGGACAAACTGAAGTATGACTGGTACAATGTTGACTCGGCTGAAATGTGAAAAATCACGCTTTTATCTACAAATCGTTGTTTTTATCTACATCATAGTTCTCTAGCTTTAGTATGCATCAGAATCTCCTAAGATTTTATTTTTTACAAAAACTCTATACCCAGTGTGAAGCTTGAACTCATGACACCTGAGATTAAGAGTATCACATGTTCTGACTGAGCCAGCTAGGAGCCCCTCCTGGAAAGGTTTTTCTTACAAAAGAAAAAAGTAATCCTATCAAAGATCATGATTTGGTAGATCTAGGGTGGAGGGCAGGAACCTGAATCATTAACAAGCTTCTCAGGTTTTTCTGATGCGAGAATACGTGGATTTTTCATTTAGCAGAAACAGTGATATAAGAATACTAAATACTAATAACACTAAATCATCATTGGTTCATCAGTGAAGAAAAAAATCATTTTGGTAAGGAATACTGAGCTACTTTTGAGATTCAATCCTTCCTATCTTTAACCTTTCTCACTAACAATGTGCAAAATGACAACAAGCTTTGGGCTAGCTCTTTTAACACAAGCAATCATGATTCTATTACAGTCCATCAAATAGATTTACCTCTGGACTCAAATGATTTGTTGAGTTGAAACTAACAAGAAGATAGAAATAGTGAGCAATGAAGGGATAATGTGAAATAAATGATATCGTTTATTTAGCTCATTTTCTTGAATTTTGCTATGTCATCTTCAGCTAGACTATCTGATATTTGTACCAAAGGTCCAAGTCCTTCAAGAGTCACAGACCCCTGCAGAACATGAAACACCTTGTTGGGAATAGGGACCCTAACCCCAAGAAACAATGTGAATGTAAATGAAGGCTTTTGGGTGGTGGCCACTGTTTTTAGAAAGGTAGGACACTGCTTAAAAACTTTTTAAAAGTCCTAAAACATGGGCAGCCCTGCTGCCCACCAACAAAGGCCAGAGCCTCTGAAAAGCCTCTTATCTCGATTTACTTAAAATTAGACATTAAGGGGGTACCTGGCTGGCTCAGTCCGCGGAGCATGCAACTCTTGATCTCAGACGTGAGTTTGAGTTCCATGTTGGATAGACTTTACTTAAACTTAAAAAAATAAAAATTATGGGCACCTGGGTGGCTCAGTCAATCAGACGTCTGGCTTTGGCTCAGTTCATGATCCCAGGGTACTGGAATAGAGCCCTGTGTCAGCTCCACACTCAGCTTGGAGACAGCTTCACCGTCTGCCCCTTCCCCCCACCCTCCCTGACACCCCCCACCTCCCCGGCGCTTGCGTGCGCGCGCACTCTCTCTCTCTGTCAAATAAATAAAAATCTTTAAGTAATTGGGGCAGCCTGGATGGCTCAGCGGTTTAGCGCCTCCTTCAGCCCAGGGTGTGATCCTGGAGCCCTGGGATTGAGTCCCACCTCAGTCTCCCTGTATGGAGCCTGCTTCTCCCTCTGCCTGTGTCTCTGCCTCTCTCTCCTCTCTGTGTATTCTCATGAATAAATAAAATCTTAAAAAAAAAAAAAGTAAATGAAAATTACAAAATAAATTTGACATCAGGGTCAATAATTTTCTGCCTATTACTTAGGATATAGAGTAAGCCTTGCTTTGGAATATGGGTTTTTGATTTGAGGAGTTATTTAAGATGTTTATTAAAGTCACTAACTTCAGTGATGGCAACATGCCACTACAAACAAGCTCTTTTATGTTGCAAAAATAAACTCATGAGCTTTCAAGAAGAAATAATTGGAGGCGAGTTACAGGTAACAGGAGTCAAAATGGAGATTTTTGTTCACTGCTTTCTTTTTTTAAGTTGAAGGGGCTGAAGCCAGGCGCCAAACCGCTGACCCACCCAGGGATTCCATGTTCACTGCTTTCTTGAGCAAAAAGCAACTAAAGGTGAAATTCAGTAATGGAATTGTATTCCCTTTTGATCTGGGATTAGCAAAATTTCAGAAACTAGAGAGATTACAAACATTACCAAGTTACAGCACCACTTTTATGGTTCTCCTAGCACTTGGGTTTGGGTTGAAGTCTGTCTAGATGTATCTCTTGACTGAGAAGCCATACCAGACTGAATACAGTCTGGAGAAAATCAAGTTGACTTTTGTCTATTCTAGGGACTTAAAAAAAAAAAAGTTGGGGCGCCTATGTGGCTCAGTGGGTGAAGAAACTGACGATTTCGGCTCAGATTATGATCTCAGGTTCCTGGGATCAAGCCCTGCTTTGGGCTCTGTGCTCATCAGGGTGGGTGTTTCAGGATTCTTTCCCTCTGCTCCTCCCCTAGCTTGGAAACACGCACATGTTCCCTTTTTCTCTAAAATAAATAAATAGGATCCCTGGGTGTCTCAGTCGGTTAAGCATCTGCCTTTGGCTCAGGTCATGATTCTAGAGTCCTGGGATCCAGTCTCACCTTGAGCTCTCTGCCCCGTGGGTGGCTTCTTCCTCTCCCTGTGCCCCTCCCTTCTGCTCATGTGTTCTCTCTCTCTCTCTCTCTCTCTCTCAAATAAAATCTTGAAAAATATAAATATTAATAAAATTTTTAAAAAATTTAAAGCAGCATACAATGTTATATTAGTTTCAGGTGTACAGCATACTGACTTGACAATTCTATACATTACTTAATGCTCGCCACAGTAAATATCGTCACCATCTGTCACCATACGTTATTATGATATTGACTATATTCCTTATACTGTCCTTTTCATCTCTGTGACTTTGTTATTTTTAAACTGGAAGCTTGTACCTCCTAATCGTCTTTATGCCCTGCACCTGGCCCAATACAAGAGCCCTCTTGCCTTCATTTCTCTCGCCTGCAATGCCCCACACGTGCCTTATCCAAACTTTTCACCTTTAAGGCCCGCATCAAGTTCTGCCACCTGAGACACATCTGTGACACCTCCATAAAAACAAATTACTGGACTCAAGGCACTGCCTCTAGCCAAGTGTTTTGCTGTACAGATTCTCTAGATTAAGTAAATTAGTATATTTTCCTGGAAAACACACACCCTTTAACTGTAGCCGAGAAACATTTTGTTAAGGCAGTTTAGCAGAGGAAGGGGTTTGGACATCACAATGTGGTAACAAAACCAGTTCAACTCCATTAGTGCCTTACTTATGAATAACTGTAGCATGGGGGCACCTGGGTGGAGC
The DNA here is from genome assembly GCF_048164855.1 of Canis lupus baileyi. NCBI lineage: Eukaryota > Metazoa > Chordata > Mammalia > Carnivora > Canidae > Canis > Canis lupus. Next base: position 23,933,851 of record NC_132847.1, on the reverse strand, counting down.
AGTGGGTTAAGCCTCCAATTCCTGGTTTTGGCTCAGGTCATCATCTCAGGGTCTTGGGATCAGGCTCCACGCTCAGCAGGTAGCTTGCTTCTCTCTCTCTCTCTTTCTCTCTCTCTGCCTCCCCCCCCCCCGTTTCTCTCTTGCACCCTGCAGGCGTGTGCTCTAAAATAAATAATCTTTTAAAAAAAATAGAGAACTCTAAAAAAATAACTGCATGGGGGCACCCAAGTGGCTCAGTGGTTGAGCGCCTGCCTTTGGCTCAGGTTGTGATCCCACCGCCCGATGGGAAGCCTGCTTCTCCCTCTGCCTTTCTCTCTGCCTCTGTTTCTTATGAATGAATAAAATAAAATCTTAAAAAAAAAATTAACTGCATGAGGAACCACTATTAGCTTTGGGAGTGGGTCCTAGTCTTCAGATTGACTGAGTGTAGCTGACACACAATGTTACATTTGTTTCAGACGTACAACCCACTGATTCAACAACTCTATACCCATAATTGTAGCTACCATCTGATATCATTTTCAGTCTTACCGCAGGAAAAAAAAAAGGACGGTCAAACACTGATCATCTCTCAATTTGGGAGGAATGAAAAAGGCCTAAATTTTATTCGAGGGAGCAATGGCACTCAACAAATGGTAGTCATATATATAACAATGTACATTTATGTACAAAATTTAACGCCTGGATTATGTCCGAATAGGCAAAAGTGTTGGTAGCAGGCTTAGGTCTCAACATGAGATTCCCCGACTTGTCAGAAGTCCTCGATCTCTTGAAATGTGATACAGAACGTCGTGTTCAGTTGTGTGGGTATATTCTACTGCGAAAACGGTTCACAGTTTGCATCACGGTCGCAAATAAGTTCCTGAACCAAAATAGGCGGGGAACCAGAAAGACCGTCAAGCTTTGATTTAGGGACAAGGAATTGGGGGTGACCTCAGGAAGCGCCTCGGGTCACCTGAGGAGAGTAAAAACCAGCAGTACGGGCCTCGGCCTGCGGCCCCTCCTGCAAAAGGTAGGCCCACCCCGGCCTCCCTTTCCTCTGCCTCTTGGGCCCGGCAAGGCCTCCAGATCTCCCTCCGATTACCTCCAGAGCCCCGCGCGGGAGGAGGAAACGCACCAAGCCTCAGCCGCCAGCAGGAAGCACCACCTGCCCACCGCGCCATGACGACTCGTCAAACCGGGCGCGGGGGCGGGGCCGAAGCGCGGGGCGGGGCGGCGGGGGAGCCTCGGCCTATGAGGAAGCGGCGTTCGGATCCCGGGGGCGGGGCGGCGGGGAGAGCCCCGGCCTATGAGAGAGAGCGGCGTTCGGGTCCCGGGGGCGGGGCGGCGGGGAGAGCCCCGGCCTATGAGAGAGCGGCGTTCGGGTCCCGGGGGCGGGGCGGCGGGGAGAGCCCCGGCCTATGAGAGAGCGGCGTTCGGGTCCCGGGGGCGGGGCGGCGGGGAGCGTGTGGATTCCGCGGACGTCACACCTGAGAACCTCCGCGAGTCCCACTGCGTGCTGGCGCCGCTGAAGACCTATTAGCGCTGATGGAAGCCGCTGTGCGCCTAAGGGTCCCACTGCGCATGAACACAGCTCTGACAGCTTCTGGACGGAGCTCGGCAACGCTGCTGTCTCTCCTGACTGCCTGGCAGCAGATGGCAGGGGCACGGAGCTGTTTGGAGAGCAGCCCGAGCTTTGCTCCACCCCCGCTTCTCTGTAGGGCCAGGCTCAGAACCATCAGTCCTCTGGCACTTGGGTGGAGAAGCAGTGTTCCCACCGTTCTGACTACCTGATGACTGGACGGCCTTTGCCTACCACTCCATCTGCTGGGCTGGGCAGAACAGGGAGGAGGTCCCTACCGGGGCTCTTGCTCTTCTTCTTCTTGCCCTTCTTCTTGCCCTTCTTGCCTTTCTTCTTTCTTCTTCTTTCTTCTTCTTCTTCCTCTCCTTTTCTTCTCCGTCTCTCACACACATAGCTTTATATATGGGGAGCTATTACTTATCACCAGGCACTTGCCAAGTATTGTGCTGGTGTTAGATTGGGCGCTTGGCCTCACATTTTGTCTGCTTTTCCCTTAGTCAACAGGCATTTCTTGAACACACACCTGCTGTCAACTGGCATCACATATCAAAAAATGGGTAAAGATATCCCCAAGATATACCGTGGGAGGTGAAAGGAAGACACACCTAGGGCAGCCCGGGTGGCTCAGCGGTTTAGCGCCGTCGTCAGCTCCGGGCGTGATCCTGGAGACCCAGGATCGAGTCCCACATCGGGCTCCCTGCATGGAGCCTGCTTCTCCCTCTGCCTGTGTCTCTGCTTCTCTCTCTGTCTCTCATGAATAAATAAATAAAATCTTTTTTTTTTAAGGAAAGAAATATATTAATGGAAGTTGTGTTTCAATTTATGGGAGTTTGTGACTCCTGGTCATCAGTTTGTGAGTTTGGGCTCCACGTTGGGTATAGAGTTTACGAAAAAATAAATAAACTTTTTAAAAGATCAGTTTAGGGGACTGATTTTTTTCCTTTAGTTCTTTCTATATTTCCCAAATATTCTTTAGTGAGATATAATACCTTTACTATAAAATGAGAGAACTTTTTTTTTTTTCCTGAAAGCCAAATGAGGTTTATCAGGAGAGGTAGTATAAAGTGATGCATTCCTGGAAAGCAATTAGGCAATATATAACAAGAATCATAAACCTACTCCTTTGACCTGCTCCTGGGAACCTTATGCTAAAGCAATCCCAAGAAGGGGGAATACTAGCTTCAGAAAGATGTATGGCAGCCCAGGATGGAATACGGCCTGGTTTCCAGCTTGAGCAAATTGAAGCTTACACCCTCTATAGAGCATTCATAGCCTTGAGGAAAGGAGGTCACAAAGACTTCCGGTGGGGTAATATTTACTACAATGCTAATTGCAGGCAATTGTGTATTAGTATTACTGCAACCACGACATTAAAAACTGTAGAGACGGGAATGCCTGGGTGGCGCAGCGGTTTAGCGCCTGCCTTTGGCTCAGGGCGCGATCCTGGAGACCCTGGATCTAGTCCCGCGTCGGGCTCTGGGTGCATGGAACCTGCTTCTCCCTCTGCCTGTGTCTCTGCCTCTCTCTCTCTGTGTAACTATCATAAATAAATAAATAAAAATTAAAATAAAATAATAAAATAAAAACTGTAGAGAGAAAAAAATAAAATAAAATAAAAACTGTAGAGACGGGACGCCTGGGTGGCTCAGTGGTTAAGGGGCTGCCTTTGGCTCAGGTCATGATCCTGGAGTCCCAGGATCAAGTCCCGCATCAGGCTCCCTGCATGGAGCCTGCTTCTCCCTCTGCCTGTGTCTCTGCCTCTCTTTCTCTGTGTGTCTCTCATGAATAAATAAAAAATATATTTTTAAAAAGACACACCTAAACATGGCCAAGGAGGTTTCTAGAAACCAGGGACCAGAAGGACTGGTTAGGTGGAGAAGAGGGGATGTGCCAATTAAGTAGCTTGCAAAGACAAAGACTCAGCAATAAAGACCAGGATGTAATTTGGGGACTGGTAGAGGTCAGTGCCTGAAGAGGACTGTGGGGAGAATGTAGTTGGAGAAGGCAAGAGTGGAGAGAAAGACTGGAGAGCATGTCCCCTCCACCTGGGGAGGAAGCGGGAGAAGAGGGGCATTCTTTTCCCATTCTCCGACCTTTTACCTGTAATGATATTTATTTATTTTTTTTATTTTTTTTTATTTTTATTTATTTATGATAGTCACAGAGAGAGAGAGAGAGGCAGAGACACAGGCAGAGGGAGAAGCAGGCTCCATGCACTGGGAGCCCGACGTGGGATTCGATCCCGGGTCTCCAGGATCGCGCCCTGGGCCAAAGGCAGGCGCCAAACCGCTGCGCCACCCAGGGATCCCCTGATATTTATTTCTAACACTGGTTTCAAAACCAGCATTGTATGATGTATGGCCATGTTTTCCAACCCACGTCCGAGCTAGTGATCCACAGGATAGGCTGCTCTTGGGACCATCAAATCAGGATCAGGATATGGTATTTGAAGCTGGGACCATCTGGATAGACGTGTCCTTCTCAGAATGCCACACTGACTGTTGAGCATATGTACCAGAATGTGTGACATTGACAATGGGCAAGATGCTGATCTGAGGTAAAACTAACAGAAAAGCTTGAAGGTGTTGAGACAGCAAGGATTGGCAACCTATAAAATGCCTGGCTTGAGCCCTGTGGTCAGTTGTGGGTGCTCACTGAGGATGCTGCTGGGAGATGGGGGCTGAGACAGCATCTGTCCCATCTGACCCATCTCTCTGTAGACCTCTGACCTGGGACTGGCTTTACCTGAAAAAATGGGGATTTGGTGGTTCCATCTATGAAGCAAAGCAAGTGTAATTGTAGGGGAAAGGAGGAGCATACATACCCTGCATTCTAATCCCCTAGTAAAGTACCCAACTTGAAGAATCAGATGGGCATATCTTAACTCCTCAGGTAGCCTAAGGGCTGTCCAGGGAACACTGGACTGGACATGATCTATCTCTGTGTCTCATGGGCTCAGGAAGACCTGTGAATAGAAACACCCAGGTTTCAAGGAGGCTTTTTTTTTTTTTTTTTTAGCACAAATGACTTAGCACAGGATTGCTTTTATTTATTTATTTTTTAAGATTTATTTATTTATTCATGATAGACATAGAGTGAGAGAGAGGCAGAGACACAGGCAGAGGGAGAAGCAGGCTCCCTGCAGGGAGCCCGATGCGGGACTCGATCCTGGGTCTCCAGGATCACGCCCTGGGCCAAAGGCAGGCGCTAAACCGCTGAGCCACCCAGGCTGCCCACAGGATTGCTTTTAAAATGACAGTCTCTGTGTCATTAAAATTCAGAGGCTGTTCTAAAGAAGTTGGCTTGTAAGACTGAGTAAGGGACAGGCAAGGCTAGAGAGGGAGAGACAGGTCGGGGGCTAGTAGTCAGGCTCACAGAAACCCCCATGTGGAGAAATGTTATAGACAAGATATTAAAGAGGAAGGGACCATAACATACCCACCTTGTTTATCTTCAGTGTTACAAATGAGATACTTTTCAAGTTCCCTGGTCAGTTTTCTTTAAAAGACGAACCATAAAACCCTCAGTGGCAACCCATTTGGGACCCGTCTCACTCTGTAGAGCTTTGTTACTCTCCTTTCCGTGCTCACCTTCACTTAATAAACTCCCACTTCACTTCATCCTTTAGTAGTGAGATTCATTCTTCGCCTCCTTGAGACAAGAACCCTGCAACCCTGCAACAAGATGAGGTTTCACACCCCACTACTCCCCTAACTCTGAGGTCCTGTCACCCAGATGCAGCTTCTCAGATGAGGGCCAAACAGGAACCAGGGTGAATGGTGCAAGTTGGTGCCAGTCCCACACTCTTTCTTGCATAGTAGGAAGTGCTCCTGGTGGGGGTGCGGTGGGGGTTGGGGCAGGGCTGAGGTTTGCTTGAGATTTGAGCATCCTTCTAATTCCTGCTGCCTCTTCAGGGCGCATTATTCCTCCTTTGACGTTAACCCATTATTGAGTCTTAAGGCCCACCTGACTCCTTCCCAAATCTCCTAGGCTTCTGTAATTTAATGGGCATCAGTGTTGTGGCTGGCATGTGGGAAGCAAGGCTATGAAACTTAGCACCTGTGACCAGAACCAGGCGGTCACCCACAGCCCCGGAATGGGAGTTTGGAGCATCCACAGGTGAAAGCTTATTTTGCTGAGTAACTTTTCTTCCTTGGCTTCTCTTACAAACCCCAGCTGCTCTTCTGAGTTTCATGTTGCTCATAGCCTTCAGTCCCTAGCAATGGAACATTCCTTCTTTGCAAAAAGGGGTGGGGGACAGGAGGGACAGTCTATTCAGCTACTCTTGGGTTACAAGGTTTCAAGTGTACAGGATGGCCACCAAGGAACTCAGAATGCCGGTCAGCTGAGTGTTTCTCAGGCCCAGGCAGCTGACTGTCACAGGTATCACATGAGCTGCTCCCCTGATGACTGGCAGTTATTTACAACCAGCCCCTCTTTCAGCCCCCACCCAGGGAGCAGCCATGCCCTGACCCCAAACCATAGTTGTCCTGGTTGGGGGTAGGGAGGCCCATGAGAACTTGTAAACAACCAGGCTTTACCAGCTCAGATTCCAGGAAGTGAGCGTTAGTAAACAAATCCCTCTGGCCTCCTCACCTCTGGTTAGGTGCCAGCCCTAGAGCAGTCTCTGCCCAAACCTCCTCTTCCCCAACTCTTACACCTTCAGGGACTCCTCGTTTTGCCCACCTCATGTCCATGTCCACGTCTACTTAGCACCTCTCAGCTGCCCTGCATGGTGTGTCCAACAAGAACTGTCATCCTCATATAACAAATGAAGAAATTGAGGCCCAGAAGGACCAAACTACAGGTCCTTAATTCTCCATTACCCCAAGCCCCTAGATTTGAGTTTAAGCTTTGAGTTGGGGGTTCTTGGGGAGTCATGGGTGCTCCAGGAAAAGCAGAGGCCCAATATAAACTTTTTTTAAAAAGTTTTTTAGAATGGCTTCCTTTTGCTTAACATTATATTTGCTGTTGCAACCAAGCAATTGTACCTTACTGAAAATAGCAGAGATTCCACACTCTGTGAAAAAACACATAGCATAAAATGCACATAGCAACTTTTATGTATATATGTATTTGAGAGAGAAAGAAAGAGCACACAGGTGTGCCGGGGGCGGGGAGGAGCAGAGGAACAGAGAGAAACTGATGCTCTTGCTGAGCAGGGAGCCTGACACTGGGCTCGATACCAGCACCCTGGGATCATGACCTGAGCCAAAGGCAGACACTCAACTGACTGAGCTACCCAGGCACCTGCACATACCAGCTTCTACATGTAAAGTATAGTGCTATCAACCATATGCCCCCTGCTGTGTACCAGATCTCCAGAATCCCCTCTCCTACCTCTGCACCTGCAACTGAATTCAAGGGCTTTCCTGCTTGGGTGTATCAAATGGAACACAACTCAAGGAAGTGTTGAAAGCAAAAAGGTTTTACTACTTGTCACAAGTAAGGAGACAAGGAGGTAGCTCTCAAAGCACTCCCTCTTCTTAGGGTTAGGGGCTTTCATTCTGTATGCCTCAGAACAAGGCCAGGAAGCTTAACACACAGAACTTACACATATTTTGGGCAGCCCTGGTGGCGCAGTGGTTTGGTACCACCTGCAGCCTGGGGTGTGATCCTGGAGCCTGGGGTTGAGTCCCACATTGGGCTCCCTGCATGGAGCCTGCTTATCCCTCTCCCTCTGCCTGTGTCTCTGCTTCTCTCTCTGTGTCTATGAATAAATAAATAAAATCTTAAAAAAAAAAAGAAAGGAACTCATACATATTTTGACTTAAGCCCTTCCATTCAGCTGCACATGCTCAGTGTGTCAAGGTGCTACATTGTTATGTTAAAAATGACTGAAAATCCCCACCTATGGGAGATTCTAGTATTACAATGAGCTTAGGGCAGTTTAGGGGGTTTCTCTGCAAGGCCTCAGCAACTGTCCAGCTCAAACTGGCTCATGCGATGGTGTATCTAAAGGAACACCTAGGCCCTAGGTCTCCTGGGTGGGAACAGTTTGTTCTATAAAACAGACACATTCTTTCCCTACTGTCGTCCCTCCTTACTACTGAGAGCTTGCACCCCTCTGATCCAGGTAACTCACCTTTGGGTCCTAGCTCACACACCCACTGAACAATTCCCGCCTCTTCTGCCCCCAACCCCTGACACCTACCACTCTACTTCTTGTTTCTACCAGGTGAACTACTTTAGATTACCCCATACAAGTGCTATGGGGATGTATGTGTCTTTTTGTGATTGCTTATTGCACTTAGCAAAATGTGTGTGTACATCAGAATTTGCTTCCTTTTCAAGGCTGGCGTGGCTCTAACACCATTTCTTTTCTTTCTTTTTTTCTTTTTTTTAAAGATGTTATTTATTTATTCATGAGAGATACAGAGAGAGAGGCAGAGACACAGGCAGAGGGAGAAGCAGGCTCCATGCAGAGAGCCTGACGTGGGACTCGATCCTGGGTCTCCTGGGCCAAAGGCAAGCTCTTAACCATCGAGCCACCCAGGTGTCCCCTCTAACACCATTTCTTTATCCATTCATCTACTGATGGACACGTGGGTTCTTCTACATCTTGGCTATGGTGAATAGTATTGCAACCAATATAAGCATTTTAGACGCTGACCTGACCCAGTAAATAAATGGCCCATGGGCCTCAAACAGCTCTAGGTGGAAAGGTCCCTTCCAGGTGGAGTTTTCTTCAGCTTTGGGTTGGGATGTGAGATGAGATGGGACTGTAGCCCAGTGAGATAGGTACAGCTTGGGTTCTATGTGTCCTGGCTACTCGCTGCTGCCCCCTTTCCATTGCTACTGAACTTCAGGGGTGAGCATTTTGGGGTTGTGGGGACAGTCTTGGATCTGCTTCAGTTTATACACCATGGTAAATCACTCACCAGCGCCACCCCTCTGCTTGGGGCCATGACATAATGGAGGACATGAGTCTCCCACTAGGATTGCCAGGTAAAATCCAGGAGGCAATATTTGGAACATACTAATGTTAAAGAATTATTTAGGATTTGTCTGAAATTATCATTTCACTGTGGGTCCAGGACTGTTATTTGCTAAATCTGGCAACCCTACCTCCTAACCCACCAAGGGTCTCCCTCACAAACCAGGACCAGGACCTTTGCATCCCAACCAGGTTCCCTGAGAATGGATGGTGTGGAAGCTTCTGAACTCTAGGCCTGGATTGGAGCATGGGGTGTCGAGCCGCATCCTGGTACACTAAGTTTGTCCCTAAGTCACCTGCTTGACTGCACCCCTATTTTGCCTTGGTCTATTTGACTCTTGGCCGTGAGTCTGCCTGAACCCCAGAAGTCTGCCTTAACATTCCTATTTCATAATCTCTTCTTTTATCAGGGAATCCCCAAATGGTGATCGTGAAGTCTCATGTGCTTCCTTGCTTCTCCTTGGGAATGAAGAAGAGTAGGTGGCTGGGGCTGACACAGAGAGGGGCAGCTGTGGCTTGACCCTCAGAGTGTGGAGGAGCTAGCCCTTGTGGACACCCTCAAGAGTCTGGCCAGGAGAGGTTGGAGCGTGGGGCTCTCCTGTGAAGGGGAGTGGAACATGAGACCACTTTGAGCAACCTGCTTTTCTGGCATAGGTCTGCAGTGTCTGAGTCCTGAAACCCTCCCCAAGAAAAAGGGCCTTCGCTGCTTCTGGCAGCTCTGGACACAGACAGACGTGCAACGAGAGGGACGGAGGCATCTCTGGGAGCGTGGAGTGCTCCCTCTCTAACCCACCGTTGATTGCCTTCCTGGCTTTAGCAGTTACAAGACAGCAGGGCAGGGAAATCCTCAGTCCACCCACCCAACCCAGGATGGGCACCCTGCAGTCCACCGACCCAACCCAGGGTGGGCACCTTGCCTGATGGGCACCCTGCAATGCCTTATCTTCTCAGGAGGCCTCTTGTCCCTTAACAGACACCCTGTTCCTGAAGGCTGATAAAGAAGATCCTTCTCTGTGCTGGCTCACGAAGAGTTGTGGATGGCAGGGCATGGGTATCTTGGGGACAAGGGTGTCTGGAGTTCTGAGAGGAGGGACTGCAGGGTTGGCCCCCTGCCCAGTGGGCCTTGACTTGGAGCTGGAGGCATGTGGGCCGGGGCCTGATGGACAGCAGATGGCGCCCCATACCCTACCCTCGCAGAAATTTGGTGAGAACAAGGAAGTTCTCAGAGACCTCTTCCGACTCAGCTTTCCCCTCACACTATGGTCTTTGTGAGTAATTGACACTGCTCACACTGCTCGGGGATTACACGATTAAAGTGTGTCTCCCACTCTGGCCCGGTCTCTCCATAGGGGTGCATGGACATTCTAATGTCCTCAGGGCCCAGTAGCAGGTGCTCAGTGAGTGTGCAATCAATGCAGGCAAGATAGAAGGTGGATGAAAGTCGCACCCCTCCTGGGAGATGCTGGGAGAGAACTGTCCCTCCACGAGGGAGCTGTGAACAGGTTGGTCCACGCGCATCCTGTCCTGTGTTCAGGGGCAGAGACAGCAGAGGCAGCAACAGAGGCAAAGGCCTAGGAGCAGCCAGCAGCTGGGAGACCCCTGCCTTGAAGCAGTCACCTGGACTCAAGTAGGTGCAGAGGAACTTGGCTGGGAGGTCTACTCCTCCGCCTTCGCCTGTGGAAAGGGCCAAGGACTCCTCGTGGCTGTCTGTCCCTTGCTCTGCACAAGCCTGGGTCAATCCAAAGCAACCCAGGAGACAGCCAGTGACTTCTAGGGCTACAGTGCCCAATAGAGTGGGTACTAGCCATATAGCCATTGAGCTTGAAAAGTGACTAGTTCAAACTGAGATGTGCTAAAAATATAACACACACAGAATATAAAATATCTTATTGGTAATGGTTTTGTATTAATACACGTTTAAGTGATTATATTTGGGTCTGATAGGTTAAATACAATTGCTAAAATTCTATTTTACGTGTTTATTTTTACTTTTAGAATTACATGTGTGCGTGGACCTGATTTCCATTGAGCACTGTGGCTTTTGATCCACAGGTGCTTTGACCTCTCCTACCCTACATCTAGCAGCTAGGTCAGCTTTCAGGTGTGGGTCTTGCAGCAGGGTCCCTGTGTCACTTTTCTGGACCAACGTGGCCAAGTAGGCATGGTGTGGTGCTGGGGGAGTGAGGACGGAGAGGCTGGGGTGCGAAGCCCAGGGCAGCTGGCCCACTGGACAGGTGGGCTGGCCAATCAGGAGCCCAGGTTCATTCCCCATGCCTTCTGCGTTGTGGTCCCAGAACCTTGGATCTGGATGCACCCCTGGGGGCTAATGCATACTGCACCAGTGACAGATGGGGTAAACAACTGGTAAACAATTAACACAGTTGCTCCAGAAGCAGATTCTTTCAGTCTCAATTCTACCCTCTTCCCAAACTGTCTCCCCTGGGGCTCTCAGAGGAGGATCAAGATGCAGTTTGATGCATCTTGGCACGTGCGAGCCCTTTCAGGAATGCTGGTCAGCCCTCCTTCTATCCACCTGACCCTTGACCAAGCAACTATTTATTCTTCAGGTCTCCACTGCCTGGAAGCTCTAGGATGGCAGGATCCTGGTGACGTTTGGTATACAACCCAGCGTGCTGGCAGGATGAGGTACGTGGTCATGAGATTCCTTGGCGAAAGAACAAATGAACAGATGAATGAACTGTATCCTGTCCTCAGGGAAGCCCTTCCTGAAAGTCTCCCATCCCCAAATCAGCCCAGGCCTCCATAACTCCCTGTTCCCTCACGGTCTGTGTCCCTGCTGGACTGTGAGCTGCCCTGGGGCAGGGATGGTGGCTACATTCCTAACACCTTCCAGAGCCCAGCACTGAGCAGGTGCCGGGGAAATCACGAATGAGGACAAACCTGGGCCAGCACCTCGCCTGATGTAGGGACAGATGCCCAAGGTTCTCTGCAAGCCTTCCCACTGTCCCTGGTAGGTGGCTCACGGCGCGGGGGGAAGAGTCCAGCAGTCTTGCCTGTGATGCTGAATTTCACGTCTTTATCAGCGTGTGGCTCCGGGTGCCTCCCTCACCCGCTGGGATTCCTTCCTGGTGGATGCTGCCAGTGAGGAGCAAACAAAATACTGCCCTTGAGCACAGCCTCCAGGGCACGCTGAGCGCTCACCAGGACCGTCCCTATCAGGGCGCCTTTGGAGGTAGCGCTGGGTCCCAATTCGGCAAGCCTGCCGCTGGGGAGGAGCCCTCTCCCCTCCGCAACAAAGCCTCACACCAGCCAGCACAGAAAACATTGCTTTATTAACTGCGTTTGCCAACACACGAGGAGTGCAAAGGGCTCCTGGAGCCCCGGGCCCGGCTGGGGGCCGGGGTCTAGAAACCCCCATGAGTGAGCAGGACAGGATGGGGCTGGAACTAGGCGGCAGCGGCCACACAGAATCATGCAGGGCACAGCGGGCACTGGCCACAGCGACGTGGCCGTACATTCTATTGCTCATTAAGGGTCGCGAACGTGGACGATGTACAAAAAGGAGAAATAGGTCTTTGCATTAATGAAAAATACATTTTTTTCTCTACAAAGGAATCTTTTCTAATACAAGAAAATAAATATTGCAACATAAGCCAAAAATAATTTAAAATTGCTCTTTTCAATATATTTTCAATATTTCTCTTGTATATTAACAAATGGCACATCACTTTCTTTGAAACAAGGACAGAAGGTGTCTCCTCCTGTGACATTCATATCACTCCCCAACCCCAAGTCGTTTGTGGAGCACAGAGTGTTGTGCGTCTGAGGGACAAGGTGGCAGGAAGTGCCTTAAAGAACAACCAGAGGCAGAATATAAAATACTCCAGACTCCAGCCCTGGCTCTTTGGCCAATGTGGCCAGCTGGGCCAGGGACAAGGGAGGTGGCCTCCCCCAGGGCCTTGCTGCAGGCATCCAGACCCATTCTGCAGAGCTCCAGGCATGGGCGGAAGATGGCTACATTGGCAGTGAGCAAGGAAACGCCAAGTCCAGTTGCTGCCAATGTGTTAGTATGGGGCAGCTGATTCTCTAGAATCTGCCCCAGCAAGCCCCCCAGTATGCCCATACACAACACACAAACATGCATGCACATGGGCATGAGGGATGTGCCCTGGCACATGCTCACACACCTAGAGCCCAGCATCCACGTCTGGAAACCTCAGTGGCTTCTCTAAGGAAATCGAGACCCTTACGTTAGAAATGCTCACACATGGTCACAAAGTCAGAGCGGTCATTTAATAAAATAAACCCTTCTACCTTTCTTCTTACTCACTTTAAAATACATTTCTGATCCATAAAAATACTTTCCTTGCACCTTATCCTTTCTTGCTGTGATGAGGGGGAAGGATGAGCTGTGCAGCCAGGACTGAAAATGGGGATGACAGAACGAGGAACAGAGCAGCTTCTCTCTCCCAGAAGAGGGCCAGTGAGTGGGGGCAGGTGTGGTCACGCAGAAGCAGTTTCAGCCTCTGGCCTGCAAAAGGCCTCCTGCCTTCTTCCCTACTTCCAACCTCAATGCCAGGAGGTAGCAAAGCTGTATACATGGTGGACAGTAGACCAGAAAAAAGAGTGAAGAGGCTGTAGCTAATGGAGGAAATGAGTGGTGGGGACCAGCATCCTTGTACTCTGTGGAGCCTTGCTGGACATCCTAGAGGTGGACAGCTGTCTGGCAAGAACAGCTTTAGGGCCTAGCTAGGGAGTGAGGGGGCTCCCCACTTCTCTCACCAGCTAGCCAAACAGATCCCTGGGCCCAGTGTAAGTACATGGTCCCAGAGAGAGTCCAGTCCAAAGCCAAGAGCCAACACATAAGAGAATCCAGAGGTCAGCTTGGGCAGAGGCCCCCCAAAGAGTGCTGACTGCCCCATCTGGCCCACCCAGACCAGACCCTCACCAGCCAGGCTACATTCCCTCCCCAGTTCTCTCCACCCCCAGGGAGCCCAGACTCTGCCTCAAGATGCATTAAAGGGTGAGGGGGCAAGTGCGGAGTCTATTGGGCCTGAGCCATTCCTGGCACCCCACCCCTGGCAGTTTGGTTGTTCTTTAAGCTTGTCCCTTTGCTTCCTGCGAGGTCAGACCGGGCAACCCAGCACAAACAAGATTGTGACCCAAAGCATAGGGAAGGAAGGAGGGCTGTTCAAAGGCAGTAAACAGAGAAGAGGGTTGGGCCGCTGGTGCGGACACTGCACTGGCCATTACTACCAAGGAGGCAGGCGGACTAAACTCTACATGGTAGCTTGTGCCATCCCAACGCCCAGAATCCTTACAGCCCGTCCCGAGTCCATTCCCACTGGACGAATTTGCCCGATCTTCTGAACATAGTCCTATCTTTGCTTCCTGTTTTGCTAAAATTCACATGAAACCGAGTGTCAATGACAATGCCACTGTCGTACCTTGAAAGTTCTGGAGTCGGGGGGTGGGTGGTCAAGCTGCTCCCCATCCCGCTGATTTGAGTGTTGTGTACTGGGGGTGGGGGTGGGGGTGGAGGTGGGGAACCACATGGTAAAAACTTTTGCCATGCTGGTTTTGCGGTCAGTACTCTTCCCCACCCCCCAAGAGTCTCGGAGTTTAGGAAAGCTCACAGTGGGCCCAGCCCAGGATCCGAAATCCAACAGCTGGTTCCCGCTTCCCGATTCCAACAGTTCAGCAGCAGAACGGCATCTTCTTCCAAGAGCTCGGGCTCAGTCTCCTTGGGTGTGTGCAATGAACATGTCTCTACACTTTGTTGCTAAAGAACTCCATTAAAAAAAAAAAAAAAAGTCCAAGTGACAAGTTGTCAGGTCCAGGCTGTGCTGTATTATGGTCAAAATATTCTTTGGCATCCATAGAATGATTCGACTGATTCACTGGACTTTTGCAAGGTTGTTGTTGGAGAAGTTCTGGCTTCCCCAGTGGTGGAAGTGACCCAGGAGTAATTTATAAAAGAAAAAAACCCACGTTTTCACTGAATTCCTTTTTTGTTTGTTCCCTGAGCTATCACCCTGGGGCCACTCCACTGAAACTCTTCAGAGCAACTACCTGGGACCTAGAGGGTGGGACGGAAAAGGCGGGTGGGTGGTGGTGACAGAGAGGGTGTGTGTGTGTGTGTGTGTGTGTGTGTGTGTGTGTGGTGGGGTGGGGAGGGCATAGCCAGGAGAGGAGTTAAGGGCTCACAGGGACGGAGGAACCAGGATCATCCAGCAAGACTTGAAATAGCCATAGCAGGCCAACACGGCCCATCACAGGCCCCGGGATCCCACTGCTCATTGGAAGGAGGAGTTTCCAAAAGGAAACCGAGGAAGAAGCTCGTCTCATAGCAGGACTGGAAATTTTGAAAAGGCAAATGGTCTGGTCTGGTCAGGTCAGCTGTCTGGGAGTGACCAGACTTCGGCCGAGACTGGCCCCGAAGGAAGGAAGGAAGTTGGAGCTGCAGAGCAATTCTCTAAGTGGGTGAGTCTAAGCCCCACGCCCCTGTCTGGGCACTGGCCCTCCCTTGCAGCCTCCACCGGCAGTGGCGGCTGGCTGTTTGGGAGTCCCCTGAGTAAATGGCACAGCTCAGGAAGGATTCTAGGAACCCCTTCTCAGAGCCGCCGGGCTGGGCACTGGCAGGGCCGGAGCAGCAAGGGAGTGGAGGGTCGCGGGGTGGGCGGGCAGGCCTCGGATGATGCGGGTTGATCAGGAACAGCTGCGGTTCCTCTGGAACCAGCGGGCCCTCTGCGCCCCCCGCTCAGTGCTTTCTTATATAAGCTCGTTGTGCTTGTGACAGTGAGTAGACTCTGGCTGGGTATCACTTAGTATACTTCCTTGGGGATCAGTGGAGTGCAGCAGGACCCCCCAGATGGACCCCAGTGGGATTTTGGGGGCAAGGCGGGGCAGGCCCTGGGCCACGAAATAATGCCCAAACGACGGTCTGTCACCCAGTGGCAGCGGGCTGGAGTCCTGAGCACTTCTTCGCCTTGCGTGCATCTATCCAGGAACCCAGTGACGCCGCACGGGCCGGGGCCAGGACCGGGACGGGGCGCTACCACGGCAGGGATGGTGCATGGGACCTGCAATGGTCCCTGCGGCCAGAGCCGTGGAAGGAATCCTACTGTCCTAGGCCAGCACAGAGGAAAGACAACAGTGTGGAATTCAAAACTCTCTATATTAAAAATAAAACCACGACAGAGTGGCAGTCTCAAGGGTCTGAGACACTCAGCAGAGATTGGAAATGGCAGTTGTGACTGGGCTGAGGCCTCACGGGAGGACCAGGGCAGGGCCCGGGATGGGGTAGGGGTGACTTAGGAGGCCAGGACCCCCATGCGGACCACCTCCTCAGCCCCTGCTTCCCGGGGGGCCCGCTGCACCCCACTGTCCTCAGCTTCCACATCTGAGTCGCTCATCTCCCCATCAGAGAAGTAGCCATCAGTCTCAGTGTCAAAGTGTAGGCTGACCTTGGGCCTCTCGGCGACAGTGGAGGGCGGTCCTGTCCCAACATCAGGCCTGGCACCTGGCGATCTCTGGGTTCCCTTGTCGCGGGGCAGCCGGAGCCGGCCCAAAGGCTTGGGGCTCACTGTAGGGCCAGGCACTTGGACATTCGAGTCGGCAGCCATTGGGGCTGTCTCGTCTGGGGTCTCGGGGGCCAGAGGAGGAGGGCTCTCGGGGGCCACTGGAACAGGACAGTCCCCAGCTGCAGGGCTAGATGGCAGGTGGGAGGGCGTTCGCCGCGTTGGTTTCCGGGCCACTGGCCCTTGCCCTGCCTTGCCTGCCTCCTGGCCCCAGGGTTTCTTGGGAGATTTGTCTGGAGTCGTCCGTGAGCCAGGCCCATCCTGCGGTGGCTTCTTCTTGGCAGGCAGGCGGCTGCGGCCCCGGGCCTTCCTGGCAGGGTCCCCGGGCCGCAGTGAGGGGTCCCGCATGAAGCTCAGCAGTGTCTCCTCGTCTTGCAGCAGCTCCTCCGACAGCAGCCCCGGAGCGGGGTCTTCGCGGTGGCCGTTGTTCAGTGACCACTCGCTCATGGCCATGTTCTCTGCTGTGATCTGCACTGACTGAGCTAGCCAACTGTTGAAAAAGGTGCCATCGATGGGGAAGGAGGTGGACAGGCCTGGCCGAGGTGAGAGAGGAGGCAAGTGAGATGCTTACAGGTGTGAGTCCCACCCTCTCTCAGGAAGCCCTCTCAGACTGTCCCCAGGGAGCCACTGGGCCCCTCCCTCCCTCTGTAACAGACCCAACTGAGACATCCTGATTTGCTGATCCTTCCTGCCAATGACACCAAAGAGGAGGGTTCACACCATATTCCCCTCTCCCCCCAGGACAACCCAGTCCCAGAACCGGCTTCATGACTGGTGGAGCAGAATGCAAAGTGAACAGGTGTGCTCCTTGTTCCAAAATTATTAAGATATTTCAAGGTAATGAGTATGGCATTGAACTGAGCAAGAGAGTTTTGAGGTTGCCTAAGTACACACTCATGAAGCCAGCTCTGCCCACCACCCCATCCTGGGGATGCAGGGGATGGAGGAATGAAGGGAAAGGCCCTCAAGCCACCAGGGGGCACTGGGCTTTTATGAGAGCTGCTTCCGAAACATTAGGTAGGCGTGTCAGGCATCAACAGGGTAGCGGAAGTGCTTCTCGACAGAAATTCCCTCTGGGGTGTCTGGGCCAGAGGTTAATCCTGGGCTTTCCTTTTGCTACCAGTGGTCCCCTTCTTGAGGCTGGAGGTGAGGTTTGGAAGACTCCACAGTCATCCCTGAGAAGTGCTGTAGGGGAAGCAGGATGGCTGGGAGACAGCCCAGACCTGGGGGCCTAAATGCTGAAGGGAGGGCTTACTGGAGAAATGCCAGCAGGGTGGGAGCAAGATGGAGAATTCTGGCAGATGACGGCTGCATTCTGCAAGGGCCTAGAAGGTCTACAGGTCCCTTGAGGGCCTCCAGAAAAATCTGGCATCCAGGACTCTAGCTAGAGGAATGTGTGCAAGCTCCTGAGCCCCAGGCTGGGGTCTCCAAGTCTACAAAAGGGGTATTTCTTGGGATGCCAGGCAGGACTCTGAGACCCTACCTGGTTTCCTTTACGGCTAAAAGGTGTGAGCGCCTGGGCATGGAAAGGCCTGGTTAGTTAGCCCTTTGGGCTTCCTACTCTCTGCGACGGAGGTGCCGGTAGACCCCGCTGGTCTTAGGTTGGGAGCTGCCCGTGGAGGGACTGTGTGAGGCTGGCCATGTCTGCCAGGCCAGTGTGGCCACTCACTCACCCAGCTGCCCCAGGACTGAGTCGGGCCCCGCCTTCATTTTCTCTTTCTTCTCGGGGCTGCCCTTTGGGCCCTCGCGGCCTTTCCTTTTCGAGTCGCTCTTCTTGCCCTTTGCTCTCCTCCCAGATCCCTCTGTGCCAGGGAAGAGAGAGCAGGAAGGAGGTGGTTACCCCGAGCAGCTCAGCCAAAACCACGATCACTGCAGGCCATCCTAGGAGTCCTCTCTCTCCTGTGCTTCCCCTTTTAGGTCCCCTTGCACTGCCAACAGGCCCCGGGAGCAGAGCCATGGGCACCTGGGATAAGTGGGGCTCCTGTGAGTCAGGGACAGCAGGTGGGGAAGAGAGGAGGCACTGCCTACTGCTGCCCTTGAGTGGCCTGGAGAGGGTGGAGGACACCCTGTAGGACCTGGAATGCAGTCTGATCTACATGGCCTCTAGGTGTTGGGGGGACTCCTTCCCGGTGGGTGGGAAGGGTGATGGAGGTGAGTGGCCAGGACAGGGCCGTCAATGCTAGGCTGAGGAGCCAGACTCGAAGATGGACAGAACACTATCTGAGGAGTCGAGAGACACGGGTTCTAGTTTTGCCACAGTGGTCAGTCCCTTGAGCAAATCTCCTGTTCTACTCTTGGGGTCACACAGTAGATGGCCAACTCGGGGTGCACACCTGGCCCCCATATCCCTTTGGCCCATGACCACATAGGTGTAGGGAGGCAGAGAACACTGGAGCAGGGGAGGACATCTGTAGGGAGAGGCCCAGCTGCCAGAAATCTAGCTTTTCAGCCAGAAGCTGGCACGCTTCCCAGATAAAGGTGTACAAGGAGGTTGAGAGAAATGGGATCTCCTCAGCTCTGCGGCTAATCCCCTGTGCAACCTCAGGCCGAGTCTCAGAAGCCTCATCTCTGACACGGGACCAGTGCCTACATACTTCGGAGGGAGACTAGAATTCTAAGATTCCCCCACTGTCCTCAGGAAAGTCTGAGTTCTCTGAGGCCACAAGACCTTGCATGTTTGACCCCATCAACCCCCCAAACCTTACCTGAGACAATGTCCTTTGGCCCCCGTTGCTGTGATACCAGCCTCCTTCCAGTTTCTCTAAAAAGACAGGCTCTAGCTTCTACAATTTCAGATCGTCCTGCCCTCTACTACCTGGTTCAGCTCATGGCATAAATATCACTGCCCTGGGAAGCCTTCTCCAGTTGTCTGGCCGGTCCTCAACAATATGCTCATAGCCATGTCCCATCCCAGGGACCAAGTGTCCTAACACTGAGGGCATGGACTTCAGGCAGAGGCAAACCAGTTTTCACTCCAAATGACCTGCCCTGAACAAAGGGCTACCTGTAGCTGCCACTCAGGTCTAGGAGCTACAAACATTCCCAGACTCAATACGGGGGTAGAGATCCAGCTCTTGACCATGCTTCCCGAGGGTACTATGTGCCCTGCCACTTTCTGTCGCCCTGATTGTGGGCAGCTCTCCCTCTGTAGCTGGATGCGTGGCCATAGTGAGGTCCCAGGAAGCCTGACCTGTTGCTCCATAATCACCACTGCAGCCCCTAGGGCAGCACCTGCCTTTATTTTCCCAGATGGTGAGCTCTACAAGGACAGAAGCTCTATCCATTCAGCCCATGGCAATGTGCCCTGCAGCAGGGCCTGGCATGCCATCTACACTCAGGTCATGCTCACTAAAAAAATCACCAGGTTAGAGGGAGTCTGCATAGCTGTGGCGTCCAGGAAGCTGCCAGTCCTGGGGATGCATGGTAAACTCTGCCTTCTGCGTGGACATGATCCGGCCTGAACCAACACCTGTATTTGGCAGTGCTGGTTTCTTAGGCTAGAGTGAGTAGTGATCCCAAAGTGCACACGAGGCAGCTTGGCTTGGGCCAAAGTGGGGTGGCATCAGGTCCTCAGGCATTCGTACTAGGGTTGGTCCAGCAGCTCTGGTTCCTCTCCACTCCGGGCCCAGCCTGACCCAGTGGCTGAACTGGCCATGGCAGCTCCTGACTTATCATCTCTCTCCATCCAGCTACATGTACTTCAATATCAGAGCACCATTTTTTGAGTTAAGTGATGCCCTTTTCACATGTAAACACTCTGGGAAGGGCCCTGTGTCTGGTATTATCCACACAACTAATAGATAACAGCAATGCTGAAGCTTCTTTGGCCTTTGATTTACAGATCTCTTAAGTGTTTGTGACAACAGGAGTTTAAGACAAAAATAAACAAAAAAAATCCCTGCTCGTACAGCATCTAAATTATATGAGATGAGGTCAGAGAGAAAGAACACATAGGTCCTCTTCCATCTCTGGGGCAGCTGCCCGATTCAGGATCAACATGGAGGCACAGTTCAGGGAAGCTCACCACTTCCGGTCCTTCCTGTCCCAAGAGCAGCCTAGAGCCACACTGTTCACATGCATCTACTCCTGAACCACTATGGCCCTGGAACCACCCAGGTGTCCCCAGTGGACCAGAAAGCTCCATTAGGACAGGCCTGATGCCCACAGTCCCATGTCTGGCTCCTTGTCACCAACACACACCCAGGACCCTGGGAAGTCCCATCTTGGTTGGCCTGTTAGTTGGTTATGAAGGGTCCCTGGATGGGCCAGGGGACCCTGGCTTCATGTGTGTGCCCCCACCAGGCCCTGAAGACAGCCCTCCCCTCCACCGCCCTCCCCTGCTTGGGACCCAGCCCCTTGAGCGTGTGTGCGCTGAGCAGGGGCTGGTGGTGGGCAGGGAAGGTGCCTACCTCGACACAGGTCCTGTTCAATCAGCTTCATCTGCAGGTGGAATATCTGCTCCTGGAGTTTGCAGATGGCATGTTTCGTTCTCTCGCGCCGTGTCACCATGTAGCACAGATTTCTCACCTAAGGAGACAGGAGAGAGACTTCCCACTTTACTCACAGGGCAGCTACCTTTGACCTCCCAACTTTGGGGGGCTACCACTGCTTAACCCACCTGGGACGTCTGAGAATCAATTCCTAAGCCCTGAGTGTGTCCTCAGCCCTGAGTCACTGTTTTCTGGTCCAAAACACAGGCCAAGCATAGCCTTGACCCTGTGGCCCCCACAGAGACAGAGCAGGCAGGGCAAAGTGTCTAGTGAGCTCAGGCTGGTGACCCCACCTGCCTCTCCTCTTGGCCTTAACTTCCTGGCCCAGTCTGCCATGCTGCCCTCTTCAAGGCCCTTCCAATGTGGCTGTGCCCTCCCCTATACACACAGCGCCCCAAGGCTCGCGGGGGCCTGGCAAGGTCACCAAGTCCATCCTTCTGCCCTTTGTCCAAGGCCTTTTCCATCAAAGATATTCCATAGCCATAAGCACTATGGCAAACCCAATTCCTGTTCCGAGACACAAATGGCCATGCTATACAAAGCAGAAGAGATTCTGACCCAGCTGGGTCCTGCTGAGGCCGACCCATGTCCACCTGCTGCAGTAGGACCTGAGCCAAGCCCACACCTGCTCTGGCCAAGATAGAAGTCCTCAAGGGGAAGGGCAGGGGGTTCTCCGACTCCCTAGGAAGAGTAGTATCTAGTGCCTGGGAGACCAGTTTGCTTAGCTCATGGGACACAGACCCACTCTGCAGCTGTTCAGGAAGCACCTGTAGCCTGGGCCATGCTACTCCCCGTCCACCTGGCACCCTGCCCCAGTGTGCCATCCCCTCACTGCTGCTCTCAGAATATATCACACTGCTGGAGCTAAGACCAGGACCCCCCCTCAAGACGTTTCCTTGGTCTGGCATCATCATCAGCTCAGGGTGGAGTCTCCAAAGCTGAGACAGCTGGCCAGAAGCTGTGAGCCGGAATTCTGGGTCCCACCAGGTTAGTACCTCTGTCTGTGGCTGGGTTCCATCTTCAAAGGTGAGTTCAGGTTTCACGTCCTTAAGCTACCTAGGGGAGACCTGTGGGTTCTAGAGCCCCTGCCTATCAACATGACCTCCATTTCTCCAGGCCTGGGGGGCAGCTGTGATTATATCTTTCTGCAGACACGGGCATCCTTCCCTTCCTTCCTGAGCCTAGTAGTGAAAGAAATCTCAGAACACTGGCTCAACAGCATTCTACATTGCTGTCTGCACCCAACCTACACCATAGACACAGGCCATCCGAGACCAGCACCCTACACCAAGGGGCAGCAACCTGGCCCAGCCTAAGGGTCTTTGCTTCCTTTCAAATCCTGGATGTCCTCAGGACCTCCTCGTAGCCACACATCCCTAAGTACAAGCTGTGGCTCTGGGAACTCATGTGGTGTTGGGCCTTGGGCTCAGCAGTGGGCAATACAGTCGGGGAGGTCCTTTTCTTCTGAGGGCTTCCTACCTAGCAGGGCAGAGAGATGTAGAGCAAGTACTGACAGGACCAGGCAGCCCTGACCCAGACTTGAGGGTGGTGAGAAGGCTTCCTGGAGAAGGGGCAGCCAGGCTGAGTGGGAGCTGATCACACAGAGGGGCACAGGCTGGGGATGAGGATTCAGAATAAGGCCAGGCAGGGGAATCTGGGAGGGACTTTGCTGGGGGCGGGGTGGGGTATACGTGCTGAGACCCTGGAGTCACCCTTCAGGACCCAGGTCCTCCTCACTCGCCCCCAGAGCCAGCCTACCCCTGAGTCCCATCAGTCCCTGGTGAATGGAACTCATTCCCATCAGCTCCCTCCACTGCCTAGTCCCCTCCATCTGCCCGCCCCACCGGACAGGCAGGCATTCTGACCCCGCTGTGATCCCCAACCATCACCTTGAAATGTAAATCCTCTTCCCTCAACACCTCTTCTGGTTTTCCTACTGGACTAAACAGTGTCCCCTACCAAATTTCAGGTCTGCCTGGAACCTCAGATATAATCAGTTAAGATAAGGTCTTACCTGGGTATGAATGAGCCCTAAATCCAATGACTGGTATCACTATAAAAGGCCATGTAAAGACATATAGGAGCCATGTGATGATGGAGGCAGAGATGGAATCAGGAGTCTATGAATCAAGAAATGTTAAGGGTTGTCGGCAATCAGAAGCTAGGAGAGAGGCCTGGAAGCCATCAGATCCTCCCTCAGAGGCTCTAGACAGAATCAACCTTGCCGACACCTTGATCCTAGGCTTCTGGCCTCTAGAACTGTAAGAAAATGCACTTCTGCTGTTTAAGTCTTTGAATTTGTAATGCTTTGTTACAGAAGGCCTAGGAAACTAACATAGCTTCCTTCCTATCACACTTAAAAAAAGAAATCAGAGCCCAGTTCAAAGCCTTGCCCAATATGGCCTCCCACTGGCACCTCTCAGCCCATGTCCCATAGCCTTCTAGGCTCCAGCTACACTGCCCTCCAGTCTCATCCTTTTTGTGTTTAACCTATTTCTGCCTCGGGGCCTTGGTATATAGTCAAGGTTCTTCCCAAGGCTGGACTTAGTCCTTTAGGTCTTGGTTCAAACATTACCTCCAAAAGGGCTTCCCTGTCTACTGTATCCAACCAGCCCAACATTATTCTCCTGTATCCTGGTCTGTTTCCTTCCTGGCAGCCATGTGGCCTGGTGTGCATGGAGACAGTGAGGGTGAAGACAGATGGAATCTTTGGAGGCCTCAAAACAAACCGGTCAACGTGTCCAGCCTAAAAACAGATCAGTCAAGGTCTGGCTTTTAAAAATTTCCCAGGGATGCCTGGGTGGCTCACCAGTTGGGCGCCTGCCTTCGGCTCGGGTCATGATCCTTGGATCCAGGATCAAGTCCCACATTGGGCTCCCTGTGAGGAGTCTGCTTCTCCCTCTGTCTGTGTCTGCCTCTCTCTCTCGGTCTGTGTCTCTCATGAATAAATAAATAAATCTTTTTAAAAAAAAAAAAAATTTCCAAACATGCTATCCTCAAACTTACTCTTAACACTAATTTCTAAAGATGGGATGAGGCTCACAGTTGTAGATGTCCCTCTCAAAGATAATCACTTCCTATTAAAATCCAAAATCATCTGAAACTTTACAAAAAATTTTCTTAAGGCAAACCCAGCTGGATTACTGGCATTGAGACCCCTTGCGTGGCTGGTTAAAAACACAGTGGGGTGTCTGGGTGGCTCAGCTAGTTAAGTATCTGACTCTTGATCTCAGTTCAGGTGTTGGCCTCAGGGTTGTCAGTTCAAGCCTTACATTGGGCTCCATACTGGGTGTGGGGCCTACTTACAAACAAAAACCCACAGAGATTCCCAGGCTTGGGGGAATAGTCAAGTCTCTGGGGGCTGAATCCTCAAATGTACGTTTTATATAGCACTGCATACATGGATATATATCCATATCTATACAGATATTTTTTTAAAGCTTTTATTTTTAAGTGACCTCCACACCCAACATGGGGCTCCAACTTACAACCCCGAGGTCAAGAATTGCAAGCTGTACTGACTGAGCCAGCCAGGTACCCCTCTACTGGTATGCTCTTTGATCCTGTTAGAAATTCTGATTATGTCTGTTTCATAATATGCAGTGATAGATGAATGAGACATGAAAAATACAATATAGTGCAGGTAAGTGCTCAATTTTTTCCCTTGTAAGGTACATGACACAATCAGTAGTGTCTGGAGGCTCTTGCTATGGAAGATAGGAATGGTTCTTTCTGTGAGAATCCCAACAATGCCAACATACTGTGGTTGATACACTGGCCACGATGTGACCCCACTTGTTCCCATCTCACCCTGGAATCATCCACAATTCTCTGATTTCTCTCAAGACCGTTGGTTAACAGAGTTACAGGTTACTGAATGTTGTAGAATTCCTCTTCTGTGATGGCTTGTGGAGACTAAGTACTGATACTACCTTAGAAAGCTTTCCCAGGCTATCAGGTTCCTGACACTGTCATTATCATTATTGTTTTTTCTGATTATAAACATAAAAAGTTCTCTTAAAAAAAAATCAGAGTGAAAGAATGAATCAAGTAACAAAGTTGCCTCAAACTAGGGATTGGTCATGAAAGCAGGCTTTATATTTTGATGAAGTTGCTTTGGTATCAGTAAATTTTAGAGTGAACTTGAACGTGGGTGAGGAGAGGGGAGGAGAGCAAGGAGGGCTCCTGGCCAGTTATCTTAGGCTAGACTGCCTGGTGTTGAGGCATTTGTGGAGACCAGGGAGCCTGTGGGGGGAGCAGGCCTGGGCCTGTGTTTGTGTTGGGCATGAGATGCTGGAGCTCAGAAGGGAAGTGATGGATGCGGAGCAGAGCTATGGAGCAGACCACTGAGAGGTCAGCCCAAGTGTGGTGAACTGACAATCACGAGGGCCAAGGAATATTCACAGAGGGAGCAGGAGAGCTGGGGTATTAAGGGAGGATGTGTGGTCTGAGTGTCCATAAGAAACGTATTTTAAGACCGAAGGCATGTCTGACGGTGGCCACCACTGCTGAGAAGGCCAGAGGATGAAGATGGAGAAGTGGCCACCAGATGTAGGGAGATGGAGGCTGTTGGTAACCCTGGCAGATAATCCTGGAACAAGGTGGTGGCAGGAGCCTGGCCAGAGCAGGAAGAAGCAAGGAAGAGTGAGCAGTGGCAGAGGAAAGGAGAGCTGGGGATGGGGGTGGGAGAGCGCCATGACTGGAAGGAAACAGGGAGGGAGGATGTGCTTTTGGAGACGGGAGAAAGTGAAACAGAGTCAAATCCTGGAGACTGAGCGTTTTATATTCCCATGGGCACAGTGTGTCCTGGGGGCAGGGGGAGAAAGGGCAGAGAACTGATAGAGATGCTCGACAGGCTTGACAGGCTTGACGGCCCAGAAGTTGGAGGGATCTGGTCCGAGGAACAGGAAGCGAGGTTGAGGGCTAAGAAGGGGGAGCCCTGAGCGAGGGGGAGCAGGGGTGCAGACAGGGATTAGGCTGGGGAGCCCCAGACATCCCAGAACAAGGCCGGCTGACAGGAATCTCAGTGGGGCTGGCCCGCCCAGTACCACGGGATTGCTACCAGGGGAGGCTCGCCAGGTATGTGGCCCTCACATAGGCACAAGCACAGCCACATGTGCGGGGAGCCTGCGGGAGGAACGAGGAGGGAGACGGGACGCAGTGGGGGAGGAGGGGCACTTGAGATTGCAGGTGACTGACGAGGCAGCAGGGGAAGTGGGGCCAGGTTTCAGTGGGGGTGGAGGCCCTAATGGGTTGGCAGCAACCTAGAGATGGGAGACACAGGGGTTGAGGGGGCCATAGCTCTGGAGGCCAAGGCTACTGGGGATGAGGCTGGCTTCGGTGGGAGGCCAATTCAGGCACTGAAGACAGAGGATACAGGGTATGGCCAACCTGACAAGGAAGCAGGTGGGTGGCAAGTGTGTGGGAGGACAGAGTCTTCTCCGTGGGACTATCTGACACATGGCCTAGGGGAGATCCACAGGTCTATCTTCAGGGAGAGGGCTGTGTTTCTGAGCGCTATCCCCACCCTCTCAAGCCAGGTCATGCTCCTGAGTAAACTCCTGGTAACCAGACCCAGAGCCTTGGGCACCAAGCCCTGCGCAGCCCCAACTGCCAGCACGGTTGCTAGGGGACACCAGTTGGCGTTGACAGGCTGCTCATCAGAGCTGCAATTTTTGTGTCAGCTGCGAATAACTCTGGGAGCCAGCAGTGGCCATACCTTCCTGAGCTGCCTGCCGGGGCCAAGGTTTGCGGCTGAAATTTTAGGAAATAGCATCTTCTAAGCTGACCATAAAATGGGACTTCATGCTGAAGTGGCAGCAGTGTGGCCCTGGCTTCTGCTTCTCTCAGCAAAAACCCTGCTGGGCCTCGGGGGATGGGGGATGACGACACAGGGATCGGGGAGGATGCCCTGTGATTCATTCCCAGGTCCTAGCATGGGCCTGTGCTTCTGGTCCTCCCTGGAGCCCGTATCCAGGCAGCACCAGACAACAATAACCATGGCTAACAGCAGAGGTCACTGTGCTTCCACCTCCACGGGGACTCCAAGGTCAGCTACCTCATTACTCCCATTTAACAGAAAGGAAACTGAAACTCAAGAGGAGTGAGAAGTGAAACTCAGAAGGCATTGCACTGAGGAGCGTTAGATCTGGATGCAAACCCAGGCCGCCCAAGGCTTCAGTCTCAACTCCAACCCTGCCTCCCTGATGGATTCAGCCCAAGCTGGCCTAGTGCCCAGTGAGAGGCTGGATCCTCTCGGTCACTGGCACTGGGCCATGGCCGGGCCACCAGCAGTCATGGGTCGTTGCAGAAAGCCTCCCCTGTGGCAGAGCTCTCAGCCCTGCTCACTCACACAAGCCACCAACGCGTGGCTGTGAAAGGCCCTGAGGATAGACTCGCAGGGGGGCAAGCTGGCACGCATGGTGCTCTAACTTTCCTCTCCTCCGCCTGCCAGGGCTGCGCGCTCCCTCGCCTTGCTCTCAGCTGGTGCCTGCCAGTCCAGCTCGGGGGCTGCTGGAAAAGCAGCATGCTGACAGGGCCCTCCAACGCCCTGGAAAGTTGGCCCTGCCTCCTCTTCCTGGAGGAAAAGTAGGCTGGTTCACACCTGACTTTGGAGGGCTCTGTCCCTCTACTGGAGGAATCTGCATGGCAGCTCTGGTTGCCTGGGAACCTGCTGGCATCTTAGCCCTTGACCTTGGTCCCTGGCCACACCTGTACCAGCTGACAATGAGGTAGAGAGGTTGGGAGGCTGATAAGGGGATGCTTTTGCACAGGAAATGTACAGAATAGGAGGTTAAGGGGATGCCTGGGTGGCTCAGTGGTTGAGCGTCTGCCTTTGGTTCAGGGTGTGATCACGGAGTCGCAGGATTGAGTCCCACAGTGGGCTCTCTGCATGGAGCCTGCTTCTCCCTTTGCCTGTGTCTCTGCCTCTCTCTCTGTGTGTCTCTTGTGAAAAATAAATCAAATCTTAAAAAAAAAAGAATAGGAGGTTAGGCCAACAACTATCCTGATGACAAACCCCACCACCCCATTCAGGTCCAAATTCAAGTCAAACTCTAGAAAACACACATTCCTCTTAGGTTTCCTGTCATTCATCTTCTGAAGCCCTAGTATTCTCAACAGCTCATTAGGGCCAGGAGGAGCTACTTTGTCTATTTTCCTAGGATGATGATTAAATAAGTCACCCTGCACCCTGGCCTCCCAACACTGCCTAGCCAGCACCAGACCATGTGCCGAAGAGCATAGATTCCTGGGAGATCTGACCTGAGGGGTCACTTGGGAAATAGCAGGAGTAAAAGCAGGGTGTTTGTGCTGGAGACACGGAGAGTACAGACTCAGGGGTGGCCTGAGGACAACTCTGGTAGCAGCTCTGGTCACTGAAAGTACTCCATGTCCTCATGTACCTGATGCCACTGCCACATGAGACAGGACGCTGGGCTGCCCAGGAAGTGGTGGCTGCAATGTAGACAGCCTTGCCCTCTGGCCTGGCTGGAGCAAAGGGCATCTGCTGTCCCCACTCTCCACCTTCCCCTTTTGACCCTGCTGGCAGGCAGTAAGCTCCCTCCCAGGCCAGTGGGGTTGTTTTCCCTTGACCAGGTCTCAGGGGAGAGGAGTAGGCTAAAGGAGATCGGGCAAGCCAGGTCCAGTTTCAGCGCCTCCCCACAACACAGCACAACACCTGCCCAACTGTTCTACCCATTTTACAGACTTGCCAACAGAAATGACCCTAAGATAGGCAGCTGTCTCCAATCACATAGAGGCCCCTCTACGTTTCCACTCAGGGCTATTTCCTAATAAGGCCCAGGGGAAGGGGAGGCACATGTGTCTGTGCCATGTGTGGAAGACACTGTGACATGACCCCATGTGCTCTGGAACCCTAGAACTGAACGTCCCAAAGAGGAGAGGCCAGAACAGCACTCAGCACCCTGAACTACCACCTTGGACCAAGCCAAGACCCTCTGTTTCCTAGCACCTAGTATTGAGGGGATGGGGCCATTGGGCCAACCCATCCACTGCAGGCCCCCTGATTCCCTCTCCAGGGGGAATGTTTGGAAGTTGCAGCTACAGAGGGACAGTCCCTGCTTAAAACATTCAGCAGTTTCCACATACATTCTGGCCCACCCACTGAGCTTCATCCTTCTACTCCATACAGGCCACTGTGTCTCTGGCCTACCTGTATGCCCTCACGCCCTACGTTAACACCTGTCTTTCCTGCCCTGGTCTAGCACATGTGTTGGGAACAGGCATGGCCCAGAGAGGCCACAGACAGGGACAGAGGGCAGTAGACGCTGGAAGTCTGGGTTGTGCCCCAGCTCTGATGCCCTATAGCCTCAGGACCCTAGCAGGACCCCCACCCTTCAGGCCTAACAAAAGCACTGGGACAAGAGGGGCTCAGAGACTCAAGGGCTAGATGCTTCCCTATTGTAGCCCCCACGCTGTCAGAGAACTGTAGGCTCACGGCCCCTTCCTTGGCCAGAGCATACCATCTGAGTCCTGGAGAGCCATGGCTGCTAGGGGGCAGTGTGCGTGGGGCGGAAAGGCCTCCCAGGATGCCCATCAGGCAAGGCCTGCAGACGAGACGACAGTAAGGGCACTCACCCTCTCCAAGTCCTGCCGCAGGTGTGTGAAGAGCTTGAGGCGGCGGTACAGGACGTCCTGCTCCTGCTGGGCCAGGTTGTCCACCTCGTCGGTCTTGGGGGTGAGCAGAGGCTGGTTGGCATTGGCTTTCCTCTTCAGCTTCCAGTACTGGTAGATGAAGTCGACCAGCGCCTCAGCCAGCTCCAGCCGCTCAGCCACCTCGGCTGGCTCCACCAGCTCGTAGAAGTCTTCCTCCAGCTGCTGCAGCCGCTGCTTGCGCACGGTCACCTTCTCCAGGTCCTCGCTGGCTGGGCTGGGCTCCACGGGGTCGGAGGTAGGCTCACCCCGAGGGCCCCCATCACTGTGCTCCTGGCAGAACGACTTGAACTTGACCTCGTCGTTGTCTGCTAATATAGTCCGCATTTCCAGGCCGTGGTCAAAGGCGCATGTGACATGGAATGCTGTGACACAGGAAGGCATGGAACACTGGAGGGAGAGGAGGGGAAGTGTCAGGCATGAAGGGAGCCCTGCTAGGAGCGAAGAGGATGTGGGACATCCCCCAGGGTTCCACCGAGAATCCAGGATGCTGGCGAGACCCGACATAAAATGGCATGGACCCCCAACATCCTGTGGGTATAGAAGCTCTGGCAAGTTGAAGGGGAATTGGGGGAGCCTGGAAGGAAATGAGGTTCAGCACCATATATATCCCAGGAAAATGAAGAGTCAGGTGTTTGACAACCATTGGGAATAAGCTGCATTACTGTGTGGGCAAAATCACTTTGGAACAAGAGGCATCAAAAGAAAGAGGATGGTGATGGGTCACTGCCTCCTTTCTGCAAGATGATCTAAGATGGGGAGTCATGCACCTCCTTTGTCCTCTGGGAAGACATGGGCCCCTTCCTTCTCTTGCCCAGGCAGCTAGGGCCAACTCAGGACCTGCTCCTCCCTCCCAGCCTCGGATGATGGCTATGGGCAGTTGATAAATGTTTCAGCAATACCCCACCCAACTATTAATAAACGTTTATGCTGCACTCACATTTGAAAGTCTTAAAAATGGGCGGAGGCACATCTAGTGTTTGCAATGACAACTGTTGCTAGAAAAATGAGGAACACAAAGAATGAACCCCTACTTTTCAACCCAAAGACCAGCAGCATCACATCATCTGGGAACTTGCTGGAGGATCAAATTCCCAGCCCGTTCCAGGTCTACTGAATCAGGCCTTCTGAGGATAGGCCCAGCAATCTGTTTTAACAAGCCCTCCAGGTAATACTGACGCACACCAGAATTTGGGAACCACTGCCATGGAAAGACTGGTGCAGCCCTGCCCTGTATAGGGAAAGCCTGTTAGCTCATCTGCAGGAAAAGTGTTTCCTATTCCTCCCACATGTTAAGTCTGAGATTAGAAGTGAGGTCAACATATTTAGTAATCCCAAAGATAGTTGCTCTTGGGGAAAGCCAGGGTCTTGAGTACTACAACAGTGTGGTGAGCCTTTGCTCCCAGGGCCTATGCCCCATGCCTCGAGAAGTGGAGATGGAGGAAGGCCCCTCAGGTGGGGTTCTGGGTCTGGCTCTGGTCTCAGGCCTCCATGGCCCATCTATGGTTCTGACTGTAGCACCATGGGGACAAGGGGAGGGTGGCAGCAGCTGCCCATTTTCCGGAACGTTCACGATGTGCCCCTCTACACAGCTGACCTCAGCAGGAGTTCCCGGGCAGGTGCGGGGTGAAGGACCTTGTACCTGGATGCAGGTGCCTGTGCACTCCTTACAGAGGTTGCAGGACAGAGCCCAGCGGCTGGCTGGGATATGCGAGATCTTGGTGATGGGCTCCATCTTCTCGGGGCACCCAATGCTGACCTGGGCAGGAGACAGGGAGCTGCATCAGGCCTCTTGTCTGCTGAAACCAGGCAGTGGGCACACAGGCCAGGGGGAGAGCCCCTGAATCCCAAGACCTTCCTAACTCCAAAGCTGACCACTAAGAGAGTGTGCTAGTGTTTGCTCACCTGTGACAAGTCTTAAATTGTTTGTGACTGTGTATGAGAGTGCACATCAGTCTGTGTAACTAACTGTGTGTGCGCGCCTGTGGTGGGGTGGGCCTCAAGACAGAGAGGCTCCAGAGTGTGTTTGTGTGCATGCAGACATGCACACACACACACACACACACACACACACACACACACGTTAGTACACACAGCATCCCGGTGTCTTCTGTACCTCACCCTTTGTTAACGGCACCTTCAGAATTCTTATCAGAACATTACTTATATAGTTCATGTTTCTGGGGAGCAAGTAAAGATTCCAAGGCAGCACCTCTTTCTTGGGGGCCTCCAGGGCTTGCCTGGCCAATGGGGATGCCTTTGTCTAACTCTTTCCATTCCTCCTACAGGGATAAGCCAACAACCATACCTAAGTCTGCTGAGCACAGCTCACCCCTCAGCCCCCGCGGGTACATCTACCTCCCCATTGCTCATGCCTGAAGATAGAAGGAGGGCTCCTTTCCAGGTCCTGAACCAAATGGCTCTCAGGGGAGAGAGGGGTCCTTGCTGGTTCTGTCTCTGCTGTGCCCAGCCCAAGGCACAGCTCAGAGGTAGTCCTTACTTTCAAGATGCTGCTCTGGGAGCATGTTACCGCCGTCAAAACACCCTCTATCACCACAGAAGCCCACAAGGTGGGTCCCTGCAAGAACCTTCAGGCTGGAAGCCCATGAAGGGGAGGGGCACATGCTGACAGGGCCACCTGGCTTACTTGCAGGCACAGGCAGCATGGGGTGGGGCAACACACTCGAGTCAGTACACACAACGGGGCTGTGGCAGAAACTCTGGGGAATGTCACCATTTCGTTTTCAAATAAAACAGGATGACTTTCCAGGAGCCCAGTGCCCCAACTCCCTAACTCACCGTAGGCCTAGACTGTCACCCACGGTTCCCCCCACCCACCCAGACTCAGACCCTCTATCCCACCCACAGCCATCACAACAGATCCACCATTCGCTTCTCATTAGCTCTCTGCCTGATTTCCTTTTAGGTCAGTAGGCTTATTTTTTTTGAAACAGGGAGCCTTGACCTTGGTTAGAACCACTGCCTGGATTTGGAAGGACCCACAACATGCTTCCCTCTCTACTCTGCTGCCTGACTTCTGCCCAGCTCTCAGACCTACCACCTGGATTCCCCAGTGGCCCATAATCCCATCTACCCATGGAAATACCACCTGAATTCTATCCAAGTCCACCTGTGGCTTGTTGCCTCAGTTCTTCTCAGGTGCCACACACGAGATACCCCTTTTTATGGAGGCCTGTCACCTTCTTTCCCAGTGCTCTTCTGCGGAGTTCTGAGCTCCATGCGGACCCACTTCCCCAGGGCTGCTCCTCCCTGCCCGCCATGTGCCCACCTCGGGAATCCACAGAGCGCAGCTGACGTGCACCCACTTGGTCCCACTTCTGGTGGGCTTCAAGGCTCCTCCTCGCTTGGGGCAGAGCAGGCACTTTGGCTGGACACCCAGGGCACATGTCCGGCATAGCCAGCTGCCCGTGGGCACCTTGAGGATCCCGTAGCATGCCTAGGGAGAAAGCAGGGTGGTCACCAGTCAGGTGCTTTGGCCCATCTACATCTGGTCAGAATTCAGCTGCAAATGGTACCGGTCCTGGCCCGAGCTAGGAGCTCCTGAGCCCTACTGCTCGCAGGCTCTGGCCTCCACAGAGATCTTAAGGCAAAGACTCTGGTTCTCTGAGGAAGGGCTCAGCTCTGCCCTCTGTTGGAGGACAGTCACTTTGGCCAGAGGTTCCTTATTATTCCAGCATTTATTAATGTCGGACTTCAGAAGCATCCATGAACATCCATGAGCTGGACACAAACTTGGGTCTGTATGCTGTCTGAAGATGAAGCCCTGAGCTTTCTTTTTTTTTTTTCACAGAGGTGTGAAGGGGTCTCCTGGTCATGCCTAGAGCTACTGGCATAAGGGGGATATGAATAAATAAAGGGTACACTGCCTACCCACCTGACTGACAGGTGGTGAAGCCCCTCTGGGCTCCCCAAGGGCTATTCCAGCAGCAGAGGCTAAAGAGTTGTTGTATGTGCTCAAAGTCAGGGCCAGAGTGGGTCCACTGGGTTCCAAGCAAGTCTTCTGCAAATAAGGCCCAGGGATGCCCCAAACCTGGGAGTTTTGGAGCCCAAGATCAAGAGGGGGGCATGTTAGGCAACACACCTGGTTGAGAAGATTAGGAGTGGTAAATACTTACAGCCTGTACTATACTGTTCTAAGCAAATAACTCATAGGAAGTAACTGAATCCTCCCAACAGCTTACTTTTATTTAGAGTTAAGGGAATAGAGGCCCAAGGAGGTTAAGACAAAGTCACACAGATTGTAAAGGACAGGGCCACAATCTGCAATCAGGCAGCCTGACTCCAGGCTTTGCTCTCCATCACAGCACTGAGCGGCCTCCAAGTTCAGAGGAGAAAGGAGGAGGAGGACAAAGAAGGAAGGATGTTCAGCAGGGAGAGTCTGAGGGAAGCCTACAGGAAAAGGATGGAAAGACTATGCATTGGGCATTTATTCAAGTCTGGGTGACAGGGTTGAGGCGTGGGGCACTCTCTCCATTCCCTACCTCCTCCCTTGTCCTTCTTCTCAGGATCCTGTGGCCACAATGCTACTGCATGCCTATAGCCAGGAGGATCAGCTGCAGGCAGCAGCCTGGCCGGGCAGCAGATAAGGCCAGGGGTGGAGAGTGGTTACTGATGGGCTGCCCACCTGGTGCACGCAGACGTTGCATTTGTCACAGAAGACCATCTCGTTGCCATCTTCGCCCTCAGGAGAGCGGCATACGTCACAGACGACATCCTCATCATACTCAATGCCCAACCCCTCCTGAGTCTCGATGGCCCGCACCATATTCTGGTGGCACAGGGTCTCCAGCTCCTCCAGCACACGCTCTAGCGTCAGCTCATCCAGCTCTGGCCTCTCTGTGAGGACAGCAGGGGGAGGGGGTTAGGAGCCCAGCTTGTCAGGACAGATAGATGGAGGGGTCTCCACTCGTCTGCTATGTGACCTGGGAAAATGCACCTACTGTCAGGGGCCTCAGTTTCATCATCTGGACACAGGATAGGCTGAACCATTCATTCAGTCTCACAGACCCCTGAGGCCGGTCACTGTGTTGTGACTTCAGACGGCTGGCTTGTGACCACTCACACATGTACATGGAGGTAACAAGGAAATCTCTCTGGGATGCAGCTGTATGCAAGGGCGGACCTTCCTAGGACATGTTGGCAGGCTCTAGCCAGGAGGCCCATACCAACGGACTCCACCCCATTTGTTATCCTAGCTTCACTTCTGCGCTTACTTGCCCTTAGCCTAATAGGCTTACTCCTCAGGAACTCTGCAAATCACATGCTATTATTGCCCTCGGCTGATAGCTGCAGAAAACAAGGCATAGAGACATCAAATAGATTCTCCAATCAGTAACGCAGGAGGGACTTTCTCCCACAGCCATGTGGCACCAGAGCCCCATCGTGGCCACTGCCCTTCTGACGGTGAGGATGCTGGCATTCAGAAGAAAACTGCCTGGCCTGCCTGATCCCACACTCAGCCTGGGAGGTCACCTACCCATCTCCTTGAGCTCCGAGTTGATGAGTTCCAGCCAGTATGCATCAATCTCGTCCAGGTCATAGCGGCTGCCCCCAGGCCAATCAGGCTGAGAGCCCTCGCCAAGTTCAGAGCTGCTAGGGGATACCTGGGTAGGGGGGCCTTCTAACGGCGGGAGGATCCTAGGAAATCAAGAGAGAGTATCATAAGGGTAGGGACTCTCAGCCTGCCACCCTCATTGGGTCTGGGCGCCTCCAGTGACATTGACCAGCCCAGCCGAGGAGCTGGTGGGCAAGTGAGATGTGAGGTCTGGAGGTTATCTCCTGACACTACCTCCTCCCTTTAAAGGAGGCTGCAGAAACTCAAAGGACTGTGGCTAGGCAGGAAAGGAGAACAAAGGGCAGAGTGTGGGTTGGGAATGGGTGCTGACCCACTGTCTTAACATTCCATGAACATTCATCCTGCCCAAAGCACACCTCTACTGGTCCTCCCATGAGGGCATCTGGGCTTAGCCTAAGCTCCCTGATGTAGATCGGCCCTGCCTGGGCCTATATAGGAGGCAGTCCACGTGTTCTCCTGGGTAGTGCCCAGGACCAGCCACTCTGGAACAAGTGGGATAGAACCAGTGAGGCTCAGGTCCTCAGTACATCCCTCAAGGCTAGGAGGCGGCCAGAGATTGTCCCCGAGTCCTGCAGGGAGAAGTAAGGCCAGGCCTCCTTTAGAGTAAGAAGGGGCCTGAGTACAGTGTTGCAGCCCAGGATGGCCCTTTCCATGGAAAAGGTCTCCCTCTTCAGAGGACACAGTGTCTCCCAACACACCTGATCATTCCCCAGATACGATATAATCTGAACAGTCAGTTTCTCACTGTGGTGACTCCCGCCCCGGATATAAAGATGTGCCTACAACAGTGCCAGGATCATACCCCAGGGCAGCCCTCCCTTGTGCCACAGCTCTCCTGAGGCAGCTTGGAAGGGTCATGGCTGCGAAATGTAGACTCAAAGTCCTGATCCACTTTTTTTTTTTTTTTAAAGTAAACTCCATCCCCAACGTGGGTCTCAAACTCCCAACCCCAAGATCTAGAGTGGCATGCTCTTCTGATGGAGCCAGCCCGGTGGCCCATGATCTACCACTCAGTGTGCAATCTGGTTCACTTCTCTGTGCCCAGTGACCTTATCCAAAAAAATGAGCTAACAGTAATAACAGTACTTACCTTCTACGGTTGGCGAAGGTTAAATGGATGAATATATTTAAGCCTCTTACAACAGTGCCTGGCACACAGTAAGCACTACAGGTGTGTGAGTGCGTATTTTAAGTCCTCCGGATATCACTTTATTCCTTCTGAAATGGACTAGGAGGGCTTTTTGCCTTGGGAGGGCACAGTTTCCCCTCTTGGCTCAGCTGTGTGCTGCCCGAGTTCCTGATGCCAGTTCAAAATGCCAGCTCTCCCCCCCCCCCCACCGGTTGCCATGGTTATTGCTGCAGAGCCTGGCTTCCATCTGGCCAGCCCTGCCAGGGCTGAGAGGCCCCTCACTTGCCCAAGAGGCCTCCTGGGGTTGAAGGCAGGGCTGCCCGGGGTTGTGACTCAGCACAGACTGGGGAGTGGAGGACAGGGTGGCAGTCACATGGTTGAGCTCTACTGGGGAGGGCTCCAGGGCTCCAGGAGGTGGCCCAGGTGTCACCCACAGGGGCAGGAAGAAAGAAGAAGGCAGGGAGGTGGAAATGGCCTCCAGACCAGGAGGGAGGGTCAGAGGAGGTCGAGGGATGCAAGGAGCAAGGAAAATTGCTCAGTGCCATCCTTTCCCACATGAGAGGCCCAGATTCAGGTACGTCTCAGGTAATGACTAGTGGCAACACTTCCTCCATCCTGTAAAACAGATCATTCCGAATGGATGCAGTACTGATACTCTCAGTCCTACAAAATCTCCTGAGGATCTTATTGGAATTAATACAGTCTTTTAAAAACACAGACTACTTTTGTCTTGATTCTGCTTTGTTTGTGCCTCCAGCATATGCTCAATCAGGTTTTGGATTTAACCTTTGCCCTACCACCTAGGGGCCTAACATCCTACACTTGTGTGCTCTGCTAGCTGCCACCTGGCCAGACCTCTTGGGGCCAAGATCACGTTCCTTTCTTCCTCAGAGAATCTAGGGTCCAGGGGCTCACACAATAAAAGGCATTTCCGGGACGCTTGAGTGGTTCAGTAGTTGAGCATCTGCCTTCAGCTCAGGGCATGATCCTGGAGTCCCGGCATCGAGTCCCACATCAGGCTCTCTGCATGGAGCCTGCTTCTCCCTCTGCCTGTATCTCTGCCTCTCTCTGTGTGTGTCTCTCATGAATAAATAAATAAAATCTAAAAAAAAAAAAAAAAGAAAAGAAAAAAAAAGGCTTTTTCCTGTGCTTCCCAGGGCTCTCATCTTCATCTGTTCAGCCTCTTCTGGCTCTGGCAAAAGCTATCCTCCCAGGTGTGGACTGACCTGACCCTAGGCCAAAGAGTGAATTTTAACTGTAGGCAGCAGGACAAAGGTCAGCTGGAAGAAGCAGATGGCGGGGCTGGGATGTTGGGGAGCATCTTTACTCCAAAAGATGACACCTACACCAGAGGTTGGTCGTGGCCTGGATTGAGTCTTTTGACCACATTAAGGGAGCAGCATAGGCTATCACTCAATTCGTGATCAGGGGGTAAGACAGGTTCACATTACCCAGATAAATTTCAGACCATGAGGTGCACAGACCTGCCCAAAGGCCAGGGAGGACTGGACACAAAGGGGGAGCCTGAGGGGGCCAGGGTAGCAGCAGGAGAGAGGGCAGTCAGAGCCAGCATGCCAGTGTGATCGGGGCACACGCTGTCTCTGGGCCTCACAGGGGCAACCTGGGGCTTGTTTCCGTGGCTTGTGATTTCCTGACCCAGCCCCCCAGGCCCTGACGGTCATGCAGGGAATTCCCCAGAATTTCCCAGCTTCCTCATCTATCAAATTGGGACAGTAAGATGTACTTTTAGGGCAGATGTGATAATTAAATGAGAAGATGAATGTAACAGGCTCAGCCCAGGAAATTCTTAGGAAGAGCTGCTGTAACAATTCTGACCGTGCTGGCTGGGCTGGCTTCCAGAGAAGGGCCTTGCAGTGGGAGGCGCCAAGGAAGATGTAAGGACTGGGTTGGTGGGAGACAGGTGAGACTTCTCCAAGAGAACAGCCCTCCCTGCCTCTAGTTGGTCCTCTCCAAAGAGCATGGACAGGCCAGGAATGTCTGGCTCCTGTCAGCTTAGAGCAGCCGTGCATATGTGGGGAATACACCTAGTTGAGCCAGAGCTGTCTGAACACGTGCTCTCCTCTTGAGGTCAACAGATAAAGCACTGCACAGGCAGACAGAAGCCACGTTACTGGTGTGGAAGCATCTGTAATTAATTACCGAGGCCACTGGATGTTTCTGGAACCACCTGACATTGACATCAAG
The DNA here is from genome assembly GCF_048164855.1 of Canis lupus baileyi. Taxonomy (NCBI): domain Eukaryota; kingdom Metazoa; phylum Chordata; class Mammalia; order Carnivora; family Canidae; genus Canis; species Canis lupus. The sequence continues at coordinate 23,895,719 of NC_132847.1, read as the reverse complement.
GAGGGAGGACAGACAGCTGGGCCAAGCCTAATCAGGACTCACCTCTCTGCTCAGTTGGTGGCCTGCCCCTCCCCTTCACTGCCCTGGGCCCTTGCCATGTGCATTCTCATTTCATCCCCACCACACCATTAGGCAGCTACTGTTATTAGCCTGATTGTACAGAAGAGAAAACTGGTCCAAATAGGTTAATAATAGTACTTTAGTCTGCAGACATGAAAGTGTGAAACTGGCTAGGAGCTTAACCCATGTTTCTGGCCCTGGGTAGGGGATGTGAGTATACATTCCCTGCACAAATCCCAGATATTCTCCTTCCAGAGGATAACAGAGAATGGTACCTAGAATGGTCCAGAGAATGGTACCTAGAAGTACCATGATTCTCAGAGGCCTGACACCAAGTGTTGGCAGGCACTTAGCCCTCAGGAACCACAGGAAGAACCCTGCCCAGCAGCCAATCTTCACAGGAGCACCTAAGCAGGCTTCAGAGTCTGATCTGCCTCTGTAATCCCATGCCCAGCATAGGCCTGGCACCAGTTGTGCACTGGGGGTCTGTGGGCCACTCATAGGTGTGGCTGCCAGGATGCGACAGTGCCAACGTCAAGGGCGATGAAGACTGCAATCTTTGCCCCAAGCCTGGTCAAAATGGGCCTAAAAAGAGGCGTGGGGCTGCCAAGGCCAAGTAGTGTGTTGGGTAGGCCAGAACATCAGGTTTCTCAACCCAGAGACAAGACTTAGAGGGTTTCTCAAGGTGCAAAAGCCACACTTTGCTGACCTCTGTCACTGGAGGCAGGGGCCACAGCCAAGATGCACCAGTGGTCTTTCCAACCCACAACACCAGAAGGCTACATAGCCTGGAGAAGATGTAACCCTGACTCAGCCCTGACCCAGCCCCAACCTAGCCCTGGTACGGAATCCTCCTGAGGATGGTCACAGCAACTACTTCCTGAACATCTGCTGTGTGCCAGCATTCAACTCCTTCCAATTCAAAACTCCTTGAAATTGTTTCAGAAGTCAAGAGCGTGGCTTAGCCCTGTCTTAAAGACTATTTAAAAGCCTGGAGATTTCCCTGGTAAGATCTGCTTATGAGACCCCATTTGGAGTGACATCAGGCTAATCCATAGCCAGTTTCTACTAAGCGTTTGTGTGTGTGTCAGGTCCTGTGTAAAGTGCCTTCCATGCATCATTACCTCACGTCATCTTGACCACTGGATGAAACAGGTGATATTACTACCATTCCCATTTCACAGACAAGGAAATTGAGGCTCAGGAGATAACATTCAAGGTCACACTGAATGTGAGTGGCAATTTGAACCTAAGCCACCTGGCTCTAGAGCTGAGCTCAATCCCGGGCCCTCAGCCTCAAAGATAAACTGCCAGTATTTTTTGAATTCTTCAGTGGTTCATGGGACTAAAGAATCTAAGATGGAATAGAGACAGGCTACAAAGGTCGCTTGCCCCAGCCTCCCCTGCCTAGGGCCCCCGCGCCCGGACTGCCTGGCTTACCTCACCACGGGCTCTGGGATGGCCTCTGCGCCAGCGGGCACCTGCACGCCCTTCTCCCATTCCTGCCGCCACGGGTCCGCCAGAATGTAGTAGTCATCCGGGCTGAGTTGGCAGGAGTCTGGGATCTTCATGGCTGTGATTAGGTCTGTCCGGAAAACCTGTCAGGAGCAGGAGTGGAAAGAGGGCCTCAGAGTGGTCTGCTCCACAGCCAGGGCAGGAAAAGGTAAATGGAATTCAAGTGGGCTTACAAGTAAGAAACCAACTCAAAAGCAACAATTACAATGACCCATCTTCTCTGAACTCAGTACAGGCTCTGCCCACAGTAAATGTTCGGTAAATGTGTTGAACTGAATTTACCTGTGTTCTGTGATCTGTTCAAGGACAAACTCTGAATGAGAGATGGGAGTGGACCTCAGAGGGAAGGGGAAAAACTTGACTGAAAAATCAGACAGTAGAAAGGCTTTCTGCGAAGGCACTGCTACCATTAAGGGACTGATTGCTTGGGCATTTCTACAGAAGGTTTAGAATTATGTTTCTACTGCTACCAGAGGTATGAGTGGAGGTGCTAAGGAGTGTAGGGCACCAACTCCAGATGGAGGAAACACCAGGATCTTATATAAACAGCTGAGGGAGAGGCCAGGCCCCACCACAGCTTACAGAATGGCTTCCTATGGGTCAGGGTCTCCAATGTCCCTCAATAACAAGGACACTGTGTCCCCTGCTCAGCCAGGGCAACATGGAGCCATCTTGTATATGTGTGACAGAGGAGGACAGGGCTGCTTTCCTTCCCAATCAAGCCCATCCAAATCTCAAAGCCAGGCCATGAATGCCTCCACCTCCATGCTCTGGTTTTCTTCTGGGCAACAACTCATTCAAGGAGAACCCTCTCTTCCCAATGTTCTGTCTGTCACGCCCGCCTTCCCACCCCAGAACAATCTTGAAGGCCAGCCCCAGCTGCCGCTGGCAATACCTCTCCCTCCCCGTTGTCTGACCTCACTGTGGCCTCCCACAAAGGGCTGTTCAAGACTTGGTGGCAGCTCTAGATTACTACGTGACTTGCTTAGGCACCAACTTTCCCAGTGATCACCAAATGAAAATCACAAGTTGAGAAACCACTTCCGGAAGCACTGCAGGCCTCAGAGCAAACCCTAAATCTACTCCTCCCCAGAAACACCAGTATCAGGCACCTGGGTGACTCAGTGGTTGAGAGTCTGCATCTGCCTTTGGCTCAGGGCGTGATCCCGGAGTCCTGGGATCGAATTCTGCACTGGGCTCCCCGCAGGGAGCCTGCTTCTCCCTCTGCCTATGTCTCTGCCTCTGTGTCTCTCATGAATAAATAAAATATTAAAAACAAAAAACAAAAAACACCAGTATCACTGGCCTTCCAGAAGCCCATGACCAACCCATTCAGTGGTAACCGCTGCCTGCCAGGGGCCAATTCACCAGCTGTGTGTGTCTCATTTGAATCTGGGGCCACAACAAGGAAACCACTGAAATGGGTACACCAAGGGGACTCAAGGCAGCATCTTACAGAAATCTAATTAACATTTGCATCTAGCTGGAGAGGGCTCTGGCTTGGAAAAGGTCAAGTTTCCTGAAGACTCTATTTGCCAATATAATTTAATTGTTAAAACTAACACCCTAACATTTAATTAGGGTGCCAGTGTGAAAAAATTAAAATGAAATTACGATTAAATGCTAATTAAGCAGAAGATGAAATGTGGCAAAGATTTCACAGCCCTGATAATTTGCATATCTTATTAGCAAGCAATAAGATGCCTGATACAAGAACACTAACTCAAGTAGTGTGTGCTTCTGTGCTGCCCTTCAGAAGTCCCGCTCTGCTACCTTGGGCCTTTCCTAGCTGAGGCCTCTGCCCAGCCCAGCAGGACTGGGGGCTGGATTTTTTCCTTCTGGGCCCCAGGGCAGGACCTGGTAGGGTGAACTGAACCCACAGTAGATTCATCATGGCCTTCAAGTTCTACTGATCAGGTAAACCAAGTGGTACAGGCCAGAGCCATGTCACGCTGATGCCATGGGGAATCTTGCACCTGGGCCAGCCCATCATCTTGCCCCAGAAATCAACCCTTCACTACTGTCACCAAGTGCCCCTCCAGAGACATATAGGTATGTCTGAAACTTCTACTATTTCCTCATCCTGGGCTGTCATATAAGTACCATCTCCTTCAGAACTCCTTTCCTGACTGCCCTGACTCAGGGAGCACCAACTATCAACAGAGCCACTTCCCACTCCCACATCCCTCCTCGCCTCCCACCCAGCACTTACACTCCCAATAACTAACTTGTATACTCTTGTTGCTTGTTTTTTGCCATACCCCTGGCCCCCACCGCCATGGCACCCCCCACCCCCGCAGTCCCATTGTCTGCTATGTGCTCAGTGCTGGGCATGACGACTGGCACATCGTAGCTGCACAGAAAATAGTGACTCCATGAATGAACAAATGAATGAATAAATTAATGAATGAAAAGGCCTCTCTGGGAAATTCCCTGATGAGTCTGAGCCCCCAGCTGGCTCCTCAGCAGTGCTTTTTACACACTGGCAAGGTGAGATACCTTGTGTGTCTATGTAGAGCTGAAGTCCTCGAGCACAGGGACTTTAATAAAGCAACACACAGCCTCTGGTCTGCAGGGCTTAAAGCTGGAGCTTGAGAGACCAGAAGGCCAAGCCACATCAGCTGGGGAGAGGGGACCCTGAACTAGGGATAGGCATGGCACGGACAACTCAGCAGGAAGGAAAGGATCCCAGGCTCAACTGAATCAGAGATTCAGGAAGGTGGCGGTGGGGGGGTGTGGGGGGAGAGAAAAGGAGAGGGAAGAAAGAGTCTAGCCCCAAGAGAGTTCTATGTTTCATCCTAGGTCACTCAGGGAGCAAGTGGCAGACTGGACACAAGTGGCCCTTTCAGGCAGGGGACTGATGAAAGTGTGGGAAGCACTGTCATAATGGGAGCAGCCAACACTTAAAGAGCACTGTGTACCCAGTACCAGTTTGAGGGATGTTCTTGAATTCATTTAATAGTAGTCCCTACACCAACTCTGTGAGGTAGATGTTCCAATCATCCCTATCCTGGGACTCAGTTGGGTTATATGACCTATGCAAGGTCCTACGTGTTGGAAGGGGCGAGGGATCCCAGGCCCTGAACTCTGGGGCCAGCCAGCACTCCTCCACAGATTGCCCTGCCCCCTTTGGCCACGTGCTCAATGCCCCCTCTCCAAGCCAAATCAGACAGCTTCCCAAAGGCTGGAATGTGCAAATCAGATGGTGGCTTTTGCAAATTCCAAGCCATTCAGTGGTTTTGCACAGTCTTCCCTCAGGCTGAGCTGTAGGGCCTACCAGGCCCTGTGGCCACACAGATACACAGCAGTGTGTGGAGTACTTTTTACCCTTGGCACATAGGAGCACCCTACTGGGACACTCTGCCCTCTTGCTAAAGTGGTGCTGGCCGGTTTCATCTTGGAGGGCTCCGTCTGGTCCACATCTGCTCTGGGAAACCTTCCTGATCCCAGACAGAGTTTTGGGCTTCCTCTGAACTCCCACAGCCCCTATACTGGAATCTCCTGGTTTCTTCCTACTAAACCCCCATAAGAAGGTGGTGAGTTCAGTGAGGGCTGGCTGGGCCACAGGCTGAACATGTGAGGTGCTAAACAAAGCTGAATGGCTCGAAACCCTTCACAGTCTGCCACCAGATCTTGGGTTGCTGCCCAAGGCTACGTATGGCTGGGCAGAGCTGGGTACTCTGTACCTTCCCAAAGAGCCTCTGGACATTTATATAAAACCTGTCCTTAAATATGGCAACCTGTCACCCAAACATCCTTTTTGCTTTGAACTGCCAGAGGTTAAGCTTGAAAAAGGCTCAATTATTCTCCTAAAACGCCTCTGAGGGATCCCTGGGTGGCGCAGCGGTTTGGCCCCTGCCTTTGGCCCAGGGCACAATCCTGGAGACCCGGGATCGAATCCCACGTCGGGCTCCCGGTGCATGGAGCCTGCTTCTCCCTCTGCCTATGTCTCTGCCTCTATCTCTCTCTCTCTCTCTGTGTGACTATCATAAATAAAATAAACTGAAACTTAAAAAAAAAAAAAAAAAAAAAAAAAAACGCCTCTGAAATATTTATGAAACTTAAATAAGAGAATAGAATGGACACCGAAGAACCAGAGACCTTGCCATGGCCAGAAAGTTGGAAGACAAGTAATTTTCTGAGGACCTGAATGTTTACTATTTTTTCTCTCTTATGGCAGAAATTGACAAATTGTCTTTAAAGGTCTGCTGCCTAGCAACCAAGTTCTGCTGAGCTGCTTGGGAGATGTTAATTGTAGCTTCTTCAAACAGTATGAAGAATGTTTAAAGGTCTAAAACTCAAACGTTAAAAACCAGTCTAAGTGCCAAGGAGCCAGCGTAGCTCTGGAGGGGAGCCGAAGACCATGCTCGGTTCAGATGTAGGGACACTGCACATGCATGGCCTCGAGACTGTCCTGTGAGCAGATTTCTTGCCTGTGACCATGAGATCCGTGGATGCTGTTGGAACATTTCATTCTGGGACCTTGGTCTCTGCTTCCTTTCCTCAAGAGTGAATTATTGTATCATAGTGTATTTCAGACCAAGAGAGACTGAGAGGAGGTTCAGTTACTTAAGGAAAGGCTCCACCACTTAATATAATTACAAAATAGGATTATTTGTGTCATTATTTGTTTGATGTCCATCTCCTCCAGTAAATTCAGCTGAGAAGAGCAGAGGCTGCATGTCTCCTGTCTATCGCTGTAGCTGGCTGTGGCACGGTGTCTGGCACACAGCAGGTGCTCAAGAAATGCTGTGCAGTGAATGAATGAATGAATGAATGAACCCCAGGCTTTGAAGCAGGACTAAACTCTAAAATTTCCCGTTCCTCCTAGTAGGGAGAGTGGAGGCAGGGGGACTGGCCCCAAAGAGTCTTCCAGGTGCTCTTCAGAAACTGGTCTTCACCCATTCTCTCTGCCTTTGCTTAGGTCCCAAAGTCAATGAAAACAGTTTTGGCTAAGATGGTCATTGCTTGACCTCTGTCCACACTTGGAGCCCCAACGTAAAGCTAGGAGTGGCACCCTCCTCCAAATCCCCCAAAGGATATTTGGAGTCTATCCTGAAAGAGCCAAGTGAAATGAGACTGCATAACTCATTTTAAATCACAACTGCTTTCCCTGAACACTTCATCTCATTAGAAACTACAGTTGATTTTAAAAATTGTTGGGACACCTGGGTGGCTCAGCACTTGAGCGTCTGCCTTTGGCCCAGGAAGTGATCCTAGAGTCCTGGGATCGAGTCCCACATTGTGCTCCCTACATGGAGCCTGCTACTCCCTCTGCCTGTGTCTCTGCCTCTCTGTGTGAGTATATGAATAATATACTCATGAATAAATAAATAAAATCTAAAAAAAAAAGTACTTGTCCTGTTAAATCAGGCCCTATGCTACAAGCTTTGTATATATACATATAACGCCACCTAATCCCTATTATCCCCATTTTACAGATAGTGAAACTGCGACTCAAAGAAGAAAACCACTTAGTTGAGATCTGCGCTATATTTTAACCACTGCAGTCTTGCCTGGGAACCAGCCAGGTATTGTTTTTTTAAAGAAATCTCTCCTGGGCTAGAAGCTGATAAAGAGTATCTCAGCCAGGGGCGCCTGAGTGGCGGAGTCCGTTGCAGCTGGTTAAGCGATAGACTCTTGATTTCACCTCAGGTCATGTTCTCAGGGTCCTGAGGTCGAGGCCCTTGTCAGGCTCTGCTCAGTGTGGAGTCCGCTTGGGATTCTCTCTCCCTCTCCCCCTTGCTAATAATAAATCTTAAAAAAAAAAAAAAAAAAGAGTATCTCAGCCAAGAGCAAACTTACTTAGTCATAAAACACCAGAGAAGGGCTGTCATAGCCACCCTCTGCCCAGTCTCATTCAAGCTACCGCGAGGCTAATTTGGTCAGACCTCTCTCTCTGTGTGTCTCTCCCTCTCTCTCAAACACACACCCTTTCTCTTTCACAAGGATAACAGCACTTCCTGCTCTTTAAAAGAATATATTACACACATTTCTTTTGCAAGACAAGCCCCAGAGGCCAGGAGGATTTTCCAGCTGGCGGGAGCAGCAATGTTTCTAACTACTAGAAGTGAATTCGGCCCCCACCCCAGAGGAAGGCAGCAGGAATCTAAGAAAGCAGGCACTGGGCCCAGTGGAAGGGCTCCCCCTCACTGCCTGCCTTCCTGCCCCACAGGGCGACGGGGGAACTGCTGGCTGCAAACACGGCTTGAAACCACAGGACGAGCATGAAATCTTTTTGGATTTCTGTTTTATCTCTCAAGCTTGTCGACATTTTGCCTTTTACTACAACATATGCTATCACTGTTTTAATATAAAATACATTATTTCAAACATCTGGATGGCACCTGTGCTCCTCAGGGAAGACATCAAATTTATCCTGTGGCTTTGCACCGTAACACATTCTGGCCACCCATGCCTTCACCCAGGGTAGAAGGCCCCCACTCTTAAAAACAATGGGTCAAGCCAATAAGCTGCATCCTCACTCTTCACTAGCTGCCTTTTCGGGGTGGGGGACTTCTATAGGAACTTTCATGGACCGTGGGTCTGGGGGACACCCTGGTGGTGACAGAGACTATTCATGCGCAAGGATCACCTTTCTCTCTCAGGTCCTGTTCCCAAGGGGAAGAAGCTGAGACTTGGTAAAGGGCCCTGTGGAAACTGCAGAGAGGCCCTCTTCTCTCGTCTAGGAATATACTTATTTGTCACCAGGGCCTACAAAGGAAACTTGCGGTTGGATCCCAACTCCTACCCACCATTGAGGCTTCCTTCCATCCCAAGGAGGCCAGCTTTTACCTATACTCACTTCCTCCACCTTCAAGCTCCCCAGGCCTCAGGAAAAGATAGTGACTCGCACCAAACAGAAAGGCCATGGCAGGGGACAGGGCAGGCTCTACAGATGATGACCTGGAGGCTCAGGGAGAAAGTCACAGAGCTCCTCCGTGGCAGAGCTGGCTGCACCGCTCATAACGGACACTTTCCTGTGTAGCACCTGCATCCTGCTACCAGTCAAAGGACCAGCTCCCCAGGGACAGGGCCTGCCTTTTCTGCCCTCTTTCCTTGCACCCAGCTGGGCCTGTTGGGTGTTCTCAAGTGCTTGCTGAGTTTAATCACTGTCAGTAGCTCTCGGGTCCTTGAGACCCAGGGCTCTGCCCACTGGCTGATTTCCAGGGACTCTCAGGTTTCCTGAAAACCCTGCCCAGGAGACAGGCCCTGCTCGGCCCATTCTTCAGTCTGCCTCTGTCCCAGCCCTGAGGAAGACACGGCCTCAAATGGCAGCCTCCAACCCACAGGGCTGGCCTCCAGTCTCCTCCTGAACTGTCCTTCGTACCCCGGCTAGGCTGACAGCTTGGTAGAAACATTCAGTCCTCGGCTACCGGGGGCAGAGAGGGATCAGCTGGAGGACTGCCCTCACCCACACTCCCTGCCTTTGCTTAGGTCATTGAACCAGACTGGAAATCCTCCCCTTCCTCCCTGACCACAGGGCCCCCCTTCCAGGAAAGACCAAACTAGGACCTCCTGTCTTAGCAAACTAAGGAGAAAGGACTGTAGCAGTAGTTCTTAAACCTGGCTTCCAACAAAAGGGCTTTAAATAAAGTAGAGGTACCTGAGGCCCCACTTCAGCCCATTTTAGTCAGAATTTCTGGGGGGGAGGTGGGACGGGGGCTTGGTATTAGTATTTAAAGAATAACTTTTGGAGCACCTGAGTAGCTCAGTAGTTGAACATCTGCCTTTGTCTCAGAACATGATCCTGGGGTCCTGGGATTGAGTCCTGCATCAGGCTCCCTATAGAAAACCTGGTTCTCCTTCTGCGTGTGTTTCTGCCTCTCTCTCTCTCTCATGAATAAATACACAAAATCTTAAAAAAAAAAAAAGAATAACCTTCATGACTCCATCATATTCTCAGAGATAGGACTCACAGTAAGCACTGAGGATGGTTATGCTGTCTGGTCAGACAAGCCAGGCCAGAAACCCATGGCCTCGGCATGCTTTATATCCCAGCATCACCTTCCCAGGGCAGGCTAATGCCTTCCTTTCCTTAGGGATTGGCCTGCTGGTTTAAGCCCTAAGGAACAGACCTCGGCTTTGTTGGGATCCCACAGGCAGGCAGAGCAGAAGGGAGCAGTCCGTGTCCTTGGGGTCAACTCTACCTTTTTCCTCTACTGCCAAAAGGAGGCTACTGATCTCAGACTTGGTGCACTTTCACCAGAAACCCAGCCTCCCAGGAACCCTGGGCCTGTCCCTTCAGCTGTGATACAGAGCCTGTATTCCCCCCACCCCCACTTTCACTCTGGCGGAGGGAGGCCACCCACTGGTTAGGGGCCAGAAGTGAAGCTGGGCCTCAAGGCGTCAGCCCTGTCCAGGGTCCTGACTCCTAGTCAGAGCACTTTTTTTTTCCTGCCCCACAGCACCTCACTCCCATGTAGAGGGAGCCCCTAGACTCATTGAGAAGGGCATCCCCTGGCCGGTCATCACAGGGGCAGCTGCCCAGTTTGGCATAAACCCAAGCCCAGCCCTTACTGTGGCTTTTGGCTGAACTACACACTGGTGTTGCTGCTATGCTAAGTACTCTTGGCCATCAAATCCCGCCATCACTGTCCACATGGAGAAATGAAGAGACTAAGGGAACCAGGGGCTCTCCACCAGGGAGGGGACTGCACCATGCATATCAATTTACAAGTACTCTGGCTGGGACCCTGGGTCAGACTGGGAGCACGCTGTGTGACGGGCCTGGCAACCACCCCGCAGATGTCTTACTTCCTGGGGACTGGATAGGTGGGGTTCCCAGATCCCCTTTCACCAGGGTGACCAAAGCCCTCTGCCCTCAGGCCCAGCAGACTATAAAGGCCCTCCTCACCAACCGCTTCACAGAAAGAGAGGGGAACAGCCCAGTGAGGAGATTTAGTGCAAACATTATCTGCAGCCAAATCCTTGCTTTTCATCTCTGCCTTCTCATGAGCCAAATAATTTGGAAGCTTTCATTGATGGTTTCCTCTCGGCCCCACGATCACTTGGAATTTACGCTGGCTATGGCTCAGCCTCCTCACTTAGGGGACGAGGGAAACCTCACAGGCTGCACTCCAGCCTGCTGTGGGAGGAAAAGCTTGTCCTTGGCGACAGTTCAAGGCAGGGAGGGCTTCTTCAGCCCTCCTGGAGCCCAGGTCTTGAGGGCTGGTATCTTCTGTTAGGCCTCAGGGATGCCTGCAGAGGGCTCTGGGCTCGAACCCGGGGCCATGCACAACCAGTCCCCAGCAGGCTTGGCATCAGCACCCCTACAATGATGTGACTCTATTTTTAGGTGGAGAAAGGTTCAAAGGCTCTGTGCTGGAAAACCCAAGAGGGAGTGGAGCTTTCAGCCCCATGCAAATCATTCTTTCCCCTCCACCTTCACCAACACCTGTTTCCTCCCGGCCCCTGGCCTATCCAGAGTACAGATGGCAGTCCTGCTCCTGGGATCTCTACCTTGAGAAACGGCTCCACCTTCTCCTGGTGCTTGGAAAAAGCAGGGCAGGCAGAGTGGGGGGAACCAGCCAGCCCCAGGAGCTCCCCGAGAATGGCCCTACTCTTCTCCAACCTGAGCAGCCACTGAGAGAAGGGGCAGGCAGGATTCTGAGACAGGTTTCTCATCTCCAAAATGGGCAGAGAATTCCTGTCTCCTGGGTATGGGCAAGGCACATAAAGGTGGCTATTGTTTTACTAATGCAACCATAGCAACTGGAGAGCCCCAGTGGCTCTCAAGAAGGGGGTAGGAAGGCAAGAGGGGAGTGAGGGTGGAGGAGCAGAGAGGAGTCCCAGAGGCGCCCAGAGCTCTACAGCACACTAGGCCTCCCGCATCCCAGCGCTCTTGAACACATCCATCTTCCCACTGAGCAGGGTTAGTCCAAGAGGGTGGTGCCAGGAATCTCAAAACAGCATCCCATGTCCACCTAATTCCCAACTTTTATTCCAGTCCTTACTGCATTTCCAGAGGTATCTCCTTCTATCTCTACCCTTCCCCCATGGGGCCAAAGGAGGACACTAGGTTGGGGGATGGGGATACGAGGCATCAGGTCTCAAACCCCACCACACACACCCACACACAAAAGGAGAGTCCTAGGGTAGGCCAGCTCAAGAAAGGAGGATGTGGGGATTTTTTTTTCAAACGCAAGATTCTGCAAAAGATGCCCCCACTGTCCCCAAGGGGCTGGCTAACTACTGCTGCTCAGGATTGCCCCCACAGCCATGGCTGCCCCTGTGGTTAGCAGGGAGGGCTCCAGGCTCAGAACAAAGGTACCCTCCCCCATCCCATGTCAAGGACTCTGCCTCAAGATTCTGGGCCTTCCCACCCTTGGCAATGTTGGTTTCAAGAGCCTCTTGTGTTGGCTATATTATCCCGGGATCCTTAATTTCCATTGTAACAAGGATTGAGAAGGATTTAAAAAAGTGAAGCGCCTAGCCCAGCTACTGGCTACTCTGTAAGCTGAACAATGTCTCTGTTAAGGGCCAGATTCAAACCCCCCGAGCTTCTTGGGTGCTCTTGCAGCTTCTGTGCAAAGGGCCTCTTCTGTGCTCAGTGCAATGCTTTGAGGACCTAAGAAGGAGTGATGTGGCCCCTAGAGGTGATTTTTCAGGGGCCACAAAAAAGCAGGATCGAGATGTCCATTTGTGCTCAACACTACCCACTCCTGGCACTCTTCTCTACGGCTCGAGAAGTCACGAACACCTCAACCTGCCACAAGAAACATCCCAGGTCTAAGTAAGGAAGATTTAGAATGCAGATGCTTGTGACACGGGCATAAGGAGCAGATAACTTAACTGGATGATCCTGAGGGCCCCAGCCATCGCCCCTGTATCAACATATCCCAGTGCCCTTGGCTTAGCCTCCCCCAAATCTGACTGCTTCTTCCTCCACTGCCACTACTCGGCATTCAGCCACCACTGCTTCTCCCCTGGACAACCACAGGAGTCCTCCCTGTTCCCGCCCTTGCCAGCATGGTTCCTTCTCCTCAAGGCGGCCAGGGCCACTTCTTTAAATCCTCCTTTTATTAAAACGTCAGGCTCTGTTATTACCCCGCTTACAATCCTTGAAAGGCTGCTCCTCTCGTGTAGCCCAACTGGAACATCTTTACAACAACCTACATGGCTGGGGAACTGGCATCCACACCCCCTCCTCGCATTTGTCTCACTTAGCCACACCTGCGCCCTCTGCCAGGAATGCTCACCCCCAGACACCTGCAGGGCGCACTCCCTTGGTCTCCACAGGGCTCCACTCCTGTGGCTTCCCCACCACGGCTTCAGCTTTTCCCAGACACTTGTCACTACCCACCTCTGAGGGCTTTTTTTCGTTCTGCCGGGGCCAGCCCGACTTGGTGCTGCTGGGCAGTTTGGAGCATCTTGATGCAGATGTAGCGTGACCTGCAGAGAGAACACAGCCCATGAGGGGCCCCTGGAAGGCCAGGAACACCACCCACCCACCCATCCACCTCCAAGGATAGGAAACCTGTAAGGAAGGCTCTGGTTCGAATGTTTAGAAGGTGGAAACCTCTGTTGAGCGCCTGTCCCTGCTCTGGACCTCTCCAGGGATCAGTGCGGACAAGAGTACCTTCCTCCACTCACCAAGCATAGGGGCTTAGGAGATAAAACGGCAGTGACCAGGACTCAGGATCCACTTACTATGTGACCTTCGACAAGTCCCTTGCCCTCTCTGGTCCTCTGCTTCTTCCTTGGTGAAGAAGGCCTTCTGTGGCCACGCTTATTCCTGCCCCAAGTGGAGATATTCTGGGACGGTGCCCAGTGGATATACAGAGGCACAAAAGGCCAGTGGCAAGAATGTTGCTCTAAAATAAACCCATTTGGGCAGCCTGGATGGCTTAGTGGTTTAGCACCACCTTCAGCCCAGAGTGTGATCCTGGAGACCTGGGATGAAGTCCAACGTCGGGCTCCCTGCGTGGAGCCTGCTTCTCCCTCTGCCTGTGTCTCTGCCTCTCCCTCTCTCTGTGTCTCTCATGAATAAGTAAATAAAAATAATAAGTAAATAAATAAATAAATAAATCTAAAAAAATTAAAGAAAGATTTTAAAAGTAAAATAAGATAAACCCATTTACTAGCTTGTCTCCCCAGGCAAATGACTTAACCCCTCTGGGGGCAAAAAGTTGTAAGAATTAAGTGATGCAATGCATGTAAAGGCTTAGCGGAGTCCCCAGCACCGAGTGCAGCCTCAAGGAACATTAGCTAGTATTGCTGGACTCTGAGGCCCTTGCTGGACTATAGGACTGCAGCCTCTACCTGTGGGTCCAAGGAGCAGCAGCCCCGGGTAGGTATGCTGACGGAGGGTTGGCAGGGGCTGGAGGGAAGGGAGAATGCCGCAGCCTGGCGCAGCTCTGCTGCAGCTGCCCAGACACCTGCTCTTGCGGGTGCCTGACCCTCAGGGGTTCCTCTGCTTGCAGCGAAGTTAGTAGCAGAGGATGCAGTTCCTCTTGGCTCTACTGAGACAAGCCACAGCCAGTGTGGTTGCGGCCACAGAGGGCCGGATGCTGTGATCTCCTGCCACAGGGAGGAAGGGATGGCCAGGTTAGACACCAGAGCCAAGCTGAGCACAAAGACCCCAAAGGACATTGAAATGAGACCCGGAGGTAGGGAAGGGGCTGGGAATGGCAGGCCGTCTTGGTGCATCTGTCCTCAGACTCTTGGGGGCTGAGGGGGCAGCTATGGGACTCTAAGAGCTCCAAGCAGCCTTGGAGATTTCCCAGATCCCAGCTGCTCACCACCTGTGTGAACAAACTGTAGTGCAGAGCTGCAGGGCTCCAAGCCCAGCCTCCCTGGCAGTGTGGGCTCCCCACAGGGTGCAGTGCTAGGTGGGATCCTCTTGGCAGTGTACCTCGCCTCCACAGGTAGGGCAGAATGGAATTCCTTACTCAACCAGCTCACACAGGCCCAGGTTCCTGGGGCATCTGGGAAGAGCTGTATGAGAAAAGCTCTCACCTTATCTCCTTATCACCTCCCTTATCTCCCCCCAAATTTGAGAAAAGGCTCCTTAAACCCTTTTTTCTCCTCCACAATCCCTGCGACCCTCAGATGTCCGGCTTCCTCACCTGGCCCATTTACAAGTCTACCTCTGAGATTCTATTGCCTCTGACAAACATTTACTGAACACAGCAAGGCTCTGGAGACCACGGAAGTGTGGGGACCATCTTAGGAGCATAATGGCCTGGCCTGATTTATGCTTTCATCAACATTGAGACCATGGGTCAGCCTCCCCCATCCGGGCCTGTGGGCCTGAGTATTATTCAAATGCTTTCCCTGTAGGAACCCCAAATGGAAGGCCTTACTGTCAGTGGTGTCAGAGTTGTCGCTGCTGATGGAGTATTTTCGCCTCTTCTCTTCCATCTGCAACAAAAGGCAGGCCCCATTATACTTCTGGGAGGCTTGGGAAATCCTGAGTCTCTCAGAAAAAATTGCCCAATAACCTACCTCCCCATACTCACCCTGGTGCAATGGAAGAATGAGAACAAGGCATTGCCCTAACCTTCTCCCCAGCCAGCCTCATACTCTCTCCCTACCGACCCACGGGAGCCCTGGGAGTGGGCCAGAAAGGGGAAGCAAGATTGATTCTTCCAGAGGGACTGTGCCATCTGAGTTTAGAGACCAGCCAGCTCAGACAGCACTGAGGGCACATCCTGAGGGTGGTGGGCAGAGGAGTGTGGAAAACGAGTAAGGACAGGGAGGCTCTAAGCTGGGTCCCTGAGACGCACCAGGCCTAGGGTGACTGGCCCTAGGCTGGGCTGCCCTCCCTCCTGTAATGTCCTTCTCCAAATATAACTACAAACCAACTTTATCTTTACTATAGTATTTTATAGTATTTCAAGGTAAGAAAGGCAGCTCTCCACACTGAGCTCCTTCTGCTGCCAACACTGGCTCAGCTCATGTTCCTAACAACCTTGGAAGTTGTGAGCTATTGGCTTCCCTTACTAGCAACGTGCAGGACTTTGTCCGGCTAGTCACTGTCTGAACTGGGCTTTGAATCCACATGGTCTTATCCCTGAGCCCACGCTGAGCTGCCTTTGTGTCCTGTGAGCTCTTGCCTGTGGGGAGGGCTCTCCCACCCAGTATTTCCTCGGATCCGACAGAGTCTGGGGTGGCAGCGCCTGCTTCGGTCTCCTCTTGGAGGGGAAGCATACTCCAAGTGGCTTGTTCAGCTGCCTCGGCTCTCACAGTGGCAGAGTCCCAGTGTGAGAACAGATCTGGGATTCGGGACCTGAAGCATTTTCTACCTCATCCCTGTTAGTCTGGAACCTGGGCTGCCTCACTGCCCGTGACAAAGGGCAAAGAGCCAGTGTCAGCAAAGAGAAAGTCCCACTGCCCAGCCCAGCTGCAGGCCAACCAGGTTCCCCATCTCTGCTTGGGCTCACACAGGCCGCCTGCCACTGCCACCCACTCCAAGCCTGTTGGTGCCAAGCCCTGGGTTTCCCTTTATCTTCCTGTGGCCCTGCAGAGACAAGAGAACATTAGCTCTCTAAGGTGGGGCGTGACTATCCCGACCTCTGAGCAAACCAGGACCCTCTTGCCTCACTCAAACCTGACTTCAGCCAAGAGCTCCTCCCCACTCCAGGGTCCCCTAACAGCAGGATCAGGATGGCAGAAAGTCACCAGGGCTGCTCGCAGCCAGCTCCAAAGAGGCAGGTGGAACCCTGAGGACACCAGGTGCACGGGGGCCAGGAAGTTCAATTGCTTAACACTCATTGTGGCAGAAGGGGGATGCCCTAGTACACAGGGATCTCAGGGAGCCCCCAGAACAGCCCTTCTTTGCCAGTGGGCATGATGGCTGCTTCCCTTTTGCAGACGAGGAAAAGGAAATACAGAAGTTAAGTGACTTGCCTGAGATCGCAGGGCTTGTAAGAAGTGTATCTGGCTCAGGAACATATGCCCTTGACCTTTAGACTACTCTGGCTCTGTGCAGCAGAGTACGAGCAGCCCTGTGGCCCAGGTCATGGACGGAATGGGGCAATAGCGCTCTGGCACCCACAGCTGGCATCCTTGCTTTCCCCAGGGTCTGAGTGTGACAAAGAGGACTATGACAGGGCCCTGACGCTGGCCTGCATCTTACCAGCCCAGCACTCTCACAGGTGGCAGACAGAGGAGGAGGAAGACAAGTGCTATAAACACAGCCACTTGTTTTTTCCTGCAATCCTGCCCATGGATCCCACATGTCTCCAATTCCAGCAAAGAGGGTACCTCCAAGCCAGCATCTCCCAAAGGAGAAAAGCAGGAGCTCTGGATTCAGGGGTGTTGAGTTCAAATCCTAGCTCTACCTCGCAAAAGACCAGGGACCTTGGAAAAGACATACCTCCACAGGACAAGAATTTGATCTGGATTTTTACAGAAGTCTCCTGAACTTCCAATGTTGGCAACTGATTCAGAATTTTTAAAACACTTTGAGAGGGCCAACTAAACACATCAGCTGGTGAGAATAAACGCAAGCAGCATAAAGCCCTATGCACAGTGGCTGGCTCTCCTTACGGGTGCTAGTCATACCATGATAATCTTGGGCGAGGTGAGGAGACCTCCCACCAGCACCTACAAGGGGCTCCTGTACAGTAGGTAAGGCCGCCAGGAACAGGACTCCTTGACTGCTAATGCCCTTCTGGTAATGCGGTTTCCTGCTGCCTAGGGCCCTGTCCCAAGAGACCTGTCAGTGTGCAGACCTGCACCCCACCCTCAGCCGGCTCCCTGTCCAACCTGCCCTCTGTGGAAACACTCGAGTTCTCCTGGGTAGGCTGTTATTAAGGGAGCAGATTTCATGTGGCTTAATTGGAATAATAACTAGGCTTTAGAGGGAAGCTACTGTTTTGTGAGTGAAGCTTCTTTCCTTTGAACCAAGTCTGTTCCAAAGGCCTTCTCGCCGCAGGTAAGCCTCCGCTGGTGGTGGCTAAGAAAGCTCCAAATGAGGCCTGGGCTCTCCTATGGAACAGCCCTTTGTCCCTTGAACCGCTTCCTTCCAACTGAGCTAGGAGACTCGGAGGACTCCTTCACCAAAGCAGAAATCCAGGTTGGGTTGGTGGGTACTGACAACTGGGTCTTGACCTCTGGTTTTCTCTTTCCCCCGATCCCTTCAATCTCTCCCAAAGCAAGGTTTCCTCTGGGAGAACACCCCAGTGTCATAAGGCACTTACTTGGGGGGGGGGGGGGAGGACAGGAGTGCTTCTGAGGCACTCCCTGTAAAAGAGAGTCTAGGAAAGAAAGACACCCCCCTTCCTTCCCTTTGCACCTCCCACACCATCCCCAGCATGGAGGCAGAGAGAAGAAGCTCTCCTCTGGGTGCGTGGGTGTCCTACAGTTCCTTTAAAGAAGCAGCCCACAGCCTTTCTGTGCAATTTCTGCCCCAAAGCCAACCTGTGGCAAATCCAGTGGACTCTCCCTCCAAAATGTACAGTGAAGCCATCGCTGTTCCCTGTGTCCCTACTGCTATCACCCTGACCCAAACCAGTCCCATCTCTTGCCTGGATTTCCCATTCATCTCCCAGCTCCCACCATCTAGAATCCACACAGCAGCCAGAATGACCTTTAAAAAAAACATAAATCAGATCATGTCATACCCCTTTCTAAAATCTTTCAAAGGCTTCCTGCTGATCAAAGGACAAAAATCAACCTCTTGGCCACAATATCCTACATGATCTGGCCCCTCCCCACCTCAACCAGTTCACACGGACCACTATACCCTTCCTCACCACTTTCTAGCTACACTGGTCTCCTTTCATCTCCTGAAATAAGTCAAATATTCCATGCTTCAGGACCTGTGCACAGGGTGTGCTCTCTGCCTGGAAGGTTCTGTGTAGTCTGTGCATGTCTGACTTTTTATCTTTCACATTTCAGCTTAAATGTCAAGGAAGTCTATGCCAGTTACCTTATCTAAAGAAAGCCCACAACACCGTTATTCAACATCTTCAGAGCATCCACCGCAATTACCGTCTATAGATCTACTTGTTGAATGTCTTTCTCCTTTGGAGAGGACAGTAAGGAGTGCATCTGTCTGGATCTCGGCTGGAGCCCCAAGGCCCCATCATGTCATGCCCAGCACACAATAGGGGCTTGATATACAGGGAGTGCCGAGTATGTTCTTGTCCCCTCCCTGGAGAAGTGTGGGGAGCGCACAGCCCAGCTGGCCTGCCTGCAGCTTTCAGGAACAAACACCCCAGGCCAACATTTCGTCCTGTTTTCACAGCCTGCTTTCCCCATCTTAACCTCACACATTTTCCAGGAGGCTTTATTTGGTTGGGCTCCTGGCTAATGATCAATGTCAACTCAGTAATAGGGCAGCAATTTGGTGGCAGATGTTTTCTTGGCAGCACTGGCCATTGGTCTTAGTGGGGGCCTTGGGTCTGGACTTGAAACACCAATGCCCAATGCCAGCCCCCTTTAAAGACCTCTCCGCAAATAAACTCAAATAAACACCCTGGGCTTCCATTAACGCTCTTCCAGCTGACCCTGGGAACAGTGGGCCTTTCAGGTCTGCTAGCGCAGCCGCTCCCTGGGCAGTTAAAACATCCCAACCTGGCCTCCGGCCTCTCCTCTCTGGGGGCCACCAGGCCTGCCCTGCCCGCCACCACACACAGCAGGACTTCGTCTTCCTCCTTAAAAAAAGGAGGTGGGGGGAACAGCTTTCAAGCAGGCAATTTACCATTCCAGACACAATCTTTCAAAGAGAAACAAAAACTCTCCCTGTCTGAGGCAGACCGCTTAGGCGTGTGTGTAATAAGATGCTAATACAATTTAATGATATTTCGGCTGGAAAACCTGTCCTCAGAGCCTCCTTGTGTCGGGAAGGCCAGACATTCAGAAAACAAGAGCTGCACACTCTTAAACCGCTTTAAGCGGGGGTCAGAGCCCCACTCTTTCCTATCTCTCATTAACTTTAATGCCTTCCCGGGGACGGTAATTGCCATTACAAAAATGATTTTGTACACACAGATCCTCAAACTTGCTTCTTCAGGCACAGGGCGCCTAAGCCCTCCTCCGACACTCATCGTTGCCCACCTGCAATTCCAAGTGTCCCAGAGGGTACCCAGCTCCCCTGGAACATGCTGCCCACACCCAGCCCCCCAAACCCAGTTCTGGGGACATACCTAGGGGGTCCTGGAAGAATGAAAGGGGCTTTGTCTATTTTGTCCTTTGGCACCTTCTCACCCTACCCTCCACCTCAGAAGAGGGCAAAGCTCACTCCGCTCGCTCCCAGAGAAGGCTGACCATTGGCAACTGCAGGGTCCTTCCAATCCCTTCTTCAGAGAAGGGAGCTGGCTCTCTGGCCTAGCCTAAAGGGGAGAGATCAAAGGTCAAAGCTGCATTTGGGCCCTCTCCACATCATTAATAATAATAGAAATCGCCAATACTAATCACATGCTTACCACATGCCTAGTTTTGGGTTTAACCTTTATGCAATATATTGCTTAATCCAGCTACCCATCATGGCAAGGTACTGCTATTAACCTCACTTGCAAATGAATAAAGTAAGGCATAAAGCAACTGTCACGGCTGGCGAATGCATAGCTAGCATTCAAACCCAGACTATCTGACTCTAGGTGGTGTACCCTGCCCCCCCGGGCTACCATGCACAGGCCTATAATTCCAGAGTGTGGCTGGGGTACTAGATTCCTATGGGTTATCTGAGAACCTTCCTGGGTTCCTAAACTGTGAGACACACACACACACACACACACACACACACACACACACACACAGGGTCCTATGTGGACGGAGGACAAAGCAGGCCAGGGGTACCCCCTCCTCACAATCCTGGCCTTTCCTCTCAAACACTTAAGGGCAGAACTAACTGTGAAGTCTGCAAAAGAGTATGCTGGATGAGTCGTAAAGAATTTGGACTGGAAGTCACTGAATCCGGTCTTGGATATAAGACAACTACCTCCCCATTACTTGGAACTCCAGTTAACCAGAACACTCTACCCATCCCCCCAACCCACCCCACCGCACCTCAAGGATGTGGTAGTCAGTGGCAAAGGTCTACCCTCAGGACGCTGGGGTGCACCTTGGGGGCTGGGACCAGCAGTCCCACGTCAGGTGTCAATAAAAGCCAGGAGGAAGCTCTCTTGAATTAGTGTTACTGGCCATTTAGCCATGCAATTTAACCAAAGGAGAAGCATGCTGGATGGGAAATGTTCTGAAAACATTTGCTGCATCCCAAGTCCAAACAACTCTGTCCTTAAACACTTCTTCTCCAAAAGTGCTGGAGAGACCTTTGGCCAAACAGTTTCAAAACCAACATTCACTGCAGTCCTGCTGCCTGGGGTGAGGACTTCCCTTTTCGAGGGACTTGCTGTAGAACCAAATGCTTTTCCACTCCAAACAACACCCAACAAACAGCACTTGGGACAACTGAGAGGACTCCAGATCAAACAAACACCCCCTTCCCCCCCCCCCCCACCACCATGCAAACTTTCTCAATAAATTATTCGCCCACTTCGGATCAAAGCCTGTTTTGCAGCCTGTGACCTAAAAAGCAAATAGCATCTCTTAAACATGAAAGCCATCCTCCCTGCCTGGGTCGGCTTTATTACTCATTCCTTCCCCTTACAGTTAGTTATTCTGTTGTTATTTTTCTCCTCTGCTTGTTACATCGCTCTGCAAGTCCCAACCCGCCTGAGGAAGAAGAGACTGGAGGGATGGTGCGTTCACTTGGGGCCCGAAGGTGAGAGAGGAAGTCAGGGTAGGGGAGAAGCCAGCACCCTGGGAACCCAGGAAACAGGGCCAGGCCCGGTTGGCAGCTCCTTGCACGGCCCTTTTGCCAAATGTCCTACTGGGAATACTACCAGTGAAGGGAGGGAGTTAATGCCACTGCGGGAGGAGGGGCCAGGCGGCCATACCACCACCTGGGCCCCCGATTCAGTTTGCAAACATAAAATGTTAAGGGGACGTCCTGCCGGCTAGTCAGGGCTCAAAGCTCGGGGCTCCTCCCCCTTCCAACAAAGGCAGGGCGGCAGGCCAGTCGTGCCCTCTCCGCCGCTCCCCAGTCCCCCTTAGCGCCGCTCCCGAGCGCAGACGGGAGCCTCCCGACGACCCCCTGCAAACTCAGCCCCTGGGTAAAAACTTTGTGCCCGCAGTGGATGAGCGAGAGGTGCTGAGCGCGCGAGCAAGGTTTGGAAATCCGCAGAGACCAGAGTCGACGGGTACAGCGCGCCCTTGGCTCGGGGCAAAGGGAAACACGGCCCCTCCCGCCCCCACCAGCCCCGGGCACGAGACCTGCAGCCAAGGTGGTTACAAAAAGAAAAAAAAAAAAAAGAAAAGGAAAAAAAAAAAAAACAAACAACAAACCGTCCCAGCCCGCGGCGGAGGCTGAGAGGACTGGGAGGGGGTGGCGCGCCTCCAGCCTGCCCCTGGAGGCGGTCGGCGGGAGCGCAGGCTGGAGGCGCGCCGGCGTGATTCCGACCGCGGGAGCCGGGAGGAGGAGCCGGAGGTGGCCGCGGGGGGCTCCGGCCCAGGCGAAGGAAGGGCAAGACGCGGTGCGGCCCGGGGCGGCGGGCGAGACGCCGAGGGCGGGGGGCGGGGGCGCTTGGGTGAGGCGGGTAGAGGTACTGGGCCTCCGGGGAAGTGAAGTGGGCAGCTGCGTGGGGCGGGAGCCCGGCTGTGCGGGGGGTGTCCTGGGCCTCTGGAAGCCACCGCCAAGCCTTCCTGCCTGTCTCGCAGACATCCCCATCTTCTGATGTAACGGCTACGAATCGCCAAGCTGACCCCTTCTCATCCCTTGGCCTGGAGAAGAGTGTCTCAGGCCCAGGGATAGGCGGGAAGGACCGGAGGGAGCCACAAGTCTGCACCCAGGCGGGGAGGAAGCGGGAGGGAGCCGCTCCGCAGGCGCAGGCGAGTGGGTGGGAAGGAGGGAGGGAAAGAGGGAGGAAGGAGGTGAGGCCGGGAAGATGCCACTGCCGGGGGCGGGGCGCGGCTGGGGATCCGGGAGAAGGACTGCAGCGGTGCTCGGTGGGGGCTGGGGCTGCAATGTCACTTATTTGAGGGTCAGGTGTGTATGTCCCAGGCTGGGACTACCACTTGCCTACATCTTCCCGGTACCACCCAGGGCGCAGGGACGGAGGCGGAGGACAGGGGACTGCAGTACCGTCCCCGAAGCGGGACGCGAACCGGCAGAGTTGGGAGAAGGTAAACAAGGGCCACGCCCCCTGCCGTCGCCCCGCGGGCGCGCACCCGCCGCTCCGGCCACAGCCGGTACATTTCCACTCTCCCGGCGCTTCTCCCCCGCCGGACTCCCGCGCAGCCCCGCGGGGGGGGGCCGCCCCCGACCCCAGCCCCCGCCCCGTACGCCGGAGCTGCACACCCGGCACACTCACCTGGAAAGGGTGTCCCCCGCCCCTCCAAAACACTGTGTTTAATTTGTGCAGAGCCTCCGCGCCCGAGAGCTGAGCATGCTGCCCCCGCGTGCAGCGCCCGCGTGCACCCAGCCCAGAGAGGGGGCGACAGGCGGAGGCGGTGGCCCCCGGAAGGTGTCTGGGACCGGACCCGCTGCACGTGAGCCCAGCGCGGAGTCATGTGCACCGGCTCAGCCCGGTTCGGCGGCCGGACGTGCTGCGTATCAACAAAATGAAACTCAGGGCGACAGGAGGGCAGATAGCTCCAGGTCCTCCGAACCCCAGTCCCCGGCAGAACGACCCCCCCCCACCACTGCTGTCTCCCGCCGCAGCCCCTCCGCGCGGCCGGAGCCCGCGGGGCAAGTTGCAGCCCTGGCGCGCCCCCGCCCGCCCGCGCCCCCTCACCGGCCCGGGGGCGCTTTGCCGCAGTCATTAATAAAGAAGGTCGCCAAGCTCACCCTTCCAAAAGTTGTTGTTGCATGCGCCCCTCTCAGCCTCCCCGCAATGTACTCTTTAAAACAGGACTGACCAACATGCGCAATCTCTCTCCCCTGTGCTGTGCATCCCCCCCCTCCGCGCCCTGGCTTCCTAGAACAGGCAGCCAGCAGGAGAGAGAGGGAGCGAGCGAGCAAGAGAGAGAGAGAGCGAGCGAGAGCGAGGGAGCGAGGAGCGCTGGCAGATCTGTTGCAAAAACACAAAATAACGCCGTGGAGATGCGCAGGGCCCATCGCTGGGGGCTGGATCTTACCTTCCTCCGCGGTGCCCTTCCGAGGGGCGCTGCCCTGGACTACGCGCCGCGGCGGGGGCCGGCGCGGGAAGGATGCTCCCGAAACCCGGAGCTCCTGGGGCCGGCGCGGGCGGGCGGGGGGCGCGCATCCATCCGGGGTCGCGGCGAGGGAGGCGGCCGGGCCCGTGGCGTCCCCGGCCCCGCACCCCTGCTGGGGACGGTCAGCCCTCTGGACCTAAGCCCTTGCCGCTAGAAATGGGCGCAAAGTAACTCCATGGACGCTACTCACCGCCCCCCCCCCAAAAAAAAAGCCTCCAACTGCGATGGCCGCGGTCGGCACCATTCACCAATCCCCCTGTGTATGTTTCTGTTTCTTTTTAAACCAAGACTTCCTTGTGATCTCTTTAGAAAAAAAAAAATGTGTTGGGGTGGGGGTGGGGTGGGGGCGGGCGGGAGGAGCGAGGGAGGGGGAGTAGCCACTTTTTTCTTATTCACTCGGATCTCCACTCCTGACACCCCCCGTCGCCCGCCCCACCCCCGCCCAGTTGTTTGGCTCCGGCAGCGGGTCCAGGTAGCGTTGCAGGCCTCGGGGGGAGGGTGCTCTGCCGGTCTGCCCGTCTGCCTGCACCTCGGGCCCAGACTCCCATGGGCTCTGGGGCGCCCCCAGCCCGCCCTGTCCCCAGGGCCGGGCCCGAGCGGCGGCTGCGCCCGTGCAAGTCCCATCAGGTCTGCTCACACTTCACACACTCACACATATACCCCGCCCCTCCACTCTCTCACTCACACTTTCTGCTCACACTCCGCCCCCTTCGCGCCCCAGACCCGGGCGGCGCCCCCCGCAACCTTAAAAAAAAAAAAAAAAAGCAAGCTTATACTTAAAAAAATCTTTTGGCGCCATATTAATGACGTACTTAAAATTTGCCATTTCTCCCTGCGTCAAAAAGACGTTTCTTTGCAAATAACAGCCTGAAGGCGACACTCGCGGAGGGAACGAGGTTTGCACTGAGCACCCCGCCTCCCGGGGCTCCAAGGCTGGAAGACCCTCGCCCTAGGCCCTGCTCCCGAATCGCTAGTTTAAAAATGCGAATCGAATAAATCGCGTGGCGCTTTGCAGCGCCAGAAGTGAGCCGAAAGTGCTGGCAGGAGCGGAGGGGAGGGGCGCGCGCACGAGTCTGGGGGAGGGGGCGCGGCCCTCCTCCCCCACCCGCAGCAGATGGAAACTAACATCCCGGGCGGGGGAAACTTGAAATTGTGGGCGACCTCAAAGAAGGAGGGGCGGTCCGTGGAGAGGGTCCCTCTCGGGTTCGTGGCCCCCTCCCCCGCCCGGGTGTCTCCAGGCTCCCAGCCCTGCCCCGCATTTCCGGGGGGTGGGGAACGCAGTGATGGGTGGGTGGGTAGCTGCTCGTCCCTGTCCCTGTCCCTGTAGGAGTTTGCCCCGCGGTGTCCCCTTCCTCCCCCCACCTCGACCTTCCCATTACCCCTAAAGGGTTAAAAACCGAGGTGGCAACTTCCAAGGGCTGGCACTTGGCGAGGAAGCGGGGCGCCCCTCTCCCCACCCGTCGCCTCCTCGCCCCTCCTCCTCCGGCTCCACTTCCCGACTTGACCTTGTGGTGCACAAACAGTGCGCTCGGATCCTCGCAGTTTCTGGAAGAAGCGCTTGCGCTCGCCAGGCAGGCGGGCTGTCGGGCGGCTCGCGGGCGGTGGCGGGGCCTTGGGTCGGTTCCCGGAGCCGCGGGCCACACCCACCCAGCCCGCTGCGCCCGCCGCGCTCACCTTCTCTCGAGGAAGGAGCTGGGCTGGCCTCCTGGATGAGGAGGTGTGGGGGGCAAGCTGCAGCCTTCTCCGGATGCTCCCAGCTGAGGAGGAGGAGGAGGTCTGGTCTCAGGCTGGGTTTGGTAGAGAGACTTGGGAGCCTGGGTCAACATCCCCAAAAGCATCGTTGCCAACTTTTCTTTCCCTCTCCCTTTTGGCTGCCCCTCAAAGATAATCCAATAATTTTTTCAACTCACCTTTGGCTTTGAAGACACATGGGTGAGTTGTGAACGGAGACCTGTCCCTCTCCAAGACTTAAAGTTGTTTATTCTTTCTTTCCTTCCCCCTCCCCACTACCCGTGTATGTAAAGATAAATACTCAATTTAAGTAAGATGACATTTATGTGACAATTAAAAAGATCCCCCGATGGAATGTTGTGAACACATTTGCTTATAGGAGAAATAAATCTAATAATAAACAAACTCATAATAACAGCACAAATCCTCTGACAGGGTAGATTGTCTACACAACAAAGAGGGAGATGATGAATGCAGAAATAAGCACTTTTTGCAACAAGAAAGAAATATGAGCTCAAGGGGAGTCATTGCAACCTCTTCTTCCTTGGCCTTCATTCACAAAGTCTGGGGAGGCTTATCTAGCAAGATTGAGGAACTGGGGTACCACCTTCTGGTTAGACCTGACTCTAGCTCTGCGTGGTCAGTTGTTAGGATTTTCTCAAGCCCAAACTCCAAACATGCCAGAAAACATGTCACAGGCTGTTTGCATGTAACAAAATGGTTAAATACCTGGATTCTACTCTTGGGTTCTCAATTGAGAAGGTACTTGATCTGAGCAAGCGCATTCATCTCTCCATCTCTTCTTCTGCAGAACAGGATGGCTAGAGGGTTCCTGAAGGGGTATGTGTGTATACATGCTTATATGTGTAAACCATGGCCTGGCTCAGAGTGCAAGGTGCACATTAGCACTTGCTCTGGTGCTTAAGTTTTGGAAAGGTGAATGGCTCCCTGAAAGTTCTCAACACTGAAAAACTGGAGGACAATGATTTCTGTCTTGCCCTCCATGAGGACATACAAGAGCTCCCAGTTAGGGCAAAAAAGAAGTGCAGAGGGATCCCTGGGTGGCGCAGCGGTTTGGCGCCTGCCTTTGGCCCAGGGCGCGATCCTGGAGACCCGGGATCGAATCCCACGTCGGGCTCCCGGTGCACGGAGCCTGCTTCTCCCTCTGCCTGTGTCTCTGAGCCTCTCTCTCTCTGTGACTATCATGAATAAATAAATAAAATCTTAAAAAAAAAAAAAAAAAAAAGAAGTGCAGAAAGAAACTGTCATACATGGTGGACTTCAAGGTCAAGGTCCAGATGGCAGTCTCAAGCACACACCTAAAGTGGGAATGGAGGCACCAATTTACAATGGCACAGTCTAAAGAAACCTCTCTGATTGGGTCTAGTGGCAAGGGGCTTACATGCACCAAAAGACTGGACAGGCTCCTACTTCCAGCCGTCAGGATCCTGTGAACCTTGGTAGGTAGTTATAAAATGTCCTAGAGAGATGGAAGAGGGACAAGACGACCACTTATAGAGTACCTGCTCTGTGCTGTGCAGTATGCAAGTCATCCCATTTCATCCTCACAAAAATCCCATTTTACCTGTTCAGAAAGGTTTAGTGAATTACCAGTAGTCAGACAAGCTAGCAAGTGATAGCAGAATTGGAACCTAGTCCGGACAACCCCAAGACTATGTGTTTTCCTTTTTACCACCGTGCCAGAAATAAAAAGTATTAGCATTATTGGTTTGATTGAGGATGGGGGCCTGATTGCTATAATAGCAAGAAAAAATTTTATGGGTAGTATTTTGCCTCTAAGGAGGTTCCTTGAATTTGGGTGAGACCCAGGTCCCCTAAGGAGTCCTTGGAAGGCACTTCTTGTTTAGGACTGGGAGTTCCATTAGAATCCTTGGATTCCCACTGCTCTCTGCTACTGTTTAAGTTTAACCTTGAAAATGTTAACAGAATCATAGCAATGGAGCTAATTATAACTCCTTAATCTTTAGTAAAAGTCTCACAAATCATTAACTTATTACAGGAAAAAAAATGAGAAGAAACATAAAGTTCTTGGAGACAGAATCATTCACCTTTTTTCAAATATTTCAACAAATATTTGTTGAGTGGCTCCTGTATATCACACACCATTCTAGGGACCGAGGACACAGCACAAAAATGCCAGACAAAAATGCCTACTCTCATGGAATGCACTTTCTAGGGGAAAGAGAGATGCATTTTTTTAAAGTAAAATATTATATTTGAAAGTAAGTGCTATTCAGAAAAAATTAAGTAGGAAAGGGGGATAGGGAATGTGGTCATGAAATTTAAATACAGTTCTCAGGAAGAGCTGTCTGAGAAGGTGGCTTCTGAATAAAAGGAGGTGAAGAAATGAGCTGTGAGGACTTATGGGAGAAGAGCATTCTAAGCCAGAGGTTCTTGACATGGAGTCCACAGACAGCCCCTTCCAGAAATTTGTGGATAGAGATTCAGGGGGTCTTGACTGTAGATGGAGGAAAAATTATATCTTTATTTTCACTAATTAACATTTAGCATGTTCTTCAGTTATGAATGCAGATAGCAAATCACAGTGATAGTAGCAGCACCTGTGACACTATCGCTAGTAGAAATCACAGATATTTTCATATCACATTATGGTTGTTGCAAATATCTTAAAATATCATTACAGTTATCACTACTTTATAATTATGCTGCTAGCTCTTATAATTTAGTGAATTAATAAGAAACACATTATTATTGTATTACACATTTTAAAAATATTTTGAGAGTTGAATTTCCATATAATTGTTTTCTTTACAATTTATGAAAAAAAAAACAATTTATGAAACCTATTTTATGGATTTAAAGATATTAGACTCAGAAGGAATCCACAGGCAGCACAGATTGCCAAAAGAATCCATGGTACAAAGTAAAAAGAACCACTGTCTCCACAGAGAGATCAGCAAATGCAAAGGTCCTGAGGCAGGAATGTGCTTATTATATAAATCTATAAGGAAGAGATTATATAGGGCAATGTTAGGAATCTGGCTTTTGCTAGGCATAATAAAGATGGTTTTGAGCAGAGAAGTGAAATGATCTGACACTGGATTTTACAGGTTACTTTTCTGCCAGATGGAGGAATAAAAGCAGAAAGGCTGAAGCTGTAAGACAGGTTAGGAGGTCACTGTAATAAACCAGGTGAGAGATTATGTTAACGTTCACTAGAGTGGTAGCAGTGGAAGTGATCAAATTCCATATATATTGGGCAGCCCGGGTGGCTCAGCAGTTTAGTGCCGCCTTCAGTCCAGGGCCGGATCCTGGAGACGGAGGATCGAGTCCCACGTCGGGCTCCCTGCATGGAGCCTGCTTCTCCCTCTGCCTGTGTCTGTGTCTCTGCCTCTCTCTCTCTCTCTCTCTCTCTCTCTCTCTCTGTGTATGTATGTCTCTCATGAATAAATAAATAAAATCTTAAAAAAATTCCATATATATTATAAAGATAGCTCTGACTTTTGTTGATGGGGTGTGAGAAAACAAGAAGTCAAGGATGACAACAAAAGGTTTGTCTTGAACCAATGGAAAAACAGAATTGCCATTAACAGAGATGCAGAGTCTGTGAAAGGAATAGATTTGGAAAATAAGGAACTCAGTGTTACATGTGGCAAGCTTAAGATACCTACTAGATGTCCAAATGCAGCCTTCTTGTAGGCAGCTAGAGACGACAGCCTCAGTCCAGGTGCATGTTTTGGGCTGAAGATATCTTTTCAGAGATGTCAGCAGGTGGCTGGTATTTAAAGCTATGAGGCTGTTTGATGGGATGCTGGGTGGCTCAGTGGTTAAGCATCTATCTGCCTTCGGCTTTTACAGGTTACTTTTTTACAGGTTACTTTTCTGCCAGATGGAGGACAGAATAAAAGCAGAAAGGCTGAAGCTGTAAGACAGGTTAGGAGGGTGAGATCAGGGCATGATCCTGGAGTCCCAGGATTGAGTCCCACATTGGATTCCCTGCAGGGAGCCTGCTTCTCCCTCTGTCTTTGTCTCTGCCTATGTCTGTCTCTCTGTGTGTCTCTCATGAATAAATAAATAAAATCTTTAAAAATTTAAAAAGGGGATGCCTGGGTGGCTCAGCAGTTTAGCGCCTGCTTCGGCCCAGGGCGTGATCCTGGACACACAGGATCGAGTCCCATGTCAGGCTCCCTGCATGGAGCCTGCTTCTCCGTCTGCCTGTGTCTCTGCCTCTCTCTCTCTGTCTCTGTCTCTTGTGAATAAATAAATAAAATCTTTTTTAACAATTAAAAAAAATAAAGCTGTAAGGCTGAGATCACTAAGGAAGTGAGTGTAGAAAGAGAAAAGGTCCAAGGACAGTGCCCTTGGCCCCTGCAAGGTTAAGAGGTCTAAAAGAGGGATCCCTGGGTGGCGCAGCGGTTTGGCGCCTGCCTTTGGCCCAGGGCGCGATCCTGGAGACCCGGGATCGAATCCCACGTCGGGCTCCCGGTGCATGGAACCTGCTTTTCCTCCTGCCTGTGTCTCTGCCTCTCTGTCTCTCTCTGTGTGACTATCATGAATAAATAAATAAAATCTTTTTTTTTTTAAATAAAATCTTAAAAAAAAAAAGAGGTCTAGAAGATGAAAAGGAATCAGCAAGACATTGTTAAAAAGGAAGTATTCAAACATTTCTCCAAAGAAGAGATACAAATGGCCAATAAGCACATGAAAAGATGCTCAGCATTGCTAATCATTAGGGAAATGCAGACCAAAGCTGTAGTGAGGTACCACCTCACATCCAATAGGATGGCTACTTTTAAATATTTTTATTTTATTTATTTTAAAATTTTTATTTATTTATTTATTTATTTATTTATTTATTTATTTATTGGAGGGGGCGGGAAAGAGGGGAGGGGCAGAGGGAGAGAGAGAGAGAATCTCAAGCAGACTCCATGCTCAGTGCAAAGCCCTTCCGGGGGCTCAATCTCATGACCCTGAGAGATCATGACCTAAGCCAAAGTCGAGAGTCAGATGCTTAACTGACTGAGCCCCCCAGGCACCCCTATTTTATTTTATTTTATTATTTTTAAATATTTTATTTTTTTTATTTATTCACGAGAGACACAGCGAGGGAGAGGCAGAGACAGGCAGAGGGAGAAGCAGGACCCGTGCAGGGAGACTTGATCCCGGGTCTCCAGGATCACACCCTGGGCTGCAGGCGGTGCTAGACTGCTGCGCCACCAGGGCTGCCCTATTTTATTTTATTTTAAAAATATTTTCTTTATTGCAACACCTGGGTGGCTCAGCAGTTGAGCATCTGCCTTCAGTTCAGGGTGTGATCCCAGGTCTGGGGATCGAGTCCCATATCTGGCTCCGTTCAGGAAGGCCACTGCTCCCTCTGTCTTTGTCTCTGCCTATGTCTGTCTCTCTCTGTGTCTCTCATGAATAAATAAATACAATCTTTTTAAAAAGGATTTTATTTATTATTTATTTGAGAGAGCGAGATCAAGCGGGAGCTGAGGGTGGTGGGGGAGAGGGAGAGACAAAGGGAGAAGTAGACTTTCCACTGAGAGCAGAGCCCCATGCAAGACTCAATCCAGGACCATGAGATCATGACCTGGGCAGAAGGCAGCTGCTTAACTGACTGAGCCACCTACGTGCCCCCTTTTATTTTATTTTAAGTAGATTACACACCCAACGTGGAGTTGTAACTCACGGCCTGAAATCAGGAGTCACATGCTATACTAACTGAATTAGTCAGGCACCCTAAGATGGCTACTATCTTAGATAAACAGAAAATAACACGTGTTGACAAGAATGTGGAGAAATTAAAACCCTTGTGCTCTGTCAATGAGAATATAAAATAGTACTGCTACTGTGGAAAACAGTATGGCCATTCCTGAGAAAACTAAAGATAGAATTACCATATGATCTAGCAATTCCATTTCTGGATATATACTCAAAAGAATTGAAAACAGGGTCTTGAAGAGATATTTGTATACTTGTGTTCATAGCAGCATTATTCTCAGTAGCTAAAATGTGGAAGCCACCCAAGTATCCACTGATAGATGAATAGGTAAGCAAAATTCAGTATAGACATCTAATGGAATATTATTCAGCCTTAAAAAGGAAGGAAACTCTGACACATTCTACACCATGGATGAGCCTTTAGGTCCTAGTGCTGAGTGAGATAAGCCAGTCACAAAAAGACAAATACTATAGATGTCTAGCGCAGTGAAATTCATAGATACAGAAAGAAGTTTCTGGTGTTTGCCAGGGGCTAAGGTTGAGAGGGGAGCTGGGGACTCATTGTTTAATTGGTGCAGTTTCAGTTTTGCAAGATGAAAGAGTTTCAGGGATGAATGGTGGTGATAGTTGCCCAACAGTAATATCACTGAACTGTACACTTTAAAATGATTAAGATGGGGCACCTGGGTGGCTCAGTTGGTTAAGCATCTGCCTTTGGTTTGGGCCATGGTCCTGGCATCCTGAGATCCATCCCTGCTTCAGGCTCCTTGCTTAGTGAGGAGCCTGCTTCTGCTTCTTCCTCTGCCTGCTGCTCCCTCTGCTTGTGCTCTCTGTCTCTCTCTCTGTCAAATAAATAAATAAAATATTTTTAAAAAAATGATTAAGATAGGGCAGCCTAGGTGTCTTAGCGATTTAGTGCCACCTTCAGCGGAGGGCCTGATCCTGGAGATGTGAGATTGAATCCCACATTGGGCTTCTTGCATGGAGCCTGCTTCTCCCTCTGCCTGTGTCTCTGCCTCTGTGTGTGTGTGTGTGTGTGTGTGTGTGTGAGATGAATAAAATAAATAAAATCTTAAAAAATGATTAAGATAGTAAAATTTATATTATGTATATTTTTTGACAATAAAAATGGGGGGGGGGCCCTGGTGGGCTCATTAGTAAACATGCAATTCTTGACCTCAGGTTTGTGAATTTGAGCCCCACATTGGGTATAGAGATTACTTGAAAATAAAATCTTAAAAAATAATAGTAATTTTTTTTAATTGGGAGGAAAAAAGTAAAAAGAAAGCAGTGGTATCCAGAGAGATACAAATGTCCTGGAAACCAAGGTAGGAGAGTTTCAGAAGGGAGAGAAGCAGTATGTCCAAAGCTACCAAGGAGTGTAAGGTGAGATATAGACTAACAACTGATATTAGTTTCAGCCATGCTGAGGTCATGGGTGATATTGATAAGAGCCATGTCAACAAAGTGGCAGGCACAAAAGTTTGATTAAGTGGGTTCAAGAGAGAGCAGGAAAAGTTAGAGTTGTTATAATTTGTTCCAAGATTTTACCTGAAAATGAGAAGTTCTCTGCAATATGTATGTTTATAGAAATGGAGCATCGTGTTTCTGTAGAAATTCATTCTGTTGGTCATTCGGTAAATATTTCCTGCCTGCCTACCCTGTGCCAAGTCCTGTGCAAAGCACATAATTTGGCATTCATGAGAGGACAAATCCAGCAGCTCTGCCTCCCAAGCTCCAGGCAGGGGCTGTAGGTGGGGTTTGGGATGGATAGGAAAGCTGCCCAGGGCTGCATCTGTGGCTTAAGACACTGCCCTGGCAAAATCCAGTCTTGCCACTTTCTGTGGTGCTACAAATGCATGCCTGGGAGAAGCACCCCTCTGGAGTCTTTGCCAGCTGATTTAGAGATGGTACTGACCAGCCCTAGGAGATGTCTGGATGATGTGCCAGCCAGGCCACCTGTCTCTTCTCAGACTCTCAGACCCAGCCCAGTGGCCACAGATGGCAGAAGGCAAAGAAGATCCCTGGGGCCTCTAAACACTTCCCCAGAAACTGGCAGCAGGCAGTACCTCCGGCCAAGTCACGGGCCGGCTTGACCAGACACTCATCAAAGTGTGAGACGCCCTGAGTGGAGTTGAGGGGTCTGACTCAGTCCAAGAACCATCAAGAACCAAAAGCAATGGCTCCAAGTCAAGCTGAACAATGTAAGCAAAAGCCTTTTGCTTTTCCCCAGGGTTTTGTTTTGTTTTAAGATTTTATTTATTTATGAAAGACACAGAGAGAGAGGAAGAGACACAGGCAGAGGGAGAAGTAGGCTCCATGCAGGGAGCCTGACATGGGACTCGATCCCGGGTCTCCAGGATCATGCCCTAGGCTGAAGGCGGTACTAAACCGCTGAGCCACCGGGGCTGCCCTCCCCAGGGTTTCTGATAAATTGAAGCAAATCTCCCCTCATCTGGGGCAGCCCCGGTGGCTCAGCAGTTTAGCGCTGCCTTCAGCCCAGGGCCTGATCCTGAAGACCCGGGATCGAGTCCCATGTCAGGCTCCCTGCATGGAGCCTGCTTCTCCCTCTGCCTGTGTCTCTGCCTCTCTCTCTCTCTCTCTCTCTCTCTCTCTCTCTCTATATATATATATATATATATATATATATATATATATCATGCATAAATAAAAGTCTTAAAAAAATCTCATCTGGCAGTCTTACAAAGACCCTTCCATGTGTTTACTGATCAATTCATACCATGCTGGAGGTAGTCTGGTTTTATTAGAAATAACATGCAGTTAGCAAGCACCTATATAAGCAAGGCTTTATCTTAGGGCAGGGAGTTCCAGGCCTAGATCCTACCTTCAAGGGATTTTGGCCCGTTTCAGGAAACAAGTCCTGAAGTATATGCAAGATAGTCAAGGTAAAAACAAGCAATTTTGGGAGCCCATGGGGTGGAATGGTCCAGAGAGTTTAAGAAAGGTCTGGAGGTGGACCTGCATATATATATATAGCAACATAGGGATGCCTGGGTAGCTTAGCAGTTGAGCATCTGCCTTTGGCTCAGGGCGTGATTCCCTGGTCCTGAGATCGAGTCCCACATTGGGCACCCTGTATGGAGCCTGCTTCTCCCTCTGCCTCTATCTCTGCCTGTCTCTCTCTCTCTGTGTCTCTCATGAATAAATAAATAAAATCTTAAAAAAAAAAAAAAGATATAGCAACTTAGATGAGATGGGAGGAGGGAGGATGATCCAGAGAGATGAAGACTGTCTGGTTCACAGCCGTGCAGTGGGGCATAGGACATGATGCTAATAGCTGGCCCTAGGATTCTTCCTGAGAGGAAACTGCCCTTAGTATGGAAAATATACTAGTAAGCTGCTTGAAGATGAAAGATGAGACCCTGCAGGTGCCCCAAGTTGGAAGGAGGAGGTGAAAACATGCAGTCTACATCTAGGAATCTGCCCCAGAGAGACCCTCTGATGTGGGCTCAAGAAGATCTGTTTAAGAATGTCATTATAGGGGTACCTGGCTGGCTCAGTCAGTAAAGCAGGAGACTCTTGATCTTAGGGTCGGGAGTTTAAGCCCCATGTTGGGTGTAGAGGTGACTTAAAAAATATCTTTAAAAAAGAAGAAAGAAAAACTGGAAATAGCTTGAATGTCCATCACCAGAGCACTGGCTAAATAAACCAGAGTGCAAAAAAGAAGGCAGCAAAGGAAGAAGCATTGTGTGGTTTTGTGTGTCTGATGTAGAAAGAGCCCTTTAAGAGTGTTAAGTGAAAAGCAAGTTTCGAGATTTGCAAATATCAAAACATTATGTTGTACACCTGAAAACAAAATGCAAGTTTCAGAGTACAGTGTGCAATATGACCTCATATTAAAAAATTAAGAACCTAAGAAATAAAAAAAAACTAAGAAATACCTAAAAATAGCTAAAATATTAAAAAATACCTTAAAAAGGTTACATTTTAATCTGAACACAGACACACAAATATATGTAATTTCATAGAAAAAACAAAGCACCTGGAAAGATACTCATCAAATCAGTGACCGATTGCCCATATTGTAGTGCAGAGTGTGAAGCTGGGAAGGATTGGGGTAGGGATTATGGAGATGAAGAGGAAGAATCAACCCTGTGGTTGTTGAAGGAGCTCGAAAACCCTTTGCATTTGGGTTATGTTGCATGTCCCACAGGTGCTTAGAATTCTCTAGGGACAGAAACATCCTGGGGGTGGCAGGACATGTCTCCCTAGCCCAGTAATGGGCTACAGTGTAGTCGTGGAGGGCAGGGACAAGAATCCTGCCCTCTAGTCTAGTCCCGTTGCTGACTCCTGGGTGGCCTGGGTCCTGTTTGGCCCTCTCTGGTCCCCAGCATCAGGATCTCTCTGGGCATCTCCAGCTGGCCCAGCTTGGAATTCTAAGTCCATTCCAGAGCCTTTCCCATGGAGTTTGAACTCCAGCAGAGGCATGGTAAAGCTCTACTTGGTCTTTGGCCTGCTGGGACTTGAACATGGGCTAGGCTGGGACTGGGAACCAGCATGAGAAAGGAAGTTTCTGACCAACACGGCCTCCTGGAGGAGCTCCCTTCTCTGACAGGTGGAGTACATTCTTCCCAGAACATTTGGCTTGAGGATACCTGGCCCAGCCTGGCTCCTCAGGAAACAAATGTGGGGACAATTCATTACCTGCTAAGTTCTAAACAGTTAATGAAACCCACTGAGTGAAGGCTCTGGGCTGGAAGGCAAAAGTGGAGACTGCCTGAGGCGAGGGTTTGGGCTCTGGGCCTGCAAGAGGCTGGTGTAGAGCTGTGCACAGGTGCTGATCTGCTCTGCATACAATTCCTGTGGTTGGTCTGGGCTGGCTTCAGGTTACAGAGATGTTAGAAGAGGTCCCTGTCTTGAAGATACCACAGGGTGAGGGAGGGGCATACATCGGATTTGCATGGAGTCAAGAATGTAATGGAATCAAGCCTCAGTGTGGAACCGGAAGCAGCAAGGGCAGCTGGCTCTGAGAGGCCTCACTCAGGTCAAGGCTTCTTTAATGGTGTCCTGGCCTTAACCAGCCTCTCAGTGCTGGGAAGTGCTCCAGGGCAACCACCTTAGGAGCCTCCTGCAGGCACTAGTGAGCAAGCTGTTCCTTCCTTAGGGCTGTGGACAGAGTGACTTTTGAGCCTGGGGTGGCCTTGGACACTATAACTGGTGGGCATCCAGGACCTGCAGCTCTGGCAGGTGGCAACCTGCTTCCAAATGTGCTAGATCTCCGGACAGGGCCCTGGGGAGAGGCTTGGACAGGAAATGGCGCTGGATGCCTGTGCAATGGAGATGCTTGGAAACAAGGGAATTCTTGTCAAACTGATCTCCAGCTAGGCCGGCTCCAGGCAAATTATCCACCTAACACAGTTCTTCTAGAAGAGTGCTACAGAAGGGAAAGCCTGCATTACCCTGGCGTCCAGCTAGAGCAAGAGAGGCAGATTCAGAGGGGGCTATGTTGGGCAGTAGGGCCTTCCCTGGGGAGCCTCTGCCATTGGGCATCCAGCTCCTTACCTCCCTGGTCCCGAGCTGCCCTCAGAGCTCAAGGAAAGGCAAACAGTTCTTAAGTGTTTAGTTCTCTGGCTAGCCAGGCTGGGAGGGCATGCCCAAGGAAGAGGAGGCACCATCCTTGCCCTGGAAGACCTCACAGCTCAGGTGGGGATGTAGGATTCCTAGACTGGAAACAAGGTAGGGCATGAGTCAGCGGTAAAGTGTCCACCTCGGCCGAGTGTGCACATGCATGCAAGAGTGTGAATGAGCCAGAAAGGTGTCACTATGTTAGAACAGAGGAAAGAGAGATTGTTTGCATGTGTGCATATGTGTGTACCCAGGTGCACATGTATGTGTGTATTGTGTGTTTGCACATGCCCAAACATTGCCTGATGCAGCATCTCTGGAGTTGCCATCCTCTGTGCTATTGCCCAGACAACCTAAAAATAATTTCCATTTAACTTTAGGATTTATTATTTGATGCATAAGATGCTTGCCCAGCAGATAGAGTTTTCTACCTACACTTTATCTGAGATCAAGTTAAAATGAATCTGCATTATTTATACACAGGATGGCTAGTGAACAAAAGGCAGACTAGAACAGCCTGGATTTGGCTTGTAAGTCCATAGAAGACTGATCCCTATGAGGATAACAAAGCTAGAGAGTGTGTACGGACTGACAGTGATAGCATTGACTGTGATGGTGGCAATGATGAAAAAAGGCCCAGTATGGCTACTGGGAGGTGTCATCAACCCGCTGTCTCACCCATGTGTGACTTAAAATTGGGCACATGGCAGGCAATCGTGAATGTTTATTGAATTTATTTGTAGAATTGAGAAAGAACGTCCACATGTGTGACACATATGCAAATATGGAGCTAGATGACTGATAATTCATTATGGACAGAGGATAATTGAATGACAGATTGAATTTAAAAATCAGTTCATTAGACAGATGGCTGAGGGACGATGCAGTTATCAGGTTGAAAGATGAAAGCCATGGAGGAATGAGAGTTGATAAATAACTTGTTGATACTTGATAAAGGAGTAAGAGAGATAAATTGTTGCCAGGTGACAAGGTTAGTAGATCCATTCCATGGTCAGATCCAAATAGGTAGATAGATAATAGAAATGTAGCAACGGAATGAGAGAGGCAGATAAGAGGATGAGATACTGTGGTGGGCAGAATAATGTCTCTCCACCAGAGATGTTTATGTTGTGTTCCCCAGAACCTGGAATATGTTACCTTACATGGTAAAAGAGACTTTGCAGACATGATTAAATCAAGTACCTTGAAATGGAGAGATTATCCTGGATTACCCAGGTGAGCTCGGTCTAAGCATATGTCCTACCACTGACCTCTCTTTCAGCATGCCCCAGCCTCCTCTGATGTCTTTTCAGTTCTTGATCATGCCAAGCTTATTCCTACCTCAGGCCCTTTGAACTCACTGTATCTTCTCTGCTTCTTTTTGCCACTCAGACCTCAGTTCAGGTGAGTGTTGCCTCCCTGCTTCCAGATTTTTGTCCTGAAGCCTTGAGCACACTCTGTTCCTGGGGGCTGGGCTGGTGCAATGGGATGTCCCAGCTCCTAGCCTTCCCTGGCTGGCACTACCCCAGCCCTGGGTCCCGCCCAAGGCTGCGGGATAGAGCAGTGTGCATGAGTCATCGAGCCACAGACACAGTCCCCTTGTTGGAGGGACCTGAGCAGTTATGTTGTGGCAAACTCCTAGAGCCAATAGCCAGATTAGAAGGGAGGGTTAGGAATTTCCCCAATTTATTCAGGCTCACACAGCCAGGCAGGAGCTAGACAGTGGAGGAGCTAAGAATGGCCCGTGGGGATGATGCTATAACCTCTCTGTGGATTCCCTTATGTCCACCCAAGCTAGAACAGTCTGTGGAAGAGTAGGTGCATGTCTCAGTCTCAAAGGGTCTCATTACCCCTCAACTAATTCTTCATTCACCTCACATTGATTTAGCACCCACAGCGTACCAGGAACCATGCTGCCCTACCCTACCAGGTCAGGCCCTGCCCTGAAGGAGCTCACAGCCTAGTTGAGGCAGCAGACTGGTCTGCAGACCTTACCAATCTGCTGGACAAAGACTCACCATCAGGGCTTGAGGGGAAGCCGCCCTTGAATGCCTGCATGACGGTAGTGACAGGGCTAGCTAGAAGGCATTCCACGCAGCAGAAGCAGTCGGGTGTGTTAGTTCCAGGGTGCCCATGACAAAGTATCACAAGCTAAGTGGCTTAAAACAATAGAAAATTGTTCTTTCACAGCTCTGGGGACTAGAAGTTCAAAATCAAGGTGTCAACAAACCAGACTCCCTCCGAAGCCTCAAGGGGAGGATCCTTCTTGTAACTTCTGGTGGCTCCAGGTGTTACTTGGTGTTCCTTGGCTTGTGGCTGCGAGTTCCAATCTCTGCTTTCATCTTTCCATGCTGTCTTCCTTCTGTGTCTGTGTGTCTTCACATGGCATTCTCCATGTGTGTCTGTGACTCTGTCCAAATACCTGTCTTCTCATAAGGACATCAGTCATATTGGATTAGGGCCCACCCTCATGATTCATCTTAACTGGAGTACATCTGCAAATACCCTGCTTCTAGATAAAGTCCCATTCACAGGTACTGAGGGGTCAGGGGCTTTTTGAAGGGACACAATTCAACCTGTCACAGTGGGCGAAGACTCAGAAGGGCCTGGAGCT
This sequence comes from Canis lupus baileyi, assembly GCF_048164855.1. Taxonomy (NCBI): domain Eukaryota; kingdom Metazoa; phylum Chordata; class Mammalia; order Carnivora; family Canidae; genus Canis; species Canis lupus. The sequence continues at coordinate 23,856,340 of NC_132847.1, read as the reverse complement.
CAGGGCGAGAGCACTCTGCTACTTGCCATTTCATCACCCACAACCTCTATACACATTTCCCCCAGGCAGCTCTCTGGTCCAAACACCTGCTGGCAGGTAGCCACCTCCAGACTTGCTCCCAGCACCTCTGTCTTTTTTTTTTTTAAGATTTTATTTATTTATTTATTTATTTATTTATTCATGACAGACACACAGAGAGGGAGAGAGAGAGGCAGAGACACAGGCAGAGGGAGAAGCAGGCTCCATGCAGGGAGCCCGACGCGGGACTCGATTCCGGGTCTCCAGGATCCGGCCCTGGGCTGAAGGCGGCACTAAACCGCTGAGCCACCTGGGCTGCCCCCAGCACCTCTGTCTTGAGGGCTTTTCTGTCTCACGCGGCAGGCCCATCTCTTCCGGTCTTCCTCTGATTTCTGAGATGCTCAGGCCATGGCCTTAGAGTCTGTCACTTTCCACCTCCTCCCTGCCCCACACCAAGCTCAGGGTCAGGGAGCCAGAGGCCTTGAGTCTAGGCCTTCAGCCATCTCTGTATTCCCTCCACACTGGCACCACCCAGGCTTCTCACTGAGCATGAGGATCCCTGAGCAGCGGGAGGCAGAGCCCTGTCTTCTGCACCAATGGCCCCAAATGCCAGATTGTCTCTTTTGCTCTGGCCACACTGCGTCTGCTAGGAGCTCCCTGAGACTTCTGAGGTCCCCCCACTTTCATCACTGGGGGCCCCACGGAGTCCATCTGCCCTCACTCCCACCTCAGTGACCAGACTGCAGTGGAGCCCTGCCCAGCTGAGGCAATTTGAGGAGCTCACAAAGGACTCCCAGACCCAAAGATCTCTCTCACCTACCTGCCCTTGGTCAGAAATTTCACTGTGGGCAAGTCTGATAGCATCCACCCCTGAAGAGGGCAAATGCCCCAGAGGGGAGACTCTCTGCCAGGAGGAGCTTTGGCAGGAACTTGCCTTGGGAGCCTGGCAGCCTGGTGATATTTCACTCCAGTCCTATGGGAGATTTGCCACCTAGGAGCAGGAGGGGCGGAAGAAGATGGGCCATTATGCAGAGCTGTGTCCAGAGGCCATAGGGTGTATTGGGGGGGGCGGGGGGGCGGCCAAGGGCAGCCAAGGGCAGCCCCAGGCCCAACCTGGCCCAGGCAGAGACTTGCTCAGGCCCCAGGATATGCGCTAAGCCCAGCCTCTGCCTCCTCTCCTGCCCCTCCTCCTTTGTCCTGCACCTCCCTGCCTGGAGACCCCGCCCCTTCCACATACTCCAGAGTTGCATCCACTGGGCTGTTAGTGGCCTTTGGACTGGAGAAGGACTAGGGCCTCCCTCTGGGGCCCCACACCCATGCTGGCAAGCATCAGGAGCAGGGAGAGGCCCAGAACTGTCACTCCCTGGGCACAGTCCCACAGTGTCCTCAACCGGACAGTCCTGTTCTGCCCTTTCTCCTGTGGGGAGGAGCTGGAGGCAGAGAAGAAGGCAGGGCCCAGACCTGGCCAGAGGCATTGTGCTGCCAGGGACCCATGTGCCTGCGCATGGAGCCTACACTCTGTATGGAGGCTTTGGGTGAGGCTGGGCTGTCTGGGCTGCTCCTCCTTTCCTGCTAAGAAGGACTGGAGGGTAGGATGGGGGTGGGTGTGCTCACCACAAGACCCCAGGGGTTCCAAAATGGTTCCTTTGGAAGGGTGAGCCAGCCACATCTAATGAGCTATTTCAGTTCTGCCATAATCAAGTCTAGCTTCAGGCTGCCTAAAATAGCCAGGTAGAGAAGCCAAATGTCTGCAAGGATGGTTTGGCTCCTGAGGCCTGGGGTCCAGTGCACGCCCAGGTGGGAGTCAGGAGGTAGCCACAACCCCTGCATAGAGATTCCAGGCCCCTACCTCAACCCCAAGGCACCAGTACAGGCCTAGCCCCTACTAGGTCCTCAGGCTAACAAATCCTCCCAAATCCCCACTCTTACCCATCTGGTCAGTGCCCATGTAGCAGGCATTAATAAAGCCCCTTTTAGATTAAGAGCTGTGTGGAGAATTTCACGGTGCCCCCAGGGAGGGTAAGGAATGGTCAGAGGTTTAGCTAAGCCTTGCTCTGAACCTGCTACTCATGGGAGAAAAGGTATCTCCAGGCCCAGCCTATGCCTATGTTGGGAGTCCAGTCAGTAGCCTGGGGAGCTGGGGTGGACACTTTGCCCCGGACCATCTATCTGCTGGGTTACTCAGGACAGGTAAGTTGAAGGCTGCCTCCAACCCCCTGTCAGTGGCCCTACTGGTCCCACTTGGGCTTGGTCTTCTGCTAAGTATGGTCAGAACTGCCAAATTCTCTTGGCCCCCTCTCTCATTGGGAGACTAAGCAGTGTTGCCATGGGCCTTGAATCCCATGCTCTGAACCTTGAATGTAGAACCCATGCTGGGGCAGAGAGCAGCATATAGAGACACGCAGGGGCACCTTTGGAGCAGAGCCTGCTGCCTTTGCTCAGGAAGTAAATACTCAGCTCCTTTTGTGCAGCAAAATGCTGCTGTGTGTCCTATTTCTTTGTCAGTCTCTCAGAGACCATCTGGGGAATCTGTGGGGGCATCTCCAGGGATAGAGTCCCTAAGGTCAGCAACCATCAGACTTTTGCCTGTTCTCTGGGGGTCTCTGTGCAGCACCAAGAACACTTTCTCCCTCACCTGACCCTTGACTTCTCTGGGAAGCTCTTCCCTCCCCCATTCCCCCCACAGGTTTCCTGAGCCTCAGAACCTCAAAGGTGCAGTCTAACAATGCGGTTAATGGCTGCTCCACCACTTGGTAGCTGTTTGACTATGAGCAAGATACTTAACCCCTCTGAGCTTCATTTGCCTCACTTATAAAGTAGAAATAATGACAGCTCTTATCCTGAAGAGTCATTGTGAGGCTCAAACAGGTTGTCCAAGGGTTGGCACATAGTGAGCCCTTCATAAACAAGTGGTATGATTATCTTCATTATGTGTAGGTATTCCTCTTTAACCTGCTTCTCCTCTTTGGTTCCTCTCTTCTAGACCCCTAAATCCAGAACCGTCACCTTCCTAAGGCCTCTGCAGTCTAAACGAGGGTGGCTATTCAGGTCCTGCTCCCAGGTAAGTGGGAGACAGGGATGTGTGTTTGAGCATTCTGGTTGTAGAGCCTAGAATGAGTCATCCACAGACCCAGAATGCTCTCAGTTAGGTCACTATCCACATTCTTAATTGAAGGGGATTTCAAGAATCAGCCTTTCTGTGGTATAGAAGGCAAAGCCAAGAAACAGAGAGGATGATGGGGTCACTGAAGGCCACACAGCAAGCGTGGGCCAGAGCTGACCAAGAGCTCCAGTGGACCTGCCATCCAGCTCTTCTTACTGCCTGACTCAACACTCTCATTTCTTCAGAAGCCTCACTGGAAACCTCACTCCAGAGCTTTCCTGTTCAGAGAAAGCAGCAAACAAAGTGTAGAGCCAGCCCCCTGGGCCTAGAGCCCTGAGCTCCCTGAGCAGACCCACAGGCTGACAGAGACGTTACCGGAGCTGATGATTCAACTTCCTGCCTTTTGAGAGCGCCCAGACCACAGAGGTTTTCTTGCTTGGAGGAGGGGGGCATCTCCCTGCCTTGGGCCAGGCAGAGCGGGTCAAGTCTCTACCACAAACCACAGGGACTAGGCAGTGCGTGGGGCAGGCCGTAGGGGGTCATGCTAGAACCCTGACTGGTGCCTCCTGAAGCCTGTCTCCTCTTTGGATTAATGATTACCACCTAGGGTGACCAACCATCCTGTTTCCCTTGAATCTGTCCTGATGTTAGCACCAAAAATCCCACATCCTGGGAAACCCCTCAGCCCTGGGCAAACCAGAACAGTTGGTCACTGTATTATCACCCATATTTCAGGAGGATTTGACTTAACACCTCAGTGACTTGGGGAGTATGGGCCCTAGGACAGCACATTCTAGAACAGGGAATTGACAAACTATGGCCTAAGGGTCTGATCTGGTCTAGTGCCTATTTTTGTAAAGCCCATGAGCTAAGAACAGTTTTTACATTTTTTAATGGTTGAAAATAAATTTTTTTTTTAATTTTTATTTATTTATGATAGTCACAGAGAGAGAGAGAGAGAGAGAGGCAGAGACACAGGCAGAGGGAGAAGCAGGCTCCATGCACCGGGAGCCCGACGTGGGATTCGATCCCTGGTCTCCAGGATCGCACCCTGGGCCAAAGGCAGGCGCCAAACCGCTGCGCCACCCAGGGATCCCTGAAAATAAAATTTTTAAAAAATATTTTATTTATTTGACAGAGAGTAAGAACCAGAGAGATTACAGAGGGAGAGGGAGAGGGAGAGGGAGAAGCAGACTTGCAATCGAACAGAGAGCCTGATGTGGGGCTTGATCCCAGGACCCTGAGATCACGACCTGAGTCCAAGGCAGATGTTCAACTGACTGAGCCACCCAGGTACCCCTAAAATTATTGTTTTTAAGATTTCATTTATTTATTTGTGAGAGAGGGTGAAAGCATGAGTGTGAGGGAGAGGGAGAGGGAATCTAAAGCAGACTTTGCACTGAGCACAGAGCCCAACATGGGGCTCAGTCCCACAAATGGGAGATTATGACCTGAGCCAAAACCAAGAGTCAGATGGTTAATTGACTGAGCCATTCAGGCACCCCCTGAAAACAAAATTAAAGAAGAATAATATTTCATGACATGTGGAAATTACAGGAAATTCAAATTTCAGCATTCATAAACCAAGGAGCACAGCCATGCCTATGCACTTACATGTTATCTCTGGCTGCTTTCATATTACAAGGCAGAGCTGAGGAGCTGTGATGGAGACTGTATAGACCCATAGACTGTAAAGTTTCAAGCATTTGACCCTTTACTCGAATAGTTTGCTGATTCCTGTTCCTGAGGCAGGCAAGGTGAGGGTACCTGAGCTGAACCGGGTATGGGTATATATTGAGTGGGCAGTGATGCTTCTGTGAAGTAACTCAGAGCTGGAGCAGGCTTGATAGCGCAGCACTAATCCAGGCTTTAGCAGCTTAGCTATGAGGTGGGAACAAGGCACCAAGTTTCTCCAAGGCTCAGTCTGCCTCTCTGTACAGTGGGGTGAAGGTGGCAGGCTCTGCTTCTCTCTGATTACAGTGCCTAATCCTCCAAGCTGATACAGTCCTTTCCAATAACTCAGGCACTCCAGGGACTCCTGTGTGGCCTAGGGCAGGACCTGCTCCCTCTGAGCCCAGCCCACAGAGTGAGTCCTTACTTGTCTGGTTTTTAGGCAGACCCAGATCCTGTTCCCAAGACTGGAAACTCTATTCTAACCAACCTCTCAACAAAGCTCAGGGAGCACCTACTGTATGCAAGGTAGTGTTAGGACTTCCTAACATTGGAATGGTCCAAGGAACCCCTTTTTCCCTCTCATCCAGACATATGAGGTGGCGAGCTTTCCTCTCTAAGACAAAGTGCAGTAGGGCTATTGGCTCTCTGACTCCCCCCTTCTTAGATGAACACACTAGAAACCTCTTAAGTGCCAGGTCACGTACTATGTGCTGTTGAGCTGAGCCAGCAGGCAGTTGACCATCTGGGAGAGCATGAACAATGTGGAAAGATTCTAGTGAAATTGGACCCAGTGCCAAGCCTAAAGTGAACCCTAACTTGGCCCCTCTGCCCCTTCCCTGCCTTAGCCCTATAACAGGATGCACTCCCTTTCTTCTTTCAGAGGCCGGAGGAAAGAATTTATCTTAGCAGCCCAGGCTCTTAGAAGGCTTATGGGGGCTGACCTCGGTGTGGACTTTCAGGAGTGCCAGCTCACCTGCGCTGGCCTGTCTGGTGTGCTCATCCAAGGCTAGGGCAGGCCCTCTGGAGGCCTGTGTGCCCTCGAAGCCCTCAGCTCACTCCTGGGCACAGTTGTCCCACTAGGCCACCTTCCTCTTTGCCCGTGTCCCCATACCTCTGGTTGCTGACTTTAGTTTTTAAGACATCTGAGAACCCAAATATCTAAGGATCAGTGGAGGATACCACGGAAAGAGATCTTCAATTTCCAGGCTTTCTGGAATTTCTGCTTGGGGTAGATTCGGTCAGAGGGGTTATTTATCTATTTTAAACAAATGTTTTAATTGAAGTCTAAAGTACATGGAGAGAAGTGCACAGCTCATAAAGGTATAGCTCCTGTGAACAAGCCTGTGTAACTATCACCTGTGTGGCCAAATACAGAGCATCGCCAGCCCCCAGAGCCTCCTATTGCCTTCTGTAAGTCACTGCCCCCAGGGGTAACCACTATGGTAGCCTCTGTCACCACAGATTAGTTTGCCTATTTTTAAAAACTATGTACATGGGATCAGATAGTACATACTATTTTTCTGTCTGGTTTCTCTTACTCAATGAGATTCATCCATGTTACTGGCTATGAAATAGTTTGCTCAGTTTCATTGCTATTCTCTGGTTTGTGAATATACTACCACTGATTTACTGATACCACTGCTAATGGAAATTTGGGTTATTTCCAGCCTTGGCTACAACAAATAGTGCATGTCTTTTGGGACATGTATGTACCTTCTCTGTTGGGTATATGTACTTAGGAGTGGAACTGTTGGGCTATCAGACATGCCTATGTATAGCTTGAAAACATACTTATTGCTAACAGTTTTCAAATGATTTTTCTCAAAGCTCAGTGTGAAACTGCAAATGGGTGTTTCTAGAACTACTTATATTGCTGGGAAAAGGCAATGTCTCAACCCATTTCTTAGGCTGCAAATACTCACCAGCCCAATTCCAAAACTGGTTCAGAAATGATGTGCATATACCCATGGGCTCTACCCACAGCCTGCTAACAATTGTACTTGGGTTTATGGGGGGCATTGGGGCCTGCCAGGACACATGCAGTCTCAGGTCCTTGGTCTAGAGGCTATAGAGTCCTGTTTAGGTTTCAGTGTGGCTTACAGTTCCAGGACTCCAAATCAGAATATGGGGATAGCATGTTTGAGGATGGGACCATCTTATGAAACGCCATTTTTCTGACTGTGGACAAGAACAGTAAGACTCCATGTAGGGTCAGGCATCCCAACACTGCCACATGGTGTCACAAAGCAGAGGCCCCATGTGCCTGAACTGGTCTCTCCACTTGTACCAGGGCCCATCCACCTGTGTAACTGATTTAGCCAGTCTGGATGGACTACTGCAGCGCTGGCAGGCTGTTTCTAGAGCCCAGGAGGGAAGGTCCTCTCATCTGATTCCTTCTGAGCCACTTCTAGTTCATGGGACCCTGATTCCTTGCCATTGGCAAGACCTGCATGCAGGGTTTCTCAGAGGTGGATTCTGTCCTCCTGTTTTTCTCCGTGGCCCAGATCCTAGAATGGGGAGAGCTAACTGCATCTCTGAAAAACCCCCCAACAGTATCTTAACTTGGGAAAGAAGGGGCTTCCTTAAGGTTTGAGTGATGCTTTCCAACACTTTGAAGGGCTGGTCGTTGAGAGCAAACACCATGGTTAGGGTACTGTACTGTTTGTTGTGGGAAGCAGTAACGTTTCACCAGTACTCAGGGCTCCCTGGAGGCAGGTTGTGGGGAGGGGGTGGTGTGAGAGAGAGCCCTAGAGGGGTCCTGGAGAAGACCTGGGCCAATCTGATTATTACCCTGATGCCAGGAAGCATTCTGTTACAGGCCGAGGCTGGGTTCTTTAGCTGTACATAGACAATGTGTGTGCTTGTCTAAATATCCTACCAACCACTCCATCATCCTCATGATCAGGCTTTTTTTAGGCCATATGTCCCTAGACTGTCTTCTGTGGACATGGTGCTGAGGTGTGGAGAGGTTGGGGATGGTACCTGAGTCCTCTCATCCAGAGACCTGACCTCTAGGTCAATTCTGAGTACCCCAGACTGTTGCTCTGTTGTCCCTCTGTGTTCCCATCTATAAAATGGGATGACTGTGGGGAACTTGCCTTATCATGGGGGTCTGAAAAACTGCACCAGAGAGAAGGCCCTCTGGTAATTTCATTGTGGATATTCCCAAGGAGCTGATTCCAGGCTGATGCTTCAGCAGGGTGTATATGGGAGAATCATTTCAAATTCTTTTAGCTTCAAGTGATATGAAATTCCTCCAAACTGGCTTAAGCAAAAGAGAACAATGTATTGGTTTGTTCAGTTTACATAATGGAAAAGTTCAGGGGTTTCAGGCACACCTTGATCTGGGGGCTCAACCAGGTCATCAGGACCACACCATTTTTCATTTCTGCTTTCCTAAGGATTGGCCCTGTTCTTATACGCTGGTGACAAGACAGCTGCCAGAGCTCCAAGCTGACAACCTCATACCTCCAAGTCCAAATGCAAGGGCAACATCTTTTTCTAGGACTATCAAATACTTAGTATAGACTCCAGTTGGACCCCACGGGCTGGCTTATGTCACATGCCCATCCCTAAACCAACCATCTGTGTAACTCAGCACAATGCATCAGGCACTACGCCACTTGGACTGGCCAGGCCTGGTTCACATGGGACTCACAAGCCAGAGTATTACTCCAAAGCACATGAGCTGAAAATGTTAAGAGGAATAGTTCCTCAGATGAAAACTGGGGTGCTATTCCCTGAAGAGGAAGGAGGGGTGGATACTAAGCAGGGAAGCTACAACAGTTCTCAACAGGGAACTCTCCTGCCTAGAGCACCTGGCCCATGCCTTCTTACTCCCTGATTGTACTGTACTTTGAGGGTGGGGATCACAGCTTTCTCCTCTTGTATCAGCAGAAATATTAATAGAATGAAAAGTGATCTTTGGCAGATGTGTTGAGCTTAATACCTATTTATTTATTTATTTATTTATTTATTTGACAGTGAGGGAGAGAGAGAGAGAGACAACACGAGCACTCGCAGAAGCAAGGGGAACGGCAGGCTGAGGGAGAGGGAGAAACAGACTCCCCACTGAACAGGAAGCCTGATGTGGGATATAGATCCCAGGACTCCAGGATTATGGCCTGAACTGAAGGCAGACACCCAACTGATTGAGCCAACCCTGAGCTTGATACCTTTTCTAACCTCTTTTAACATCTACCACCTTATTTGATTCTTTGTTCTTCTTTTTGGCTACCCAGGATCTGAACCCTCTTCCTGTGATGGGGAATTCCCCTCATTCTGAGGCAGAGCCCACTTCCCATTACAGAGGTTGAAAGTACCATGTGCATACTTTCCCAGCCTCCTCGTGGCTGGGTCGAGGCCCATGACTGAGGCCCTGACAGTCAGACACACTGGCTCCAGACCTTGATCCAGGAGCTAGTGGCCCAAAGAAGCAGGGATCACAGAGGCTTCTCCTCGGCAGTTACCGTAAGCACGGCAGGTCCAGGGTTGCTAGGATGGTGGAGATGGGGACAGCACAGAGCATGGGCACAAGGCAGCAGCCAAGGGTGCAGAGCCTAGAGCATGATGGTGTTGGTGAGAGTGAGGGCAAGGAGGTCCTAACTTGAGCCAATTTGCAGGATGATCTGGGGCTCTGTTCCTGGCTGTGTCGCCACTGTTTTTCTGCTCTGCCCAGAGATTCTCTGAGCTGCTCAACAACCTTAATATTTTTCTGCTTAAATCAATTTAGCTTAAGTCAGTTAAGTCAATCTGCTTAAGTTAGGGGTCAATTTCTGTTGTTTTTACCTAGAAACTCTGTTAGAATACTAAAGACAGAATCACCAGATAATTCCCCTTTTTCAGATGGAAACATTAAGGCTTAGAGACTGGCCCAAGTCCATGCAGTGTGACAGTTGCCGAGTTGAGAGCAGAACACTGGACTAGGTGGAACAATCCTGTAGCTGGCAGGTGGGAGCCCAGGCAAGGAAGAACTTACCCCACATGCAGAGCTGCCTCGCTGGAGAGCAAGACCCCTGTTACTGGAGGTTTGCAAGAACATTTCTGGAGGGATCCTTGGGTGGCTCAGCAGTTTAGCGTCTGCCTTCAGCTCAGGGTGTGATCCTGGGGTCCCGGGATAGAGTCCCACATTGGCTCCCTGCATGGAGCCTGCTTCTCCCTCTGCCTGTGTCTCTGCCTCTCTCTCTCTCTCTGTCTCTCATGAATGGATAAATAAAATCTTTAAAAAAAAAAAAAAAAGAACATTTCTGGAGATTTCAGGGAGAGGCCAGGGGAGGGAACTCCAGTTCCTTTCTTCCCTGCGAGTTGCACATGTAATCTTCTGCCCAACTGGGAGTACGCTCTGTGAACACAAAAGTGTTAAGGCGAAAACACAGCTCCCGGTGCTGCAACTCCAAGTCCCCACCCTCTTTTAGGAGCCAGTCACTCCCTGGCCCATAACACAACCGCTCCTAGTCCTATGTCCCAGAGCAAAGTCATGGCGTTTACTGGCCTCCATCACTTTAATGAAAAAGCCCCTACACCAAACAAATACAAGCACAGACATTTGCAACTAATTATGGTAGTGCTGATCAGTCAAATTTCATTGCAAATTGCATGTTGAAATTGATAGTGGGCGAGTCAAGAATAAACTGGTTGTCTGGAAAAGTGACACGAGCTCACAGGACTGGATTAATAATTCAATTTAGAATCAGTCAGACACTGTGAAGAAGAGGAAAAAGCAGATTAGCATTGCCCCAAGATTGCTTGTTTATCCAGTACTTCTTGCCAATGTGCCTGGCTTCTAAGGGAAGCTGATCCTCCTTTAGGGTCCTCCCACTTTGGGAGACCACAGGGCGTTGAGTCTTCCAGCCTTTAATTCCTGGTTTGCAAAATTGCAGCTTTGAGTGGTGTGGGAAGAGGAAAACTGCCCTTCAACCCAGCTGCTGCTGAGAAGCCTGCTCAGGAGGCTTCTTGGAAGACAGACACGTCCTGCCTCAGTGAACCACACTCTTGGCCTCCTGTTTGTGGGTATTGGGCTCAATACCTGTTTGCGGGATGTAATCTACTTTGAAAGCCCAGGTGGGTTCCCAGGTCAGGTATGACTCCAGGGAGTGAGCCCCAAGAAGGTGGGAAAGGAGCCAGAAGGGCCAGTTGGCCCCAATTAGCCTGGTCCCCATGGACCCCCAGAGAGCTGTGAGGTCCAGAAGAGACATAATCCCAGTTTGCATGGAGGCCACAAGATGGGTGGGCAATGTCTTCAGCATTGGGCCCTCCTGGAAGGTCACTATGTCCTTACCTGGGGAGGAAGGCAGGAAAGAGACACAGGGCAGACAGAGTGTACAAGGGTGTGTGTGAGGGGGCAGGTGCCTGTATGCCCATGAGATGCACTCCCAGTGGCCACCTTGAGCTAGCCAGGAGTGCTTCACTCTGAGCTGCTCAGCCAGCCCAAAATGGAAAGTGAATCAAGCAGCCTGTGATGTGCATGAAGCCACCAGCACTGACTCCGACTCCCTTTGCTCCACAGGCCTATGCAGAGGAAGTCTTAATCTTCATCCTCTAGATTTAGGTTCAAAACTCAAACATCTACAGGGAAGTGGGCCAGCTATGGATAAGAGAAAGTTGGTGAGCTTGAACCTGATTGGCAGGGGTGGGGGCAGCCATGATTCAGCTTCAGGAGTCTGCCTAGAGACAATATAAGTTGGAATTCAGAAAAAGGCTTAGGCCAGGGATATAAATTTGCAAGTTGTCAGCAACGGAATGTTATTTAAAACCAGGACACTGGAGGAGATTATCAAGGGAGTGAGTGAAGATAAGAGATTAAAAGAGATCCAAGGACTGAGCCTTGGAGACTAGGAGGTAGGTGCCAGCAAAGGAGACAGAGACAGAGCAACCAGAGAGGTAGGAGGGAAACCAGGAGAGGATGGTGATGATCTGGGCGCCGAGCAGGGAGAAATGAACTCTTACATGCTACCGAGAAGCAAGGAAAGTGAAGCCGGATATTTGAGAACATGGAGATTCCTTGACAGATGTAGTCTTGCTGTAGTGGTGGGAGAAAGGAAGCAGGGAGAGGACTTGAGGTAGCAAGAAGAGACAATTCCTTCTAGGGGCTGGGCCACAAAGAGGAGCAGAGAAATTGGGTAAGAGTTTGAGGGGTATATAAGGCCAAGAGGAGGTTTTTCTGTAAGATGGAAAAACCACAGTATTTTTGTGTGCTGATGGGAACAATCCTGGAGAGAGGGGAATTTTGATGACGTAGGTGAGAAAGGGGATAAATGTTGGAATAAAGTCTTTGAGTAGACAGGTGGGGATGGCATCTGGTGTACAAAAAAGAGGCCAGTCCTGAAATAGGAGCATGGACAGTTCACCCATATTAGCAAGACGAAAGCCAGAGTTGATGAACACAGATGCAAGTGGGTGGGGGAAATAGTGGTGGAGCCCGTGGAACTTCTCTGGTGAGGGCTTCTATTTTCTTAGCAAACTAGGAACAGGTTGTCAGCTGAGAGTGAGGTGGAAGAGGAGGTGTGAGGCAGTTGGCTGAAGGAGAGGGTGTAAGCACCCTTGGGGGTGTAGTATGATTGCTGGGTAGCCTGTAGGTCCTACTGAGAGAGACTTGTACTCATTAATTCAAAGCGAGACTGGGCAGCCAATTGTGGGTTTTTCTTTAGGCTCAGACAGCCTGTGGATGCAGGTGTAGAGAGTGGGTAGAGTGCTGAGTCGAACCAGAGCTGTGGTTTTGCCAGGTGACTATTCTGCAGGAAGGGGTAAGGGAGAGATTCTAGCACTGGACCTTGGGCTCTAAGCTGGGTAAGGAGGGAAGGGGGCCTGTGGGGGAGAGGGATCGTGAATGTTTGCTCAGATCAGTAGGCTCCGTGAAGAACTATTGGAGTTGGGGCAATAGAGGGAGTGAACTGGAGAGAAAGGTAGTGTTTACCTAGAGGGGACACAAAGACACCAGTCAATGAAGGGACTGCACTGACAGATAATGACTAATTGGAAGTCTGCCTGTGAGAGCAAGGTGCTGAGGTGTGCCAGAAGCCAAGGTTGTGAAGAGGAGGCCAAGTGACTGAGGAGCCTGTTCATCTGCATGAATGGAAAAATTAGAAACTAAGGCAGAAGTGCCTCTGGAGAGGGGGACTGTGGGCTAGAAGATAAAATCTTCAAGGAACCAGGAGAAGAGACCAAGGAGTCTGTCAGTGGCTGCCAAAAGTGAGGGAACAGGTAGTCTTGTCTGATGACATGGCTTCTAGACATGGGTGTTTCCAAGGAGGAGGGCAAACTGTGACACTGAGGAGCAAAATGAGCACTCCCTACACCAAACCCGGGGACACAAGGACCACAAGAGGGACAAGGGCCACCCCTTGAGAGGCTGAAGGTAAGGTGGAGTCCTTACAGGAGAGATAGGTTTCCATTAGAGCAAGAAAACAAAGGGGACATTCTGAAATAAGGTTGAGGATATGGAAGTTAGCTGATGCCAGACTGGGAGTTGCAGAGACCAGTGAAAGGATTTATAGACCTGGGGTAAGGTAGGTGATGAGTTCAGAAAAGGGTAATGCAAAGCCACATGGGGCTGAGTCCTGGGATGAGGGATGCCCTGAGAATTCTGGACCTCTCATGGGACTGTATGAACGAAGATAAAGGGATTGGTGAGAGCAGTCCTGAGGGGCTCAAGATAGAGGGTGGTGGCCAGGCTGGGTTTGCTGGGAAGTGGGAGGAGAAAGCACCTGTCAGGAGCCCCCTTCACTCCTGCTGTTGGCAGTCTGGAGGTTTGAGGTGGAGCAGTCTTCTCAGAGCAGGGGGAACCCTGGGCTCCCTCTTTACTCCCAGACAGGAATATTAATCAAAACACTCGTCATAGAATTGATACTGAAACCACAGACACGTCATTTCATTACTCAGGGGCACCTGGGTGGCTCAGTTGGTCAAGCGACTGACTACTGATTCTGTCTCAGGTCCTGATCTCAGGGTCATGAGGTTAAGCCGACCTTGGGGTCCACACTCAGGAGGGAGTCTGCCTGAGATTCTCTCTCTCTTTCTCTCTCCCTCTGTCCCTCCCCCTGCTCACAAGCACATAATCTCTCTCTCTCTCTCTCAAATAAATAAAATATTTAAGCAAAAATGAAAGGATTATCTAGAAATACACCCTTATACATTGCATAATAAATATGTATATAATAAAGTTTGCCCTCAAAACAGTAGAGATACAAAGCATGATTTTTCCCCCCAGGGACAATTCATTAACTATTTGAAAAAAAAATAAATCCAGATCTTTGCCTTAATAGTAAAGAATTCAAGTGGCCTAAAAGCTAGCGTAAAAAGTGTAATATTAGTGTAAAGATAGAAATAGACCCAGACATAAAGAATTCCCTTATAGTAAATGAATTAAAGTGGCCTAAAAGCTAGGGTAAAAAGTGTGATATTAGTGTAAAGATAGAAATAGACCCAGACATACAAGATTGATTGATGTTTTACAAACAGTACCAAGACAATTCAATGAGAAGCAAACAATCTTTCCAATAAATGGTGCTGGAACTATTGGATAGCCGTATGTAAAATTTATACCACATACACATACATACCATTTATATTATATAAAAAATTAACTTGATATGAATTATAGGCCTATAGGTATGAGCCATATCCAAAATTACATATACATATGTTATACAAAAACGATATACAACCCAGGGGTGGCTCAGTCTGTTAAGCAGCTGCCTTCAGCTCAGGTCATAATTCTAGAGTCCTGGGATCAAGCACCCTTTCAGTCTCCCTGCTCAGTGGGGAACCTGCTTCCCCCTCTGCCCCTACCCCTACTTGTGCTCTCTCTCTCCTTCTCAAATAAATAAATAAAATATTTTTGAAAAAATAATAAAATAAAATACCAAATCATTAGGAATAAAGCAAATAAAACTTGAATAAGTCCCCAATGCAGAAAAATAAAGCATTATTGACAGAAACTAAAGATCTAGGGCACCTGGGTGGCTCAGTCAGTCGAGCCTCTGCCTTCAGCATCCCTTGGGGTCTTGGGATGGAGCCCCATATCCAACTCACTGCTCAGCGGGGAGTTTTCTTCTCCCTTTGCCTCTGCGTTTCCCCCATGCTTGTGTGCACTCTCTCCCTCTCAAATAAATAAATGAAATCTAAGAAAAAAATCTTTAAAGAAAAAGAAATTAAAGATCTTAATAAATGGAGCTATGATGTTCATTGATTGAAAGACTAAGTATTACAAAGATTGTCAGTTTGTCCCAAAGTGTTCTATAGATTCAATTTTATTTCTATAAAAACTCATGAGGATATTTTGTGGAACTCGACAAGATGATTTTTAAATTTATGTGAACATGCCAAAGGCCAAGAATAGCTAAGTCAGTCTAGAGGAAGAATGAGGTTAAAGGAATTGCTGTTACTATATCATATTACTATAAAGCTATAGTTATTAAGAGAGTGTGGTATGGCTTTGGGAATAGATAGTTCAATGGAATAGAGATGAGATTACAGAAACAGACCTGCACACATTTATATGCTTGATGTGTAACAGAGAGGGCATGGTATAGCCTTGGCAGAAAGACAGACTCTTAATAAACTTGGCTGGAGCAACTGGGGACCTATATGGGAAAAGAATGAAATTGGACCCCTACCTCACACCATACACCAAAATCAACTCCAGGTGTATACGGACCTAAATAAAAAATGCGACACTGTAAAGTTTCAAAATAATAACATAGAAAAAAATAATACTAACATAGAAGGATATCTTCATAATCTTGGGTAAGGAGTACTGCCTTAAAGAATAAAAAGCAATACCACAAAGGAAAAATGGATAAAATGAAGAATTTCTATTCATCAAAAGGCAACATTAAAAGAGTGAAAAGGCAATATACAAAGTAGTAGAAGATAGTAATAACAGATAAAACTAAAGGCTTTTATCCAGAACTATACAGGAAACATAAGAATTAATAACAAAAGACAGCCTAGCAGAAGAATGTGTAATACAAACTCATCAAGTTGTAGACATTAAATACATACAGCTTTTTGTATGTCAATCAGACCTTAATAAAGTGATTTTAAAATAAATAAGTAAGGGACACCTGAGTGGCTCAGTGGTTGAGCATCTCCCTTTGGCTCAGGTTGTGATCCCAGGGTCCTGGGATCAAGTCTTGCATTAAGCTCCCCATAGGGAGCTTGCTTCTCCCTCTGCCTGTGTCTCTGCCTCTCTCTCTGGGTCTCTCATGAATAAATAAATAAAATCTATAAATAAATAAATAAATAAGGGAATAAAAAGAGAAAAATGGGCAAAAGATAGGCATTTTGAAAAAGAAGAAACCCAGGTCGTGATTTCAGGGTTGTCAGATAGAGCCCTGTATTGGGCTCCCTCATTGGGCATGGAGCCTGCTTAAGATTCTCTCCCTCCTTCTCCCTCTCCTTCTGCTTCTCACTCTCTAAAACAAACAGACAAAGGCCAGTAACATAAAACATTGTTCAGTTTTTTTGGTAATCCAGGAAATGTCAATTAAAATCACAATAGGGGACAGCCCAGGTGACTCTGCAGTTTAGCGCTGCCTTCAGCCCAAGGCCTGATTCTGGAGACCTGGGATGGAGTCCTGCCTCGGGCTCCCTGCATGGAGCCTGCTTCTCCCTCTGCCTGTGTCTCTGCCTCTCTCTCCCTGTGTGTCTCTCATGAATAAATAAATAAAATCTTTAAAATAAAATAAAATAAAATAACAATAGGATATTGCTATACACTTACCAAACTGACCTAAAATTTAAAAGTCACAATACCAAGTAAAAACATTCATCTATATAAATTTACATAAACATGTACCCCCATTTTGGAAAACAGTTGAAAATAACATACTCTTTGAGTCAGCAGTTCCATTCCTAGGCAAATATCCTACAGAAAGGAGTGTTAATAGGACAGGAAACATGGGCAAGAATGGTCATAGGAGCTTGGTTTGTCATAGCCCTGTCATAAATCTGGTTCCCAGGAAACAGATGCTGAGATGGAGTTTGGAGCGCAAGATATTTATGAGGGACATTATGGATTAACATCTATGAAAGGAAGGGAGAGGAAGCAGGGCTGACCAGAAGAAGTCAAACTGTGATGCAGGTTCATTGACGTCTAAGCCAAGTTGGCAGAGAATTCTGGAGCAAATATTGTGCATCTGGATTGTCCCAGATTGGATTAAAACGGCCCAGCCTCGTTATCCCTGCTTTGTTCAGGCACTGGATGCAAGCTGCTCTGGGAAGGGGCAAGGCAGCCCTCTGTAGCTCATGCAGACCCTGAATAAACTATCAGCTGGTTTCTGCTTATCACACTCACTGCAACTGGACAGCAAATCCTTCCTTGAGGAAGGATCTGGGTGACACATCTTTGCATCAGCCACAAGCCCAAACTGGCAATAACTGAAATGTCTATCAATTGAAGAACGGAAGGTTTAACTGAAGGTTAAACTCTGCCTTGTAACGTACAACATGCCTGTAATCCCCCAGTGTTTCCTCGTGCACTTTTGTGATTCATCTGTCCCAGGGCAGCCACTGATGCCATCCTTGCCAGTCACTTGATTTGGTCAGTCTTGTTAAATTCTGGTCCTTCTAGTAGGTGTGTAGCGTTTTTGCTTTGTTTTGTTTTAAAATTTTATTCATTTATTTGAGAGAGAGATTGAGAAAGCATGGGTAGGGAGGGTGAAGGGACAGATTCTCCACAAAGCAGGGAGCTCAGGATGCAGGGCTGGATCCCAGGACCCGGAGATCATGACCTGAGCCGAAGGCAGACACTTAACTGACTGAGCCACCCAGGTGCCCAGCAGGTGTGTAGTTTTATTTTTATTTCCCTAAGGACAAATGTTCTTTTTTTTTTTTTTAACGACAAATGTTCTTGAGCACCTTCTCATGTATTTGTTATTTCAGTATCTTCTATGGTGAAGTCTTTGGTTCAAATCTTTTGCCTATTTTTACATTAGGTTGTATATAATTTTTAAAAAGATTTTATTTATTTATTTGAGAGAGCATGAGCAGTCTGCTTCTCTCTCTCCCTCTGCCCCCCCCTTCTGCCCTCATGCATGACTGCTCTTTCTAAAATAAATAAATAAATCTTAAAAAAAAAAAAAAGTGGTGGTAATGGATATCTTTGTTTTGTTCCGGTTTTCTTTTTTCTTTTCTTTTTAAATTATTTATTTATTTATTCATGAGACACACACACACACACACACACACACACAGAGAGAGAGAGAGAGGCAGAGACACAGGCAGAGGGAGAAGCAGGCTCCATGCAGGGAGTCCGACGTGGGACTCAATCCCGGGTCTCCAGGATCACGCCCTGGGCCGAAGGCAAGCTCTTAACCGCTGAGCCACCCAGGCATCCTCTTATTCCAATTTTCAAAGGGAAAATTTCCAATGTTTCACCACTAAGTATTATGCTTGCGTTAGTTATTTTTTAAAAGATAGCCTTTATAAAATTAAGGAAGTTTCTTTCCAGTTCCAGTTTGGGTCAAGCTTATTTTTCCCCCCATTATTTATCCATTCGATTCAATGGATGTTGAATTTTATCAAATGCTTTTTCTGCATCCATCGTGATAACTATAAGATTTTTCTTCATTTTATTTTATTTTATTTTTTTTCTTCTTTATTTTTTAAAAAAGATTTTATTTATTTATTCATAGTGACACACAGAGAGAGAGAGAGAGAGAGGCAGAGACACAGGCAGAGGGAGAAGCAGGCTCCACGCAGGGAGCCCGACGGGGGACTCGATCCTGGGTCCCCAGGATCACACCCTGGACTGCAATCGGTGCTAAACCGCTAAGCCACCAGGGTTACCCAAGACTTTTCTTCTTTAATCTGTTTATGTGATAAATAACATTAACTGGTTTTTGAAAGTTAGACAAAGCTTGAGTTTCTAGGATAAATTATAACTTTGTCATATGCACTATCCTTTTTATGTGATGACAATTTCTATTTAATAATACTTTGTTTAGAGTTTTTCTATCTATGATCATAAACAAGATTGGCCTTCAATTTTCAATTGACCCTGTCAGATTTGGAGGGTGGGGGGTGGTCAGTGTCATATTAGTTCCATGAAATGAACTAATATTCCATGAATGAGGAGGATAACTTGAGTTTTTTGGAAGTAGAAACTTGTAAATTTGTGGAAGTTTGTGTATGAGTAGAATTTTCTTTTCCTTGAATCTTGAATATAATTCACAGGTAGGGGATCCCTGGGTGGCTCAGTGGTTTAGCGTCTGCCTTTGGCCCAGGGACTGATTCTGGGAACCCAGGATCAAGTCCCACGTCGGGCTCCCTGCATGGAGCCTGCTTCTCCCTCTGCCTGTGTCTCTGCCTCTCTCTCTCTCTCTCTCTGTGTGTCTCTCATGAATAAATAAATAAAATCTTAAAAAAAAAAAAGAAAAAAGAATCCACAGTTAAAGCTATCTGGATTTGGAGTTTTCTTTGTGGAAAGATTTTAAATTGATACAATTTTAAAAAGAAAGAATCTCTTTAATAGTTATGGACTTAGGTTATTCATTTCTTCATGAATCACCTTCAATAAGTTATTATCTCCAGAGATTTTTCCACTTCATCCAAACTTGTTACCTCAATTGGCAATAAGTTGTTCATAATATCTTTAGTATCTTATAGATGTATATGGGATCTCTAGTGAAGCCCCTTCTTTCTTTTATTTGTTCATTGCCTTTTTTTCTCTTTGTTGGCCTCACCAGTTTTTTTTTCTCACCAGTTTTATAATTTCATTATCCTTTTTAAGATTTTATTTATTTATTTATTTATTTATTTATTTATTTATTTATTTATTTATGTATTTATTTGAGAGAGAGATAGAGCACATGAGTAGGGGGAAGAGCAGAGGGAGAAGGACAAGTAGACTCTCCCATGAGCTTGGGGCCCAATGCAGGCCTGATCCCACAACCCTGATATCACAACGGGAGTCTAAATCAGGAGTTGGCGGGGCAGCCCTGGTGGTGCAGCGGTTTAGCGCCGCCTGCAGCCCGGGGTGTGATCCTAGGGACCTGGGATCGGGTTCCCTGCATGGGGCCTGCTTCTCCCTCCTGTGTTTCTTCCTCTCTCTTTCTCTCTCTTTCTCTCTTTCTCTCTCTCTCTCTCTCTCTGAATAAATAAATAAAATCTTTAAAAAAATAAAAAATAAATCAAGAGTTGGCCATTTAACTGACTGAGCCACCCAGGTGCCCCTTCATTATCGTTTTTGAAGAATAAAGTTCCAGGCCAGAAAGGAAAAAGTAAAACTATATTTACAGATGACATGGTCTTGTGTATAGAAAATTCTAAGGAACTCACTAAACGACTACAAGAACTAATTAAATAAGTTAACTAATTAAATAACTAAATAAGTTCAGCAAGTTTGCAGGATATAAGATCAATATACAAAAAATCAGTTGTATTTCTATATACTAGCAACATATTCTTAAAATGAATTAAGAAAATAACTCACAAAGAGTAAAAAGTACTCGGGAACAAATTTAAACAAGGAAGTACAGGTGCAATATATTGAAAATTATAATGCATTTTTGATAGAAATTAAATAAGACCTAAATAAATGGAAAAGATATCCTATGTTCATAGATCAGAAGATAATATTGCTGAGACGGTAATTTGCAGATTCAGTGCAATCCCATCAGATTCAAATGGGTTTTTTGCAGAAACTGACAAACCAATCCTAAATTATGTTGGAAACGCAAGGGACTCAGAACAACCAAAACAATCCGGGTAAAAAGCAAAAAGCAGGAGGACTCACATGTCCTGCTTTCAAAACTTACTACAAAGCTACAGTAATCAAGACTATGTGATACTGGCATAAGGAATAAACATATAGATCAACAGAATAAAAGTGAAAATTCAGAAATACTACACTTGATCTTAGCCAAAAGGCTGAGAAGTGATTGAAAATTCAGAAATAAGAAAAAAAAAAGAAAGAAAGAAAAAAATAAAAAGAAAAAAGAAAATTCAGAAATAGGGGATCCCTGAGTGGCTCAGCGGTTTTGCGCCTGCCTTTGGCCCAGGGCATGATCCTGGAGTCCCGGAATCGAGTCCTGCGTCGGGCTCCCTGCATGGAGCCTGCTTCTCCCTCCGCCTGTGTCTCTGCCTCTCTCTCTCTCTCTCTGTGTCTCTCATGAATAAACAAATAAAATATTTTTAAAACTTTTCAGAAATAAACTCTTACATTTAAGGTCAACTGATTTTTTTAAAATATTTTATTTATTTATTCATGAGAGACACACAGAGAGAGGCAGAGACACAAGCAGAGGGAGAAGCAGGGAGCCTGATGTGGGATTCGATCCCGGGACTCCAGGATTACGCCCTGGGCTGAAGGCAGGCGCCAAACCACTGAGCCACCCAGGGATCCCCAGGTCAACTGATTTTTTTTTTTTTTTTTTGGTCAACTGATTTTTGACAAGGGCATAAAGACTACTCAGTGAGTGAAAAGAGAAATCTTCAACAAACAGTGCTGGAAAAACTGAATATTCATGTGCAGAAGAATGAGGTTGGATCTCTACCTCATGCCATATGTAAAACTTAACTCAAAACAGATCAAAGACCTAAGTGTAAGAAGAAAAACTCTAAAACTCTTAAAAGAAAACATAGGTGTAAATATTTGTTATTGGGATCGGGCAATTGTTTCTTAGCTATGACACCAAAAGCACAAGCAACCAAAGAAGAAATAGATAAACTGGGCTTAATAAAAATTAATAACTTTGGACTACAGAGGGCATCATGAAGAAAATATAAAGACAACCTAGTTGGTGGTAGAAAATGTTTACAAATCGTATATCTGACAAGGGACTTTTATCTAGAATAATAAAGAACTCTTAATAGTAGAAAGTTGAAATTCTCACTCAAAAAATGGGCCAGGGATCTGAATATACATTTCTCCAAAGAACATATACAAATGGCCAAAAAGCACATGAAAAAATACTCATCATCATTAGCCATCAGGGAAAAGCGAATGAAACCATAATATGATACTACCTCATACAACTAGAATGGCTATTATTAAAAGAACAAATAATAACAAATGTTGACATGGATGTGGAGAAATTGGAATCCTCATACACTGCTGGTAGAAATGTGAAGGGGTGCCTAAATGGCTCTGTTTCTTAAGTGTCCGACTTTGGCTCACGTCATGATCTTGGGGTCCTGGGGTCAAGCCTCACATCAGGCTCCCTGCTCAGTGGGGAGTCTGCTTGTCCCTCTTTCTTTCCCTCTGCCCCTCCCTCCACTAGTGCACTCTCACTCTCTCAAATAAATAAATAAATAAAATCTTAAAAAAAAAAAAAGAAATATGAAATAGTGCAACTGTTTTGGAAAACAATCTGACAGTTCCCCTAAAGATTAAATATAGAGTTGCCATATGATCCAGAAATTCTACTTCTAAGGATATACCCTGGGGAAATGAAAACTTATGTCTATATAAAAACCTGTACATGAATGTCCATAGCAGCATTATTCATAATACCCAAAAGTAGAAACAACCCAAGTGTCCACAAACCAATAAATGTATAAGCCAAATTAAGTATATCTGTACAATGGAATGTTATCCAGCCATTAAAGGGAAAGGAATTCTAATATATGCTACAACATGGATACAACTTGAAAACAAAATGCGGGATCCCTGGGTGGCGCAGCGGTTTGGCGCCTGCCTTTGGCCCAGGGCGTGATCCTGGAGACTCGGGATCGAATCCCACATCGGGCTCCCGGTGCTTGGAGCCTGCTTCTCCCTCTGCCTGTGTCTCTGTCTCTCTCTCTCTCTCTCTCTCTCCGTGTGACTATCATGAATAAATAAATTTAAATTAAAAAAAAATTAAAAAAAAAAAAGAAAACAAAATGCAAGTGAAAGAAGCTGGTGACAGAAGACGACATAGTGGGTGATTTCAGTTAAATGCAATACCTCAAATAGGCAAATCCATAAAGGCAGAGAGTAGGGGTGCCTGGCTGGGTCAGTCGGTGAAATGTGCGACTCTTGATCTTGGGGTCATGAGTTTAAGCCCCACGTTGGGCACAGAGCTTACTTAATGATAATAATTTTAAAAAGACAGAAAGTAGATTAAGTGGTTACCTACAACTGGAAGTGGGGCATGGGGAGAAAAATGAAATGACTCCTAATGTGTATGATTTTTTTTTAGGAGGAGGAGTGATGAAATGTCCTAAAACTGATTGTAGTTGATTGTTGCACATCTCTGTGTCTCTGTGAATATACTTAAATTGATGAATTGTATGGTATGTGAATTATATCCCAATCAGGTTATTTATTTTTAAAAAATGTTAAGGGTGCCTGGCTGGCTCAGTTGGAGGGGTGTGTGACTCTTGATCTTGGGGTTGTGAGTTCGAGCCCCAGGCTGAGTGAAGAGATTATTTAAATAAAAAATAAATAAATACAAAATAAATTGAAATGGATCTGTCAGGAGGACTCTGGTGACCCCCAGCCAGCCAAAATCATTCCAGTGCTATGGTGGGGTGTTGGAAAGTGGCAGGATGGGGAGTGATATGAACAAGGAAGAAAGGAAAATACATGGAAAAGACTTGGGAGGCTCATCTGGCCATGAAGGTTGAAGTGAGACCTGATGAAAGGGAGGGCTTGGAGGCATGTATTCTGTAGGCTCACATAAGACACATCACATTCCTCAGCCTGAGATCCAGCTCCTCAAAGAGGCTGGTGAAGCTGATTCTCTGGGCCTCTCCAGCATTCTCTCTGATGCTGGCCAGACCGGCCAGGCCAGTCCTCTCTTCCTATACCACTAAAACTCGGCCACCTGGAAAGTCTTACCACGCCCTGCCTCATCCTGGAGCCCTCCCCTGGAGGTGCCAGCTCCCACTGACCTCTCCTTTCTCAGCCTGCTTTCACACTGCATGCAAAAGGTCATCACTATAGAGTAGCTTACATGACCAGGTATCCCAGATTCACTGATACTTTGCTGAAAACCTGATTTGGGGAGTAGGATATTCCTAGAGCCTGGGACCCAGAACCTTGAGCCTGCCAAACTCATTCATAAAGCATTCTATGGGCTGGCCTCTCTTTGAGGAGATGGTCACTGAATCTGGGTTTCTAGGAAAGTCATGCTTTCCTTAGCACCTACATGTGCCCACCTATTCCATGTGGGCCAGAGCCAGCAAGAAAGACATACTTATTAATCTTGGGCCCCAATGTTATCAGAAGAGCACAAGTCCCATGAGGCTGGGCTAATGGTGTGTGTGTGTGTGGGGGGGCTTCTCCATACCCTCTCCACTCTTGGAAAACACAAGATGCCTAATTTATTTTTTTTAAATAGTTTATTCATCTATTCATTAGAGACACAGGCAGAGAGAGAAGCAAGCTCCACACAGGGAGACCGATGTGGGACCCAATCCCGGGACCCCAGGACCACACCCTGGGCCGAAGGCAGGCACTAAACCGCTGAGCCATCCAGGGATGCCACAAGATGCTTATTAATGAGCATATGGAATAAACGCTCTTATAAAGCCCAGTAAGCGGTGTTTAGCTTTTTTGAACACAGTGTTTCCCAAACATATTTGTCCTTGGGATCTCTTGTCTACCCCACTCACTAATCATTCAGAAACATATCACGCCAATAATAAAGTCCAGAACTTGCAACTGGTACTTGTAGCCCAGCCTACAAATCTCAATGGCCAACTTCTTTTCTCCTCCACAAGGACTCTTTTCTGTACCTTGACATGTTCTCCTCCACGGCAGAGCCCACAGCAATCTCCTCGCCTGCTAGGTGCCAGCATCTCTGAGCCACCTGTTGCTTAAACACCCAAGGACCCCTTTCCTTTCCCTACCTCATACAGCTGGCTATTGCTTCCAACATTGAGTATCCTTCAGTATGCCTTTCCCTTCCCCATCCTCCTTTCCAGGTCATTTCCTTGCTGCTCTCTGATTGTGAATTGGTATGGTATGTGAATTATATCCCATGGGCATGAGATGCCACACTTGGCAACAAGTCAAGGGGGCAGCACTACACCTTCAAGTGTTCTCAGAACCTGAGCCCCCTCTCTTAGCTTCTTTATCCCACAAGGATTCTGCCTCAAGCAGCAGAACAGCAGGATATGGGCAGATCAGAGGTGGAAATGGGAATGGAGCCACAACCCAGTACCAGCTTCTCCCATGGGCAGGGACCAGAGGGCTGTGCCCATGCCCGAGTCTGGCATTTGGTGAATGAACGATTAATGACGGTTCTTAGAGAGAAGCCCCCGCTCCCCCAGACCCCAATCCGAGGCACATTCCCCACGATCGAACTGGACACTTCCCAAAACTCAGGACACATCCTGGCCGGAGCTGGCTGTGGGCCGGGCACCCCCGGGCGGCCGGGCAGGGCGGGGTGTCCTGGAGAGCCGCGGATGGGCCTCACACCCAGGCTGGGCCAGGACACCCCGTCCTTGGCCGCGGCCCAAACCGGCTCTGTTTACAGAATCTGTCGGCTCAGTTCCCCTCCCCCACCCGGCACTTCCCCTGGAGTCCTGGGGGCTGGGAGAGGGGCAGGCGGGGCCTGAGGGAGGCCCGGAGGCGGCCGGGGCCGGGCGGGCCGCTCCGTCCTCCTCCGCTCCTGGGCGCTACTGCCTCTCCGCGCCCGCCCTCCGGGCTTCTGGCTTCCCCTTCAAAGCACTGGGGTGGGGGTGGGGGTGGGGGTGGGGGGGACGCGCATTTTAAAGGAGAAATCTGCAGAGGACGACGCTTACTCCCGCAGAAAGTTCAGGGATGGTGTGAAGATGGGCGCTGAGCGGCCGGCGCAGGGGCGGTTCCCAGGCAAGGGGTTCCTGGGGCCCTGCAGACAGCCCGGGAGGAGGATCCCTCTTTCTTCGAGACCCCAAAACCCTTGGGCCCCTGGGAATTTTTCTAGAGCCGCCAGAGGGACCTGGCGCAAACTAGCTGTAGTAGGGCAGGGCGGGGGCTTTCGGGGGCAGCGACGCGTCGAGATAAGGCCAACGGCCGGGCAGGCCGCAGTGACTCAGCTCCCGGGGCGGCAGCGAGGCTCCGCGGGCCCCCAGGAGCGCGGCGGGGAGGCGGGCCCGGCCTGGACGCCCCGCCCCGCCCCGCCCCCTGGCTCCGGGAAGGCCGGCCCACCACCCCCAGCTTCCCAGAGGCGCCCGGATTTCCCACGGGGTTCCCCACCTGCTGCAAATAGTAACAAAGGCTGGCGCTTTCGGAGCGCTCACGCTGTGCTAGGTGCCTGGTAGGAATCTGTCTTTGGTTACCTCCAAGAAGCCTCTAAAGCGGGCACCACTACTCCTATGAGAGACCAGGAGCCCGAGGCTCAGAGAAGCCAAGCTACTTGCTTGAGGTCACACAGCTACTGGGGGGCGGGGACCCGAGTTTACCAAACCCCAGATACCTCGTACCCCTGACCCCTTACGAGTGCCATGTCCTGCCCTTCCTGTTGCTAATTGGTCCCCTGGTGGAGCCTTCCCTGGGAACCAGGACATCCCCTGGCTTGGGGGCTAACATAATACAAAATATTTATCATCTTGGGGTAAATCCAGTGGTAGTGATCATGTTTCTCCTGAACTCCCACCCTGATTTCACGTGGTGGCAAAATTCCCCAGCTCTGAGTTTCCCTTTGACCTCCACTTGGAGGGAAACTCCTGGGCACAGGGCTGGGCCCCCAGGGAACACTGCCAGGCCAACACTCAGTCCTGCCCTCTGGAGAGATGCGGTTCTCCAGAAAGCCCCTATCTTGGTTACAGATTAGTCTCCCAACCCTGGGGGTCTTGCCAAGAGAGAAGCAGCAGGTGCACACCATCCCACTGCTGCTGGCTGGCCCCTGCCCGTATGGGGTCCGGGACAGGACAGGGCTACAGAAAGCCAAGTCTGAGCCCCAGAAGAGGTCAAGGAGCAGAGTGCAACCTGTACCTTAGTGCTGCCTTGGGAAGTAGTGAGGTCCATGTTATCTGGGTGGAGGGGCACCTGTGGAAGAAATGATTCAAAAAGAGGGTGGGATGAGATGACCTTTTAAACCCCAAATTCCTCTATTCTGTGAGTCAGGCAGTGTCCAAGTAAATGGCTTGTTCTGACAGCTGCTTAAATAGAAACTTTCCCAGACTCTCCCACTTCCTTCCCCTTTGACCTCTTTTTTCTAGGTCCCTGATCTCTCTCCTGGAGACTCAGAGAATACTGAGAAGAAGATCACTCCCACATGCCCCTGCCTCAGTTTGCTATTCTGTCTCCATGGCCATTGTGTGGGCTTGGGAGGCTCTGACCTGTGGAAAGTAAGGAAGGAAACAAAGAAGGAAGGAAACAAAGACAAAGAGAGGGAGAAATCTGGAGACTAGAGACTGCCCCTGTGGTTGAGTTGGTTTGACCTTTGGCCCCAGTCCAGCTCCATCCTCTTCCCCCAGATACATGATCTTGACTAATGTCACTTTATCTCCCAGGGCCTCTGCAAGATGAGAGAACTCTAATATCAACCACCCTTCTTGGGAGGGTTGTTAGTGGCAACAATGAACGACCTCAAACACAAATCTGCCCATTGGGCAGCCCAGCTCTACAAGCAGACACCACTCTTCATGGCTCTGTCTGAGGAAGTTAAGTCCCCAGAAAAAGGCAACTTTGGATGGGAGAGGAGGGAGGAGAAAGGGGCTTGACTAGAGGCTGCAGGGGATGGATTTCCTGCTGTGGGAAGGGCTGTGATCTGGGGTCTGTGGACCTGTGTCCTAAAGATACTAAGTACTTCCTCTGTGGGCCCACATGGTGCTAGGTGCTCCACAAATGTTGTCACATTTAGTTCTATCTACAAGGCAGGTATTGTTATCACCCCCATTTTACAGTTAGCAAAAGCAAGGCTTAGAGAGGTTAGATGAGCGGGCAGTGGAGGAGTCAGGAGTCACAGCCAGGCAAGCTGACTCTGGAGCCCTGTCCTACTCAAATCCTGACCCAGGCCCTTTGACCCTGCCCCCACAGTTGTTGTGGAGGCTGGTACCCAGTGGTCATGCAGAATGAGCCCAGTTCCCAAAGATCCCTGCCCTAGCCTGACACCCTCTCTCTGCCAGCTGCCCTGTCCAGCCAGAGCACTTCTGGCCAACAAGAAACAGTGTGGTATCGTGGCTGTGTTGGACCTTGAACAGAGACAGGGACTGGGATCAAAGCCTCAAATGACAGGAGATAGGATATGGGGGAAGGGTCTTGCCTAATGCTCAACTTTGTACAGCAAAGGAAGAAAGGCAGACTGGGATGCAGGAAGCCACCCCTACCCACCCCTGAATCCGGAACTAAGAAATGACCTTAGGCACCCTGTTACTTGAGACCAGCTCTGGTTCCATAAAGGCTAGCGAAGGTGTTATTTTAATTAATTAATTAATTTTAGAGAGAGAGAGAAGGAGAAAGTGAGCAGGGGGGTAGGGACAGAGGGAGAGTGAGAAAGAGAATCCCAAGCCCACTCTGTACGGAGTGCAGAGCCTAACATGGGGCTCCATCCCATGACCCTGAGATCATGACCTGAGCTGAAATCAAGAGTTGCATGCTTAACCAACTAAGTCACCCAGAGGCCCCTGTGAAGGGTTTTAGACAATCATGAGGGAATCTGTAAGTCTGGGGCTGCCCCAAATACAAGGTAATACTGGAGGGCCCCAAGCCTTGCACACCCTGTTTTCCTGTCGGAATCATATCCTAGCCTGCGGCATCCCCTGTTCAAAGCCCTGTATCGTAGACCTCCTGGCTGTCATGGAAAACCTTTGTCCAGTGGTTCTGAGCCCCAAATGGGTCCCCTGCCTTTAGCTAGAAGAGCCTCCTCCTTGTCTTCTCACCTCCATTCCCAGTGAACTCTTCATCTTCCCTTGGAAACAAATCGCTCCCAACTTCAAAGCATCATTATCCCCCCCAAAGAGCAATCTTGAGAATGTCAAGGGGAAATTATTGAATTATCCTGGTTGGCAGAAAAATCTAATTTATAGCAAAGCGTTTCTCCTGAAGTTTTAATAGATTTTTTTTCCTCCGATGGATTTTAATGCGCAATTGTTTCCCGGGCTTGGAAATGCAGTTTGAAGCACTGACATTCTTGATTTATTGCCAGCTCTCTGCTCTTGAGCCTGATAGCAAACCTAACATTCTATTTTTCCTTAAACTGGGGGACTGTGCTCTCTGGTTAGCCTGCTGGACTAGACATCTGATGGCACTGCCATCTCCTTAAAAGTGTGAGGGGGCCTGGCAACCTGGCTGAATTTTCCATGCCCTCCATACCTGACAAGTCCCCTCCTTGAGGATTTTGTTAGATTGAACCTCAGCACTATGTCTATGAGGATACCCTTGTGTGTGACTGAGGGCAGGGGCATGGCTAATCTTCCTCTCTGCCCAATCCCTGACTCTCAGTCTCTGAATGTGCTGGCACAAAATAAGGGCTCAGCCAATAGGTGTCGGTTCAAAGAGGGTGGGGAAAGAGGGTGGCTTGGCTGAGTGTCAAAGTCCTGTTTGGGCCAATGACAGCTTAGGCCCCATTAGCAATCTTGTGTTGACATCTTTGCCCAAGCTCCAGTCCATTGGATTGGGATCATCTGGGCAGAGCACAGGGCCAGCAGACAAGGGTGTGGTCTAGAGATTTTAATTTATGGGGGCATGGCCAGCCAGGGAGAAAGGGGCTGGAGAGCACAATGGTATCAAGAAAAATGCATTCCCTCCAAAGATGAGAAGTTTAGTGTGCCTCACTTTTCAACAGTCTCTAACTAGGGCAACACTTAACCAAAACTCACTAAGGAGAGTGGGCTTTTGGAATGAACAACAGGCAGAGGGGGCACCTGGGTGGCTCAGTGGTTGAACGTCTGCCTTTGGCTCAGGTCGTGATCCCGGGGTCCTGGGATTGAGTCCCTGACTGGGCTCCCTGTGGGGAGTCTGCTTCTCCCCTCTGCCTATGTCTCTGCCTCCCTCTGTGTCTCTCATGAATAAATAAATAAAATCTGTAAAAAACAAACAAAAAACAGGCAGAGAAGGGAGATATTTAGGAATAAAATAGACTTCTTTTGAGCCCTTGGAATGACACCCATTTTACAGATGCAGAAAGTGAGGCTCAGAGCAGGGGAGGGGTGGGGGTGGGAGTGGGGGTGGGGGGTGGGGCAGAAACTCTCAAAGCTTTAGCAAATGGCCAAAGTGACATTGAGACCCAGCAGGAGCAGATTCCCTGAGGGCTCTTTTTGCAGCAGTGTGGGAGGCTGTACTAGGCTCTTGCTAGCCTGACCCTGTGGGACTCAGCAAAGATCAGGCTCCTTTGGAAGAGTGGGAGGGAGGGGTCTGTCAAAGCCCCAAGGGAGGTTGCCCACCATCTAGTTTTAGCATAGGCTGACAGGTTCAAGGGGATTCCTCCCTATGTCACTACTGTTTTCTGAGGGTTTCTTCTGGCAATCCTGCCATCCTTGACCCCACATACCCAAATACCAAGGGTCCCCAGAGATTTCAGTCTC
This sequence comes from Canis lupus baileyi, assembly GCF_048164855.1. Classification (NCBI taxonomy): domain Eukaryota; kingdom Metazoa; phylum Chordata; class Mammalia; order Carnivora; family Canidae; genus Canis; species Canis lupus. The sequence goes on along the minus strand of NC_132847.1, from coordinate 23,826,168 downwards.
TTTCTTTCTTTCTTTTTTTTTTTTTTTTCAGTCTCTTTCTTCCCCGAGATCCCTGCTGTGATACCAAGTGAGAGGATCATTTGGCCAGAGAGGGCTGTGAACAAGGGGCAAGGGATAAGGATCTTCCCTTCCACTCACTCCTTCTCTGTATATTGTATCGTCTCCCATCTTTCCCTGACCATCTGATCTTCTGTGTTCAGGAAATTTGGGCCTTCTATCACAGACAGGGCAGCACACCAGGAACAGAGTCAAATGGCCTGACCCCCTGGGAAGCCCTGAGGAGCTCTCTGGGGGTGGCGGGTGCACCCTGGCCAGAGTCCCTCTCTGGACGTGGCATTTGGGGGGCACTACACTCCCAGGGGACTGAAGTGGACCCTGTATTCTTTGTGAGGCCACTCCCACCCCATCCAGGAGCAAAATCCAGGAGCCTGGCCAGGAGAGGGTGGTTTGGGGGACCTCACAGAACTGTGAGGAGGGGTATGGTGGAAGGTGTTTCTGTTTGACTGCAGGGCAGAACCAGGCCTGGGTCTGAGAATCCTAGAGACTCCACTCCTGTGAGGGAGGGGTTCCCACCACTAAAGCTACAAAAGCACAAGGAAGAGGTGTTATGGGGACAGAGGACACTGTCACCATGCTATTTCCCTAGAGACCTGCCTCTCAAACTTCCACCAGACAAGCTTCTGCTTAGGAGTGAGGGAGAACTACTACCCCAACTAATCCACCCCTCCCTTCCAGATTTAATGACTTCCAAAATGCTACCTTTGCTGGGATAATTCCTTGGCTCTGTTCCAGCCAGCTGGAACCCAGGTCTCCTGACTCCCTTCCTGGTGCTCATCTCTTTCCCACTGGCAGGCCTGTGGCTGCACCAGGCATGCATGTAAGCCAGGCCCAGGAAAGCTGAGTGGCAGGTGGAAGGACGGGAGAAAGACTGTGGGCAAGCTGGTCGTGCAATCTCAGCTCCTGGGGATGAGGAGCTCATGAGAGGCCAAAACTGGGGGCGCCTGGGTGGCTCAGCGGTTTGGTGGCTGCCTTCGGCCCAGGGCGTGATCCTGGGGACCCAGGATAGGGTCCCGCGTCGGGCTCCCTGCATGGAGCCTGCTTCTCCCTCTGCCTGTGTCTCTGCCTCTCTCTGTCTCTCATGAATGAATAAATAAAATCTTAAAAAAAAAAAAAAAAAAAGACTGGGACACTTGCCTGAGGGTGTTGGGAAGCAGCTTCCAGAAGGACAAAATGGAGATCAAGGATGAGGAAGCTGCTGCTGGGTGGAACCCCAAATACATGCCAAGTCAGTCTTCAGTAGGTCTGGGGGCTTTGAGGGTCCCAATTGGTCAGGTAGAGGGGCAGAACCAAGGTGCGCTCAGCACGTGCTCCCCTAGTCCAATACCTGTGGTTTGGTAAGATGAAGTGTAGGGCAGTCCAGCTCTGTAGGGGCTCTGGCCCCACCCCTGAAAGCTCCCCAGTGCCATAGCTCCTGCCGATCAGCAGCCATTCTGATCCAACCATGGGGCAGGGCCCTTTGCCTGGGTTTCTGAAACTTTGCCCTCTGGTGAGTAATTTCTTAGAGTTTGTGTCTGGCATCAAGATCAGAGGTTTTGCTCTCCACCTCCAACCTCTGAAGGAATCACGAAGAAGGGCCTTCTTGAGGGCCCTGGGGGTTGCTTCTGATCTGAGAGGGCTCCAGAGGCAGGATGAGGGGGGCATGTGTGGACCTGAAATGGCTTGAGGCAGGAGGCTTCTGTACCAGGTCCTCTGGCCCACGCACCCTGGCACGAGCTTTCTGGGTCTGAATCTGACAGGCATCAGAGGTTGGCATGCTTGATGGTGGTCATGCAAGAGGCATGTCCGCCACCCAAGCCCTTGGACCCTAGCCCATGCCTCAGTCCCACTGCCTTTTGGCACCAAGCCAACTCACCAGGGGCAGAATAGAATGGCCTGAGCTCAGATTGCAGCTGGAAGGTCAGGGCTAGACTCAAAGAACTTCCTGAATATAAAAACTATGATGCATAACCAGCAGAGGGGAGAGAAGATGTACTAATCACTCAGCTCTGAATAATCATGTGCCAGCCTTGTCCCTTCAACCTGTTTTTCCACCGGTCAGATGTCAGGAAATGGAATTATCATCCACCTATCCACCTAAGCCCCTTGGGCAGTGAGCCCTTCAGTCCCATGGTCAATCCGGAATCTCTTTCTCTGAAACACCTCCAGAAATTGTCCCTAGCCCTCCACCTCCACTGTTATCACCCAGGCCAAGCCACCACCACTTCTCTTGTAGATGCCTATAGCAGTCTCTCTCCATCTGCTGGTTCTATCCATGCCCCCTGCTGTCCATTCTCCAAGCAACAGCCAGAGTGAGCTCAGAATTTAAGCCAAATGGGTCTGTTTCCTGCTGCAAACCCGCCAGGGGGCCATGATCCCCTTGGGTAAAAGTCCTGCCCAATCTGGCTCCAGGCCATCTCTTGCTGCCTAGACATTCAGCTACACTGACCTCATTCTGCATGCCCCTAGCTTCATTATGACTCTCCTATCTTCCTGCCTCTAGACTCACTTACTCATCTTTTAAGACCAGGAAGACTTTCTGATCTGCCAACTGCATCCAAAGCTCTGAGAATTTCTGCCGAACCTGAATCCATCTCCCCAACATCTATCATCTCTTACTGTCATCTTTCTTTACTCTCCAATCTACCTACTTAAGAGTGGCAGTCACAATCAAGACAACACACAGAACATATGCCGATCATAAATGGCATCATCGCCGTCACTGCTCTTACTGAGCACATTTTATGTGCTTGGCACCATTGTAAGCATTTTACATAGATCAAGTCATTTAATCTTCATAACAATACTATGAAGTCAGGTTGTTCTTCAATTCTGAGATGCTCCTGGGGAGTCAGGGGGAACTTGATAGGAAGACTTTGTGGTGGAAGCAGGAGTGGGTTGAGTCTCAAGGGATGAGGAGCAACTAATAGGCACAGGGCAAGTACTCCAGGCCAATATGAAAAATATTCCCAGCAATAATAATATATTGGACCCTCTGCTGTGCCTGAGAGCTTTATATTTATCATCTTGTTGGACATTTCCAACCTTGAGAGGTTGATACCAAGAGACTTATTTTGCAGAGGACACTGAGCCACTACTGCGGGCCTCCCCCAGTCTGGGAGGGAGAGAAGCTGTCCCAGCCACCGAGAGGCTTCTGGCCCCTGAGGAAAGAGCCCAGGACAAGGAGAGCAGGACTGTTGGGGCAGGAGGGAGTGGACGCTCAGTACCTGCTCTGACAGGGAGCAAGGAGGGCTGGAGGTCCCATCCTAGTGGAAGTGGGAGAGCACCAGAACTGGGCTTTGAAGGACAGGCAGGAATTAGGGAAGCAGAAACAACGGAGATGGATGATGGGGGTGGGGGCCACAGGGCCTCTTCCTGTGCCCCTGCTGCTACTGTCTGCCCCAATATCTCCCAGCGTCCTGAGTAAGCTCCCAGAGGAGAACACTTACACATTTAAGTGCCTCATCCCCGTGTGACTTTTTCTTTTTTTCCCACTTTCGTAAAATACACATAACATAAAGTTTCACTTTCACTAGTTTTAAGTGTACAGTTTGGTGGCATTAAGTACAATCACATTGTTGTACCACCATCACCGCCATCCATCTTCAGAACTTTTTCATCATCCCTAAACTGAAATTCCATACCCATTAACAACGATTTCCCATTCCTCCCTCCCCCTGGCCCACAACCACCATTCTACTTTCTGTCTTTATGACTTTGACTTCTCTAGGTACTTCGTACAAGTGGAATCCCAAAGTATTTGTCTTTTTTGTGTCTAGGTTATTTCACGTAGCATAATGTCTCCGAGCTTCATTCTGTTGTAGCATGTGACAGAGTTGCCTACCTTTTCAAGGCCAAATAATATTCCATTGTGTGTATATACCACATTTTGCCTAGCCATTCATCCACTGATGAGCATTTGAATGGTTATCACTTTTTGCTTATTGTGAATAATGCTGCTGATAACTCAGAGTCTACAAACATCTGTTCAAGTCCCTGCTTTCAGTTGGTGTAGGCATATGCTCAGAAGTGGAATTGCTGGATCATATGGTATTTCTGTGTTTATTGGTTTTTGAGGCATTGTTTTCCACAGCACCTGCACCATTTTACATTCATACTGGCAATGCGTGTTATTCTCTGTGTAGTTGGTGTTTTGTTTTTTATTAATAGTAGTCCAGACGGGTGTGAAGTGGTATCTCCTAGTGGTTTTGATTTTCATATTCCTATTTTTTAAAAGATTTTATTTACTTATTAATGAGAAACAGAGATAGAGGCAGAGACATAGGTAGAAGGAGAAGCAGGATCTCTGCAGAAGCCCGATGTGGGACTCGATCTCGGACCCCAGGATGACGTCCTGAGTCAAAGACAGACGCTCAACCACTGAGCCACCCAAGTGTCCTTGATTTTTATATTCCTAATAATTAGTCATATCCAGCACCTTTTTATGTGTTTATTGGCCATCTGTATATCTTCTTTGAAGGTCTATTCAAGTCCTTTGCCCACTTTTAAATGTTTTTGTTTTTCTTTTTTGTCATTGAGCTATAGGAGTTTTTTAATATATTCTGTACATTAACCCATTATTAGATTATGATTTGCAAATTTTCCTCCTATTTCATGGATTTCTTTTCTACTCTGCTGATAGTGTCCGCTGATGCACAAAGGTTTTTCATTTTGATGAAGCCATTTTATCTATTTTTTTCTTTTGTTGCCTGTGCTTTTGGTGTTATATTCATTTAATCATTGCCAAATCCAATGTCATGAAGATTTTCCTTTATGTTTTCTTCTATGACTTTTATAGTTTAGCTCTCACCTTTAGGTCTTTGATCCATTTTGCCATAATATTTATTTATGCTATGAGGTGAGGATCCGACTTTATCCTTCATGTGTACATGCCCAGTATTCCCAGTACCGCTTGCTGAAAAGACTATCTTTTCCTCAGGGGATAGTCTTGGCACCTTTGTCAAAGATCATTGGACTAGGGCACCTGGGTGGCTCACTTGGTTAAGTGTCTGACTTTGGTTTAGGTCATGATCTCAGGGTCCTGAGATCAAGCCCTGTGTCAGGTTCCCTGCTGAACAGAGTCTGCTTCTCCTTCTCCCTCTCCCTCTGTGTGTTCTCTCTCTCTCTCTCAAATAAATAAATAAATCTGAACATCTTAAAAAAAAACTCCCCCGCAGAACAAAGATCACTGGACCATATATGTGAAGATCTGCTTCTGGCCAATTTGTTCTGTTTTATTTTTCTGTATGTGTTTTTCTTTTGTATTTGTATTTGTATTTTTTAAAAAGATTTGATTTATTGAGACAGACAGACAGAGAGAGAGAGAGGCAGAGACACAGGCAGAGGGAGAAGCAGGCTCCATGCAGGGAACCCGATGTGGGACTCGATCCTGGATCTCCAGGGTCACACCCTGGGCTGCAGGCAGTGCTAAACCGCTGTGCCACCAGGGATGCCTGTGTGTTTTTCCTTTTTAAAAGATTTATTTATTTGAGAGAGAAAGAGACGAAAAGATAGCAAGTAGGGGGAGGTGCAGAGAGAGAGGGAGAGAGAATCCTCAAGCAGACTCCCTGCTGAGTGTGGAGCCCTACACAGGGCTTGATCCCAGGACCCTGAGATCATGGCCTGAGCAAAAATCAAGTTAGTGGTTTAATCAACTAAGCCACCCAGACACTCTTATATGTCTGTCTTTATGTCTGTCTTTATGGCAGTACCACACCATTTTGAGTACTGGAGACTTGAAGTAAGTTTTTAATTTAGGAGGTATGAAACATCTAACTTTTTTTTTTTTAAGATTTTATTTATTTATTTGAAATAGAAAAAATATGAGTTGGGGGGGTGGCAGAGGGAGAGGGAGAAACAGACCACTGAGCAGGGAGCCCAACATGGGGCTCAATCTCAGGACCCTGAGATCATGGCCTGAGCTGAAGGCAGGTACTTAACCAACTGAACCACACAGATGCCCCTAACTTTGTTCTTTTGACTCTTTGGGATTCTATGAGATTCCATTTGATTTTTGTTTGCTTGTTTTAAGTAATCTCTACTCCCAATGTGTGGCTTGAACTCACAACCCAAATATCAAAAGTTGCATACTTTACCAACTGAGCCAGTCAGGTGTCTCTGTGAGATGCCATTTGAATTTTAGGATGGATTTTTTTCTATATCTAAACAACAAAAACAAGACATTGTTTGGATTTGATAATGATTGTATGGACTCTTGTGACTTTCAGGAGGGCCTGAGCCAGCTAGGGTGTTCCTGGTGATCAGGAACCAGCAGTGCAGTTATGATAAATGAAGATCAGAACCAAAGGAGATGGCACAGATTGGCACATCAAAGAGTGAGGTCAAGGGGCTACTCTTCTTTAGAATATTGAATACTTTGGCTCTTTCCAGGCCTCCATCAAGGACGGGTCCCTCTGTGAAGGAGTTTACCCATCTGTATAATGGGCACTGCATTCCTAAGCCACTGAAAAGGCTCCTCCAGAATCAAAAGCCTCCTCCCTTCTCCCACTGAGGTTTCTCAGCTTTTCCATGTTCTTGTTGACTTGCTAGAAGTTGGTACTCCCTATCCTGGCTCTTAGAAGCATTAACGGTATTTTCTATGTGGTGCGGACTCTGTCTCACTTCAGCCCATGGATAGGTCATGGATAGATCCTTCCAGTACAGCCCAGCTATCCATTCCAGGAGGAGCATGTTTCCTCCAGACTGGGGGCGATTAGGAGTGAGCAGTTCCTGGCCCTTTGGGAGAGAATGGATGGGCAGAGTCCCTCGGTGAAGATTATAGATATGGTCTCCTCATCCTAGTGCATCTTACACACAGACCCAGACCTCAGTAGGTGAGGTCCACCTACAGCAGCAAAAACAAAAGAAGGCAAAGGCAGCGTTCTTGTGTAGCCTAGACTCTTGAGAGATGACTCATTGGGCCTTATGCCAGACCTCTGGCTCTGCCTTAGAAAAACTCCTTCACTGCATCCATCATTGGAGACAGATGGACAGACAAGCAGAGTAAGCACTCTGGGCTCCTTGTGGGACATAATTCCTAATTCTAAGCTGTGGCATTCACCTACCTCTCCTGCGCAGCCATGGAGATGTGCAAGAGCCTTTATTCCTCTAACTCTAGGAGGCACGACTGGGGCTTCTAGAAATTCATCCTGCTCTGGAAGATGCCATTTAACTCCAGCTCTGACAGTGGGGCCTGGGATTTCAGGCACGGCCTGAATTTCTGTCTTGAGGCTCACATATATGTGATTGGGTGTCAGAAAATGGGAGCACAAATGGGAGCTTTTATTCAAGTTGTTTTTGTTTTGTTTTGTTTTGTTTTTTAAAGATTTCGTTTTTATTTATTCATGATAGACATAGAGAGAGAGAGAGGCAGAGACACAGGCAGAGGGAGATGCAGGCTCCACGCAGGGAGCCCGACATGGGACTGGATCCCTGGACCCCAGGACTGCGCCTTGGGCCAAAGGCACCCTGTGCCCAGGGAACCCTCAAATTGTTTTTAAAGTATCCCAAATTGTGGGGATACCTGGGTGGTTCAGCGGTTTAGCACCTGTCTTTGGCCCAGGGCGTGATCCTGGAGTCCCGGGATTGAGTCTCGCATTGGGCTCCCTGCATGGAGCCTGATTCTTCCTCTGCCTGTGTCTCTGCTTCTCTCTCTGTGTGAATCTCTCATGAATAAGTAAATAAAATATTCAAAAAAATAATAAAGTATACCGAATTGGGACGCCTGGGTGGCTCAGTGGTTGAGTGTCTGCCCTTGGCTCAGGGCATGATCCCAGTCTGGGGATCGAGTCCTGCATTGGGCTCCTTGCAGGGAGCCTGCTTCTCCCTCTGCTTATGTCTCTGCCTCTCTCTGTGTCTGTCATGAATAATTAAATAAAATCTTAAAAAAAAAAAAAAGAAGTATCCCAAATTGTATCAGGCTTACTGGGGTCACTTTAGATACAGAAGTAAAGCAGTAAGGAGGAACATTCTTTCCATTTCATAGATAAAACAATAGAGGCTTAGAAAATTATATCAGTGCTAGAGAGGATCTCATCCAATTGAGCCTTTTGTGTAAAACAAAAGGTGAAAAATTATCCATCTGTCCATCTGTTGGTTCGTTCATTCATTCATTCATTCATTCACTCATTGCCTACTCCTGGACAGGTCTCTTGCTGGAGGCTAGGGATACAGCAGTGAGTCAAACAGACAGAACCTCTCTCTCATGGAAGGCACAGTCTGCTGGGGAAGGCCAATGGTAGCTAGCCAGCAAACAAACAAACAAACAAACAAACAAACACCACTAATGAAGGGAAAGAAGTAATGGAGCAGGGGTCTATGGGAATATTTAACTAATGAATCTGACCTGAACCAATAAATCAATGAGGCTTCCCTTAGAGAGCAGAGGGATGAGCCAAATGGACAAAGAAGGGGAAGAGTACTCTAGGTAGAAAGAGTAGCATGTACAAATGCCTGAGGGCTAGAGGAGGGATAGGCTCAGAGAAGAAACATCACCCAGTGTGTTGGAGACCAGAACTGAGGCTTTGGAATTCCTACCTATATTCTTCCCCCAAAACCCCAGCCCAACGCTCCCCACTCTGTAACTTTCATGGCCTCAAACAACACCCCTGACTCCTCTTTGGCCATTCAGTGCACCCTCAGGTACCCAAGAGAGCTCAAAGAACTAAAGAGTACAAAATATCAGAATTGTGCAAAGAACGTGTAGGGTATGTTCAACTTTGTGGGAGCTGGTGGGAGCCTCTGGCTTGAGTTAGGATGAGACTAAAGATTGAGTGCTGAGTGGAAAAGCTTTACAGACAAACAGAGAAATTATCCCAGCAGAGAATCTAGGCTTGGCATTGGGGAAGGTGGAGAAATGGATTTGGTAATGAATCATCTGTGTTCTGTATTCAAAAAGCAAAGTTCGTGAGTGTTGTTAATTGACTGGGGGTATTGGGTTTGTAGGTCAAGTGAGCAATGGGTTGGGTGGAAGTGGTCAGCTGTGTACCTGGAACATCTGCTTCAAGATCATGGTGTCTAGGAGCCTCTGTGTGTCTCTATATGTCTATATCAAGATCTGGGTACCCAGTCAGGTCTGCACTGATTGACTAGTCCTCTCCAGTCATCTAGATTACCAGAATGGGTTTTGTCATTGCCTTCAACTATTTACCTATGAAAAGGTGTGGGAATGCTCAGGTCCTCACACTCTGAATCCAATCCAATCCAATCCAATCCAATCCAATCCAATCCAATCCAATCAGCAACTGTTTGCTAAATGCAACTGTTGATCTGGAACCCATATCCACAACACCTGAGCTAGAGTCTCCTTCCTGTCGCTCACCCTCATCTGCCTCTTCCATATTCCACAGTGTCTGCCTGAGTCCAGGCCAACTTTATTGTTCACTCAAAGGCATTCGCTTCTTCCAAACTTATCATCTCCAGCTCATGATCTGTGTCTAAAATGCTACTCTCCTTCTGAAAACTTTTCCTTTATTCCCTGTGGCCATTGGGACAAAGCCATAGCCAGACTTCCAGTTCAGGGATTATAGTGGGAGTAGTGCTGGGCGAAGATGCCTTTTGAACTTGAGTTTCTAGTTCTTGGGGGAATAGAATAGATATTTCTGTATGAATCAGAAATGCCTCCCTGAGCCTCTGTTCTTTGGAAGAAATCAAGGGGTCCCACAGAATGACCTTGAAGATTTTCTTTCAAAGTCAACCCAAATCACCACCTCTGAAACCCTTGGTCAGAGTGTCAAGTGGTTATGGAAGGCCCCCCAAGGGCTCCTTACCTGCTGGATAAAATGGGTACCCAAGTGTCTGCCTGACTGTTAACTAGGTCCAGTTCTAGGGAAAGAAAGTTGGGATGACACACTCTCATTTTACAGTGTACACGTCTATAATGTGGGAATGTTTTTACAAGTATGTATCACTCTGTAATTAAAGATGCAAATCTAGTAAAAAGCTCCATCCCTTAGGCCATAGGTTCAGAGGGCAGCGGGTGACAAGGAAGACTTGATAGGTAATACAGCACTGGAGCTGGACCAGGACGTTAGCAGCAACAAGGGAGCATCTGGACCAGATAAAGACAAGATCCAGCATGAGGGGTGAGTTAGTACTGTAGTAGGTGGGGCTTTGAATACCAGACCAAGGAGTTTGTAATTAAGGCATTTCTGAGCCAGAGGGAATGTGATCTGAGCTAGGTCTTGGTGTTATAGCTGGCAAAGGGGAGAGAAAGACCAAGGCTTCCAGGAGAGTATTTGCACATCCCAGTGAGAAGAGCAATAATCGGGGGAAAGGGGTACATGAATGAATGAGCTGGGCTGGCCAAGACCTTGATACTTAGGGCAGGGCCCACCCTCTACCTGCACTGCAAATCCTCCCATAGCCTCACTGGGCACTTGTAGCTCTGTGCCTGAGGTTCCTGGTCTACCTGGAGCTGGAGACAGGGTAGCATCCCAGCATGGCTCTGTTTCAGTTCCACTTTCCCAGTTTCACCAAGAAGGAGGTGGGCTTGGACCTCTTGGGGCCCCTACTTCTTTCTGTCTTCATAGAAGAACTGCAGAGCAGCTGTTGGGTTTTGGGTCGCCTGGTGATTTGTTTGCATATCACATTTTCCTGGGTCCTGGAGGAAAAGCTACCTTGTATACCACAAAATAAGCGATGAGGATATGTCAGCCTGAGCTAGATGAAACTTCTCACACTTCCAGGCCATCTGTAAGAGGCAGAATGTGTGCTCTAACAATGCTGAGGGCTCCAAAGGATCCCAGAGAGACCCAGACACCTTGAGAGATTGAGTCTTACACCAAGGAGGGGAGATCAGATTCCCCCACCCAGTGCACCTCCTAGCCCTGCCTCCTACCGCATCAGAGGCTACTGGGGACAGTCATGCCTAAGGGGCCTTCCAAGGTCATTTGGGGACTTAACATAGAGAAGGACTGGTTTTGGGGTAGATTCTTCAAGATCAGAAAAGCATCCTCTCCTTTGTTAAGGTACTTCCACAGTCATAACCAGGTACTGAGGACTAAAAGATAAAAGAAAATCCAACAAACCCTGAAGAGAGGGAGTATCGTGTCTCTGATTCCTTTCAGTGGCTTAGTAGAAGAGATCAAGTCCACACTGCACCCTGAAAGGGCTCAGAAACTTCAGAGTACAGTAAACATATCAGGAAAGGAAATTCTCTACCTCTACCACAGGCGGTTTCAAAGAAAGACCTTTGGGATCTGCTGTTGCCTCTTTCTGGATGCCCTTCTTCACCTGGCTCCACTCTTAGCTGAGGAACTTCCATTCTTTCTTGCAGGTATCACTTCTTCTGTGAGGCTTTCCTTTACCACTCTCCCAGCACACTCCCCTTCACCATTATTTCTGTATCTTGTACTTGTACCCATCACTGCACATTGCACCCTCCACGGTTTTGCTTTCTTTCTATGTCTGGAGTGATGTCATATGAAGTTTCCCCTGCTCTGTGTCCCCAGGTGGGTAGTCTATCATCTGTCCCATTAATCAGTGGTACAACAGAGCCATGATGAAGAGTCCTAGATTCCCCAAGCCAATTCAAGTCTGCTGCAAGATGCTTTGGCTCCCCTTGCCAGCCCACCCTTAGCCTCCAGGGACTTGCTTCTCCACCCATGGCTGGAGCCTGATATTGGCCATTCCTGGAAGCATCTCTCTTGAAAGGGTCTTCAAACTATGAGCCTGTAGAGGTCCCCCAAGTTCTTGGTGAACTTGGGACTCAGGCCAAAGTGAAGAAGACTGGGAGCTTTGATGACCCCCTCCCTGCTCTGGAAAGTGACCCTTGTACAGCAGCAATATGGTGATGATTGGCAACCCATAGGCAATAAGGAGCATGGGTTGTGGCCCGAGTATGTCCTAGGTGTCCTGCCATCTTCATATGGAGATGGCCAGGTAGCAGGACTCAGGACCCAGGTATGTTCTCCAGCTTGGGGCATGGGCAGGGCATGTGAGACCAGGCGGTCAGGTAAGAAACTCCCAGCCAACCCTCACAAAGCAAGTACCTCAGAGTCCTCAGTTTAACTCTTCTACCCTCAAGATAAGGATCTGTTGCCCAGGCAGGCTGTGTAGCAAGGAGAAAGCCAGCCCCTGTCAGAAGGGCCTTAGCAGTACCAATTGTCCTCTTGGGTGCTTCAGCCCCAGGCTTCTTGCTTCAGACTTTGCTTTCCTCTAGGCCAGCAGTGCCTCCTGTCACTGGTCACTCAGCCAAGTCAGAGCCCTGCCCTACTTCTGCCAGGTAAGCTTGTCTGTGGACCTCTTAAGCCTCAGAATTCTCTGGCTGTCTGATGGCTCATCACCATCCCTACTCCCTCACCCCATCTTGAGTCAGCACCCAGCTGGTTGTTCAAGCTTGGCTCTGATCTCTAAGAGGTCTCTGAGCAAATCTGCAGCTCAGCTTTAAACACGTCTGCATTTGTCTCTTCGGTTAATTGATCAGGAATCATATGATCTTTTAAAAACACAGCTGGTAGAGTTGCCCATCTGTGCTTCTGCATTTGGATCAGTAAATCGGGCTGCCTAGAATTTATTTAAACCTGCAGGTCTGAGTGCAGAATGAGGCTGCCCTCACGGTGCCTCCTGTGATGATCTTCTCATTTTCTGGATCATCTTCATTCTTGGGGCCACCTTTGACTGGGCTTTTAGAATTAAGTCTGTTTTTATCGCTCATTTGTCTCCTGAGCTCTTCTAAGGACTATTTTCTAAGATTATTTTACATTGAGATTCACTAATTATAGGGTAAAGCACTAATCTGCACTCCTCCCCCATGGCTGAAACATATACACACACATGCACACACACAATTATTTACCAGACAAGATGGGTCATGAGTCCTTAGACAGGTCAGTAACCCAAGATAGTGATGGTCTATATTCTCCCCTCCCCATCTTTTGAAATATACACAGGAACATTGCTAATGTGGCAGAGACTGCTAACTACCCCCCCATATCTGAGCATATAACCATCACAAATAAATACCAGGAGCATCTGGCTGGTTCAGTTGGTACAGCATGAGACTCTTGGTCTTGGGTTCATGAGTTTAAGCCCCAAATTGGGGATGGGGCCTATTTAATAAATAAATAAATAGACAGGTAGATAGATAGACTGCTAAATTTCCTAGCCTCCTTTCCAGCTATGCAGCTAAGTTTTGGTCAATGAGATATAAGTACAATGGTATATCCAACTTCTAGAAAGTATCCTTAAAGGGAAAAGGTATGCCTTCTTCTTTTCTCCCTTATTTGTGCTAGCTACAAAGCACTTTTGGGGATGTGATAATTAGAGTTAGAGCAGCCATCTTAAGACATGAGAGGGGAAAAAAAAAAAAAAAAAAAAAAAAAAAAAAAAAAAAAGACATGAGAGGGGGAAGCCACACTGAGGATGGCAGATGAAGTGGCCCAACTTCCAAGATGGCCTCCAGTGACTCTTAAATTCTGGTATTCATGTCCTTGCTTAGTTTTGTCCATGCTAAATAGGGCTGACTTGTGTAACCAGTAGAATGTTGCAGAAATGACAGTGTGACTTCTTCTTCTTTTTTTTTTTTAAAGATTTTATTTATTCATTAGAGACAGAGAGAGAGAGAGAGAGAGAGAGAGAGACAGAGACACAGGCAGAGGGAGAAGCAGGCTCCATGCCAGGAGCCTGATGTGGGACTCGATCCTGGGACTCCAGGACCACGCCCTAGGCCAAAGGCAGGCGCTAAACCGCTGAGCCACCCAGGGATCCCCAACAGTGTGACTTCTGAAACTACATCATAAAAGACATTGCAGCTTCTGTCGTCTTCTTCTTCTTCTTCTTTCTTCTTCTTCTTCTTCTTCTTTTTAAAGATTTATTTATTTATTTGAGAGAGAGAGAGAGAGGGTAAGTAGGGTGGAGGATAGGAACGGCAAAGGGAGAGGGAGAGAGAAGCTTTAGTAGGCTCTGAGGTCAGTGCTGAGTCCAACTTGGAGCTCTATCCCACAACCCCCAGATCACGACCTGAGCCAAAACCAAGAGTTGGACACTTAACTCACTATACCACACAGGCACCCCTGTCTCACTTCTTTTTGAATCACTTGCTCTACATGTGTAGAAGCCAGCTGCCAGGTTGTAAGCACACTCAAGTAACTCTATGGAGGATGACTGGTGGTGAGAAATGGGAGCCTTATTGTCACCAGCTGGAACCAACTTGTAAGCAGTATTGCAGTCCCGGTTAAGGCTTCAAATGACCAGGGCTCCATCTGACACCCTGACTGCAATCTCATGAGATAGCTCAATCCAGAAGCACCCAGATAAGTCACTCCTGAATTCCTGATGCACAGAAAGTGTGAAATAATGAATGTTTATTGTTGTTTTAAGCCAATGAGTTTTGAAGTGATTTGTTATGGAACAATAGAGGAGAGCAATAAAAGAGAAGGAGCCTTAGCCTCTGAAATTGTGGAGGGTCACAGCAACCTTGACCCTTGATCTACCTCAGACTTTTTTTTTTTTTTAAGATTTATTTATTTGAGGGATCCCTGGGTGGTGCAGCGGTTTAGCACCTGCCTTTGGCCCAGGGCGCGATCCTGGAGACCCGGGATCAAGTCCCACGTCGGGCTCCTGGTGCATGGAGCCTGCTTCTCCCTCTGCCTGTGTCTCTGCCTGTATCTCTCTCTCTCTCACTGTGACTATCATAAATTAAAAAAAAAAAAAAAAAAAAAAAAGATTTATTTATTTGAGAGAGAGAGAGTGCACAAGGTGGAGGAGGGGCAAAGGGAGGGGGACAAGCAGACTTTCCACTGAGCCAGGAGCTGGACATAGGGCTCGATCCCAGAACCCTGGGATAATGACTGAGCCAAAACCCAGAATCAAACACTTGACCCATTGAGCCACTCCAGTGTCTCTCTCTCTTTTTAAAATTTTTTAAAATTTATTTTATATTTTTTAAAGATTTTATTTATTTACTCATGACAGACAGGGGAGAGAGAGAGAGAGAGAGAGAGAGAAAGAAAGAGAGAGAGACAGGCAGAGGGAGAAGCAGGCTCCATGTAGGGAGCCCTACGTGGGACTTGATCCTGGGCTGAAGGCAGGTGCTAAACCGCTGAGTCACCCGGGCTGCCCTCTCTTTTTTAAAAAGAAAAATAAACTTCTCTTATTTTTACAACTATTATCTTGAGTATTCTGCTGCTCCTACTCTTGTTTTGGCACCTTTCAGGAGATCCAGGCTCTACCCCATCTTGAGGAATCTCACTTAACATTTTGGTTGACTCTACCTGGCACAGAGAGATACCGTCTTCATATGGGTGTCCCTGAGATATCTAGGAGGTTCAAAAGGATAGGTAAATAAGCACTTTGGAGAGTTCCAAGCTGCTCTACCAACTGAAGATAGCACTCTTGCTAGGTCAGGCTGATTCTGGTTGGAGTGAGCCTACCTCAGCATTTATAGGTGTTCCTTTCATAGTCCAGCTTTCAGGTGTGCATCTCAGGTGGGCTAGTGGGAAAATCCTAAGCAGCGACAAGATGTACTGCTCAGGTCCAGTCAGCCATGGCACAGGACTGAGGGATGGCAGTCCTGCTAGTCTTTTCTTTTTTACTAAAGCACTCCTTCTTGGTGCCCTGGTTGCAAGAGGAGAGCCAGTCCTCTGAGGCTTACTCTCTACCCGACATCCTGCTTCATCACAGACTATGACATCCAAGTGGACTAACCAGCCAACACAATTCCTGACTTCCAGCATCACGATTCCTGAACCTGCTTACTGTTCCTCGCCTTCTTCTACTTGGCTCTTGCCACACAGTGGGATAGATTCTCTCTGAAATCTTAGCCTCCTGAATTCTACCAGAGGCTTTGATCCCCTACTTGTTAGATATTTCCAGTCTTCTCTCCACTTCTGCTCTTATATTTTCTTTTTTTTTTAATTTTTTATTATTTTTTTATGACAGTCACACACAGAGAGCGAGAGAGAGGCAGAGACACAGGCAGAGGGAGAAGCAGGCTCCATGCACCGGGAGCCCAACATGGGACTCAATCCCGGGTCTCCAGGATCGCGCCCTGGGCCAAAGGCAGGCGCCAAACCGCTGCGCCACCCAGGGATCCCCACTTCTGCTCTTAGACTTTAACAAAAACCTTCTGTCCCTGGAAGCCTCAATTGTTTCCCCAGCCTAGCCCCATCAGAACCATCTGAACAATGAAGAATCTTCTTAAGCTCTGTAATAATTAGGGAAATGTTAGATGATGTAACAAAGAAATCCCAAACTGTATACTGACTCAGACAATATAGTTGGTTTCTTGCTTACATTAAACCCAAACAGGAGTTCCTGTTTGGTTAGTGTCTCTCCTCTAAGTGATGAGTCAGGGACAAGGAACCTTCTACCTTGTGGCTCTGCCATCTCCAACATGTGGTTTCCAAGAGGATCTTAATTTGGAAGCAGGAGAAAGGAAAGGTGGAGATGGTATATCTGCTACTTAAATATCTTGGGCTGCAAAGGACACATGTCTTCCCTGATCAACATTCTATTGGCAAGAATAAGTCACTTGACTCTTCTGAGATGCAACAGATGTGAGGGGAGGGTGTGTGTTGAAAAATGTCATCTCTGCCAGGAGACTCCTTCCTACCCTCAATTTTATTCTATAGAAAGACAGAGGGTGACAGTTTTTTGGCAAATAGCTAGCTGTCTCTGCTCCATACCTCTTACTTTCTTCTGCCTCAACCTTCTAGCAAGACCACCAGCCCAGGCAATAGAGGCCAGCCTAGCCTTCTTGGCTTTTAGGTCCTATAGAAAATCCTGAGGGGGACAGATCTGTGCCAATGCAGATGTATCACCTCCAAGCCAGCAGGGCCCCTGTGTTGCTAGGCCTGGATCAGATTCTCTCCTATTTCCCATAAGGAGGCTTTGCCCTGTCCCCTCCTCTCACCTTCCTTCTCATCAGGGGAGGATTTCGGGCCAAAGGTGGCCCCTCCACTTCTTTTCCTGCTCTCTCCTCCCTGCCACAGTCTTATAAATCTGTGTGTATCCATGGTCATTCTAGCTTCACAGCCCGAACTACTCCCTAGGTTTCAGACTTACATATCCACCTTCCCCCTGGATGCTTCCACTCGGATGCACATATATATATATATATATATATATATATATATTTTAAGATTTCATTTATTCATTCATGAGAGACACAGAGAGAGAGGCAGAGACCCAGGCAGAGGGAGAAGCAGGCTCCACACAGGGAGCCCAATGTGGGACTCGATCCTGGATCTCCAGGATCAGGCCCTGGGCCAAAGGCGGCGCTAAACCGCCGAGCCACCAGAGCTGCCCTTTTTCTAGGGTTTATTTATTTATTTTTTAAAGATTTTATCGGATGCACATAGATCTTTCATATTCAACATGTCTCAGACTGAATCATTTCACCCAGCCACTCCCCCACTACTTGCTTCTCTTCCTGTGGTTTCTCTCTCCTAGGGTGGTACCACTCTCCCCACACAGTCACCATTGCTAATAACCTGAGGATCGTTGTTGTCTCACTTCTCAGGTTAAATCTTGGCCCAACTATTTCCTGAATCAGTTCCGTATACTCCTTTCCTCAGGTCATTGCTTCTTGTTTGGATGCATATAACTATCTCCTGAAGGGTCCTTAGGCCTCTACTCTGTTCCCTTCAAATCTGTGCTCCATGGGCAGAGTAACTGATCTACAGTACAAATCTGACCGTAACACTCACTTTCTTTTTTTTTTTTTTTTAAGATTTTATTTATTTATTCATGAGAGACACAAAGAGAGAAGCAGAGACACAGGCGGAGGAAGAAGCAGGCTCCCTGTGGGGAGCCCGATGTGGGACTCTATCCCAGGACTCTGGGATTACAACCTGAGCCAAAGGCAGATGCTCAACCACTGAGTCACCCAGGTGCCCCAACAGTCACTTTCTTAAGCATAGAATTCCCTCTGAGGCCCCCAAGTCCCCACATGACTGGCCCAACTGCCCACTTCAGCCAGTCCCATGCTTCCCTCAATACTACAGCAACACCCAACTTTACTCTTTACATGCTCTGAAGATCCTTGAAGCCACTGGGGTCATAGGTGGGTGCTCTGCCTGGATGCTGCTGGAATATCCTCTGTCTGTGCTTATTACACCCTTCATAAAGCTTTTTGTATGTCTGCCTCCCAGTACCATAAGGGCAAGAGCTAACTCTTTATCTCAGAATCTCAGTGCCTAGGACAGTGCTTATCATACAGCAGGTACTCAATTCATGCTCATGAATGAAGATTCTGAGAAGGTACCTGTTGAAGGTATGGAAAACACTCATTTAGATATGCTTGCCTTGCTCTGAATGAACATTTCCTTCTCAGGAGAGCCAAAGTGTGTGTGTGTGTGTGTGTGTGTGTGTGTATTTATCTGTGAAATCTGATCCTTTGCCTGAGAGCCTCTCCATCAATTAATCATGATTGGCCATTTGCACAAAACCTCTTCTCCCAAAGCACTTTGCACAGAGGGGGCGAGCTCTCCATCCTGCCAGAGCTGTGGGCTCATTTCCCACCACATGACTGGCCTTGGCAGTAGACTCATACCCATGCCTCTCACTGGAACCCCATAGCATCCCTAGGAGGCAAGCCAGAAAGGAGCATTGCCCCCCCCCCCCCAATTTTTAAAATAAGAAAACTTGTTCATGGGCACTTGGCTGGCTCAGTCAGAAGAGTATGTGACTCTTGGTCTCAGGGTCATGAGCTCAAGCCCCACATTAGGTGTAGAGATTACTAAAAAAATAAACAGGGAAAAAAAGAAAAAGAAAACTTGTTCATAGGAGGTGAGGTGATGGTCCAAGGGTGCAAAGTGAGTCAGGTATTTGTTCTTTCCTACTGTATCGTGGACAATTCTGCCCTTTGCCCTTTGGGGCTGCTGAAATACTCTGTAGTGCCACAGACCATGAGCTCTGTGGGAAATTGCCTCAGACAGGGAGGATTGAGATATTACCCCTGCCCATCAGTCATAATACATCTTACATGTCAGCTGTTCTCTTAGGTAGGGAACAGGCACCCACCCAAGCTGACTCAAACAATAAAGGAGGACTCAGAATCCAAATGCACAAAGTCATCCTAGGAACTAGACAAGCACTTTGTCTCTTGTGCTGGACCACAAGTCTTTCCTCTCTGTATTTCTTTCTTTTTTTTTTAAGATTTTATTTATTTATTCATGATAGACATAGAGAAAGAGAGAGGCAGAGACAGAGGCAGAGGGAGAAGCAGGCTCCACGCCAGGAGCACGACGCGGGACTTGATCCCGGGACTCCAGGACCACGCCCCAGGCCAAAGGCAGGCGCTGAACCGCTGAGCCACCCAGGGATTCCCCGCTCTCTGTATTTCTAATCTGATCCCTTTTCATAAAACCTTAAGCATTGTTTTTACAAGGCCCCAAGTGACTGTCAGCCCTGAGTTGGCCTGGCTCACAACTGCAGGACCCACCACCACAAAAGCAGAGTCAGAGCCTTAGGAGCACTTGGCTGGCTCAGCCCAGGCAATAGTTGTTTCTCCCAGGTTGGCCTTCCAGCTTCCAGCTTCATCACCTGGAACATGGGCGAAGGAGTTGGGCAATCTGGTAGTGGGTAGCAGAGGTAGTGGGTAGAGGAAATCCTAGGAGGGATATAGGTAGGGAGCCAATTACAAGTGGAGGGAACAATTGTGAGATGTTGAGATTGAGTGGGTGTCCTGAGTAACCAACCCACTTAGGTTCTCTCTGCCTTCTGCTGTCTTTGACTAGATACCTCTCAACTCTAAAGATGGAAGTTAAGTTGTAGAAGCTTGACAGGAATGCAAGCAATTCCCGTTCACTGAAACACAGACTGCTTGGTGGAGTACAACTGACTATTGCCTTGTGGGTATTGACCAGTTTCGAATCCATTTCTAAAATCACATCAGCATTCCTTATCTGACTATCTATGGGTAATACTTTGAGTTCTCTTTTGAATTGGTTGTAATATTTTAGTGCTTCTCTCATTAATTGATGAATTAAAATAAATCTTCAACACGTTAATTTTATATCTGAGGAGAATCATGATTGTATCCACTTTTAAAATGTATCATGGGGGACGCCTGGGTGGCTCAGCGGTTGAGCGTCTGCCTTTGGCTCAGGGCATGATCCTAGGGTTCTGGGATCAAGTCCCACATTGGGTTCCCTGCATGGAGCCTACTTCTCCCTCTGCCTATGTCTCTGCCTCTCTCTCTCTCTCTGTGTCTCTATGAATAAATAAATAAAATCTTAAAAAAAAAAAGTATCATGAAGGGGCAGAGTCTGGCTGGCTTGGTGAGGTAGAGTGTGTGGCTCTTGATTTTAAGGTCCTGAGTTTCAGTCCCATGTTAAAAGAATTTCAGTGGAAGTTGTCCTGGCAAAAATTTAAGGGCCATTTTTTCCTTTTTCTTTTTTTATTATTATCTTTATTCTTCTTATTTCTTTATATTTTTTAAAAGATTTTTAAATTTATTTACTTAGAGATTGAGAGAGATTGAGCATGAGTAGAAGCAGATTCCTCACTGATCAGGGAGCACAATGTGGGGCTCAATCCCAGGACCCCAAGATCATGATCTGAGGTGGAGTCAGACACCTAACCGACTCTACTGAGCCGCCTAGGCACCTCTCTATTGTTTGGACTTTTCAGACAATAAAAAAAAATTGCAAACCTAATATATGTTAAATTCTAAAGGAAAAAGCAAACTAAATAGTGCAAAATTACATTTTGGCATACTACTACAAGCCAGCCATGGGTAGGCAGAGGTAGTTGTTAGGACATGCTGCCTGCCCCTCAGGGAAGAGCATGAGGTTCAGGCTCCATCCATAGGCCAAAGTGTTCCAGGCACCCACAACAGTCACCTTGTGTCAGGAGCTGCCCAGGTGAGCAGACTTCCTCATTGTTCAATACATGCTGCATCTCCTCCCTCCTGCCCCTTGGCAGCCCAACCCTGGAACACTGATGGAAGCTCATGCCAGAATGGGATTTCTTCCTCCTGCCTTTCCTCCCCTAACAACCTGAGAGGTATCCTGCCCTCCCTAGCTTACAGCTGAAAGGGAGAATCACTGCCAAATCTCTGCTTCCACAACAATGCACTTCTGAGAAGAGGACATAGAATTTCTGTCAACTGAATCCTGTTTTCCTCCTGACTTACATGATGGTCTAGATATGCTCTGGCTTCCATTGCTGTGGGTGGTTCATCCACTGTCAATGGTCCCAACACTTCATATTTTTCTATCTTCATGAAACCAACCTATAAACTGGGATTTATTTAAGTACAATCTCTGGGATGTCTGAGTGGCTCAGCGGTTTAGTGTCTGTCTTCGGCCCAGGGAGTGATGCTGGAGTCCTGGGATGGAGTCCCACATCAGGCTCCCTGCATGGAGCCTGCTTCTCCCTCTGCCTGTGTCTCTGCCCCCCTCTCTGTGTGTCTCTCATGAATAAATAAATAAAATCTTTTTTTTTTTAAGTACAATCTCTTATAAAAGCAAAACCTTCCTTCTAGGAATCCTTCTGTCAATCAAACCTGGACATTTGTCTCTGCTGTTTTCTAAGCATATATGTATGGTAGGGGAGACAATATCCACAGGCAGTGGGACCATGTCTCAACCCCAGGAGGCCCCCTGACCTTTGGCATAAGTACCTGTAGTCCCTTGCATTTATCACATCAGCACAGGAGTGCTTCCTTAATGAACTCTGGCCTAGAAGGACCAAGGACAAAGGAAGGCATGAGCCCTGTGCCTCCCATTACTTGCTGGACACTCAACTGGCCTGACAAGGGCTGGCCTTTCTCACTTTTACCCACTAAGCATGAAGCCACAGCCACCCCTGAATCCAGGGTAGTATGCTCCAGGTGCTCCAGAAAGCTTCCCAAGGAGCTTACCACTGTTGTACAGAGGGAGTCTTACCTTTATTGCCTCTACTTGAGAATGTTTGAGCCTGGACTCCCAGTGTTGTCTGACTACATCCCTTTCTCCCTTAAGTCCTTCATGGCTCCCTATTGCTTGCATGATCAAGTCTAAGCTTGGCTTTTTTTTTTTTTTTAAGATTTATTTATTTATTCATCACACACACACACACACACAGAGGCAGAGACATAGGCAGAGGGAGAAGCAGGCTTCCTGCAAGGAGCCTGATGTGGGACTCGATCCCAGGACTCTGGGAACACGACCTGAGCCAAAGGCAGATGCTCAACCACTGTGCCACCCAGGCATCCCTAAGCTTGGCCTTCAAGTCCCTTGCTTCCCAATATGGCTCCAACTATATTTCTGGCATCCTCTCCCTATACCATGTACTTAAATGTCCAACCCCTCATTCACTTCATGCATACTAGAGTCCAACTTTCATTTAAGTCTAAAGGTAGTTTCCAAGTTCTCTTAGCTGCTCAGAATGCCTCATTTCCATGACAGCCTCTCTCTTATTAATTGATGTCATCAGAATTGCATTACTATAGCTGCAGACGAAAGCATGCTAGTGCCTGTTCTAATGCAGTGCCTTATTCTGGTGTTCACATCACCTCCATGGCTGCACCTGGGTGAACATCACACAGACCACTTTTCAGAATGGCTCTCTCCACAGGAGCAGCTGCAGATTCCTCCCATCTCCTAAAAGCTCACTGCTGTGGAGCTGAGGCAGTTGTATTAGGACACATCACAGCATCTCGCTGCCAAAGTGACAGCTACAATTATGTTTTGGCTGACAGCTGGAGATGAGAGAATGTACAAACAGCCAAAACCACATGAGCCTTCATGAGTCAGCAGTTTGTAATGCATGTCCAGCTGGTAGGTGAGGTGGGGAACCTGCTGGCTACAGACCTCACATTATTGCCAGGAACCCTCAGGAGAGATCCTCTACTAGATGGTGATAGTTAATGCCTTCAAGGGCTACCCCAGGACCCAGAAGGGCAAGAGAGTAGGGTGATCAAGCACAGGTATAGTCTAACCTCAAGGGATAGGCACCTGGGATCCCTGGGTGGCGCAGCGGTTTGGCGCCTGCCTTTGGCCCAGGGCGCGATCCTGGAGACCCTGGAGACCCGGGATCGAATCCCACGTCGGGCTCCCGGTGCATGGAGCCTGCTTCTCCCTCTGCCTGTGTCTCTGCCTCATTCTCTCTCTCTCTCTGTGACTATCACAAAAAAAAAAAAAAAAAAAAAAAAAAAAAAGGGATAGGCACCTGATTCCCAGGCAAGGGAGGGAGCAGGCAGTGCAAGGGGACAAACTTCCCAGTGGTGAAATCATTCTTGCTAAGCTGGCTGATGAGAGGTATATTCATAATGGGTAGAGGGTTCCTGTCGAGACATCAAGGGTACCACCTCCATAAAGGAGCCTCAGTGCCTTATAGGAGTGGGGTCAGGAGAGGGGCCAAGACACCATAGCAAAACCCAACACGGCAGCAGGGGCTGCAGCTTCCACATGCTGGGCACTCTGCTGACCCCTCTGCATACATTTCTTCTTTTCATCTTCCTCACAATCCAGTGAGGTAGGTTCTGTTACTATCTCCATCTTCCCAGTGAGGAAACTGAGTCTTGGTGGAATGTGATGGAGGCCAAGTAGCCAGCAATTATGGAGATGGAATTTGAGCTCAAACCGTCTGGCTCCAGAGATTGCCTGGTTTATGCCTCATTATCCTGGTTGGGTCCTTTCAATTCTGTCTTGGTTGCAGGAAGCTGAGATCCCTGGTGCATTCCACGCATAGGGTGAGTTGAGTTAGGGCCTCCAAGTAGACTTTGGCCTGAAAGCCAAGACATTACCAAAGGAAAATAACAACAGCTATTTCAGGCAACAGGTGCTGGGCTATGAAATTGGGGGAAAAAATAAAAAAGCTACCAGGATTTCCTCATTGTACCTTTTTGTACGTCCTGCGGAACAAGCATCATCAGGAAGCTGCTCCATGAGAGTGCTGCCTCTAGAGACAGAGGGCAGGAGCAGGAAGTGTCCTTTCTTTCTGCCCCCACAAGCCCTCTGGGGCAGCACCACAGGTGGCCTCCAGAGGCCAGGGCTTGGCTCTGACTCAGCCTGACCTGGGTTCTGGCCAAGGCCTCTGGGAAGGGTGGGCTCAGGCTCTTGGTGTCCTCCAGGGAGTGCTGCTGCCCTTCTCAGGCCCCTGGTTGGAGCAGAACCCACCTATCCTCACTTTCTGTCCACACACATGCAGACAGGGAGGCCGCAGGCTAGCAACTCTGTTCAACAAGCTTCCAAATGGGGCGTCTGAAAGGCGAGTGGGGCTGGGGCACAGAAATGTTTGTATTTCATGTGGCTGCTGCCCATGAATCACCAATTGCATTTTGTGCTCTCAGCTCTGCGAAGGCATCATTTCCAGCAGCCTCACACCGAGCTGGCGAGCTGGCGGCCAGAGCCTCTTAGTGTGGCTATAAATAGCAGATCATCAACTCACCTCTTCTGAGCTCAGCACAGGCTCCTCAGTTCACCGTGTGTCTTCCTGCTGCCTGCATGTCAACGTCACTCAGATTTCCCAGGTGAGGCCTGGCTGAGAGACTCAGGGTATGCTCTGGGGGTGGGGAGTGGGGGTGCAGGGTTTGGGTTTCCAGAGCTGATTGGGGTGACAGTGAGGGCAATGGCAGGCTTTTGAAGAGCTTGACATTTCGGGCGTCATAATTATAATCTCCCGTCTCTGAGCTCCTCTCCAATTAAATACAGCACCAAGGGACTGTCATTTCTTTAGGAGTCCTAGAAATAAAAAGCAAAGGACTCATCAAAAACACACCCAGAGAATGCCACCTGAAATGGGTAACAACAAACTAAAGGTTTCATGCCTTCCTGAGGACTTGTTCCCTAACACTGAATGAAATACTTTATGGCTCTCTGGCTGCTGGAGTGAGACACACTGAATGAAAGGCTTGATGACTCCCTGGCTTGAGAAGTGAGCTTACATATTTTAGTATTACTCCCAGCTTCACAGAATGCTCCCTGTGTGCCAGGCTCTGTGCCCAGCCTCTGCAGGCAGCATCTCATCAAGTCATCCCAATAGCCATACTGCTAGCATCTCGCCTTTCTGCCGCTGAAGAGGCTGGGGCTTCTGCAGTCAAGTGAACGGGGCTGCTGGCTTCCAGAACCCAATCTCTGAACCACCATGCTTTCTGACTTCTGCAGGAGAGGACTGTCGGGGTATCTAAATGTACCCATGTGTGTGTCCACATACTTGGGTGACCAGCAGGATGTGAACTGTAGTCTCCTTTCCCCAACTCCGTGCATTCCATGACTTTAAGTAGGAGCCAGATGCTCAAGTCCCAGGCTCCTTTGGCACTTGAATGTCCCCTAGCACCATCTTCTTCTAAATCTGATCTTCTTCTAGCTCTCTTGTAGGGAAGGCACCAGCCTCCACTTGGCTCTCCAAGCCCAGTTCGATGGTCTTCCTCATGTCTCCTTCCCCTTAAGCCCTGAAACAGGCAGGGCTCAGGTGGGACTCCCTCCTCACCTTCCCCTCCCTAGGGGGAAGCCTCCCTCCAAACTGTTTCCTCCTCTGCCTCCCCACTTTGAGGCCGGTCTCCTTTATTGGTTTGTCACAATAGCTCAGGGCTCCACCCAGGGAATGTCTTAAGAACACAGATTCTTATTCCCTCCCTCCCTTGGTTCAGACCACCTGAAACCAAATCTCAGGGTAGAGGCCCAGATCTGAATTTTTTTAAAAAGCTCTTCCAGTGATTATGCAGCCAGGGTTTTTTTTTTTTTTTTTTTTTTTTTTTGCAGCCAGGGTTAAGAACCACTTTGTCTAACTGGCCGCCTAGATGCTAGCCTCTTCCTGTTCTGAATCCTCCCAACCACAGCTATCAGTTTAATTTTTTTTTAATGAAATCATGGATATGACAGCATTTATTCACTATAAAGAGTGATATCAGGCCACAGTATTATTACAACTTAAGGGTTTTCTTTTCTCTTTTTGCTGCACAAAACAAACTAAATGTTACTTTAATTTTCTTTTCTTTTTTCACTTAAATTTTTTTAAAGCATAGTTTATCTCATGTTACTCTCCTGCTAAAGATCCTTGAGTAGCTCATCCTGCCTACAGGAAAGTATGAAGTCCTTAGTGTGGTATTCAAGGTCCTCTCCATCCTGGTCCTTTCATTCTCCTGTAAACCCTATACTCCACCTACAGAGCTACCTCCCCCTGTGACACCCTCCTGGCTCTGCTCTCTCCCCTTTGCTTATCTGGACTTAGTGTCAGCTGGGCACAGCAGAACACACCGAAACAACAGTGATCCCTCCTTAAGACTTTGAGCCCTCCAGTAAAAGGAATAAGGAATTATTGCTAAAATGCCCCTCTCAATTCAAGAGCCACGTGTGCGGCTCTCAATGAAGAGAGTTTTGTGTGGCCTGTAGATGAAAGGAGATCCGCCAGCAGATACAACACAATAGCAGTCATGTGTAAACACAGAGAGCAGGGAGCGGTGGGGCTCGTGATTAATTCCAAGGAGAAGGTATTCAGCTTTCTTGCTTTTACTCAAGCTCGGGAGACAGAACAGGTCTGGTAAAGCACTGGGGCCAGGGTCATGTCTCAAAATACCTCTCATGCTTTTTGTCCCCTAGTCCTAGACATAAGCAGAGGGCCACATTTGGATCTTGTTCAAAAGGTCAAGAGTGTTTTACTAATATGATTAGTGTATGTGTGTGTGTGTGTGTGTGTGTGTGTTTGGACTTTGAAATCCTTTTCCTATAAAGAATGACCTACCTCCAAGTAAAATAAAAAGTGATTGTGTTGACTGACAGCAAGTGTTATTTCAGAACGGGGTCTGGAAATTGTTCTCCTCAAGTACTTCAGAGTGAAAATGAACCTGAAAGAACTTCTGGGTAAATGAGGCAAAAGAGCCTCTTAGGAATCTCCATCTGCTCCCTCCCAAAACTCTGCTGAAAACACCTACAAAGGAGTAAAAAGAGTTGCAAATGCACAAGGTCCATGAGAACAGGCGAGGAGACAGCAGCAGACAAAGGATGGTGCACATTTTTGGAAGGTGGGAAGCAGAGGAAGGAGTAGTGAGTCACACAGCAGCAGGGGGAGGCTGAAGGCCTGATTCTTGCACATTGGCTCTGGGGGACCGCCAGGGCAGAGCTGCAGGTGGGAGGGTTGCTGAAGGCTGTGAGAGAGCACAGTTCCGGGGGCATTGGGGTCCCACACCTTGCCCATTCCTATAGGTCATCTGAGGTGCTCACTGGGGAGGGTGGGCATAAAGTGCAGAAACTGTAAAGAACAGACAAAAAATCTAGATGCTAAAAGGTCAAATCCCAGCTCCTTTTCCTCACCTTGTTTTCAGAAAACCTGTGGGTCCAGGACAACCCTTATCCCCAGGACAGAGACTACAGAATGCTTTTCTGTAGCAGCTGAGCAAAGTCAAGGGAGAGACCTACACATAAAGACACGATATGGATACAAACTGTCAATGGAAGAGCCAGGTCATGACCATCTATCCTCTACAGGGAAGTCCACTGTTCAACAAGTTCCACCCAAACATGCAGACCAGCAAATCATTGCTTCAAAGCATAAATCTTTTTTTTTTATTTTTTATTTTTTATTTATTTATGATAGTCACACACAGAGAGAGAGAGAGAGAGAGAGAGAGAGAGAGGCGCAGAGACACAGGCAGAGGGAGAAGCAGGCTCCACGCACCAGGAGCCCGATATGGGATTCGATCCCGGGTCTCCAGGATCGCGCCCTGGGCCAAAGGCAGGCGCTAAACCGCTGTGCCACCCAGGGATCCCTCAAAGCATAAATCTTAGATATTATCAGACAGCCAAGATCCCCAGACATTTAAGGAAAGTGTCAGACATGAGAAACAGGTATGTGGGGTGGTGAGGAAAGGAAGAATGTCTAGGTTGAGGGAGAAGAAAGCTTTAAAAATGCTATAAAATCATCAGGGACAAAAAATAAGATTTCTATTTCAAGATTTATTATCCATGAAATGTCAGAATACCAAGGATAAAGAAAAGACCCTAAAAGGACCTAGAGAGGGAAAACAGGTCAATTGAGAGGATCCGGAATCAGAATGGCACCAGACTTCTCAACAGCAACACTGGCAGCCGGGAGATAATGGAGTGAGGCCTTTAGAACTCTAAGTGAGACTTATTTATAGCTTAGAAATCTAAACCCAAACCATTAATTAAGGGAAATGGTAGAAAAAGAGATGCTTTCAGACACAAAAGCTCACAAATAATGGGCCTCTCATGCTCCCTTTCTCAGGAAGCTCTCTACCCAAGCAAAAGAATAATTCAAGGAGAAGGGGTGCCTGGGTGGCTCAGTCAGTTGAGCATCTGTCTGATTCTTGATTTTGGCTCAGGTCATGATCTTAGAGTCATGGGGTCAAGCCCTGCTTTAGGCTCTGTGCTCAGCGGGGAGTCTGCTTGTCTTCTCCCTCTGCTCCTTCCTCTGCTTGTGCCGCACACACACTCTATCTCTAAAATTAAACAAACAAACAAAACTTAAAAAAAAGGGGAGGAATCCAAGGATGAGGACAACATGCCCAGAAGAGACCAAAGGGATGCCCAGGGTGATGCTGAGGAAAGCCTTGATGACAGTGGGATGGAAGACCCAGGGGCAAGAGCTCCCCTCTGAGCCAGAGGATAGAGAGCTTCAGGTGAGAGATGGCCAGATCACCTGATAGGTATCCCCAGGTAGAAAATTATGTTGAGGGGCTATCAGACAGTTGTAAGAATTAGTAATAAGTTTATATATAAAAAAAAAACTGAGTAGGGACGCCTGCATGGCTCAATGGTGAGTGCCTTCGATTCAGGTCATGATCCTGGGGTCCTGGGATTGAGTTCCGCATCAGGCTCCCTGCAGGGAGTCTGCTTCTTCCTCTGTCTCTCTTTATGTGTCGCTCATGAATAAATAATAAATAAATAAAATCTTTTAAAAAAACGAGTAAATAAAAAACATGAAGCAATTACTACCTACAAAAAAAAAATCCATGACACATAAACTATAAAAATAAATGCAATACTACAAAAATTTACACAGCATAGTAACATAAATACAGATTATTGATTTAGCCAAAGACTGTAATAAACAGTGTTGGGAAGCTGGAGGAACAAGAAGGAGGATGCAGGTGCCAATGGATAAAAGAAGCAAATCCACATCTCCCATAATTGCAAGAAAACAGATAATGTCTAAAATTGACAAATCCACAAAATAGCACCTTAAGCGTATTATCTAGAGAAATGGAGGAGGAAGTTAAAACTGGGAGAAACAGCTGAAAGAGTTTATTTAACTGGGTAACTTTGGGTTATCAGTCTGGGGTAGGAGTTGCTATTTTTCACATATGTCTTTGAGAACTATTTCAATTTTCATGTGTATACATTATTTTCATAAAAATAAAAAATAATTTTAAGTGAAAAATCAAAAGAAAATATTATAAATTGACAAAAACGTGTTTGATATTCATTAATTACATCTCTGCAATTTCTTTCTGTCTTGTGGATCATTCTCTTCATCCATCCACTCACCCATTTTTTTCTTTCGAAGTCTAAATATGGATTAGAAAATGTTGTAGGGGGACACCTGGGTGGCTCAGTGGTTGAGCATCTGCCTTCAGCTCAGGGCATGATCCTCTTCTGGGGATCCAGTCCACACCGGGCTCCCTATGGGGGGCCTGCTTCTCCTTCTGTCTATGTCTCTGCCTCTCTCTCTGTCTCCCGTGAATAAATAAATAAAAACTTAAAAAAAAAAGAAAAAGAAAACGTGGTAGGGTTGCCAGAGAAAACACATTTGGGATATACTTACAACAAAAAAATGACTTGTTGTTTATCTGAAATTCAAATTTAACCGGATGTCTAGAACTTTTATTTTGCTAAATCTGGTGCTCTAAAATGTGAGATCCCCTGCTTACTCCACAGGCCAGGCAGGCCTATGGCTAAATAGATAATGGAACCAGAAAGTTTACCTACAATTTATATTCACAGCACAGGGGACATGTATATAGAAACTGTCAAAAAACTGCGTGGTCAGATGCTGAGCAGTGATTTGTGATGTAGTCAAGATGAGAACGGTGTGGTGCCAACCAGTCCCTGGCCAGCTTCTGTGAGTGTATTAAAGAGGTGCAGTTCTTGCTCTGTGACTGGCAGCTAGGTCCCCCAAGGGCCCAACACCTGGAACTCATCCCTCCATTTGTTCCTCAGAGCTCAGGAGCTGAGCCCAGGGTTCCTACTCATCATCATCATCCCTCCTGCAACATTTTCTCCCCTAAGAGGGTCAAGGGTAGGATGACAAGTGACCTTAAATTTAGCTAAATTGGGGATCCCTGGGTCGCTCAGCAGTTTGGCGCCTGCCTTTGGCCTAGGGCGTGGTCCTGGAGTCCTGGGATGGAGTCCCACATGGGGCTCCCCCACATGGAGCCTGCTTCTCCCTCTGCCTGTGTCTCTGCCTCTCTCTCTCTCTCTCTCTGTTTTTTTTAAATTTTTAAAAAAAATTTATTTATGATAGTCATACAGAGAGAGAGAGAGCTTGCTCTCAGGGATCCCCCTATTTAACAAATTCTTATAGATATGCCTTATCTGGTCTACAGTGTCCGAACTGAAGAGTTTCATTCTCAAAAGAGGTTTTTTTTTAAGATTTTATTTATTTATCCATGAGAGACACACTGAGAGGCAGAGACATAGGAAGAGGGAGAAGAAGCAGGCTCCATGGAGAGAGACTGATATGGGACTCGATCCAGGGACCCTGGAATCACGCCCTGAGCCAAAGGCAGACGCTCAACCGCTGCGCCACCCAGGCGTCCCAAGAGGATTTTTTTCTTGAACTGTCAGGAGATTGTCTACCACCACTGGCTAATTAATGGTAGGAATGATGTAATCATTTTCTTCTTTTTGTGCTGGGGAAAGTGGTCTTTGGAGTTAACAGAAGTAACGCTGAGGATATGAGTCCTCCAGAAGCAAAAATCATCTCTGGGATATGCAAATATATAATTTGGAAATACATAGATGTATATAGAGAATCAGCTACAATCCAGATATTTTAAAATGAGGAAGAACACAAATATGAAGTATTTCTGTTGTTTTGCTATTATTTCTTATGTGAGTAGATGTCAAGGGTGGCCAGGCAGGCAAGAGTTTTCCAAAATCTGATTGGGATCAAGGTGATTACTTACAGGGTCCTTTTCCACAAAACTAGTGTGAGAATAACTAAAGAGTTTGCTTTGCTAAGGCATTTTTAAGATTTTCTAAAAACAAATAGCTTTGGCCATGTGTTTTTAAACCGTAAAATCATTAATTATGTATCTCATTCAAAATTAATTTATTATAGATGTGAGATGACTGAAAGCTCAGTTCAACCCAAGGAAGTTATTTTGTATTTTTCAGACAACTATAATTGTTTAAAGTTTTTCTATTTAAAGATAACGTCTGACTTCATATAGCTCTAAATCTTTGGCCCTATGCCTTCCTTGAACAGCAAAGAATGAGCTATCTTCTACAAAATAGCCCTTCAAAGATCTGAAGACAGTCCTAGGGCCTATCCAATTATGTCCTCTGCTGCCCTGCCACCTGGTCTCCAGCTCCCCTCTGCCATCTCCTCCCTCAAGAGCACAAAGTTCATCAATGTGTGCTTGCAAAAAGGCCCTCAAACTGAACTCCTGGTATGGCCTGAGGCGTACAAAATAGGAAGAGCTGTAACTTTCTGTGATCTGAATGCTGAACATTCATTTGGTTAGGTAAAAGCAGCCACTAGATTGCTGTTTTAAGAACATCAACTTCATGGTTTCTGGCAGGGAGACTTGTCTAATTCAATAGAAAAAAACCTTAAGCTTACATTTACAACAGATTAAAATATTCATGCATTTGGATACAGAAACACCAACTTTTATGAATATAAATAATGGATTAACAGAAAAACTTTTGCACAACAGAAGCTAACCTGATTTTTATGTCCCTACCTTGCAGTTACCTTTGCACAGTAACTTCCTGCACTAGGAAGCCTTTGGGGAATGTAATTTCCACTGCCTTGTGATGTTAATTTGAGGCAATTATCATAAGTAGACTAAAAAAAGTTTTGCATATTATTTGTTCTTGTGGGGGCCCAGGGCTGTTGGCGAGTCAGGATACAGGAGAGACCATGGGAGAGGAATATTCAGAATTTAGAAATTTCTTTAATAGCAGTGGATCATAAGGTTTCAAAGCTTTTAATGTTTCCCAAGCTTTGGCTGGTAAAACCTTCCTCTGCAGATGCTGGAAAGCCAGCTTGAAGGGTTCTGAGAACTCTCTGCACTTGATATTTTTAATGCACTTGCATTTTCAGGTTTTCCAAGGCAGGATGGGCAAGAATAAAACTGCTTCTCTAGTCCATTTAGCTGTTTTAGAATAGTTCTGTCAGGTATAGAGGGGAAAATATTACCTATTTTCCAGGTAGGAGTGCTTCCAGGATCACTATGAATTTGGGTTACTTGCTGAGCTTATCAGTGATGGGAAGAAATAGGAAACCCTGGCATCCATGGTTCAGTGCACTCATCTGACCACCCTCTAGGAGACTTCCTTGAGCCATTTCCAGGGGCATTTCCACCTGTTGGACTGGCCCACCTTTTCAAGACCAAAATCCGAAGAGCTTATTGTGCTCTTACTATTAAGTGACTTTCTGTTTTTCCAGACACCTGTCCCTATATTAGGGCATCTAGGCCGGGGGCTTCTGTGTATCAGTCTCAAAGCAGGAGGCTGCAAAGAGAAGGAATATTTTGCTCAGGAGAGTCTAGGAACTCAAGAAATGTGAGAGCAGTGATTGCACTAACTATTCACTAGCTTTATTTATTTATTTACTTTTAAAGATTTTACCTATCCATTTATTTGAGAGGGTGGGGAAAGAAGCAGAAGGAGAGGGAGAAGCAGACTTCCCGCTGAGCCTGTTGTGAGGCTCTGATCCTCAACCTGGAGATAAATGACCTGAGCTGAAATGAAGAGTTGATGCTCAACCAACTGAGCCGCCCAGCCATCTCTACCCACTAGCTTTAAAAAGGAAGTCCACAACTGGTACAAACGTTCTACAGGGTACTTTGGCAAAACACAGTAAAAGCTTCAGAAGTGTGCCTGCTCTTTTAAATCAGGAATGTCACTTCTACAAGTTTATCAGAAGGATATGCAGACAAATAAATCTAATGTCCTTAAAAGTTCAGTTGAGGGATGCCTGGGTGGCTCAGCGGTTGAGCATCTGACTTTGGCTCAGGGTGTATTCCTGTGGTCTCAGGATAGAGTCCCACCCACGTTGGGCTCCCTGCATGGAGCCTGCTTCTCCCTCTGCCTCTGTCTCTGCCTCTCCCTCTCTCTCTGTGTCTCTCCTGAATAAATAAATAAAATCTTAAAAAAAGAAAAAGGAGAAGGTCCCATTTCAGAAGGAACACGGAAGTGTCTTGGCTCTGAACTGTCACACTCAATCAACAAGGATAACAACACTCAATAAGGATAATAACAAACCCACCAACTGCTTATTTGGTGAAATCAGGACGCAACTTTCAAAGTGTTAAGAGTTGTTGGAGATGAAAAAAAAAAGGGTTGTTGGAGATGAAAAAAGGCAGAATAGCTGGTGAAAAACCTTGAGGGAGGAGGGGATCTAGGGCCTTAGAGAGTTCAGAAATCTCCAGCAATTATTCCCTTTCAGAAAGAGAGGATCCTACCCGAAGGGAACTACAAGAACCAGGCCCAAACTGAACAAAGTGAGATTGCTGGGGATGGTGGGAAGTCTTGGAAAGCAGTGAAGGGGGTTATAAAAAAAACTTTAAAAAGGGCTCTTAGAAACAAAGGCTGTAAAAAATTCTGAGAGAAAGACGAACAGAGAAGCTCTCCTCAACCAAACTCTGAAATCACAGAAGCCTTTGTGAGGTCCATCATCATGCTAACAGTGAGGGCTCCCCTGATCCCACCTCTCCACTCCTCTAGCACTTTCTTAGGACAAAAATCACTACAACAAACAGTGGAATAACACCTGCAAGATACTCAAAGTCAGAAAACTATGGGGCAAGAATTTTATCCACCAAACTGATCTTCAAATAAAAAGCTTAAAGACAAACAGTTAAGAAATTAGAGAATATTATTTTCATGAGTTCTTTCTGAAGAACCTCCTAGAATCATAAATCAGCAGTCAGAGCACCACTTGGCAAGGCTGATGAAATTGGGGTAAAGAGATCTTCCTTGAGTGTTGAATGTATTTAACTGTAGAAGAGTAAAACAAACATAGATCAGGGTGCCAGATCAGAAGGCAAATGTTACACGCCTAAATAATGTAGAAATTTCTAATAATCAATAAAATACTGCAGAGAGAGAAGATAGGGATAAAAATGAGCTTGCTAATTGCCTCAAATCAATAGATTCAAGGGATAGTATTTAAAATTTCCAAATCGGGGCAGCCCGGGTGGCTCAGCGGTTTAGCACTGCCTTCAGCCCAGGGTGTGATCCTGGAGAACCGGGATTGAGTCCCATGTCAGGCTCCCAGCATGGAGCCTGCTTCTCCCTCTGCCTGTGTCTCTGCCTCTCTCTCTGTGTCTCTCATGAATAAATAAATAAAATCTTTAAAAAAAAATAAAATTTCCAAATCAAGTAGAATCTTAAGCATATTTAATATAAATACTAAGATTGATAATACTATTGACTGTATGATAAGGGGGGAAATGGATTAGATTACAAGATAATTTCATTGTGCTCATGGTAAGAAATCAAAAGATACCGTGCCAAAAGAGAGTAAATTAAGGGTATTTTTACATAGGAAACTTCTAGAACAAAATTACAAACCTTCCTAAATATCAAAACTATGTTTAGAAGAAGGAGAAATACAAAACTACATTATCAAGGGTGCCTGGGTGACTCAGTTGGTTAACTTTTGATTTCAGCTCAGGTCACGATCTCATGGATCCTGGGATCAGCCCCACTTCTGGCTTCTCAGTCAGCAGGGAGTACGCTTGAAAGACTCCTGCTTCTCCTCTCTCCAAAGATAAATAAATAAATCTTTAAAAAATACATTATGAAAAGACAATGTAACATAATGACAGAATTGTGAACAAATAGATGTCATCTCAATAAAAATAAATGAGTTTAACTCATTTTTTAAAATGGTTTTCTTTTTTTTTTTTTTAATTAATTTATTTATTTATGATAGTCACAGAGAGAGAGAGAGAGAGGCAGAGGGAGAAGCAGGCTCCATGCACCGGGAGCCCGACGTGGGATTCTATCCCGGGTCTCCAAGATCGCGCCCTAGGCCAAAGGCAGGCGCCAAACCGCTGCGCCACCCAGGGATCCCTTAAAATGGTTTTCAAAATGGAATTCAAAGTACAACCCAACTTTACACTGTACACATCTAAGACAAAATGATTTAGAAAGGTTAATGATGAAAGGATGGGCAAAGAAAGGCATACCAAAAGATTGCAAATATTAAAAAGCTTAGGATCTGACAACATAAAATTCAGGACCAAAAGCTTTAACCAAGATAAAGATAAGTACCTCTTAGGGACACCTGGGTGGCTTAGAGGTTGAGTGTCTGCCTTTGGCTCAGGGCATGATCCTGGAGTTCCGGGATTGAGTCCCACATTGGGCTCCCTGCATGGAGTCTGCTTCTCCCTCTGCCTATGTCTCTGCCTTCTCTCTGTCTCTCATGAATAAATAAATAAAATCTTTTAAAAAAAGAGAGAGATAACTACTTTTTAATGCTAAAGACTACAATTCAATGTGAAAATTTAAGTATAAATATCTATGTACCAAATAATAGAACAGGAACTTTCATATAATAAAAACTGTAGAGATTCAAGGAGATTTAGACAGAGAGACACTAATAATAGAGGACTTTGATTTATGTTTTCCAATCCAAAACAGATCAAGTGGTCAAAATTAAATAATGATCTAGAAGTCCAAACAATATAACCCAAATGGTAGGTGTTATTGATATGTATCAAACACTGTGCCCTGAGAATAGAGAATATACTTTCTTTTCAAGTGCTCTGGAATATTCATACACACACACTTACACACACAGAAAAGATAATGTATTAGGCCACAAACCAAACCTCATTAAATTCCTACAGTAAAAAAATACATCTAGATAGCATTTTAACAAACATGGACATTTATAACATGTTCAGAAAACAAAAATTGTCCTTCTCTTTGGATATGTATGGGGGGAGGTGTCTATATTATGTAATTCCATGATCAAAAGGAAAATATAAATTAAAAATGCAGAATTTCTAGAAAATAACAATAATGAATATACCATATAGAAAGATCTATGAGTTCAGCTAAAGTAGTACTCAAAGAAAAATTCATTATCTTGAATAATTATATCAACATAAATGAAAGAAAAATAAATGGATTAAACTGGCTCAAAAAGCTAGGAAAGGGGGCACCTGAGTGGTACAGTGGTTGAGTGTCTGCCTTCAGCTCAGGGCATGATTCTGGAGACCTGGGATTGAGTCCTGAGTTGGGCTCCCTGCATGGAGCCTGCCTCTCCCTCTACCTATGTCTCTGCCTCTCTCTGTGTGTCCCCCATGAATAAATAAATAAAATCTTAAAAAAAAAAAAGCTGGAAAAAGAGTTTTAAAATAAGCCAAAGGAAAGCAAAAGGAAAAATTAATAAATACTGAAATTAATCAGTTAATATAACAAAACTATAGAGGAACCTATTAATAAATAAGCTTGTTCTTAGAAATATTCAATTATGTTAACCAATTGGAATTTAAATAAAAACTTGAAAAAAGAGGGATGCCTGGGTGGCCCAGCCGTTGAGCATCTGCCTTTGGCTCCGGTATGACCCCAGGGTTCTGGGATCGAGTTCTGCATTGGGCTCCTTGCAGGGAGCCTTTTTCTCCCTCTGCCTATGTCTCTGCCTCTCAATCTGTGTCTCTTATTAATAAATAAAATCTTAAAAAAAAAAACTTGAAAAAAGAAAAATTTAATTCAATGAATTAGGTAAGCCACAATCTTTTTTTTTTTTTTTTTTTTTTTAATTTTTTTATTTATTTATGATAGTCACAGAGAGGGAGAGAGAGGCAGAGACATAGGCAGAGGGAGAAGCAGGCTCCATGCACCGGAAGCCCGACGTGGGATTCGTTCCCGGGTCTCCAGGATCGCGCCCTGGGCCAAAGGCAGGCGCTAAACCGCTGCGCCACCCAGGGATCCCGGTAAGCCACAATCTAAATTAACTTGTTAAAAAACAGAAAATGTACACTCAAAATAAAAAATTACAAGCAGGAGGGAAATAGTCACACAAACATTAGGAAATAAAAAACAAAAAAGCAAAACAAAAAACTGTAAGAGAGGGACTCCTGGGTGGCACAGTTGGTTAAGCATCCAACTCTTGGTTTCAGCTCAGTCATGACTCCGATCTCAGGGTTTTGAGATGGATCCCTGAGTCAGGCTCTGAGCTCAGCACAGAATCTGCTTAAGAATGTCTCCTCAGGCAGCCTGGGTGGCTCAGTGGTTTAGTGCTGCCTTCAGCCCAGGGCGTGATCCTGGGGACCCAGGATTGAGTCCTACGTTGGGCTCCCTACATGTAGCTTGCTGTGTCTCTGCCTGTGTCTCTGCCTCTCTCTCTGTCTCTCATGAATAAATAAAATCTTTTTAAAAAAGAATGTCTCTCCCTGCGCACCTGGGTGGCTCAGTGGTTGAGCATCTGCCTTTGGCTCAGGTCATGATCCCGGAGTCCTGGGATGAACTCGCACATCAGGCTCCCCAGAGGGAGTCACTTCTCCCTCTGCCTATGTCCCTGCCTTTCTCTCTGTGTCTCTCATGAATAAATCAATAAAATAGCTAAAAAGAAAAAAAAAGAATGTTTCTCCCTCTCTCTTTGCCTCTCACCGTCTCTGTTTGTGTTCTCTCTCCCTCTCTCAAACACATAAATGAATCTTAACAAACAAGAAAAAATTAAAAACTATAAGAGACTACCTTATACAATTTTTAAAAAAAGATTGTATTTATTTGAAAGTGAGAGAGTGGGGGGGGGGAAGAGCAGAGGGAGAAGGAAAAGCAGACTCTCCACTGAGCAGGGAGCCCCACTTAGGCTCTATCTCAGACCCTGAGATCATAACTCGAGCCAAAGGCAGATGCCCTACCAACTGAGGCACTCAGGCACCCCAACCGTATACAATTTAATGCAAATAAATTTTAAAACCTGTAAAAAATGTACAATTTTATCAGAAAACTAAAAATAGAAAACCAAAACTGACATCTGCATAAAATAGTCTGTTAAAATAATTTGAATAAAACATTATGCATAGATACATGCAGATATAATATTGTATAAAATATAATAAATAATTTTAATAAACAATGTCAAAATAATTGCTTACCCCCTCCCTCCCAGAAAACCCTCAAACACCAGGACCATTGTTTTATAGGTAAACTCTACAAGTCTACTAACCTTTAAAGAACAGATGATTCAATGATTTTTAAAATGCTCCATAATCTAGGAAAGAATAAAGACTTAACAGTTTCTTTTCATAAAGCAAATAGAAGTATATCCAAACCAAAATTAATAAGAATAAAGACAAAAATAAGATAATATCATTTATAAATATCAGTGCAAAAATTCTACATAGAATTTTAGCAAGTAGAATCCAAAAGCACATTGGAAGAAAAAAATTGTGGCCAAATGGAGTTTATTCTAGAAATGGAAATGAAGTTCAATATTAGAAAATCTACCAATGTAAATCATCATAAATCATCATATTAATAGTTCTAAATATAAAATTATATGATTGTGTTTGTAGGTGCTGACAATGCTTTTGATAAAATTAAATATTCTCGATTAAAAACAAGACATTCAGTGAAATGGAAACCAATGGGTACTCCCTCAAAACGAAGCAGTATGTTTTTTTCATACGAGAAAAGCAACAATTTACTTAACAGGGATATACTAGAGACTCAAATATTTAGGATATGTTGGACATAAAAACCAATGCAATGTAGACACAAGAAATAAATTTGTGGTAAAAGAAACAGAAGAGAAACATTCTAGATCTTTTTCTACAGTATCTTCTAGAATTCTCTTAAGATTTTCAGGGTCACAATCAAAAGAACTGATGAGAAACTTTCTAGAAGATAAACTGAGGAGATGGAAGAAAAGATGAACAGAAGAGGGCAGGGGAGAGGGAGAGAGAAACTTGCAGACTCCTTGCCAAAGGCAGAGCTGGTTATGGGCTTTGATTCCACACTCCTGAGATCACAATCTGAGCTGAAACCAAGAGTCTGACACTTAAGCAAGTACACCACCCGAGTGCCCCCTGAATTACTGTTTTATGCAGATTGTGAAATAATAAATGTTTATTTTTCTTAACTCATTAGGTTTGGGGGAAACTTATGTAGGCATATAAGTAATAGAGGACAAAATAATGTCATTTTCAGATTGGCAAAGTGAGCTTGTCTCCAGCAGATCTGTACTAAAGGAAATACTAACAAAATTTTTCAGATGGAAGAAAAACGATACCATATGGAAGGTAAGAGATAGGGGAAAAATGAAGGACAAATAAAGTAGTAAATATGTGTATTAATCAAGTGTTTCATCAGGTTTCATTTTTAATTTTTATTATTTTTTAAAGATTTTATTTATTTATGAGAGACACACAGAGAGAGAGGCAAAGACACAGGCAGAGGGAGAAGCAGGCTCCATGCCAGGAACCTGATGTGGGACTCGATCCAGGGACCCCTGGATCATGCCCTGGGCTGGAGGCAGGCGCTAAACCGCTGAGCCACCGGGGCTGCCCCTCATCAGGTTTTAAAATACACAACAAGGGATCCCTGGGTGGCTCAGTGGTTTAGCGCCTGCTTTCAGCCCAGGGCGTGATCCTGGAGTCCCAGGATCGAGTCCCACATCAGGCTCCTGGCATGGACCCTGCTTCTCCCTCTGCCTGTGTCTTTGCCTCTCTCTCTCTCTCTCGGTCTCTAATGAATAAATAAAATATTAAAAAAAATACACAACAAGAGACCTAAATAAATGGAGAGATCTACCATATTTATGGATTACAAGATTCGATATTATTAAGTGTTAATTTTCTCTAAATTGATCTATAGATTCAATACATCCTCAATTAAAAACCTAGCAGCCAGGGATGCCTGGTTGGCTCAGCGGCTTGGCGCCTGCCTTTGGCCTGGGGTGCGATCCTGGAGCCCCGGGATTGAGTCCCGTGTGGGGCTCCCGGTGTGGAGCCTGCTTTTCTCTCTGTCTGGGTCTCTGCCTCTCTCTCTATGTCTATCATGAATAAATAAGTAAAATCTAAAACAACAACAACAAAAAACAATAGAGGGATGGCTGGGTGGCTCAGTGGTTGAGCATCTGCCTTCAGTTCAGGGCATGATCCTGGAGTTATGGAATTGAGTCCTGCATCGGGTTCCCTGAATGGAGTCTGCTTCTTCCTCTGCCTATGTCTCTAACTCTCTCTTTCTGTGTGTCTTATGAATAAATAAATAAAATATTTTTTAAAAATTAAAAAAAAAAAAAAAAACAAACATTAGAAAAGGTTTCCTAACTTCTGAGTCACAATAATCAAGACAGTATAGTATTGGTAAAAAGATAGACACATAGATCAATGACACAGAATAGAGAGTCCATAAATAGACATACACAAATATGGTCAATTGATTCTTGACAAGGATATCAAGGTAATTGAATGGAAAAAAGATAGTCTTTTCAACAAATTCTACTGGACCAATTACCTGACCATATGAAAAAAAAAAAAAAAGAGAGAGAGAGAAGGAAGAGGAGGAGAAGGAGAAGAATCTCAACCTCTGTTGGGAGACAATTCTTACAATTCTCAGTGGGTCTCATGTATCTGCACATCTTTAGATTTAGATACTAATTGCTCTTTTGTTGCAGACTGTCTTCTTAAGGATGTTTGTCCATTAAACAGGTCAGAGATAGTGTCCACCTTCAGAGTAAAAGGCAAGTTTGTTTACTGTCCAGATTAAAAAGGTAATGTATTGTTCTGGGCCAAAGGTTGGACAGGTTAGCTTGTAGTGCTTTATAAAAAGACTGCTGTTCCCTAAGTTTAGGGTTTCTCAGCTGTGATGCAAACCTACTGTGTGTACCTCCTGTACTTCATCCACCTGACCCTTCAGCATAGCTTCTCTGGGACTTGTGGACAAGGGGAACCAACATAAGCTTGAGGCCCTATGCTGCTCCCTATGCTGTGAGTCATAAAATTCTTTGTCTCTATCTAGGAGGCTTTCGTCTTTTGCTAGCAGCCATTGAAACTGTGGCATGGATCTTATTAACTTGCCAGTAGAGTAAAATCTTATATCCTTTACCCCTCCTGACAACCCATACCTTGCATCATATACAAAAATTAACTTGAAATGAATCATACAACTAAATGTAAAATCTAAAACTTCCAGAAGAAAACAGAAAATCTTCACATCATTGGGTTAGGCAAAGGTTTCTTAGACCAAAAATCATGATTCAGGGGCACCTGGGTGATTCAGTTGGTTAAGCATGTGCCTTTGGCTCAGGTCATGATCTTGGGGTCCTGGGATCAAGCCCCACATTGGGCTCCCTATTCTGTGGAAAGTCTGTTTCTCCCTCTCCCTCTGCCTACTGCTCTCCCCACTTGTGCTCTCTCTCTTTCTGTGTCAAATAAATAAAATCTTAAAAAAAAAAAAAAAAGCATGACTTGGAAAAAATAAGTTGTATTTCATCAAAATTTAAAACCTTTGCTCTTTTGGGATGCCTGTATCGCTCAATGGTTGAGCTTCTGCCTTTGGCTCAGAGCGTGATCCTGGAGTCCCGGAATTGAGTCCCACATTGGGTTCCCTGCATAGAGCCTGCTTCTCCCTCTCTCTGTGTCTCTCATGAATAAATAAATAAAATCTTAAAAAAATAAAAATAAAACGTTTGCTCTTCAAAAGACAGGATTTTTAGGGCAGCAAAACTATTGTGTATGTTACTATAATGGTGGAAGCATGTCATTATACATTCATCAAAATGCATAGAATGTACAACTCCAAGAGTGAACTCTAATGTAAACTATATGGACTTCAGATGATAATGATGTTCCAATGTAACAAACGTACCACTCTGGTGCTAGCTATTGACAGCTGTGGGGGTCTAGAGAGAGAGGAGGGAAGGGGGAGATGGAACTGCATTTTCTGCTCAATTTTGCTATAAACTTATAACTGCTCTAAAAAATAACATCTGGGTCTTTTTTATTTTTAATGGCAAGAAATCTAAATAGACATTTCTCCAAAGAAGATATACAAATGGCCAATAACCACATGAAAGATGCTCAACATCATTAGTTCTTAGGGAGATACAAAACCACAATGAAATACAACTCTGTACCCACTAAAATGACTATAATCAAAAAAAGGGAAAATAGTAATCGATGGCAAGGATGTGAAGAAATTGGAACCCTTATACAGTGCTGGTGAGTATGTAGAATGGTGCAGACACTGTGGCAAACAATCTGTTAGCTCTTCAAAAGATTAAACATAGACCAAGCAATTCACTATATATCCAAGAAAATTGAAAACGTATGTCCACACAAAAATGTATACATGAATGTTCATAGAAGCATTATTCATAATAGCCACAATGTAGAAACAAACCCAGATGTCCATCAAATGATGAATGGATAAACAGAATGAGGCTTATACATATAATGGAGTGTTTTTCAACCATAAAAAGGAATGAAGAACTGACACACACTACAACATGGATGAACATTGGAAACATGTAAGTGAAAGAGCTAGTCACAAAAGACCACATACTACATGATTTCATTTATGTTACACATCTACGATAGGAAAACCATAGAGACAAAAAGTAGGTTAGTGGTTGCCAGGTGTTGATGGGAATGGGGAGTAATTTCTAATGGTATGGCGTTTCTCTTGGGTTTTATATTCAGCTTGTTTTGATAGTTGCACAAATCTGTGAATATACTAAAACCATTGAATTAAATACTTTAAATGGGTGAGGTTTATTGGATGTGGATTATATTCCAATAACAATTAAGAAAAAAAAGATGAAGTAGGCGGGTGGGTGTCTGGGTGGCTCAGTTGGCTAAGTGTCTGACTCTTGATTTTGGCTCAGGTCATGATTTCCGGGTCATGAAACTGAGGCCCATGTGGAGGCTCTGTGTTTAGAGGGGAGTCGGCTCAAGATTCTCTCTCTATCCCTCTGCCCTTCCCCCTCCCCTACTCTTACATGCTCTCTCTCTAAAATAAATAAATAAATCTTAAAAACAAAAAGATGAGGTAGGAAAATTGATCCTTGTCTATGTAAGTACTCCATTTTGAGGAAATTTGAATCATAAACAAGTTAGAAATAATTACCCGTGGGGCACCTGAGTGCCTCAGTCAGTTAAGCATCTGCCTTTGGCTCAGGTCATAATTTCAGGGTCCTGGGATCAAGCTCCATATTGGGCTCCCTCCTCAGCAGGCCCCTGGTACTGGGCCTGCTTCTCTTTCTCTTGCTCTGCCTGCCTGTATGTGAGTTCTCTCTCTGTGTCAAAAAAAATATATATTTTTAAAGAA
This sequence comes from Canis lupus baileyi, assembly GCF_048164855.1. Taxonomy (NCBI): domain Eukaryota; kingdom Metazoa; phylum Chordata; class Mammalia; order Carnivora; family Canidae; genus Canis; species Canis lupus. The sequence continues at coordinate 23,782,780 of NC_132847.1, read as the reverse complement.
ATAATAACCTGGGCAGTAATTGGACTTGCGACAGGGTCATATAAAATGTTAATACTAACATTTTTAGACAACTTCAGATTTTGAAAGAATAATGTAACAATATATTATTTTTTATTTTTAAAAAATATTTCATTTATTTATTCATGAGAGTGAGGGAGGCAGAGGCAGAGGGAGAAGCAGGTTCCCCGCAGAGCAGGGAGCCCCAAGCAGGACTCAAGCCCTGGACCATGGAATCATGATCTGAGCTGAAGGCAGATGTTTGACTGAGTCACCTAGGTGCCCAATATATTATTTTTAATAATACCTATTTGTGCACTTTTGGGTTCTTATAACTTGCATGCATGTTTGAATATATTAGTATGTAGGTATATAGACATATATGCATATGTTCCATCATTATCAAAATGATGCTAAATAAGTTATTTGCTGGGTGACCCCTTAGCTTTTCCCACCTCAGTGGCCAAGTTAGCTGTGTAGCTATAGTTGTTGATAACAAAGCCTAGGTTCCTATTTTAGGGCCAGCTTCTCAACTGTACATCAGATGATTAAGAATTTGGTTCACAGAAGCCTGATCAATGTTTTTCTTTTCTTTTCTTTTTCTTTTTCTTTTTCTTTTTTTTTTCTTTTCTTTTCTTTTCCTTTTTTTTTTTTTTTTTTTTTTTTTTAAGATTTTACTTATTTATTGATGACAGACAGAGAGAGAGAGAGAGAGGCAGAGACACCGGCAGAGGAAGAAGCAGGCTCCATGCAAGGAGTCTGATGTGGGACTTGATCCTGGGTCTCCAGGATCACACTCCGGGCCAAAGGCGGTGCTAAACAGCTGGGCCACCAGGGCTGCCCTCTTTTTCTTTCTTTCTTATTTTTTTTTTTTTTTTAAGATTTTATTTATTTATTCAGGAGAGACACAGAGAGAGAGGCAGAGACATAGGCAGAGGGAGAAGCAAGCTCCTCTTAGGGAGCCCGATGCAGGACTCTATCCCAGGACCCTGGGATGACACCCTGAGCCGAAGCCAGATGCTCAACCACTGAGCTGCTCAGGCGTCCCAATCAATGTTTTTCAAAGTCTGGTCAGTGGCAGATGGAATCAGTTACCTGGAACCTTGATTCTGAGCATCCAGTGATAGGCTTGAGAATCTGCTATTTCAACAAGTCCCTTAGGGAATGTGATCTGCACTCAGTTTTTAGAGCCCTAGCTGTGGGCACCTATTCCTGATTGCTGTGGAGAAGCTAAGATTGTCTTTGGTTTCAAGGTCCTGTTCACATTCTTCCTGTTTGCCAGGGTGAGAGTGGTATGCCTCCCTATTGTTAACCATAATGGGACTTTGCTGAGCCTGGTACTGGGCCTGCAGGCACAGTCTCCTCATTACACCACCTGGTATTTCCATTTTGGATGGGGTTTCTGCCTGCTGGGGTCCTGACATCCTATCAGGAGGTGCAGAAGCAGCAGACAGCACAGTTGGCTCTGCCCCTGACCCCTACTCACAATATATTACACTGGAGCCCTGGATTGTGGACTCTAGGCCTAGCTCTATAACTTTTTAAAAAATATTTATTTATTTATTCATGAGAGACACAGAGAGATAGGCAGAGGGGAGGAGCAGGCTCCATCCATTGGAGGATCGAGCCCAACAGGGAAGTCGATCCCAGGTCTCCAGGATCACGCCCTGGGCGTGAAGGCAGGTGCTAAACCATGGAGCCACCGGGGCTGCTCCTCCAGCTCTATATCTTGCCCCACAAGTGATGAGGGATGAATGGGCATCCTCTTACTTTAATCTCTCAACAATCTCTCAATGGGGGATCAAATGATTTCCCAAATATTGTACTTGAATGCTTCCAGGGATGGGAAATTCACCATTTATAAGTAAGCTCTTTAGTCCATAGATCTGCTACCTGACCCTTGAACAGGCAGCAGAATTATGCTAGTTCACCTGCTCATCTCTTGTGAACATATCTATTCTGACTCTTTCCAACATCTTTTGGAAACAGAGGTGTCATTGCTCTGGTTAACGTCCTTCAGAGGCTCCCATTCCTCTTAGGATCTAGACTACAGCCCCTACCATGGCCTAGTATCCTTGCTGATCTTTGCAGCCTCATCTCCTCCACTGTCCTCCACTCTAGGACCCTGTCATACAGATTCTGGCATTCTCTTCCTAGGCCAGTCTGTGTCTTCCCATGGCCCAAGTCTCTTTAGTGGTTAACTTCTATTTTTTTTTTTAAATTTATTTATTCATGAGAGACACACAGACAGAGGCAGAGACAGAGGCAGAGGGAGAGCTTCCTAGCCCGAAGCAGCACTCGATCCCAGAACCCTGGGATCACGACCCGAGCCAAAGGCAGATGCTCAACCACTGAGCCACCCCAGTGCCCCTACGTGGTTAACTTTTGTTCATCCCTCCACCCCCCAGCATCATTTCCCTGATCCCCAAGTCTGAATCAGGTCCCTTGCTTATTCATGCCAACACTCTGGGCCTCCCCTTACTAACATCTGCCAACGCTGAAGTTCTTCACTCAAGCAATTCACTGTCTCCCCCAGTAGAAGCAAAGTTCATTAGGGTAGGGATCTGAGCTTGCTCTCTTGCATTCCCAGCATCTAGCAAAGAGGCCTGGCAGGTATTCAGTTGGAAGGATGGCTCGCTCCAGCGGGGCGGGCCACCACCTGAAAGGGTGTTAGACCTCTGGGACTTCATCAAAGGCAGACCCCCGAGCAAGCAAGCTACACGGCTAAGCCCTCCGAGCTGAGGGCATCCGTATGCGGGCCGGGTGCCCGGGGAGCCACCAGGGCAAGGACACCGCACAACTCTGGCTGGCACCCAGCTGCCACGTGGGAGAGGGGCACTCCGTCTTTGCGCCGCGGGACCTCAGTTTCCCTACCGGTTCCCCGCAGGGTCGACTGAGAACCGGCCTGCCTCTACCGCAGAAGATGCACGCCAGGCGCCGCAGGCTGGGGAGGTCTGAGCGGGCAGGAGCCGGCGAGGCCGCCGGTCCCGCGGAGGGCGCTCCAGGCCGGTCCTCCGGAGCAGTCGCGCGCCGCCGGGGTCCCTCTAGCGGCGCGGAGGCGGCGCGGTGCGAGTCGGGAAGGCGGCGGGCGGGCGCGGCCCTCGGCGGCGGCGGGCGCCATGGTGGGTGGCGAGGCAGCCGCCGCGGTAGAGGAGCTCGTTTCGGGGGTGCGGCAGGCTGCGGACTTCGCCGAGCAGTTCCGCTCCTACTCGGAGAGCGAGAAGCAATGGAAGGCCCGCATGGAATTCATCCTGCGCCACTTGCCCGACTACCGCGACCCTCCCGATGGCGGAGGCCGCCTGGACCAGCTGCTGTCCCTCTCCATGGTGTGGGCCAACCACCTCTTCCTGGGTTGCAGGTGCGAACCCCTGCGGGAGGGCTGACCCCGTCCTCCGCCTGCAGACCCGCAGCCCTCCCCTAGGGCTGCCTGCTGCCCAGGGCTGACCCCGCCCCAGCCTCCAGCCGCACCGGCCCGGCCGATGGCAGATCCGCGCGCTCTTTGGAAAGACGATTAACCTCTCCGAGCCTCAGTTTCCGCCTTTGGAAAATGAGTTGTGATGGCTACAATATTAAAGAGTTAAAAAAAAAAAAAAAGAAAAAAGAAAAGGCACCTAGTACAGGCTGCTGTTTAGCAAGAGCTCAATTTATGGTGGGCACCTAAATGCCAGTTATTTGTAGTATTTTTAGCTTAAAACATCACCTTTGTGAACTCCATTGTGTCTTTGCTCCTTCCTCCCATGTGGCAAACGTGCAGAGACAGAAACCGAGATTCCTTCCATGTCCATACGAAGAAGCTGAGAGAGGAGGTCTTCTGGCAGGATTGTGGATTTTACCGTTTATGGCAGCATGTAATATGTGGCCTTTGGCTTTTTCTCCCCACTCCCCAGTCTGCTGGACTCTTAGTAAGAGCCAGCCTTTGCCTCTCTGCTTTTCCTGTTGTGAAAATAACAGATGCCTTCAAAGTACTGTTTCTGAAAGTGCCCCCTCAAATGAAGGTGTCAAATCTTGAGGCTCCCACAATCTTCTGTTTGAGTGTCCCGGAATTGTGTTAGGACAGTAAGATGATTTGTCTTCGTCCTGATTTCTCTGCCCCTTATGACTGGCTGACTCTATCACGTGCTCCCTCCAACTCTTAGCCACTTGGTTTTGTTGTCAGATGTTGGCATTAATAGAACAGGATTTGGAGAAGCAGTGCCAAAGGCTTTTTCTCTATTTTTCTGGGTGCCCCTGGGAAATCCTAGTTAATGGGTTCCAAGATTAGGAAGGTGTCCGAAATTGGACAAAATGAAGAAATGATGTTGTTTACATTAGACCAAAATTCCGTGTTTAAAAAATAAAAAATTTTGGCCTTCATACCGTATCCACTAATATGTACTGCCAGATGTATAGTTGCCTCTATTTTTGCAGATCTTTTTTGTTTTGTAAATCTTGAAACACCTGCTCTATTGGCATTCCTACAGTCACTTCTGAATCCACAAGCCAGAAAAACGGTTTCCAACCTGCTGCTGAACATGTGGCCATTTCCCCTGTAGTATCGCATCAGAACTCTGAGAGTTGGAATAGCTGCAATTTCTTGTTAGCCCACAGAGACAAGTAATTCCTCCAGGGTTTTTGATTTTTTTTAAAAAAGATTTTATTTATTCATGAGAGACACACACACACAGAGAGGGAGAGACACAGGCAGAGGGAGAAGCAGGCTCCATGCAGGGAGCCCGATGTGGGACTCGATCCTGGAATTCCGAGATCATGCCCTGAGCCAAAGGCATATGCTCGACCACTGAGCCACCCAGGCATCCCTCCTCCAAGGTTTTTTATCTAACTACTTTTTATTGTGCAGTTACAACAAAGACCTTTTAGACAAAGTGATGGAAATGGCTGATGGGATTGAAGTAGAAGACCTGCCACAGTTTACTACCCGAAGTGAATTAATGAAAAAGGTAAACAGGATTTCTAAGTGCATTTGAAATGATATAGAGTTAATGGCCTCTGCTTTTATGTTGATGTGTTAGAGCATATGTTTACTGCTCAAGGATCTAAGTCCTTTTATTAAATTTTTAAAAAAAATTTCCTGAAGTATAATTGATATACAATATTCTATTCATTTCAGATGTACATTATAGCGTTTTTATACATTACAAAATAATCTCTACTTATTGTCTAGTTACCCATCTGTCACCATACAAAGCTGTTACAGTATTACTGACTGGATCCTCTGCTATACATCATTTCCTCATGACTTGATTTATTTTATGATTGGAAGTTTGTAGGTCTTAATCTCCTTCACCTCTGTGCCCCGCCCCCCCCAATCTAGTAATCAACAGTTTCCTGTATCTATGAATTTGTTTTGTTTGTTCATTTGGGGTGTTTTTTGTTTTTTTGTTTTTTAGATTCCACATGTAAGTGAAATCATACAGTATTTGTCTTCATTGGTCTTCATTTAGCATAATGCACTCTAGACCCACCCATGTTGTTGTAAATATCAAGATCTTTCATTGCAAAGTTGTATTCCATTATATATACATATGTATAACAGCACATTTTCTTTATCCGTTCATTTATCTGTGGACACTTAGGTGCCTTTTCACTTTTCTTTCTCTGTAAATGGTATAAACCTTTTCATAGCTAGATAACTAAATTATACATTGTTAGTGGAGTAATAGATAAATTCAGCCTCTAAGTTTCCTTTATGAACATTGTTTTGAGCTTTTTGCTTAATTTTTAATTTGTGGTGAGAGTGCTACAGTTTCCACTTACTAAAAAATCTTGTTGGTAACATTAATTCATCTTTACCCCAATGGGTAAGGACCTAATAAGACTTGTTTGGCCCATCTGACTTGCTGATGGGAATGTAGATGGAATAATGCCCACATACAGCTGTTCCCTGTTCTGTAGGACTTAGTCTGATCTGAGATTGAGGACTTTACATGGTGAGTTTATTGCCTGTGGAGCCTTGTATCTGGGTTCTGGTGCTAGAGCATTGGAGAGTGTGGTAGAAAGCAGCTCAGATGATGGTAGAAAGCTGGGCATCCCAATGGCTTTTCAAGATCCCCTAAGACCTGCTTTTTTTTTTTTTTAAGATTTTTATTTTAGAGCAAGCATGAGCAGTAGGGGGGCGGGGAGGGCAGAGAAAGAGGGAGATGAGTCTCCAACAGACTCCCTATTCAGTGCAGAGCCAGATGGAGGGCTCCGACCCAGGACCCTGAGATCAAGACCTGAGCCAAAGTCTGACACTTAACCGACTGAGCCACCCAGGTATCCCTAGACATGTTTTTTCTCATTTGCCTGGGCCTTTTCAGGCAGAATTAATTGCTTCCTCTCCCCCAAAGTTTGTTTCTTTTGCACTCTACCTAGGCCTCTAGGTTGTAAGCTTCTCGAGGGAAGAGATGGTGCCTAAAGTTTTAATCATGTCTCCAAAACCTAGTGTAGACTTATCTAAGAGCAGCTCAGAAAATGCTTACAAAATTGACCAGAACAAGAGAGTGAAAGGCTGCAGGCCCCTGTTTTATTTCTGTCCTCAGAAACATAGGTAAATCCTTTCCTCACTCCTGTTGGGTCTTGTTTAGGTAGGGTGTATAAAGAGGTTCCCTTCTGTATGGATATCAAGGAACTAATCAAAGCCTTAGCTTCCCAGAAAGTACTTCAGTCTCAAATAGTACACCCCACTTGATTTCAGATAGTTTTGCTAAAGAAAGTACTATTTAAAATCTGGATTTGGGGTATGCCTGGGTAGCTCAGTGGTTGAGTGTCTGCCTTTGGCTCAGGGCGTGATCCCGGAGTCCTGGGATTGAGTCCCACATCAGGCTCCTCCTGGGGAGCCTGCTTCTCCCTCTGCCTATGTCTATGCCTCTCTCTCTGTATCTCTCATGAATAAGTAAAATCTTAAAAAAAAAAAAAATCTGGATTTGGGGTCAGGAATTGGAAGTTTGTGACTCTTTGGGTTGTCTCATGTAATACTTTAAAAAAATATCAGGGCAGTCCATCAGTGTCCCATAGTGGTGAGGTTCCTTAGGGCTCCGTCACAACTAGATAGTTGCTGGCTACCTGAGTGCACTCCACCAGGAGGGATAGGCAGGAGAAGAATGAGCTTTTACTTCCTAACTGCTTGTGGCAGATTCTTTCTTTGCTTTTTACTCCCAAGAGGTATTTTGACCTCCTTAAAACTTTTCTTTTTTTTTTTTTTTTAAGATTTTATTTATTTATTCATGAGAGACATAGAGATAGAGGCAGAGACATAGGCAAAGGGAGGAGAAGCAGGCTCCATGTAGGAAGCCCGATGCAGGACTCCATCCCCAGGACTCCGGGATCATACCCTGAGCTAAAGGCAGATGCTCAACCGCTGAGCCACCCAGGCATTCCCAAAACTTGTTTTTTCAAATCAATTTTTTTGTTGTACTTCTCTTTTTTAAAGATTTTATTTGAGAGAGAGAATGACTGGGAGGGAGGGCCAGAGGGAGAGAGAGACAGATTCCCCCCTGAGCAAGGAGCCCAATGTGGGGCTTGATCCAAAGACCCTGGGATCATGACCTGAGCCAAAGGCAGACACCTAATCGACTGAGCCACCCAGGCACCCCTGTACTTCTGTCTTGTAAATAGCTGTAGTCTTTCTAGTTATGCTGGAATATTAGAGATATTAGAGATAAACCCTTCATGGTGTTTGAATCGCAGACCAGGGGAGACTAAGACTTTGTAATTGATAGGTATGTCCATAGACCAATGTGAAGAAAATATATGTATGTATGTTGGGCCAGGGTGTTTCTCTAATCTGTTAATTGTAAATTAATTTTGTAACTTTGCCAGTTTTTAAGACTCTTCTAGATTTCTAGATACTTCAATCCTGAGAAGGAATCTTCTGACGCATGTGCCATGACAGACTTGTGTGGTGTGGAAGGCTGTCCCTTCTCCATTGAAGGCCACCCTGGGAGGCCACTGGAAAGATTCATGGGAACTTCCCAGCAGTTCTTTTGTTTCTTGCCTGAAGTTTTTGCATGTAATAGAGGCTGGCGAACATTAAGCAACATTGCCAGCCCTCATACCAAGAAAAAAAAAAAGAAAAAAAAAACCTTGATAGTGAGCCATGCACCTGAAAGTGTCTGTCGTAGTTCTGCCTGGAATAGATCTCTAGCTCTAAAATTAGAGTTTAGGTGGGTCTTAATGCTAGCTAGCAAGTAGAAATGAGTCATCTGGTATCGTTAGCATCTTGAGACTGGACAGTGAAGGTAACTTAGGACATAATTTCTTTAAAAAAAAGTATAAATATATTTAAAAAAAAGTATATATATATTTTTCTGTAGTTTTGAGGCAAATAAATCTTTGTAGTCTATCCAACTCTTTCTTTTTTTTGATCTAAGAAATGAGCATTGTTCTCTGACAGGTGGTATTTATCAAGCAGTTGCAGTGTATGATTTTTCTATGGATTCAAATTCATTGAGCAAACAATCTCAGTTATCTATCTCAGTCATCCCTAGACACCTACGAGGAGCCTTTGTGGTGGACCAGCTTTACCCACTAGCAAACAGTAACAGCAGCAGCTCACTCAGGAAGGGTGTCATTACTACGACTGTCAGAGTTAATATTTCCAAGCCATTGTCTTAAGGAGAAAAAGAGGAATGATTAACTAGAAAGCTATCATTATTGGCTCACAGAAAGAATTTGTTAACTTACTTTCTTGGCCCATTTTTCCTGAGAACATTTTTATCCAACAAGAAAAATGGCAGTATGGAAAGTGACTGAATATGAAATGTGAATGAGAAGGTAGGAAAACAAGCATACTTGCATTTCAATAAGTTCTTTTCTGTGCACTGTGTCCAGTCTTGGCAAGGTCTAAGGTAATGGAATAGCCACTCCCTTGGTGAAAGATTTTAAGGCAGCAGTATTTGTATTAAAACAAATACAGCCTGTCAGATTAGTGGAGCTACCTTTTCCCTTTATCCACTAGAAAGAGAAAAAGCTAGAAAATGTATCTGACCCCATATGCAGTCTGTTACCTGGTGCCCAGGATGAGTAAGTCACATGCCAACACCTTGTGTCAAAGACCATACTTGGAGCAGCCAAAGCTGTGGCAGCTTCTGTGCTGCTGTAGTCTTGGTCTGTCCTGTGGGAAATCTGAAAGATGTCTTAGGGGATTTTCTTTTCCTTTGGAGTAATGATGGTTTCCTTAGGTGATACTGCATTCTCCTAAAAGGGGAAAGACATTTTACATTTTCTTTTTCCTGAGGAATTTTGCTTTTTCATTGCTCAAAAAGACTGGAGTGACAGGCTTAGCTAGGAAATAGGTCATACCTTGAAAACTCTGATTACTAAAAAGACTCTCAGATTGATTCACTTCCACTGCTAAATGTTAAGGAAATCCATTCAAATACAAGGTGACAGCCAACCATGATTTCTTCACACCCAGCTTAGAAGTTGTCTAAAGCCAAGTTTAAATTTACCAAAGGTGCTAGAGAGCACCCAGAAAGAATAGATCTGTTTCAGTTCGCCACTATTTGAAGACATGCGTTTACAGTTTCTAATAGTGTGAAATCCAGAAATACATAACCTTCACATCTCCTAAATATCCTGAGTCAGTGTGAAATCTTGTGAATTACTACCTGGATTCAACTGATTTTAATTTAGAACAGTAAGTGTTTGTGTGATTCTGCTTTTAGAACCCTTCACTGAAGAGCATGCCATGAAGAAAGTTATATTTTAGGTATTTCTGTTATCACTTTAAATTGTGAACATTTATAGATCACAGGTGTCAAGACAAAAATTAGGCTTTAGCTTCCAAATGGATAGTATGTTAAAATGTTTTGTTGAATTTTCTGTATGTAATAAAATAATTTCTGAGTTTACTTTCCATCTGAGTAGTACATAAATATTATATCACTGCTGTGTTTTAATTTATAAATTTGATTTGCTGGACTACATGGCAAAATAACCTTTTCTCTTTTTTCCCCAGCATCAAAGTTAAGGCAGAAGATTCATCACATTTTTCAACATCAGCTACAGGCTCAGGAAGGAGGTGGGGATGAATGTGACATTGACCACAGGAGCTCTCATAAGATCCCTGATATTTCCAGCATGTAGGAAAAAGGCAGTTGGAATGACAATCTTGTCTAGATTGTAGTTTTAAAAGGTCTCATGCTTCTAGTAGCTATCATTGTAAAAGTGTGCATGGATATTTATGTATTTATAAATCATGCCCTTTTTAAAAAATTTTTTGAATGTCGAACTTTTTGTTAAAAATGCCTATTTTTTTATGTTGTAATAACTGCAGGTAATGAATTTTATAATTTGAATTTTTTTAATAATGTATCTTCAAGTCTGATTCTGTTTTATGGTCTTTTTCCCCTTGCACTGAGGCAAACCGGCTCTTATTATATTCCTTTCTGAAGTTTATCCCATCTTTTTTTCAAGAATCAAGTCATAGGCCTCAGGTACCTACCAGCTCATGGGGAGAGGCAGTTTTGGAAAGGCATCTGGCCATATTTTAAAATGGACACCAGAGGGCAGCCCAGATGGCTCAGTGGTTTAGCACTGCTTGTAGCCCAGGGCATGATCCTGGAGACTGAGTCCCACATCAGGCTCCCTGCATGGAGCCTGCTTCTCCCTCTGCCTGTGTCTCTGTGTGTCTCTCATGAATAAATAAATAAAATCTTAAAAAAATGGACACCAGAAGCCACAGCTTAGTCCAGGCAGCCAGCTGATTTATAGAATCTCTAGAGGTCTCCCAGGCAGCTGAGTAAAGCCCACATTCTCTTTTTATGGAGGGAGCCTGAAGATTTGGTCTTCTAGACTTGAGGAGTTTGCCTTGCATATAGCCCCTGAAGAAATACCTGTTTAGTACAATGTTATTTTGCTCTGAAATTCTCACAGTAATTTTCCCCTTTTAGTTAATTTTCTCTTTATCCCTCCTCTTCCACTCACATTCATTATTTTTTAAGATTTTTAAGTAATCTCTTCACTCAAGTTGGGGCTCAGACTTACAACCTTGAGATCAAGAGTTGCCATGCTTTACCAACTGAGCTAGCCAGGAGCCCTCTATTTCTTACTTAATACTCACCATTAAGAACTTACCTCCAGGAGGAAAAAAAAGAAAAAAAGAAAAAAGAAATTACCTCCAGGCATAATTACTGAGGGAAGGACTTCATTTGGGGTCAGCAATATAACAATCACAGCAGGATTCACTCATCACTGAGCTTGGTATTGGGGATAATAGTGAATAAGACAGTGCCCCAGTCTTAGCTTAACCAACAGTAAACCGAGATAATTAAAAAACCAGAAATGCTGACGAGGAGAGCTGGCTGTGGGAGCATGTTGCCTGAGAACAGACGAGTGGCATGACTCACCCATCGCTCAAGCCTAAGGCCAGGCATCACACCTTGGATGGGTCACATCTCTGCAGTTTCTGGCTCTAATCTGTAGTGATCACTGGAGTGGACCAAGTGAGGTCAAGGTCTCTGATATAACCTTGGACAAGTGACTTCTTTCCCTAGCTTTACCTGGGAAATGGAGATCATAAAAATACCTAGCACAAAGAGCTGTGGCAAAGACAATGATGTTGCAGGGCTATGCCAGTGCTCAGTGAGCCTGAGACTCTTCCTCACATGCACCCTAGCCTCTTTCTCTTTTGGTCACCTATACAAATTTGTGAGGCTTAAAAACCGTATTACAAGTTGGGAAATACAAGAGAGGCGGTGTGAGAGCATCTTTTCTGTTCAAGACTTAAGTCTCAAGACCTTGTAAGAAGCAAGTACTAACAGTACAGTTTAGGGTGCTCAGTTAACCATGATTTTTTTATGTTACCCAGAATTTTTAAATTTTTTTTTTTTTTTTTTTACAATATTCATTAGAGTCTATAGCCCACCTGATGAGTTCTGTACCTTTGCAGAGGCACGGATTTTCCCCTGCCCATCCTGAGGCTTTGCTATTTGTAGTAAACGGCACTGAAAATACATTGTCACATCTGAAATGAGATTTATATTATTCTAAATGTCAGGTAATTCTGTGTTTCTCTGTTCTTCGCTCTAAAGTCTCTGCTGGGTATTCTTGTCTGGAAAGAGCCTGTCAACTTCTGGAGTCTGAAGACTACGGTCTAAGTATATCATCTAGTCATGGCTCTCATCGTTGACTAGTTCAGGGACACCTTTTGGTTCTGTAGGACTAAACACAGATCTTTAAGAGGCAAGAGTTTTAGAACTTAAACAGTCATGGAAATTGCTTCCTTTAATGAATGCTGAATGCACAACAAGAAAACTGCCTTCATGGAGATTATAGATGTGTGTGTGTGTGTATATACACGCATATTTATATAAATAAATGTTACAAAATATATATTACATATACATAATATATATTATGTAAAAATTGTATGTTACATAAACTCTGGGGGAAGAAAAAAATCTCTCTGGGCTTTTCATTAAAATAAATACGTAGCAAGCACGTTAAAGAGCCTATTTATTGATTAAGTGAAAAGCAAGCCAGACAAGATTCTGTTTCTTCCCCAAAGTTTACTCTGTCCCTTCCAAGTTAGGACTTCCAGGTCTAGGGGTGGCAGTGTGTGTTGGCTACCCTTTCTCATTTTGGTTGTTTTTCTCACGATGCCAGCAGTAGGGACAGAGTTCTTTGCATATGTGCTCTTGTCAGGGAGGTCGGTCGGCCTGAAGCCTTGCCCACAGACAGGAGGACCAGCTGAAGAAGTGGGGGTAACAAAATATATCATCTGAAGGACACCTGGGTGGCTCAGTGGTTGAGTGTCTGGCTTCGGCTCAGGTCATGGTCCCAGGGTCCTGGGATCGAGTCCCACATTGGGTTTCCTGCATGGAGCCTGCTTCTCCCTCTGCCTCTATCTCTGCCTCTCTCTGTCTCTCATGAATAAATAAAATCTTAAAACACACACACACACACACACATCATCTGAACAGACTCCCTTAGGAATCAAGAAAGAAAGATTGATACTATGAAGTTCCCTTTAGAAGGAACTATAAATTAGCTTAACATATCCTAGTCACAGGCATGTGAACCAGAACTTTCTTCCTTGACAGTACTGTCAAGCAAGGATGGGTGGCTCTTTAGAAATAATCCAAGTGGAAGCAGGCTCCATGCGGGGAGCCTCACGTGGGACTGGAATACTGGGTCTCCAGGATCACGCCCTGGACTGAAGGCGGTGCTAAACCGCTGAGCCACTCGGGCTGCCCTGTTAGGGCATCTTGAGGCAGGTCTTGGTCGTCCTGGCTTAGTGAAAGGGCAATTAACAGTTCAACCTTGAACTCTTAGGCCTGTTGATTACTAAAGCCTTTGCTTTGCTGTGAATCCTAGGACCAGAATCTCACTGCTTAGGCTGCATTTCCTTTCTCTTTGACATCTTCTCATATTAAGAATATCTAACTGAACCTAGATGTGAACTGGCAGAGAATTTCTTCCTGATTTACTTCACCTCAGTGTAAGGATCTTCAAAGTGTGTGTGTGGGGGATGATCCTTTTAACTTTTTTTTTTTTAAGATTTTATTTATTCATGAGAGACACACAGAGAGAGAGAGAGGCAGAGACACAGGCAGAGGGAGAAGCAGGCTCCATGCAGGGAGCCCGACATGGGACTCGATCCCGGGACTCCAGGATCACACCCTGGGCTAGGCGCTAAACCGCTGAGCCACCAGGGCTGCCCTCATCCTTTTAACTTTGATCTTTATTGGAGGATTCAGTGGAAAATTTCCTTTTTAAGTACCTGGCATTTAGTGAGCTGTCCCTGCTTCATTCCAACCCTTCTCTCCCTTTGAGGCCAAGTGGGGAAAACACAACATGTTTTAAATAACAAACTTACACAGAAGAAAAATGAGCAGCCACAATAAGCCCCACAAGACCAGGCTCCATCCCCAGGGCTGCAGAAGGGCAGATCACTTCAGTTCCAGTTGTGGAGTAGGGCTGAACATGAACTGGCACCCATTAAGTACTATGTAGTTACGCTGACAAAATGAATGCCAGCAGGCCCTGAACGATGTAGACTCAATCAAATGCCTGGCAGTCCTGGAGAGGGAGGTAGAAGCAGAACCTCTGGGATGAGGAGAGAGGGTCAGCAGATGGCCAGAGCTTACAGGTCCACCGCAGTTCTCCTCTAACACTAGGCACCTTGGAACCCCTGTACCACCTGGATCTAGGGTCTGGGGCTTGCAAAGGCAGAGGATATGCTCCTTTCTCCATGAACATGGCCTTTGCCCTATAACCGGCTGCACTGCAGATTGCCCAAGTCTCACCGTGTAAATCGATGAGACTGTACCACTTGGTGTGAGTTGTGGGCCCCAGATGACTGGGAACACTTGGGCTTGGACTATCACCTACAGTCCCACTTCCCCTTAAACCAGTTGTTTTCAACTTCTCAGGTGGCAAGACAATGACTCATGCTTCCTTCTACTTTTGCGTTTACCAAATTATTTTTTATGACTACTTTTCTTTTATAACAAAACCCAGAAACCTGCTAATCAGTGTCTCCAGAGGATTTGGAGCTAGGATCCTGGATGTTCTCTGCTGTCCTACTGGCCTCCTGCCCAGGCCTGTGCACGTATTTCCAGAGGCTACCTGAAAAGGAGGTTCCTTTTATTTGGATTTATATTCCGATCTTTGGAACTGTACTTGTATTGTTGCTCTTATAACCTGATCTGTCACACTTGGTCTTGAGAGAGTGCCCTGAGGACTGTGCTATTCTCGAGCTGCTCTGTGCAAAGGAATATGTAGCCCATCAAAGAACCAACGTGTAAGGGCTAATAAAAGCCAGGGAGGGGAACTGTCTCCCTGGACAGATGGGTTCATCAATCTCTTGCTGGCTTGCAAAAGATCCCTTGTACTCATCCCTGGGATCGACACTGTCTTCCTTCTAAAGGCAACCTTCCAACTGTTCTGAGGAGTCTCGACCTGAAACCAGATTCAGGTGCTTGTGCCGGTACAGGCTTATAACCACAGCCCACTAAAACAGCAAGATTACTAATCCAGCTTTTATTTGGAGGTGATATTCCAAGCCTTTGGCCTTAGCTGACATGGGCTGGAATCTGATTTCTTTTCTTATTCTCTGCCCAGGATATTACCAGGACAAGAAGCTTCCAGTTTCTTGTGGTCTTTATACTCACAACTACCACAGTAACATAAAATCTCCCAACTCAGTTTTGTAAAATGACTATACAGAGGCCAAAGAGGTATAAACCTCTCTGCATTTGGCATTCTCTTATTCAGGAGTGCAGCCAGTCCAATTCAGTTGGTGGGCGGTGCTATTCTTGGCCAAAGGCCTGGTTCGTAAAGGGGGAAGGGAAAGGGCAACTTACACCTTCGGCTGTAGACAGGAAGCAGCATTAAGAGGTCTGCCTTAAGTGCTCTTAATGTTTGCATTTTGGCAGCCTTCAAGACACCACAGAAACCCTCCTGCATCCCAGAAGA
Organism: Canis lupus baileyi; assembly: GCF_048164855.1. NCBI lineage: Eukaryota > Metazoa > Chordata > Mammalia > Carnivora > Canidae > Canis > Canis lupus. The sequence goes on along the minus strand of NC_132847.1, from coordinate 23,767,384 downwards.
CTGACAACTAAATGGTAAAGGTTGATGGACCCTGAGGAGATCCTTTTAGAGATAAGCTCTGATCCTCTCTAGAAAAGTACCCAACCCAGCAGCTTTAAGGATCCCAGTCTTCCAGGTCAGACTTTATTTAGATGGCTAAAAACATCTTTCCGCAAAACACTGCAGAAGCATCATACTTGTAAACCAAGACTGTCACCATATAAAGACTTCTCTAACCAGCTAAAAAGTTATTTGCTTTGTCAGCAGAGTACATTCTCTCTAGTCTTTTCAAACATATTATTCTACAAGTGACTGATAAAAGCATCATGTGGCCAAGCTTTACCACTCAACTCAGTGGCAGTTCCTGAAAGCCCACACAGGCTTTTCACCCAGCCTGAATCCTCCATATGCCAACGAGGAAGCTTGGAGCCCTTCTTTCCAGGGTTCTTGATTTCAACTGGCAAGGAGCTCACGTTGCTGAGCTTGAGGTGGTCATATACTCAAAAAGGTTTATGCAAGGCACAGCTCATTTGGTCTTCCTGGCCCAACTAAAAAAAAGTCCTAGCCCATGCTATGAATAGGAGATGTAAAAACCTCAAGACATTATTAAAACCGTTTTAAACCAATGCAGCTGGGGGAAGGGAGAGGTAGGAAAATTACTGAAAGAGGAATGGCACACACACTTCTATCTTCTTTTTCAAAGATAGAGAAGTAAACAATAAAACTTTGTTTCTAATCTCTCTTCTCTGTCATACACTTGAACTAAAGATAACTAATCTTTTTACTCCTATCGGACAGATGCTGTTTTTTTCCTAACTAGATGGGAACTGAAGTAACAGGGCTACCCTTGGCACAAGGCCCTTGCTCTTTGGACAATTTCATTTACCTTTAAAGCTTTCCAACTACTGACTTTTCTATTTACATAATAATCCCCACATAACTGAGATTCCCTTGGGACTCTGCATTATACTAAATGCAAGAAGAAAGGAATTGTAATAAATACCATGGAGACCTAAAAAGTTGATCCCTATCTCTTAAAACCTGGGAGAACTTAGAGCTCAAAATATCTTAGACATCACTCTAAATTGTACTTTATGAGTCCCAGGGTTCTTTCTTAGGAGTACTAAGTGAATCAATGAAGTAGACAGGTACTTTGTTTACTGAGCAGAAAATACAGTTATTAAATAAGGCACCTTTAATAGATTTTTTCCCCACTATCTTCCACCTACAGGAATAAGACTTTTTAGATCAGTTTTAGAAGTTATTCGTGGAACTTTTATTGGTGTGGGGACTGGTACTGACTGAAGGATGAAGGGGAAAAAATGTGGTTTATAGAAAAGTCATAGGTCTTTTATATCAGAGACTAGAAAGTGTTCCTATATGCAAAACAAAAATGAAGAGGGAGAAAATGGTGGTCGAGAAAATGTCTTCACTGGGTAGATACCAGTCTGTACCCAAGTCTAAACTCAAGTATTTTTAAAAATGGGAGGGCATTTTAAAGTCTATTAGACTTTAAATAATTAGACTAATAGATTAGTATTTTTAAAAACAGGAGGACATATTAAAGTCTAATAGATTTTCTAAAACAGAACTCAATCCCTTAATATCTCTTAAGGAATAGTCTACTTCTTGGCTAAAAGACCAGATTGCCCAGATACAAATCTCAGCTCTATCACTTGCTAGCTTGATCTTGAGCAAGTCACTTAATCTGTCTGTACACTACACTCATCTGTAATATAACTGTACCAACCTCACAGGATTACCGTGTGTCTGAAATGTGGTCATATACGTTAAAGTGATTCGAATAGTGCCATGTGCACAGAGCATTCTATGTTAGTACTACTGCAGAGAAAATGCACCACAAATGCATTTAAACTTTAGCATGAATCCAGCTTCATACCAAAATAAGTTGTTAACTTAGTTCTAGCCTCCTGCTATGCCACACATTTAGAAGATTTACCTAGTTTAAAATTAAACCTTTTTAGTACGGTATAACCTTGTAAATTAAAGGTTTACATCTAGTACTTAACTAAAGAAACAGGAATCTGTTCCAAAGCTGAAGAAAAAAATGGAGGAGTAATTGGGAGAGGAATATTCCTAAGAATTTTCTCCAGTGGGAATGTGAACTAGGTGGTTTTAGGTGTTGAATTTAGGACCTAGAGCTCAGAGACTTCCTGCAAAGTGAGATGTAACCCCCTTCTAAGTATCAATACTTGAAATATTTCAATTTTACATAGGGAAAGGAAAAGAGATTAGGATAAAAATAGATTTTGAAGCAGTACAAACAGCATTTAATAAAATAAGAGGGGAGACTCTCGTATACCTACTGTATATTAAGAGTCAGTCATTGGAGTAAATGTCTCCAGAAGCTACACTTTGTCTCAGAGCTGAATATGAAAGCATCACATTTACTATGACCAAAAAAGTAACTGTAAGCATCTTTTTTTTTTTTTTTTGGCCATTAATTCCAGTGAATGGACTCTCATTTGTATGAAAAGCTTTCTAAGACCATACAATTACTCCCAAATTTGCCAAGTAATAACTTTTAAAGGGAAACATCAACATTTAGTCTTCCAGTGTCAAACTTGGCTTAATAAATAGAAGCTGTAGACACTGCCATCCTGCAGTCTTCCAACAGAGAAGCTGTTAGCTTACTAAACTAGTAAGAACAGGACAAGAAACTATTGGGGTTACTCAAATAGCTGTTTTTAACTACTAGAAAGACTACACAGGTGGTTCAACAGAATTTACTTGTATATTTTCCATTTTCTGTACTATTTGAAGGCATAGGATAGCTTTGTATAAGCTTTCTACAATACTGTGTTTTAAATTTATCCAGTAAACTAAGATGCAGTACAACTTTTATACAACTTAGGAGATTAAAAAAAAAAAAAATCTCCACAAGAGAAAGCAACTCAGCAGGCCCTGATATTAAAACATTTTTCCAGAATAAACATATGCAATTGCATTAAAAGGCAGTTTTCAAATATTTTAAGTTACACCAAGAATCCTTCCAAGTATCTGCCTTACTAAACCAATGCAACCAATTCTTACTCAGTGTTAATAGTGGGGCGTGAATTTTAATAAATGTTTACTGTTTTACTTTCTTCATTATCAAAAATCTTTTAAAGTGCTATCAAGCAGCAAAGTAAGTTGCATTAGCTCTCTATTCCCGTAGAGGTGCCAATTCCTCATGGCAGAGGTACAAACTGTGAAATTGCAAAAGGTACAGTTTAACAGTAAGTAGTGCATGAAGAAACAGTAACAAGTGGCCTAAATACAGAGTTGGACAGAATCAAACCAGTTATGTCTATAATTGCTCAAGTGAAATGGATATAGTTTCATTCAAACATTCAAAATAAAGTTTGAAAATTATAATTGGTGGTTAGAATCAAATTTGAAGAATTTCTTGATAAAATATAAATCTGTTCTTTTGAAATTGGAAATGAAACTACTATCAATTGATGGAGAGCTAGAGACTTATTAACCCCTCCTAAACAGATAAGGAAATAAGTGACAAAGTCTCTTGCACTGAAGTTATGTATTTTAACAGCTTTACATGTAATATTCATATATAAAAAACTTTAAGTGCTTTTCTCCAATTTAAAAATCTAAAGAATTCAAAAATAAGGCATTCAATATTTGAAAAAAGTACAGATTTACAAAATGTGTATTATTCTGTCATGAAAACTCCACACCAACATTATACACTTGGAAAAAAATACAAACAGGATATATTACAAATTTATGTAAGCAATAACTTAGTTCACACCATGCAATAAAAAGTACATTAATCAAGATACACAAGCTTTTGTAGGTTCTAAACTGAAGGACTTTTTTTTTCTGCAGAATCCTTAAAACCTGTGGCACTTAAAATTTGTTAGCCTTTCTACTGAGAGGTAAATTATACACAACAATGATGAAAAAAATTAACAGACCAGTTGTCTATTATGAATCATTCCAGCTTTGTTCAACAATGGCCGAAACTCTTTTCTCATATTCTCGTTTGTTTTCCTGATAAAGCTGTGCTGCCTGGCTATTGGCTGGACTGTTTGGATTCGGTTCATCCAGCAGAGACTGAAAGGAAAGAGAAAAGGGAAAAAAGGATTAGTTGAATTGCTCTTTACATTAACATGGGTCAGATATGGAGCATAGAGGTTGTATAAAAGAACAAATTACTCAGGAAAGAAATGGCAGATATTAGTATATCTTCTGTATTTTTAGGTCTTAAATACTTTCAGAAATGGCTTGATCAATTTAATAATTTCCTGCTGCTAAAGAACTGACGCTTCCAAAACACAGTACTCAACTGCAGACCTCTAATTTCAAGGAAATTGGAAAAGAATATATATATATATATTTAAGATTTATTTATTCATGAGAGACAAAGAGAGAGAGAGAGAGAGAGAGAGAGGGAGAGAGAGAGGGGCAGAGGGAGAAGCAGGCTGCATGAAGAGAGCCCGACGTGCGACTCAATCCCGAGTATCCAGAATCACACCCTGGGCAGAAGGTGGTGCTAAACCGCTGAGCCACCCAGGATGCCCCAGAATATTCTTCTTTAACATACTTAAGCATTAGCCAGGAAATAAACAGCTTGATTTGGTTAATATACAATATTTGGAAATAGCACAGCAACTAACATTAGTTAGTTGTATAATATTAATTATTGTATAATAATATACAATACTTGGAAATAGCACAGCAACTAACATTTTCCAAAGTTAAACTTTATTTTTATGGTTTACTTTGCAAATGTCTGATAGTAAGCTGGGTAGGGAATCTTGTTTCCTTTAATATAGAAAATATATACACCTAGCAGCAAGAGAATGAAATAGGGAAGTTCAAAATGTTTATAAAATGACTTGAATTAAAGCAGAAATACAACAGAAAAAGTTTTAAAAATATCACAAACCAAAATTTGACTTCTGCTCTTTTTACACCCACATAAACTAAAACATCCCTCACTTTACTTCTAAAACTGTCATTCAGGGTCAACTCTGAAATAATCTGCCAGACTGGTTTGGCAAATGGTTACACTATCTGTTTTTAAAAAAGGATTTCTTGGATGGGGTAACATACTTAATGCTTCTCTGCACTTGGCAGTTTCCTGAGGTCACTATGGTTTTTCTAAGCAATCATCTTTATTTCCAAGAAGAGTTTTCCTTCTCCACATCCTCTAGCTATCCTTGATGGTCATAAATAATACTTGACCTGTGAGAACACTTGATTTACACAAGGACCAGGAAAATGACTGTAGGTTTGATCCAATGTGATCACTAAGAGAAAGGCAGGCCAGGGATGTCTGGGTGGCTCAGTGGTTGAGCAATCCACCTTTGGCTCGGGGCATGATCCTGGGGTTCCAGGATCGAGTCCCGCATCGGGCTCCCTGTATGGAGCCTGCTTCTCCCTCTGCCTCTCTCTATTTCTCATGAATAAATAAAATAAAAACCTAAAAAAAAAAAAAAGAGAGAGAAAGAGAGACAGAAAAGCAGACCAGCTGTCTGAAAATCATGGGATTATCTAAACTGTGATATTGGTTACATGGGTGCTAGGAAGCAAAGTTTGCTCATGTGGTCTTTAGACTGCTCCTAAAGAAGCTGACTCCTAAAGAAGCTGACTATCCCACAGAATTTTGAAAATTCATGATGCAACCTAACATACACTTACCTGAATTGATGTTAAGATAGAAGATACATCATATGTTGGACTCCATCGATTCTGAAGGATATCTAAACATATGCTACCATCAGCATACACTGTAAAGACAATACTAAAATTGGTTACATATTGACTTTATCATATTTAACAGTTAAAGAGAAATCTTTGCCACAAACAGAATGCTTGGCCCAGTCAGAAGTTTTGAACATTATTTACCAAACCCTCTTGTCTCACAGAAAAACCACTGTTATAACTAAGGTCTCTTATTTTGCATCTTTTTGTCAGGAGGCTTTGCTACAATTAAATTTTTTCAAATACCCATCTTCTATACAATCTTTTTAAATCCCCTATTTCTAAATTCCTTAAATAAAGCTCCGGAAAAAAAAATTATTTTTTAACATCATAATTACATTCCCAGAAATTACTTCTAAAACAAGTAAGTGTGAACATACGAAGTTTTATTTATAGGAAGTTCACTGTAATACTGTTTATAAGAGTATAAAATTAGAAACTACCTTGTGGTTCATAAAGAAGTGACTGGCTAAATAATAGTACATTCATATCACATAACCAACAGCAATGTAGCCAAGAGAAATGATACATATCTACCTTCTGTTAACTAATGCAGAAAGACCTCCACAATGCATTACACCTAAGATTCCATTTTTAGAGGATGTCCTTTTTTTTACAAAATATTTAAATATTTTCATTTGAACCACGTAACTATTTTGACATTTTGTGTAGTCACAAAACATCTGTAAGACTAAATGCCAGAATATAAGTACTGGCTCTCTGTAAATAAAAGGATTCTTGTATTTCAGGATTTGTTTTTACGATATGCATTCCTTTCATACTCAAAAAATAAACTAAAAATCAAGTGATTAATAGATTTTAAGTCTTTAATATTTGGAAGGTTCTCCTCCCTCTGAAACTGAATAAATTTTTTTACCTGCTTGTGGGACTCTGTCTATATGACAAATTTCCATAACTGCTGTGTTGACAAAGAATAAATGCATTTAAATGTTATACTTTCAAACTTTGGAAAGTTTCACGGAGCAAGCCAGATCCTCTACCTAAAGACACAACTAAGTAAGGCTTTTGGGGGGAAGAGGAGGCAAATTATATCTAAATACTGTCATTTCTTTTTTTTTTTTTTTTTTAAAGATTTTATTTATTTATTCATGATAGTCACAGAGAGAGAGAGAGAGGCAGAGACACAGGCAGAGGGAGAAGCAGGCTCCATGCACCGGGAGCCCGACGTGGGATTCGATCCCGAGTCTCCAGGATCGCGCCCTGGGCCAAAGGCAGGCGCCAAACCGGTGCGCCACTCAGGGATCCCTAAATACTGTCATTTCTCAGGGCCCTCTCAATCCTCTTCCTTCTTGCCCTCCTGTATATATACTTTCTGGGCATAGTTATTCACTCTCATGGCCTCAATCACCATTCATGTGCTAGCTACTTCCACTTACTAGTTTTTTGTTTTGTTTTTTAAAGATTTTATTTATTCATGACAGACACACGGGGGAGGGGGGCAGAGACACAGGTAGAGGGAGAAGCAGGCTCCATGCAGGGAGCCCGACGCGGGACCCGATCCCAGGACCCTAGGACCACGCCCTGGGCTGAAGGCGGCGCTAAACCGCTGAGACACCCGGGGCTGCCCGACTTACTAGTTTTAGAGCAGATTTAAAGCTCCACTTTAAAGCAGCCCAGTCAACTGCCTAGTATTTATCCCGCATGAACATCAAACTTGGCAAGCCTAAAGAACAATGATCACCCCTGTAAAATCCATAAAAGTACAAAATGATTTTAAAATTCTGAACTAGTAACTACTTCTAAGAAGTAATCCAAAAGCAAACAAGAAATAAACATCAACTGACAAATGAGTAAACAAAGTATAGTATATACCCATAAAACGAAATTTCAGCAATAAAAGGAAATGGAATAAATATAGTTACAACATGGATGAATCCTGAAAAACTATCCCAGCTAAAAGTAGTAGTCACAAAAGACTATATTTATTATAAGATTTCATTTTAATGAAATGTCCATAACTGGCAATCTTTTTTTTTCTTTTTTTTTTTTAAGATTTTATTTCAAATAGAGAGAGAGAACATGGGCAGGAGGAAGGGCAGAGGGAGAGGGAGAAGTAGGCTTGCCACTGAGTGTGGGAGGCCAATCCAGGCTCTATCCTAGGACACTGAGATCATGACCTGAGCGAGGGCAGATGCTTAACCAACTAAGCCACCCAAGCACCCCCCTAACAGGCAAATCTATAAAGAAACTACAACTGCCTAGGGCTAGGGTGCTGGGAGAAAAGGGAGTGAGTGCCAACTGTCATGGGATTTTTTTGGAGATGAAAATGTTCTAAAATTGATAGGGTGATGGTTGCACAACTCCGTGTACCAAAACTCCCTGAGTTGTAAAATTTAAATGAATGAACAGCATGATACGTGAATTATATTTCAAGTAAAGATGTTTAAAAGGTAGACCAGAAAGTTAATAAAACTACTGATAAAAGACAAAGAGAAACCATTGTTATAATACATTGTTAAATTGTATATAATACAATGTATATATAATACATTGTTATAAACCATTGTTAATACAAAAGGATGAAAATACTACACCTATACACAGATCCCCTCTGCACATTCTACAGTCTTTCCCACCTTGATTTACAAAACCTTACTATATTGTGGGTCAATTCAATAACAAGTCTAAGTCAGACAAAACTAAAGTGGAATAAATGTAAACTGACTCCTTCTAAAACTAAGTTAACTGATGGAGAAGTCCATATTTAAATGAGCAAAGGCTACGAAATGGAAAGCTTAAATATTTTGGAAAATAACTTTTCTAATTTGTAATCCAGAAATATACATGCATTAGAAGTGAACAAGAAGTTACGGAAGAGCATATCAATTACACAGAGTCACTCAGCATTTATGGTAAATAGGAATAAAAAAAATTTCTCCAAATGAAAATAGAAACGAGAAAAAAAAATGGAAAACTATATTTTAAAAAGCCTTAAAAACATATGAACTTAAAAAAAAAAAAGATTTTATTTATTTATTCATGAAAGACAGAGAGAGAGACAGGAAGAGACACAGGCAGAGGGAGAAACAGGTTCTCTGCAAGAGCCCGATTTGGGACTCAATCCTGGGACTCCAGGATCACACCCTGAGCCAAAGGCAGATGCTCAACCGCTGAACCACCCAGGCGTCTCAATGTATGAATTTTTTTACCCAATAATACCACTTCTAAAAATTTATTCTGTAATACTCTCACAGGTATTTGGGAAAATTTTTCAAGAATGTTCAAAGTGCTGTTTAAAATTACAAACAGGGGCATCTGGGGGATTCAGTGGTTGAGCCTTTGGCTCAGGTCGTGATCCCAGGGTCCTGGGATCGAGTCCCTTATCAGGCTCCCTACAGGGAGCCTGCTCTTCCTTCTGCCTATGTCTCTGCCCCTCTCTCTCTCTCTGTGTCTCTCATAAATGAATAAATAAAATCTTTAAATAAAATTACAAAAAACTTGGGGTACCTGGGTGGCTCAGTTGGTTAAGCAACTGACTCTTGATTTTGGTTCAGGTCTTGATCTCCGGGTCATGAGACAGAGCCCCAAGGCAGGCTCTGCTGAGTGTGGAGCCTACTTAAGATTCTTTCTCCCTCTCCCAACTCACGCTCGCAGTCTCTCAAAATAAAATTTAAAAGTCTTACAAAAAAAAAAAAAAACCTGAAAATCACCAACTGGACATACATTAATTATGATAATCGCAGAGAACATTTTGCAGCCATTAAGAATGATGCAAAAGAAAAAAATGATGCAAAGGATATTTAACAAGGAAAGATGTTCAATATATTAAAATAAGTCATTTTATATACATGACCTCAATTTTGTATAAGCATTAATTTGTGTTTTTTAAAAAATATTTATCTGAGAGAGAGAGACAGAAATAGTGAAAGAGCACAAGTTGGGAGGAGAGGAGGGAGAAGCTGACTCTCCGCTGAGCAGGGAGCCTGATGTGGAGCTCAATCCCAGCACCCTGGGATCATGACCCAAGCTGAAAGCAGATGCTTAACTGACTGAGCCACCCAGGCACCCTTTTTTGTGTTTTTTAAAAGCTAAATTTTAAGTGACAAGTTCTTTTTGGTATCCTTCACATTTCTACACATGGATAGTATTTTAAAATCAAAAGTATAGGAGCATCTGAGCTCAGGTCATGATCCCAGGGTCTTGGGATTGAGTCTTGCTTCCGGCTTCCTACAAGGGAGCCTGCTTCTCCCTCTGCCTATGTTGTCTCTGCTCCTCTCTGTGGGTCTCTCGTAAATAAATATATAAAATCTTAAAATAAAAAGTATTAAAACCTTACCTGAAATTTGGAACCTTCTAAAGATTCTAGGGTACAAAAATGTAGCTAATACTGACATGGAAGCAATATCTAGAAGTGGCCCCTAGCAGTGAGAAGTATGGGTCAACTCTTAAAAGGAAGGAAAAAACTACCCCCACCCCCCATCATTTGTGAAGTTTAATAAAATGTTACTTACCATTTGGATGAAACATTTTGGATAAAAACCTAACAGTTGGTGGTTTATTTGGATACTCTTCAGAAAATTCTATTACTAGTTTAAAAGTACCTAGATAGAAAACAAACCAAAATAATTATGGTAAAGACAAGCATTAATTTTTAATCTCTTCATCAATGAATTCCCAACCCATACTAATTTTTGCACAACCATACAAAAATTAATGTCACTTCTGCCTTAGCACATAAAACATACTAAATATACTTTGATTTACGTTAGACTGGTAACATGCAGCATTGGCAAGCACTTGGGAACACACTTTGATGTGCTATTGGTGGGAATGTGAAACTGCCATACTTTTGGAAAGCAATTTGGCCCTAGCTACTGAAATTTAAAATGCACATTTGGGGAACTACAGCTAGTTTATTATAGCTTAGAAGAGGGTATGTAAAAGATTTCAAGAGGGGTTAACGACCACATGACAAAGGACTTAGATTGGAGGCATGGACATTAATCGAAAAGGTCTCTTCTGTCCACACATGAATCCTTGCACTTAAATATGCCAAAAACCAGTAAGTATTAGTGTAACTGCCTATAGACCAATGTGGTACATTCTGCAAAGCAGTATTTTATGGTCAGTACAGACACAGGCTTTTAAAAAAATTACACATTTCTAACAAAGTCAATCTGTTCACAAGGTACAAAGTAGAACTCTCTCAACTCCCAATTCCAAATCTGTTTTGCAGAAATGACCATTATTACTGGTTTGGTAGGTCTTTTAGACTTCTATTTATTCATTATCCAGAGTTCTTTTATTTTGAAGAAATCCACCTGAAGGTTGGAGAGGTATTTTAACTACAGCCCCTTAAACATACTTGGTAAATTGAGACTTTTTCCTAATGAACTCAATAAAAGACATTCCAGATGTCCCTACAAGGTTCTTCCCTTATTTCATCAATGTAGTTTTAGAAAAACTAAACAATCTTCTCTATTTTATCTGATATTTTATCTTTGCATATTTGGTATACAACCGCTACCTTTTAAATCTTTTAAAATTATTATTACTGTTATTTTTAAAGATTTTTATTTACTTATTCATGAAAGACACAGAGCGAGAGGCAGAGACACAGTGAGAGGGAGAAGCAGGCTTCCATGCAGGAAGCCCGATTTGGGACCTGATCCTGGGACCGCAGGATCATGCCCTGAACCAAAGGCAGATGCTCAACTGCTGAGCCACCCAGGTGTCCCAACCTCTACCTTTTTACATTTTTTTTGCCCTTTGGAAATTTGGGATGAGGGAAGCTAAAGATACAAGCAAAATCTGTTGTCTATTTTATATTCCAACTATATCAGACTATTATGAAACATACAGTTAAATAGTGAAGACAGCCTTGTATCTAACTTGAATTTTGAAGGTTTGAATTTTAATTAATTAAAAAAATGTAATTTTAAGAATTTCAGCCTACAAAATATGGAACAGCCATTTTCAAGTTTTTTTCCTTCCACTTTATGGAGTCTCAGGACCCCCTTATACTCCTATTCCCAACCAACACCAAGCTTCCAATGGGAAGTCAACTGAATGTGAAGCTGGAAAGAGATACATGGGACAGCATACCATTTTATGTATTTCCACCAAAGATGAAAAATCATTTCACTTTTAAATATTGGCTCTTTAATAAATAGCCTGCAGAAATTCCCCCAATTTTTAACAATCTGTTCTCATGAACTCGTACAAACTGCCTCCAGTGCTATTGGATGTTAACTATTAGTATTTCCTGTATTAGACAGTATTTAACTTATGAATTTCCTTAAAAAGTAATTTCTATTTTCAATGTGAGGCTGTAACTCATGACCCCGAGATCAAGAATCACATGCTCTACCAACTGATCCAATCACGCACCCCTAACTCAGAAAATTTTTAAAAATTCACTAATTACTGTAAACTCACTACAAAATAACCTGAGTAACATTTAATGAGAAGTAATATATTTCCCCACAAAGTTAGTAAAAAGCTTAGCACTGTTTTACATTTTTTGCAAATCTTAAATGATTGACTTAATACAAGACAGCTGGATTCTCTCAGCTGCCTCTGCATTCGATTTGTTGCAATATGTTGTTTTGGGATGAGATATAGAAGAAAATAAGGCCTCACAAAAATACACAAATGAAAAAATATTTTCATAGTTTTCTCAGATAACTGTAGATACTTTTTTTTGGTTACTATACTAAGGAAGTGGTAAGCTTTTAAAGGTTAGCTGCAATGTAGACTGAAATAATATAAACTTTTTGCATCAGTTAAACTAAAATCTGTTACTCATTGCATAAATGTTTTATCCATCCATAATCTTCTAACATGATACATTGGTCATTCAGAAAATATTGGTTCAATGAATTATACAAATCTTGTAAATGTTGCCACATTTCATTTCACACTATCCATAAACATATAACAACTAGGTAATACTGCCTACTGATGTTTATCAGAGAAGTCTTGAAGTACTGGGAAACCATTATTTTATCAGCAGCAACAATACTGTCAGTTACTTTCCTTGATCTAACAGCTCATTTCAGTCACTTATGAGTCTAAACAGTTGAGTCTAAATTATCAATTTGTCTCTCATTCAAGTAAAAATGTTCCATGAAAAAAAGTGTAAGTTGCAACTCAAAACAATTGCAAAAGTGCTTTGCCTCCAGAAAATCATAAGAGAAGTGTTTTATGTGTATTTCCCACTTAATCACACAGAATATTTTAAAAATGCATACTCAAAAGTCAATAATTAATAATATCTACTTTTTTCATCAAGACGAATTTCCTTTGCTATCAAGACATTTTTAAGCGAAAATGACAGTTTTTTAAAAATGCAAAGAATATGGGGCACTAGGCTGGCTCAGTCAGGCTCTTGATCTAGGGGTGTGGGTTCAAGCCCCACATGTTGGGTGTAGAGATGACTTAAAAACAAAACAAAACAAAACCAGGGACGCCTGGGTGGCTCAGCGGTTGAGCATCTGCCTTTGGCTCAGGGTGTGATCCTGGATTCCTGGGATGGAGTCCCACATCAGGCTCCTTGCATGGAGCTTGTTTCTTCTCCCTCTGCCTGTGTCTCTGCCTCTCTTTCGGTGTCTCTCATGAATAAATAAAATCTTAAAAAACCAAAACTAAAACCAACAAATAAAATGCAAAGAATAGGGGTGCCTAGGTGGCTCAGGTCATGATCTCAGGGTCCTGGGATTGAGCCCAATGGGCTCCCTGCTCAGTGGGAAGCCTGCTTCTCCCTCTACCTCTGCTCCTCCCACTATTTATGCCCTTTCTCTAATACATAAAATCTTTAAAAAAAAAAAAAAAAAAAAAAAAAAAAGCAAAGAATACAATGACTATTAGTACAGTTTAGAGACAGTCTTAATTTGTACCAAGATGCTAAACTGCATAGGTCCAAGTTTAGCCACTAATGTTTTTGTACCATCACTGCAAACGCTGATAGAGCAAAAAAAGACAAATGTCTTAAATTATAAAGACAGTTTTAATTATAAGGAACCCAAGAAAGTCTCAGGGACTTGAAGGGGGTTTATGGACCACCTGAGAACCCCTGGTACAGTGCAAAAAGCTGAAGTCCTTAGAGCTACTTCTCTTCAATTCCTTATCCCCACTTAGAAGAAACCACTGATAATGGTGTGGTTTATAACCCTTTAATACCCACACACTTGGATATATGTGTTTAGTAAAAATATACGTTTTTCTAAAACTTTGTCTCGAGACATATGTCCAGATTTGCCTTATTATTCTTCAACAAGTACATAATATTCCATAATATAGATACCTCATAATTTGCTTAACCATTTTCCCCTATTAAGCATTCAGGTTATCTCCTTAAAAAATAGTATCTTTGTTCAAATATTTTCAATGGGTTAATTCTGGAGACATTTTGATAATTAAAACAAATCTGTTCAATAATTTTTAAAAATCTATGCTGTAATTAGAGAAAATCTAAGAACCCGATTACAATCAATTTGAAAAGTGCAATTATAAATACGTATCAGGACCAGTTTCCCATTTTCCTGGCTTTTGGTGGAAATACTAAATTTAAGAAGTAAAAAGATTATACACAGAATGCTACTTATGGGTGTCAAAAGCCAACTGTATGTGAAGCTACTGGCAGGTCTTTCTTACTTTCTTTTAAGATTTCAGTTATTTTATTTTTAAGTAATCTCTGCACCAAATGTGAGGCTCGACCTTACAACCCTGAGACAGAGTCACGTGCTCTACTGAATGAGCCAGCCAGATGCCTCAGCTATGAAAGTTTAAGAACAATTTCAGCTTGACACTTTATCAACATAGATAACAATGTTAAAAAAGCACCATTATCCACCATTAACCTACTATCTAGGCCTACAGTTCTACAGCCAAATACCAAAGTAACACAAAGAACTGGCAATGGAGGTGGTCAAGCTGATACAGAAAATAGTTTTAAGTATGTTGGTGTTAACAATTATTTACTTAAACGCAGCGTCCTAGTATTACAGAAAACATAATTGAGAATGACTTACCATCTTCAAAGGGTGTCCCTTCTGGTCTGAAAACAAGAAGATTTCTGATTAAAAGATGTTTCATTCTGCCTTTTCCTAATTTTTTTTTTTTTTTTTTTTTTTAAGTAGGGTCCAGGCCCAATGCAGAACCCAACACAGTGCCTAACTCCAGAGATCTAAAACCTGAGGTGAGGGATCCCTGGGTGGCGCAGCTGTTTAGCGTCTGCCCTTGGCCCAGGGCGCGATCCTGGAGACCCGGGATTGAATCCCACGTCGGGCTCCCAGTGCATGGAGCCTGCTTCTCCCTCTGCCTATGTCTCTGCCCGCCCCCCCCCCCCCGCACCGTGTGTGTGTGTGTGTGTGTGTGTGTGTGTGACTATCATAAATAAATAAAAATTAAAAAAAAAACCTTTTAAAACCTGAGGTGAGATGATGAATCAGTTGCCCATACAAGCCACCCAGGCACCCCTCTTTTTCTTGATTTTTAAGAGTCAAAAGGATAAACACACAGAGAAAGAGGGGGCTTATTCTAATGATTTGTGGAGTTTTAAAGATACTGATAGTTTAGTACCATCTTAGCTCTAGATTTTTATAGAGATAGGCATAAAGGATAGCTATTCTAGGTTTTCATTTTAGGGGGGATTTACAAAGACAAGCCTCATAGTTTTAGCACCAATTCAGTTCATAAATACCAACCAGTCACTTTGTAAAAGTATATTCTTAAGAGAAAAAATCATATTTTCAATTCACATCAATAAGATGGAAATGCCCCTGCAAGATAATTATATAACACCAAACCAAGCATCCTGCTTCCCAACAAAGCAACACCTCTTGTTCAAAACAGCTAGAGAACTGATGTAACCAAGAAAGCCACTTTCTTTTGCTCAAACCTTTTCCCTGCCTCCATACCCCAATTTCATCTTTCCTAAGCAGCACCATCAAGCGTTATTTCTTCTTGCAAGGCACATTCAGGACCTCAAAGCATGTTAGCCTGAATTTAATGTAATCTATTTTTAAAAAGATTTTATTATTCATTCACGAGAGAGAGAGAGAGAGAGAGAGAGAGAGAGAGGCAGAGACATAGGCAGAGGGGAGAAGCAGGCTCCATTGGCAGGGGTGGGGTGGTGGTGGTGGTGGTGGTGGTGGTGGTTCCTGCTTGATGCAGGACCCCATTCTAGGACTCTAAGACCTGAGCCAAAGGCAGATGCTCAACCGCTGAGCCACCCAGGTACCCCAAATATAATCTCTTTAGAAGAATAAACTACACTCATTTTTCCACTAGTATTTAATATAGTTTCATAACTAATTCAATGGCTACTCAGAATTGTTTATGAAGGTGTACCTTTAAGGTTTTAGTACAAACCCCTGGTTTTAAAAAGTGTGAAAGAAAAAGAGATCAAGTCCAGAAAAATAAAAGACATAAGGAAATTTTAAATTAAGAGGCATATATATACAGGGCACCCA
Source organism: Canis lupus baileyi (assembly GCF_048164855.1). Taxonomy (NCBI): domain Eukaryota; kingdom Metazoa; phylum Chordata; class Mammalia; order Carnivora; family Canidae; genus Canis; species Canis lupus. Next base: position 23,751,239 of record NC_132847.1, on the reverse strand, counting down.
TATAGCTCAGTGGTTGATTTGGGCTCAGGTCATGATCTCAGGGTTGTGACATGGAGCCCTGCGTTGGGCTTGGCACGTGGTGTGGAGTCTGCTTGAGATTTTCTCTCTCTCCCCCCTCTACTCCTGCCTCTATTAAAAAAAAAAAAAAAAGTGTTATGTATATAACATGTGATACATTTCTCATGAATTCTTGCCACACTGGAAGCTCTGGGTATTTTTTAGTTCTTAGTCTTTTTACAGTTCCAAAAGAATGCAAGCATAAACATTTGCTTGGTACAATTTATTCTGTACAATAATTTACCTTTTCTTGTTTAATTTTTATCAGATAAAACCCAAAGTGATTGTAAAATCATAAATAATACAACACAAATTTTAGTTAACTGCAGAAATACTTAACAGAATTTCTTTTCTAATTTACTTTGCAGTTTCTGTAAGAGCCCTCAATTCCACCTCAGCCTCTTTGCCTACTTGCTACATTCACTTTTCTTAAAAGAATTACTATACCTATCATTTTTTTATATCTTTCCACTCACCCAAATATAACTGCATTCCACTGCATAATGTTGTTTTCAGATGGTGCGCCACTGACACCCACAGGTGGGTCCTCTTGCAATCTAGAAATCCAGAGTAGTAATTTTCAAAGTTGAACATTAAGGTCGCTATGAAGGCCAAAGAGAACCCTTATGGACTATTCTACCTACTTTAACACCATTTCCTTGTTCTTGTGCTTAGGGGGAAAATAATATGACTTTAAAAAAAAGAAATCAACCACATATATACTTCTTAAACACCTCTCCAAATTGACTAAAATTCCAAAGGCCTTTGGACTCATCCTTTTTTGAATATCAAGCTTAAGATGTACCTTTGAGAAGTGATACACACAGAATGCCATCAACAAAAATTAAAGGCCCCGAGTCCGATTTTCACAGACCACCTTTTTTGGTGCTCTAAAGATGCAAAGACGGTCTGATTCCAAACCACAGCTACCTGTGCAACATGACCACCCCCGCCCCCCACCAAAACCAAAAAAAGGATCCTCAAGGCAAACACTAAATGACTGAAAACACTTATATTCAATTTAATTAGGAAACTAGTTTTAGGAGAGTAGCCTTCTCCTATTTGCTTCAATTAGCAGTAGCTTTTAAAGTAATCAAGCTTCAGTTAGGTTTTTTCATCAGTCGCTATTTTAAAGATCTGCGCTACAGCTAAATCTACCTCTTTTATCAAGAGACTCGATACAAAGCTACCTTCCAACACTTGTCATAATCAAATTTTTGTAACCTGAAGCCCCTTGGAAAACTACCAAAGGTGCCATGTGTTCAATTCAGAATTAACAGAGAAAGGCAGTAATAAACCAGAGTAACAATGGACACGAACTGCAAGTTTTATTATTTGGATTTCACTCTTCGGAGCTAACGTGAAATTTGATTTTAAGCTTCAGAAGACAAACTTTTAAAACAAATATAGCATTTTATATACATATATCAATATGTAGTGATTGTCACATAGATACTTTGAAATTAGTCTACATAAAAATAGTTCTCTCCAGTCAACCTCAAACACATCAAGCCTCGATAACCAGAAGCCTTAATGGATTTATGCTGCTTCTAGCCCACTGAAAGTACATTAGGAATATATTCAATGATAAACTGCCCAAAGCCTAAAACAATGGCTTCCAAATGCCTCACCTATGGCTTTATAATGGCGAAGTTAAAAGGTTGCTTCCTGGACAGCTAACCCAAGTTTCTATGAGCAGGTCTCCCCAAGAAAACAACAAAACCCCCACAAAACGTGCAGTGGATCGTAATGGTAAGTTTTCTTATTTTTATCGGCCTCCGTACTTCCAAGTATCCAAAGGTAAACTGAAAAAAAGGTCACTTCCTCCTTACTAACCCCAACACCTCCTAACAAAACCCTATTTTACAAAAGGAGGCCGAGCGAGTATCAGGTTAGCGCCAGTCTCAAGGAAGGCATTTTTCCAGACTTTGGAGGCTATAGATAGGGCTTTAGACACCAGGCCACAGAGCTGAGTTCCAGAAGGCCCTGGCAGCCCAGCCCGGGCTCCCAGCCCGAGTCCCAGCTCTCTAAGCCAGTTCTCAAGGTCCTTTCGGGCGGCGAGGGAGAGTCGGGTTTCCGAGGATGGGTTAATAACCCCCGGACCTCGCGCTGCAGACCCCACCCTCGCTGCAGAGAGAATGGGGGGGGGGGGGCGCTTTTCATCCCAACCCTGCCCCTCAGCTAAGACCGCAGAGCCATCCAGCAAAACTGGTGCAGCAAGCAGGGAATATGATTCTGCAAGGGTCTGCTTTGGGGGGACAGAGGAAGGGGAAATGAAGCTTGAGCTCTAGGACTAGACGTCGGGGGGCTGACCCAAGTGGGCAGCGGGGAACCCTAGGACAAACCATAGCCATCTTTTTACTTTTGGGGGAGGGGTACCGAAATTTCTTACGTCGGCAGAGTGAGCAAGGATGAAGGAGTGCGAACCGGGACCGGGGCTGGGCTTCCTTCGGGACCCCTGGGCCCAGAGGAGGCCCTCTTAGGGTTAGGAGAGGAAGGTGTCCCGGATCCCCGCCCTGCAGCCCCATAGCTGTGGGGAGGAGCCGTCATCCAGGCGGAGGTGAGCGCCCTTACCGCTTGAAATCCCGCATGAGCCTCCTCCGGGCCGGAGTCGACATGCTCCCCAGCTGCCCCGCGGTCAGTCTGAAAGAAAAGAGTCCCGCGCAGCCCCCCCACCCCCCGGCGCGGCGGCCGAATCACTGTGGGTCACCGCCGCCGCCGAGGCTGCACAAACAACCCTGCAATGACGTCTCCCTCCGCCGCCTCCAGATCCCTCCGCCCTCCGCCAGTACCACGGGGTGAGGGGGTTGGGGGAGAAGGGCACGGGGCGTCTAGACCCGTTTTGGGAGCTCTGCGGCAGGGCTCTACCAATTTTGGCTTCCTAATATAATAGATAAATTAGTCCTCTCTGTTCTCTGATTGGAGGTTGTGGATTAAGAGACCCCGAAACCGAAACACCATCCTATGCCTCCCCCTTTTAGTAGTTTAAGCTCGACCGGGTGGGGACAGAGAGCCGCATCCGGGGCCAGAGATTTCAGGGAAAGGAGGTGGGATGACGTAAGGTCACGTGACCGCCGGCGGCGTTGTCAACAATCCACCCCTGAGGGGGAGGGGACGAAGTATCTAGAACCACGTGTCCCTATGACGAGGTTGGAACGGATCACGTGAAAGTGTCGTCTGAATCTGAGTCTCAGGTCTATGGAGCGGGTAGTTAAGTTTATGGGGTTGAGGGCGGGTATGGGTCTTTAGTAAGTTTTCCCTCCAGTTTCATGAAAAGGGTCTGCGGTCGTGGCGGAAGCAAAAGCTTGTTTTGCTTAAGTTTTAAAAACAGCTACAAGTAATACGGACTTAAAATCTTTTCTGGTTGATTCAGTGGCTTATCAAATCTGGTACCTGGGGCAGAGTGAGGGAACCTCTGTTTTTCATAATTAGCCCAGCATTGAAATGTTGAGGCCCACACCAACTAAAATTCCCCGAAATGCTTCCATGAGGCCACCAAAGAGCCTGTATGTGCATCACAATGGGGTTTGCAGGGTTGGAAATTCCGAAGACAAAAAAAAAATGGTATAGAGATTGTCTTAAGGTTTGTTGACTATCTCTATGGAATTACAGAATTTTATTTTAACATAAGCCTCCTCTCATTTGAGGATTGGTGTCAAAATGTGTCAAAGTCCATGACTGGCTAAGATAGGGTACATGGAGATGAGATCGCAAAGCATTTAGAAGGGTGGCTGGTTGTCAAGAAAGCCTAAAAACTTGGATGTGGGGAAGAGATTTTGCAGACGTGGGTGGGAGTTATATAGCTAACCTGGATAACTCATTTCAGGTTTCCTACACCAGCAAGTAAGGTGCAGATGGGTCTGAGATGTCCACCAGGTTGCTCAGAGGTGTTGAGTTCCCTCCTTCCATTGCCTTTGATTCCTGGCCTCAGGGCTTTGCTGGTCTGGAGGACTCTGAACACCTTATATCCTTCTGGGTAATTCTTCAGCCCAAGGCATAGTGGGAGCGTTGCACCAAGTTGCCCATAGTTTCCTGGAAACTGAAAGCGTTAATTTCCCTCACTTTCTTGCTGTCTCCTTTTCTCAAAACCCTGAATTCTATCTTTTGCTTTTATAACTTCATTGGTGATCAAGTAAGCCAAACCTAACTCTTGATAGGTTCTGCGATGCATCCACAAATGAAATTCTGAAAGTTAAAAGCTGAATATTCTCATCTTTTGCCTCCCACAGTAGCGATCCTAATTCTCACCATAGCTAAGGATGAAGATATACGGGTCAGTATGTATGCAGTAAAATGCCAAAGAAAATCTTCAAAAAATATCCCTACTGGATCATTAGGTAGCAATGTGTAATTGTTCTGGAATCTCACAGTGTATGGAGGCTGTCAGGCCAGCAGAACCCCATGTCTAGTTTTTAAGCAATTAGAAAATGTTTATCCCCCTTTTGCTGTGTCCTTTTATGTCGATTTGTTTTCTCAAGGAGGGCGTTTCTAAAAAGGAGTACTACGAGTTCGAAAAAATTTCTAAGCATATAGCAAGTGTTCAAGAAACATTAAGAACCGTCTTAACCCCGTCTTAAGGATGAATGCCGACCCCTGTGGTCGATCTCAGGTCTATGGAATATTAATATAAATAGGTAACTTAGACGACCGTAATTACACAAGACTTCCTTGGAAGACTTGTTTTACAATGTGTCTCTATTTCACGACTCAAGCCATCCTTTTAGGACCCAGCACCTGCGGCATGTTGTTCTTTGGCCTGGGAGCAAGCCTCCACCCTTCTCTAGGAGACAGACTCTCGGGGCAGTAAAATGTGGATCCTCCCCTCACCTCTGCTCAAAACTCAAAACCAACCTTGTGAGTTGGTCTCAACCCATATAATCCCCACCCCGACCCCCAGAAAGCTTTCCCTGAGCCTAAGCCCACCGGCAACTCATTTTCAACCCTTTATGATTTTCTCTTCCGGGTCGGGCCGGGCCGGGCCGGGCGGATGTTCCTGTCTTGCGCAGTAGGTCCCGAGCGCGGGGGTCTGCGGCGCCGTTGCCATGGTAGCGGGCTGCCGGAAGCTAGCCGCGCTCGCCAGCTCGGAAGCCTCGGTGTCGGGTTGTTCCGCCGGGTCTGCGCGGAGCCAGGCCGGCGGGGCTACAGAATGGGCTGAGAAGTCGGCGGCTTGACCGGACGAGGTCGACTGCGGGGGAAGGGGCGCAGCGCAACACTGGTCCGGGACCATAAGACGTCGGGTTTGAGGAGCCGGTGGGGCTGAGGTTTTCTTGGGTCCGGGGGCCAGAGCTGTAGGTGACTTCCGCCTTTCGGAAACCGCGCTTTTGACTGGGGTATGGCAGGAGGTGTGCGGACCACGCTCCTGATGGACAGGTGGCACGTAGTGAGGGGCTCTGAAGCCTTCGTGTGGACGGGGATGCCTGAGGCAACAGGAAGCCCCCTCGTGGCTGTGAGGTGTGCAGCCCCACACAGACACCCTCCTGCCTCGTGGGCGGAGTTCCCCAAGACGAGCAACCGTCTGTGGAAAAAGAACAGTTTTCGCGTTCACAAATGTCAAAATACGGGTTTATTGTGGAGATGCATTGGCCAGCTTGTACGCATGAACGTACAAATGTCTAACTTTTTTTTTTTCCCCTTTCTTTTTATGAAGAAGAATCGGGCTTGAAAATGGAGATGTATGAAACCCTCGGAAAAGTGGGAGAGGGAAGTTATGGAACAGTCATGAAGTGTAAACATAAGGATACTGGGCAGATAGTGGCCATTAAGATATTTTACGAGAAACCGGAGAAATCTGTCAACAAAATTGCAACAAGAGAAATAAAGTTTTTAAAGGTTTGCTTTTTTTACCTTCATTGGTGTAAGTCAAAAGAGGAATTGTTAATGGAACAGAATTTTTTTTCCTTTAAAGATTTTATTTATTCATGAAAGACACACAGAGAGAGGCAGAGACAGAGGCACAGGGAGAAGCAGGCTCCATGCAGGGAGCCCGACGTGGGACTCGATCCCGGGTCTCCAGGATCGCGCCCTGGGCCAAAGGCAGGTGCCAAACCGCTGAGCCACCCAGGGATCTCTGAAACAGAAAATTGTATGAGGAATCTTTTAGGTAACATGTATCAAGACACAGAATAGGGGGAAAAAAAGTGTAGTATCCTTATTGTCTATATTTTGGAATTTTATAGTGATGCAAGATGTTTATGCTTATATATAATGTAACAAAAGCTTTGCCAAATATTATGAAATATTTATTCAGAAATATCCAGGTATAGTTATTAATAAAAATACCTGCTTCATGTAAGGCATTTTGCCAGATGCTGAGATTATAGTGTGGCAAAAGAAAGATGGGAGGGCACATGACAACAATATTGAATAAAAAGTGACTCATAATAAATGCCAAGTGATTAACAAAGTCCAGTTGGGTAGAGAAATTTTCTTGGAGGAAGTGGGACATGCATTTGGCCTTAAAGGATGTGCACAATTTAGGTAGGAGGGAAAAACTATTGTATTCTAGGTTAGAGGAACAATATAAACTTAGAGATGCTCAAGCAGGACGGAGGACAGAGAGCAGAGACATTGGGCTGTAGAGTTTTTGTACAGAAGTAGAAAGAGGTGAGATTAGAGAAGTAAACTAGAGTTAGGGTTTATTTTTTTGTAAAAGATTTTATTTATTTATTCATAAGAGACACACAGAAAGAGGCAGTGACCTAGGCAGAGGGAGAGGCAGGCTCCCTGTGGGGAGCCCAATGAGGGACTCGATCCCAGGACCCCAAGATCACAACCTGAGCCAAAAGCCGACACTCAACCACTGAGCCATCCAGGTGCCCCTAGATTTAGGGCTTAAAGTCTTGTCTTAAAGGGACAAAATTTGATTTTGTAAGACATGGAAGGTTTTAAATTCAGAATAAAGCAACTATGCATATTAATCTAGAACTACCTTTTGGAAAAGATTGGAACACTGGAAAAAAAAAAAAAAAGATTGGAACACAGAGTAAAAATAGACAGGTCTCTTGTAAGTTTAATTCAAGAATCCTGGTAGGTAATCCCTGGGTGACTGGGAATCCCTGGGTGACTCAGTGGTTTAGCGCCTGCCTTTGGCCCAGGGCATGATCCTGGAGTCCTGGGATTGAGTCCCACATCGGGCTCCCTGCATGGAGCCTGCTTCTCCCTCTGCCTTGTCTCTGCCTCTGTCTCTCCTCTGTGTCTTTCATGAATAAATAAATAAAATCTTAAAAGAAAAAAAAAAAAAGAATCCTGGTAAATATCATGAGAGCCCTTGTTGGATTGCAGCAATTTGAATTTAAAGTTAGAAAAGCAAAGTTAAAATAGAATATATTGCAAAAGAAGACGTGAAAGAATGTAGAAGGAGACAGAAAGAGGGAGACAAAAGAATTAGTGAAGTTCAATGACTGTTCTCACTGATGGAAATATGAAAGACCCAAACAAGGAATGGTCAGGGAATTACTTCAGTTTTAGAAATGCTGAATTTCAGATGACAAGAATACATTTAAGTAAAGCTAACTAGTATACTTTTAGCGATGGGGAGAAAAATAGAATATTGTGTAGGTATGACATGTCAACTTGGGAAAGAACTCAGGAGTGTGAAGAAAGAAGCATTAACATTCCCTGGGGTACAAAATTAGTGATTAAGTAAATACTTAAATCTACATATTTTATTTATTAGAATTTATCTGCATGCTTTAAGGTTTATGATTTTGACAACATAGGCTAGATGTTTTACATGGTGAAGAAAACAAATACTCTTTCATTTTTATGTGATACAAAAGTAATATTCACCTCTTTATAATTGAAGAATTAAAATACAATGTTATATTAATTTCAGGTATACAAAGTAATGATTTGACATTTCTATACATTACTGAGTGCTCATCATGATGAGTGTAGTGGTCATCTGTCACCATACAATGTTATTGACCATATTCCCTGTGCTGTACTTTTCATCTCTGTGACTTTTTAGGTTTATCACTGGAAGTTTGTACCTCTTAATCCCTTTTATCTATTTCACCTACCCACTGCCATCCCTCCTCCCCTCTGGCAACCTCCAGTTTGTTTTCTGTATTTAAGAGTCTGTTTGATTTTTGTGTGTTCGTTTATGTTTTTTGGATTCCACATGTAAGTGAAATCATCTGATATTTGTCTTTCTTTGACTTATTTCACAGTGTACTACTTTCTAAGTCAATCCATGTTGTCTCAAATGTTAAGATCTCATTCTTTTGGGGGCACCTGACTGGCTCAGTCAGTAGAGCATGCAACTCCTGACCTCAGGGTTGTTTGAGCCCCACATTCGGTTTAAAATACACTGGGCAAAAAAATAACTCATCCTTTTTTTTATGGTTGAGTAATATTCCATTGTGTATACACGTGTGTGTGTGTGTGTGTGTGTGTGTGTGTATGAATATATACACATACCAAATTTTCTTTGCTCATTGTCTGTGGATGGATACTTAGGTTGCTTCTGTATATTGGCTATGCAGATAACACTGCAGTAAATGTAAGAGTGCATGTATCTTTTTGAATTAGTGTTTTCACTTTCTCTGGGCAAATACCCAATAATGGAATGACTAGATCATATGGTATTTCTCCTTCTAATTTTTTTTTTTTTAAGATTTCTATTTATCCATTCATGAGAGACACAGAGAGAGGCAGAGAGGGAGACATAGGCTCCCTCTGGGGAGCCTTATGTGGGACTCTATCCCGGGACCCTGGGATCACGCCCTGAGCCAAAGGCAGACGCTCAACCACTGAGCTATCCAGGCATCCCTCCTTCTAATTTTTTCAGCAACCCTCATACTGTTTTCCATAGTGTCTGCTCTAATTTATAGTCCCCTCCCCTGACAGGGTACCCTTTCCTCCACATCTTTGCCAACACTTGTTATTTTTCTGTCTTTTATTTTTTTTAAGATTGTTTTTATTTATTCATGAGAGACACAGAGAGACAGAGACAGAGGGAGAACCAGGCTCTTTGCAGGGAACCTGATGTGGGACTCGATCTCAGAACTCTGTGATCACACCCAGAGCCAAAAGCTGATGCTCAACTGCTGAGCCACCCAAGCGTCCCTTTTCTTGTCTTTTTAGTACTAGCCATTCTGATTGGTGTGAGGTGATATCTCATTGTGGTTTTGATTTGCATTTCCCTGATGATTAGTGATGTTGAGCATCTTTTATGTATCTGTTTGCCATCTGTATATCTTCTTTGAAAAATGTCTATCCAGGTTCTTGACCCATTTTTTTAAATAGTGTTTATCATTTTTAGTGCTGAATTGTGTAAATTTTTCATATATGTTGGATATTAACCCCTTAGCTGATACATCATTTTAAAGTATCTTTTCCCATTCAGTAGGTTGCCTTTTTGTTTTGTTGATGGTTTCCTTTGCTTTGCAAAAGCTTTTTACTTTGGTGTAGTCCCAATAATTTATGTTTTGCTTTTGTTTCCCTTGCCTGAGGACATAGATCCATAAACATGTTACTAAGGGGGACCTCTAATAGATTCCTAATGTTTTTTTTTTTTAGTCTAAAAAGATTGCCATAATGACTTCATTTGTATTAAATTTTCATCTGCTAGAGTTCTATTAAATAGATTACAGTTAGAGTAGTGAAAATATCTGTGGAAAAGTTGTCTGGTAATGAAGGAAAACAAAAGTAAACGTTTGGAGCAATGGAGGATTTCTAGGACCTTCATGGTTAATCTGAGGAAGTACCTGATGCCTTACTTTGGGGGATCTTCTGTAATCCTTACTAACTCACGTTAACTCTTCTTTGCTTTAACCTTTAAAATAAAGACTGGAAAAAATTTTAAAAAAAGACTGGACAGGGAGCCAGTAATTTTCCTTAGTTGAAAGATTAGTAGTGTAGTGTCCAAAAGCAGTCAGTTGTTTTTTGCTGCAGCTAGCATGGTGTCACTGCAGCATGCTGGCATCTTGCCAACCAGAGAAATTGGGAGCAAAAATAGGAAAGGAATCTGGCATGTTTTTCTTTTAGTCATATTTTAAGAACTTTGATCTATGTGTTAGTACAGATAAATAGAAAAATGGATGTTTTGCTGTTAGAATACAAATATTTTTTCATAAAAAGTATAATTTTGTAATGAATCTAACATTAAAAATATATCTCAATATTTAGTCAAATGAATAAACATTTTTGGTAATTTGAAAATGTTAAATATTTGAGATTGGTAAAAATTAAATTAGTGTGTTAAAAAATAAAGTGGGCAGAATAGAATACTGAATTTCATTTGTTTTCTAAGCTGATAAATCCTATTTTGACCTTTTGAAGCTTTTTTTTTTTTAAGATTCTATTTATTTATTCATGAGAGACACACAGAGAGAGGCAGAGACATAGGTAGAGGGAGAAGCAGGCTCCCTGTGAGGAGCCCGATGTAGGACTTGATCCCAGGACCCCAGGATCACGCCCTGAGCTGAAGATAGATGCTCAACTACTGAGCCACTTAGGCATCTCAAGAACATCTTAAATTTCAAATGTTAAATTTAAGTATAAACTGAGTTAAAGGATAGAAAGATATGTCTTTGAGGCACCTGAGTTATGCAGTCAGTTAGGGGTCTGACTCTTGGTCTTCTTGGCTCAGGTTGATCTCAGAGTTGTGAGATTGAGCTCCACGTGGAGCTCCATGCTCAGTGCCGAGCCTGCTTGGGATTCGCTCTTTCCCTCTCCTTCTGTCCCTCCTGCTTTTTTTTTTTTTTAAGATATTATTTATTTATTCATTATTCATTTATTCATCTCTGAGAGAGACACAGAGAGAGACAGAGGCAGAGACAGGCAGAGGGAGAAACAGGCTCCATGCAGGGAGCCCGACGTGGGACTCAATCCCAGGTCTCCAGGATCATACCCTGGGTTGCAGGCGGCGCTAAACCGCTGCGCCACCAGGGCTGCCCCTGTCCCTCCTGCTCGTGCATTTTCTCTTTCTCTCTTTCAAATAAAGAAATAAAAAAAAAAGATGTCTTTACAGCATACCAAGTTGCATTATACTATGTTAACTCCACAAATTATTTTAATAAACAATCAAATGGCAACTTGAAGTAAGGCAACACATCTCCCCTTGTTCTATACATATTAATTATGAAATATTTTACCATTTTTAAAGTTTATTATTTTTTTTAGTAATCTCTACCCAACATGAGACTCAAACTTACGACTGCAAGGTTAAGGGTTGTAAGCTCTTCTGACTGAGCCAGCCAGGCACCCCTAGTTTAACATTTTAAAAGATAGGAATGTAAACAAATAAGTCGAAAGTTTTCAATTGAAATGCATGGAGTAAAATAGGCTGAGGGTATTTCTGCTTTTAAAAATTGTATAGGTATTATATGTACAAATTACTGTTCACAAAATAACTTATCATAAATCTGTTTCTTTTACCAATAGCAATTTCGTCATGAAAACCTGGTCAATCTGATTGAAGTTTTTAGACAGAAAAAGAAAATTCATTTGGTGTTTGAATTTATTGACCACACAATATTAGATGAGTTGCAACATTATTGTCATGGACTAGAGAGTAAACGACTTAGAAAATACCTCTTCCAGATCCTTCGAGCAATTGAATATCTTCACAATAATAACGTGAGTGCTTCAGAGTAAACCAAAGTATAGAATGTGTATGAATCATAAATGCCCTTTAATGAAGGTTTTATTTTTTATTTTTATTAAGATCTTATTTATTTGAGAGAGTGGGAGCATGAGTTGGGGCGTGGGGGAGGAGGCAGAGGGAGAAGAAGACTCCCAGCTGTGCAGGGGGAGCCTGACTTGGGGCTCAGTCCTGGTACTTGGGGATCATGGCCTGAGCCAACCGAGCCACCCAGGTGCCCCTAATGAAGGTTTTAAAAGTATTTTCCTGTGTAGTCATTATTGACACCCTGAAACTGGGGTCACTATGCTATAGTTGCAGAATTGCAAAACATGTTAAGTACATAGTGATAAAGCTGTAACTCTAACAATAGGGCAGACCAAGTATGGGATGCTAAAGGAGGTATGGTAATTTGGTAAGGAGGAATCAGCAGTCAATTGGGGCACCTTTTATTGCGGGGAAAGTACAGCAAAATGTTTGTGGGTGAGAATGAGGGGAAGTTTGGAGGTGGGAACTGGAAATTAGGACAGGGAAACAGCAAATGAATGTGGATGTCTTTACGAAAAGAGCAGAAATTAAGTAGCTAAGAAGTATAGAGTCTTGTTTAAGATGAAAAAATCAAGACAGTAAAGATCAACTGTTCTGATTTTTAGTGTTGCCTTTGACATTGCCTAGTAAGCGAAATAAGGCTCAGCAGGCTTTTATGGAGGAATTTCATTCCCAACTTCAGCTCTATTTTCTGGAAAGTTAGATATATATTCAGGAAATAACAGGAAGAGCCTCAAAAAATTTATTAGTAAATAACAGGTATAACGTCCACATGTCCTAAGCTTTTTAAGATACCTTGGTTTTAAATTTTCTATTTTGCTAATAGTGCATCTCATTTTGTGGTTTGGAAAAATGAGGTGAAAGTGACTGAAATTCAGATTGTCATTTCCTTGCCGGCTGGATCCATTGGGAGGCAGTATAATATAACAGTTAAGAGCATAGTCTGTGGAATTAGACTATCCTATGTTTTCACCCACCAGCTTTTCTCTGGATAATCACACAACTGTGTAGTTCGTGGCTCACTGCAATAGTGCACAATGATAGGTAGCAGACCCATTACCTCTGGTCCCAGGAAAGTTACCTAACCTCTCTGAGCCTCATTGTCCTCATCTATAAAATCATGTAGTACTTCACAGAATTTCTGTAAAGATCAAATTAGGTGGTAGGTATAAAGTTTTTAGTGCCATGTCAAGCATATTTTAAGTGCTTAATAAGTAGTGCTGGTAGGGAGCCAGGAATAGTTGTGTTATTCGTATCCCTATAGTGCCTTAAGTATTTGAAAGTATTTCTTGAATCAAGGGAGACACCAGTACTGCCTCTACTCAGAGTAGAGGATTTCAAAGAGGAAGTAAAACTAAAGTAAGTAGAAATTGGAATTGTAGCTAGGATTTCTCTTTCTTTCTTTCTTTTTCTTTTTCTTTTTCTTTTTTTTTTAAGATTTTATATTTATTCATGAGAGTCTCAGAGAGAGGCAGAGACACAGGCAGAGGGAGAAGCAGGCTCCATGCAGGGAGTCCAATGTGGGACTTGATCCTGAGTCTTCAGGATCATGCCCTGGGCTGAAGCCGGCACTAAACCACTGAGCCACCTGAGCTGCCCTGTAGCTAGAATTTCACTGGAATAGTAAAGGAAATAAATTCAGTTGGGGTCCCACCATGAGAATAGCGGCAGGCCTGAGCAGGGGACTTCAGAGAGTGGTGGTAAGTAAGCTTTACAGAGACTGAGTCAAGGGTGATAAGATTGCACAGATTCCCTGAGGAGAAGTTTCCAGAGTCTTGAAATAAATGCTGAAGAGTTTAGACTTTTTCCTGATGATACTGGAAAACCACGGGATGGTTTTGAACTTGGCTGTTAACAGGATTACAACAAAACCTAAGTTTATTTTGGCAAGCGTAGAGCATAAATATGAGCAGAAGCAGATCAGGTGAGAGGCTATTGTGACAGTCCAGCTATAAAGTGGTGAGGGTTTGAAATAGGAAGAGGAAGGATGGCAAAGGGAGAGGATGGAAAGACTTCAAAAGAGAATAGGATATGGGGACTAAGGATGTTATCTAGGAAAGGGATGTGAGCAAAGTGAGAAATCAAAGATAATTACAAGATGTTTGATTTGAGTGTAGGAGAATTATGGTGCCATTGGCAGTAACTGGTTTTACGAGGGAGATTGCTTTTAGAAATACTGATGTATTTTAAGAGAGAATTTCTAAGTCAAAATAGTGGTTGACTTATTATTTAACATGGCCTTCCTAGGAATTTGCCAGAACTGGATATACAGTTTGGGGAATATTCCTCTTAGAGACTCCGGTTGAAGAGGTGAGGGTGCATCATTCTCCAAGGGACAAAAAAGGAAAGTAAAAGGTAGTTCTAAGCACCAAATATGGAAGAATATCCATGGGATTGTGGAGGCAGCAGCAAAAAAGGCCTAGACAGTAGAACCTCATCAATTCTTTTATTCTCTTGGTCTCACCTAGGGCCTAAGGTAAAACTATCCCTGTTCCTTCACCTGACAGAATATTGTCAAGTTAGTTACTCCTGAGAATTAAGGCAGCCATGAGTGAAGTGGCTTGTTCAAATATTATTAGGCCTATTGTCTGGATATCTGGGTTCTAGCCTTGATGATTTAAGGTTACCTTCACGCTGATAAAAATCAAGAATGGAAAACTTTATTTTCCTAATATCTTCAAATTTCAGATGAATGTTTTTATGTAACTGAAATGTCGGAGATAGTGTCTACCATGGATACTCCTGTTACTTTTCATAAGAATTTTTGAATTCAGATATGGCCCGGTACCTGAAAAAGCTTTTTATCTCCAGAAGTATTTGTCTACCTTCTTTTATTTAATAATGAAAATATATCTCCTATATATGTTTCGAGGCAGCTCAAATAAAAATTTACTATTCAGTTGCAGTAACTAGTTAATTACAGGAATTTAGTTTATCTTTTTCATTCTGGTTGTTTTGTTTTTAAGATTTTATTTGTTTTTTCATGAGAGAGAGAGAGGCAGACATAGGCTGAGGGAGAAGCAGGCTCCCTGTGGGGAGTCCGATGTGGGACTCGTTCCCAGGACTCTAGGATCACGACCTGAGCCAAAAGGCAGATGGTCAACACTGAGCTACCCAGGTGCCCTCATTCTCGTCATTTTTTAAAATTTAAAATTTTGGTGTGCCTGAATGGCTCAGTCGGTTACATCTCCTTTTGTCTCAGGTCATGATCCCAGGGTCCTGGGATCACGTCCTGCATTGGGCTCCCTGCTCATCAGGGAGTCTGCTTCTCCCTCTCCTGCTCCTGTTCCCCCTGCTTAGTCTCTCTCCCTCCCTCTAGCTCTCTCTCTCTCTCTCTCTCAAATAAATCAAATCTTTTTTAAAAAAATAAAATTTAAAATTTTGAGCTGGTTAATAGCATAAGCCTCTTACACCTGAAACGAATGTAACATTGTGTATCAACTACAATAAAAAATTTTTTTAAAGATTTTATTTATTCACGAGAGAGAGAGAGAGAGACAGGCAGAGACATAGGCAGAGGGAGGAGAAGCAGGCACCCTGTGGGGAGCCCGAAGTGGGACTCGATCCCGGGACTCTGAGATCACGTCCTTTTTTTTTTTTTTTTTAAGGACTTTATCCCGGGCTGCCCTGGGATCACCTCCTGAGCTGAAGGCAGACGCTCAACCATTGAGCCACCCAGGCATCCCTCAATAAAAAATTTTAAAAGATATTTTATAAATTATCGAAACCATGTAGCATAAGATTACATGCTGTTTCTGCTGACATGCACTGCTGGTCTCCCACTTTCAAACATGCAAGTGAGAGTTGACTGTGTTTGGCTTTAGCAAGTGAGATGTCATGTAATTTTAGTTCATTATTTTAGCGCTAATGGGTTTGACAGATTAAAACTGTGTAAATAGGGCAGCCCGGCTGGCTCAGTGGTTTAGCGCCTCCTTCAGCCCAGGGCCTGATCCTGGAGACCCGGGATCGAGTCCCGCGTCGGGCTCCCTGCATGGAGCCTGCTTCTCCCTCAGCCTGTGTCTTTGTTTCTCTCTCTCTCTCTCTCTCTCTCTCTCTCTGTCTCTCATGAGTAAATAAATAAAATCTTAAAAAAAAAAACAAAAAAAAAAACAAGGGATCCCTGGGTGGCGCAGCGGTTTGGTGCCTGCCTTTGGCCCAGGGCGCGATCCTGGAGACCTGGGATCGAATCCCACGTCGGGCTCCTGGTGCATGGAGCCTGCTTCTCCCTCTGCCTGTGTCTCTGCCTCTCTCTCTCTCTCTCTCTCTCTCTGTGTGTGACTATCATAAATAAATTAAAAAAAAACAAAACAAAACTGTGTAAATAATAAATCTTACCATGCTAATTATTAAAAAATACTCAGTTTTGGAATTCCTGTGATAATTCAGACTGCTTATTGTTTACTTACAGAGAAAATAACATACTGTACCCAAAGTTTTGAACTTCATACAAATCAAAATAATTCTTCAAAGATAGTCCAAGTCCTATAAGCTTGTGAAACTTACCTAAGTGATAGGTAAACAGCTTGTTAATTCTAAATGGATAAAGTTTTGTGAATCCTGACAAAAAAAATATTATAAGCTTCTTTGAAACCATTTTGGAAGCAGATTTTAAATGCAAGCATTTGATTACTTATGGGGAAGAAATAGTTATTCATTCCCTCATTCATTTATCCAATAACTATTCATTGAGCATCTTCTGGTAACAGTCATTGATTGTAGTAGGAGCTGAGGATGCAGCCTAATAAAAGACTTGTTCCTACCCTTCTGGAGCTTCCTAAATTTTATTCAGCTTTCAGTAATCTTTATGAATTATGAATTATTCTAATATCTAAGGATTGTTCATCTTTCTTACCCCACCCACCTCCTTTTTTTTTCCATCCCACTTCCTACTGTACAAAGCCTGTACTCCCTAAATTTAGGCCACTTTTCCATAATTCCTTAACTCTGCTTTGAATTTTAAACTCATAGCCTTCCAAATAAGAAATTGTTATTTGAATAATGTTATTGTCAATATTTTACTATTATTTAGTATGTTTTGGGGTGCCTGGGTGGCTCAGTCATTTCAGTGGCCCACTCTTGGTTTTGGCTCAGGTCATGATCTCTGGGTCATGAGATAGAGTCCCAAATTGGGCTATGCACTCAGCATGGATTCTGCTTGAGATTCTTCCCTCCCTGCCTCCACCGTTTGTGCACACATGTGAACACACTCTCTCAAATAGATAAATCTTAAAAAATAATATATTTTAATATATTAGTATTTTGCTATATGTGCTTCATCTATTTTGTCTTCTGAGGTGTTTTAAATTATAGATACCTTAATGTTTTATCCCTAAATATGTCACTGTGTATCTCTTTATAAAAACATTTTTCTGTGTAACTCAGAGTTGTGATTACATCTGCACAATAAGCAATAATTCCTTAATGTCATGTAATACCAAATTTATGCTAAAATGTACCCAGTTGCTCCTAAATGTCTTTTACAAATGATTTATTAAGATCAGGATCCAATCAAGGCCTGCATTTTCCATTTGGTTTTTAGGGCAAACAGGGAATTCCTAGTTTTTTGATGTACCTCATACATCCTTATTTAGTCTCTTTCTGGAATTTATTGACTTATTTTTTCACATACACATTAGCATTCAATTGTATAACTTTCCAACTGAAAAGTTTATCAAATTGAAGTTCTAGTTGATTTAGAATCAGGTTCTCTGAGACTGTTAGATGATATGGAAATTTAAGCTCTCTCCTCAAATGACTTATATTCAAGTACACAGGGCTACATAAGCAGAGTTGTTATGTCAGATTTTTAAAAAAAATTTTAAATGTTTTTTTTAATTTATTTAAATTCAAGTTAGTTAACATACAGTGTCATATTAGTTTCAGGTGAAAAATCAGATTTCGACATGGAGTTTTACGTAGTTCTGAGCATTCCACTACAAAGTAAAGGAGAAGCAAACTCTTTGTTTGAATCCTAGGCCTGCTAGTTCACACTATATACAAAAATTAACTCAAAATGAATCAAGGAAATAAATATAAGAGCTAAAACTATAAAACTCTTAGACGAAAATGTAGATGAAAAACTGTGTGAGCCATTTATTGGGTATTAGTTCCTTTTTTAAGTGGATTTTATTGTTAAGTAATCTCTACACCCAGCGTGGGGCTTGCACCTACAAACCTGATCAAGAGCTGCGTGCTCTGCTGACTGAACCAGCCAGGCATCCCTAGGCAATAGTTCTTTAGATATAGCATCAAAAGCAAGAGCAATCAAAGAAATAAATGAACAAATTGGACTTTGTCAAAATTAAAAATGTTTGTGATTCAAATGCCACTTTTTTTTTTTAAGATTTTATTTATTTATTCATGGGAGACACAGAGACAGAGAGGCAGAGACATAGAGGGAGAAGCAGGCTCCTCACAGGGAGCCTGATGAAGAACTCAATCCCCGGACCAGGGATCTCACCCTGAATGGAAGGCAGATGCTCAACTGCTGAGCCAGCCAGGCGTCCCTTAAAGGACACTATTAAGAAAGTAACAAGTTGGGATGCCTGGGTGGCTCAGTGGTTGAAAGTCTGCCTTTGGCTCAGGGTGTGATCCCAGAGTCCCGGGATCGAGTCCTACAGCAGGCTGGAGCCTGCTTCTCCCACTGCCTGTGTCTCTGCCTCTTACTCTGTGTCTCTCATGAATAAATAAATAAAATCTTAAAAAAAAGTTAAAAATTTTACAAAATGGGAGAAAATATTTGCAAATCATATATATGATAAGTATCCTGGATATGTAAAATACAACTCAAGAGTAAAAAGACAAGCCAATTTAAATAGGGGCAAAGGACTTGAATAGACATTTCTCCAAACAAGGTATATAAATGGCTGGTAGCACATGAAATGATACTCAATATCATTAGTCATTATGAAAATACAAATCAAAGTTACAATGAGAAGTCACTTCATGCCCACCAGGCTGGCTGTAATTTAAAAAGCAGACAATGACAAATATTGGCGAGGAAGTAGAGAAATTGGAACCTTTGTACACTGCTGGTGGTAATGTAAAATGGTGCAGATGGTATGGAAAAAAGTTTGGCAGTTCCTCAAAAAGTTAAATATAGAGTTACCATATGACATAGCAATTCTAGTCCTAGGTATCTATACAAGAGAATTGAAAACGTGTTCACATAAAAACTTGCACGAGAATATTCATAGCAGCATTATTTGTAATAACCATAAAGTGAAAACAACTCAAATATATATCAGCCAGATGAATGGATAAACAAATAAGGTATATACATACAATGAAATGTATTCAGCTGTAAAAGGAATGAAGTACTGATACCTGCTACACCATGAATGAACCTGGAAAAAATCATGTTAAATGAAGAAATTCAGATGTAGGGGCACCTGGGTGGCTCAGTAGGTTAAGTGTCTGCCTTCAACTCAGGCGTGATCCTGGGTCCTGGGATCCAGCCCTGCATTAAACTCCCTACTCGGCAGGGAATCTGCTTCTCCTTCTCTCTCTGTCCCTTCCCCTACCTGTTTTCTCTAACTCTCTCAGCCTCTTACGCATGCTCTCTCCCAAATAAATAGAACCTTAAAAAACTTCAGATGTAAAAGACCACACAGTATAAATTTCATTAAAATGAAAACTTCAGAACTGTCAAATTCATATTTGTATATATTCTTTGAAGAAATGTCTATTTGAGTCCTTTGCTTATTTTTAAACTGGGTGATTTGTTTTTTTATTGTTGAATTATATTTTATATATTTTGGGTATTAGGTGCCTATCAGGTATAGGATTTACAAATATTTTCTTCTGTGGATTGTCTTTTTGCTCTCTTGATAGTGTTCTTCTGTATTTAGTTCTTTTTAACAATTTTTATCTCTATGGATATTCTTTATTTTTAATTTTTTAAAGACTTTATTTGACAGAGGAAGAGAGCACAAGCAGGGGGAGCAGCAGCAGGAGAAGGAGAAGCAGGCTCCCCTCTGAGCAGGGAGCCTGATGTGGGCCTCGATCCCAGGACTCTGGGATCATGACCTGAGCCTAAGGCGACGTTTAACTTACTGAGCCACCCAGGCACCCAGATTTTATCTATTTAAAGTGAGAGTGAATGAGGGGAGGGACAGAGAGAGAGTGAGTCTTAAAGCAAAGTCTCCCTCTGGGCGTGGAGCCCAATGGGGTGCTCAGTCTCACAACCCATGAGATCATGACCTGCACAGAAACCCAGGCACACCAGGGAAGATTTCTTAGTGACTGCTTTTCTTTCCATTAATGGGCCATACTTTTCTTTGCATATCTTTTTTAGGGGGAAAATTTTTTGAAATTTATATTTTTTTTTTGTTGAAAAGTGAATTAAAGATAATATAATGTGGAAACTCTGGAAATCAGTTTCCCATCTCTCAGAGTTTGTTGTTGTGGCTGTTTGTTTAGTCACTTTACTGAACTAATTCTGCCAAATATGTATTCTTCCTCATGTGTGACAGAAATCTCTGCTCATTTGGCTTAGTGGTTAGCTAATGGTTGGACAGAAGTTTCCTTAAATGCCTGAAACCAAGAAATCTCTCAGCCTTTTTTACCGAGGGGCTCTTTCAGTGTGTTGGGACATGCCCTCAATGTTCAGGCAGGCAGTTTGCAGCTCTAACTTAGCCTCACCTTGCTTGCTCAGAACCTCAAGGTTGTCCACAGGTAAGAGCTTCCATACCATCTCAAATCTTTCCTGGACATGTGCACAGCTCTGCATGTGGCCTTTTGCATTCTCAGGAATATGTTAAAGCTTTTTAAACCCTTTATGGACATCTTAGTCCCAACCCTTCTTTTTAAGTATTTTGGTCAACTTGTTGTTTGTCCTAATTGGTTTTTTTTTTTTTTTAAGAGATTTTATTTATCTATTCATGAGAGACACACAGAGAGAGAGGCAGAGACACAGGCAGAGGGAGAAGCAGGCTCCATGCAGGGAGCCTGACGTGGGACTTGATCCTGGGACTCCAGGATCACGCCCTGGGCCAAAGGGGCAGGCGCTAAACCGCTGAGCCACTCAGGGATCCCCTGTCCTTTTTTTTTTTTTTTTTTTTTAATTTTTTATTTTTTAAAAATTTTTTTTTAATTTTTTTTTTTTTTTAGGGATCCCCTGTCCTAATTGTTATAGCCACCTCAGGTGGCTATCATGTTATAAAGTGGCTGCTGATTATTTCTGACCAAGGCCCCAGGAAGAAGGCTGTTTGAAGGCAAGCTCTGCCTTAGGTCAAATAAAGGGAAGGCTTCTGGTGGGATTTTCCAGTGACTTGTCCAAAAGCCAATGACAATTACCTGGGAATGGAGCTTTGGAGGAGATACCACCCATTTTACTTTCTCGGATGGCTGCTAGGCTACTGGTTTTCACCATGATTTTGGGGACTGTTGATTTACAAAGCTCCCAGTAGCAAGGGAGAAGGAAATAAAATAAGGCAATCCAGAATACTATATGGGGGAGTGCATGGGTGATTCAGTCAATTAAGCATCCAGGTCTTGGTTTGGGCTTAGACCATGTTCTCATGGGTCATGAAATCAAGATACCCACCCCCACCCCCACCCCCATTGGGCTCAGAGTTCAGTGAGGAGCCTGCTTGAAGATTCTCTCCCTTTGCCCGTCCCTCCACTCATGCACTCTCGTGTGCATACTCTCTCTCAAATAAATAATGAATAAATCTTAAAAAAATAAAAATACTACATGGGTAAGAGTGACTGGCTTCATCAGTAGAGCATGTGACTCTTGATCTTGGGGTTCATGAGTTCAAGCCTCATGTTGGTTGTAGGGCTTACATTAAAAGAAAAATAAACCATATGAGTTATGTGATTTATGTTTTAACTTTTTTGTTTTAACTTTTTAAAGAAACTGTCAAACTATTTTCCAGAGTGGCTGTATCATTTTACAGTCCCACTATCAATGCATTCCAGTTTTCCACTTCCTCCCCAATATTTGTTTATTGTCATTTTGGTTGTAACTATTCTAGTGGGTGTGAAATGGTACTTTTTTTTTTTTTGAGAAGTAAAACTGTCTTTATTTATAGATGATATGATCATCTATATAGAAAAGCCTGTGGAATCTGCAACAAAATTAACAGAACTAATTTGTAAGTTTATCAAGGTTGTGGGATATAAGCTCTATATAACAAAATTAATTATATTATGTATTGGCAATCAGCAATCAGAAATTAAAATAAAAAATACCATTAAACAGGAGTAACTGACTGGCTTCGTCAGGAGAGCCTGTGACTCTTGATCTCAGGGTTCTGAGTTCAAGTCCCAGGTTGGGTGAAAAGATTATTTAAAAATAAAATCTTCCTTTTTTTTAAAAAACATTTATTTATTTTAGAGAGAGCACAAGAGAGAGTGCATTGGGAAGATAGGGGCAGAGAGAGGAGGAGAGATAGATTCTCAAGCAGACTCCGCACTGAATACAAAGCCCGATGTAAGGGCTCACCTCATGACCCTGAGATCATGATCTGAGCCAAAACCAAGAGTGGGACACTTAACTGACTGAGTCACACAGGCGGGCCAAAAATAAAGTCTTTTTAAAAAAGTAATTAAACAGCTTCAAATATAAGAAATGGGGAGAATCTGATAAAAGATATATAAAACCTACAAACCGAAAACTACTACACATTAAGAGAAATTAAAGAAGACCTAAACAAATAGAAATCCCCTATTTATGGAGGTCGTAGTATAATAGTGGAAGACCAAGGAGGATGTAGTCAAACAAAGAGTTTTAGAAGTTGGGATTTGGAGAGTGCTTGGTCCTCAAGGATCACAAAGTTCCACATATAGTCATGGTGTTAGTTGTGGAAAAGAATGAGAATATTAGGCTATCAACCAGGTGGATCTTTCTGCCCTGTGTTTAAAGGACTGTGGAGGAGGGTGATGAATGTGTAATGGGCAGAATATGTGAAGTGTGGTGTCTTGATGTGCTTTTCTATGTCAGTTTTTGGTCATATTCTTAGGTCTTGGTATGGTGCCTGGCATATAGTAGTCATCTAATAAAGCTTACAGAAATAAAAAAAAGTTGTAGATGGCACATTTAAGGTGGCTCATTACCCTCAAGTTAAATTATTGACCATTTATAGAGTAAGACTGAGGCAGAATAAGAGCCAATCCCAAAGACTTATAGGAGTAAGCTGTATAAGCAAGGAAAGATCTTAGATTTCTGTCCCTGAGACATTTTCACCTGTGCTCTGACACTTTGTTAGTGATGCTTCATTCATTTCATAAAATTTTTAAATGCTTTCTTTGTTTTAGGGACTGTATTGGCCACTGGAGATATAGCTTGAACAAGACAGACATACATCTTGCCCTTGTGGACCTCACAGTCTAGTGGGAGTTATAGACAAGGAAACAGGCAATTAGTAATATGGCATGACAAATAATGCGATGAGGGAAGAGCAAAATGATGTGAGACTATATACAAGGAACATCTAATATAAATATCTAAGCTAAGCCTTAAGAAAATAGTTGGCCAGCCAAAGTGTTCTGGGTAGTTGGAACAGCATCAGCAAAATCTCAAACAAGAGATGAGACAAACTGTGAAAAATTGGGACATATCCTATAGGTTAGGGAAGGAAGGTTGAGGAAGTGAACAAGGGCCAAATTCTACAAGGCCTTAAAAGCCATTTTCAGGAGTTTCAAATTTGTCCTGAGGAATGGGGAATCCTTAAAGGATGTTAAGCAGAGAAGTGACATGATCACACGTGATTTTTTTTAACTTTAAAATTTTTTTAGTAATCACTACACACAGTATAGGGCTCAAACCCATGACCCTGAGATCAACAGTCACATGCTCTTCCTCCTGAGCCAACTGGGTGCCACACACGTGTGATTTTAAAATAGTATCGTGACTGCCTTTTGTTAACAGTGGACTGGAGGGCATCAGAATGAATTCAGGGAGACCAGTTGGCAATGTAGTAATTTTGGTGAGAGAGTTGAGGGGACTTGAACAAGGGACAGAAGTATGTATGCGAGCTGAAGGAGAAAGATATCTTGGTTTCTGGCTTGAGCTATGGGGCCAATGTTTGTTCCATCCACTGAGCTAAAGGACTGTTGAGAACAAATAGGTTTGGGGGAGAAGATGCAATCAGTTTTGGATTTGCTAAGTTTGAGGGGAATGTGAGTCAGCCTTGTTGGACTTCTTGCGGACTTCCACTCCTTGTGGAAATCAGGAGAGAGATCTTGGTTACAGATAGAAATTTGGAAATCATCAGTATATTGTTAGTTACTAAAGGTAGAAGAGTAGATGAGATTGAGATATAACAGCCATTAGGTGAGAAGAAAACCGAGAGTATGGTTTCCCCATAACAAGTGAAGAAAGTGGTCAAAAAAACAAATGAGTATATATGATTGCCCAAGGAACATGATGTATGAGAAAAGAAAAGCTGAGGCCAGAATCCTACTTTTAAGAGATACATAGAGAAAGAGGAAATGCCACAGCAATGAGAGGGACTGGGAGAATTCTAGGCCCCAGAAATCAGGAAGGGAGGAGTAGTTGGCAACATTTTTACACTAAGATATCAAGTAAGTTGTGTATTGAGGGGTATATATTGGATGTAGCAACAATGAAGTTCATGATGATTCTGGTTAGGGTGGTCTAATAGAAAGTAGAAGCAAAAGACAGATTATATTTAAGGACTAAGTGAGAGTGGTGAGAAAGAAAAGACTTGGTAGAGAGAATGTCTTCAAGAGGTTTAGCTGTGAAGGTTTGAGAGGGCAGTTAGAATGACGTGGGTTTAAAGGAAAGTTAACCTGTTTTTCATTAAGTTCTTTTGATTACTTTTTGAGAATGTGGTTTACCTTTTTAGTTTTATGTTTGTTTTCTTGGCTGCATTTCATTTTTTAAAAAAATATTTTATTTACTTGAGAGAGAAACAGAGAGCAAGCAAGAAAGCACGGTGGGAGATAGGGGAAGGGAGAGGGAGGGGCAGAGTGGAGAGACAGGGACAAGTGGACTCTGCGCTGAGCATGGAGCCCAATGCAGGGCTCAATCCCACCACCTTGAGATGGTGACCTGAGCCAAAATCAAGAGTTGGAGGTTCAAACCAACTGAGCCACCCAGGAGCTCCTGGCTTCATTTCATTTTGAGACGATGGATGGGGCAAGAATTGAAACTGTTTAGCTTTTGCATTGTGTAGTTAATCATTTGCATGTAGTAAGAAAATAGCTTTACTGGCTTAATTAGTTAGATTTTTCTCTATATAATTTTTGAGTGATCCTTTAGATAATGAAACCTCATTTTAATGTATTGCATCCTCTGTTTGTTTTTTAGATCATTCATCGAGATATAAAACCTGAGAATATTTTAGTATCCCAGTCAGGAATTACTAAGCTCTGTGATTTTGGTTTTGCACGAACTCTAGCAGCTCCTGGGGACATTTATACGGACTATGTGGCCACACGCTGGTATAGAGCTCCAGAATTAGTATTAAAAGATACTTCTTATGGAAAGTATGTATATTTTGGGGTCCTGTCTGACCTTTCTTGGTCATCCTTTTTTTCACTTTGTGTATCTGTCACCCCTTCTACCGACCCTCTGCCTTCTGTTTGTGGATTAGGGATAAGAAACGGACATGTCTAAAAAACAAGGGACCCTATAGGCACCTGCCATGCCAGATAATGATGTTACCACACTTGCTCTGTACCATTGAGTGGCCCCAACCCCAGGTGATCTATGCAGACATCCCTCAAGTTATATCCAAGCTTGCTTTAAACTGTGCCCCACCCTTGGCAGAGTTGCCTCCTCTGCTTATCTTTAGCCTCTACATTCTGAAAAGATTTAAAAACCATTTACCTCACTCTGCCACTGTTACCATAGGAACTGCCACGTTTCTTATTTTCTGAAATATGGTACCCTCTTTACAAAATCTGGTAAATAATTTTTAAAGTGTACTGTTCTCTAGATGCCTTAAAAAAGTATCATGGCCTCAGTCTATTGTGAAACAGTAGAAACAGTATATGAAATCGCAACCTAATATACGAATAACAAATCTTGAAGTACATAAAGGGACTAAATGATTGAAATTATTACAATAAATAAGAGAAATAAGTGAATAATTTTCACACACTTTTCTTAGAAACCATTATTCTGTTTTGATAATGGTATCTAACTTTGGGGCACCTGTGTGACTCAGTTGTCATTAAGCATTTGCCTTTGGTTCAGATCATGATCCTGGAGTCCTGGAATTGAGCCTGGCATTGGGCTCCCTGCTCAGTGGAGAGCTTGCTTTTCCCTCTCCTCCTGCTGCTACCCCTGCTTGTGCGTGTGTTCTCTCTCTCTCTCTGGGAAATGAAGAAATAATCTTTAAAAAAATAGCAAGGGGATCCCTGGGTGGCTCAGTGGTTTAGCACCTGCTTTCAGCCCAGGGTGTGATCCTGGAGTCCTGAGATCGAGTCCTGCATTGGGCTCCCTTTAATTAGGAAGTATTTTTGTTATTTCGTGGGTTTTTTTTTTTTTAAGATTTTATTTATTTATTCATGAGAGACAGAGAGAGAGAGGCAGAGACACAGGCAGAGGGAGAAGCAGGCTCCATGCAGGGAGCCCGACATGGGACATGGGACTCAATCCCGGGTCTCCAGGATCACGCCCTGGGCTGAAGGCAGCACTAAACCGCTGAGCCACCCGTGCTGCCCCTGTGGTGCATATTTTAAAAAATCCTTTTATTGAAAAACAATACCCAGAAAAAAAGATCATACAACAAATGTATATAGCTTCACTATGAGATAAAAAAATAGAATTTTGGGGCAGAGGGATGGGTGAAATAGGTGAAGGGGATTAAGAAACATTTATCATGATGAGCAATGAATAGTGCATAGAATTCTCTAATCATATGCTTGAAACTAATACAGCATTTTATATAAATTATACTTGCATTAAAAAAATAGAATTTTTCTGCCTCTCTGAAAACCCTCCATGTACCCTATTCCAATTATATCACTCCCTTATCCCAAAAGTAACCATGATGTTGACTTTTATTATATTCAGTTCCTTGCATTTCTTAATAGTTTTATCTACTTACCTGTATGTACTTAGTTTAGCCTTTTTTTAATGACAGCTTTTTTTGAGATATGATTCACATACCATAAAATTCATCCATTTAAATTGTACAATTCAGTTGTTTTTAGTATATTCACAAAGTTGTACAATCATTACTACATTAAATTTTAAAACATTTTTATCACCCCCAAAGAAACCCTATATCTGTTAGCAGTCACTTTCTCTTTCCTGCCAAGCCTTCCAGGCTGAAGCAATCACCAGTCTACTTTTATTCTCTATGGTTTTGCCTATTCTGGACACTTCATATAAATGAGATTATGCAAAATCTGTTTTGGGGGGACCAACTTCTCTCACTTTGAATATTGTTTTGGGGGGTTCATCCATGTTGTTGCATGTATCAGTACTTCATTTCTTTTTATGGCTGAATAATATTCACCCTATGGATTATACCACATTTTATTTATTTATTCATTAGTTGATAGACATCTTGATTATTTCTGCTTTTTGGCTTTGATGATTAATGTTGAGAACAT
The DNA here is from genome assembly GCF_048164855.1 of Canis lupus baileyi. Classification (NCBI taxonomy): domain Eukaryota; kingdom Metazoa; phylum Chordata; class Mammalia; order Carnivora; family Canidae; genus Canis; species Canis lupus. The sequence goes on along the minus strand of NC_132847.1, from coordinate 23,724,010 downwards.
GTGTAAACATATCTTTTTTTTTTTTTTAAGATTTTATTTATTTATTCATGAGAGACACGAGAGAGGCAGAAACATAGGCAGAGGGAGGAGCAGCCTCCCTGCGGGGAATGTGATGTGGGACTCGATCCCAGGACCCCAGGATCACGACCTGAGCTGAAGGCAGACTGGTTACTGAGCCACCCAGGGATCCCTTTGTGTACATGTTTTATTTTTTATTTATTTATTTATTTTTTTTGTGTACATGTTTTAGTGTGGACATGTGTCTTCATTTCTTTTGGGTGCATCTCTGGGAGCTGGAATTATGGGTCTTGTGGTAGCTCTATGTTTGATCTTTTGAGGAGCTGCCAGACTGGTTTCCACAGTGTCTGGATCGTTTCATATTCCTGCCAGCAGAATGTAGGGACTATGATTTCTTCATATCCTTGCCAACACTTATTGTTACATTTTTTATGGCCACCCTAGATTTTCTCCTCCACCCCCCAGGCATCCTTTTTAAAATACGCTTTTTATTTTGGATTAATTTTACATTTATAGAAAAGTTGCAAAGATAGTACAGAGAATTCCCATACAGCCCTCACCTAATTTCTGCTTTACCCAACATCATAATCTTACATTACTGTGGTATATTTGTTAAAACTAGTTTTGATTTTTTATTTAAGTCAGATCTGCTATGTTTTTTAAATTTCCTCTATCCCTTTATTTTTCTTACAACTTAACCTGTTGGAGAACCCAGATCATTGAGTTTCTAAGTCTGAAAATTTTTTTTAATTTTTAAATTTTTTTATTTATTCATGAGAGACACAGAGAGAGACAGAGAGGCAGAGACACAGGCAGAGGGAGAAGCAGGCTCCATGCAGGGAGCCCGACTCAATCCCGGGTCTTCAGGATCAGGCCCTGGGCTGAAGGCGGCGCTGAACCGCTGAGCCACCCAGGCTGCCCCTAAGTCTGAATTTTGTTGATTGCATACTTGCAGTGGAGTTTAACATACTTCTTTGTCCTTTATATTTTGTACAAATTGGCACCTGGATCCAGAGGTTGGATTAGTCTGAGATTCAGTCTGTTTGGCAGGATTATAGGCAGTGTTGTTTTCTTGCATCAGCCGAGGCTTGAGTTTGAATGTGTCTTTCTGTGATGTTAGTAGCCAGTAATGCTTAATGGCTAGATTTATTGGGGTTTGCAAAAATGGTGGTATTGTAATTATATCATCTCTTTTTATTACTTATAATGCTTTTATAAAGAGACATTTCCCCTCATCTACTCTTGGTTACTGGGGGTATGGTTCATATAGAGAAGATAGGATAAATGATTAAAATGAAATTTTTCCCAATGGTCACCTTAATTAAAGAAGTATTGTGAACTCATGGACTTATACATATGTAATGGGTTTCAACACATTACAATTATTATTGGTGTTCAAATTTTTCCATCAATGGATGATGGGAGCCTTTTCAAGTTGGCTCCTGAGTTCTTTTAACATGACCAAGTATATAGTCTTTGATAGTTTCCTTGCAACCTGACTCACATGAAGTTCCAGGCTCATCTTTTACATTTTTCCCTCTAGACCCAGAGTCAGTCATTTAACCAATAAGCCCTCACAGTTTTAAATTTTTTTTTGAGACTTTATTTATTTATTCATGAGACACACACACACACACACACACACACACACACACACACACACACACACAGGCAGAGATGCAGGGGAAGAAGCAGGCTCTGTGCAAGGAGCCCAACGTGGGACTCGATCCTGGGTCTCCAGGATCAGGCCCTGGGTTGACGGCAGCACTAAACCGCTGAGCCACCCGGGCTGCCCAAGCCCTAGCATTTTTATGTGAGAAATGGTATTTTAAGACCACAGTTGTGTGGATGGCTATATCTGTGTATCTGAATGTGTATGTATATTATAGGATTATATGTCTATGTGTATATATACGTATATCATAGAATATACGTAACTATATATATAAATAAATCTTTTTTTAAAATTTTTATTTATTTATGATAGTCACACAGAGAGAGAGAGAGAGAGAGGCAGAGACACAGGCAGAGGGAGAAGCAGGCTCCATGCACCGGGAGCCCGACGTGGGATTCGATCCCGGGTCTCCAGGATCAGGCCCTGGACCAAAGGCAGGCGCTAAACCGCTGCGCCACCCAGGGATCCCTGATCATCTCTTCTTGAAGCCCTCTCTTTCATGGTTTATATGTCTTTTTTTTTTTTAATTTTTATTTATTTATGATAGAGAGAGAGAGAGAGGCAGAGACACAGGCAGAGGGAGAAGCAGGCTCCATGTACCGGGAGCCCGACATGGAATTTGATCCCGGGTCTCCAGGATCACACCCTGGGCCAAAGGCAGGCGCCAAACCGCTGCGCCACCCAGGGATCCCTTGTTCTTTTTTTTAAAGATTTTATTTATTGGGATTTTATTTATTGGCTTTTTTATTTAGCATAATGGTTTCAAAGTTCACCCTAGTTGTGGCACATATTAGTACTTCCTTTCCTTTTTTTCTTTTTTCAAGATTTTATTTTTAAGTAATCTCTACACCCAGTGTAGAGGGGGCTTGAACTCACAATTCCAAGACTAAGAGTCACATGCTCTTCTGACGGAGCCAGACAGGCAACCCCTTCCTTTCCTTTTTTTATAGCCCAATTATTTCCCCATTATTTGGATAGATCACTTTTTTTTTTAAAGATTTTATTTATTTTTTCATAAGAGACAGGCAGAGACCTAGGCAGAGGGAGAAGCAGGCTCCCTGCGGGGAGCCTGATGCGGGACTCGATCCCAGGACGCTGGGATCACGACCTGAGCTGAAGGCAGACACTCAACCTCTGAGCCTTCCAGGTACCCCGATAGATCACTTTTGTTTATCCATTTGTCCATTGATGGACATTTGAGTTGTATTCACTTTTTGGCTATTATGAATAATGCTGCTCTACATATTTATGTACCAGTTTTTATGCAGACATGTTTTAATTTCCCTCCGAGTAGAATTAATAGGTTTTGTGGTAATCTTATGTTTAATCATTTGAGACATGCCCAGCTGTTTACCCAGTGTCTGCATCATTTTAAAATCCCACCAGCAGAGTGTGAGAGTTACAGTTTCTCTGATATCTTCATCAACATTGTTATTATCTGAGATGGATTCTAGTCATCCTCTTGGGTGTGAAGTGGTATCTCATTGTGGTTTGATTTGCATTTCCTTGATGACTAATGATGAGCATCTTTTCATATGCCTATTGGCTATTTATATATCTTCCTTAGAGAAATGTCTGTTCAGATCCTTTGCCCATTTTTTAAAAGTTTTTATTTATTTATGATAGTCACAGAGAGAGAGAGAGAGGCAGAGACACAGGCAGAGGGAGAAGCAGGCTCCATGCACCGGGAGCCCGATGTGGAACTCGATCCTAGGTCTCCAGGATTGTGCCCTGGGCCAAAGGCAGGCGCCAAACCGCTGCGCCACCCAGGGATCCCTTTTGCCCATTTTTAAATTGTATTGGCTTTTTATTATTGAGTTGTAAGAATTCTTTGTATATTCTAGATTCAAATCCTTACCAGATAATACATTGTAAAATTTTTTCTCTCATTCTCCCTAATTTCTCTACCCAGAACCTCCAACACAAAGTCAAAAAGAAGTGAAGGGCACCTGGTGATTCTTGATCTTTGTGTTGTGAGTTTGAGCCCCATGTTGGGTTAGAGATTACTTAAAAAAAACAAACCTTAGAAAAAGATCAACAAAACAATATTCATACATTATCATTATAGTCCATCACTTTATATTAAGGTTCATTCTTTGTGTTGGATTTCCTATGGATTTTGACAAATGTGTAATGTCATGTATTCACTATTACAGTATTGTACAGAATAGTTTCACAGCCCTAAAAATCCTCTGTGTTCTATCTTTTCTTTTGTGTGTGTGTGTGTGTGTTCTATCTTTTCATCCTTTCCTCCTTCTCCCTGAACTTCTGGCATTCACTGATTTTTTTACCGTCTCTATACTCTTGCCTTTTCCAGAATGTCATGTTTGTGGGGTCATATGTTATTTAGCCTTTTCAGACTGGCTTCTTCCACTTACCAATGTATATTTAAGGTTCCCCCATTTTTTGGTTTTGCTTTGCTTTGTGTCTCGATAGGTCATTTTTTAATCACTAAGTAGTACTCCATTGTATGTGTATATATGACAGTTTATCCATTTATCTAATGAGGGGCTTCTTGCTTGCTCTCAAGTTTTGGCAGTTACGAATAAAGCTGTTGTAAACATTCATGTGCAGGTTTTTTTTAAGGATATAAGTTTTTCAACTCATTTGGGTAAATACCAATTAGTGCAATTATTTTTAAAGATTATTTATTTATTAGAGAAAGAGGGGGGAGCGAGACAGTGAGGGGAGGAGCAAAGGGAGAGGGACAAGCAGACCATACGCTAAGCGCAGAGCCCTACTTGGGGCTCAATCTCAAGACTCTGATATGATTTAGCCAAAACCAAAAGTTGAATGCTCAGATGCTCAACCAACTGAGCCACCCAGGCACCCCTGAGGCATGCTATTATTGCTAGTTTGTATGGTAACACTATGTTTAGTTTTATTGGAAACTGTCAAACTGTCTTACAAAGTGGCTGTATCATTTTGCATTCCCATGGAATGAGAGTTCCTTTGCTCCATATCCTCACAAGCATTTACTATTGTCACTATTTTGGATTTTAGTCTTCCTAATAATAGGTGTGTATTTATGGTATTTATCTTATTATTGCTTCAATTTACAAGTCCCTGATGACTTATGATGTTGAGCATCTTTTCATATGTGTGTTTGCCATTTGTATATCTTTTTTGGTGAGCTATCACCTCGTATTTTTAACTTGATTGTTTATTTTCTTATTGTTGAGTTTTAGGTGTGCTTTATATATTTTAGACACAAACTATTTATTGAATATTTGTTTTGCAGATATTTTTTCCAACTCTGTGGTTTCTTTTTTCATCCTCTTATCAGTGTCTTTCACAGAACAGAATTTAAAAATTTTAATGATGTACCGGAGCTCCCAGGTGGCTCAGTCGATTAAGGGTCTGCCTTCAGCTCATAACATGATCCCAAGGTCCTGAGATCAAGTCCTGCAGTGGGCTCCCTGCTCAGTGGAGAGCCTTCTTCTCCCTCTCCATCTGCCTGCCAATCCCCCTGCTTGTGTTCTCTCTCTCTGACAAATAAATAAAATCTTAAAAAATTTAATGATGTACCACTTATCAACTTTTTTCTTTTGTGGATTATGCTTTTGGTGTTGTATCTAAAAACTCATCACCTAATATCATCTAGATTTTTTCCTATATTATTGTCTAGAAGTTTTATAGTGTTGTATATTATATCTGTTGTCCATTCTGAGTTAATTTCTGTGAAAATTGTAAGATCTATGTCTAGGTTCTTTTTATTTCTTTACATATGGATGTCCAGTTGTTCCAGTATCACTTGTTGAAAAGACTTTCTATTCTGTGCTGAATTGTCTTTTCTTCTTTGTCAAAGTTTATTTGAATATATTTTTATTAGTCTCTTTCTAGATTCTGTATTCTGTTCTCTTGATCTGTTTGTTCTTTCACCAATACCAAACTATCTTGATTACTGTAGCTTTATAATATGTCTTGAAGTCAGGGAGTATCTTTCCTCTGATTTTGTTCTTCAACAATGTATTCTGGGTCTATTACTTTTCCATATTGTTAAAACCAAATTTCAGCTGAGTAAAATTTAAAGATCTAAATACTTTTATTCAATGATTTGTGAATCAGGCAACATTCCATCTAGCAGACAGAAAGGCACACCAAAGGGCTATACAAATTAGATTTATATAGGCAGAGTGGGGCAGAACAAGGAAGTTACTAGTAAAGAGTAGATTGTGGCAAGGTCACCTTCCTTTAGGGGATGGCAGGGTTCTGTCAGTTTACCTCACTAGTGCTGATCATGTAATTCCAGATTGACTGATATAAGAGTCCACTTCTGGAAGAAGTTGAAACTGATTAAGTATTTTTTTTAAAGAATTTATTTATTTATTTACTTATTTGAGAAGGGAGCATGTGCATGAGCTGGGGGAGGGGCAGAGAGAGAATTTTTCTTTATTTCTTTTTCTTTTTTTTTAAGATTTTATTTATTTATTCATGAGAGACACAGAGAGAGGCAGAGACATAGGCAGAGGGAGAAGCAGGCTTCTCTCGGGGAGCCTGATGTGGGACTTAATCCCTGGACCCCAGGATCACTCCCTGAGCTGAAGGCAGATGCTCAACCACTGAGCCCTCCAGGCATTCCTCTTTTCCTTTCTTTTTTCTTTTTTTTTAAGATTTATTTATTTGAGAGAGAGAATAGGAGCAGGAGGAGAGGAAGAGAACCTCAAGCAGACTCCCTGCTTAATGAGGAGCCTGAAGTGGGGCTCCATCCCACAACCCTGAGATCATGACCTGAGCCAAAATCAAGAATCAGATGCTTAACCAACTGAGCCTCCCAGGCACCCTGAGAGAGAGAATTTTAAGCAGACTGTACTGAATACAGAGCCAGAAGTGGGTTTCAATTCCATGACCCAGAGATCATGACCCAAGCCAAAATCAAGAGTTAGTTGATGGACTGAGCCACCCAAGCACCCCTAAATTAAGTATTAAGTCTCAGTTTGGTGATGTGGGCTTAGCACAAGTGACTCCATTTTGGGCCTATGGTCTCTTTTTTAACAATATAAACTTTAGAATCAATCTGTTGATATCCAAATTGTATTTTGACTGGGTTTGCATTGAATCTATAGATCAAGTTGGAAAAAGCGGACATTTTGACAATATTGAGTCTTCCTATTCATGAACATGCAATATCTCTCTATTTATATACATTTTCTTGGAATTGTTCAGTGAATTTTACTTTTTTCACTTGAGGGTTAACCTTGGAGATAAATTTATATTGGCATATACCTTCTTTTTTAATACCTGAATAATATTTAATTGATTGTACAAAATATTACATAGCCATTCTCATATTGATGGATATTTAGGTTGTTTCTAATTATTTTCTACCACAAACAGTGCTTCAGTGAAATTGTCATATCATTTAATTTTTGTGCATGTTAGTAGATCTTTGGATAAATTTCTAGAAATAAAGTTGTTTGGCCAAAAGTAGGTACATTTTTAATTTTGGTAGCTTTTGCCAGTTTTCCCTTCAAAGTAGTTTTGTGATTTACACTCCCACACGAGTGTTCATTTTCCATGGCTTCACCATTACAATTTTTATCAGTTGCATCATTGAATGATCTATCTCATTGTAATGTTTATATTTCTTCTGGATGTGAGATTGGGCTACTTTTTATCTGTATAAAATTCCTACTGGGGTGGTGCCTGGGGGGCTTAGTGGATTGAGAATCTGACTCTTGGTTTTGGCTCAGGTTGTGTTCTTGGGGTCCTGGGATTGAGCCCTGTGTCAGGCTCTCTGCTCAGTGCAGAGTCTCTTTGAGATTCTCTCTTCCTCTCCCCGCTCTAGTCCACTCACTGTCTCAGATAAATTAATCTTTTTAAAAAGTCCTAGTGGGTGCCTGTCTGGCTTAGTCATTGGAGCATGTGATGCTTGATCTCGGGGTTGTTAAGTTTGAGCTCTATGTTGGGTGTAGAAGTTACTTTAAAAAAATAAAATCTTTATTTATTTACTCATGAGAGACACAGAAAGAGAGAGAGACACAGGCGGAGGGAGAGGCAGGCTCCACATGGGGAGCCCAATGTGGAACTCGATTCCAGGAGCCTGGGATCACAACCTGTACTGAAGACAGACATTCAACTACTGATCCACCCAAGCATCCCCCCAAAATAAAATCTTTAAAAGTCCTAGTAATTTAAACTATCTTTTTTTTTTTAATTTTTTAAATTTATTTATGATAGTCACACAGAGAGAGAAAGAGAGAGGCAGAGACATAGACGGAGGGAGAAGCAGGCTCCATGCACCGGGAGCCCGACGTGGGATTCGATCCCGGGTCTCCAGGATCACGCCCTGGGCCAAAGGCAGGCGCTAAACCGCTGCGCCACCCAGGGTTCCCTAAACTATCTTTTAAAAAACTGATTATGTGGGGAAAAAAGTCGGAATTATGGAAGACTCACAATACCTTAAATAAATATGGGTGCCTGGCTGGCTCAGAGCATGTGACTTTTGATCTTAGGGTCATGAGTTTAAGCCCCACATTAAGCATGGAGCCTACTTTAAATAAAGTAATTAAAAAAATAAATATAAGTGGTAAAAAATTTAAGATTTTTAATTTTTACTTTTTATTTATTTTCTTTTATTGTTTTAAAGATTTTAGGGCAGCCCAGGTGGCTCAGTGGTTTAGCGCTGCCTTCAGCCCAGGGCATGATCCTGGAGACCCGGGATCAAGTCCCACATGAGGCTCCCTGCATGGAGCCTGCTTTGCCCTCTGCCTGTGTCTCTGCCTCTCTCTCTCACTCTCTGTCTCATGAATAAATCAATAAAATCTTAAAAAAGATTTTATTGATTTATTTGTCAGCACAGGAGAAGCAGTCTCCCTGCTGAGCAAGAAGCCCAATGCAGAACTCAATCCCAGGACAGCAGATGCTCAACCGCTGAGCCACCCAGGCACTATCCCCCCGCTTTTTTTTTTAATTTTTAAATTTAGCTTCCTCACTTTCCTTCGTGAGTCTTCTATAGTTTTCTAAGTACAGATCCTTTGCCTCTTTGGTTAGGTTTTTTCCTAGGTATCATATGGTTTTTGATGCAGTTGTAAATGGGACTGACTCCTTAATTTCTCTTCTGTCTCATTGTTAGTGTGTAGAATTGCAACTAATTTCTATGCATTGATTATATATCCTGCCACGTTGCTAAATTCCTGTATGAGTTCTAGGAATTTTGAGGTGGAATCTTTTGGGTTTTCCACATCTAGTATCATGTCATCCACGAAGAGTGAGAGTTTGACTTCTTTGCTGATTTGGCTGCCTTTTATTTCTTTTTATTGTCTGATTGCTGAGGCTAGGACTTCTAGTACTATGTTGAACAGTGGTAGTGATAGTGGACATCCCTGACGTGTTCCTGGCCTTAGGGGGAAAGCTCTCAGTTTTTCCTTATTGAAGATGATATTTGTTATGGGCTTTTTGTAGGTGGCCTTATGATACTGTTATGTTTCCTTTATCTCTACACTGTGAAGAGTTTTAATCAAGAAAGGATGTTGTACTTTATCAAATACTTTTTCTGCATCTATTGAGAGGATCATATGATTCTTGTCCTTTCTTTTATTAATGTAGTGTATCATATTGATTGATTTGTGGATGTTGAACCACACTTGCATCCCAGGAATAAATCCGACTTGATTGTGGTGAATAATCCTTTTAATGTCCTATTGGATTCCTGTTGGCTAGTATCTTGATGAGAATTTTTATATTAATGTTCATCAGGAATATTGGTCTATAATTCTTCTTTTTGGTGGGGTCTTTGATTTTGGAATCAAGGTAATGCTGACCTCATAGAAAGAGTTTGGAAATTTTCCTTCCATTTCTATAATTTGAAATAGCTTCAGAAGAATAGGTATTAGTTCTTCTTTTAATGTTTGGTAGAATTCCCCTGGGAAGCCATCTGGCCCTGGACTCTTGTTGGGAAATTTTTGATTACTGCTTTGATTTCCTTGCTGGGTATGAGTCTGTTCAGGTTTTCTATTTCTTCCTGTTTCAGTTTTGGTAGTTCATATGTCTCTAGGAATGCATCCATTTCTTCCAAATTCCCTAATTTTTGGCATATCATTGCTCATAATGTATTCTTATAATTATTTGTATTTCTTTGGAGTTGGTTGTGATCTTTCGTCTTTAATTCATGATTTTATTTATGTGGGTTCTTTCTCTTTACTTTTTGATAAGTCTGGCCAGGGGGTTTATTTATCTTATTAATTCTTTTTTTTTTTTAAAGATTTTTATTTATTCATGAGAGAGAGAGAGAGAGAGAGAGAGGCAGAGACATAGGCAGAGGGGGAGGCAGGCTCTCTCTGGGGAGACTGATGTGAGACTCCATCCCAGGACCTTGGGATCACAAGCTGAGCCAAAGGCAGATGCTTAACCATTGAGCCACCCAGGTACCCCTATCTTATTAATTCTTTCAAAGAACCAGGTCCTGGTTTCATTGATCTGTTCTATTGTTCTTTTGGTCTCTATTTTATTGATATCTGCTCTAATCTTTATTAATTATCTTCTCCTGCTTAGTTTAGGTTTTATTTGCTATTCTTTGTCCAGCTCCTTTAGATGTAAGGTTAGGTTGTGTATTTGAGATCTTTCTTATTCCTTTAGAAAGGCTTGTATTGCTGTATACTTTTCTCTTAGGATGGCCTTTGCTTCATCCCAAAGGTTTTGGACAGTTGTGTTTTCATTTTCATTTATTTTCTGAAGCAATTTTAGAATTATAGTTACTTTTCATCTGGACTACTACATGGCTTCTCATGTGATTTAAATACAAGCTAATTTTATTAGTAAAATGTGATGATAATGTTTAATATATATATTCTAAAGTTGGCATATGATATTAAAGTGAAAATTTATAAATGAGACTACCTAACTGTTCTTTTTTCTTTGGCTGGAACTTTATTTTAAAAAATTTTAGGGGCACCTGGGTGGTTCAGTGATTGAGTGTCCGTCTTTGGCTCAGGGCGTGATCCTGGGTTCCTGGGATCGAGTCCCACATCGAGCTCCCTGCGTGGAGCCTGCTTCTCCCTCTGCCTATGTCTCTGCCTCTCTCTTTCCGTCTCTCTCATGAATGAATAAATAAAATCTTTAAAAATTTTTAGAAGAGATATTTTACATATTTCTCCATGAAAAAAGTATTTATTCTTGTTTGTTTCAGACCTGTAGATATCTGGGCTTTGGGTTGTATGATCATTGAGATGGCCACTGGAAATCCCTATCTTCCTAGCAGTTCTGATTTGGATTTACTTCATAAAATTGTTTTAAAAGTAGGTAGGTACTACTGAAATACACTGTTACATAACTAAAGTAAATATTGCTATATCAGTTGTGCTTGATTTTCAGTTTCAGAGTTTTTTCTTTATATGAACAGGGAAGCACATTGTTTTGATAGATGGCAGGAAGTGTTCACCTTGTGCTGATAAAGAAGGTAGAAAATTCATCTGTTTTTGTAAATATTTTCTTTGCCAGGTTGTAAATAGCTAAGTCATTTGATAATGGCTGATACTAAGAAAAATGGTGCCATAGGAACCCACTTCAATTTGTCTAAAAGTTGTTTTGAAATTTTGGTTTCTACAAGTATTTGCGTCTCTCAAAGAGGACTTTATTTTTTTCTTTTCTTTTCTTTTTAAAAAGATTTGATTTATTCATTTATTTGAGAGAGAGGGATAAGCAGACCCCCTGCTGAGCAGGGAGCCTGATGTGGGCCTGGATCCCAGGACTTTGAGATCATGACCTGAGCTGAAGGCAGGCACTTAATCAACTGAGCAAACCCAGACACCCTTCAAAGAGGACTTTTAAAAAATAGAGTTGATCTAGATTTTTTGTAAGCACTTAGAGATAGAAAGTTACTTATTGAGAAAACTTTTTTTTAAAACGACAGTGGATATCCAGGTAGCTAAATAACTTATCCAAAAATACATTTGATGAGCAGTTTTACTTATTTGATGATCTGCTTTGACTACCCAAACATTTTGCTGGATAACCTTGATCATGGAGTTTCAATTTTTTTTTTTTACATATTTCTGAATGATGAGCTTGAGGAGCTCCTTTTGTGGTAGAGAAGCTATACATAAACATGTAATTACAGGATCATGAGGAGGATACTGTATATGACTATAAAAATCATGAAGTATGGATAAACATTAATTAAAGATACAGTTTGAAGTCTTAAAGCATCACACCTTTTTTGGTTATCTTTAAAGTTCTAATTATGAGAGTAATGTTAGAAAAAATGTTAGAGGTGGGACTAATTCTGTCACTTTCCAGGTAAGGAAACTTAGAGAAGAAGCATAGAGAGGGAAGGAATTTGCCCAGGGTCACAGAACTAGTTGTAGCAAAACTGGCACTGGGACTTAGCTCTCTCCATTCCTATTTACAATTCTTTCTATTCTACCTCTACTCTATAGCCTTGTTTCTTTGTAATAAATAATGTTTGAATAAGGCTTTGAAGCTGTTTGAGTAAGGCTTTGCTGATAAACACTTGTTAGACCATTTAGATACCCATATAGAAATGTGTAAGAGTTTGTGCTTTTCCTGATAACATTATATATGTCTTATATTTGGGGAAATGAAAATGAACCTGGTGGTTTTAAATTTTCTACTGCCTACATGCTATCAAGAGATTACTGGGGAAACTTCCAATTTTTTTGCTATATTCAGATGGTTTCTTATTCAACCTTAAAAATTAAAAGAACATGGGATTCCTGAGTGGCTTAGTGGTTGATACTCTGCCTTTGGTTCAGCATGATACTGGAGTCCTGAGATTGAGTCCCGCATGGGCTCCCTGCATGGAACCTGCTTCTCCTTCTGCCTATGTCTCTGCCTCTCTCTCTCTGTGTCTCTCATGAATAAATACACAAAATCTTAAAAAGAAATTAAAAGAACATACTTGTTATTCTCTTTTTAGTAATTTTTTCTTTTTAGTAATTTAATGCAGACCACATAGTAACTTGTTTATTTTGATTGTAGATTAATTTCCCTGTTTTCTTATATTCATATTTTTTTCTTTTTTCAGGCAATTTGACACCTCACTTACAGAATATCTTTTCTACGAGTCCCATTTTTGCTGGGGTGGTTCTTCCTCAAGTTCAACACACCAAAAATGCAAGAAAAAAATACCCAAAACTAAATGGATTGTTGGCAGATATAGTTGACGTATGTTAAGAATTAAGGACTTATTTCTGGGAAATTTGCATAAATTATAATATAGTTTTGTTATTATTTTAATGAAATTCTAAAAGGATTCAATAACATTCATTTATATTATCTCTTAAAAGTTACTGTATTTCTACTTTCTGTCTTTAGTCCAGAAAAATTAAAATTCATAGATTGTTAGAACTGAAAACTCTCTAGGATGATCCTGTCCATTATTTTTAGTTTATCCCAATTTTAATGATCATTAGGGATAAATTGGAAAATTTTGAAGGACTTAACCATGTTTATCACCACCTTTTAATAGCCAGTCTACCCAAGTTCCTTGTGTACTTGTATCCTGAGAGATCTACTAGGCATTGACAACTGCAGTTTTAATGTTGTTTGAGGTATACCAATGCCAAAATTTACCTTGAATTTGGAGAAAACAAAAACATTATACTATATATAATACTTGCTAATTATTTTTAAATGTAAATTTCTTTTTGAACTAGGTAATAAAGATAGTAACATACTTAGTGCAAAATTCAAAAAGTAAGAGAATTTACTGTGGAAAGTAATGTTTTTCTATTTATTTTGTCTATCTAGCTAATTTCCTTTCCCAAGGTCAACTGAAGTATCTTATTTCTGATGTATAGCCCTTTAAAAAAAGTGGTTACCTAAATTTCAAAGTAAGTATGGTGTAGTGTTTATAGGAAGGAGCTCTGGAATCACGTAGACTAAAACTCAGCTCTGTCACTAATTAGCTCTGTAACCTTGGGAAAGTCACTTAATCTCTGTGACCCAGATTACTGGGCTATAAAACGACATTAACAGTCTTTATTTTGGGGGGCTGGAGGATTAAATGAAGTAATGGTGAAAATGTTCTAAGCACAGGGCCTTGATTAAGCTGTTGACAAATTTTGTCAATTTTAATTGTTGCTGTTATTGTTTAGGTAAACTTGTTAAACATATAATATGTAGCATCTAAAGACTATTCTTTCTTTTTTTAAGATTTTATTTATTTACTCATGAGAGATACACAGAGAGAGGCAGAGACATAGGCAGAGAGAGAAGCAGGCACCCTGTGGGGAGCCTGATGTAGGACTCGATCCCAGGACCCTGGGATCATGACCTGAGCCAAAGGCAGAATCTGCTCAACCACTGAGCCACCCAGGTGTCCCTCTAAAGACCATTCTTAATGGGGAAAAATTATTTCATTGGTATCTGGAGAAAACTAGAGTTTATTAATAATCTGATTTGTCGGGGTCCCAAGTAGCTCACACAGTTGAGTGTCTGACTCTTGTTTTTGGCTCAGGTCATGATCTCAAGGTTGTGAGATTGAGCCCCATCATGGCCTCCACCCTCAACAGGGAGTCTACTTAAGATTCTCTCTCTCTCTGGAGGCACTTGGATAGTTCAGTTGGGTAAGTATCTGACGATTGATTTTGGCTCAGATCGTTGATCTCATGATTGTGAGATCAAACCCAGAGCTGGGCTCTGCACTCAGTGAGGAATCTGCTTGAGATTCTCTCTCCCTCTCCCTCTGCCCCTCCCACTCATGCTCACTCTTGCTCTCTCTCACTCAAATAAATAAATATATTATTTTAATGAATGAATTTAATGAAACATTCACATGGTAGGAAACTTTATAATTTCTTTTTTGTTTTTTAAAGATTTTATTTATTTGTTTGAGAGAGAGAGAGAGTGCATGAGTAGGGGGAGAGGGGCAGAGGGAGAAGCAGGCTCCCCACTGAGCGGAGAGCCTGACTTGGGGCTTGATCCCAGGACTCTGAGATCGTGACCTGAGCCTAAGGCAGATGCTTAATTGACTGGCCACCCAGGTGCCCCTTTATTTATGTATCTCATTTATTTTTTACTTTTGTAGCCATAGTGTCCATTTTCCAATTTTATGACTGCTGAGGTATTCTGACACCCTGTCTTAAAACCTGAGTTGATGTGTGGTGGGAGCCGCCGGACACTTAAGATATTTTCACTTAAGATATTATTCTTTTTTTAAAAAACTCCCGCCTTTTTTGTATATGTAATGATGAAACATGCTCTAATGGTTGAACAAGGAAGGAGAAAGAAAGACTTTAATTTCTGAGTGGAGATGTCTCCTTCTTTGTAGAAAAGTAGATCAAGACTGTTATCAAAATTTTGTCTGTTTTATTGCACCTGACTTTAGGATCCCCCCAAATTTTGTGACCACTTTGTGCCTTTCTTTCTAGAATTGTAAGTTGAACCCAAAGTTTAGTACCTGTTTACACTGTGAAATGGACATTGTTACAGAGAACACACCGGAGCCTTTCTTACTATTAAGCAAATAATGCCTATGTGAATGTATGATCTGTGGAAAAGCCCCTGTATTTTTACCTGCTGATGCTGTTCTGTTGGAGAATAAATTTTGGATATTTTAAAAAATTTCCCCCAACAAAATAAAATAAAATAAATCTTAAAAAAAGAATTGGGGGGCTCCTGGGTAGCTGTGTTGGTTGAGTTTCTGACTCTGGTTTTGGCTCAGGTCATGATCTCAGGGTACTGAGATTGAGCCCCACAGCCAGCTCTGCACTCAATGTAGAGTCTACTTGTACGTCTCCTTCCCCCTAGGCTCCTTTCGCTTCTCACGCTCTCATTCTCTCTCAAATAAATAAAATCTTTTTAAAAAGTAGAAGAATCAAATTTGTTTACTACATTTTCATTTGAATTTATTTTTTATATCATAGTTTTAATTATACAGAGAATACATAATGATTATAGAAAAAGTAGAGAATGCATGATAAAAAGAAGTTAAGATTTTTCCCAACTCCTACACTCTGGGAAAAATTACTATTGACATTTTGATTTATATACTTCTAGACTTTTGTGAACCAAATATGTGCATAGAAATTTAAGCTTTTTTTCTCCCCACCCCCTGAAATTTATGCTTTTAAAAGATATCATACTTCACATAGTTATGTGACCTGTTTATGTTATGTAACCATGTCAGTGAATATGGAACTACATCATAATTTTCAGTGGTTGCATAGTATCATATATATATATCAACAGCCTGACTGTTCCATAGTTTAACTGATTTACAATTTTGAACATTTGTTTTCAGGTTTTCTCTTTTGGTAAAGATGCTTTAGTGAACATTTTTTAAATAAGTCTTTTTGAACTTGTTTTATTATTTGTTTAGGATAAATTCCTAGAATTGTGATTAGTGGGCCACAGTGTTTATACTTTTTCAGAATTTTTAAATCTATTTTGCTATTTTTTCCTCCAGAAAGATTTTACTGATTTATGTTCAAGTACTCTCAAATAACACTGGATATAAATTCCCACTCTCAATCTAACATTGGATACTATAATTTTAAACATATTTTCCAATTTTTTTATAAAGATTTTATTTATTCATAGAGACAGAGAGAGAGAGAGAGGCAGAGACACAGGCAGAGGGAGGATAAGCAGGCATCATACAGAGAGCCTGACATGGGACTCGATCCAGGGTCTCCAGGATCACACCCTGAGCTGCAGGAGGCACGAAACCGCTGCGCCACTGGGGCTGCCCATTTTCTAATTTTTTTAGAGTAATCTCTATATCCAACGTGGAGCTCAAACTCACGACCCCAAGATCAAGAGTCACCATACTCAAAGAAAAAAAAAAAAAAAAAGAGTCACCATACTCTACCAATTGAGCCAGCTAGGCGCTTCAAAATATTTGCCAATTTAAGATGCTTAAAATAGCATCCTTTTTTTAGTTGCACTTATATCATCACAGGAAAGGTTGAACATTTTACTAATATTAATTGGCCATTTGTATTTCTTATTTTAAGAATCATTAAACTGGGGACACCTGGGTGGCTCAGTGGTTGAGTGTCTGCCTTTGGTTCAGAGCGTGATCCCAGGGTTCCAGGATTGAGTCCCACATAGGCCTCTCTGCGAGGAGCCTGCTTCTCCCTCTCTATGTCTCTGCCTTCTCTCTGTGTCTCTCATGAATAAATAAACAAAATCTTTAAAAAATCATTAAACTATTTCTCAGACTATCTCTTTTCATATAGATTTGTAAAATAATAGGCATATTAGTCTTTTGTCACGTGTATTGTAAATATTTTTCTTCACCTTGAATAATCCAGTGACTTAGAATGCCACATTTAGCATACACAAAATGCTTATATACGCTTGGGTCTGTTTCTTTTTCATTGATTTCTTTCTTTTTTCTAGTATAAACATCAGTTTGATTATTGTAACTTTAAAATACATCTTAATATCTGGGGCAAAGCATGTATCATTTCCTAGATTTAAATTCTCTAAATAACTTTATTGTGATGTAATTATGTACATTAAACTACACATACTTAAAATGTATAATTTGATGAGTTTTGATAGATGTATACACCTATGAAACCACCATCGCAATCAAGATATCTAACATTTCCATCACCCTCCAAAATGTCCTTTTTTTTTTTTTTTAAAAAGATTTTATTCATGAGAGACAGAAAGAGAGAGAGAGAGAGAGAGAAAGGCAGAGGCACAGGCAGAGGAAGAAGCAGGCTCCATGCAGGGAGCCTCATGTGGGACTCGTTCCCGGGTCTCCAGGGTCAGGCCCTGGGCTGAAGGCAGTGCTAAACCACTGAGCCACTCGGGCTGCCCCCAGAATGTCCTCTTATCCTTTTACAATTCATCTTTTCCTCCATTTCTGTTCCCAGACAACCTCTAAGTTGCTTTTTATCACTATAAATTAGTTTACATTTTCTAGGATAGGTATATATATATGGAATTACATAGTATATATACTCTTTGATACAGCATTATGGTTTAGAGATTCATTCATGTTTTTGTGTGTTTCATAGTGAATTCCTTTTTATTGCTGAATAGTACTCCATTGTACAGATGTATACAATTTTTATTAATCCATTCCCTGTTTTGGGTTATTTTCTATTTTTGTCTGTTACAAACAAGTGCTATGAACATTCATATGCAAGTCTTTGTAGGTGTATTTTTTTATCCTTCTGAGTAAGAGTGGAATGGTGGGTTTAAGCTATGTGTATATTTAAATTTTTTTAAATTTTTATTTATTTATTTATGATAGTCACACACACACACACACACACACACACACACACACAGAGAGAGGCAGAGGGAGAAGCAGGCTCCATGTAGGGAGCCCAACGTGGGATTCAATCCCATGTCTCCAGGATCGCGCCCTGGGCCAAAGGCAGGTGCCAAACCGCTGCGCCACCCAGGGATCCCCTGTATATTTAATTTTTAAAGAAACTGCCAGTCTGTTTCTCAAAGTATCATATTTTACATTTTCCAAACTAGGGCATGAATATAAATTTTCTTTTTTTAAAAAAAGACTTTACTTATTTGAGAGACAGAAAGGTAGCAAGAGCAAGCACAAGTGGACGTAGGGTGTGGAGAGGGGGAGAAGCTGGCTCCCCACTGAGCAGGGAGCTGGATGTGGGGCTTGATCCTAGGACACCAGGACCATGACCCAAGCTGAAGGCAGATGCTTAACCAACTGAGCCACCCAGGAGCCCCAGATTTAAAATTTAAAATTATTTTATTCAGAGAAAGACTCATTTGTCTGCCTCTAATAGGCTATGACTTGAGCAGATTTTTAAGACATTTTTATTAGTAAGTTTTACTGATGGATTACTATCATATTCTAAAATAAGCACATATATTTAGTTAGTTGCAGTTTTAACAGTCAGGGTATTCCTTCATCATAAAGTAGATAATACATTCAGTTTTGCTTTGTGAGTCAATGTATTATTATTGTGGTAAAAAACATAACATGAATCTACCCTCTTACCAAATTTTAAAATGTGTAGCACAGTACTATTAGCTATATTCTTTTTTTTTGTATAGCAGATCTTTGCAAGTTTTTTCATGGATCAGTTTGAGCATATACATTTTGAAATAAGCAAAAATGTAATATTATATTAAATTACCATTGATTTTCTGGATTTAATTCTACTCTTCTATTTGTTAGATCTAGACAAATAACTTCACTTCTCTGGGCATCAGTCTCCTTACCTGTACAATGGGAATAGTAATAATACCTACCTTGTAGAGTTGTTGTTGGCGTCAAGTAATAGGAAAAGGATAAAAAAAAAAGGAAAGGTCTAGGTAGAATGTTATGTGGCACATAGTAAACATCAATAAAACTTACCTATTACTATGTTTTGCCTTTTTCTAAGGGAAGAAATGAAAACTATAAATAGCTTTTATTAAAATACTGTCTTTAATATTTTGGTTAAAAATATCTTCTATTTACAACTAGTTATTTGATTATATATAAATTTATGATATTTGACTTATTTTCAAAACTCATCCTTCCATCATCTGTTTTTGTTTTGTAGGTTTGTTTGTTTCTCTATTCAGTTGAAGTATTCCCAAGATAGGGAAACAAAAAAGAGCTGTTCTCATAATGGTTTATTGAAAGATTCAGGGGTTTGAATGTTTGTGAAGTTGTGTTATGCCATAGAAAAGGCACTGATGGGTAGCCCAGGTGGCTCCGCGGTTTAGCGCCGCCTTCGGCCCAGAGTGTGATCCTGGAGACCCGGGATTGAGTCCCACATCTGGCTCCCTGCATGGAGCCTGCTTCTCCCTCTGCTTGTGTCTCTGCCTCTCTCTCTTTCTTTCTCTCTCTCTGTGTGTCTCGCGTGGATAAATAAAATCTTTAAGAAAAAAAAAAAAAGAAAAGGCACTGATTAAGATTCAGACAATGAGTTAAGATTCTCATATAGTAAATCACTGATTATGCTTCTAGCTCTATAGAATGGAAGTAATAATCCATGAACTTTCCACTTTACAATGCTGATACGAGGATCAAAATGAACTAATTAATTTCTGCTAATTCCAACAGAAACAGACTGACTTCTGTTTTGGCTAGAATCTTAGGACATTTGAACTATAATAATGCTTTACCCAGTACAAATTTCTTAGGGAAATAAATGGTCAGAACTCACTGTCAGATGGGATCCCTGGGTGGCGCAGCGGTTTGGCGCCTGCCTTTGGCCCAGGGCGCGATCCTGGAGACCCGGGATCGAATCCCACATCGGGCTCCCGGTGCATGGAGCCTGCTTCTCCCTCTGCCTATGTCTCTGCCTCTCTCTCTCTATCTCTGTGTGACTATCATAAATAAATAAAAATTAAAAAAAAAAAGTTAAAAAAAAAGAACTCACTGTCAGAAATTCCTAAGGTCTAAAGCCTTCTTTTCAAGATCATTTTAAAACTCTGGGTGATTATTTACTTCTACATATGTCAAATGAATTTAATTTTTACCTTATAGAGCCCTGTTAAGACCTTATTTAATGTTAGAATCTTTTTTTTTTTTTTTCATTTTCTAGGCTTGTTTACAAATTGATCCTGCTGAGAGGACATCATCTACTGATCTTTTGCATCATGAGTACTTTACTAGAGATGGATTTATTGAAAAGTAAGCAAGTGAAGTGTGGACTTCTTAGTGTTTTATGTTAGGGAATTCTACTAGCATGAGAATTGTTAATGTTACACACACACACAAAATCAATTTAAGCAAGAATTTTACTGAGTTCCTCTATTAACTAGGTCTATCGTAGACTTACAGGTGTCCTAATGAAAATTCTACTAATAAAAATAATTGTAGTTAACATTCATTACAGTTACAATGTCCTACGCGGTGTGCTAAGCTTTTTATACACATTTTCAATGGTAATCATAAACCTGAAGATAGTAAATAAACAATCAGTACTTTTTAGCTTTATTTCCATTTGGACCTCTGAATAGTCTAGATTTTCCTTTTCTGATAGCATCTCTGATCTATATGTTATAATTGGCATTTATTTCCCAAATGATTTTTTTCTCTGCTTTATTTACTCTCTGTTGTAGTGTTTGTTGTCATATTTTTCCTGCCAAAGTGAAAGTTCCCTGAAGAGAGGGACCATGCCTCTAGCCCTTCTGTGTTTTACATTATATGTATAATATATAATGACAGTGTAGATATAGAAATCAACTGTATTTAAAAAAAATGTTTATTTAAATTCAACTTAGTTCACATATGGTATATTATTAGTTTCAAGGGTAGAATTTAGTGATTCATCAGTTGCATTTTACACTCAGTGCTCATCATAAGTGCCTTACTTAATGCCCATCACCCATTTAGTCCATCCCCCTCACTTCCCTCCAGCAACCCTCATTTTGTTTCCTAGAGTTAAGAATCTCTTATGGTTTGCCTCTCTCTCTGTTTTTATCTTATTTTATTTTTCCTTCCTTTCTCCTATGTTCATCTATTTTCTTAAATTCCACATATGAGTGAAATCATATGGTATTTGTCTTTCTCTGACTGACCTATTTGGCTTAGCATAATACCCTTTAGTTTCACCTATGTTGTTGCAAATGGCAATATTTCATTCTTTTTGATGGCTGAGTAATATTCCATTAAATATATACCACATCATCTTTATCCATTTATCCATTGATGGACATCAGGGCTTTTAATGTATTTTGCCTAAAATCAGCTATATTTCTAAAAAACACCATTTTCTATTTGGGCTTTGAAAGAAATAGAAAAGAGTTTTCTTTAATTGCAGAGTCATTCAGTTGGGCTTTGAATGTGAGGTCAGAAAAGATGGACATCATTTAAAATGTGATGGACTTTTCAAAAAAATATTTAAATTTAAATATTTAAATTCAGTTTGCCAATAAAAATGTGATGGACTTAAGATTAGGCACAGAAAAGTTCCGGAACAACCATTGAAGACAGACTAAAATAGAAAAATGCACAGAAAAGAGAATCCTTTAAAGTATTTAGTGTTAAGTTTTTTAGTAAATAGATGGAAATGAGACCGCCAAGGCAAGCGAGAGTCCAAGAACAGATTTTATTGCAGGCACCCTCAGGCGAGGTTCCACGACTCATGCGGGAAAGAGAGTGAGTCGGGGAAGTCGCGCCAAGACAAGGTGGTAGGGGGTTTACATAACGTTGTAAGGCAGAATGGTTTCCTATTGGTTGGCTCATATGCAAAGGAAGGATTGCAATCCAACCAGTCAGAGTGACCCTCACTATGCAAAGGAAGGATTGCGATTCGACCAGTCAAAGGTGACTTCCTCCTCTGGGGTTTGAAGGGCATTGGGTTCGGTTGGGGAAGTCCAAAGGAGACGTGTAAGGGTCTGCTCAAGCGGTCAGCAGGTCATTGGTCCATTGGCATCCCAAGTGGAGGTGGTGACAGGAACCTCAGCCATTTTGGCGTATCTGCCATCTTGAGGAGTTTCCCTTCCCGCCTGGCCCGAATATTTAGAACTGCAGTCACTTTAAGAATTTTAACATAAGACAAAATAATTTTGATATGAAACAAAAAATGAAAAGATATATTGAAAGTGCCATTGATGAAAAAAATGCCAGTTATTGAATTAAAAAGTTGCTTATATCAGTTCTATGTAGACCAAGTTGATTTCTTTTGGGTACTTAGGTACTAGGATTTTAGTATGTTGGGGTGAAAGTTCTTGAATTACAGTGATTGAATCCTCAGAAATTGTTTGGGGGAAGACCTTTTCCTTTAATAAGAGGCCTCTCTCTTTCACAGAACCTTCTGCAATACAAGGGAGTTTTGACAGAATTATGATAGGTTCTCATTCAGCCAGATAAATCACACTGGTTATTTTCTTCATCTCTTCACACTACACTTTACTTTGACATGTGCCCTGCACAGCTCTGGCAAGATTGGGCTAAACTGGGGAAGAATTCACTCGTGTAATGATATTTTAAAATTTCCGCAAACTAGGGGACACCTGGCTGTATTGGTCAGTAGAGCATGTGACTCTTAATCTCAGGATGGTGAATTTAAGCCCCATACTGGGTGTAGAGCTTACATACAATACAGTACAATACAATACAATATGATATGATAAAATTTCCCCAAGTGGATAAGTCTATCTATTTCAGGAAAGGGAACTGTGCAAGTCAGGAGCAGGGTAGGAAGGAGACTTTTCAATACAGCCTTTTGAATTTTGAGCCATGTGAATGGATTTTCTATTAAAAAATAAATAACTTAAAACAATTCAAACCAAAACCAAAACAATCTCCCTTCAATATTGATGCATTCTCTTACATTTTATACTAAAAATATTTCTCTAGAATAAATTTCAGAAACGAATTGGTTCATCTTTTAAGTATTACTACTTTAAAAAAAAACACAAAAAAGACAAAATGGCCTGAGTTTTCCTTGAAAGAATAACATATTTATCAAAATTAAAAATAATACTTTTACTAAGTAAAGTTTGCATTACAAGAGGAATGTAATTCATATAAACCTATTTTGTAAAATTTTTATCTAGTAAATTCCCATGGCAAAGTTTTTGGAAGCTGTGTCTTTACCAGTAAGCAATCTGTATTAAGTATTGTACCATTTCTTGACATGCATTATTGAGAATTTATGTTTAGCTGATATGTAAATTAATTGATTAAATGATCCTTTAAAGATAAAATACTTTACATAAATAAAAAAGAATATTGGTTGATATTGTTTTATCAGATTCATACCAGAACTGAGAGCTAAGTTACTGCAAGAAGCAAAAGTCAATTCATTCATAAAGCCAAAAGAGAATTCTAAAGAGAACGAGCTTATGAAAGATGAAAGAAAAACAACTTATACCAATACACTACTAAGTACTCCAGTTTTGGGAAAGGTAAAAACTGTTTTCTTTTTAGCCAGTATAACGTTATTTTAGTTAGCACTGTAATGATAAAAATGACTATCCTTTTTTTTTTAAGATTTTATTTATTTATTCATGAGAGACACACACAGAGAGAGAGGCAAAGACACAGGCAGAGGGAGAAGCAGGCTCCATGCAGGGAGCCCGTTGTGGGACTGGATCCTGGGTCTCCAGGATCATGCCCTGGGCTGAAGGCAGTGCTAAACCGCTGAACCACCTGGGCTGCCCAAAATGACTATCCTTCTGACTCAAATTTTGGATGTTTCTATTCCAGGAAATGGAGAGAGAGAAAAAACCCAAGGAGATCAAAGTCAGAGTTATTAAAGTCAAAGGAGGAAAAGGAGATATCTTAGAACCAAACAAGATAGAGTGTGAAGGTAGACATTGTCAACAGGATGCCGTTGAAAATGCTCATTCTATGTCTCAAGATACAAAACCTGTAATCAGTGAACCACTACCAAGCCCTGTCAATCCCAGCACTAATTCTAATGGCATGAAAGATGATCCACATGCTGGAGGTAGTATGATGATGCCACCCATCAATCTAACTAGCAGTAATTTGATGGCTTCAAATCCCAATTCAAATCTTTCCCATCCAAATTCAAGGTGAGTTATAACAGAAAATAGAAGGAAATAGACCCAAGTTATACAATGCTCCCATATAATGGTATTTCAAAGAATCAAGTTCATAGTGTCTGATATAAACTGAATTTGAAGATATATTGAAATTATAATCATATAATGGGCCATTACTGTTTCTTAAAAATGCTACACAAGAAGCATTTCTTTTTTTTTTTTTTTTTTTTTTTTTTTTTTTTATGATAGTCACAGAGAGAGAAAGGGAGAGAGGCAGAGACATAGGCAGAGGGAGAGGCAGGCTCCATGCACCGGGAGCCTAATGTGGGATTCGATCCCGGGTCTCCAGGATCGTGCCCTGGGCCAAAGGCAGGCGCCAAACCGCTGCGCCACCCAGGGATCCCTGCAAGAAGCATTTCTTAATGCTGTTTCTTAATGCTTAAGAACTGTTTCTTAAGAATGCTACACAAGAATGTTTAATTTTTCACTAATGCCTTTTGGAAAAACCTCATAGAAAGAAAAGACTCTTGGAATAATTTCTTCCCATCTGAAGAGGAAAAAGGTGATATGACCTAAGTTCTGGCATTGATGTGCCTTAGTATAACAAAGTAAGCATTTTGTCTGTATCAGCAAATTTTCTAAATGGAGAAAGAATAGTTGAAAATAATCTTTTATACTCAAGTAGCTTTTAAAGATCAAATATTTGGGGGGTAAAACAACATATTGGGCCAGTTGTGGTTTTAGCTACTGATACAGATTGGAAGACTGTTACCACAAGTCTGCTTAATCAAGGGCAGTGTGTTATATAGCAAAGGTCTATCTAGCAGGGCATCACGGCCAGTCCTAAATTTAGGGAAACTACTGTGAATCTAGATGAGGAAGGAGACTATGTTCAGTATCCCAAACTAATACTAAACTAATACTTATAGCACACTGATTTGGGCTATAAGTTGTGAAGCTGAGAGGCCTGCAGAGATGGGCAAGTAGACATTTCTGTTAGTTCAAAGGTACAGCAGATTACAGACAGCAAGAACCCATTTGTTTTTGAGATGATTCCAACACCATGGTTGTAATAACCATGGTTGTCAACGGCCTTGGACAGCAAGCTCAGAAATTCAGAAACCCAATATTTAGGAGAGCCAGATTTAGAGGCACCTGGCTGGCTCAGTTGGTAGAGCATACTACTCTTAATCTCAGAGCTGTGAATTCAAGCCCCATATTGGGTGTGGAGACTACTTAAAAAATTAGAGGGACACCTGAGTGGCTCAGCGGTTGGGCTCAGGGCATGGTCCTGGAGTCCCGGGATTCAATCCCACATGAGGCTCCCTGCATGGGGCCTGCTTCTCCCTCTGCCTGTGTCTCTGCCTCTCTCTCTCTCTCTGTGTCTCTCATGAATAAATAAATAAAATAAAATAAATTAGAGAGAGAGAGAAAGAGAGAGTGGAATAGATACAGATTTAGAATAGAGACAAGGGCCCAAGTAGGACAGCAAGCATAAGCAAGTTGTTCTTTGCTCTGTTTTTGCCTACTTAGAGCAATTAGCAGTTACACACTCACAATTGCATTTTGGCACTCACTGTTCAAACTTTAGACTACCATGATACAACTTCCTCATTATTGAAGCCCAAACGGAAGTACTTCTGAGGGAGTTCTAATAACTTTGTGTTAATTTTTAAATAATAGGTTGACTGAAAGAGCAAAAAAGAGACGTACCTCTTCACAATCTATTGGACAGGTTATGTCTAATTACAGGCAAGAGGATGCAGGTCCCATTCAAGTAAGGCAAGAAGCTAGTTGTTAAAACATGGCTTCCCTCAACATTATCCTTGACTCCTTCCCCCACCAAATCCTTCTTTCTATCTTTGGGGCTTCTGCATTTAAAAAAATGTGCTTTGGGATCCCTGGGTGGCTCAGCGGTTTAGCGCCTGCCTTCGGCCCAGGATGTGATCCTGGAGACCCAGGATCGAGTCCCATGTCGGGCTCCCTGCATGGAGCCTGCTTCTCCTTCTGCCTGTGTCTCTGCCTCTGTATGTGTGTGTGTGTCTCTCGTGAATAAATAAATAAAATCTTAAAAAAAAATGTTTTTTAAATGTGCTTTTAGGAGTGCCTAGGTGGCTCAATTGATTAAGTGTTCGACTCTTGATTTCAGCTCAGGTCATGATCTCAGGGTCATAATAGCAAGCCCTGCATGGGGCTCTGCACTGAGTGTGAAGCCTGTTTGAGATTCTTTCTCTCTTTTTCTGTCCCTACCCCCCTCCCTGCTCTCACTCTCTCTAAAATAAAATTAAAAAAATTTTTTTTAATGTGCTTTTAGCATTTTTGTTTTTCCTGAGGTGAAAATAGGCCATTGTTTCCTTAGTGCTTTCACAATTTTAGTTAACTTCTTATAATTTGATTTCTGGATTTAATGTCTGACTTGCACCAAAAAAGTTAAGATTTTCGGGACACCTGGGTGGCTTAGCGGTTGAGCGCGTGCCTTTGGCTTGGGGCATGATCCCAGAGTGCCAGGATCAAGTCTCACATTGGGCTTCCTGCATGGAACCTACTTTTCCCTCTGCTTATGTCTATGCTTCTCTCTCTCTCTGTCTCTCATGAATACATAAATATATAATTAAATAAATAAAATCTTTTTAAAAAGTTAATATTTTAACCTTTAAAAGTTATAAAACTTGGGGCACCTGGCTGGCTCAGTCAGAAGAACATGCAACTCTTGATCTCAGGATTGTGAGTTTGAGCCCGATGTTGGATATAGAGATTACTTAAAAAAAAAAAAATGAATAGAATCTTAAAAAAAGTCAGAAGACTTTTGGGTCTTTCACTCCCCCAAAAATGTTTTTAATATCTTATTTTATAGATTAAAGGCAATTGATAAATAGATACATCAAACTTTTCACTAGAAAAATGTAATCAGTGTCGTTCATTCTCTCATTTTTTACATAGGGAAGTAGCTTATTCAAAATTGATACATAATGTTATTTATAATAATAAAAATTGAGAACAATACAAATATATCTAAGAGCAAGTGACTTATTAAGCACATTAATATATATCCACATAGAGGGATACTACACATTGCATTGTAGCAGAATGTTTATTAATTTAGGAGAATTTTCATTATCTGTTACCAAATGACCAAAAATAGGTAAAAAATAGGTAACATGGGCAGCCCAGGTGGCTCAGTGGTTTAGTGCCACCTTCAGCCCAGGGTGTGATCCTGGAGACCAGGGATCCAGTCCCACATTAGGCTCCCTGCATGGAGCCTGTTCTTTCTCTACCTGTGTCTCTGCTTCTGTCTCTCTCTTTTTGTCTCTCATCAATAAATAAATAAAATCTTTAAAAAAAATAGGTAATACTAAAGGTATTCTAGAATGCTGGATTCTCATGTACTCTGGACATGGTTTTGTAAATAGAAAAATAAATAAAATGAACTGAAGCAATTTGTCCAAAATCAGGGTACAATGAATAAGATTACATATTAAAAGTTAAGATTGTGGTTTTCCTGATCAACATTATTATTCTCAGAATATCCAACATATTTTTAAAAGTTTGCTTCTTGAAACTTTTATTGGAATTTGATGTTTATGTGTTTAAATGGTATTCTATTTCTTAATTATTAAAATAACTCTGCAAAGATAGATGTTTTGTGCCTATCTTATTACCTCCCAAATGGCTAGCAGTTTTGGGCTTGTCATTCAAATAAGTTACACATATTTTTTCATATTAACTCTTGTTTGTTTGTTTAGAGCCAAATGGAGAAAAGTGTATTTAATGAGCGAACAGGTCAAAGTGACCAAATGGCAAATGGACACAAAAGAAAGCTGAATTTTTCCAGATCTGACAGGAAGGAATTCCATTTCCCAGAACTGCCTTTCACAATACAGCCCAAGGAGGTGAAAGGAATGGAAGGTACATATTTGTTGGCAAGCTTTACAAATTTACAAGATCTTTTTTTTAATAAGACAACTTACATTTATGATATGATTTAGATAGAAGATAGCAAATTGCTTTGAAAAATATTTTCAGCTGAGGAGAATTTTTCCCTCATAGTCAAATAAGGAGACCTGAAGGAGAGAATTTTTAAAGAATTATTAGGGAAACTTTAAAAGGCGGATTTTTTTATTAGCTCATTATTGTTTAAATGTTAGAACAGTGTTTGCAGAAAGTGGTTTTGGTTTGGTGTATGACCTGGAGTAAATCAATTTCTTTTGTTTCCCTATGATTTTTGCCCAGATAATAGCAAGAATGATGTATGCGCTTCAGGTATCCAAAGATGTAGTAGATTAAGCTTTATAACATGTACTGAGCTCTTAAAATGAAACTCCTTTTTTTGCAGAGTAAATGTTTTGTTTCTTTGAAGAACAGTGACACCTTGTGAAAAGTTAATATAATAGCAAGGAAATAGTATTTGTACAGTTCAAGAGGAATTATCTGATCCACTTACCAGTTATATGCAGAATTAAAAAAAATATCTTCTTTTAATACCTGGTAGACTATTTATAAAGTTATAAAACAGATAATTTATGATTGGCATATTTTACATTACAAATAATGATTTATTCAGTTCCTTTATAATAAACTGAGAAACTGACTTTAGTGGATATCGGAATTTCTATTTGAACCTCTTGAAAAGGAAAGTAAAATTTCAAGGTAGGAATAACAAGTTGTTGTTGTTGTATATATTTTTGTAAAAGTTAAACAGATAAAAGTGCTGAAGAGGGAATCAAGGAAAACAGATTCATCTAAAATACCAACTTTACTTAATGTGGATCAAAATCAAGAAAAACAAGAGGTAAAACTTTTTTGTTTATAGTTTTACTATGGAGTGCAATTTGGAACCCTTGACTTGGTGTGTAAATTTAGTTATCACTATTGGAAAGTTATATAAAAATACAAAGTGATGTAGTCTTTGAACATGAGAAACACCTGTTTTCTCTTAAAATGGCATATTAGTAAGAGTTTTTAAAAGTTATTTTTTGGAGAGCAGTTAATACCAGCCCTCATTGGAATGTTGAATGATTAGAGTATATAGTACCCAGGGAAAATATTATGTGTATTACATATGATCGGGCAGAGGAAACAAATAATGGTGTGAACAGAGTTATGCTGTCCACAAGACCATAGGTATTTATCTTTAGCCCCTTTCTTCCTGTTTTCAGTTTATCTCTGCTGTCCACCTACTGTTCTATCTTCACAAAGATTTGTTCTCAGCCATCTTTCAGATAACTGTGTTGGAATGTCCCAACCCCCACCAACCAGAGTCTTGAATTTTATTGGAAATACTTGAAAATCTCAGTATCCAAATGCATACTTTCTAAAGACCTTCTTTTAAGGAAAGGGGATTGTGCTCAGCTCCCACTTAATTAAAGCATATAGATGGCCTTCTATTCTACACATCTGTAAGGTCATCAATTTCATTATATCAGTTTCTTATTTTATAAATAAAATTAATTATATTTTTATTCATAATAAAATTAGAACATGCTTATTAAGGAAATTTGGAGAAATTAGAAAAAAATAGAGAAACTTTAAAACCATATAAAGAGGCATTTTCACTAAGTCTATTCTATCTCTATGTCATTGGATTAAAGAGTTAGCAGATACCATTAGCATATCTGGTATGCTAACTAGCATATACCAGATAGCAAGATTAGCATAGTGATGCTTAATGCCTTAGAGCTTATGGCTTAGAACTTGTTAAGAACTCCACAGGCCACTTTGTAGGAAAGAAATTTCCAGAACAAGAAAGTCATTAATGGTCAACTTTTAGTTCATTATAGAAAATAATAAGGTCGCTTTAAATTTTTAAACTTGAGCAACTTACTGATGTCCCAGCATGTTGAGCAGCACACCCTTTGCACATATTTTGAGTGATTGACTCATTGAGGCTCCTAATCTGTGTATTAAGCTCCTAGTATGTGCTTGCATGTGTTTATCCTACTGTCATCTGAGAGCTTCTGGAGCTAAATTTATATATTCCAATGCAGGAAGAAAGGAGCTCTCCAGACAGTTTTTTTTCATTAAACAACCTACATTAATAAGTTGGAAGGGAAAATCCTGTCTTGCTCATGTGGTGTAGAACTGCTTAAAAGATGACCTTTTTAAAGTGACCTTGAAATAAGGCTATGAGAGTAGTAATCATCAAAGATAGCCATAGATTCTTCGTGTTGCCTATTCATACGCAGTTCTGACAAGCTGGTGAAATTGCATGTAAGGCTGGTCCAGACATTTTTAATACATCAGTGTCAGAATTAAGAAAATGTCCTAAATTTTGAGTTGGTAGTTTGTTATTTTTGAGCACAAGGGAACATGACATGTTTTTAAAAGTGTGAGATAGGAAATATCAACTTTTTTGTTCTATTGGCTGTGCCACTGAGTTGTTTTTGAATTACCTACTCAGATCCAAGTGCTTCGAGTTGTATCTTCAACTCTTTCAGGCATCTTAAATGTATGCTCAATTAGTGTATACGCACATTGAATGGACAATATGATCTAAGAGAAACCCTAAATTACTGCTGATGAAGTGAGGCAAGAGAGGAAAGAGTCCATGCAAGAGTCACCTTCAATTCTGTTTCATGATGATCGTGGGGAATACTTTACTAAATAGTCTCCCATATAAAATAAACCCCAGGTGCAAAGTACAAGTGCTTATCTGTGGCTATTATTTCCTTAGCCAAAGACTCACCATTTCCTCAATTAAGGTCCTGTTTCTATTTACTTTTTAGAATACAGGAAATGCACAAACTGAAAGGAAGAAGAACCTGCCAGATGTAGAGTAGAAAATGCAGCATCTGAAAATTCAGGGAATCCCAGAATCATTGTATGGTTAAAAAATCCTTTTTATTAATATTACATACGCAAAAAATGCTGACTAGAGAATTCTACAGATACATCAAAAACACTTTGTAGTTATGTGTATATTCACCTATTTGATTTTAAATTTATTAATATTTAAATTATTCATGTTTTCTTAATTTGAACACTAGTTGACAAAAATTGCCTGACTGGTACATCAAAATAAAACTGCAGCTTACATTAAATCATATAATTTTATTTGATGATCTATTTTCTTAGTCATGTATGATAAATGGTCATTCTTAGCTTTGGTTTAGAACTTTATAGAAGGAAAAGTTTCTAATTGTATAATAAAGTGAGATCCCAATGTTTGGGAACACCAAACATTTCTGAACAAACAATTATACTTGATAAGCATGAAATACAGACTTGGTTCCACGCAGAACATTCTAAA
Source organism: Canis lupus baileyi (assembly GCF_048164855.1). Classification (NCBI taxonomy): domain Eukaryota; kingdom Metazoa; phylum Chordata; class Mammalia; order Carnivora; family Canidae; genus Canis; species Canis lupus. The sequence goes on along the minus strand of NC_132847.1, from coordinate 23,692,715 downwards.
ACAACATTTAAACATATCATGAAGGTCGTTTAAAAGGACAGAAATGGAGGAAAGCATTGAAGCAAATATTTTGGCTTGAGCAGCATGTTTATCAATTAATAGTTTACATAGAATATATTGTTACATATGATTTAACATTATTACAGTCAAGGTTTTGGCAGCATATATTTTAGTTCTTATTGCTGGTTCTTATTGGCTTGGTTTCTGATTTTAGGGTGGAGATGGCCATTTTAAGGGGAAGAATTTGAAGAGGAACAGATTTTTTTTCTGGTAGTGTTTTTTCTTTTAAATCTTAAAAATACAAATTGTCAAGTCTTCTTTTATATACAATAGAAATGTAACGGGCTATCAAGACAGCCATGCGCCTTGCATTAGCATCTTCCAACTTTGTTTTGTTAGCAAACCATTCACTTTTTTCTTTTAAGAATTCTGTTGGTTTAGAATTGTGGAGTCATCTCCTGTCTCTGCTACTTCTTTACTTGCCATGATTACTGAGTAGGTAACACATACTGTCATATGACACACACTGTACTTATACTGATCTCTGCCCTCTGCTGGTCACATAACCTTTATTGTCTTTTATTTCCTGGAACTCTCAGGCTTCCTGAAGTGAGTTCTTAATGAAATATCTGATCGGTTGCTTTAAAGCCTGTTCTTACCCTTAGATGATTAAAAATATGTTCTCAGCTATAACATCATTTATAGTATTTATAAAATATGTGAAAGTTATGTTATTCAAATGTTAAATTCTTTTATTCTTTTTGTTTTGTTTTATTTTTATTAAATTCCATTTAGTTGAGAATTCTTTTATTCTTTTAAACAACTCCCAGCACTCTTCCAAGTTCCTAGTTCTGATAGTGGCTTTTATGTGGTACAGACTTTTTCTGTTCCACAAAATAGATTGTATAAAACCCAGAGGAGGCACACTACCAAAATTCTTGATTGTCCTATTCTAAAAATAAACAAAACAAAAACACAACATACAATAAAATGGGATTATCTGGTGTTTTACCAGGGATGTACCTGATTTGTATTTACTAAATAAACATGAAGAACAAGGGAAAACATAATTTCTTTATTACAATATTGTAGGCTCTTTTCATCTCATTTTAAGGCTGATTGGAATTCATACCTGAGGTTTTTATACATAATATACCTTTCTAACAGAATTCCTGTTACTTTTAGCAACTAATCTCCTCCAAGGAACTGAAAAGTTGATCCTTGTGGTAGATTCAACCGGTATGTCTGCCTTTTACCTATTGCATTTATATATTTGTTGATCCTACATCAATATCAAAGGATTCAATTTCTCAAAAATGCCTACTTGGATTTTAATTGGGGTTGTGTTAAATGTCTACATCAATTTGAGGAAAATTGGTATCTTGATAATATTAAGTCTCCCAATACATGAGCATGGTGTAAACTCCCTATTTATTTAGATCTTCTTTAACTTCTGTCTATAATATTTTGTAGCAGTCATACAGTAGTCATTAAATTTATTTCCATGTGTTTTGTTTTTTGATGCATTATAAATGGTATTATTTTTTAATATCATCTTCCAGCTAGTTTTGCTAATACACAAAAGTACAATTTGTTTTTCCATATTGATTTTGTATTCTGAGACTTTGCAAAAATTCACTTATTGGTTCTAGTAGGTTTTCTTCCCTTGTTTTTTCATTCCTTTCTTCCTTCCTATTTTGCATGTTCCTTAGGATTTCCCACATAAGTAATCATAACATCTGCAGATAAAAATAATTTTACTTCTTCCTTCCCAATGTTTATGCCTTTTATTACTTTTTCTTGACTTGTACTGACTAGGACATGTGATAATGTTGAACAGAAGTAGTGAGAGTGGACATCCATGACTTTTTTCCTATAGTAAAGAGAAAACATTCCGTTTTTTTCACATTAAGTATGATGTGAGTTGTAGATATTATGTAGATGACCTTTATAACATTGAGGAAGGTTCCTTCTGTTTCTCTTTGCTCAGTGTCCTTACCATGAACAGATGTTAAATTTTGTTAAACGATTTTCCCCACATCAACTGAGATGTTCATATGATTTTCCCCCTTTATTCTGTTAATGTGAATTATACTGATAATTTGAATGTTAAATCAATCCTACATTCCTAGGATTAAATTTCACTTGATCCTTTTTATGTTTTGTATTGGATTTGATTGGTTAATGTTTTATTATGTATTTTGGCACTTATGTGTTTTTTTTTTAAAGATTTTATTTATATATTCATGAGAGAGACAGAGACACAGGCAGAGGAAGAAGCAGGCTCCCTGCAAGGACCCCGATGCAGGACTCTAACCCGGACCCACGGGATCATACCCTGAACCAAAGGCTCAACCACTGAGCCACCCAGGTGTCCCTGCACTTACGTTAATGAAGGATTTTAGTCCGTTTTTTTTTCTTATATTGTCTTTGTTTGGTTTTATAAATGAGTTGCTTTATAAATGAGTTAGGAAGTGTTCCCTCATCCTGTTTCTGAAAGAATTTGTGTAGGACTGATTTTATATTCTCCTTAAATGTTTGTTAGAAATCTCCACAGAAGCCAATGAGGCCTGGAATTTTCTTTGTGAAAATATTGTAATGTACAAATTCAATTTCCTTAAATTTATTTAATAAATATGGAGATACCCACATCTGTTATTTCTCTTTATATCAGTTTTGGTAATTTGGCTTTTTCAAAGGATTTGTTCATTTCATCAAAGTTGCTGATTTTTTTGGCATAACGTGGATTATCATTTTTCTGTGGTTATTTTACAGTTGGGAAGATCTATGGTGATGTCATCTTTATCATTTCTTGTATTGGTGATTTGTGTTTTCTTTTTTTTCTTGGTAACTCTAGCTATATATAGGTTTATCAATTTTAATATTTTTTTCAAAGAACTAGCTTTGGGTTTCATTGATTATTTCTATTGTTTTTTTCCTATTCTATTGATTTATGATTTATTGAACTTTGTTGTTTTTTTTTTCCCTCTGTTCAATTGTGACATTGTGATACAAGAAATATGTATATTTGGTCTTCATCACCTGTTCCTGGCACATAGTTCCCAAAACCCTTATAATTTCCTAACTAATGGGGATGAGAAGAGCATCTTTTGTTATTCCTAATAAGTTCCTTACAACCATACTTGAGTTTATTTATTTACTTATTTATTTTTAAGTAATCTCTACACTTAATGTAGGAGCTCAAATTTATAACTCCAAGATTAGGAGTCTCATGCTCTATGGATTGAACCAGCCAGGTGCCACCATTCCTAAGTTTATGATAATGAAGCCCCTTTCAGCTACACCTGAGTTTATGTTAATGAGGTGTGACTCTTAGAGGAAGGGGGCTGGTTCCCAGAGGAACTGTCTGTGTGACAGGAGGATTAGAATTTTCAGCTCTGACCTCTTGGAAGAGGAGAAGGGCTAGACATAGAGTTCATCACCAGTGGCCAATGATTTAATCAATCGTGTCTATATCATGGAACCTCCATGAAAACCCTGAACAATTGGTTTGGAGAGCTTTCTAATTGTGAATACATTGAGATCTTGTGAAGATGATGCACCCAGAGAAAGCATGGGAACTCTGCTCTCCTTCCCATATACTTTGCTCTATGCATTTCTTTCATTTGGCTTTCTCTGCGTTATATCCTATATAAAAACTGATAATAGCAAGGAAAGCACTTGCCTGAGTTCTGTGAGCCATTCTAGCAAATTATAAGACCCAAGAAGGAAGTTGTGGGAGCTCCTGCTTTATAGCCAGTTTGGTGACAAGAGGAGGTCCAAACTTGTGACTGGAGTCTGAAGAGGGGCATAGTCTTAGGCTGAGTCCTTAACCTGTGAGTTAAGTCCTGCTAGTGTTAGAAGTGTTATGAATAGAGGAAGAAGTCTTTCCATTTATTCTTATTTTTCTAGCTCCTGAAGGTGAAGCTGAGGTCAATGACCTAAGACTTTTCATCTTTTCTAATATCATTCAAAGCTTTACATTTCCCTTTTAACTGCAAGCCACAAATTTAAGTGGTATTATTTCAATCAGTTAAAAATATTTCCCAATTTCCCTTATGATTTATTTAGAAATGTGTTGTTTGAGGGACCCCTGGGTGGATCAGTTGGTTCCCTTAAAAAGAATTATTCTTGAAAATATATATATATTTTGCTGAAGTGTTGGGTGTACTGTTTTATAAATGACAATTAGGTCAAGTTGGTTAATAGTATATTTAGGCCTCATATCTTTACTGTTTTTTAGTCTACTTGTTTTATCAGTTGCTCATGGGGAAATATTGAAATCTTCACCTATATTTATAGATTTGTCTGTTTCTCCTTTCCATTCTTTTAGTAGTTGCTTTTTAAAGCTCTGTTACTAGGTGCATATATATTTAGAGCCTTTATATTTCTGATGAAATTGACCTTATCTGCTGTCCAGTATCTGAAAACAGTTGTTTTATATGTTTTGTCTGGTTTTATTATTTAAGGTAAGACCAATACCTGCTACTCCATTATGGCTAGAACTAGAGGTTCAGTTTGAGTTCTGATAGTAGAGGGGTGTGTCAGGGAGGCTCAATCGGTTAAGTGTCCAACTCTTGATTTTGACTGAGGTCATGATCTTGGGGTCATGAGGTCCAGCCTTGCGTCAGGCTCTGTGCTGTATATGGAGCCTCCTTAAAATTATCTCTCTTTCTTTCCCTCTGTCCCCACCAATCCCATGTTCACAGATGCATTCTCTCTCTCTCTCTCTCTCTCTCTGTCTCGTACACACACACACACACACACACACACACAAGTTCTGATAGTGGAGATCTAGTCAATATTGTGAATAAGAGAGATCTATTGAATAACATACGTTATTTATCTTAAGAATTTTAAAGAAGCTTCAATCATTACTAAAAGTTACAGCCTTTTATAAAATGTCCCTGATTGATTTTCCTTGTTTCAGTTTAAGACCATCCCTAAGGATATGGATATGTGGAGAGAAATTTGTTCCCTTACGTGTAAATAGGGGCCTATACCTTTTGTTATTGTTGTCCTTATTCTGGTTATTGGAATGATAATTTATTCTGTGAACTCTTTGCCAATGGCATGAAAGCTTGCAGCATGAAAGTATGAAATGAAACTTTAGCAGTGGACATAGTTGGTAGAATGGATAGTTAATTGGTTGATAATACTTGTCAAAAGGTATTAGGCCAAGTGTGTTTCAGTTGTATTTCTGGTCTATTTTCATTTCTATATATGACTCTGTCTTATAAATATTTGTTACAAAGCATTTTTAAAGCAAATTGTTGAAGCAATGAGTTGCTTACATCAAAACTGAAAATGTTCCTTGGTGACTAGAACATGATGACATTAGGATGGAGCTTGGACAATCTTTGAAAGAAGAAATAGTCCTGATTTCTATGTTTAAATTATTTCTGTTCCATTCCTACAACCCTTTTATAAACTCTCCCAGAGCAGTTGGATTTCTAGGGCCTGAGTGATCATAGTTTACAAAGTAGTTTCAGTGCCTACCAAGGCCCCAAATGTGGTAGACTGCTGATGCAGAGTTGACATTTTCATGAAATTCAAGTGAGGAAAGTCAGATTTTTTAACTTATAGTTCTGTGAACAGGAAAAACTAAAACAAATACACAGGAATGCCAAGAAGAGGAGGAAGTTAGCTTAATACAGAATTGTACAGCTGCTCAAAGTATAAAAAGGCCTTACATGGAAATTGGCCCATGTTAATGAAACTACTAGCAGAATTGCATAGGGAAATGATCAAGAAATTTTAAGTGATGTACAAACCATAAGCACAAGATGATACAAGACAAGAAGGCATTCTTTCCATTTTAATAAAAAGCAAAAATATAGGGATACCTGGGTGGCTCAGTGGTTGAGCCATCTGCCTTTGGATAGAGTCCCACATCGGGCTTCCTGCATGGAGCCTGCTTCTCCCTCTGCCTGTCTCAACCTCTCTCTCTCTCTCTGTCTATGAATAAATAAATAAAGTCTTTAAAAACAAAAATATAGAAACAAAATAAAATATCCTACTATCCTGCTAGCCTCCCAACTGCCTACCTTCCCCCTCTACAGTATTAGGAAAAGATAACTGATGGTAGAGAATTATAATGATTTTTCTTCTTTTCTGAAAAAAACCTGAAGTCAGATAACCAGAAGTATGTATTTAATGATGAGTGGGTTGAAAGCCAAACTAAAAGAGAAGAGGACAAAACTACTTAAAGCTGTGGTGTATTCAGTCTTGTCTAATATACTGTCATTCATCCTAGGATTGCTGAGAAATAGTTGCTATAGATTAGTTATAAGTGATTATTTGGGAGATCTCTCAGAAGGCAGACAAATGTTAGCAACCTTGTTTAAAATGTCATTGGCAGAGGTGTCTGGGTAGCTCAGTTGGTTAAGCATCTGACTCTTGGTTTAGGTCATGATCTTACAGGTCATGAGATAGAGTCTCATGTTGGGCTTCACATTTAGTGGGAGTCTGCTTGAAGATTCTCCTTCTCCCTCTATCCCTCCCCTATGTGCTCTTTCTCTCTCTCTTAAAAATGAAATGTCATTTAAAAGAGAGAGAGAGATAACAGATTTATTTACTTTAATTTTGAAATCTGAAGACCCAAGAAAAATCACCAGTTGATTTATAGCTATCTGAAGGAATAATAGATAATAATCATCATGAATTTATTTTATCTGATTAGTTTCTCTTAGTGAGCCCTATAAACAAAGGGAAAGCAGGAGATATAATGGTTTGTAGTTTAAATAATCAAAAAGCATTTGGACTCAGTTCTTAGACCTTTTCTTTTTTGTCTATACTCCCTTAGTAAGCTCATCCAGATTCCTGGCCTTAAATATCATCTACATACTGACGACTCTCAGTTCTTTCTCTCCAGCCTGGACTTGACTCCTAAACTCCAGATTCTTTTTTCTTTTAATTTTAAAAAGATTTTATTTATGTATTCATGAGAGACACACACAGAGAGAGGCAGACACACAGGCAGGGGGAGAAGCAGGCTCCATGCAGGGAGCACAACATGGGACTTGATCCCAGGACTCCAGGATCAGGCCCTAGGCTGAAGGCAGCGCTAAACCACTGAGCCACCCGGGCTTCCCTAAACTCCAGACTCTTATTTCCAGTTGCCTATTCAACAGCTTCACTGAAATATATAATAGATATCTTAAATTCAGCATGTCCAGAATTAAGGTCCTGATCTCTTCCTTACTCCTGCTTTTCAGTATTTCTCCCATTTTAGTTAAGGGCAACTACATTCTTCCATTTGCTCAGGAGAAATATCTTGGAGTAATTCTTGACTTCCTTTTCTCTCATACCCTATATTCTTTCAGCTGTACCCTCAAAGAATTTCCTGAATTTGAGTACTTTACTCTTCTATTCCTATGCATAACATTTCTTGCCCATTGTTCAGGAAAACTTCCTTACTGGTTTTTACTCATATATGAAGCCTCTTCTACCACTTTACTTAAAATCACAACTTTTACCATTCCTATTCCCTTTTTAGCTTTTTGGTATAGCATTTCTCTACCTGAGAAGCTACATAACTTTACTTATTTTGTTTATTAATGGTCTTCCTCCACTAAAAATATTCCAGGTACCTTCCTAGATGTGAGGAATACAACAATGAACAATACGCTAAATCTCTGCTCCAAGAGTTCCTGATTTCTTTGCCTAAATGTATGGATACATATGGCATTGAAAGAATAAATGATCCTGTGAAATATATACTCAAAGCAGTAAAATGAATTTTGCCTTTGATTGACTTTCACACTGACTTTGGGTTAAGATTATTTCTTTTCATAAGTAGCTTTCATTTAGTGGGTAGCCTTATGTAGATTGTAGGTGTCCAGTGGTTATTACATAGTCTATGTACCCCTGTACTCCAAGAGCAAAAACAATTTTCAACTTCTCTTTGAAATCAGATAGTCCTAACCTCCTCCAGAGGGAGCCCAAGGTCCAGCATTTTCAGGCTCTAGAACCAGTCTCTGCCCTGGTTAAACAGAGGACAAGCCGTTCAGTCCTCTGTTGGATTGAACTCTAGTATGTGAAGATGGGGTAACACAGCAATATTTTTTACTCTAATCAATTTTTTTGCTCCCTAGAAGAGAGATACTATAAAAATGCATGCTAGTAATTAGTTTGTTTCACATGAAAGACTCCAAAGTCTGAGGACATTTCAAACCAAGATAAATTATTTATTATACATTTCAGGCAACATCTCTTGGGCTTCTCTGACTAATTTGTTTATGGCTACTAATTATTACATTGAACAGTATTATCAAAATCTTTAAAGCATATGGGGCACCTAGGTAGCTCGATCGGTTAAGTATTTGCCTTTCACTCAGGTCATGATCTCGGGGTCCTGGGATAGAGCCCCTTGCCCAGGCTCCATGATAGACGTGGAACCTGCTTAAGATTCTCCCTCTCCCTCTTCCTCTACCTCTCCGCCCTCCCCCATCCCCTTATGTATGCACTCTCTCTTTCTCTAAAAAAAAAAAAGAAAGTTTTTTTCAGTGTTGTTCACAGGGACCTTGGAATCTCCTTTAGAGATGCAGAATTATGATCTTTAATTTTAGTTCTATTGTCCAAGCTGTCTGAATTTATCCTGACTTCATTCCCTTTGATATAATATTTGGTCTAGAGATGCTCTCTACTCTTATTGCATGCTACCTGTGGAAATTCTCTACTTTTATTGCATGCTATCTGTGCCTTGTTCTCCACTTGTTTAGATAAGTTGGCCACAGTGACAAATATATCAACTATCTACTCTTTGTGTATAAATGTTCCATTAAATACAAGAACAAACATGGCATTTAGAGCTTTAAAAAAGAACTGTATAACATAGGTCCTTTTGTAGTTAGGAAAAAATAAATCTCTGCAGATTATCACTTTCTAGAGTTGTGGTATGCTAAATGGGAGATACTTGTATTGTAGTTCTCTTCCATCCTGGGAAAAACTAGTGTAGACCAGCAGTTCCCAACTTTCATCTTTTGAGGCTACATTGGATTTTCTCAGACTCTGTATGTTAGTAGACCAGGTAAGATGAGGTTACAAATATGACTACATTAGAGTGTTGAAAGGATGAATTACTGGTTAACATACGGAGATCCATGTATTATGGAGCCTGAAGCTTTCATATTTCAGAGCCCTTTTTGGAGAAAAAACACAAAATTGCAACTTAAAAATTGCTAGGGCTATTTTTTTAAAATTTTATTTATTTATTTGAGAGAGAAATGGAGAGTACCAGCAGGGGAAGTGGCAGCGGGAGAATTAAGACTCCCCACTGAGCAGGGAACCCAGTGCAGAGTTTGATCCCAGGACCCCAGGATCATGACCTGAGCTGAAGGTAGATGCTTAACTGACTGAGCCACCCAAGCACCCCCAAAATTGCTAGGGCTATTCTCATGGCCTTGGAAGAAGCCTATTCAAGGGAGAGGTCTAAATGGCTTTTTGGCAAAAATACTCCTGCTATAGGGATTGCCATTACTTGGTTGTCGATGGCTACCAAAAGTCATGCAGAGAAATAGGTGATGGCAAAGGCAGTGGCAGCTGAATTGGCAATCAACAAGGTCAAATTTTGAAATCTTTTGGGTAGATATCCATGTGATAATTGGAAGTACTGGTTCCAGGGATCCCTGGGTGGCGCAGCGGTTTGGCGCCTGCCTTTGGCCCAGGGCGCGGTCCTGGATATCCGGGATCGAATCCCACGTCGGGCTCCCGGTGTGTGGAGCCTGCTTCTCCCTCTGCCTGTGTCTCTGCCTCTCTCTCTCTCACTGTGTGCCTATCATAAATAAATAAAAAAGTTAAAAAAAAAATTTTAAAAAGGAAGTACTGGTTCCAGTCTTTGACCAAGTGGAGTTGTTATAAGTGGAAGGAGCTACACTCATAGCTCAGTAGGTTGCTGCTGTGTGGCATTCATTTCCTTTCATTTGGAAGAAGGAACACAGAATATAATTGGAGGGATAGGGAAGCACCTTAACACCTTGAAGAATAAAATTAAAATTTGATTCATTACATATTGAGTCTGGCTTCTGTTTTTACCACAGTAATAAAACCTTGCTTTTGTTGGCACCAATTATTTCCTAATTGTCAAATTCAGTGGCTTTCTTTAAGTCCTTATTTTCCCTGATTTTCTGTCACATTTGATACCATGAATCATCTTTTCCTTCTTGAAATGCGCTCATCTTTTTTTGGTCACATCTTTTGTTTTCTTCTCACCTCCAGACACTTTTCTGCTCTACTGATAATTTATCTTCCTACCCTCTTCCCTGTTGGCATTCTCTGAAGTTCATTTCTTAAGCTTTCTTCTTGTCCCTGTTTCTTGAGAAATGTGTGTTCTTCTATCTTGACTATCACCACAGTTGGTATTTGAGAATATACTTTCCCTGAACTGACATTTATCTGAAGCCCTAGTTTCCACATTTTGCTAATATTTCTACTTTATTATTTTGCTGTTTCTTCAAATTTACCATATCTGAATTAGATTAATTTTCCCCAAACTAGCTTTCCTTTCCCTCCTGGATTTACTTGTTTCTAAAGTGGTAGCATGGTTTACTTGGCTCGAAACTTGGCATCAACTTGATTTTTTAAATTCATTTTCCATGTGTCTGATAGCCATTAGGGTGTCAGGTCTATCTGATTCATTCATTCTCATTTGATCCTCCTACTTGTATTAAGTTTTCATGCTTAACATTATGAGCCTCTTTGTATGATTGGGACTCTATTTTTCCTCTAGATTCCCATTTTTTATTGCTTTTACTATATCTAAACAAATACATGTTTCACATCCTGCTTTGTGATGCTAGTTACCTCTTAATTATATCTTTGTAACTTTATCACTCCACCCAAGTGCTTTTATATAATTAAATACCTTAATACATATGAAACAAATAACTTGAACTCAGAACAACCTTGGTAGTTTGGAGACTTACTAAAGAATCAATGAATGATCTTAAAAATGATCAGTAAGAATCTGAGGAATGGTTCTTAGAAGAAATATTCAGACAGGAGTTAGTAGTGTCAAGCTGAAGTTCCTCGTTAAAACTTCAGAGCACTCCCAATTCTGTTTGCCTTTAGGAAGGTAAAAGAAGCTTTCCTGAAGTTTCAGACTTCTTAGATGAAAAGCAAATCTACTTTTCCATCTCCACCAGTATGCTTACTAGCTTATCTGACAAGATGTGTGCTGGATATCCTAAAAATTCCAATTATAATAACCTCTTATCAAAGGCCAAAAAGTACTGGTGGTTTAGAGAATGGTTTTAGCAGATCACTCAGATGAAATGAGATAAAGTCTGGGCCTATACAAGGTGGGAAGTTGTTTGGAAACTGCACATAAAGCTGAGTCCTTAAAAAGTGATATGCTTAGTAAAGGGTAAGTAAGACAAAATCTATTCCTTAAAGAGAGATTGTAAAGAAGTTTGTCTTGCCCTTGGTTGTGGATGGTAAAACAAACAAAACAACCAACAAACTTTCCATTGAGAATTCATAACCATCCTTCATACAGGTCTGGTGTCAGAATTTGTACTGCATGTGTTATCCCAGAAACCGAAGATTAGAATGTAGCTTCAAGTTCTCATGGATTAGTGATGAAACCAGGTGGCTGGCAGAAGCAAAAACAAATCCTCTCTGGAGGAATGCATATTAAACTAGGATCTTAAAGAATTTTCACAGATGTGAACATGAGCTCACTATTAAAAATAAAAAACACAGGGGATTCCTGGGTGGCTCAGCAGTTTAGCACCTGCCTTTGGCCCGGGGCGCGATCCTGGAGTCCTGGGATAGGGTCTCGTGTGGGGCTCCCAGCATGGAGCCTCCTTCTCCCTCTGCCTGTGTCTCTGCCCCTCTCTCTCTCTCTCTATCATGAATAAATAAATAAAATATTTTTAAAAATAAAAAATAAATAAAAAACACACAAAAAAAACCCCAACATGAATGGAAGTTTCCAGAAACAATAAACAGAATCAAATCTTCAAAGACTTCTTAACTTAAACTTGTCATATATGTAACAGGCAAAGGTTTATTAAATATATATGAAGAAATAAAGATATTGACTGTAGGCTTGAAAAGCAAGAGACTATCAAAAATAATCAGGCAGGTTTAGAAGAAGAACAAAGTAGAACATCTAGAAATAAAAATATAATAATTAAAATTAGAATCCTAGTGGATTAGTCCAAATCTAAGCTAATTAGTAAATTAGAACTGAAAAGAGAATTAGTGAACTGAGAAATGGATATAAAGAAATTACTCAGATTACAGGCTAGAGAAATAAGAAGTGGAAAAGATAAAGTGGAAGTTAAGAGACTTGGATGAAATGTGTGAAAGCCAACATATGACTAATTAGAACTCTGAAAGGAAGACATAGAAAGAAAGAGGGCAATAATAAAATAAATGGTAGCTGATAATTTTCCAGAATTGATAAGAATTCTCAGATTCAGGAATCCCAGTGAATCCTAAGAAAGATGAAAATGAAACCTACTCTCAGACACATCATCCTTAAAGTACACAACACCAAAGAAGTGAAAATATTGAAAACAGTCAAAGAAAAAGACCAAGCCCTGTAAATGAATGGCAGATAGAATGACAGCTGACTTCTCAACAGCACAATGGAAATCATAAAATGGTTGGAATAATATCTTCCAAGGACCAAGAAAAAATAGCTATAACTCTGGAATACTGAGGCAGATTAATCATCGTCTTTCAACATCTATTCTTTGCTGCTTCTTTTGTAATAAAACTTATGATTTTTAACTGAACCATGAATGCCTAGAATAAAAACTACTTTTCCTAGCCTTCCTTACAGTTAGCATTATCAGAGGAGTAGTGAAGATAATAATTTATGTTAAAGTCTAACAAATAAAGGTTTGCTTTATTTTAGGCAATCGCTAAGCTAATAGAAAAAATACGAAACAACAGTCTTTGCTGTTGGACAACAGGCAGCCCAGAACTATGATCCTTGATAGAAGGAAGATGAGTTAGGTGGTTGCTATGATCACACCAGCTTCCCACAATTTCTGGATCACAACACGAGGTGGTGATCCAAGGAGAGCCTGTCAATTTTGTTGAGTTGATGAGGTAGGGATGAATATAAGCTCGGAGAGGCTGAGGTGGCTACAGTTTGCAAGGCAGCATACTAGAGAAGAGAAAAGGAACTTAGAAATAGGTTCCCTTCCAATCTTTGAATACTAATCTGTGTGGCAGCCATGAAAATGCATCTCTTAGAGCTCCAAATGCAGACAATATAATTGACCTGATATCAAAAGTGTAAGAATTAACTACCAGCAGAAGCCAGGGAAATATCCCTGGGATTAGATTTTTGGGGTATTTGATCAAGGGGACAGAAATATAACTTTAGACATGGAAGAACTCAGTGACTTGGGAGCACCATCTCAGAACATGAGATTTAACACCATCACAAGAACGTCAGGGGATGTAGCAAAATCACTGCTGGAGTGGCATAGAAAACGCTATGGCAAACAGTCAGGAATGTAGAAATATCTGAGTTGCCCTTAGAGTTGAAATAAAAAGGCTAATTGAAGTGGGCAGAATAAATCATGTAAGATCAGAAAACCAACCAGAGAATGATGTTCTATGGGAGGACCCAGTGGACACATTATTCACTAAGGCCCTGGTGAAAGAAGGTGCAAGGCTTGTACACTGAAAATTGCAGCAACAGAGACTAAGGTTAAGCTCCTGACATATTGTTATTCTTTGGGAAGATCAACTGGCTACTTGGTGGCAAGTCCAGTATATCAGAATTGTTCCATTCTTGACGGTCTAGGATTTCATTTTCACAGAGAGGGATACCTATTCTGAATATGGCTATACTTTCCTGCCTGAAGATTCTCAGTAGCCTGGGGCTTCAGAATACCTGATCCATATGTAAATAGACACAGCGTAGCATCTAACTGTTTCATATTGAAGGAAACGTGTTAGTGGTTCCATAACCATGGAAGTGGCAGCTCAGAGACAATCTTATAAAAGGATGATGTGCCATTCTTTAGGGTACAGAATATATATTAAATCAGATATTTATAGAGTGCTATATCCCAGTAGATGTAATAGGATGCTGTATTTCCATGGATCTGGGAACCAAGGCATTGAAGGAGGAAAGGCTCCCATCACTTCCAATGACCTACTTTGGGAATTTGTACTTCTCATCCTTGCAGCCTTGGGGTTTGGTGGAATTGGAGTTCCTGGTCTTCAAAAGGGGCATATTCTTGCTAGAGGCCACAGCAAGAGTGCTACTGAACTAAAGGTTATACTTGCCACTGGAATTTTGGATTCCTTGTGCCCAGGGACTAGTGGTGAAAAAGAAGAGTCACCATATTGGTAGAGGTAAGGTCTGGATCAGCAGGGGGAGGTAGGCCTGCTGTTACATGAAGAGGGCAGAGATATGTGTTAAACCCAGCTATCCATTTGAGCACCCTCCTGGTATTTCCTTACACTTTGTAACCATGAATGGACACATGTAGCCATTTCTGACTGAGAAGGGTATATTACCAAAGTTTCAGGCTTCCTGGGAATGTAGATTTGGGTCACACTACCAGGTGAGCCACCAAGTCCTGCCAAAATGATAGGTACAGGTGAGGAGAATTCAGAAAGAATCATTGAAGAGAATGAGTACAGTTGTAGCCCTGAGATCAATTGCACTTATGAAGGCTGTAATTTGTCTCATTATTTTCTAATTTCTGAGCTTCCTCTCAGGAATAAAAGATAATAGGAATCATGGAGGAGTCTTTCTCTAAATTATGAGGAGGGACATCTGGGTGGCTCAGTGGTTGAGCATCTGCCTTTGGCTCAGATCATGATGGTGGGGTCCTGGGATCAAGTTCCACATTAGGCTCCCCTTGGGAAGCCTGCTTCTCTCTCTACCTATGTCTCTACCTCTCTCTACCTCTTTGAAAAAAAATAAAATTCTGAGAAGTCTTTCTGTGTGGTGCAATGAGTGAACCTCTGGTGGCAACAAAATTGTACCTCTTGGATCTCTGACTTTGGAGAGCATAGTTGAGTAGTGGCCCCAGTTGCTGCAGCCTGACAGTTGGCATGATATTTACAGTAAAGCCATACTTCCCACATGTTAATCCTTGCTAATGACTGAGTTCATCAGGGATAGAGGCAGGCCTGTTTCTGAGAAATGCAGGAGGAAGACCTTGATGGGAGACTTTGTTGCGAAGATTCCCCATTAGCTTCTCAAACTTCCTTAGATCTGTGGTGCTATCTAGATGTCTTCCACCCAGTCTTTCATTCCTCTCTTTCTGAAGATCACAACTGTATTGCAATCTTATGACTCTCTTAGCTACACCTGGCTCCCTCCCATTTTTCTTTATAGGCACTTACTTCATGTCAATTCACTTCTTGTCATCTGCTTTTTGGAATATCCAAGCTGACAAGGCATGTGTAGAGTGAAATTTACATGACCAATCAAAGATCATCTGCCTGAGCTGAATAATTCTTAGAGATCACATAGCGCTAGGAAAAGACTCAGATTTCTGACAGCCATTGTGGAAGGATCTTGTTGGATAGCTGGGGCATTCAGTAGAGATCTCAGAAGAATTATACCTTAGTAGTAGAGTTAAGCTAGCCTTAGGATAACGGCCAATTTAGATCTGCTCTTAAAAGCTTAGAAACAAATTCTCTTGGACCAAGCTGATCTTCAAGTAACTCAATTACCTGTCACAATAAACTTAAATGCTTTAAAGAAAATTAACACAAAAAAATCCTAATCATCTCATAATGGTCATAATGCTTGCCATTCAAACTAAAATTACTAGATTTTAAAACAACCCAGAACACAGTGACCCATAATGAAAATTAAAAATTAGTCAATAAAAAGAGATAAATAATAGATTAATCACTGCTATTAACATCACTGTTAACTATAACTATAGAAACCATCCAAATTGAAACATAGATGAAAATTGAAATAAAATGAAACAAAACTGAAATAAAACCAAAATGACTGTGGGACAATATTAGTTCTTCTAACATATGTATTCTCAGAAACAGAGGAGAGGGAAGAAAGGGCAGAAAAGATATTTGAAAAAAGAGGAGCTGAAATTTTTTTTCCCCAAATGTGATAAAAGCTATAAATCCTTAGATCCAGATAGGTCAATGAACCCCAAACAGGATAAATACAAAGAAAATTCCAGCAAGGCACATAATAAATTGCTAAAAAAAAACAAACCAGGATGTATTAAAACAGAGGTTTAGGGCAGCCTGGGTGGCTCAGTGGTTTAGCGCTGCCTTCGGCCAAGGGCATGATCTTAGAGACCTGGGATTGAGTCCCACGTTGGGCTCCGTGCGTGGAGCTGCTTCTCCCTCTATTTGTCTCTCATGAATAAGTAAATAAAATCTTAAAAAAAAACAAAACAAAACAAGGGTTTATAAACTATTCAGATAGGGTGAGGTCAACAGATCAGGAGACTCCCAGTGAAAACATAAGTTTGCTATATTCATAGATTTCAAGAGGAAAGGGATCACTTCATGCCACAAGGAAATCAGCAATGTTGGTCAGGAGGCAGAGGGAATGAGGAAGAACCTTTATTTTGGTTTCTATGGGAAGGAATATACAAGTCAGAGTAAGCAGTTTTAAGATTGGCTAATTTGAACAATTTCAGTAGGTTCTGGGGTGGAGAAGCTGTCCATAATTGTCTTGTACCAGGCCCTGAGGTGATGAGAGCAAAGGAATGGTGGTGACCTATAGTGTAACAGTCTCATGAAGAGGGTAGTCAGGGGAGATAGTGCATATAAAAGGCATGCTTACAGGGGAGTTCTTTACTTTCTCTGTGAATTGGCTAGCCTTAGGAGGGGAGGTTCCTCCAGGGTCAGCAAGATCTCAAGATGACAAAGCATCAAAAATACAGAAAGTAAAAATATATGATTAATATCCAAGGATATGGAGAAAATTTAAAAGCAGAGGAACACAATCCACAGAATGGCAAAAAATATTTGCAAATCACATATGTGATAAGGTACTAGTATCTATGATATATAAAGAACTCTTAAAACTCCTTAATACAAGCCAACCCAATTTTTAAAAAGATTTTATTTATTTATTTATTTATTTATTTATTTATTTATTTATTTATTTATTTAGGGGGTGGTGAGCAGGGGGAGGTGCAGAGGGAGAGGGAGAGAGAGAGAGAATTTCAAGCAGTTTTCTCTATGAGTGTGGAGCCCAACTCGGTGCTCAATCCTATGACCTCAAGATCATTGCCTGAGCTGAAATCAAGAATTAGACGTTT
This sequence comes from Canis lupus baileyi, assembly GCF_048164855.1. Lineage (NCBI taxonomy): Eukaryota > Metazoa > Chordata > Mammalia > Carnivora > Canidae > Canis > Canis lupus. The sequence goes on along the minus strand of NC_132847.1, from coordinate 23,675,478 downwards.
AACCAACTGGGCCACCATGGTGCCCTAAGTCAACCCAAAGTTTGGGATAGGCAAAGGACCTGCTATAGACTGAATTGTGTTCTCCCACAGAATTCATATGTTGAAGTCCTAACACCCACTGTGACTGTATTGGAGATAGGGCCATTATAGAAATAAGCTTAGTAAGATCATAAAGGTTGAGTCATGACTAATAAACGAGTGTTCTTTTTACAAGAGACACCAGAGATCTATCTATCTCTTTCCATTTCTTCCAACCCTCATGTGCATGCCCTGAAGAAAGGCCATGTAAGGGCACAGTGAGAAGGTGGTGTCTTAAGCCAGAAAGAGAGACTTCACTACAGCCCGACCATGCTGGTGCCCTGATCTTGGACTTCCAGCCTCCAGAATTGTGAGAAAATAAATTTCTATTGTTTAAGCCACCCCGTCTGTGGATTTTATTTTGGTAGCCTGAGCTAAGACAGGATCTGCTCCAAGGACTATAGAAAATGTCCCATATAAGCACTTGAAAATATGCTTAACATCATTAATCATCAGTAATATGCAAATGAAACCCCCAGGGACATACCACTCCACATCCATAGAATCCAAAAGTCTGATAATAGCAAATGTTGGTGAGGATACGGAGAAACTGTTACCCTCATTTCAGGTACTGGAAATATAAAATGGTGCAGAGACTCTGGAAGAATAGTCTGGCAGTTTCTCAAATAACTAAACATAGAATTACCTTATGACCCAGCAATTCTATTCCTAGGTATGTACCCAAGAGAAGTGAAAACATATTTCTACACACTGGAATTTGTACACAAATGTTTATAATAATAGCATTATTAACAATAGTCAAAAAGTGGAAACAACCCAAATGTCCATCAACTGGTGAATGGATAAACTAAATGTGGCATTTCCATGCAGTGGAATATTTTATGGTCACCAAAAGAATAAAGTACAATGCATGGTACATCATGGATGACCCTTGTGAATATTTTGCTAAGTGAAAGGAGCCAGTCACAAAAGGCCACATATTATTTGATTCCATTCATATGATATGTCTGGAACAGAGAAGCTACACAGACAAAAAATAGTTTATTAAAAGCTTTCTCATACTTTTGCATATTGCCAAAATCAGTATGCTAGTATTTTGTTTAGGACTTCCACATCTATGTCATGAGTAAGGCTGAACTATAATTTTTCCTTTCCTAAAATGTCCTTGTCAAATTTTGGATCAAGTCATGCTGATTTAATAAAACTGGTTGGAAAGTGTGCTATGTATTACTCTTCACATATTCACTCCCCTTTTCTCTAAAAAGATTATACATCCTTGCTTACTACTATGTGGTTTATAGTGGTGCCTCCTATGAAAGAAGTATATTTCTTGACCCATGAAGTAGAGATTGAACATGCGACTTGCTTTGGTAAATGGCATGTAAATTGATAGGCCATACACCATGTCTGATAGGAGCCATTAAGTCTTTGTGCCAGCTCTTGCTCTTTATCTTCTGACATTAGTTGATGAGAACAGTCGGTCCCAAATACGGTTGTTCCTTCAACGTGGACCTTGAACAAAAAAGACACAGGGATGAACACCATAGTATACCCACAGCTTGGAAGAGAACTGTAGCAAATTCACATCTGACATGTATCATGAGAAAGAAACCTCTGTTGTTTTGCGCCACTGAGACTTAGGAATTATTTGTTTCTACAGGGTTAGAGAACAAAATTTGACTATTTTCTGAAAGATTTTGTATAAGATTAGATTTTTTTCTTATTAACATGAAAAAAATTTATCAGTGAAGCCATCTGGGCCTGGAGTTCTCTTCGTGGGAGTATCTTCCTAATCTCCTTCCCTCAGCCCTCTCCTCCGTCTCTTTTCTTTCATTTTGTTTTCATGGTTTTGTTTTATAAGGAAGCATTCATACATTTGAACAAATTACTATCTGGACTTTGAATTAGCTATTTAATTTTTTTGTTATTAAAGAAACTTGTCAGTAGATTATTTTGTAAATTTATTTTTATTTGAGAGAGAGAGAGAGAGAGAGGGAGGGAGACAGCATGAGTGGGAGGGACATTAGGAGAGGGTCAGAGAATACCTAGCCGACTCTGAGCTGAGCGCAGAGTTCACAACCTGAGCCAAAACCAAGAGTTAGCCACTTAAGTGTGCCACCTAGGAGCTCTGATTTTTTTTTAATAGGCTCTATGCCCATTGTGGGGCTTGAACTTACAACTCCAAGATCAAGAGTCATGTGCTCTACTGACTGAGCCAGCCAGCTGCCCTACTTGTCTATAGATTTTTTTTTAAGTCCATTATATACTCTTTCTACAGGTTGTGCTGGTATCACACAAACTTACGTGAAATAAAAAACTATAATCCACATACACCGTATGACTCTTCAATGGCAATAACACAACAGCATCACTGTTACTATAGCCCTACTTATTTGTGCATGATTTTTGGAGTATCTAGGGGACTGTGAATCATATTAGGAAGAGGAGGGAGGAGGAAATAGTGTGGTCACATGGCTGAGAGATCAGCCTAAATTGTAGAGGACAAATCTGAATGTGTGATTGGTGCAAAGCTAAACATCAGTAATGTACTTCAATAAAAAGATGAGGTTTATAGGGTGCCTGGGTTAGGGGGCACTCAGTTGACTAAGTGTCTCCCTTCAGCTCTGGTCATGTTCTCAGGGTCCTAGGATTGAGCCCTGTGTTGGGGATCTCCCTGTGCCCCTCCACCCAGCTTGTGCTCTCTCCTTCAAATAAATAAATCAGATCTTGGGATGCCTGGGTAGCTCAGCGGTTGAGCACCTGCCTTCAGCCCAGGGCATGATCTTGGAGTCCCAGGATTGAGTCCCACCTCGGGCTCCCTGCATGGAGCCTGCTTCTTTCTCTTCCTATGTCTCTGCCTCTCTCTCTGTGTGTCTCATGAATAAATATATAAAATCTTTTAAAAATGAATAAACAAATAAAATCTTAAAAAAAAAAAGGTTGGGGGGATCCCTGGGTGGCTCGGCGGTTTGGCACCTGCCTTTGGCCCAGGGCGCAATCCTGGAGTCCCGGGATCCAGTCCCACGTCTGGCTCCCTGCATGGAGCCTGCTTCTCCTTCTGCCTGTGTCTCTGCGCCTCTCTCTCTCTCTCTCTCTCTCTGTCTATCATGAATAAATAATAAATAAAATCTTAAAAAAAAAAGGTTGGGGTTTGAACTGAGGATGTAGTTATTTGGTACAGGCTAGAGGTCTTGTGCTATGGTACTATGCTAGATTTTCTAAAATGAAAATCTAGAACTCTTCTCCATGAGTTCATCATTCCCCAGGCACTGCTATCCTTCTCACATTGGCAAAATGCATCAAGATATTCTGCATCTGGGGACTCCTGGGTGGCTCAGTGGTTGAGTGTCTGCCTTCAGCTCAGGGTATGATCCGGGATCCTGGGATCGAGTTCTGCACTGGGCTTCCCATAGGGAGCCTGCTTCTCCCTCTGCCTATGTCTCGGCCTCTCTCTCTGTGTCTCTCATGAATAAATAAATTTAAAAATCTTAAAAAGATATATACGTTCTGCATCTAGATGGGTTTCTTGTTATTAAATATTTAATGATAATTATAGATAAGGCTGGATCCACATTTTCCTTAAATTGGCTTGTCTCTCATTCCAGAGTGTTACCTGACTTCATTAGAATCCAAGAGGCTGTATGATGTTGACAACAGCAGCAATGTGTGGGAAAGTTTTAAATGATGAACTCATTTTATTTGAAAGTTAGAGCCTATTAAGATTTTCTTTTTTCTGCTGCTGCTGCTGCTTGTTTGCTATGTTTTTTTTTTTAAGGAATTTGTCCATTTCACCTAAATTTTTTAATTTATTGGGATAAAATTGTTCATAATATTCTCATTATCTTATAAAAGTCTGTGGGATTTGTAATGAAGTCCTCTTTTTCATTTTTGATGGTGGTAATTTCTATTTTCTCTCAATTTTTCTTGGTGAGTTTTGACAGAGGCTTATCAGTTTCAAAGTTTTCAATGAAGTTGATCCTTTCTCTCTTTGCTTTCTATGTCATTAAGGTCCACTTTTATCCTTGTTATTTCTTTTCCTTCTATCTTGGCATAAATTCTGTGTTCATTTTCTAACTTAAATTGTTATCAGCCATTGTTCTTTTTATAATAAGCATTTTAAAGCTATATATTTATCTCTAAACACCACTTTAACTGTGTCACACAAGCTTCTATATGTAGTATTTTCACTATTTTTGAGTAAAAGATATTTTCTAATTTCTCTTGTAATATCTGTTTTGACCCATAAGCTACCAAGACATTCTTAGTATCCAAACGTGAAAATCTTTGAAATTGGTATTTAGTTTAATTAGAGTGTGATCAGAGAATACAGTCTGTGTTATTTCAGTTCTTTGAAATGTATTGATTTGTTTTATGTGCCAATATATAGTACATTTTTGAACTTTAAAATATTGTGTATTCTCTAGTTGTTGGGTACAGTGTCACAGGCATCAGCTCAAGAGTGTTAATTGTGTTATTCAGATCTTTAAATCATTTCTGATTCTTTGGCCTGTGCCTCTTCTAACAGGTATTGATGGTATGTGTTAAAATTTCTGACTAAGATTATGGAGTTGTCTATTTCTCCTTTTAATTCTATCAGCTTATTTATTTATTTATTTATGATAGTCACAGAGAGAGAGAGAGAGAGAGAGAGGCAGAGACACAGGCAGAGGGAGAAGCAGGCTCCATGCACCGGGAGCCCAATATGGGATTCGATCCCGGGTCTCCAGGATCGTGCCCTGGGCCAAAGGCAGGCGCCAAACCACTGCGCCGCCCAGGGATCCCTATCAGCTTTTTTTTAAATGTACATTTAACGCTGTGTTTTTAGGTGCATAAAATACAGATTTATTACATTTTTCTGCTGAGTTATACCTTTTTAAATTATGAAATATTGTGTTTGTTCATTATGAAGTATTTCTATATACTAGCTTTTTCTTTTTAGATTTTATGTGGTACATTTTAATTTTTTTTTTACTTTGAATATTCCTATATATTTATATTTGACCTAAATGGTTCTTTTACAGGCAGTATATGGTTGAGTTTAATTGTTCTTAATCTAGTTTGACTGTTTATATCTTTTATTTGAAACATTTTATTTGGAGCCATTTATATTTAATATAGTTATTGATATGTTTGGTTTTAAATTTATTAGCTTACTATTTACTTTCCATTTATTCTTTTTATTTTTCTTCCTTTTATTGCTTTCTTTGGATTTATTGAGCTTTTTATTATTTAGTATTTCCCCTTTATTCATTTGTTAATAATTATATATTCTTTCACAATTCTCTGTAGATTACTGCATGCACCTTTGATTACTAGAGTTTAATAATAAAATTAGTACTTTTACTTGTTTTTGGTCAATGAAAGGACCTGAAAATATTTTAACTCCTTTTACTTCTCTCCTAACTTATGTGCCATTTTTGTCACGTATTTTAGTTTTGTATATTTTAGTTCACTACTGTTTAATTTTTTATTTTTAAAAATATTTATTTATTTTAGAGACAGAGAGCTAGTGCAAATGGAGGGGGGGTGGAGGCACAGGGTGAGAGAGAATCCCAAGCAGACTCTGCGCTGAGTGAGGAGCCCAAAGGGAGGCTGGATCCCACAACCCTGAGATCATGACCTGAGCCAAAATTAAGAGTCAGCAGCCCAGGTGCCCCTATACTATTACTATTTTAGATGGTCAATACTTAATATTTTTTTGCCATTTTCCTCCCTGAATCTCCAGGCTTACATCTGGGATCATTTTTCTCTGCTTGAAAACTACCCTTTCATATTTCCTTTAGCACAGACCTGTTGGTGACAAATCCACATATTTATGTTTTTCTGAAAGTATCTGTATTTCATCTTTATTTTAGGGCTTTTGGGGTTGATTTTAAGACTTCAGTTGAATGAGTTTTGGATTTTTTAGAAAAATATTTTATTTATTTATTCATGAGAGACAGAGAGGGGCAGAGACATAGAGGGAGAAGCAGGCAGTTCTAACACCATAGATTAGTTTTGCCCATCTTTAGACTTCATGAAATTTGAATCATATAAATAGAATACAGTATATATACTTTGGTGTGATGTTTTTGAGATTCATTCATGGTTTGCAGGTGTCAGTTGTTACTTTTTATGGCTATGTAGTGTTCTAGTGTATGGATATAAAACAATTTCTTTATCCATTCTCCTGTTGATGCATATTTGAGTTGTTTTAATGATGATGATGATTAAGGATGCTATGAGTTTTCTTGTACAAGCCTTTTTTTTTTTTTTTTTTTTTTGTAGATATAAACCTCCGTTTTGAGTGGCTCATTTGGTTGGGCATCTGCCTTCAGCTTGGTTCATGATCCCCTGGTCCTGATATTGAGCCCTGCATCAGGCTTCCTGCTTGGGGAAGAGGGGAGTGCTGCTTCTTCCTCTCACTCTGCCTACCACTCCCTTTGCTTGTACTTTCTCTGTGTCAAATAAATGAACAAAATCTTTAAAAAAATAAGCCTCCATTTTTCTTGGGAAAATACTTAGAAGTGGAATTCCTGGGTCATAGGGTAGGTAGGTATATATTTAAAATTTTAAGAAACTACCAAACAATTCTCTAAAATGAGAGAACTGTTTACACACCCACCAGCAATGGATGAGAGTTCCAGTTGTAGCACATCTTATAAACTTTTGATATTAAAAGTCATTTTCATTTTATCCATTTTAGTGGATGTATAATAGTATCTCATTGAGGTTTTAATTTACATTTCCCTAGTAAATAATGATGTTAAACATCTTTTCACATGCTTGTTGGACATCCTATCTTTTTGTTAATTGTTCAAATATTCTGCACATTTTTTGCACATTATTAATTGGAATGTTTGCTTTTCTATTGATAGTTTTTAGAGGTCTTGATATATTCTGGATATAAGTCTTTTGTCACACATATGCATTATAAATATTATTTCCCAATGTGTGGTATGTCTATTCATTTTCTTAATGATATCTTCTTTTTAAGGTATAGTTTACATAAAATAAAATGCACAGATTGTGTTTAGCTTTATACATTGTGACAAATACACTTATGTAACAATGACTCAAAACAAAATATAGAACAATTATATCCCACCGTATCCTTTCTTCAGTTAATACCTCCTATCAGAGGTAACCACTATCTGACTTCTGTTACCACAGATTAGTATTATTCATGTTTGAACATTGTATAAATGGAATCATATAGTATATATGTAAATGAACCATATAGTATATATTCTTTTGTACTTTTTTTGACAGTGTTTTTGAGATTCATCAAAGTTGTACATGTATATTCAATTCTTCCTTTTTGGGATCCCTGGGTGGCGCAGCGGTTTGGCGCCTGCCTTTGGCCCAGGGCGCGATCCTGGAGACCCGGGATCGAATCCCACATTGGGCTCCCGGTGCATGGAGCCTGCTTCTCCCTCTGCTTGTGTCTCTGCCTCTCTCCCTCTCTGTAACTATCATAAATAAATAAAAAAATTTTAAAAAAATTCTTCCTTTTTTATAACCTTACTGAGATATATCTAATATATCTTAAAATTTGTCCATTTAAAGTAGTTCAGTCCTTTTTAATTGCTGAATAGTAGTCTCTTATATGACTATGCCACAGTTACTTTATTTTTAAGATAATCTCTGCCCAACATGGGGCTCAAACTCATGACCCCAAGATCAAAAGTCACACACTCTACCCACTAAACCAGTCAGGCACCCCAAACTATTATTTACTTAAGTAAGCTCTATACCCAACATGGGGCTTGAACTCAGGACCCTGAGTCACATGTTCTACCAACTGATCCAGCCAGGTGTTCCAATATGTTTCTTTATCCATCCTTCACATGGGTAACTTCTTTATCCATTCTCCATTGAAACAATTTGGATTGCTTACAGATTTTTTAATTTTAATTTAAAAATATTTATTTGAGAGAGTGAGGAAGCGAGCATGAGCAGGGTGAGGGAAGAGCAGAGGGAGAGGGGAAAGGAGACTCCCCACTGAGCAGAGAGCCTGATGGGCTCAATTCCAGGACCCAGAATCATGACCTAAGCCAAAGGTGGATGCTTAACTGACTGAGCCACTCAGGCACCCTGCTCACAGATTTTTTAAAAACATTTTTTATTTGAGTATAATTGACACACAGTGTTACATTAGTTTGAGGTACATCATAGTGATTTGACAAGTTTCTACATTATGTTTCATTCACAAGTATAGCTACCATCTGTCACCATCACTATTACAAAGGCACTGAATATATTCCTTATGCTGTGCCTTTTATTCCTGTGACTTAATCAGTCCATAACTGGAAGACTTGTGTTTTCTACTCCCCTTCACCACCCTCTGGCAATCATTAGTTTGTTCTCTGTATCTACAGGTCTGATTCTGCCTTTTTTTTTTCTTAGATTCCACATATGAGTGAAATCACATGGTACTTGTGTTTTTCGGTCTGACTTACTTTACTTACCATAATATCCTCTAGCTTCATTCATGTTGTCGCAAATGACATGATCTCACTGTAATAATATGGTTGCATAATACTCTACTGTGTGTGTGTGTGTGTGTGTGTGTGTGTATATATATATATATATACCACAACTTTTTATCCATTTGGAGAACCCTGAGGCTGCTTCCATACCTTGGCTATTGTAAATAATGCTGCAGTAAACATAGTGGTACAGATATCTTTTGAAATTAATGTTTTAGTTTTCTTTGGGTAAATACCCAGTAGCGGAATGATTGAATCACATGATATTTTTATTTTTAATTTTTTGAGGAAACTCCATACTGTTTTCCACAGTGGTCGTACCAGTTTACATTCCCACCAACAGTGCACAAGCTTTCCTTTTCTCCACATCTTTGTCAACACTTGTTATTTCTTATTTTTATTTTAGCCATTCTGACAGGTATAAGGTGATAATTCATTGTGGTTTTGATTTGCATTTCTCTGATGACGAGTGATGTTGAGCATTTTTTCATGTGTCTGTTGGACATTTGTATGTCTTCTCTGGAAAAATGTCTTTTGAGGTCCTCTGACCTTTTTTTATTTGGATTGGTTTGTTGTTTTGGTGTTGAGTTGTGTAGTATATTGAATATATTGAATTCTTTATCGGATATAACATTTGCAAATATCTTCTCCCTTTTGGTAGATTGCTGTTTTGCTTTGTTGATGGCTTTCTTCACTGTGAGAAAGCTTTTTATTTTGATGTAATCCCAATAATTTATTTTTGTTTTGGTTTCCCTTGCCTCAGACATAAGGAGAAAAATGTTGCTGCAACCGATGTCCAAGAAATTATTGCCTGCGTTCTCTTCTAGGATTGTTACGGTTTCAGGACTCATTTTTAGGTCTTTCATCCATTTTGAGTTTTTGAATATGGTGTTAAAAACTAGTCTAGTTTAGGGATCTCTGGGTGGCTCAGAGGTTTGGTGCCTGCCTTTGGCCCAGGGCACGATCCTGGAGTCCCGGGATCGAGTCCCACGTCGGGCTCCCGGCATGGAGCCTGCTTCTCCCTCCTCCTGTGTCTCTGCCTCTCTCTTTCTCTCTGTGTCTATCATAAAAATAAAATAAATAAATAAATAAATAAATAAATAAATAAATAAATAATAAATAAATAAATCTTTAGAATGACTTTGAGATTTAAAAAAAACTAGTTTAAAAAAAACTAAAACTAAAATAAAATAAAATAAAACTAGTCTAGTTTCATTCTTTTACATGTAGCAGTTCAGTTTTTTACACTGCACAGCTACATGTAAAGCTGTCTTTTCCCCCATTATATATTCTTGCCTGTTTGTTGTAGATTAATTGACCATATAAGCATGGGTTTATTTCTGGGCTCTCTATTCTGTTTCATTGACCTTTGTGTCTGTTTTTGTTCTAGTACCATACTATTTTGATTACTACAATGGTATATCTTGAAATCTGTGACTGTGATACTTTTCAGCTTTGTTTTTCTTTCTTGAGATTATTTTGGCTATCCAGGGTCTTTTGTGGTTCCATGCACATTTTAGGATTATTTGTTCTAGTTCTGTGAAAAATACCTTTGGTGTTTTTTAAGATTGCATTGAATATGTAGATTGCTTTGGGTAGTATGACATTTTAACAATTTTAATTCTTCCAACCCATGAGCATGGAACATCTTTCCATTTGTGTCATCTTCAATTTCTTTCATTGGTGTTTTATACTTTTCATCATACAGTTCTTTCACCTCTTTGGTAAGTTTATTCCTAGGTTTTTTAAAATTCTTTTTGGTATAATTGTAAATGGAATTGTTTTCTTAATTTCTCTTTATATTACTTCATTATTAGTGTATAAAAACACTACCAATTTGTGAGTATTAACTTTGTATTCTGCAACTTTACTAAAGTCATTTCTTTCTTCTAGTAGTTTTTTGGTGGAGTCTTTAGGGTTTTTTATATATAGTATGATGTCATCTGCAAATAGTGACAGTTTAACTTTACCAGTATGAATGCTTCTAATTTCTTTTACTTGTTTGATTGCTGTGGGTAGGACTTCCAGTACTATGTTAAATAGAAGTGGCAAGAGTGGACATTCTCGTCTTGTTCCTGATTTTAGAGGGAAATCTCTCAGTTCACCATTGAGTAAGATATTAGCTGTGAGTTTTTCATATATGGCCTTATTATGTTGAGGTATGTTCCTTCTAACCTACTTTGTTGAGAATTTTTATTGTGAATGGAGGTTGAATTTTGTCAATGCTTTTTCTACATCATCTATTGAGATGATCATATGATTTTTATCCTTTTGTTGATGTGGTTGGTATATGACGTTGATTGTTTTATGAATATTGAATCTATGGATCCCCAGAATAAATGCCATTTGAATGTAGTGAATGGTTTATTAATGTATTGTTGTATTAGGTTTGGTAATATTTTGTTAAGGATTTTTACATCTGTGTTCATCAGGGATGTTGGCCTATAGTTCCCTTTTTTTGTGCTGTCTTTATCTGGTTTTATATTTATTTATTTATTTATTTATTTATTTATTTATTTATTATCTGGTTTTAGTATCAGGGTGATAATAGCCTCATAGAATGTATTTGGAAGTTTTCCTTCCTCTTTTGTTTTGTGGATAGTTTGTGGAGAATAGGTATTAACTCTTCTTTAAATGTTTGGTAGAATTCTGGGGTACCTGGATGGCTCAGTTGGTTAACTGTCCGTCTGCCTTTGGCTTAGGTGATGATTCTAGAGTCCTAGGCATGCTCCCTGCTCAGCGGGGAGGCTCTGCCCCCCCCCCCCACTTGTGCTCTTTCTCTCTTTCTCAAATGAATAAATAAAACATTTTAAAATTTGGTAGAATTCACCTGTGACTTTATCTGGTTTTGGGGTTTTTTTTATAGTTATTTTTATATTTAAAATTTTATTTATTTGAGACAGAGAGAAAGAGAGAAAGCATAAATGGGGATGAGGGGCAGAGGGAGAAGCAGAGCAGGGCTCCACTGATCAGGGAGCCCAACTTTGGGCTCAATTCCAGGACCCTGAGGTCATGACCTGAGCTGAAGGCAGATGGTCAACCAACTGAGCCACCCAGGCACCCCATATTTTTTGGATAGTTATTTGATTACTGATTCCATTTTGTTACTAGTAATTGGTCTGTTCAGATTTTCTAGTTCTTCCTGATTCCACTTTGGAAGATTGTATGTTTATAGGAATTTATCCACTTCTTCTAGGTTCAGTTTACTGGCATATAATTTTTTTTGTAGTGTTATCTTATAATCCTTTGTATTTCTGTGATGTCACTGTTTATTTGGGTTCTTTTTCTTTTGTTCTTGATGAACCTGGCTAAAGACTAATTAATTTTGTTTATCTTTTCGAAGATACAACTCTTGGTTTCATTAATTATATTTTCTATCTACTTATTTATTTTTAGTCTCTGTTTTAGTCATTTATTTCTGCTCTGACCATTATTATTTCCTCCCTTTCTTGGGCTTTGTTTGTTCTCCTTTTTCTAGTTCCCTTAGATGTAAGGTTAAATTGTTTATTTGAGCTTTTTTTCTTGTTCCTTGAGATAGGACCTTGTTACTATATATTTCCCTGTTAGAACTGCTTTTCCTGATATATGTTATATCCATCTGGTCTAATGTTGATGTCAATTCAAAGATACTGTTTCTTGGGGCATCCCTGGGTGGCTCAAGTTTAGTGCCTGCCCTTGGCCCGGGGCGTGGTCCTGGAGTCTTGGGATCGAGTCCCGTGTCAGGCTCCCTGCGTTGGAGTCTGCTTCTCCCTCTGCCTATGTCTCTGCCTCTCTCTCTCTCTGTGTCTCTCATGAATAAATAAAATATTTTTAAAAATTCAAAAATAATAATAATAAAATAAAAATAAATACTTTTCCTCTCCTCACCCATTTAACTGATTTGAAACCTGTGTGTAGTAAAAAAAAAAAAAAAAAAAACTTTGTGTGTGTGTGTGTGTGTGTGTTGGGGATGGAACCCAAAATTGAATACAAATAGTAACAAATGAGGGATCCCTGGGTGGCGCAGCGGTTTGGCACGTGCCTTTGGCCCAGGGCGCGATCCTGGAGTCCCGGGATCGAATCCCACGTCGGGCTCCCGGTGCATGGAGCCTGCTTCTCCCTCTGCCTGTGTCTCTGCAGAGGTCTCTGTGTGTGTGTGTGTGTGTGACTATCATAAATAAAAAAAAAAATAAAGTGTTTTCATTAAAAAAAGAAAAACAAATAGTAACAAATGAATAAAATAACCACACTGGAGAGGATAGATAGAGGAGAAAAGAACTAACCTAAGTAACTTTAGAAAAGAGTATTTTGCCTATATACTGTAAAGTAAAAAGAGAAAAAACAATATATATAAATGTCATACTCTTGTTAGTAAATTCATGTTTCACAGAAGCATGTGTTAGCAATTCTGAAACTTTTATGTATTTTATGTATTTTCTGGGGTTGAGCAAATAAGTAGATTGTGAAATGAACTCATGGTTTTTATGAGATAGAGATGTATATATGTGTTTATATATATATATATATATATATATATACTTTTGTATTTTTCTTAGTTTTTCCTGCTGACACATCTCTAGCAATGAGTGCATCTAGTGCCTGGATCTTGACTTCTAAATATTATTCTTCAGTATAAGATGACTCAGCTCCTCAGAGAAAGGGCTGATTCCAGGGCTGGGGTAGGGAAAATAAATGATGAGCCTTGGAACATCTGGCACATTGTTGTGCCAGAATATAAGGAAGTCCTTTAAAAATATTTTTGAAAGGACACAGATACCAGCTAAATGGAGTTTTTAATGGTCAACTGTGAAACAATGAGAGCAAGAAAACAAACCATCATAGCAATGGAGTTTAACATATAAATAAAAATGAGTGTGAGTCCATATACATATAAACAAATAATTGAAAAAAATTAGAAAGTAAGGAGAGGGATCCCTGGGTGGCGCAGCGGTTTGGCGCCTGCCTTTGGCCCAGGGCGCGATCCTGGAGTCCCGGGGTCGAATCCCACGTCGGGCTCCCAGTGCATGGAGCCTGCTTCTCCCTCTGCCTGTGTCTCTGTCTCTCTCTGTGTGTGTGTGATTATCATAAATAAATAAAAAAAAGAAAGTAAGGAGAGAAGACACAGCTCTTTCTTATAGCAGAATTCCATTTAATGAATGTAAAAGAAATGATGGAAAAAATCATTTGTCATCACACTAATAATTATTGCAGACAAGAGTCATTCATGGATGCTAAAACTAAATAGGATATTTGCATAGTGTCAAAGTGTCTCTCACAGGATATTTATTAATTACAAAGGGAAAAGAGTAATTTTGCAGAGGAGAAACTTGTTAGAAAACACCTTAGTAAATTGGTCAAAGTGAATATTCTTAGTAATGGGACAAATTGACCTATTTGCCACCTGACAGGATGCAATGAAAATAACAGTATTTCCCTGATATTCCTACCAAAAACACATGACCTGAATCTAAACATGAGGAAATATCAGAAAAACTAAAATTTGGGGCACTATACAAAACAACTGGTCTGTAATATTCAAAAGAGTCAAGGCCTTTAAAGTCAAGGAAAGACTGAAGAACTGCTCTAAACTGAAAGAGAAAGACATCTGAAAGCCAAATAAAACACGTGATCTCTGACTGGAGTGTTTTGCTATGAAAGACATACTGGGGGATCCCTGGGTGGCGCAGCGGTTTGGCGCCTGCCTTTGGCCCAGGGCGCGATCCTGGAGACCCGGGATCGAATCCCACATCGGGCTCCCAGTGCATGGAGCCTGCTTCTCCCTCTGCTTCTCCCTCTGCCTGTGTCTCTGCCTCTCTCTCTCTCTCTCTCTCTGACTATCATAAATTTAAAAAAAAATTAAAAAAAAAGAAAGACATACTGGGACAATTGGAATAACCTGAATGAAGTGTGTGGATTCAATGACAATAATGTATTAATTTTAATTACCTGCTTTTGATTGTTGTATTGGGGTTAAGTAAGACAATACTATCGTTCACAGCAATTACATATACATTCTAAGTTATTTGGGGCATCATACCAGCAACTTAGTCTCAAATGGCTCAGGAAAAAACGTTCTTTGTACGATTTTTGTGACTTTGTTTACAAGTTTGAAATTATTTCAAAAGAAAACAATGTTCACATCAGCATTATTTGCATTAGCCCCGAACTGGAAACCACACAAATGTTCATCAACAGTACAATGGATAAATGAATTCTAGTATATTCTTATGGTAAAATATTATATAAAGCAACAAAATGAACAAAGTATAGCCAGATGCAACAACTTATACATATCTCATAAATATAATATTGGACAAATAAAGCCAAATATAAAAAAATACATTCTATATTCTGTTTTCATAAAGTTCAAAAGCAGGTAAAACTGATCTATAGTGACAGATATCATGATGGTGGTTACCTCCCAGAAAGCAGGAGACTGTAATTGGGAGAGGCACTAGAGGCTTCAAATGTATAGTAGTGTTCTATTTCTTGACTTGCATAGGAGTCATATGTGTTCTGTTCACTTTGTGATAAATCGTAGAACTCTTAAGATTTGTGCATTTTTGTATGTGCGTTATGTTTTTTTAAAAGATTTTATTTATTTATTCATGAGCGACACACAGAGAGAGGCAGAGACACAGGCAGAGGGAGAAGCAGGCTCCCTGCAAGGAGCCCCATCTGGGACTCAATCCCAGGACCCTGGAATCCTGGCCTGAGCCAAAGGCAGACGCTCAACTACCCAGGCGCCCTGAACTGAAGAAATTTTTTAAAGAACAGAACAAAACCAAAATAAAAGGAATGAGATAATGAGATAACAGAAATTAATGAAATGAAAAAATGGAGAAATAATAGAGAATATATATAATAGAGAACAAAGCCACAAGTTGATTTTTTATAAGATTAGTAAAATTGACAAGCCTGTCGTGAAATGGTTCAAGAAAATGGGGAAGAGGCAGGTAAGGTAAGAAACGTGAAGGTGAGGGACGCCTGGGTGGCTCAGCGGTTGGGTGTCTGCTGTTGGCTCAGGATGTGAGCCCAGAGTCCCCGGATCGAGTTCCCTGCGTGGAGCCTGCTTCTCCCTCTGCCTGTGTCTCTGCCTCTCTCTCTCTCTCTCTCTCTCTCTCTCTCTCTGTCTCTCATGAATAAACAAAATCATAAATAAATAAATAAATAAATAAATAAATAAATAAATAAATAGGACTAAAAAATAGAAAGCCTGAATGATCCTATAACCAATCAAGAAATATAACCAATTGTTAAAACACCAGGCCCAGAGTGTTTAAAAAATGTGTTCTTTCAGTAGAGCATGCTACTCTTTGTCTAAGGGTCCTAAGTTCAAACCCAGGTTGGACAAAGGGCTTGAAAATTAGCAAAACCAAAAAACAACAAAGTACGTTCTTCATACATTTAAGGATGAGATAATTCCCAAATTGTACAGCTCCTCCAGAGAATAGAAAAAGGGGGACATAGCCCAACTCATCCTATGAGGCTAGAATGTAATCTCCACCAAGATAGAGATATTTTCTCTTTTGTTCATGATATGTCCAAGTGCCTAGAGTAGTGCCTTATGTATAGTGGGCATTCAAAAAAATGTTTTTAAAGATTGTATTTATTTATGAGAGACACAGAGAGAGGCAGAGACATAGGCAGAGGAAGAAGCAGGCTCCCTATGGGGTGCCTGATGCAGGACTCGCTCCCAGGACCCTGAGATCACACCCTGAGCTGAAGGCAGATGCTCAACCAATGAGCCACCCAGGCATCCCAATTCAAAAAATTTTTGATCAGTGAATGAACGTATGGAATAATCTTGAATCTAAAACCAGGGAAGTTCAATAAAACAAAGATGATAGCTGACCATTATCATTTACATACAGATGTGAAAATCCTAAACACAATATTAGCAAGCAAAATTCAGAATATAGAAAAGTGATATTTGTATGACAACAAAGTTGTATTTGTCTCAGAATACAAGATTGATTGGGAAATCTATTACTGTAGTCTCCACTCTAACAGATTAAAGAGGATGGGAGGAACATGTTTATTTTAGACAAGTCAAGGCAGGTCACAATTGGGAAATTACATAACTTGCATTATTATATCTAAAATGTATAGCAAATTCCTCTAAAAATCAATATGAGAAAGACAACATTCCTACCCCCCAAATGAGCGACAGATAGAATCAGATATTCACAAAAGCAGGAAGGTGAATGAGCACTAACATGGCAAGAGCCTCAGCTTCATTAATAAGCAGGGAAATGGAAATTAAAACCTCAGATTCCGGGATCCCTGGGTGGCGCAGCGGTTTAGCGCCTGCCTTTGGCCCAGGGCACGATCCTGGAGACCCAGGATCGAATCCCATGTCGGGCTCCCGGTGCATGGAGCCTGCTTCTCCCTCTGCCTGTGTCTCTGCCTCTCTCTCTCTCTCTGTGTGTGACTATCATAAATAAATAAAAATTAAAAAAAAAAAACCCTCAGATTCCAGTTCTCATTCTCACTCATTAGGCAAAACTAACTGTCAGTACCAAGTGTTGGTAAGGATACAGAGCACTGGGATCTTTCATATACTGCTGGTGGGAGTGTACATTGAGGCAAATGACTGTGGGAAATCTGTTATTCTCTAGTAAAGTGGTAGATGGACTTACCCTATGCCCAACTGTTCCTCTCCTTGATGTCTACTGTACCGAAAGTCTTGCACATGGACTTCAGGAGATAAATATAAGGATGTATACAGCAGTATTGTTTGTTATAGCAAAAACTGGAAAAAAAAAAACTGGAAACAACCCAAAAGTCTGTCAGCAATAGAATTGGGTAAATAAATAGTAATTTAATACACACACAGTGAAAAGGAGTGAGCTGCAACACACGCATCAACAGCAATGAATCTCGTAATATCTCTCACGAAAAAGGCAAGTCAAGGTATGATTCCACATGTACAAGTTAAAAATATGCAAAACTCTATCTTAAATAAGGTATCATTAAATTATAATAAACACAAAATTCAGGATAGCAGCTCTATCTACTGCGAATGTGAACAGAGAGAGTATACCAAGGAACTTCAGTGATACTAGTGCTGTCAGATTTTTTGAGTCATAGTTCAAGGGAGTTTGTTCTATTACTATTATTAAAGTATGTTAATTATATTTTTGTCAGTATGATTTTTTAGTAATAATAAAATATTTTAACAGAAAAAGAAGCAATTCTTACAAGTTGAGGGTTGGGGTGCCAATGGGTATTGTTCTTAGAAATCAATACAAGAAGTGCAGGACTCTTCCAGAACATTCCCACAGGTGATTATCCACTTTCTGTTTCATTTTTTAATTTTAATTTGTATGTGTCCTTTTATTGTGGAATATTTCACAAGTACAAAAGCACATAGAGGATAATAGACTAATCACATATGTGTTTATAACCTTATGTAAAATGTCACAAAGATAGTTGAAGCCCCCATGTAACCCTCCCCAATTACATTCCTCTTCCTGCACCCCAATAACCATGGTTCTGAAGTTTATATTTGTCATTCTCATACTTGTCTTCCTAACTTTATTCATATATCCTTGAGAGTTTGTATTGTATTGCTTGACATGTTTGGCATTTTATATAAACGGCATCATTTATTATTTTTTTAAAAGATTTTATTTACTAATTCATGAGAGACACACAGAGAGAGGCAGAGACACAGGCAGAGGGAGAAGCAGGCTCCTTGCAGGGAGTCCAATGTGGGACTTGATTCCAGGACTCCAGGATCACACCCTGCGCCAAAGGCAGATGCTCAACCGCTGAGACACCCAGGCGTCCTTAAATGGCATTATTTAAGACCTATCCTTCTGCAACAGTTTTCCCCCAACCTTTTTTTGTTGATCCATGTTGATATATGGTGGGATTCTTTTTTTTTTTAAGTTTATTTATTCAAGTAATCTCTACACCCAGTGTGGGTCTCAAACGAATGATCCTGAGATCAGTAGTTGCAAAGTCTACCAACTGAGCAAGACAGGTACTCCTGGCAGGATTCTTTGTATCCAGTTTTAATTTGTGTTTATAATGCTTCAAAATAAAAAAAAAAACCTTTTTGTTATGGAAAATTTGAAATATATGCAAGGATAGGCAGAGAATCATAATGGTCCCTCATGTACTCATCATCCAGATTTAACAGTTATTAAGATGTGGTCAGTTTGGTTTCATCTGTTTCCCCACTCATTTCCTCCCCTCTTACATGATTCTGGAGCAAATTCACGATATCGTATAATTCTCTCCTACACATTTCAATATATATCTCTCAAAGCTAAGACTTCTTACAAAGACATAATTATAGGTCTTTATAACAGTTATTTTTTTTAAACATTTTTTATTTATTTATTTATGATAGTCATACAGAGAGAGAGAGAGAGCGGCAGAGACACAACAGGCAGAGGGAGAAGCAGGCTCCATGCACCGGGAGCCTGATGTGGGACTCGATCCCGGGTCTCCAAGATCGTGCCCTGGGCCAAAGGCAGGCGCCAAACCGCTGCGCCACCCAGGGATCCCCTATAACAGTTATTTTTTTATAACAGTTATTAACACTTGGTTAATATCAACTATTCAGTGTTCAAATTTCCATATTTCTCATATTTTTGCATTCTGTTTGAGTCAAGCCTCTGTTTTAATTTTTTTAAAATTCCTGATGGGCTGCTCTGCACAAGGCATTGAGAGAAGTTCTATTGAACATGTGTTGGGCTGAAGAACCCACTGAGTGGAGGGCAGTTCACTCCATTGGGCTGAGAATCTAGACTTCTTCAAGTAGCTTGTGGAAACTGGCAGCCATTTCCACAGATACTTGGTTTGTACATCACTGGTAATCATGTAACTCTGTGATAATGTTGTTTTTGGTCAATTTGTAGAGCCTGTGTAAAGAACGCTTGTGACATATCTTTATTCTTAACACTTCATCAGATGGTTGTGTGGTTACTCAACATTTAGCATCAAGTAAGATAGAAACATAATACTTCTTTGTTTACTAATAATTCATGCTAAGCAAATGCTGATTTTGTCATCTTACCATTTTGGTTCTTTCTTGAAACTGAAGAAGGGTGTGGGATGAGATGAAAGAGTGAGGTGATGACCAAATGTAATATATGTGGAAGTAAATTATAACCCTTGAGGTGTTATACAAAGGAAGTTTTAACACAATGAACAGCATCATCTCTCACGTTTTACTTCTGTATTCACAGTCCTTACAGCTTTGCCTCAGTCCATCGATCTAACATCAGACTCTCATCCATCAGTTGGGCTGATGTAGTCTGGCATCCTCTGCCACATCCATCATGAAGTCTCATTGTTGGCACAGTGGTTCTTAGGTGACAATTTGAATGTTTGGGGTGGTAAAAATAGAAATTATTAGGAATGGAAACATGAGGCTACTGATAATAGTGATTAGAAACATCACTTTCCGAATTTGATACCATTAAGACAAAGATGAGCTCCTGAGCGGTACAAAAGCATAAATCTTTAGTCCCATCAGGCCTCTTAGTCACATGCCAGATGATATATTCAGTTATGAAGAAAATGGGGGAAAGAAAGTATAAATATCTACAAATGCTGGAAATGTATTATTTAATACTATAATTAAAATACAAGATATAATTAAGGATTTTATAATGTGTTTAGCTTTCTGGCAAGAATGGTCCTTAACCCATTATTTGATCATACATTTGACATTTGGATCTGTTTTTAGAAACACAAAACTGCCCAGAGTCGAGTAACATTTCCTGTCTCACAGGTACCCACAGAGCTAGAATTACGGAGATAGACTGAGGAAACCAGCCTAGCTCTGCCATAAGGTTGTACTGCTCAGCCAGCCTGCAGTGGAAGGCAGCAGGAGAAAGGGAGTGGTGAGCTCTATCTAGGAGAATAAACCATTCCTCTTTTCATTAGCAGCCCAGAGCAATTATTTCATGAGGAGCCATCTTGATGACATATGCCCAGTCACATAGTCAAACTATGCTGTCCAACTGCATTGTTTCCTGTTTTAATAGGCATTGTAGGTGTCATCTTCTGGTATTTGGGTGAGGCAGGAACCTGAGCAGTCTCACTTGAAGTCTTGTTGACATTGAGAACTTGGCACTGACTTAAAACATTATTTAGTACAAGGTAGAGGGCTTGTTCAGCAATTAGGACTGCTGGTTTTCTGCAGCTGAAACCTAGTTGTAGTCACTGATCTCATGGTTTTGACTATCTACAGGCAGGGTTAGACAATGCAGTATAGTTGTGCAGCCTTCACCATCTCCTCTTCCCTTGAATACAGATACACCAAGAATGTACCTCACAGTTGCATCCCCAGGAGAAGGTGGCTAGAAGTGTTTCTAGCTCTGTGCCACATTTTAGGTCTAACACTTTGTGTATTTATTTTGGCAAAAGCTTTGGGAGCAGAGGAAGTCATTAGTTTGATTTTATCATTTCAATCTCAAAACATCACTGATAATAGTTTGCCCTTGACAGTTACCTAAACTCAGCTATGGCCAATTGTATTTTACTACATTTGCTTTCCAGAGGTAAATTCTGTTTAGTAGGGAAATGGTCCCTGTATTAAAATCTAGCTCATACAATATCATAATAATGACAACGAACCACAACTTTATTAAACAAAGATTGGTAAGTTGTATTTGAGTTGCCCATGTCTGTTTGCTAACTATATTCTAAGCACTACTTGCATGGCAAAGAGCCAAGTGTTCTTCATCTTTTATTCCCTGTGGCACCTAGTACATGGCAGGGATTCAGCGAAATTGAACAGAAAAGATGTGTATCAGAATAATAACACAAGGCAGAAAGTAGTGCTGAGAAAGAGGTATGAGTGATTTGTAGGACCCTGGAGGAGATGTGACTGTCAGCTGGGGAAATCAGAAAGACTTCAAGGAGTGGTGTCTCATGACAGATAGATGGACCTTAATAGACTAACATAAGAGCTGTTATCTATTGGCTGTTTACTATGTGCCAGGCACTGTGCTAAGTATTTTGCCTACTTAATCCAACCAAATCTTCCCAGCAACTCTATGGGAAAGGTACTTTCATCATTCCCATTTTAGAGCTGAAGAAACTTGTGGCTCAGACAGATTAACTGATTTTATCAAAATCACACAGCTGGTAGGTGATAGAGCCAGGATCCAAACCAGTGTGACATGAAGGTGGTTATGCTCTTGAACACTGGACTATACTGTCCCTTATTGTAAGAAGTGAATTAAGTGTCTCATTGTTTGAAAAATATGGCCTATGTTCTGAAAACATTTACTAGTTGATGTGGCTGGAGAATAAGGAATGTGGAGAGTACAAAGCAATGAGGAATAAGGTTGTTCCAGTAAGTCAGGGACAAATCTCAGTACTTGGAATGCTATCCTAAAGAATTAGGGATTTTTGGAAGGTAATAGAAACATTAAATGCATATTAGTGAAGTGACAGGACTAGATAATTGCTTTAGGAAGACAACTCAGTGTGAGAGGGGAGGAAGAGAGGCATACAAACCAGTTTGGTGGCTATTGCAGTAATGGTGCAGGAGTGAAAAGGCCTGCACAGCCCCAAGAGTATGTGATTTCCTCCTGCAAGCCTCACTAGGATTGTTTTATTTTAAGAAAATGTTCAAAAATCTAGTCTCACAAACAATATGAATTAGAGAACATGAATTGGCCTTACAAAATATGCTCTATTTGAAAACTTTAAAAATAGGATTTGACATAGAGAATATTTTGTACATAAATCTTTGGGAACTGCATGAACTAACCTTTGTGTTTATGTAACATTCTTAAAGGAGCATTTGTTGATTAGTACAAAGAAATATAGGGAATATTATATATCCCTTACAACCACCCCCCTCTTTTTTTTTTTTTTACATGACTCTACTTTCTCTTCTAACCCTTGTGAATGACACTAAATGTTATTACAGGTCCAATACATTCCTAAAATATTTCCAAATAAACAAATTAGTAGAATTAGGCATTGGAAACCCCTCATAGACTGTTGCTTCTGGACTGTGCTCTGGATATACAAGTGATTCCCTTGCCCACGGAGCTCGCTCACATGCCCAAGTTATGTGTATAGCTCTGAGGCAACGTGTGACACCATGACATTGCCTAATTACACAGAGTCTCCTCTTGTTCGAAGGGAGTTGCTCATGAGGAGGCAGGCTCTCTAATTTTCCCTTCAGGAGGACTCCATCCCATGATTCTCCACCCTGAAGTGCGGAATAGACAAATAATAAATATTGGATTGACTAAGAGAATTCATCACCCACCTTTTGAGGTTTTATAGGCAAATCTAGGAATATGTCCCATTTTATTGTACAGTGTGTAGGAATAGCAATATTTCACGCCTCTCCACTAGTCAACACTTTTTATATGCTGACTAAAACATAATCACCTGGATATTACAGAATTATTAATTTCAAGTATGGGAGTGATTAAGTTTACAATGAGTTTTTATCTTTTTAGAGATACATGTTGAATATTTATTCATGAAATGTTATGATGCCTAGGAGTTGCCTCAAAATAACAATGGATGGAGGAAGTTGGTGGGGGTGCAGATAAAATATTAATGAGTATAATGGGTACGAGTTGGTGATTGCTGAGGCTGGATAATGAGTGCATGGGGGATCATTAAAATACTCAGTATATTAATTTAGTGAATAATAATTATCTTTACAAAAGTTCTACTCCATGTGTATGTTTGAAATTATACATAAATTTTAAATGATCACCCTTTAGATTTTGGGCCAAGTACTGCAATGGAAAAGAAATATTAATGAATTGTTTCTAGAAAAACATGCATGTCCAGTCATTTCTCTTCTCAGTACACAGTATACAAGTCAGTCTGTTCCCTGTCTCCAAGACTTCATTAACTCTGTAGAGCTGTGATTAGTTTCCTATGCCTTGACCCATGCTTGTTTCTCCTCTGGCTTGTCTCTTCCATTAGATCAGTTATCTCATCATGGAAAGACTTTCCATGTAACCAGCTCTTCATCCGTGCAGTACTCTGATTTTTCAAGGATGATAAAATAAAATGTTAAAGATAAGAGAGTAGATCAAATAGTGTAAGTCAGTATTTTTCAAAAGATTTGCAACGGGGGATGGTGATTATCTAAATGTCAGTATATGTGTCAGGAACATGAGTTCAATTCAGTAACAACACTGATTCTCCCTAAAGCTAGGGGGAACACATCATACTTTTTCTTCTTGTAAATGAGAATCTGGCCTCAGGGTAGCAAAGAGAAAGGAGGGAAAAAGGAAGGATACAGGTGAGAATGGTAGTCAATGGTTATTTCAAAATTCACTCCCAAATGGTAGGGAACATGCACTTGTCCCCAAGTGGCTATGCTCGCATCCCTGGGCCTGTGTCTTACTGGTGTGGCTCTAACATGGCTCTTATTCTTCCAGGTAGGTGAAATTATCACTAGAAGTCTTCTGCAGTGACTGCAGCCCCTTTTCTTCTTTTATTTATTTTTTAAAAGATTGTATTTATTCAGGAGAGACACACAGAGAGAGGCAGAGACACAGAGGGAGAAGCAGGCCCCCTGCGGGAAGCCTGATGGTGGGACTTGATGCCATGATCCCATGACCCTGGGATCAGGACCTGAGCCAAAGGCAGATGCTCAACCACTGAGCTACCCGGGTGCTCCCTTTTTCTTCTTTTAGCCGAGAGTTGTATAAAGTCTTATTGCTGAGAAAGATCAAAGCATCACTTTAGAGGTTTTCCAAAGGCCCTGAATGTGCATAGATTCGAACCACATCATACAATTAGGCAGCAGGGTCCAGAGCACAAACTAGGTCTTCATACTATTGGCCAATTCTCTACCTCCTGGAGGTGTGTTTTGAAAATTTTAGTCTGTTGTTAGGATCAAGAGATACGTTGAGTGCCTTGTTTAGAAACTGTAATCTCTAGTTTGGCCATCAAAGGGAAGTGTAGGCTTACCTGCAGAGATGACTGAGTGAACCGCTGTGGGGAAGTGGTGATGTCGTCAGCCGTCTCTGGCCTCCACACTGAAACTGGAATACTCTCTCGGTTAGGAAACAAAGGAGGAAGTAAAGCAGATTCGTCATTGCCTAAGTAGCCTGGTATGCTAACCTAGAATTCTTGATTCTCTAGCTGTTGGTTGATGCAACAGAGGGAAACTTTCTCATGCACATGCTAGGCCCCAACTGAGAAGAGCCAGGGAGCTGCCAGCTGTTTGGAATGGACCCATTCACCTGTGTGCTCTGAGGAGCTCCCTGGGAATTGCAGCAATCTCGTGCCTTCTCTGGCATTGCTCAATTCCTCCAGGAAGTTTGCTTTAGGAGAAATCTTTTATCCTACTTCTGCATGGGTAATAGCCAAATGTAGCTTTGATATAATGGGTAAGATTTATTTGATTATTTGAAAGTTTCAGCCACAAAATGGACATTATTTTTTAAAAAGATTTTATTTATTCATTCATGAGACACACACACACACACAGGGGCAAAGACACAGGCAGAGGGAGAAGCAGGCTTCATGTAAGGAG
The DNA here is from genome assembly GCF_048164855.1 of Canis lupus baileyi. Classification (NCBI taxonomy): domain Eukaryota; kingdom Metazoa; phylum Chordata; class Mammalia; order Carnivora; family Canidae; genus Canis; species Canis lupus. The sequence continues at coordinate 23,650,494 of NC_132847.1, read as the reverse complement.
CCCAGTGTGGACTGGATCCTGGGTCTCCAGGATCACGCTCCGGGCTGAAGGTGGTGCTAAACTGCTGAGCCACTCAGGCTGCCCACAAAATGGACATTAACATTTAAGATTCCCCATCCCTTGGCTTCTTAAAAGTGGTTTAGAAAATCAATAGTGAACACATCCATTCTCCAGGGGCTGGGGAGGGCAGACATAGAAGGTTATCTCTTGGAATCTTAGGCTCTCAGCACTCCTTTTTCCTCTAGAAATAAGTTCTTGTTCTGTTATTAGGAATAAAAAAATTCAGCTGGCTAGAGGGACTAGTCATTCTTCTGAAGTGTTACCAGATCTATAAGGAACTTTGGCCTTTTCCTGCTTGCAAGCAGGCACACCTTGAGTCTAGACCTATGTAAAGTCTCCTGCTCTGTTCCTTGAAGGGCTGTGGAATGAGATAGAGTCCCATCCTCCTGCCCGTGGCCTACTCAAGCCTGGATTTTCCTCTCTTGTCCAATGATTCATCAGGAACCAACTCAGATCTCCTTTGCTTTAATTTGGGCTCATTTCTTCTTCTACTTTTTAAAAAACATTTTATTGACTTGACAGAACAAGAGAGAGTAAGAGAGTACAAGTAGGGGGAGCAGCAGGCTTTCTGGTGACCAAGGAGCCCAATATTGGACTTGATCCCAGGACCCCAGAATCATGACCTGAGTGAAAGGCAGACACTTAACCGGCTGAGCCACCCAGGCGCCCATGGGCTCATTTCTTTTTGATTAATCATCTCGTGACACAATAATTTCTTGATCTTTATTAAGCTGCTATTCCTTGAAATTGTTTTAAAAGGTTATTTGTTATTTATTTTTTATTAAGTAATCTTTATGCCCAGTATGGGCCTCGAACTCAGGACCCCAAGATCAAGAGTCATATGATCCACCAACTGATCCAGCCAAACATCCTTTTTAAAAATTGCTTATGATCTTGAGCTTCTCAGAATAAAGATATTTTTATTTATTTTTTTAAGTTTTTATTTAAATTCCAGTTAGTTAACATACAGTGTTGTATTAGTTTCAGGTGTACAATTATAGTGCTTCAACACTTCTCACATCACCCAGTGCTCATCACAACAAACACACTCCTTTACCCACATGACCTATTTCATTCATCCTCCCACCCAGAAGAAAGACACTTTTAAATCCAATAAACAAATTATAAGTAAACTAATATGGCATATCTTAGACTTGGAACTAAATAGGAGAGGGTGGCAAAGGAAGCCTCAGAATCCAAATCCAATCTGAGACCTTGTGGTGAGCTACCAGGAGCCATCTCTGATCTCCATTCCTTCCTTCCTTCCTTCCTTCCTTCCTTCCTTCCTTCCTTCCTTCCTTCCTTCCTTCCTTCCTTCCTTCCCTCCTTCCTTATTCAGCTTTCCTGAGATACAGTTGACATAGAAAGTTGTTTAAGTTTCAGGTGTACAATGTGTTATTTAATACACTTCTATATTACAAAATAACCACTACAGCTTTAGCTAATACCTGCACCACAGCACATATTTGCCATTTCTTTTTTGTGGTGAGAGCATCTGAAATCTACCTGTAGTCTCTGTCATTCTTTTTTTTTTTTTTTAAGATTTTATTTATTTATTTGACAGCACAAGCGGGGGAGAGGCAAAGGGAGAGGGAGAAGCAGATTTGCCACTGCAGGGAGCCCAATGCAGGGCTTGATCCCAGGACCCTGGGATCATGACCTGAGCTGAAGGCAGATGCTTAACTGACTGAGACACCCATGTGCCTCTGTCTGTCGTTCTTAATGATAAAAAGCAGGGGCCAAGGCTGATAATGCAGGGAAAGATGTTGATTTTGGATTCATATGGTGTAGAAGGCACTCCAGACCTTTTTAAAGGTCCTAAAACATTAACAAGCCAATGATGTCAGTTAGTGACTCCAGAATATAAGGATGGGATCTAACCAAGAGATCCTGTGGGTACAGGTAAGCTCTAGGACCCTGACAGGGCCATGTATTTCTCGTGCGAGGTACGGAAAGGGATGAAGTTATGCTAGAACCATTTGAGAAGGGTAAATCTGGTCTCTGTGGATGGTGGATGCCTTGTCTTGTGTGAAGCAGCCAGGTCAGTTGTGAATCTCTGAATCTTTCTTGTCTCATGGCAGCCATCTCTAAGTTTTAACCTGTGCTGCTCTTTTTAAATGTGAAGCTTCTATTACATTTTTTTCTGTCACAGGCCCACTTAGTGATCAGTATTTTCCAGACCCTAATGTTTGTTAATCCATACAACTGTTTTATACTTTTGTTCTTTTGCATTGTTTCAGAGCCCACCCCTTGCTATTCACAACTGCATACAGTAACAGTAATGCCCGTGGTATTCAGTGTGACTCACATCCTTGCATGATTGACTGTTATCCAGGCTTTTTTTTTTTTTTTTAAGATTTTATTTATTTATTCATGAGACACACAGAGAGAGAGTCAGAGACATAGGCAGAGAGAGAAGCAGGCTCCCTACAGGGAGTCCGATGTGAGACTCCATTCTGGAACTCTGGCATCACGACCTGGGCCGAAGGCAGATGTTTAACCGCTGAGCTACCCAGGTGTCCCCAGGCTTCTTATTAATACTGAAGTATAGTTCTAAATTCACAAGCATAATTCAGAAATAGAGTAATTAGTTTGATTTTGGGGGTTGCTTTTCTCCCAGAAATCTGAAAATTCCCATGATTCTTTCCTTAAAAATTGTAAATTAAGACTTCTGTCTTCTAGAAGTTCTCATTGTGTTTATCCTCATTTGACAGCTGAAAAAAACAGCATGAAAATGACAACTTTCTGTATAACTTAGGTGTTTCATTGACCTCCACACAGTTATTTTAAGAGTATTTAGATATATCTGAATGGTCACTAAGAACTTCTGAGGGACTTGAAATCCGACCTATTTAAAGGAGTTGTCCTGGATGGTTCAATTCTGGCTTGTCAAGGTGACCTTGAGTAGGGACCTAAGGACCATCAGTTCTTATTTGTGTAGGCCACAGGATATTCACCAAGGGGCAAAGGCAGGATGGCTCAGGGCCAGATGTCCATCATTTGTAGCAAAGCTGCCTTGTGAACATGAGGCCAACCACTTCACCTATGTCCTGTGACAACAGTATTAAGAGAGATGTTTCTCTGCCATCTCCAAGACAGTGAGGGAGTGAAGTACTTGGGCCTTTTGCCTTGTCCTCAGGCGGGTGTATCTGCACTACCCCTGTGTACGTATGTAGCCATGCTTGATTCCCCAGTTCCTGTAGAGCTCATAAACTAGCCATGGTGCTCCCATACACTATATCAACCCAAGTATAAAGTCCCCAAGGAATATAGCCCTGCTTGATCAAATTAAGTATACACAGATCCTATAATGAGATTTCTGTGGTCAAGTGACACCCTCCCATGTACCAACCAGGAGTGATGTTGCAAAACAGTTGAAACCTAGTAGAAGTAAGAACTGGGGACAGGGCCACCTCCTACAGTTGTACCCTGAACAAGACTCCAACTGAGGGGATGAGTTGGGGCTGAAACCCAGCCTGAAAAAAAAAAAAAAAAAGAAACCCAGCCTGAGCCTCACCTTGCCAAGCCTTGTATTTTACTCTGGGCAGTTTTCTCCAAGAGGAAGAGGTGTCTTTTCTAATGCACTTAAGGACACCTATGGGTGAGATGTTGTCTTAAGAGGTTGATATACAGGTCCCAAATTGGTGACATATGAGGCTGCTGCTCGTGGCAGCATTTTGTTTTGGGTGGTGAAAAGTCTGAGGCACTGGGGGTGCCCATTACTGGAGTACTCTGCAGCAGTCAGGAATGATGGCCTGGATGTGTGCATAGCAACGTGGATAGGTCTTAAAGTATGGAGTGGAAACAGTAAGACACAGAGTGAGATCTGTAACACAATGCTATTGTGTAAATTAAAATACATGCAAACGAGACAGTAACACACAATTACATGAACACATACAAGCCAAAAAAATAGAATTAAATGGATTAGAATGGTTGCTTGCAGGGGGGAAGGAGTGAGGAGCAAGAAGAGAAAATACAGGCATACATACTTAAAAGAGTTGCCTTGTATGCACTGACTAAGATAATGTGCCCTGAACTGGAAAGTGTGATTAACTTAACACTTGACACTTGAGGCCAAAGTTGTTGTTTTTTTTAAAGTGCCCTGGGCCTTGCCATTTGAGGCTTTCCTCAATGCAGCTGTTGACCAGCAGCATGGCTAGATCAACATGATCACAGCTTTTTAATAATCTCATCAACAGACACTTCTGTCTGGACTTCTGTGAGCTTCCTTGTAACATACCTGTCTTTATCAAACTCAGGGAGGCTACTGCTATCCTGGTCCATAAAATCCTTTGAATTTACCTTGCCTTTATATTATTTCATTTTCTTGATAAGCCATAAACAGAAATGAAAGCATTTACTTCCCTGGGGATTTAATCAAACTATAAAAGCTATGTTAATGAAGAATAGGGACTGCAAAGAAGAAAAGAAAGCCCTGGTTTCCTCTACGTCCTGTATCAACTTGCATTCAGCCAAGGCTTGCAGCAGGTGGGTCAGATTGGGTTTATTGGGACACAGTGTGTAAGCTTCTTTCAAGATACATCTGGAACGTTCTAGACCAATGTAATCAAAAAGTACCTAATAGGTAGAAATTTGCACCATTTAACAAACACATGAGTAAATCCATTACCATTTTTGGGATATTTCTTGGTCAACTCTGTGCTGCTTAAACCAAAAAACAAAAATAAAAATAAAAAGACATAATATTCTTCAAAGTAGCATGTGTTTAATAGGTATCTAATAAGTGTAAGTTAGACTGAATGACCTTTTACTATCCATCCAAGGACACCTCCTGCCCCTACGGTATCTTACATGTTTTACAGTAGGTGCCTCTTCTTCATGGTGACACAGTCCCAGAGTCAGGCACACGTATAGCAAATGGAGTTGAGTCTCAGCCCAGTCACCTCCTTAGTTATGAAGGATATTATCTACACAGCTGTAGGATGTGGCCCTGCAAACAAATAAGCTCCCTTACTTTTCTCTCTTCCGCCAGGTTTCCATGATTTGCAACATTTTTCTGGTTGGTGTCAGAAAGGCAGGCTTGATTGACCATCCTATCCCCAAGTAGCACAATAACATCTCCATCCTACCATGCTCTTCTGCAACTTTGCCCCCTTGCCTCTGTAAAGGTGGAGTGGAGTCTGATTCTACTCTTTTTGAGTCTGGGTGAGCTTTAGACTTGCTCACAACCAACAGAACACCGCAAAAGTGACAATGTAATTTCTGAGGTTGGGTGATAAAAATTGATGATATAGCATCCACCCTGATGGCTGGAATGTTTGGACTTGGAGCCCTAAGCTGCCCTGTAAGAAGTCTGACTATCCTCAGACTACCAAGCTGTAAGGAAGTCATGCCACATGGTGAGGCTGTGTGTAAGTGCTCTGGTCAGCAGTCCTGGGTTTTGAGTGCTCCAGGTTCAGACGCCAGATATGTGAGTAAACAAACCTTAGATGCTTCTAGGTCCCATTTATGAAGTCGTCACCAGATTCTGAATCTCCCCAGCTGAGGCCCCAGATAGCTTGAAGCAGAGAGAAGCTATCCCAACTGTGGCCTTTCTGAATTTCTGACACATGAAATCCATAAGCACAATAAATTGGTGCCTGTTTTATGTTACAGACCAAGAGTAACTAAAAGACCGATTATCCTCAGTAACACTGAGAAGAAGAGCAATAAAAAAGGAGAAGAAACTGTTATAATTTAAAATTTAAAAATTAAAGAGTTATAAACTGCTTTAAAAATTTTAAATCATATATATAGACGAGCTATATCAACAAATACAAATGACAGTGTTTGACTCCTGATGAGAATAAACCATTAAAGAAAGACACTTAAGAAAATGAGAGCAATTTGACCTCTGACTGTATACTAGATAATATTAAAGAATTACTGTTAATTTTAAATATGTGATTAAAGTGGTTATTGAAAAAGAGTCCTTATTTGTTAGATACCTACAGAAGTATTTATGAAAATATCTAATTTGCTTTAAATTGGACTTAAAATGGAAATGAGGGAAGAATGGGGTACAGATAAGATTGCCATATTTTAATAATTTTCGAAGCCAGGTAACAGGTATGATGTCTACTTTTGTGCGTATTTGAAACTTCTCATAAGAAAAAGTTTGCCAAAGTGAGGGTAGGAGGAACTTACTTGTCCTGTGTCCCATTCTTCCAGGCTGTGGTTAATGTGCTAACAGGTTCCAATGGTTTAAATAGATTGCTCCTCATACAAGCATGACCTCTGTGTACTCCTGGAGGCTTCTTGAGACCCAGGACCCTAAAGCAATGTGAGATTTCAGGAGGAGAAAAGGACTAAGGAAGAAAGCATATTCTTAGGCAAATGTTTTAGGCACTCCTCAAATCAATATAATTTTGAGTGGCAAGAATTCCCCTTGAAGATAGAATTCTCTTTTCTGACAATATGTAGTCCAGCAATAGGTACACAAGTGGACATCCATGAATTCCTGGTGAACTGATTTCAGAAATTGTTCAGGATTTACTCATCAGTTTACTATGAAAATTAGGGATTGTTCAATTTTCCACTTTGAAATGTATCTGTCAGCAGAAAGACAAGCAAATGGGCTGCACGTTGCTATGCAGATGATGTACTTTGGAAGGTCCTTCTGTTTGCCTGTAGGTTCTCTTCCCTTGAAGAAAGACTATTAACTCATGCTGCAGCCTGCTGCTCTGTGCTTGGTTTGGGCTATGTCACTGAGCCCAAAATAGAAAGTTCTTTTACTGTAGAACAGGGAAAGAGGTTTAAATTTATCAATTCAAATAACAAAGGCTAGCATTATACTGGCTTTTCTCGGGTTGGGGGTAGGGAAGAGATAATGCCTGCTTCATCAAGTAGGAGTGATCTGACACTGGCAGGGGCTGGGACCAGGAAACAAGCTTCCACTGTGGTGAGCTGGGCGTCTTTCCCATCTTGGCTGCCCTCATTCCCGCCTTCCAACCATATCACCTCTTTTAGGACATGGGAAAGCAGCTGAGCTACTGGGGAGTAAGTCCCAGAAATGTCACTGAAGTTATCAGACTGGAAAAATTCTCTGAGACAAACCCTTTCTCTCTTGGCTTTTAGAGGAGTCAGTACCTTGCAACAAAGTTACACAGAAGGGAGATGTATCTTTTCCTTGTCAAATGGCAAAAAAAAAAAAAAATAATAATAATAATAATCATAATCATAATGATCCCTAGGGTTGGAAAGCATTTCTAGAAATTGGCATTCTGCTGGAGGGAGGTAGACTGAGCTAGCCACCTTGAGAACAACCTGAGGACACAGATCCACAGTATACCAGAGAATGTGGATCCAGAAGCTCTCTCATTTATAGCTGGTGGGAGTGCAAATTGATTCCCTAGACAAATTCTTGTACATACACAACAGGAACATTTACAGTATAATGTTCATAGCAGCAGTGTGAGTAAGAGCTAAATCCTAGAAACAATGTACTTGCCCATCAGTGGGAGAGTGGATGATAAACCATGGTATGTTTACACATTGGGGGATTTCTTTTTATACCAGGCAAAATGACTACAGTGGAATGCAATGATGTGGATGAGTTTTAGCACAGTAAATAGAAAAAAACAAGTCCCCAAACATTACCTACAGCTTAATGTCATTTTTATAAAGCTAAGGACAGTTCTAAGAAATTACTTTTTAGGAATATATAAAGATACAGCAAAATCCTACACAAAGAAAAGGAAATGAACATATGATTTGGAATGGTTCCCTTGGATAGGATGGGATGTAAAGCCTTATGCTTCAATATTGATTATTTTTGAGGTCCTAACTTTTGGGTTGTGGATTGACAGATACTGACTACATTAGTAAAATTAATGAATTTATTACCTAAATTAACAAAATCAGGACATCCATACCAATTTTGAGAGTATCAGAAAAAAGGATTATGGTTAATCCAATTCTATATGCCTGTC